>NC_135720.1:104591387-105841387 GCF_964656455.1 Halichoerus grypus | reverse complement strand
ATACTTAACAAGATTTTTTAAGATCATCAAGTATTCTACCATGGTTCAAATCCCCAGTTGTCTTAGAAGTGTTATAAATGTTTGTTTACAGTTTATTTGTTTAAGAGCAGAAGCCATGGGACGCCTGGGTGGCTCAGTCGGTTAAGTGTCTGCCTTCAGCTAAGGTCATGATCCCAGGTCTTGAGATCAAGCCCCACGTTGGGCTCCCTGATCAGTGGGGAGTCTGCTTCTCTTCTTCTCCCTCTGCTCCCCCCCTCATGTGTATGCACTCCCCCCCCAAATAAATAAATATACCTTTTAAAGAAATAAAAATAACTAAAAAAATAAAAGTGGAAGCCACATAAAGTCCACATGTTGTGATTGGTTCATATGTCTTTGAGAGTATTTTATTTATTTATTTTTTTAAGATTTTATTTGTGAGACAGAGAACACAATCAGGCAGAGTGGCAGGCAGAGGAAGAAGCAGCCTCCCCGCTGAGCAAGGAGCCCGATTCAGGGCTCGATCCCAGGACCCTGGGATTATGACCTGGGCTGAAGGCAGACGCTTAACCTTCTGAGCCACCCAGGCATCCGTTTTGAGACTATTTTAATCAACATATTACTACTGCATATTGTCTCCCCCCGGCCCCCTTATTTGTTCTGCTGAGTTTCCTATAGTCTGGACTTTACTGATTATATACCTGTAGTGTCATTTAAAGGGTTCTTCTGGGGCACCTGGGTGGCTCAGTCGGTTAAGCATCTGCCTTCGGCTCAGGTCATCTCCAGGTCCTGGGATCGAGCCCCATGTCAGGCTCTGCACTCAGCAGGGAGTCTGCTTGTCCCTCCCCCTACTCACTCACACTCTCTCTCTCTCTCTCTCAAATAAATAAATAAATAAATAAATAAATAAATAAATAAATAAATAAAATCTTTTAAAAAAAAGTGTTCTTCTGTCCTGTAAATTGGAGTTGGATCTAGAGACTTGATCAGATTCAGATTCCATTTTGGGCAAGACTCCTTCCCAGGTGGTGGTGTGTCCTCCCATCCTGGGGCGCATGCTGTCTGGATGTCTCTCTTTTGATGCTAACAACCACTGATGCTCAGTGCCCCAACTGATTCATTCACTCATTCATTCATGCATGGAACATACCAATAAAAATGTTTTTATTATAAAATAAAATCCACTTGCAGCAAGCCACCTTAAAGCAAATTAATTATTATAAGACACTCTTGTAACCACCACCCATGTCAAGAAATAGGTCTTTAGCCACCCAGCAGTTTCCATGTGCCCCATCCCAGTCACAGCCTCCTTCTTCCCTCCAAAAGTAAACACTGTCCTTACTTTTTAATTTTTTTTATTTTTTTTAAAGATTTTATTTATTTGACAGAGAGAGAGAGACAGCCAGAGCGGGAACACAAGCAGGGGGAGTGGGAGAGGGAGAAGCAGGCTTCCCACTGAGCGGGGAGCCTGCCACGGGGCTGGACCCTGCGATCATGGCCTGAGTGGAAGGCAGGCGCTTAACGACTGAGCCACCCAGGCGCCCCGGCCCTTACTTTTATGGTAAGGACAAAAAATGGGCATAAATAAACTTCTTTATGTTTCTTTATGGTCTTATCACCCAAATGTGCATTCCTAGTCATACAGTTTTAACCGATTCATTTTTTATATGTTTTTAAAGTCTCTTTTAATCTCCAGCTTCAAGGGTACATTTTTTTGAAGTATTTGTTTTGTGCGGGACACTCAGTGGGCACTAGAGGAACTACACAAAGGAGTAAGGACTGAGACTTTAGACTCTGGTCTGGGGAAGGGCCAGCCTTGGCTCAAGAATAGAGGTCAATTTAATGCCAAGCAGCAAGGTACAAAGTGTTGAGCAATTCAAAGAAAGCAGAAATCAAGCATGTGGAGCATCCCTTCCAGTTTATCCTCACACTCCTGCCGGTTAACACCCAGAGCAAACAAACACCTGCTTCTTCAGCGACAGGGAGGAGCAGGAACCAGATTTACCCTCCCATGTTTTTTTTTTTTTTTTTTTTTTAAAGATTTTATTTATTCATTTGAGAGAGAATGAGATAGAGAGAGAGCATGAGAGGGGGGAGGGTCAGAGGGAGAAGCAGACTCCCTGCCGAGCAGGGAGCCCGATGCGGGACTCGATCCTGGGACTCCAGGATCATGACCTGAGCTGAAGGCAGTTGCTTAACCAACTGAGCCACCCAGGCGCCCTACCCTCCCATGTTTTGTGTTCATTTGTTTTTCAAATGTGATACTGCTTTCTCAGATTTGTTGTGGAGAAAGGAGGGCTGAGGATCTCTGCCCTAATATATACTGTACCCGCCTGTACCCGCCTTACCTGAGTACATTCCGAGTCTCCTCCCTCCCTCCCTCCTTTCCTTCCTTCCTTCCTTCTTTCCTTCCTTCCCAAAAGCTCTCTGCCCAATGTGGGGCTTGAACTTACGACCTTGAGATTAAGAGTCACATGCTCTTCCGACTGAGCCAGTCAGGTGCCCTCTGACTCTTATTTCCTCACCATCCCAGTTGCTAGGATGGTTTCTTATGATGGGGATTTTGTGCAAGGAGGGAGCATCTGGACTCTTCATCTGCTCTTCAATGTCAGGCATCTGTAGAGGCCAAAATGGGGAGTTCAGCCTTAGTGCTCAAGTTTAGATTTTTTTGTGAATAATTATTAATTTAAAAACTTATTACAAAATATATCAAGTATGAGTAAAGTTTGGAGAAGGGTATATCATATATCCTTGTGTCCACTACTCAGAGTTATCAAATCTTAAAATTTTGTTATATCTATTTCAGATCTATATACATTATATATATTATAATATCTATTATAAATATTATCTGTTATTTTTATAATAGATATGTATGTATATAAAATCTATTTATAATAAATATCTATGTATCCAACAGATATCATATCTAAATAGGTATAATAGATTACTTATATGTAATCGTCTATACACACATGGTTATGTTTGTATTTTTCAAATCTTCTGTATCTTTACTTTTTTCCCATTTATCAATTACTGAGGTAATTTTTTTGAAATCTCCCTTTGACAGTGGATTTAAATTTCTTTCCTTGTAATTTTACCTATTTTTACTTTGTATTCTGAGACTATTATTAGGTGAGTACAAGTTTAGAATTTTTATATGTTCTTGGTGGTATACTTTTTGTCCTCATGATGTGACCCACTTTTTCCCCAATAAATTCTTTTGGACTTACATGTTTTTACATCTTCAGTTTTAACCTTTTTGTCTCTCTTAAGCAGCTTATACCTGCATTTTTACAAACCCGATGCTCTATCAATGAATTTCTTCCATTTATATATATTGTGATTACTAACATATTTGGATATTTTTCTGTTATCCTCTTTTGTGCTTTATATTTGCCATGCTTTTCCTTGCTCTTTCTGTTGTTTGTCATGCTTTTTTTTCCCTGTGATTTAAAGAAAATTTTCTTTGGCATTGCATTAATGTTAGGTGTACAACATAATGACTTGATATAAGTATGTACTGTGAAATGATCACCACAATAAGTTTAGTTAACATTTATCACCACATAATTACAAATATTTTTTTCTTGCAATGAGAACTTTTATGATCTACTCTCTTAGCATCTTTCAGATATACAATGCAGTATTATTAACTATAGTCACCATGTTCTACCTTACATCCCCAGGACTTATTTATCTTATAACTGGAAGTTTGTACCTCTTGACCACCTTCTTCCACTTTGCTCATTGTTCCTCCTCCCTTGACTCTGATAACCCCCAATCTGTTCTCTGTATCTTTGAGTTTGTTTTTGTTGTTTTTTCTTAAGATTGAACATAGCCATTCTAACAAGCACGAGGTGACATATCATTGTGGGTTTTTAAAAAGATTTTTAAAAAAGTAATCTCTACACCCAGCATGGGGCTCGAACCTACAACCCCGAGATCAAGAGTTGCACACTCTACCGACTGACACCCAGGCACCCCAAAGATTTTAAGTAATCTCTACACCCAATGTGCGGCTCAACTTATAACCCCAAGATCAAGAGTTACATGCTCTACCGACTGAGCCAGCCGGGCACCCCTATCATTGTGGTTTTGATTTGCATTTCCCTAATGATTAGTGATATTGAGCACCTTTTCATGTTCCTGTTGGCCATTTGTATGTCTTCTTTGGAAAAATATCTGTTCAGGTCCTTTGCCTATTTTTAATTGGATTATTTGGTTTTTTTATGCTATTGAGTTATATGAGTTCTTTGTATATTTTGGATATTAACCCCTTATCAGATATATGATTTACAAGTATTTTTTTCCCATTCCATAGGTTGTCTTTTCATTTTTCTGATTTGGGGGGTGGGGGTTGGGGTGTTTTTTTTTGCTGTGCAGAAGCTTTTTAGTTTGTTGTAGTCCCACTTGTTTATTTATTCTTGTTGTTGACTGTACTTCACATGTCATATTAAAAAAATCATTGCCGGGGCACCTGGGTGGCTCAGTCAGTCGAGCATCTGCCTTCGGCTCAGGTCATAATCCCAGGGTCCTGGGATCAAGCCCTGCATTGGGCTTCCTGCTCAGTAGGGAGTCTCCTTCTCCCACTCCTCCTCCCTCTCCTCCCCACTCGTGCTCTCTCTCGCTATCTCTATCTCTGTCTCTCAAATAAATAAATAAAAAATCTTTAAAAAAATCATTGCCAATAAGTATGCAAAGGAGCTTTTTCCCTATGTTTTCTTCTAGGAGTTTTATGGTTTCAGGTCTGACATTTAAGTCTTTAATCCAATTAGAGGGGCACATGGGTGGCCCAGTCAGTTAAGCATCTGACTCTTGGTTTTGGCTCAGGTCGTGATGTCAGGGTCACGGGATCAAGCCCCATGTTGGGCTCCGTGCGCAGCTCAGAGTCTGCTTGAGATTCTCTCTCTCCCTCTGCCCCTCCCCCTGCTTTCGTGCTCTCTCTCTCTCTCTCCCTCTCAAATAAATAAATCTTAAAAAAATAAAATAAAATGAGGGGCGCCTGGGTGGCTCAGTCATTAAGCGTCTGCCTTCGGCTCAGGTCATGATCCCGGGGTCCTGGGATCGAGCCCCGCATCGGGCTGCCTGCTCGGCGGGAAGCCTGCTTCTCCCTCTCCCACTCCCCCTGCTTGTGTTCCCTCTCTCACTGTGTCTCTCTGTCAAATAAATAAAATCTTTAAAAAAAAAAATAAAATAAAAAAAAAAAATAAAATAAAATAAAATGAAAAGAGGGACACCTGGGTGGTCAGTCTGTTAAGCGTCTGCCTTCAGCTCAGGTCATGATCCCAGGGTCCAGTCTCCTTGCTCAGCGGGGAGCCTGCTTCTCCTTCTGCCTGCCACTCCCCCTGCTTGTGCTCTCTCTCATTCTGACAAATAAATAAAATCTTAAAAAAAAAAAACAAAACAAAGAAAGAAAATTTAAAAAAAGTTTAATCCGAGTTAATTTTTGTGAGTGGTATAAAATAGGGATTTAGTTTCGCTTTTTTTATATGTGAATATCCAGTTTTCCCAGCACCATTTATTGAAGAGACTGTCTTTTCAAAATTTTTTTTAATTGAAGTATAGTTGACACACAATGTTACATTAGTTTCTGGTGCACCACATAGTGATTGGACAAGTCTAGATATATATTCACCACAAGCATAGCTCCCCTCTGTCACCATAAAATGCCATTACAGTACCATTGACTATCTTCCCTGCGCTCTTCCTTTCATCCCCATGACTTATTCCATAACTAGAAGCCTGTATCTCCCACTCCCCTTCACCCAGTTTGTCCATTCTCCTCCCACCTTCCCCTCTCAGCAGCCATGTTTGTTCTCTATATTTAGGAGTCTGTTTCTCTTTTATTGTTGGGTTTTTAAAATTTGTTTGTTTTAGATTCCACATATAAATCAGATCATACAGTATCTGTCTTTCTCTGTCTGACTTATTCCACTTAGCATAACGCCCTCTAGGTCCATCCATGTTGTCACAAGGGGCTGGCAAGATCTCATTCTTTTTTATGGCTGAGTAATATTCCACTGTCTCTATATACCACATCTTCTTTTTGTTTGTTTGTTTGTTTAAAAATTTTATTTATTTATTTGACACAGAGAGAGAGAGAGAGCACAAGCAGGGGGAGGGGCAGGCAGAGGGAGAAGCAGACTCCCTGCTGAGCAGGGAGCCCGATGTGGGGCTTGGTCCCAGAGCCCTGGAATCCTGACCTGAGCCGAAGGCAGACGCCCAACCAACTGAGCCACCCAGGTGCCCCACATCTTCTTTATCCATTCATGTATCAGGGACACTTAGGTTGCTTCTATATCATGACTCTTGTGAATAATGCTGCAATGAACTACAGGGGTGCTTATATCTTTTTAAATTAGTGTTTTCATTGTCTTCAGGTAAATACCCAGAAGTGGAATTACTGGGTCATATGGTACTTCTATTTTTTTAGGGTTTGTGTTTTTTTAAGATTTTGTTTATTTATTTTAGAGAGAGAGGGAGTGCACAAGCAGAGGAAGGAGCAAAGGGGAAGGGAGTGGGAGGGAGAAAGAATCTCAAGCTGACTCTGAGCTTAGCATGGAGCCAGACGTGGGGCTTGATTTCATGACCCAGAGATCACAACCTGAGCTGAAACCAAGAGTCAGACACTTAACTGACTGAGCTACCCAGGCTCCCCTGACTGACTTATTTCTCTCAGTATAGTACTCTCTAGCTCCATCCACATTATTGCAAATGGCAAGATTTCATTCTTTTTAAACATTTTTTTAAAAGATTTTATTTATTTATTTGACAGAGAGAGACACAGTGAGAGAGGGAGTACAAGCAGGGGGAGTGGGAGAGGGAGAAGCAGGCTTCCTGCAGAGCAGGGAGCCCGATGCGGGGCTTGATCCCAGGACTCTGGGATCATGACCTGAGCCGAAGGCAGACACTTAACAACTGAGCCACCCAGGCGCCCTTAAACATTTTATTTTTGAGTAACCTCTACACCCAACATGGGGCTCAAATTTACAATCCTGAGATCAAGAGTCTACGTGCTCTACCAGCTGAACGAGCCAGGTGCCCCTATTTTTAGTTTTTGGAAGAACCTCCATACTGTTTTCCAAAGTGGTTGCACCAATTTACATTTCCACCAATAGTGCATGAGGGTTCCCTTTTCTCCACATCCTCGCCGACACTTGTTATTTTTTGTCTTTTTGATACTAGCCATTTCTGAGGTATAAGGTGATATCTCATTGTGGTTTTGATTTGCATTTCCTTGATGATTAGTGATCTTAAGTATCTTTTCATATGTCTATTGGCCATCTGTATGGAAGAAATTGTCTTTTCTTCACTGAGTATTCCTGGCTCCCTTGTCAAATATCAGTTGGCCATATATGCATGGGTTTATTTTTGCACTCTTGATTCTGTTCCATTTGTTATATGTCTGTTTTTATGCCAGCACCATACTGTTTTGATACTCTAGCTTTATAACATAGCTTGAAATCAGAAGGTGTGATGCTTCCCACTTTATTCTTCTTTCTCAGGATTGCTTTAGTTATTCAGGGTCTTTGTGGTTCTATATACATTTTAGGATTGTTTTTTCTACTTCTGTAAAAAATGTCATTGGAATCTTGATAGGGATTTCACTGAGTCTATAGATGGCTTTGGGTAGTATGGTACATTTTCTTGTACCTATTGGCCATTTGTAAGTCTTTTCTGGAAAAATGTCTATTTAGATCCTCTGCCCATTTTTAATGTGGACTATTCTCTTTTTTTCCTATTGAATTGGATGAGTTCTTGATATATTTTAGATATTAACCCTTTATCAGATCTATGATTTGCAAGCATTTTCTCCCATTCCATAAATTGCCTTCTCATTTTACTGATGGTTTCCTTTGCTGTCGAGCCTCCCATGTTTAACAAGCAAAAAACTGGGCAGAATATATGAAACAATGATGTTTGAACATTGGCCATCAGGCAGTGTCGGACAGCGATCCCCAAAACACCGAAAACAGCCAGGTGAGCTTTTGTTTGCCCCAGCATATTGCCTGCAGGTTTTGTGGGCTTCCAGCGGGAGGAACCCAGGCTGAGCCCAGCCATCTCCTGGAGCTGAGGAGACAGAGTGGTGAGTCCACGGAGGCCAAAGCAGCTGGTGTGTGGAACAGAGCACAGGACAGAAGAGAGAGCTTTGGAACCTTCAGACTGATCTCTGTGACGGTTTCAGACTGATCAGCACATGTGTGTGAGGAAACTCGCTGAGGCAGGAAAAGAACCACCTGAAAGCAGCAAAGTGAACAATCTCCAGAGCTCACGGAGCAATGGAAAAAGTGCCTGTTCCCTCCAGCCGATGTGGAAAACCTCATAATTCATGGGGCATGAGGTAAATTATGCTGAAGCCTTTTGCCTCTGGGGTGGGGATAATGATCCTGAGACTAGAAGCTACTTAGGTCCCACCTAATAAAGCTTAACAAATAAGCCTTAATGGATCAAACTGTTTCTGAGTAAATTAGTTGCATTCTAGAACAAAGCTTAAGAATATTTGCTAAAATATAAAAATATTGTATATAAACAAAAACACAAACCCAACAAAGTAAAATTCACACTATTTGGCATCCAATAAAAAATTATGGTATGGAAAGAAGCAGAAAAATATGACCCAGAGTGAGAAGAAAGATCAATTGAAAGCGGAAATTATTCAGATAATAAAATTTGTAGGCAAGTACATTAACATAGTTATTATAAGTATTACATATGCTTAAGAAGTTAGAAGAAAAATCGAACGTGAAAGATTTTTGAAAGACCCAGATTGTGGGGCGCATGGGTGGCACAGTTGGTTAAGCATCTGACTCTTGGTTTGGCTCAGGTGAGATCAAGCCCCACGTCGGGCTCTGTGCTCAGTGTGGAGTCTGCTTGTGACTCTCCCTTTTGTCCCCTGCCCCTCCCCTGGCTCATGCCACACACACACACTCTCAAAAATAAATAAAACTTAAAAAAATAAAAATAAAAAAGAAAGACCCAGATTAAATTTCTAGAGATGTAAACTAGAATGAAAAATACATCGGATGGGATTAATACCAGCTCAGATGCTGCAAAAGATAAAATTAATGAACTTGAATACTTAGCAGTAGAAACTATGCAAAACAAAACACAATGAGAATAAAAAAGCCTGGGGGAAAAAGGAACAAAGCATCGGTGAGCTGTGGAAAACTTCAAGTGGGTAATTGGAGTCTCTGAAGGAAAGGGAAGGCAGAAAAAATATTTGAGAAAATAATGGCTGAGATTTTTCCAACCTTGATGACAACTATAAACTCACAGATACAAGAGCTCAACAAACCTCAAGCACAGGAAACATGAAAAAAACTATGTCAAGTCACATCATAACCAAATAGCTTTAAAACCGTGATAAAGAGAAAATCTTAAAAGTAGCCACAGCAGTAACAGATATTACATACAGAGAAACAAAGATAAGGATAATTGCCAATTTCTCATCAGAAACAAGGTAAGCTAGACCTACATTTTTATAGTACTGGGGACAAAATTGTCAACCTAGAATCCTAACTCAATACTCAGATCAGGCTGTGTTCTTCAGTGATTTCCTGTCTGAAGTTCCAGTTCCCCTGACATTGACTCTGAGATGGAGAGGATCATGCAAGAAGTTGATCGGGAAGTAGTCTGAAGATCAACATCTGTGAAGGAGTGAAGACAGCAGGATTGGGCAGAGCTTTAATGCAGCCTCAACAGAAGCCTCAGCTGACCGTATCAGGAGTTTTGAAAATGGATGTCCCTTCAGAAATGTCCTGAGTTGGGGTGAGGGGGCTAGGCCTTTGTCCTCACAGGCTGATCATCAGTTGGATATGGGTTGCACCAGAAAGGGTGCATGATTTTGAGTGAGGCAGCATCCTTGGCCAGGGGCAATTTCCAGAGAGGGAGTCAGCTGAGAGCACTCAGACTTCAGCACCCCAGGCAGCCGAAAGAATGAGTACCTAGATTCTGGAGGGGGATCTGGTTGGCTCATGACACTATCCACTACGCTCCCAAAAACTAAGTGGAGAAGATCCAATCTTCTTAGCATGGCGCACAGGGCCCTACATGATCTTGTGCATGCCCACCCCCAGCTCACCTCATGCCCTCTTCTCAGCTTGGAAGTCTCTCCCACCCTCTGCCCTGGCCCCACTTGTCTGTTGCAAAACTCCTAATCCTTCAAATTCCAGTGGACTGCACCTCCTCTGAGTGGTCTTGCTGACTCAATGGTCCTTCCTCCCAGCATCGTGGTTAGGAGCATGGACTCTGAAGCCAGAGTTTGAATCCCAGCCGTGCCACTTGCTAGCTGTGTAACCTAAGGCAAATTACTCAACTTCTCTGTATCTCTGTTTCCTCCTCTATAAAACGGGTGTAACATTAGTACTGCTGCATCATAGGGTTGTTATGAGGATTAAATGAGTTAATATGTGTAAAGTTAGAACAGTGTCTGGCAAGAGTAAATGGTTGCTGTTTGTCGTTGTTAATGGAGGCCTCAGTATGCATTTGTTGAAGGCACAAAGGATGAGAGAGACAAAGTGCAAAGTATGTTCAGAGAATGTTGAGTAATCAAATTTGTCAAAAGGGTGGTAATAGCCTCTATATGGTATTATTACCATGTTGGGAAGAATTTTTAATGTCACAGTAAAGAGTGTGCATCTTGGGGCGCCTGGGTGGCTCAGCGGGTTAAGCGTCTGCCTTAGGCTCGGGTCATGATCTCAGGGTCTTGGGATCAAGCCCCGCATTGGGCTCCCTGCTCAGCAGGGAAGCCTGCTTCTCCCTCTCCCACTCCCCCGGCTTGTGTTCCCTCTCTCACTGTGTCTCTCTCTGTCAAATAAATAAATAAAATCAGCAAAGAGTGTGCATCTTGGGGCAGCTGGGTAGCTCAGTCGGTTAAGCGTCTGCCTTCAGCTGAGGTCATGATCCCAGGGTCCTGGGATGGAGCTCCGCATAGGGCTCCCTGCTTAGCGGGGAGTCTGCATCCCCCTCTCCCTCCGCCCCTCCTCCCCATCCCCACCCCCGCTTGTGCTCTCTGCTCTCTCTCATGCTCTCTCAAATATATAAATAAAATCTTTTTTAAAAAGAGTGCATCTTGGGGCGCCTGGGCAGCTCACTTGGTTAGGTGTCTGCCTTTGGCTCAGGTCTGATCTCCAGGTCCTAGGATCAAGCCCATGTCCTGGCTCCCTGCTCAGTGGGGAGTCTGCCTGTCCCTCTGCCCCTCCCCCTGCTCCTGTGCTCTCTCTCTCAAATAAATAAATAAAATCTTAAAAAAAAAATAAAAATAGGGGCGCCTGGGTGGCTCAGTCGTTAAGTGTCTGCCTTCAGCTCAGGTCATGATCCCAGGGTCCTGGGATCGAGCCCCACATTGGGCTCCCTGCTAGGCAGGAAGCCTGCTTCTCCCTCTCCCACTCCCCCCTGCTTGTGTTTCCTCTCTCGCTGTCTCTCTCTCTGTCAAATAAATAAAATCTTAAAAAAATAAAAAATAAAAAGAGTGCATCTTATTTGTAAGCAGAATGACAGAATTTGCCAACAGATGGGAGGAACGGCCAAAGACAGAGAGGAACTGGTTGAGCCAGGAGGTAAGGCATACGTGTGGGGAGGTGAGTTCTTGGCGAGGGATGTGTGAGAAGAAATGGGGGACCAGGACTATGGAAGGATGGTACAGGTGAGGGGAAAGGAGTTTAGAAGAAAGTATGAACACATGGAAGGTGCAGTGGGGCAATCATCTGAGGCTGATAGGGACAGGCAAGGAGTGACAGGGACGTGCTGGGAGGAGAGAAGATAAGGGATGATCCAGACAGATGAGGTCTGTGGGGACAGGTAAGGAGGGATGGGGCCCTGCCGGGGTGGGGGGTGGCGGTCAAGTGAATGGCAGAAACCAGCGAGGAGAACCGAAGAGCTGGAGCGGGGCCATCTGGAGGAGAACCTAAGGCTGCAGGTGTGGAGAGAGGAGCGGAGTGGAATGTGATGTCAGAGAAAGGGCGGTGATGTAAGAGCCGGGCGGTGGGGCGGTGATGTCAGGGCTGGTGCTGATGCTGGCGGCGCAGTGCATTGTGGGCAGCTCCCCGTTCCGCCGCTGCCTCCGCCGTCGCCCGAGGAGGATCGGGGCCGGGCCGGGCCGGGCGGGGATGATCCCGGGCGGGAGGCCGCCGCCGCCGCCGCCGCCGCCGCCGTCGGAGGGAGCGGGCCGCTCCGCGCCGCACTGAGCCGCCCCCGCCCCCGCCCCGCCCCGGCCCCGGGGGATGCGCCGCCCCGAGCCGCTGCCTCCGCCGCCGCAGCCGCAGCCGCAGCGGGCACAGAGCAGGTGAGGCGGGGCGGGGCCGGCGGCGGGCCGGCGGGGTCGGGGCGGGGGCTCCCCTGCGGGCTCCGCGGGCCTCGGGCCCGGCTCGCCTCCCGGCGCAGCCTTCCCCAGCTCCCCCTCCCTGGGCCGTGTCCGCCCGAGCCGGGACGCCCGCCGCTGGCCTACACAGCCTGGGCCGCATCCCGAGGCCTGGAACGGCTCCCTGCCCCCCACCCCACACACACCCGCCCTCGCCAACCGGCCCCCCACGGCCTCTGCCCACCCCCCCCCCATCCCCACGGCTTCACCCTGCTGTCACCCTGACAAGCCCTTCCCGGCTGCCTCCATAACCTCTCTCCGTCGTCCTCACTCCCTCCGTCCCGCCGGCTAGCTGCCTTACCTACTTCCTCAGCCCTTCAGCAGTGCCCAGAAGCCCCTCCCGGGGACCTGCCGCTTCCTCACCTGCCATCAGGATCGCTCATCACCTGCTTCTGTCTTACCCAACCCCCTCCTCAGATCCTGTCACCCCCCCATCCCTTCCCTTCCCCTCTGCCTCCTTCCACATCTCTTTTCACCTGTTCCCACTATCCCTCACTGGGCTCCTTCACCTCCCCTTATCTGCACTCTCAGATTCCCACAGACACCTGGCTCACACCTTGCATAGTTACACATCAACACCTCAACTCACACACCATGATGAGGTCCCTCCCTTGCTGTGTCTCCCTCCCTGTCTCCCTGCCCACCCCCCACACACACTTGGCCCTACACTGTCTGACAGATATTCATAAAAACCTCTTCCACAAGCCCCCTCACAGGACACACCCATGCCTCCACATACCCAAAGGGTCCTGAGGGGGCAGTAATGGGGCAGCCAAGTTTCTTGTGGCCTGTCATCCAACCTAGTCTAAGCTGAGTGCAGTCCTCAGAGGCAGAGAGTGAGGATGGTGGACAGGAAGAGGCAGGGAACCCCCATTTAGCCTCCTGCTGCCACTCTCCCTTTTCCCACCCCACCTGTTCCTTCTAGGCTTGCCCATCTTGAAACTGGTTGCTGCATCCCCATTTTTCTCATCAACCTATAGAATCCCCTATCACAGGGCTGGAAGGCCCACCAGAGGTCACCAACTGCACAAAGCTCTCTCCCTACTGGTTCAATGGCTTCTTCGGTCTTGTCCTCAACTTGTTTCCACCTTTATTCCAGAATCCCCCACCCCCTACCTCTCCCTTTATCCTGCCATTGCTCTCACTGCCCTCTGAATTCCTGATGCCCCACATGGCACTTTGGCAGAAGGTGGGCAGTGGCCTATTCGGCATCCCCACAGTTCTGATGCTCTGAAGTTGGGTGGGTTGGAGGAATGAGTCAGCTGAGTCACTTGAAGAAAGACAGGACAAGAGCGACAGTGTCCCTCTGCATGAAGACCTGTTCTCCACATGACCCTCATGGCGCACCATGACCTGTTGAAGGTTGTTTCTATGCCTTTACTATCCCACACTGCCCCCTGTATCAGGATGACTACACACAGGAGTCTGGGGGAAATATCCCCATCCCAAGGAAAAACAGGTTTATGGAGTTTCAGCCCCATCCATGGATACCTTAGTCACTTTCCTCCTCCCCGCCTCCCTTCCACCCCACCTCGTCCCCAGCTGGAGTAACTAACTGCCTTCCAGCTGTGACTGTCCAGGGTCCCTGTGAGGGCAGAGCAGTGTTCTCATCCAAAGTGTAGGGGGAAAGAAGAGAAGAGAAGATCCTGGTTCCAATCCTGTATGGGTTTGACAGAAATCTCAAAAAACAGCCCCCTGCCTACACACATGCCCATCACAGACAGACACAAAAACACGCATAAGCACACACAGACGGATGGACAGGCACAGACACACACACAAAGACACACAAAGACATATATACATACTCGCGGAAGGCCACACGTGCGGGTACGCATGCAGACGCATACACGTGCACACACATTTATTTCCCTGGATAACACTGGCGGGCTTTCCCAAGCCTCACGCTCAGGACACTCTCTTTGATATTCAACTTCTACCTCTATGCCAATGCCATCCTCCTTCTTGTTCTGGAGCAGACAGAAGGTGTGGTCGGAGCTCTCTCAGCACACGCCCACCCCGACCTTCCTCCTGCCTCCTGTTAGACCCATCCCACTCCCTGTTGTTCCCAAGACGCGCCCCCCCAAACCACCACCCAGTTCAGCCTGTCTCTCTCCCTTGGAGTGGCCGCAGGTTTGCGGTCCCTGTAAAATCCATGTGCTGAGCCCTCACCTTATGTTCACCCCATGGCTCACATCCTTGCTTCTGAACCCCACGGCTGTCAGTGAGTTGGGCTCACCCCTGAGAATGGTGCGTGCCTCACACACTGCATCATCCTCACTTAGCACCACCCCCGAGGGGCTGCTGTGTATCTCATTTTCTTGATTATCCCGAGTCCTGCGGTTGATTAGCATCACTCTGGAGTGGGTCTCCCATGGGTCACCCCTTGGTCAGCAGGTCTCCCCTTTTAGTAAGCTTCAGATGCACAGCTCCATGGGCATTTGGTGGCACCTCTGCATAGGAATGTGTGGGTGTTGGGGGAGCCTCGGATCAAGTCACTCAGACGGGTCCTTCTTGGCCCAGGTGTCCCCTATGCAAGCATGGGTCCTAGATTAGTATGCCCTTCCCTGGGGGCAGTTAGCAAGTCTCCTCCACATTAGCATCTCTCTCTTTGGGAAATGCTGTCCCCATAGCCTGTTCGCTCGGCATTTTCCTCTCCTTTTTTCAACATGTGCGTCCTGTCGTTGGGTTTCACATCCCCAGTTTGTAGTGTGTGTCTCCCTTCCCGTGGGTAGTATTTCTGTCTTCTCTTCTGACCTCCACCTGGGTGTTTACACAGTGCTTCCCCCAGTAACCCCGGGAGCATCTGCCCAGCGGGCCCGGGAAGGATGCCTGCCAGGAGAATGGCGCTCCCCTCCTCCGTATCTGCGAGCCGTCCCGGGTGCGTTGCCTGCCCCACTCACAGCCCCTCCCCACTCCCCCAGGTAGATGGCCCCCCCAGGGCAGGCCCTGCGGACACCCCTCCCTCCGGCTGGCGGATGCAGTGCCTAGCGGCCGCTCTTAAGGACGAAACCAATATGAGTGGGGGAGGGGAGCAGGCCGACATACTGCCGGCCAACTACGTGGTCAAGGACCGCTGGAAGGTGGTGAGTGACCCGGCGGGGCCAAGGGAGGGGTGGGGAGAGGAGGGGAGGGGAGGGGAGGAGAGGACCGGAGACCTGTTAAAACAGTTGCCCCCAACTCCTCTCCCCTAAGAGGGAGGTGCCCCGAGTTCATCTGCGTTCTGCTTGCCGTCACTGTTCTGGCGTACACTTGTGGACAGTCGCTTTCTCCCAGCGCCCTGGCTCACCCGTTCCCCGGCCAGGGCACGTTGCTCGGGCCCAGCCTGAGCAGGAGCTGCAGAGCTCTGTGGGGGAGGCGGGCGGGGTGGGGGCGGGGGCCTTTCGTTGCCGGACCTTGGAGAAGGGCAGTGAGCGAGCACGTGTCCCTCCGCTTCCGCAGAGGACAGAAAGGCCTGGCTTCGGGGAAAGAGGCCTTGCGGGCGCTCCCACCGCAGCCGCACTCCATCTTCTTCCACCCTCCTCCCCTCACTGGTTCCTGCGGCAGGTGCAAGACGCCGAGACTCCATGTCCCAGCGTGCCTTGCTCCTCCAGCCCAGGACTTCGGGCTGTTCCGCCTGCTGGGAGTTGTAGTCCGAGGCTCCTCGGGGTTTGGGCCCGGATGGGAGGGGGACCATGTGAGGGGTTGGGGGAAAGGCAGTGTCTGGGGAGCGGGACCTATCGTAAATCAATCCCTGTCCATCCCCCCACCCCTTTTCCTTCCGTCGCTTAAGAGCTCTCTGGTGTCCTCTTATTGTGGGGGCAGGATGGTGTAGGGTGGATTGCTGGATGATGGTGTGTGAGCTTGTGGGTCTGCACGGCTGAGTGGAGAGCCTGGAGGAGAGGAGGGAGAACAACACAGGCCTACACTAAGCCTCTGTGTGGAGGTGTGGGGGAGTCGGAGGGGGGATTCAGCTCACCTGGGCTGCAGGGTTGAGGGGAGAGTGGGGCCTTGGTGCTAGCTGGTCTCCACGGCAACAACCACCCTTCTGGCAGGTTCCCTAAAGGCCCAGGGACAGGGGCAAAGGTGGTAGCGTTGTCTGAGATGTCTCTGGGACTGGGAGAGGTGGTGGCACCGGAGGGCCAGAGAGCTAAGGGGAGGGGCCATCTAGGTCCCGGAGGGGACTTCCTGAGAGGGAGAGTGACAGGACAGAAATTGGGGGAAGAGGAGCCAGGGCGGTAATCAAGGGAATGAGGGTCTGGCAAAATGAGGAGTGTTCCTCCAAAAACCTTCTGGGTCCCCTGACATGAGAGCTTAGTTTCTGACAGATTGGAGGCAGAATTTTGCCTTGAAGAGGTGAGAAAAAGATGGTGTTCACACCATACTGAGTTTGGGTTAGAACTTTCTGCTGCTTTTTGAGGGAGGTGGTGGGAGATGAGTAAGGAGAGACATGGTGGGGGGGCGTTGGGGGAAGGGGCAAGTGTGCAGTCTTTGCCAGGCTGACCTCTCTTTACCGTCACTCCCTCCCTGGCTCCTGGAGAAGTAGGGAGGGTGGGGTGCCAGATGCCTCCCCTCAGCCATCTCCCAGTGAGGGGCGGGGGACAGAGACATGAGGCAGAGCTCAGGAACCAAGAACACGCTGTCCAAAGAGAAAATGAGCCGGCCTGGAGAAAGGGAGGGGCGGTGGCACTAGGTGGAGTATTTACAAATAAGAACATTTGACTCTTCTTGAGGGGTGCTTCTCAGAATCAGAATAGCAAACAATACCACTGCTAATAAAAACAGCATTCAGTTTTGAGCACTTACTGTTGCCAGACACTGTGCAAAATGTCTTACATGCATTATCTCGGCAAACAGTGGAATAGATGTTATTACCCCCTTTTCACAGGCGTGGAAACAGGTACAGAGACTGGTTCACCTGCCACGTTCTCATGATGGCCAGGTGGAACGAGGTCTGTCTGACTGCTGGGGAGCTGGTCACTAAGCCGTACTGCTTCCCAAGAATTAGCCCACCCAAGAATCAGGAGCACAGAGACGAAGGAGTCTTTGTGACCAGTTCTAGAGCAACTCTTTCATTTGACAGAGGAGGAAAAGTGGAGGCACAGAATTTAAGAAACTCACTCCAGGTGACCCAGAGCTGGGCCAAGAAACTAGGTTTCCCTTCTCCTAAGTGAATGCTTGTCCTATTGTGTCATATTAGCCCTCCAGTAGCCCTCCTTTGACAGGGGAGGGGATCCTGAAAAAAATTAGGAGGGGAGGAATAGTGTTGGGCAAAAGGAGATTGAGAGAACATTCTGGTTACCCGGCGTGGACAGGGCTGCATTATGACTTTCATGGGCCCTGGGCACTTTTGCTTTCATGGACCCCTTTCTCTATAATAAAGTACTAAAAATTGTATTTTATGACTGCATTGGTATAAAGAGGAATGAATTAACATTATATATTAAAATGTTTTGACCTAAGAGATCATTTGTTTTCCTTCTGAATTAAAAATATTGAAACATTTTTATGGCGCCCTGAAAGTATTATGGGCCACAGTGCCTGCTATGCCCGATGGATAAGTGGGGTCTGTAGGGCCTGGGGAGGAGGGGTGTTAGGTGAGTGGGTGGGTGCACACCCCAACTTGCTGTCCCAGGGAGGTTTGGCAATGGGTGAGGGGGGACAGCTGGGGGTTAAGGGAGGAGAAACAGCCTCTGTTTGGAAGTGAAGAGGGCAAAGACATACCATTGACCACCCTTGGAAATTGGGGAGCGGGTATGGGAAATGTCTTGGCTGCCCCGAGCCCTCCTTACCACCTCGGGTGAGGATTTGGGGGCCTGGCAGATTCGGGCTTGAATCTCAGCACTCACAGCTTTAAGCTCTGTGCAGTCACCAGTTGCTGTGATATGGCAGTTAAGAGTATGGGTTCTGCATCGGAGTGCCTGGGTTTAAATGAAACCTGGCGTTGCTGCTTACTAGCAAGTGTGACCTGTGACTACTTCACTCCCTGCGCCTTAGTTTTCCTTCTGTGCAAAATGGTGACTTTTATGACCTTCTGCACCTGTGTTGTCAGGAACCGTAGGGGATGAGCTCAGATGATGGCTGAGAGCCTGGAGCACATAACCCAAGATGTGGTTCTTGTTTCCTCCCCCTCCCCCCTTTCTCCCATGCTCGCACACAACAAACCATAAAGGATTCTAGAAGATACTAGAATCTCTCCTGAGTTTAAAGTTCTCCAGAGGGAGACATGCCGCTGCTTTCCTTGAGTCTGTGTCTATCCCCTCCTGATTCTGAAATTCTTCCAGGAGGGGCGCCTGCATGGCTCAGTCAGTTAAGCGGTTAAGCGTCTGCCTTCAGCTCAGGTCATGATCCCAGGGTCCTGGGATCGGAGCGGGCTCCCTGCTCAGCGGGGGGCCTGCTTCTCCCTCTCCTGCTCCCCCTACTTGTGCTCTCTCCCTCTTTCTCTGTCAAATAAATAAATAAGTCTTTAAAACATTTTTTAAAAAATGAAATTCTTCTAGGAGTCTGACTTAACTTTTGTCTCAAGTACTGAGAGACTCTGGTTTCAGACCATCCTTCCTCCTTTCTCTTTCCCTTGTCTCCTTCCTGGGCAAAAGAGCCTTCGGGATGCAGCCAGACGTCCACTCCTCTTCTAAATCTTCCCTTTATCCTTCTGTCTTTTCTTGGAGTGGTTTCAACTGTAACCCGCTGGGAACTCCCAGTCCTGGGCTCTGCCCTGCCCCCTTCCCCGCTCCATCCCCGTGCTTCAGCCACCATTAAACTATTAATGGGACCTGAGTGCTGAATAAATGCTAAGGGGAGGGCTTGGAGATGCATGACGCTCAGAGTCAGTTTACAGGCCAGCTGATCTGAGCAGCCTCCGCCCAATCCCTAGCAAGCCCAGCTCTGCTGGTGAGTTAACAGGCCAACAGGAGGCAAATGAGTGTTCTGGAAGATGTTCAGCGAAGGCAGGCCACCCGTGAGGTGAGCTCTACATCTTTTTTAACCAACTGAGTCCCAGCGTAGAACTCAGCACCTTCCCCTTGTCCCTCATCATTGCCAGCAGCACATTGGCTCTCCAGGAACCCCGGTGCCTCTGACTTGAAATGATTTTAATCCTTCCCCATCACTCAGCTTTGCTCATCTCCCCTGGCCGACCCTTCCTCCAACTCAGTTCTCCCCTCTGCCTTTTCTCACTGCCTGCCATGGGATGCTGGAGGAGGAGGGCCTAGAGGGTCAGGTCTGTACTGCTTCGCCCCCTGGGGGGGCGGGAATAGCCAGACTCTCCGAACCTGCATTCCCACCAGGGTCCTGCGCGCCCCCTGCCCCCAGAGGAGGCTCACCTTGGTTCGGGGCATCTGACCAGGGGTCTAGGGAGTGCTGTGAGCTTCAGCAATGGGCATGGACAATGAATACCCTTCCTTTGCTGAGTCTCCTCCCCAAATACTCCCCTCTCCCCCGCCCGCCCCATTACTCTCTCCCTTTAATGACACCTGTCAGGAGACTGCCCACCTGAGGAAGGGCCTGCTTCTCTGGAGGATCCACCCTGAAGCGGGGAGGTTCTGGAAATAGTTTTCCTTCTGGATGGTGGTTGTTCAGTCTAGTTGCAGGGTAGGGGAAGGGTGATATTTCTCGTCCTTCCAGAGAAGAAAAGTTTCACGATGGCCCACGATCTCTTCAGAACCCTACACAGGCTCTTCTCCATGTCTATGTGGAGTCAGAGGTCTCCTACCCTCTCCCACCTCGCACTCTGACATCTAGCCGTGTGTGTGTGTGTGTGTGTGTGTGTGTGTGTGTGTGAGTGCGCGCACATCCATGGGCTGAGCTGTCTCTGGCACTAGGAGAGGAGGAAGGGGCAATGGCGGGTGGGGCAAGGGAGGCAGACACAGGGTCCTCCCCTTCAAGGCTAGCCCTACCCCCACCAATAAAGGGTATGAGCCAGCAACGGATGGGATGAGGAGCTGCTGAGCCTGATCCCTGTGTTTCCTATCCCCTTCTTCCATCTCCGTAGCTGAAAAAGATCGGGGGCGGGGGCTTTGGTGAGATCTACGAGGCCATGGACCTGCTGACCAGGGAGAACGTGGCCCTCAAGGTGGAGTCAGCCCAGCAGCCCAAGCAGGTCCTCAAGATGGAGGTGGCTGTGCTCAAAAAGCTGCAAGGTGCTGGTCAAGGGCAGGAGGATGGGAGCAGAGAGGTGCCAGTTGGAGTCTGGGGCTAAGGGAGAGCTGATGGGGATGGTGAGATGGGGCCAGAGTCTAAGGGTGGTGATGGGGAGAGGGGCAGGGGGAGGTGGGGGGAGGAGTCATGGGACCAGGAATCAAGAGCGCACTGGAGACACCTGAGGATTGGGAAGTGAGGAAGAAGGAGTGGGAGTTGGGAGACCCCTCTCTGTGCCCCACAGGGAAAAGCCACGTGTGCAGGTTCATTGGCTGTGGCCGGAATGAGAAGTTTAATTACGTAGTGATGCAGCTCCAGGTGAGTCCCGTGGGGTCCTCCCTCTACTCTCCCCCAAAAGCTTGGGTTGTGACCGCTGGAGTGGGGAGTGGGCACAAACCTTTGGGGATGAGGCTGGGCAGAGTGTCACAGTGGTGCAGCGGGGAGGGGGGCAGGGCAGCCGAGCCTAGCCGGCCCCCACCGCCACCCCCAGGGCCGGAACCTGGCCGACCTGCGCCGCAGCCAGCCGCGAGGCACCTTCACGCTGAGCACCACGCTGCGGCTGGGCAAGCAGATCCTGGAGTCCATTGAGGCCATCCACTCTGTGGGCTTCCTGCATCGTGACATCAAGCCGGTGAGGGCTGCCCTACCTGGCCCCTCCTCCAAAGCACACCCCCCCCCCACCTCTCCCTCTCTGGGTCCCATGGTTTCTCCTCCAGAGCAGTGGTTGGGGCAGGAATAGCCTCTTCTACCTGCTCCTTCCTCCTGCTCTCGGCCCCAAGCCCCTTCTCCTCCTCTCCCCTGCCTGCCAAGAGCACACACCCCAGCCTGCCCCTGGCCCACATCTCTCCTCTGTTCTTCTCTTCTCCCTTACCCCTGCCCTGATTAGTCCTTGAACTTCGGAAGGTGCAGGGGTTGGGGAAACACAGAGGAATCTCTAGAGAAAGGGACGGAGGGGCTGGGCTTGGTAAGGAATTCCAAGTAGCTGATGGTGTGGCATCTTGGATCCGGTGTTGTAAAGACCTCCATTTTAAATAAGGGCTCACAACTGAGGTCCAGAAAGACTGGTTGAATGGCCCAAGGTCACACAGCAAGAACAACGCAGGTCTTCTGCTGCCTCAGAGCAGGATAGTGTCACTAAGCCACATGGCCCTACCAGGGCGTCCCAAGGATTGAGGGCTGGACACACACCTCAGTTCAACCCCCAGCTGGGTCATCGCCTGCTGTGTGATCTTGGAGAAGCACGTCAGCTCTTTGACCTTCGGTATCCTCATCTCTAAGATGAGGGTGATCCCACCTATTTCTCAGATGGGACACGACAACCTGCGGTACACGGTGGTGTTTACCCTTAAGGTGCCCCTTGAGGTGGGCCGGGTGGGGTTGGAGCCCCACGGTCATAGCTCCTGTCTTCCGCAGTCCAACTTCGCCATGGGCAGGCTGCCCTCCACCTACAGAAAGTGCTACATGTTGGACTTCGGGCTGGCCCGGCAGTACACCAACACCACGGGGGACGTTCGGCCCGTGAGTACCGCCGCGCGCGGGGGTCCCTGGCCGCCCTGCCTGCCTCCCCGACCCGGGGACCCTTCATCAGTTTTTCCTGCAGCTGCCTAAGCAGGCCCGGCCTGGGTTCAGTACAAGCAGCACCCAGCTCAGTCTACACTCGCCCGACCCCCGGCTCCTGGGGCTCTGGGTAGATGCCAAACCTCACCCTGTGATCCACACCCTGTGACCTGGCTGCCCACCCGGGTTAGGGATGGACACAGGGGCAGTGAACAGGGTCAGGAGGCAGGGGCAGGACTGGGGCTGGTGTGGCAGGCTTGGGGGAGGGGGAGGGAGTCAGGGGTAAAGTAGGCGGAGTTAGGCTCCGGAAGGAGGGTGGAGATGTGGCCGAAGTCAGGGGCGTTGGGTGAGGGTCCTGCTGTGTTCTCCCTTTTGCAGCCCCGGAATGTGGCCGGGTTTCGAGGGACTGTTCGTTATGCATCAGTCAATGCCCACAAGAACCGGGTGAGTGGCAGAGCCGCGCCTGAGTGTGGGGAGCGGGGGCGGCAGTAGGGCCAGGGGCAGGGGCAGAGTGTGCAGCTGAGGGAGAGGGGAGGGCGGGCAGCTGTCGAGGTGGGGAGAGAAGTACGGGGCAGGGGCTGGGAGCTGCCACGCCAGAGACCGTGGCTGGAAGAAGGCTCTGTTGCCATCTCCCCGTGACTTCACCTTCGTCCTTGTTTTGGGAGATTCCCTCCTCTCTGGTCATACCATTAGTCTGTGTGGGGTGCAGAAGCATGGACAGAAGTTTTGACACTGGGATTCTATGCGTCCTGGAGGGTCAGGGATAGAGCCGTGGTTTCAGGGAGACCTCAGCTCCTCCCACGGGGATTTGGGTGTCAGGCCTCTCTGAGGTATCCCCCTCAAGAAGGGTCAGCCCCCCTAGTCCCAGGGAAAGACCTGAGAGCTGTGGGTGACTCCCCTCGCCGCCGCACCCCCCCCCCCCCAGGAGATGGGCCGCCATGATGACCTGTGGTCGCTCTTCTACATGCTGGTGGAGTTTGCAGTGGGCCAGCTGCCCTGGAGGAAGATCAAGGATAAGGTGAGCCCCGTGCAGCTAGGTCTGAGGAGGTGGAGGGGGCGGGGGGCACGGGGGCCCCATCACCCCGTGCCCTCTTGCCTCCAGGAGCAGGTAGGGATGATCAAGGAAAAGTATGAGCACCGGATGCTGCTGAAGCACATGCCTTCTGAGTTCCACCTCTTCCTGGACCACATCGCCAGCCTCGACTACTTCACCAAGCCCGATTACCAGGTGGGAGCCTGCCACCTGGCCCCCGCACCCCTGGACATCTCTGTGGGGGTGACCATCCCCAGCAGCACCCATACTGCTGAGAGCCCGCACCCCTGTCGGCTGAGCCCTGTGCATCTCCCCCAGTCTTCCAACTGCATGACGCTGTTTTGTGCTCTTGTAAACGGTATTCATGGCTACGAGTTACCAACAGCTTACCCTCTTCTCGGTGCTTTTCATGCATTAACTCATTTAAAATTCAAAACAAGCCTTTGGTGAGAATGTGTGTTCCTTATGTGATTATTCTAACACTTAACAATTAATGAAGCCAAGTGCTTTCAAGTACTTTACACCAGAACTCTGCATTGTCCCCATTTCACAGAGGAGGAAACTAAGGCCTGATAGCATGGCTGGGAGCAGGGCAGGGCTCAGGCACATCTTCTGACTCCCAAGTCCAGTGCTTTTTCCAAGGTGCCACCATCACACACGTAGGGGACTCACTTAGACCCTGACAGGAGTGGGGGATACATCAGCAGTGTTCTGCCCAGGACCCACTATGTGCCAGGCACAAGTCTACACACCCCAGGGAGCACAGCGACAGGCACGCAGGGGGCGTCAGTAAAGTGGGTCCTGCCAGCAGAGAGACCCTGCCCTGCATTCTGGAGAGAGCTAAGTCAGAAGTGGAATGGTCTGGGGGCCTCCGATGGTCTACAGGTGCCCACCACGTCCTGCGCCTAGAGCCCTGGTGGTTGGCAGAGATGCCTCGCTTGGGCAATAGAAGGCCCTGCCCCCCAGTTCTCCTCCTGGTGTTCCCCAGACCAGACAGCTGCAAGCAAGCGAGCACACAGTGTGCTGGCTGCTAGGAACGGAGAGCGGCAGAGCGGCAGATCGGGGAGTGCGTGGGGTGGGGGAATCCGGGAGGGCTTCGCCGAGGAGAGGACTGGTGGGTTAGGCGGTGCCGCTGGAAGCAGCAGCCTGTGCGGAGCGTGACCCCACGTGGTGGCTTTGGGAAACTACCGGAGCTCCCCGGCTGCTGAGGCTTCCCGAGATGGTGGGGATGGCCGAGCAGGCTGGGGGTAAGCAGGGGACAGATCTCAGAGGGCTGGTGCCCAGCCAGTGGGGCTCAAACCAAGACGGTAATTTGCATGCTGATTTACATATCATGTGCATGTTTTCATTTAAAATCAATGTGCCCTTCTCCTTCCAGTGCCCCCTCTCGGCCCATCCTTGTCCTGGAAGGTCCCTCTCTTCCCCCTGCAATCCTGGCAACTGCCCCCTCCTCCTGGCTAGCCCCAGGGTCACCTCTGTGTCCTCCCGCCACCCCCACCCCTGCAGTTGATCATGTCGGTGTTTGAGAACAGCATGAAGGAGCGGGGCATCGCTGAGAATGAGGCCTTTGACTGGGAGAAGGCGGGCACTGATGCCCTCCTGTCCACGAGCACCTCCACTCCACCCCAGCAGAACACCCGGCAGACGGCAGCCATGTTTGGGTGAGTCTCGGGAGGGACGATGGGCCAGTGGGGGGCCAGGTGACCCACAACTGCCACCCAGAAAGCCCTCTCCTCCTCTTCCTACCTGGACACACCTGGCTGTCTTTCCTATTCTTGGTGCTCAACAGTGGGGTTCTCGAACCCCAGGCAGTTCTGCCACATCTCCACCTTCAACGTGAGGACAGAGTGGGCGTCCTCATTTGGAGTTTTTGACCTTACTGGGGAGTGGGGAACCCTGAGTGAAATTACCTGAGCCCCACAGTTTGTTTCTGTTGCTCACGCACATTCCTTTAGCGAACATGTCTTGAGCCTGTGTCCAGGGCCTTTGGGGCTCAGAGAAAAAACTTGCAGCCCCTGCCCTCAGAGTGCTCTCGGGTCTGGGGTATTTGTCATGGACGCGTTCGCGATATCAGAACCGGTGACCAGCACAAAGACAGAGGCACCCAGGGAGGGGCCAGAGTGAGGAGGGGCACCCCACCCTGCCCCAGGGAGGAGCCAGGGAGAGACATGGGCAGGTGCTCCAGGAAAGAGACTCCGCAGGGCCTGATGGCACATCGTGGTGCCCCCGTTCGGCAAAGATACCACTCAAGGAGCTCCTAAGTGATTCTTCTCTTTAGACCCATTCCTGGTCTAAAGGAGGCCAGCCAGTGAATTGCAATGGAAATCTGGCAGGGCCGGGAAGGTAATGGGTCTCCTAAACTGATAGGGTGACGTGGCCCCCATGCTGGGCAGCCACATCTCCTTGCCGCCCTGTGCCGGCCTGGGGACGGCCCACTTGCCGGCTTGGTAAGCCGGGGATGGTGATGGGCCCAGGGACTCCCCGACCCCTGCCGAGGCCTCCCCTGTGCCCGCTCCCCAGGGGTGGCAGTGATCTGCAGGGCCTGTGCTGGGAGGAGAGAGCACCCCTGCCAGCCTTGCCCATGGCCCCTCCCGGCCTCTCCAGGGTGGTCAACGTGACGCCGGTGCCCGGGGACCTGCTCCGGGAGAACACTGAGGACGTGCTGCAGGGCGAGCACCTGAGTGACCAGGAGAACGCACCCCCAATCTTGCCTGGGCGGCCCCCTGAGGGGCTGGGTCCCAGCCCCCACCTGGCCCCCCACCCTGGGGGTCCTGAGGCTGAAGTCTGGGAGGAGACGGATGTCAACCGGAACAAACTCCGGATCAACATCGGCAAAGTAACTGCAGCCAGAGAGAAGGACGTGGGTGGCCTTCCCCCGCTCCCACCCTGGTTCCCAGCCCACGGCCCCCTTCCCTCTCCTCCTGTGTGCCCTCTCCCCGGCCATACGCCCGCTGGCCCTGCCTCCGAGGCCTCGCCCCGTGTCAGGATCACCAGCGCCGACCTCCCTCTATCTCCTTCACCCTGGGAAAAGCACTTGACCCACAGCCACCCTGTTGGCCCCCGTTCATGGGACTCCCCTCTCCTGCAGACCCCTTGTGTGGTGGAAGAGGAGCAGAGCCGAGGTGTGGGGGTCCCTAGCTCCCCGGTGCGTGCCCCTCCAGACTCACCGACAACCCCAGTGCGTTCTCTTCGCTACCGGAGGGTCAACAGCCCTGAGTCTGAGAGGCTTTCCACAGCGGATGGACGGGTGGAACTGCACGAGAGGAGGTAGGTCTGGGGCCGGGGGCGGCCAAGGACCCCTGGTCCCTTCAGCCTTCACGAGGCTGCTCTGCAGGAGAGATCAGATGCAAGGTGGAAGCGGGCGGGGCCCTGGGAGTGTTGAGGGGCTACCCTTGGGCCTGGGGTCGGACTTGGTTAGTCAGTGACAAGGCCTGGAGAGGGGTGGGGGGTACAGAGGTCCTAGCTCGTGCCACGAAGGGATGTGGGGTGGAGGCGGGCTGTAGGAAGGGTAGGCTGCGTCCCCAGGCCCAGGAGGAGGCGAGGGGTGAGCCGGTAGGTGGGTGTGCTTCCAGAACCTCTCCCTAGAGACTAATTACAGATGGCTCAGAGCAGCTGACTAGGCTCCCATCAGCTTTGGGGGAGGGGCCTGAGAGGAGAGCCCAGGGAGCGCTCAGCAACAAAAGGGGGCGGATCAAGATTTGGGGGTCAGGGGCTCAGAGATCTGAATATCATGGGGGGGACCTGATTGGTGGGACGGAGAGTTTAGAGCCAAAATGAGCCTTCAGGATGGGGGGATGTGAGGGTGGCCCATGGCCATCAGGGACCAGAGTCAGAACCCCCCACCTGAGGCCTCTAAGAGACGTCCCCACCCTCAAGTGGCTCTGGGTGGGGCTTCACCACGCAGCAGGGCTGCAGTCTTCTCTGCACCAGGAAAGGGGCCTTTTCTCAAGGCCCAGCTCAGGTGGATGGGGTGCTTTTTCCCAACCACGCAGTGTGCCTCCTCATCCCCACCCTACCCATGGCCCCTCCTCTGGATTCTGCTCCAAACTGCACCCTGCCTCTGGGATGGGACGCAGTGTCTTTGGAATGTGGCAACGCTCAAGACAGGAGAGGCCTATGCCAGTCCCCGAGGGAACCCCAGGACAGAGGGACACGGGCCCTGTGCCCAGGTTGCCGACAGCCCTCACACTCACGCAGGTCGGCCTCCCTGGGACTGAAGACCACGTTTGCATCCACAGTAGCCCAGAGGGTTGAGGAGAGGAGAGCCGAGGAACAGTAGTGTGGAAGGGGTATCAGTAGCGAAGAGAGGTGGGGATGCCCACCAAACAGACAGTCCTGGAGAGCAGACGGGCTTGACTCGGAGTGAGCCCTTGTTTCGGGGCTAATGGGAAGAGGAGACAGCTGAGGAGAGATTTTCTGGAAGGGAAGGTTCAGGATCTTGTAGGGCAGGACAGAGGGTTTGTGTGGGTTCTGGGGCTCTTAGGAGCAGGAAAAAGTATGAAGCAGATGGGATTGGATTGCCCACCTTCCCCCCCTTCCTTCACCCACTTTCCCGACCTTCAGCCCCTCTTCTCCTTTGGTGCCCTCTCTCTTTTCTGTCCACCAAAACAAACCATGCGCTCAGGAAAGGAAGCCACAACAGCCATTTACATGGGAGACCCTGGATGGCCTCCCTCAGGGATGTATGTATTTTAAGCCTTATTAAGTCAGTAAAAATCTTGTGGAGAGGGAGGAGGTAAGTCCCACAGACCAGGGCGGGAGGATGTTGAGAAAGCCCCACAGTGGCTCTGAGCTGCACCCGTTTCTCTCACAGGCTCGAGGCCTGGGGAGAATAAAAGTCAGCCCCCTGCCCACAGCCCGAGCGTGAGGGTGTGCCCAAGCCGAGGAAGCTAAGCCTCCACGGTTCTCAGTGGGGGGTGCCCTTCCTACAACCAGCAAAACCTTTACCTCTGCGCTGGTACCCAGCCCCCTCCCAGGTTGAGAAGGGGGAAGGTAACAGTGGAAGAGATGTCCCAAGGTAGGATCACTGACCCAGCGTGAAAAGTCAGATGGGGCCCAGTCCCTGCCTGGCAGGGCTGGGAGGGCAAACTTGCACCCCCACCCCACAGCAGGATGGACAGGCTCCCCGCAGGGGGTGACATCCATGCCAGGTGGGACAGCAAAGGGTGTGCGGACAGTGACAGTTGAAATGGCACCAAAGTACGAGCACATGGGCAGTTTGGGGAAAAGCTAGTGAATCGGAGATGGGTCTGGCTAGAAGAATGGTGAACCTGGGCCTTGGCCTGGCCACTTGAGTGCCAAACTAAGTGCCAAACTAAGGAATATGGACTTTGTCCTCAAGGCTGGGAGCCACTGGAGTTTGTGGGGGTGGTGAAACCAGCCAGGCAGGCCTGGAAGGTGGTGGTAGAAGAAGCTAGAAAAACCATCTGCGCACTCAAGGCCCAGGTGGGTGCGTTTGCCCTGACGGCAGCAGGAGGGAGCCTCTGATAGGGTGTGAGCACCAGACCGGGAGCATAGAGTTGGCTTTTGGGAGATTAGGTTTCCCTGGTGGTCCAGAAGAGAGCGCTCCTTGGGCACAGGAACCAGGTTTTATTTTCTGCCTGTTTGTATTCCAGGAACGCAGTAAGCATCCAAATCCGTGTGTTGAGTGAATGAATGGATGGATGGATGGATGGATGGATGGATGGATGGGATCTCCACGGGGAGTGAGGTGGGGGGAGGGGGTGGTAAGCCAGGAGGTGACCAGGTCTGGCCCCGGGTGGCAGAGATGCTCTGGTCAGTGGGTTCCAGGCGGCACGTCCCACCTGGCCACGGGCTTGAGTTCCTTGGAGATTTGGAGAGGCCGGGCACTGAACCTCACTCGGGGTGGCTTTGCAGGTCACGAATGGATCTGCCCGGCTCCCCCTCGCGCCAGGCCTGCTCCTCGCAGCCGGCCCAGATGCTGTCAGTGGACACGGGCCACCCCGACCGGCAGGCCAGCGGCCGCATGGACGTGTCGGCCTCCGTGGAACAGGAGGCCCTCAGCAACGCCTTCCGCTCCGTGCCGCTGGCTGAGGAGGAGGACTTTGACAGCAAGGAGTGGGTCATCATTGACAAGGAGACGGAGCTCAAGGACTTCCCCCCGGGGGCCGAGCCCAGCACATCGGGCACGACGGACGAGGAGCCTGAGGAGCTGCGGCCACTGCCTGAGGAGGGCGAGGAGCGGCGGCGGCCGGGGACAGAGCCTAGCGTCAGGCCCCGGGGCCGAGGCATGCAGACTCTGGCCGAGGAGGACCCTCGGCAGACTCCATTCCAGCCCCTACCACCCCCGCTGAGCCAGGCCGAAGGCCGGTCAGAGACGTCACAGCCCCCCACGCCCGGCAGCCCTTCCCACTCGCCCCTGCACTCGGGACCCCGCCCTCGACGGAGAGAGTCGGATCCCACAGGCCCGCAGAGACAGGTAAGGCTGGGCTTGCACCCCACTCCCCACCCCTGGATGCCCATAGTTTTTGCCTGGAGTGCTCCCCGTGGGCTCCCCGTGGGCTCCATGGGGGCTGCTGACTAGCACCCAACAGTTGCGGGCTGCGATGAAGGTAGACAGGTTTAAAGGTCCAAAACCATGCTTGGGGGATGGTCGGAGCTTCCCAGAGGAAGCGTCCTCCAAGTTCTGAGTTGAGTCTTGCATGATGAACAGCGTCAGCCAGGTGACAAAGCAGGAGAAAGGCCTCTGGGGCCAAGGGGACCGTGTGTGCAAAGGCCCGGGGGTGATAGTGAGAAAGCACTGCCCTGATGGCATGTTGCAGAGCAGATGAAGCTGCGAGGCAGGTCCCCGGCCCCATCCCGGAGGGCCTCGGGGAGAAGCTAAAGGGTTAGGGTTTGATTCTGAAGGCTCGGTGAGCCACCCAAGGCTTTTAAACAGGGGTGTGCCATGATCCCATCGGTGCTCTTGAATGATCCCTCTGGCTGCTGGGTGAAAACGGAAGAAAGGGCCCAGAACTATAAGCAGGAAGGCCCCACGGTAGGCGCCAGTAGGAGAACACCTTGGTGGCTTGGACCAGGCCGGGGGCTCTGGATGTGGGGCAGGATGGGCGGAACCAAGAGGTGTGGGGGAGAGGACTGAGGGGCTGTGAACAGGGGGTTCTCGGCCGATGCTGAGAGTTCTGGGTGGACAGTGGTGACATCGCTGAGTGGTTTTGAAGGGAGCATGGACCCTCAGATGGGCCGGGGAGAGCCAAGGAGGTGACACTGGAGGGCTCTGGGGCTGTGCCGCGTTCCACTCAGTCACCGCACGTCAGGGGCATGTGCCAGGTGGCTCTGGTTCAGGGCCAAGGTCAGATCAATCCGCTGCATGAGCAGATTGGGAGGCCCGGCCTGGGAGCCCGTGGGTGCCTTGGAGAAGGGCAGCCCCAGGCAGGGCTGTTTAGGCCCCATCCTCTTGTCTAGAAAAGAGGGGCCTCTGAGCTGAGATCCTCAGGGGTGTGCATCCTAGCCGTGCCGCGGATTCTGGAAAACTGGGGGCTCAGAAAGTGGGAACTCTGGAATTACGGCACCCAGAGAGGTCCTAGCCAACCTGAGTTGGAGGCTCAGCCAGGGTAGGGTTGGGCTGGCATGACTGGGTTGGGGTCCTTGTTCCCACCAGGGCCAGCACCGGAGAGAGAACAAGATCTGTTTCGCTCCTCTCCCATGTTTTCCTGCATTCATTCATCTGTTCGGTACCTAGTCCTTCCACACTTGCTGAGCGTCTAGCCTATGCCGGGTACCAGAGGCATCAGAGGTCTTATGCACCCACAGCAAGTGCAGAGTCTAGGAGGGAGCCTGACAGGGGTGGTGTAGGGTAGAGAGACAGCCCAGAATCCAAGTCAGGCGGCCGACACTCTGGACCTGGGCCATCTGCTGGTCCCCTGCTGGCGACTGCAGGCCAGCTGGGTCTCAGAGACGGAGCTGAGCTATCTGGGAGGTTTTCCTCACCTTCAGATTCCTCCCGGGTCCTGGGAAACGTCCTTACAGGGGGGACTTGCAGCCAAGGGGGGAAGGAGAGAGAGTCAGGCAAGTGGGCACGGGCCTCTTGTACAGTCTCAGTCTTGGGCTCAGGTCCTGCTTGTGCTGCGGGCAGGCGGTGAGTTGCATGTGTCTGGAGGGCGTGTTAGGTGTTGGTGGGCCTTGGTTTCCCCAGAGCACATAGCAGCGAAGTTGGTTAGCCTTCTTCAGCTGTGTGCGTGCGTTTCCGTGTCCGCGTAGCTCAGGAGTGCACACGGGTGTGGGTGTGCGCACACAGCGGCGTGTCTACGCAGCGTGCAGCCGGTCTGTGGGAGCGCAGAGAACCCTGGAGGCGGGGATGGGGATGACAAAGCTGGAGGGCTGAGAAGGATCAGAGCCGTAATTCCAGGGATAGCGACCAGAGCTGTACTCTCTCAGCACCTCCACATGTCACGTGTGTCTTCCTTACAACAGTAACTTGAATAAGGCAACCCCCCCCCCCCCGAAAAGGTAAGGAAACCGAGGCTGGGAGGAGCTAAGCCTTTAGCCCAGGGTCACCAGCGGGCCAGAGGTAGAGCTGGGTGAGCGCTGCCTGAGGCCTGTGTGTTTAGGAGAGGAGCAAACACAGGCCAGAGGGAGCCCCAGTGCATGGGGGGGGGGGCATGCACACGTGTGTGTGCACCCCTGGCTGGGCCATGTCAGCAGGTGTGCCTCGGGCACAGCAGTGTGCACGGCGGCCTGTGTGTGTGTGTGTGAGTGTGAGCACACGGGGAGTGACAGTACCGAGCATTTCGGTACAGCACAGTACAGAGGCAGCAGAGACCTTCCTTGTCAAGGGCAGAGGAAGATGGAGAAAGGGACTGGCGCATTTGTTCCTTCTTTCTTTGGTCTGGAGGGAGTCCTGATCTCAGCCGATGTGGGGGCTCGCAAACCTGGCCACTGCTTGGCATCACTGTTTTCGGACTCCCCACCCTGCCACCTTTCTGCAGGGAATCCCCTCCTAGATCTCGCTTGCTCTGCTCAGCGTCTGATGTGTGAACTTCCTCATAACCATGATCCTTAAAGATATGAGCCCTCGAAACGCTGTCATCTGCCCCCCCCCGCCCCCATGGGGAGCAGGGACAAGGATAATGTGGAACCAGGCACAATTTTAGAGCATCTATTGTTCTTTGGTGTGAATGCCGTGATACTTTAAACTTTTTCTTTACACACACCTCACTTTCTTCCCCAAGGAACTGAAGGTGCAAATTGGAAGTGGCTGGAGAGCTAAGGCAGAGGGGAAGGCAGCCGACAGAAGGCGTGATTTGGGGGAGGGATGTTTGCCGTCCTTTGCCGGTTGTCTCTGGCTGGTAACTCAGCAGGTCAGCATTCTCTGAGTCCGTGGACATTTGCTTGGCAGCCACTAGAACATTTCTCTGCCATGTGCCAGGCAGTGTGCTGGGGGCAGGGGCACAAAGATGAACAAGGCTTCGCAGTGCTGCCCTTTTGGAGCTCATAGAGGTGGGGTGGGGATGCCAAGGCGTGGACATGGATGTTTATCGTCAAGGGCCGTAAGGTAGATAACAGAGAACCCTTCTTTGCTAGAATAGGGAGGCTGCCTGCGAAGCTGGGTGGTCTCGCAAAGGTGGTACTTCAGCTAGGCGTGGGAGGCAAGTGAAGGGGCAGGAGCATGCTGGGATTAAGTCCCCCCGGAAGCTGACCAAACTCTGGCTGGGGTGTTAAAACTCAAGCCACGCACATGTGTCGTGGGAGGAGCTGTGGGCGGCTGTTGGTTCGCCTGTTGGTTCGCCTGTTTCTTGGACAGAGGGCCTCAGACCCCTGTTCCTCAGTGCAGCTGGGACTGGCTCGGAAGGATTCTAGACCTGGCCAAAGAGAAGGGGAAGGGAAAGCAGGGTGGGGGCAAAGACAATCCTATAGAATCTTCTCTCTCCTCCCCTCTTTGATGGAGGTTCCACGTTGGCTCCCTCTGCCCCCATTTGACATCTACAAGGGGACACTGGAGCTGAGTGTCCTGGGCACCCTCCTCTTCAGCTCTCTGGCAGCTGGCCCAGCCCATCCTCAGGCCCCACCAAAAGCTATTTAAACTGGCTTCAGGCACAGGAAGAGCTAGGGGTCAGGGTGGGAAAGGTCTGGTGACACCCAGGGCACCATTTCCATCCCCACAGGCCTGGAACACACAGGCCCACTTTCCCTTTTCCCTCTGAGGGTACGAGGGCAGGAGGGCACAGACAGGATTCTTCCTGATGTCTGTGATGCGGCCAAGCCCCTCCCAGAGGCTGCCTTGTGGCTGGGCTGGGAGAGGACAAGGAAAAAGTCACTTTGGAGAAATGGTTTCAGTCTGCCCCTCCCCCTCCCACTCCTCTATCCCTCTCCTCACTCTCAAGAGTGACTTAAAGGATAATCAGACAGCTCACATGACAGAGCATTTACTCCATGGCAGTCCTAAGTGCTGTGCCTATCATAACATCTAATCCTTATAACAACCCTAGGAGCTGGGAAACGCTGCTGCCCCCATTTTACAGGTGAGGAAGCTGAGGCATGAGAAGTGACTTGCTTGAGGTCACCCGGGTAGTAAGCGGTGGAGTTGGGATGCAAACATGAGTAGTTGGACTCCAGAGTCCTACCCTTCTGCGGAGCACTTGCCACCCCGCTGTGATGGGGGCAGAGGGTGTGCAGGGAATGTACTCCCGCCCTCCCCCCGCCCCACCACCGAGGAGTCGGGAGAACAGCTGGGGAGGCAGATGGCAGGTAGCAGTTGCAGAAGGGCCTTCCCGCGGGGGAGGATTCCTCAGCCCAGAGGGAACTCTGAGCTGGGAAGGGCTCAGGCAGGAAGGCTGCCCGGGGAGGTGAGCGACCAAGGTCTCCGCAAGGAGACCATGGTGTGAGGAGTGCCAGACAGGAGGAGGACTGGGAAGGGAGCTGGCGGCCGGAGCCTGGGTTCTGAGGCAGGACGGGGCGGCGCTCACCCCCTCCACCTGCCGGACCCTGCCCCCCTGCCCGGGACGCCAGCGCCGCAGGGGCTGTGAGCGGCGGGTGGCCCCCGAGACGGAGCTGTCGAGTCTGTGCCTGACGCCTCTTTTCCCTCCACTCTCTTGGTCTCTTTCAGTTGGAGGAGGACAGACTCTCGGGGCACTCCCTCCCGCGGTACAGCCCTCTGCGACGACTGGCGTCCTCCGTGTTCTCCTCCTCCACGCTGGAGACCGAGCATTACCCTCACCCTGGCGGCGGCGGCTCCTCCGGTTCCCTCATTCAGCGCAGCCGCTCGGCGGAGAGCAGCCCCGTGCGGGCGCCCCACCGGCGCCACGCGCCCCTCGCCGCCGGCAACCACAGACTCGTGCCCTCGGTGCTCCGCATCTCGCGGTCCCAGCTGCAGCAGGTGTGGGCCCGCTTCACCCACAAGACCTAGGCTGGGCTCCCCCCCCTCCTGGAGGGGGCAGGTGGGGGGGGTGGGGAGCAGGCAGGGACCATGGTTCCTTCCCAGGACGCAATAATCACACACTCACACACCCCATCCCGCCCCATCATGCAATACAGCCCCCTATAACGTTGGCCCAAGGTACTGTAATGCCCACCCCCACCCCCCACGTCTCCCTTTGCTTGGTGCCAGCCAAATGGTGCAGGGGGATGGGTGGGGCTGTCGGTGCCGCTTCAGGGACAGGACAGAGACTCCCGGCTGGAGCCACCGTGGGTCCAGAGTCCAGTGGAAAGCAAGGTGTCAGGGAGACAAGGCATGCTGGGTCAGAGTCGGTCTGGCATGGAGTTGATTCTGTTTAATCTGTGATTTCTTGGCATGGCGGGGCCTGGTTCACCCCTGAGGATGGGTGGCAGAAGACGGAGACCCTCCTGGGGTGTGTCTGTCTATCTGCATGGGGCGACGCATGTGCCCCTGTGTCCGAGATGTGGGCCTGGTCAGCCAGGTTTGGGGTTTGGTAGGGAGTGCCTCCATACTCAGTGATGTGGGGGGAGGGGCGGGAGCAGTCCTGTGACCCGGTGAGCCTACCGCAGGCCACTGTCACAGAGGACAGAGCTCCCGACTCCCACATCTGACCCAGGAGGCCTGGAGCTCAGTCTACTAGGCTGCCCTTCACCCAAGGCATATATGCCATCACCCCCTGCTGGGTCTGGTGGCCTGGCCCAGCTCCTTAGGAACTGAGGATGGATGAACGGGGCCTGGCATTTGCCCCTCAGAGGAAGCTGGAGCCTAAGGGTGAGGGGACCCAGTCTAGAAGCTGTAGCAGAGAGGGTAGGTTATTAAGGATGAGGTAGCACCTGTGAGCTCAGGACAAATCCCAGACAGCAGCAGCCCCACCAGGGCCCCTCTTGGAGGGTGACTCCTTCCTGTAGGTGCTCAGCCAAGCCAGTTGGCCCCCAGGGGCCATGGTGAAGACAGAGAACAGGGTAGGCAGATCGGCTGGGGATATGGAGATGGGTGAGGGGTCAGGATGCCAGATCGCAATGTCCTTTCTGCTTATTTCTCAGCCCCCAACCTGTCACTGCAGGGACCTCCAAGGTTCCCTCTCCTCATTCCTGCCCCTGTCAGCCAGCACCTCTGTTTCCCTGGGCAGTGGAGTAGTGGTGAAGAGGGTGCCAGGAAGGGTAGTGCCTATACAGAAAGGGAAAGAAGGGATGAGACCTGAAGGCTTGCAAAATATTTATTGCAGTGAGACTGTATCTGTGTATATGCTTGTGTGCATGCATGTACGCTTGTGAGTATGAGTATGCTTATATATGAACATTTGTGCATGTGGCAGGGCTGCCATGGATAGATGCTCAGGCTGTGCACTGCACAATTCCGGGGAGGACAATTTACATTGACCCCAGTGTGAATGACACCACTGAATTTGCAGTGTTGCAGTCCTATGTGTGTGGGTGTATGTGAGGGCGTACTTGTGTGTGTCAGGGAGTCAGAAAAATATTTGTGCAGTCCTTGGTAGTTTCCTATGTACCTACTCTCATCTTGGCTCCTCTCTCTACTGCCTTTTCCCTTTGACCCTTCTTCCTTCCCAACTCAACTCCCTTCAACTCCCCAGCTATCTCTGGTTGGAGTAGAGGCCTCAGGGTCCTTGCCCCAGCTCGGGGAGGTCATAAGTGGGTGGGCAGTGCTATTCGGCTGAAATGTCCTCATGGATGGCTGGCACTGTGTATAGCTCACTCACATGAGCTATGCCTGCACTCACTACATTCTTTTCTTCAAAATCTGTTCTTTTTGGAGAATGTCTGGGCCAAGAGCACCTTCCTTATCTAGGAATGAAAGCCAGATTCATACCCTAATACTTGTGCCCCACTCCCACCTCATCCTAGCTGCTCACTTTTGAGCATCCCCAAGGTCAAGCCTCTGTCGCCTCCAGTCTGTTCTGGGTGGCTCTGCATCCTGCCCTGGCAGAGGGTAGAGGAGGGGTCAGGGTAGACACTTTGAAAAGAAAGGACAGAAAACACAAAGCACAAAGGTTAGGGGGTGGGAAGAACAGTAGCCCCACTCCCGCCTACTGCATTCCGGCATGGCCCCCTTGTCTTCCCCCCTCCCCTCTGGCCCTCTTCCCATCCTCCCCAGCGAGTGGCAGGGGATGAAGTGAAGGGGAGTCTGTCCACCAGCAGCTCCAAAAGTCAGCAGCCGTGGGGTGGGGGCAGGGCCCATGCTATCTGGGGTTAGATGAAACCAAGCACTCGGTTATCCGGCATTCCCTTCCAGAGGGTTCCTACCTGAGCACGGCTCCCACTCAATGACCAGAGCCCTGAGGTACTCTAAGATCCCAAAGTGCCTTGTGACTTATCAAAGATGACGGCACTAGCTTCAGCCTTGTTTTAGCATTAAATACATATTTCTATTTCCAAAGCCTTTGGAGGTGGGGAATCCTGTTAAGCATGCCAAAACTGGCTGAATTTTCACACAGATACAGACACAAACACACACACCCCAAAACTGATACCTGTGGGAGAGGGTGTGTCCTTTAAATTAAGATCCTGATTCAGATATTTTGTCCTTTGAGGGACATCCTTTTGTGTACCCTCTGTGGTGGCGGGGAGAGCATCTTGTAAGCCATAAAGCTCTGAGCCAACAGGAGGGGATCTTGGTAACATGATTATCTTTTGAGGGTGGCTCCGAGTTCTGGAAATAGCGAAGGCCATTTGAAGCCACGTGTGTTGGGTCAAGTTCACGTGCAGCTCGGCAGAGCCGTGAATGGTTTGGAGTAAGTTCCTTGTCTCTAGGTCCCAGGTTGGGTAAGGAAGTTGTGAGTCTGCAGTGTTGTCAGGCTCTTTCTCCGAAGGGTTTCCCAGAGAGGAGGTCAGAATGTTTCAAGAAATGATTCCCTGCTGGGGGAAAGCGCACAGCCTCCCCAGGGTCAGCTTTGAAAAGAGGCAGCACTCTTTGCTGTACTTTGAAAATGGTGTTTTTGTACTTTATAGTCACACCCTGCATATAGTGGTGGCTTCCAATTATTAATTTATTATTTTATTAAACGGTCACTGGCACACAGTGCTTATTATGTACCAGGCAGTGATCTAAGCACTTTACAAAATTAACTCATTTAACCCTCATAATAGCCTATGAGGTCGATTCCAGTATTATCTGCATTTAATGGATTAATCAGAATATTTCATTTACAAAAATATAAAAACACGTGCCAATGCCGAATAACTGAAGTCTTGTTTGATAGGAGTTTTAGAACCTTTTAGTCTGTGTAGTGATCTATTTCCTGTCCTTTCTGCTTGGCCCCTCCTCACTCTAACTGAAAGGAAGGAGTTGTCTCGGAGCCAGACTCTCCTTCCTTCTTCATTTCCACCTCGGTGTGGGATGGTGTGGGGTGGGGGGAAGTCACTCCAGAGTACCAGGGTTGGTTGAAGTGGCCCACCCTATCTCTCCAGAAACCCCACCTCTCCATCCCAAGCATCCCAGAACAGCTCTGGAGATTCAGTAGGTGGAGGAAGAGCTACAGTGAGAAGGCAGGCGCTCAGAACCATGAACTCAAGGTATTGGTGGTGGTGGGCGGGGGGGGGGGTTCCTGGGCTTCGGGCTCACAGATAGGGCAGGTACTGGCATTGGTGAGCACTGGCCATGGGGACTTGAGCCCAGTGTCACCAACTCACACCACAGCAGGGGCCAAGCCATGTCAACGAGTGGCCAGGTTTGGGGACTGTGGTCAGTGGGAGACGCACTCCCCCCATCCTCAGCTCAGCCAACTGTTGCCACTATCTTCCAATTTTTATGTGAAATCTCGCAATTTTTAATTATTGGCATGAAATTTTAAAAAACAACTTTTTAAAGAAATATCACTCTGAGCCAAACAAAACTGGCTTAAGGGCAGAGACCCTGAACTCAGTTTGCAACCTCTGTGAGCCTGAGGACTCCCCACCCCCTTCTCCTGTCCAAGGCTGCAGCACTTCAAGGGGGATGGTGTTCTTCCTGGGAACTCAAATCAGGTGGGCTTCTTAGAGGCGGCAGCTCACAGCCAGTGGGGATGTGTGGTGTGTGCTTTGTGTACGTGTCGGTGACCTCATGGTTTGTGTGCCTGAATGTGTGTGTGGGCCAGTGGACTTGTTTGTGGTAAGTGGGGTCCTCCTGGCAGGACCAGTATTTTCTCTGACGGCATAGGACCCTGGGTGAGTGAAAAATGCTCTAGTGAATTCTCAGTAATCAGTAGACACCCCCACGCACTCAAGGCAGCTTGGGTCACAGCAATAACCACTCAACACTCATCCCAACCACTAGCATCCTGAACCCATCAATCTCCCTCTGCATTTCCAGTTTTGGGGAAAATGGGCACAGCCTTGCCCAGCACGTGGGGGAATGATGGCACCTTTGAGCCATGCTGGTACATTAACCCTTGCTTCCCCAGCCAAGAGGGGTGGGCCAGACCCCTTCAATCCCAGGAAAAGGTAGGGGTCCTCCTCTCTGTAGAGGGTCCCAGGACCCTCCTTTTCTCTCCTCTGCCCTGCCTAGGTCCCTTTTTTCTGGGGAGGGGTGGTGCTGTGTGTCTAGGCAGTGGTGGGGGGAGCTTGGGCCACTGGATGGCAGAGGAGCTGTGGCAAATGTGTCTATATTGAGTGGCCAGGGGACACCATGCTTAAGAGTGTGTAGGGACCCCTGGCTGTGTGAGGATGGAATATCCTCTGCTGTCTTTGGGTTGCTTTGGTACCTGAGGATGGAAGCACAGACCCCTAAGGAGGGCCTGAACATCACCCGACCCTACCCCAAACTCCACTGAGATTCCAACCCAAAGGGCAGGAATCAGCCCACCCCATAGGCAGTCCTTGGTAACAAGGAGTGTGGCAAATCACTCTCCTTAAGTTGGGGGGCATGTCCCCAAAGTTTGCGTTATTCCCATTAGGGACAGAAGTGTCCCCTGGGACTAGCGGGTCAGCCTCTGAAATTTTTAAAGTATCCTTCTCCCTAAGGGAGAGGCCCCCAGCCTGAGGACCACATTCCTCAAATATCCCCAGCGGTTCTCCATACCACCCAGTCGGCTTCCCAGCTCAGGGCGCCCCGGAGCCGAAGTGGGCCCCTTCCCCCAAGTAAAGAGTTGAGAAGCAGTGGGGGAGGAGGGGCAAAGAAGCCTAAAGGACTATGGGAACCTTCCTGGACCTCTCCTAGCACTTGGCTCCGCCGTCAGTCCCACCACTTACCCTCCCTTCTACCTGCACAGGCTTTGCGGGTGCGGGGGGTGGGGTTCACCTTGCCACGACTAACTGGCCCTCATACACACGCACACACGCACACGCACACTCCATAGCTGCGCGCACATTTCATCCACTCTCCGGACAACAAACTAGCAGCCCCCCGGCTGGGAGAGCACAAAGATCGCGTTTCCGGGCACCTCTCGCAGGTTTCTAACTCTACTGTAACAGGACCCCAACCACCACTTCCACTCCGTTCCCGCCCTCGGGACCCGCCCGCACACGCCTGCCCCCGCGGCCCGCGCGCCACGAATGTACGGTCCGTCCTTTTAACTCGCTGCTACGCGCGCGACCAGGGTACGGGCCGGCCTCCGAGCCCCGCCCCCCGCCCCCAGCCCCGCCTCCGCGCGCGCCCCCGCCGAGCTGCCTGCTGCTAAAGTGTCCCTCCCCGCCCCCCACCCCCCGCTCCCGGGTTAGCCCCCCTGCCGCCCCGCCCTAGCGCCAACTTTGTGTTTGCTTTCCCCTCCTCGGCCTAGCGGCCTGGGGCTCGCCCCTCAGTGCTTCCAGGGCCGGGGTGCAGACGAGGGGCTGGGAGGGAAGCTGGCCGGTTCTCCCGGCTCGAAGGGCCCCCGTCGCCCCACCCCCGATCCCTGTTACCTCACCGCCCACAGCCTCCCCCCGCCCCCATAATTGGCCTTGCAGTTGGATGCCAAAGAGCCCAGAGTTGAGGGGGAGCAAAGCTTTGAGCCTAGCTAGGTCTCTCAGAGCGACCCAACACCCCCTTTTTGCCCTCTCCTCTACGTCCGTGTCTCCTGCCCCACCCCACTCCACGACTGAGGGCCCTGGGGGTCCCCAAACACGCCCCCACTTCCAGCTCTTCTCCCTCCCCACCCCCGAAAATAAAACTCAGGGACCAACATCTGCTTCCTTTGCACTTGCTCCGTCGACCCCTCCCCCCTCATTGGAGGGGCTTCCGTGGGGGAGCAGGCGGGGTTGGGGGCCCTAATGTTTGACAGTATTTAGCAAGGAGAGGGCTGGCCCCTGCCCCGTGAGAGGTGGGACTGGTGGGAGGGGGGAAGCTCAGCCGAGGCCCAGCTGAGCTCCTTCCTTCCAGGGACCCGAGGATCCCCTCCCAGCGTGGGGAGACGCTTCCTAATCGTGGTGGGGAGGGGAGAGAGGGATGGGAAGGGGGTTGGGGAGAGGACCCTTCCGGAAGTCCCGAATTCCAGCCAGTTTATTCCTAAACATGCCATCATACCCCTCCCCTTTTTGTACTGCAATAATACTGTATTATAAGCTTGCACTATTCCCCGACCCCGGCCAGCGTAAGCATGCACGAAAAACTCAAAACTACACACACACACACACACACACACACACACACACACAAAGATGGGACGCTTTTTTTTTCTTCCTCTCTCTCTCCGGGGTGCGTCCTCAGTGTACATAGCGGCGTCGGGGGGCCCTGGGCCCGGGTGGAGAAGCATGCACTGAGCCCCCGCCCCTAGACTGCGAGTACTGTACAAATCCAACACTTGAAACTGACACGCACACGCGCGGCGCCGCCACGGGGGTGGGACACGGACACGCACCCACACGCACACGGCCGCGCACGGGCGGGGGTGGGGGCGCCCCGCCGTCACGCGTCGCTGTGCGAGGGATCTTGTGCCTTTTTAAGTCCCTGTATGTTAATGCAGACAATCCGGAGAGCTTGTGTACTACCAAATCCTGATTAAAGACGCCTTCCAGGAACCTGCGCCTCGCCTGCTTTCTTTTCATCCTTCTTCCTAACCCACCACTGGATGGGCGGAGGGCAGGGACCCTGGTCTCTGGGGCCCCGACTCCAAATTGCCAACTTGCTGGAGGAGGGATGGGAAGTAGGGGGGTGGGCACCTAGATCTGTTCTCTGTGGATCAGTCTATTGAAGCCGTGTGTGTGTGTGTGTGTGTGTGTGTGTGTGTGTGTGTGTGTGGTGGGAAGGAGGCCAGGAAGCCAGAGAGCCCTGTGAAGGGACCCTGCGAGCCTTTCCCTGCCCCTCTGCTCTGATGGGGGATCTGAGATAGCTCTCGCCTGGGGGAGAATGGTCTGTCCAGGGGAATCAGCGAGAGAGCGGATTGTGCAGAGCCTGGGGGTGGGGGTGGGGTGCTGTCACCAGGCCACACTTTACTCCTTGGGGCCTAAAGCAAGTGTGGGGGCAGAAGAAGGGCAAGCTACAGCTGCATTTCTTGACCCCTGGAGCATTTAGAATGTTCCCATGCTGTCAGCTCCTTGCCCAGGACAGGTGAGGATGGGTTGGGGACACTGAGATCTGGGAGTCAGGTGTGCGAAGATCTGTAAAGACCTAGGGCCGCGACGGCCGCCTTCTCTGGTCATCTTAGTCTTTCCACCCAGATGACTGTCAATGGCCAGTGCGCCAGGGTGGGTGGCACTCCTAGGTGTGGGGTGGAGGAGCAGAGGGAGGGCTCCTGGCTTGGCAGATGTGGTTTGAGAGTGCAGACCCAGACAGACAGACAGGTGAGAAATCTGGAAAAGGTGGTGGTGGGCAGAGGGGGCTGCGCTGCCGACTTCTCCTGTTTTCCTTTGGGGCAATGATGGCAATCGGGGGCTCCCCTGGGGAGGAGGAGAGATGGGAAGGGTGCCCGGGGTGGCTGCTGAGGGAGGAGGAAGGGGCGCACTGCTGTGAGAGGCTTGCTGGGGAGGGGGAAGGGGTCAGGGCCCATCCTCCGGCTTTGGTCACTCAGCAGCCTCCCTTCTTTGACCTTGGGTCTGTGGGCCTAAGTGCAGTATGCAGTGTCTGGGCTTGGCCAGGGTCCAAGCAGGAGAGCCGCTCTCTGTACTCTGTCTGGGGAACGGGGGTGTGCAGACTAACCCGCCCCTGGTGTCCCGTGTCGCTGGCGTCAGACAAGTCAAGGCTGAGGAGAGCCGGGTTGTGGTGGCATCGAAAGATCAGAGGCTGGTCCATCCACCTCCCTCCGCTTTCCCTGCTGACTGGAGTAAACATGGACTTGGCTGGGCTCTGAAGTTGGTGAGGCCACAGCCTTTGGGTCTGGGCTCAGCAGAGGCAAGGGGAGGGCTAGGGCTTTCCTTCTCTCTGAGGGTCTCAGCTCCAGTGGCCTGCCTCCCCTCCTCTATGATTCACCCCTACCGCATCCGCCTTTGGCCAAACCCCATCAGAATCACCAGGGAGCTGTAAAACAGAGAGATTTCTGCGCCTCATCTTGGACCTACAGAATCTGGGGGCAGGGGGAGTAGGACTCAGGGCTCTGTAGGTTTAAGAAGCACCCCCAGATAATGCTGCGCCAAGCCAAGCTGGAGAACCACAATAAGCAAATTGGAATCATAAAGGGTCGCTGCTCTGGGAAGGGAGTAGGAAGGTGTGAGTTCCCCCAGGCCCTGATTTCCCCTTGCTGACACCCAGTACACTTGCTGCCCTCTGAGCTGGAATGGGAGGGGGTCACTGGTGTCCCCCTCCCGTGGTGTTTGCAAGCCTACTGGACCAAGCACACAGAGGCCATCTAAGGATCACTGGCTGAATGAATGAGCACAGGATGGCCTGGGTGAATGATTGAATATTTGCTGGACACAGGCATTCAGGAGAGGCTGGGAGAGGGTGAAGGAGGACTTCCCACTCTCTGAGGAGGGAGGACCTTGAGCCCAGGCCTGCCCTCCCCAACAAGGAGCCACATGCGGAGGGGTGGAGGGATTCTGAAATGGAAAACCCAGCAGGTCCAGATGCCCATGGGCTTGTCAGTGATACTTAGGGCAAAGCTGTCCCCACTCTGAGGTTCATGGCTCTTCCTGCTAAAGGGCACAGGGTCCCAGGTTCCCTGCATGGGAAGGTGGGAGGCCAATGAGTCGATGGAAAGAGTTTGGGGTTCCGAGCCACCTTGGTTGATGTGCTTTGTGAAGTGGGCGTGCCAGAGAGAGAGGGCGTGCCTCTCTCCAGGCTGTGTCCTAATCTAACCTTGTCACTGGTGCCTGATTTCAGTTCTCATTCCCCCTCCCGTGTAACAGAAGGGGAGGGCTTTGAGAGGGTTCCAGCTATGATCATGTAACAAGGACACTGTGAGCGGAGGGTCCGTCCTATGGATGGGACTTTTCTAAAGAGATCCGGGGCCTGGCCAGAGAAAAAGGTAGTTCTGCCAGGGATGCTCAAAGTGTCAGAGATGGGACAGGGAAAATAGGCAGAGGTGCTGGGTGGGATGCATCTGGTGTTGGGTGGGTGATTTCTGAGCTGGACAGGGAGGGAGACATGATCAGAGCTCCGCGTCTGTCCATAGCACATACGCCACGGTCACGACTCACCCAGGATCTCACAGCACCCCCTCCACCTCTGCTAGTCATCTTTAGCCTTACTGTTGGTAACTAAACATGGCAGAGCGCCCCAGCACACAGCCTGGCACAGAACCAGGGCTTAATGTTTGCTGAATGAATGAATGAATGAAGAATGAAGGGTGTAGAAAGAGAGAACAATTACTGGGGAATTCCGGCCTGGATGTGAAGAAGACAAAGCTCTAAGGAAGTCCCCTGCTTGGCTCAGACAGGGTGGGCAAGGGTCCTGTCTGGGGTCTGATGCTACCCCATCTTGCACCCCCCCCCCACCCTTATCACGTCCTCCTGGATGGTCTGATCATGAGAAAGATCATGGCAGTTGAGGAAGGGAGAAGTCACAGCCTTGGGCAGATCCTCAGCTTTGGGGACTCCTGCCTTCCCCTCCACCCGCCTTTGGGCTGTTTGCACAGAGACCTCAGCTGAGAGAGCCCCTCCTTTTCTCACCACCCTCTCTGCCATGGGTGTGGCATCCAGGCATTGCTGGGGCTGGAGGGGGAAGCAGTGATCTCCAAAGCAGAGGAGCAGGGGCAAAGGGGCCGGAGGCAGGGTGGGAGGGAGCTGACATTTATTGAACAACTGCTATATGCCAGACCCATTGCTTATCTGACCTCATGTATGATCACAACCTTTGTGGAGTGTGCATTATCCCAATTTCATTCCCCCCCCTTTTTTTTGGTCAAATGTAGTGGGGTTTTTTTTCATTTAAATTCAATTAATTAACATACAGTGTATGATCGGTTTCAGAGCTAGAGGTCAGTGATTCATCAGTCTCACATAACGCCCAGTGCTCATTACATCACGTGCCCTCCTTAATGCCCATCACTCCATTGCCCCATCCCCCCCCTCCCCCCGGCAACCCTCAGTTTGTTTCCTATGACTGAGTCTCTTATGGTTGGTTTGTCTCCCTCTCTGGTTTCGTCTTATTTTATGTTCCCCTCCTTTCCCCTATGATCCTCTGTTTTGTTTCTTAAATTCCACATATGAGTGAGATCATATGATAACTGTCTTTCTCTGATTGACTTATTCCGCTTAGCGTAATACTCTCTAGTTCCATCCACGTCGTTGCAAACCCATTTCATTTCCTAATAGAGAGACTGCTACACTCTGTGAAAACAAGGACCACATCTGTCTTGTTCGATACGTGATCCACAGATTCACAGCCTCTACCACGGTGGCCAGGACAGTACACATTCCAGGACTTCTTCTAGAAAGAAAGAAAGAAAGATAGATAGAAAAGGCAAGGCCAGGCCCTCAAGGGGTTCAGTGAAGTGTCTCTAGTGGAAGGATGTGGGAAAACAAGTAGAAAGGAGGGTGATGATGCCTGCTCGGCAGGTGGACAGGAAGGTTTTCTGGAAGGCTGGTTGAGCTCAGTCCTGGAGGAAGGACAGGTATTTGTCATGTGAATAGAGGGAGTGACAGGGACCCCAGTCAGAGGGATAGACAGCGGTGTGAGAAGTGTCGAGCACTTAGGGAACTGCTGGGGGCATCAGCATGGCAAGCGCCCAGGGCAGGGATCCCAGGGCGCTGCTAGAAGTGAGGTCAGAGAAGAAGGGAGGAGCCAGACCACAGGGGCGGGGCAGCATTGCCACGTGCCAAACCAAGAGTTGGAACTGTCCTCTGAGGACTGTGGGGGCTACTGTAGGCTGCTGCATGTTTGAAGCAGAGAGATAGGATCAGCTTTAAGTTTCGGGAAGATCACTCTAGCAGCTGTTGGAAGGATAGATGGGCAATGCGGGCAGGAGAAAACAGGCCAGTGGCTGGGGAAGCCCCAGGCAGGATAGGGCTGTGCCCCTGGAGCTGAGGCAGCAGACTCAGATGTTGAAGAATACTCAGCAGGACTCCCTGCAAGTCTGGATGGCACCTGCAGGTGTTGGAGGTGTCAGATCTCTGGGGCTTCCGATCTGGATGGGCTGTGTTTAGGAAGACAAGGTCCAGCATGGTCAGAAGGCCGACAAAGCACTGGACGCCGTCAGCACCATCCCCACCTGAAACAAAGCGGTGTCAGCCCCGATGAGGCCTGGTGCCCTGGGGGTGCTGGGAGTTGTGCGTGTGCATGTGTGTGTGCTGACTAGGGCAGAGCTGGAGAAGATGCAAGCGCTGAGGTCCTGACAGGGTGAGCAGGCCTTTCTAGTCTGGAAGGAAGGAGGCTAAGGGGAGACGTGGCAGGAGTCCAGAAAGCCGAGAACAGGCCATCACATTGCCAAGGGCTCAGCCCAAAGCTTCAAAAGGGGAAAACTTAATCAAGTGGACAGAAACTGCCCTTCATAAGCTGGCTGCGGATTCCCGGATGAGGTGTGCACTCAGCACACACCCAGAGAGGGCTGGACAATTCCTGACCGACAGGCCGGGAAGGGGCAGGAGGGAAGGGGGGGCTGGAGCTCCAGAGGCGCCCAGCCTGCATTTGGGGGTGTGGAGAACAGCCGAACTTGGACCTGGTCCTGCATAGGCTCTGATGGCCCTGGCGGCCAGCTCCCTGGCTGCAGAGAAACCGTGTCCTGACCCGGACGCTTGCCGCTCCTCTTTGGACCTGGTTTCCTCCTCTGTCAAAGGGACAGTTGATCTACATGGTGGCTCTGACGCCTTGCACCTGTCATGTCTTCTATTGACTGCACTAGAGCTGGCTCTGGGGAGGAGAGGGAGGGAGATGGGAGGGAGATGGGGGACGGGAGGCAGAGAAACCTCAGGGGAACTGGAGCGTGCACACACTCCTTCCTCAGAGACTTCCTGAGCACTCACTACGTGCCAGGGACCCTTCTAGGCCTTGGGGGATAGAGCAATAGACAAAACAGACCCAGTGCCCATCCTCACGGAACACACACTCTGGCGCATGCGCCTAGGCACGTGGGCCTCCCGGCTTGTGGGTGCAGTCCCCGTGCCGTTGGGCCCTGCAGGGCGGGTGACATCAGCGAGTCCCTGTGTGTGCCCCTTGCAGGTGTTCTCCATGGCGCCCCCGTTTGAGGTCAATGGTCTCCCGCGAGCTGTGCCTCTGAGCCTGCCCTACCAGGACTTCAAGAAAGATCTCTCTGATTACCGAGAACGGGCTCGGTTGCTCAACAGGGTCCGGAGGGTGGGCTTCTCCCACATGCTGCTCACCACCCCCCAGGTCCCACTGGCAACGGTTCAGCCTCAAGCTAATGGGAAGGAGGAAGAGGAAGAGGAGGAAGAAGAGGAGGAAGAGGAGGAAGAGGAGGAGGAGGAAGACGAGGAGGAGGAGGAGGAGGAAGAGGAAGACGAGGAGGAGGAGGAAGAGGAGGAGGAGGGGGAGGAGGAGGAGGAAGGGGAGGAGGGGGAGGAGGCAGTGGCTCTAGGGGAGGTGCTGGGACCTCGCAGTGGCTGCAGCAGTGATGGGAGTGAGAGGAGCACGGACCGGAGTCAGGAGGGTGCCCCATCCACGCTGCTGGCTGACGACCAGAAGGAGTCCAGGGGCCGGGCCTCCATGGCCGACGGGGACCTGGAGCCTGAGGAGGGCTCCAAAACGCTGGTGCTCGTCTCCCCTGGCGACATGAAGAAGTCGCCCGTCACTGCCGACCTGGCCCCCGACCCTGACCTGGGCACTCTGGCTGCCCTCACTCCTCAGCAAGAGCGGCCCCAGCCCACTGGCAGCCAGCTGGACGTGTCTGAGCCGGGCACCCTGTCCTCTGTCCTCAAGTCTGAGCCCAAGCCCCCTGGACCCGGGACAGGGCCAGGGGCCGGGGCAGTGACCGCAGGGGCAGGAGGAGTGGCAGTCACCTCCTCACCCTTCACCAAAGTTGAGAGGACCTTTGTGCACATTGCGGAGAAAACCCACCTCAATGTCATGTCTTCCGGTGGACAAGCCTCCCGGCCTGAGGAGCTGGGCCCTGGGGGTGAGCTGGGCCTGGAGGCACCCTCTGATGGGAGGGTTGTGGAGGAGGGGGTCTCTGTGCCCCTGGAGAACGGCATCGCCCAGGCAGGGCTGGAGAGCTGTGCTCCGACTGGCCCCCCCGGGGACACCCCCTTGGAGGTGGCCACAGACTCACTGCCCAATGGCCCAGCCCTTGCCAACGGGCCGGCCCCAGCGTCCCCGCTGGAGCCAGGCCCCGAGAAACTGGCCACCATCTCCCCCAGCCGCCATGCCATGGCAGGCCCCCGCCCCAGGAGCCGGATCCCTGTCCTGCTGTCTGAGGAGGACACGGGCTCGGAGCCCTCCGGCTCCCTGTCCGCCAGAGAGCGGTGGGGCAAGAGGGCCCGGCCACAGCAGGACCTGGCGAGGCTGGTGATGGAGAAGAGGCAGGGCCGCCTGCTGTTGCGGCTGGCCTCTGGGGCCTCGTCCTCCTCCAGTGAGGAGCAGCGCCGGGCCTCAGAGACGCTCTCGGGCACGGGCTCCGAGGAGGACACGCCTGCCTCGGAGCCCGCTGCCCCCAGGAAGGCCGGGGGGGCCGCCGCCACCCGGAGCCGGATTCCCCGCCCCATCAGCATCCGCATGCCCACGCCCGCCGCGGCCCAGCAGCAGTCCGCGGGCAGACCCCATGGCGCTGCCCCCGCCTCCGACACAGCCATCACCAGCAGGTGAGAAACGGCTGCCAGCCCTAGGGTGGGCAGAGGGTGACCACAGAAGGCCTCCCCCGGCAGGAGCTTCCCCGGAGCCAAGGTCAGGGCCTAGTGAGGATGCAGGAGGGACCCTCGGCCACCCCTCCTGTTCACCACCTCCCCAACTAAGCGCCTCTTCTGACTCAGGTTCCAGCCCTGTCACTGGGCTCAAGGGAGTGGCTACAGTGCACATGTCTAGAGGGGTCGCCAGGGAGGCCAAGCTTGGGAAAGGTTAATGGGGGCCAGTGAGGCTCACACACAGCCTCTGGTGTGCCGGGAGGCATTTGAAGCCAAAGGATAAAGACCAGAGTCGTTGGGAGAAAACGTTATTCATATGTAAACGGGTATGTGATAGAGTAGAATGTAAAATCCATGAGAATTTTAAAGATGAAACAGGTCCAAGAAAGACTGCAGCAGGCTCTCAGGTAGCAGCCCGGGAGTGTGTGGCCCCTAGAGGTGCTGCCCTGGAGGATGGAGCACCAGCCCTAGTTTATCCACCTGTGCCGTGGTCTCCCCAGCCTCACCCAGCTCCGAAGACGCAGGGCTCCAGGGCTCAGTGCTCAGCGATTCTGAAAATGCCTCTCCTTTTTTGTTTCTTTGCCCTCCTCTTTTCTCTTGCCTTCTGCCCGCCCCCCGCCTCCGTCCCGCAGGCTCCAGCTGCAGAAGCCTCCAGGGTCGGCCGTGGCTGCTGACCTCCGCCCCAAACAGCCCCCCGGCCGGGGCCCGGGGCCCGGGAGAGCCCCAGCCGGCGCCAGGCCCCCCGCCCCGCGCAGTCCAGGCCCCTCCGCCTCCGCCGCGCCGCGCCACCCCAACGCGTCCCCCCGGAGCCAGTCCCTGTCCCGCAAGGAGAGCTCCTCCCCCTCGCACCAGGCCCGGCCCGCGGGGCCCCCGCCCCGGGGCGCCCCGCAGGCGCGGGCCCAGCCTGATGGCACCCCCTCCCCGGGGGGCCCCAAGAAAGGACCCAGAGGGAAACTCCAGACTCAGCGCGCAGCAACCAAAGGCCGGGCGGGGGTCGCGGAGGGCCGGGCCGGGGCCAGATAATGACGCGCGCGTTTCTCCGCGGCCCCCCACCCTCACCCCGGCCCCCCACCCGCAGCCGGCCACACTGAAACAGCTCCCAGCACAGCCTTACGCGCCTGACGCGCGCCACCCGCGGCCCCAGCTTCCCGCCTGCACCCGCGAGGACGCGCGCCGGCCCGGCCGGAGGGGGCCGCCGCGCTGCGGGGGGAGGGCCCGCCTCCCGGTCCTCCACCCCCTCTCCGTGACCCCTGCCCTCCCCCTGCCGCCCTTCGGGTGGGGCAGGCTCACCCTCCGCCCCGGGGAAGGCTCAGCCACTTTTTCACCGAGGACTCCACTCATGGGGACGCCCCCCGCCCCCACCCGCCAGGCCGCTGCTGCTCTCCGTGCTCCCCCCAGGGACCTCTGCTTACACCTCCTGCGGCGCCTTTCCCTCCTCCTGGCCTTCTCCCAGCCCAAGCCCACCCACTCCCGTTTTCAGAAAGGCAGCCTCAAATTCCGGAAGTGGAAGCTCCAGCCTACCCTCTCCACTGCCCCCCCAGGGGCCAACCCCACAATCTCCTGGGAGCTGTGGTGGTCCAAAAGGCCTCTTCTCAGCTGCCAGGCTGGGGTTGGGGAGCTGGGACCTAGGGGCCATTGGTCTACTCAGGTGTGAGGGGGCAGGTCTGACCAGCCCCAAAGTCAGCTCCATCCTGGACACCCCTGTCGGAAGCAGTGGGCAGGTGATTGGGGGGCTGCTCTCCTGTACCCCTAGGGTGCAAAGTCCTCCTCCCCCCAAATTTGGGTGGGTCCTCAGTGGGAACCATAGAGTGTGTGTGGGCTGCCTTCCTGGGCACGTGTTTCCCAATGGGAAGTTGGAGGGGGGCTTTAAACAAGGTTTCACCCCCTCCCTTGGCCTCCTGATCTAGTGCTCAGGACCCCTCACCATCAGGAATTCCTTCTTGCCATCTAACCTCAATCCTGCCTGCTGCAGTTTCAGCCGACTTCCCTCTCTCCTGAGTTCAGTGGAGGTGGAGAATGGCTGGTTTTCATCTTCTCTGCACTGGCTGTTTAGAGATTCAGGGACTCAGTTCAGGCCGGGTCACCCTTTCTGTCCTCCTGGGGGTGGGGAGGGGGCTGGATCAGACCGTTATCCCCCCCAGTGGGCAGAGAGAGCAGAAACAGGCAGACAGAGAGCTGGCCCCTGGACTCAAGGCAGAAAGGCCCTTCTAACTTCCAGATTGTGTGCTTGTGTGATGGGTCCGGCCCAAGTCCCCTTCTCCCCCAGCTAAGCCTTCAGCCTGTCCCCTCTTGTACTAACCCCAACCCATGCAGCTGAGTTGTCCCTGCAGAGGGTGAGGGCTGTGCTGCTCCATGAATGGAAATGGGGCTTCCTCCTGGGTCTGGCTCCTGCATGGCTCATCCCACCTCATTATGAGCCTGAACTGCCTCTGTCTGGGCCAAGCGGCACACTGGCTGCGGAAGGGACAGCCAACTCTGTCTATCTGGGACAGGTCCCCTGCAGGCCTCCTCCATCCTCAGCACCCTCAGCCTCTGTCCCCTGGCCTGGCCCCTCTGTTCTCTGGTTCCCAGAGAGCAAGGCAAGGCAACCAGGGGAAGAGGAGGAAAGGCCCCGACATGCCCCAGTGGTCTGGCAGCATCCAGCCACCATCGCTTAGAAGGACGCCGGTGAGGAAGTTGGCTCTGGAAGCAGCCTGGTGGTGCCAGCTGAAGCCCCTCTTGGAGAGTCAGCAGGCTTGGGCAGCTGTTTCCACACCAAGGTGGTGGCTCCTCTGCAATCCAGCCCAGGGGAGGACTCCAGGGTGGACGGCCTTCGAGGTCCATCTCATGCTGACGCAGAAGCTCCCAGAACACTCAGGAAACCTCTCCGGACAGAGCCCTCTTTGTCAACCCGAGACCCTCCCAAGGCCTCTACTGCCCTCTGGGTCCAGCAGAGGGGGTGGAAGAGGGGCCACTCCCTCCCACCTAGAGCTTCTCCGAATGACAATCAGCTCCTGCCAGGTGGGGACCAGGGCATGACCCCCGGTGCCCAGGTCCTGGGCCTGCTCCTTGCCACCAACCGAACCGTGAATGTAGGGCCCCCAGCTTCACCCCTGCCCCAGGACCAACAACACCCTGGTTTGGTGTTGGGAGGAAAAGGGGGCCGCCTGAGAGAGCCCCAGGCCTATCCCACCCCCAGCTTCATACAGCACCGGAGCTGGGCAGAGACGCAAAACCCTGTCTGCTCTTGGGATTCCAGACCTCCCTAGGGCTCCCATCTGACCTCAGGCCTCTGCGTCATTGAATGTCACCGAGGTGGGGGAGGAAGGGAAGGGACGAGTGTGGGAGGGGACCAGGGGACTGACTCTGCTCCTCTCCCCAGGAAGGATCCAGGGCAGAGGAAACCACACCTCCCAGTGTCCCCACCCCCAGCTGCAGCCTCTTCCCCCTCGAGCACCCATCCCTTCCACCAAGGCCTCCTGGTCCTGAACCCCTTCCCTGTAAAAGAGTGTCACACCACCACGTCCGCCACCACCTCACCCCTCTAGCACTTCCTCATCGCCACAGCCTGTGTCATTGGCTCAGATGCAGGTCTGCTCACCCCCAGAACATGCCTCCCCTCCCAAGCCACACTGTGCACGAAGCGGGTGCAGGAGAAGGGTCGTGCCCCAGGCACGTGGGCTCCCCCTTTCCCAGCCCCTCACTGGGGCCTGGCTCAGTCTTCTCAGCTCCGGGGATCAGCCCTGGCGGGCATGGAGTGGGGGGCAGGGAGATGCCCTCCCCCTCCCCCAGGGAAGCCACTGAAGAATGTTTACACGCCAAACAGAATGTAACACCCTCCCCCACCTCTTCCCAGTCACTGCATGGCCTCTGACCATACCCTGCACCTGCCCACCCCCACCCCGACACCCTGGAAGCCGCTGTCATGATTAGATCGGGTCTTGGAAGGGAAGTAGCCATCACACCATTAAAAAGCCTGTGGACCTTTCGTTCTGTTGGCCTGGACTCTTCTTCCTTTGGGGAAGAGGGCAAAGCCCAGGTCCTGGGGCTGGGGGTGGGCAGGGGGGAAGAGTGCTGGTTGGTGGGCAAGTTGGGAGGGACTGTCATGGAGGCAGGTTGTCTCTACAGAGATGGAAACAGAAGCTGAGGACAAGACAGATCCAGGGTCACACCGGATGAAGAGGGCTGCCCTCTGTCTCTGACTGCAAAGCCTGCAGGCTCTCAGCTCCCCAGCTGTCCCTCCAAGGGCCAGAGACTGAGTCCCCTGGCTTGGTGCCGGCGGAGAGGGAGGGAGGAAGGAAGAATTTTCATGGCCCTGAAGTTAACAGACACAAGTGAGTGTTCGGAAAATCATAAAGCTAAGCAGCTCACAGGCGAAGAGAAACAATGGTCATTATTCTAGCAACATCTATGGAAATTATAAATGAATGTGGCCTATGACCTAGCATCTCCACTTCTAGAAACGTATCCTATCATGGCCGCATAGACTTGCAAAACTCCACGTGTCCAAAGTTACTCACTGCAGTACTCTGCACGGAACTCCACAAAGCCTCAGAGCCTCAGCCGCGATCTCACACTCAGGACGTCTGGAAATGGGAGCTTTTTTGTTAGACTGGCACAAACTCATCTGGTATCTTGATCTCGGGGTCGCGGGTTCTGGCCCCATGTTGGGCGTGGAGACTTCTTTTAAAAAAGTGCGGAAGCAGTCTAAGTGTCCGCTAATTGGGGCTGATTAGTACAGCATGGCCTCCCGCACGACGGGGACCCCATCACAGAGTCCCGTGAGGCTCTACGGTGAAGGAGGTGTATACGCTTTGTATACACTTAAGGACTGGTGTCCAAGACTAAGAACACATGAGAGAGCCGTGTGTATAATGTGCAGCTATTTAGATGAGTGAGAGGTGTCTGGTTGCTTCAGGGAGGAAGGCTGAGGGGGAAGGGAGGCTTTTCTGTGGGGTACTTGCTGTACCTTTTGCCTTTTGGACCCTACATTCAGCGGGTGTAACATTTTCACCTAGGCAATACCTAGACAATTTCTGTCCCAGGACACGCTCCTGGCTGTGCCTGGGATCAGAGGTAAAAGGGCCCTAGGTCTGAAGTTCTGCTTTCCCTCTGAGAAAACCACGAAGGTGCAGCTCGGACGTTCCAGAAGCTGTGTAACCGTCTCCTGTTCCTGCCCTTGCCTCCTGGGATCCCCTTGCTTCCAACATGCGTGCCAGGGGGCTCTAGGTCCTAATTTACAAGACATCAGTGGGGCTTCCACATGCTTTCAGCTTCCTTCTTGTTTAGAAATGTCAAAAGCATGGGGCGCCTGGGTGGCTGAGTCAGTTAGGCGTCTGCCTTCGGCTCGAGTCGTGATCCCGGGATCCTGGGATCAGGTCCCGGGACTGGCTCTCTGCTCGGCGGGGAGTCTGCTTCTCCCTCTCCCTCTGTGATCTCTCTCACTTTCGCTCTCTCTCAAATAAATAAATAAAATCTTAAAAAAAAAAAAAGTGTCAAAAGCAGAGGCTCCTGGGTGGCTTCGTCAATTAAGCGGCTGACTCTTGGTTTCCATGCAGGTGGTGATCTCAGGGCCCTGATCTCAGGGTCTTGAGATCAAGCCCCAAATCCAACTCTGTGCTCATGGGGGAGTCTACTTAAGACTCTCTCTCTCTCCCTCTACCCCTCCTACCCCCCCCACATGCGTGTGCTCTCTCTTTCTCTCAAGTAAATAAATAAATCTTAAAAAAAAAAAAAAGTCAAGGGGCGCCTGGGTGGCTCAGTTGTTAAGTGGTGAAGCGTCTGCTTTCAGCTCAGGTCATGATCCCGGGTCCTGGGATCGAGCCCCGCATTGGGCTCCCTGCTCAGCGGGGATCTTGCTTCTCCCTCTCCCTCTGCCTGCCGCTCCCCCTGCCTGTGCTCTCTCTCTCTCAAATAAATGAATAAAATCTAAAAAAAAAAAAGTTAAAAACAGATCATATTTGTAGTATAAAGACAAATGTAAACAGCATATAAAATAAAACAGGAACCGCCCCCCATCCATGAATCTGATCATTTAGAGGTAACTCCTGCGAATGGTTTCTTTTTTTTTTTAAGAGTTTATTTTGTTTTATTTTAAGATTGATTTATTTATTTTAGAGAGAGAGAGAGAGAACGCGCGCTCGAGTGTGCGTGCAAGAGGAGGGAGGAGGGGCAGAGGGAGAGAATCCTCAAGCAGACTCCCTGCTGAGCATGGATTCCCAAACAGGGGACTCAACATGGGGCTTGATCCCACCACCAATGAGATCATGACCTGGGCCGAAACCAAGAGTCAGATGCCCAACTGACTGAGCCACCTAGGCTTCCCTTAAAGATTTTATTTTTTAAGTAATCTCTATACCCAACGTGGGGCTCAAACTCACAACCCTGAGATCGAGTCACATGCTCTACTGACTGAGCCAGCCAGGCTCCCCAATGACTTCTTTTTTATGTTTACTTTTTTTTTTTTTTAATTCATTTCAGACAGAGAGATACAGAGTGAGAGAGAGAGCAGGAGCAGTGGGGAGAGGCAGAGGGAGAGGGAGAAGCAGACTCCCTGCTGAGCAGGGAGCCCGATGTGGGGCTCGATCCCAGGACCTGGAGATCATGACCTGGGCCGAAGGCAGACGCATAACTGACTGAGCCACCCAGGCACCCCATTTTTATGTTTACAATAATAGCTCTCTCGCAGGGCACCTGGGTGGCTCAGTCAGTTATGTGTTTGTCTTCGGCTCAGGTCATGATTCCAGAGTCCTGGGATCGAGTCCTGCGTCGGGCTCCCTGCTCAGTGGGGAGCCTGCTTCTCCCCTTCCCTCTGCCTGCTCCCCCTGCTTGTGCGTGCTCTCTCTCTCTGTCAGATAAATAAATACAATCTTTAAAAAAAAATAATAGTTCTCTCCCTCCCTCCTTCCCTGTCCCCCCCATAAATAGAAGAACATGTTATACTTGTTATTCTGAAACATAATTTTGATGCCCAACGATATGTCTTAAAATATAGTTTGTAGTGTATTCATAGAGTTGTGCAGCCATCACCACAGTCAATTTTAGAACAGTTCTACCACCACCAAAAGAAACTCCTTATCCATTAGCATTCACTCCCATATCTCCCCAACCCCTTCAGCCCCAGGCAGCTACTAATCTACTTTCTGTTTCTATATAGATTTGTCTATTTTGGACATTTCATATAATACATGAAATACATTTCATACAATATATGACTCTTTGTGACTGCCATCTTTCACTTAGCATTGTTTTCGAGATTCATCCCTATTGTAGTATTTATCAGTATTTCATTCCTTTTCATGGCTGAATCATATTCCATTCTGTGGACAGACCATATTTTATCCATTCATCAGTCGATCGACTTTTGGCTATCATGAAAAATGCTGCTATGAATATTCTTTTCCAAGTGTTTGTTTGGACAAATGTTTTCATTTCTCTCGGGTAAATACCTAGAAGTAGATTGCTGGGTCATTTGGTAATTTTATGTTTAACATTTTGAGGAATTACCAAACATTTCCACAGTGGTTGTGCCATTTTACATTCCCACCAGTAATGTATGAGAATCCTCACGGTCTTTTTAATGGCTACATAGTAGTTCATGGCATGAATGTTCCATAATTTATTTAACTAGTCCCTTAGTTGATTTTTCATTAGATTCTTTCCAACTTTTTACTATTTCAAATAGTGTCAGAATTAACATCCTGGCTCCAATCTTTGCTTACCTCTTCAAGTCTAGTGCTAGGAAAAATCCCCAGAATAATCAAATAGATGAAAAATGGTCTCTTGTTCTATTTTTGAGAACGAATGCCAGGGATTATTCATTCATTATTTAGTATTCTTTCAATCATTCATTTATTCAACTAATCCTTCAGGCCATTGCTGAGCTCCACATGTATCAGAAACTATGCCAGACATGGGTCTTTATCAGAGAATTGAGACAAAGCATACTGTGCCCTCAAGGAGGTGGTTTTAAATTAACTTTTACTTGGCATGTGCTACATGCACTCAGGCAGAGACTCTGGGCCCAGCCTGGGAGCTTCAAGGAAGGCCCTCAGATGGATATGATTCTTAGACTGAATTTTGAAGGACGAACTGAAGTTGGACTGATGATGCGGAGAGGACATTCCTGGCAGGAGTAGTGTGGGCCAGGTGTGGAGGCGTGAGAGCTGCGTGTGGTTCCGTGTGGTGGTTACAGGTGTGAATCGAGGAGTAGAGGGAGGAGTGAAGGGCGGTGGCACCAGGCCCGAGACAGGGGTAGGCTGTCCCAAGGAGGACAGCTTTAGAGGGTTATAGAGAATCTGTGCCCTCCTCACTCCCCAAGCCTGAGGCCTGCCAGGCACGCTCACCTCCTGAGGTCCAACACAGCTGTCAGAGCCTACCTGATGCTCCGTGGCTGAGGACCTGCCCAGGTCCTGGCTGACCTTCTCCCTACTTCCCAAGAAAGAGACTTCTCTTTTCTGTCCTATGGCCCAGAGTGCTCTGAGGACAGGGGCACAGAGAAATAAGTGACTTCATCGAGGTTGCTCAGTCAGGGGCTAGAGAGGGGCCATAAGATCAAGGACATTGGAGGGGGCTTTATTAGTAGAAAGAGACCCTTGGGGATTACCCTGGAGAAGAGGGACAGGGTGGGAGTGTGGAGGGTGTGCCTCTCATCAACAGCCACAGGGGCCTGCTGAGATTCTCCCACTGGCTAATCAAGAGTCAAGGTCAGAATAAGAGCCGAGACCAACCCCAGACTGAAGGATGGTCAGGATGATCTTCAAGTCCTTAGCAGATGTCATTGCCCGTGGTGATGAGGTGATGGGGGAGGGGAGGCTGCATGGTCATGGGAATGTGGCCATGGGTCAGGGGGACACATGATACAAGCCCATTTTCATCAACTCTAGGTGGCACCTTCTCCATTCCTTCTCATCTATATACCATTAAACCCAAAGTGGCATAACATCCCGCCCATTACCACCACCACCAATTTTTACCACAATCACCATCTCTACATCCATTACCCACCTCTAACTCTCTTGCCAGCACCATCATTACTCAAATCACAGATACCTTCTCCCAAACCAGGCTCCATTACCACCACCACCACCAACATCACCATCAACGCTACTAGCCCTTGATGACATAATGATTAACTAGAGAGATAGGATTCCTGCTCTCAAGGAGCCTACACATCTTCATCATGACCACCAGCACCATCATTATCATCTACCACATAATCCTTGTCACCACCACGGCCTTATAACCAACCACATCACTATTACCACTATCCTAGCCCCATACCCCTTACCCCTACCCCAGTCACTCCCATCACCATCAGTTTACCATCAGTATTCCCATTCGATCATGATTACACCATCCCATCACCATACTTATCACTGCAATCGATACCATCAGTTGGAATTCCACCGTCATTACCACCATCATCATTGTAGGAAATAATTACATGGGTTGCAGCCATGGTTAATGGTCAGTGAAGCCCCAACTAAGATGGGGAGGTCATCTGAGGTCACTCAATGTGGAGAGGGACAAAAGGATAAGAAGTCCTGAAGTGTATGAAGTCCATATTGCAAGCAATCCCAAATAGGGAAATGTTTATCCTAGGAATTTATTCTTCCCCAAACCCTCCAACAGTTCTAGCAATAATTTCAACTAAGGAGTTGCTATTTTTTTCCAGTGCACAAGGCTCTCCTTCTCATCTAGTCTGGTATAAATGAATGCTTCCTCCAGCTTGGCCTCTGAGCTCAGGTTTGGATTCCCAGGTTGGAGAGGAATGAGGATAGTTAAAAACAAGCTCTCAACTGGTGATTTAGAGCTGATCTGCCCTCTGGTTAGACCCTTGGCATTTCAAACCTTGCCTGTCTAGTTCCATCATCTGCCTCCAAACATCATGGTCACTGTCACCACCACTCCTTGATGACATTAGAGAGGAGAGATGCCATATGAGGTGGGGGCAGGGAGTAAGATGAAGCCAGGAGTACAGTTAATACCAAATCACTCTCTATAGAAAGGGGCTAAGATTCAGATCTGAGTTTCTTAGGAGCCAATGCATAAGGGGAGAGATAACCACTATCTGACTATCAGCTCTTTCTCATGTTACGGTAGGAGAGAAATTCCCATTGTGGGGGAAAAAAAACCCCCAAAAATGCACCACAGCCAATGCCCAGACTTGGCCTCATTGGCGGTTTCTTTGGCTGTGAAAACTTCAGAGTGCTCCCCATGGAGCCGCTGGATGGACCACAGAGGTAAGATGTCCGCAAAACTTAGTTCTCTAAGCTGCAAAGGAATGTGGTATTTTACTTGTTTATTCGTATTTATTTATATTTACTTATTTGTATTTTAAGTAGGTTCTACGCCCAACATGGGGCTTGAACTCCTGACCCTGAGATCAAGAGTCGAATGCTCTACCAACGGAGACAGCCAGGTGCCCTGGTATTTTATATTTTTACATAAATGATATGATTATGTGGTATTAAATGAGGGAGGAACCAACAGTGTAGAGGTCACACGTCGGTGAGAGCAAGAGGGGCAGGGGTTGTGTCCCTCCTGAACTGGTCTCCAGGGCAGCTTGGGCAGCCATCAGGTGAACAAGAGGGAGAGGCCAAGGCTGTCCAGGGGACCGCACCAAGGTGTGAGGTGCCGACAGGCTGGTGTGTTTGGGGAACTGGAGGGAAGTAGGGATGCCGTGGAAGGGCCAGGAGGAGGCTGAGGGGGGCGCCAAGCTTTGGGAGAATCGTGTGGGCCAAAGGAAGGAGCTGGGCTTTCACCCTCCAGCAGGGGGGGCTTTGCCCCAAGCCATTGTCCTGTCAGCTTTGGGTTTTAAATTGTCCACTGTGGGGGCGCCTGGGTGGCTCAGTCGTTAAGCGTCCGCCTTCGGCTCAGGTCATGATCCCAGGGTCCTGGGATCGAGCCCCGCATCGGGCTCCCTGCTCAGCGGGAGGCCTGCTTCTCCCTCTCCCACTCCCCCTGCTTGTGTTCCTGCTCTCACTATGTCTCTCTCTGTCAAATAAATAAATAAATAAATAAAATGTTATAAAATAAAATAAAATGTCCACTGTGGCAGGTGTGTAGAGAGTGGGCTGAGAGGGGTGACACCGGAGGCCAGGAGGTTTGTTCACCTGGTTTGAACCCTCCCGCTGGACTGTGCGCTCCCTGAGAGCAGGGGCTGTGTGGAGCCATCTGGGTGCTCTGCAGAAGGCTTGGGTTATCTTACTATGATCGCCTCCTGCCGCTGCCCTCGCTCCCGTGCTATTAGCACCACCCTGACCACACACCGTGTCACTGAGTTAGTTCCCTTCTGGAGCTTTCTCAGGGAGCCCAGCAGCTTGGGCCAAAGGCCTGGGCCAGAGGCAGGGGTCCTGGTCCTCTCTCCAGCTGTGCCACTGTGTGGCCCCAGCAAGCACCCCCCACCCCCATTTCCTTAGCTGTTCAAAGTGAGGGCTAGATTAGACTAGGGGTTTTCACACTTTTTGGGGGGAGTCTATTTGCTTAGAAATCTGGAGCCCTTAGAAAAAAATCTGACGTCCTCCCAGCTCTGCGAACCCAGAGTTCGGAGAAGCAGATCAGAATAAACCTGATATTGCTGGCCTCTGCCGTGCTTTTGCTGCAGACTCCGTGAATAAGAACTGAATGTAGAAGATCAGACAAACCCTGAGTCTTCGGCATTGCAGGTACCCATGGCGGGACCATGGCGAGCCCTCTCTTTCCCTACCCACCCAATCCCCCAAGGGGAAGCTCCGAAAATAGGGGCAGGGGGGCAGGCAGGAGGGACTATGTGTATGGGAAGTGGGAGAGTGATGGGTCTGGGATCACCCAGATGGACCAGGCTGCCCAGGCAGTTCCAGGTGTGTCTCAGGCCAGGGCATAAGGCTCCAGCTGGGGGCCTAAGGGTATATGGCGGCTTTGTGGCTCAGCAGAAAGAACTCTTCACCTGGTCAGGGCCTGGCCTTCAGTATGTATGTATGTATGTATGTATGTATTTAAGATAGAGCGCACAAGCAGGGGGAATGGCAGGCAGAGGGAGAGGGAGAAGCAAGCAGGCTCCCCACTGAGCCGGGAGGCAGACCCGGGGCCCAATACCAGGGTCCTGGGATCACAACCAGAGCCAAAGGCAGTGAGCCACCCAGGTGCCACCCCCCACCCTTTTTAAAAAAAGATTTATTTATTTATTTGAGATGGAGAGAGAGAGAGTGAGTGAGGGGAGGGGCAGAGGGAGAGAAGCAGACGCCCTGCTGAATGATCCATGAGATGATGACCTGAGCCGAAATCACCTGTTGGATGCTTAACCAACTGAGCCCCCCCAGGCGCCCCCTGGCCCTCAGTCTGGAATCCTGGGGGCCCAGGCAAGCTGTGCCTTCATTAGGTAAGGCTGACTTAAATCTTCCATAGAACAAAGGGCATCCCAGGAGAGTTGTCACCATGCCCCAGAGGACTCCTCCTCTTAGGAAGTCTTGGAGTCTAGGCGCTCCCTTCCCACACACCCAGCTACCCCAACATGGCAACCCGAGACTAGCCCACTTGGTCCCTGAGCACCGATCTGTAAGTCCCAGAGCCACAGAGTCAGTGACTTCTGAATGGATGGCGGCCCCTCCCCCAGGCTCTGGACCCTACAGGCAGGGATCCCTGAAGACCTGGTGATCAGGGAGGGCCCAGTCCTGGCCCAGCCCCCAGGGCTGGATTCTGCCTGCAGGCTCTCTGCTCTTCAGTCTAACTGCTCCCGCCTCCAGAGTCCAAGGGTCCAAGTGCTGCCCTGAGCCCTACAGAGGAAGGCCACACTGAGAACCGCTGGTGGGTGGGCGGCATGAGATTTGAGGAGCTGCTAGACCAGGTGGGCAGCTTTGGGCCCTTCCAGCTGTGGAACGTGGCCCTGCTGGCCCTGCCCCGGGTGCTGCTGCCCATGAACTTCCTCCTGCCCGTCTTCCTAGCGGCTGTACCTGCCCACCGCTGTGCGCTACCCGGTGCTCCGGCCAACTTCAGCCACCAGCACGCATGGCTGGAGGCCCACCTGCCCCAGGAGCCTGATGGCACCCTCAGCTCCTGCCTCTATTTCACCCACTCCCAGGCCCTCCCCAACACCACGTTTTGGGGAGCGGGTCAGAGCCCTGGGCAGCTGGAGGGTGAGCCCTCCACAGCGCCCTGCCCTCAGGGCTGGGACTACGACCGCTCTGAGTTCTCCTCCACCATCGCAACCGAGGTACCTGAGTGCAAGCCTGGGGGCACATGAGTGGGATGCGCCTGCCACTGCCTTGGGTGATGACTATGTGGGCATGAGACACATTGCCTTACTTCTTAGAGTCTCAGTTTACCTATCTGTAGATGGGATCTATGAATTTAAAGCAGTGAGCTTCGTTCCTGGCCTGCAGTAAGGAGCCCATACCCGGGAGCTGCTATTATCAATTGGGAGGTGTTAAGGGAGGGAAGGGCTAAGACGGCTCCAGGGAGCTGGCGGAGAGAGAGTTGAGAAGGGTTTTCTATAGTAGTAGGAGGAGAAACGACACAGGCCTTCTTTGTCTTATTCTTTTTGGCCCCAGGTCTGGGATTTATATAATCCTTCTAGAGGTGAACGTAGATGGGGGCAGCCTGTCTGGAGAGGAGCAGACCTGTTGTCAAAGTGAAGGCCCTCCGTGGAAAGAAGCTGAGGCTGCAGGACTGGGGAGGGGCAAAGTCTCTTACCCCTCAAGGTGGGGTGTAAATAGTTGAGGGTTTATTATCTGACGTGGAGGTACCAGGATGGAACCACTGACCTCAGAAGGCCCCAGAGTCTGGAGAGGAAGGGTCGGTGCTAACTGGAGAGGGCCTGTGCCCATGGGAGGCCCCTCCCTGTTTGTCCCTGCAGTGGGACCTTGTGTGCGAACAGAAAGGCCTGAACAAAGCCACTTCCACTTTCTTCTTTGCTGGTGTGCTGGTGGGAGCCGTGGCCTTCGGATACCTGTCTGACAGGTGGGGTGCAGTGGGGGGGGCAACGAGGGAGTGGGTGGGGAGCCCTCTCCCACTAGTTGGGGTAGGGCTTGGTCTACCTCTGTCGCAGGACCTCCCCTCTACAGGGAGCTGCCCCTGCATGACCCCCGTGCAGGTTTGGGCGGCGCCGTCTGCTGCTGGTGGCCTACGTGAGCTCCCTGGTGCTAGGCCTGGCATCTGCAGCCTCAGTCAGCTACGTCATGTTTGTCATCACCCGCACCCTCACTGGCGCAGCCCTGGCTGGCTTCACCATCATCGTGATGCCACTGGGTGAGGCAGGCAAAGGACGGGCAGGGCCTAGAAGACTGGAGGGAGGCAGTTGTCAAGGCTGAGACTGAGCCCATCTGGTTCTTGCTAACTTTCTTCCTGTCTCTGGTTCCTGCCCTGGGCCCAGAAATGGAATGGCTGGACGTGGGGCACCGCACCGTGGCAGGTGTCCTGAGCGGCACCTTCTGGACAGTGGGCGTGATGCTGTTGGCACTGGTCGGGTACCTGATACGGGACTGGCGATGGCTTCTGCTGGCTGTCACTCTGCCTTGTGCCCCAGGCATCCTCAGCCTCTGGTGAGGACTGTGGGCAGCTCGGGAGTGGGTGATAGAGGAAGTCAGAGACAGAATTAATCAGAGGCTGAGATTCGAATACAGAGTGACTGAGAGATGAAGAGAAAGAGAACGTCAGCGACCGAGAAACGGAAAAAGAGAGAACGAGAGACCAACCAATACAAAGAAGATGGCACCGGACATGAGAAGCAGAGAAACACAGGACAACATATAGAGAGACTGTGGAGAGACAGAGACAGAATCAGTGAGAGGTAGAAAGTGACAGAGACCAGGACTGAAAGGCGGATTCAGAGGGACAGATAGAGATGGTTGAAGCAGGGACAAGAGAGACAGGGATGGAGAGACAGGGCCAGCACAGGGGTAGGGAGCCCAAGCAGGAGGGTAGGAAGCCAGGCAGGGTGGGCATTTCATCACCTCCCCAAAATGAACTGGCTTTTGATGCCCTTTGGGGATTTCTGTATGTCTGTCTCTCCTCCATCCTATGCCCTCCTGTCACCTGTGGGAGAAGTGGGTGGCTGATGCTGGGGGCTGAGGTCTCGGGAATGATAGCAATCCAGTTGAATAGAGAAGGGAATTCTCGGCTGTGGTGGACCTAGGCCTGGGCAAGGCAGTGTGGGAGGAGGTGGCTTTTAAGCTGGGCCTTAAAGGATGAGTCAAAGTTCATCAGGGGAGGAGGGTTTGGGTCATGTTGAGGGACTGCATGAGCAAGGGCCTGGAGGATGACAGACTGTGGTATGCGCAGGAGGGAGATGTGGCTGCGGGTGCTGACTCTGCCTGAAGGCCCTCCTGCTGTCCCCCAGGTGGGTGCCTGAGTCTGCACGCTGGCTTCTGACCCGGGGCCGTGTGGAGGAGGCCCACAGGTACCTGCTCCGCTGTGCCAGGCTCAATGGGCGTCCCATGGGTGAAGACAGCCTGAGCCGGGAGGTGAGGGAGAATGTGTGTGTGAGTGCAGGCAAGTGCATGTGGGGGGGGGTGTATGTGTGTGTGTGCACATGAGTGTGTGAGGCCTACGTCAAGCTCCCCCTTCCTGGGGCCCACTGTATGTGCAGGGAAAGCTCCCGGCCCCCAGTGGAGAGTTCCAAACTCTTCAAGATGTCCTACCTGGCTCCGGTGGGCCACATCCTTGATTCAGGGCCCACCCTACTCAGCTTGCAAGTGCATCCCCAAGAAGGAGGTGGCATAGAGACCCAGGGAGATCAACGTGCCTAGCTAAGCCGTGTGCCTAAGCCAACTGACGTCACAAACTCTCCTTCTCTCCTGCCAGGCCCTGAACAAAGTGGCCACTCGGGAGCGAGTGGTTCAAAGACCCTCGTACCTAGATCTGTTCCGGACCCCACGGCTCCGACACATCTCACTATGCTGCATGGTGATGTGGTGAGGAGAGGGCCTGGCCTGGGCCTAGCAGGTGGGGATGGGTGGACCGAAAGGCAGCGGACTCCAGGATGGTGCTGAGTGTGAGAGGAAGATGGACAAGTGAACTGTAACTGTGCAGGGCAGGAGGACCTGCCCCTGGGGGCATGGAGCTCTGGAAAGTCACAAGATGGAGCAGGCATCAGAGGCAGGGCTCAAATGCAGGCTCTGCCACTTCCTTTCTGTGAGACCTTGGACAGGTCACTTAACACCGAGCCTCAGAGTCCCTTCTGCAAAACAGGACGCTTTTAGTTCCTACCTCACAGGCTTGCTGTGCAGATTAGGTAAAGACGCTTTCGCCATTGGCAGGAGCCGCACACTCCCGGGGGGTTATGGGGACAGGGAAGGCGGTGGGCAGTGGGCTCTGGAGGTGGGGGAGGTGGTCCTTCTAAAAGGCCAAGGCTCCCTAAAAAGAGAGGACAAGGAGTGGGGGGTGAAAAGGAAGGCCCCTGAGTGGCATCACGACCCCCTTCAGGTTTGGAGTGAATTTCTCCTATTATGGCCTGAGCCTGGACGTGTCGGGGCTGGGGCTGAACGTGTACCAAACACAGCTGCTGTTCGGGGCTGTGGAGCTGCCGTCCAAGCTGCTGGTCTACCTGTTTGTGCACCACGCGGGACGCCGTCTCACGCAAGCAGGAGCGCTGCTGGGCACCGCCCTTGCTTTGGGGATCAGTCTGCTGGTGACCTCCGGTGAGCCCCGCCCACTCCCCGGAGGCCCCGCCTCCTGCCCAAGAACGCCCGCCCTTTCCCGGAAGCCCCTACTCAAAGCCCTCCACTAGGGGAACCTCCCATCCTGGGAGCTCTGGGTCTCCCACAAGGCCCGCTCACTGCCTGTACCCCTTTTCTTCCAGAGATGGGGGCCTGGAGCACCGCCCTGGCGGTGACAGGAAAAGGTTTTTCTGAAGCTGCCTTCACCACTGCCTACCTGTTCACGTCGGAGTTGTACCCTACTGTGCTCAGGTGAGGGGAGCCTGGGTCCCAGGCAACCCACCCCGGGGAGGGCTTGTAGTCACATCTTTTTACCAACACCCTACACACACACACACACACACACACTCACACACACTCTGCAGCCTAGTTCCTCCCACCCAGTCCTCACACCAGACCCAGAATACAGAGCTAATCAGAGCCATCTGTGCATGCTTAAATCTGGGAGAAGGCAGAGCATTTATCTTTACTAAGTGACCCTGAGTGAGGTCACACTTCTCTGGGCCTCCTTTAAAACAAAAGTCACAAAAAGCGCCATCTGCCCTTCCCTTCCCTTCCCATTCACCACAGCCCAGGCAGAACTGCCCTAAGGGGTAGTCTCTGGACCTGAGGCCTGGGGCCCTTTTTTTACTTTTTAAAAGATTCTATTCATTTGAGAGAGAGAGAGAACACGAGTGAGGAGAGGGGCAGAGGGGGAGGGAGAGGGAAAGGGAGAGAATCTCAAGCAGACTCCCACGGAGCTGAGGTGGGGTTTCATCCCACACCCCCTAGATAGTGACCTGAGCCAAAATCCAGAGTGGCCATGCTTAACCGACTTAGCCACCCAGGCGCCCCCTGGTGCCCTTTCAGCTAGCTAATTGGCAGGTGGGGAGAAGACTGTAGGCAGCTGGGTATGTTTCGAAAGCCTTGCTCCTCCTCTACCAACATGGCAGGGTCTCTAGGAGCCGGGACCCTCTTCCTTCCACACTACCCTTTCCCCACCCCTTTTGTGACGACTTTTCTTTTCCTTCAGCAGTACCAGATTGGTTCTGTCAGAATGGGAGTCCCATTCTCTGGTGAATGCTGGCTTGGGGGTCCCCGGCCTGGGGACAGGTGGGAAGACCACCTGAAAGAAGCCTCAGCTTTCTTAGCCATCTGGGGAGAAGGGGATATCAGGACTTGCCAGCCCAGGATGGGAGCCCTTGTGAGGCATGACCCTAAGTAGGTGTGAACACCAACCCCTTCCCCCATCCTCTCTCCGAACAGACAGACAGGGATGGGGCTGACTTCACTGGTGGGCCGGCTGGGGGGCTCTTTGGCCCCACTGGCGGCCTTGCTGGATGGAGTATGGCTGTCACTGCCCAAGCTCGCTTATGGGGGGATCGCCCTGCTGGCTGCCTGCACTGCCCTCCTGCTACCAGAGACGAGGCAAGCACAGCTGCCGGAGACCATCCAGGACGTGGAGAGGAGGTGTGTGCACAGAACTGTGTCTGTGTGAGCACATGCATGTGGGAATGAGTGCTCAAGTACCTGACGCCTTAGGTAGGATTCAGAGAAGACGTGTCTGCGTGTTGTGTATCTGGTGCTTCTATGCAAGTGTGCGTGGGTGTATGACTTGAGGTTTGTAAAAGTATGCATGAGTCCGTATGTGTGTGTGTACATGGATATCGAAGATTGTCCAGGAAGAGGTGGATGTGTGCACACTCAGGTATGCCTATACATCAGGGATGTATATAAGCATGTGTGGGAGTCACCTGTGGGAGTACCCTTGTTTGTATACCAGCAGCTGGGGAGAGGTGTAGGCCAGCCCTGATGGGGCAGGCTCGGGTGGGAGGCCCAGGGGCTAAACCCCACCATTGCTCATGACTCCTTCCTCCCCAGTGCCCCATCCAGCCTTCAGGAGGAAGAGATACCCATGAAGCAGGTCCAGGACTGAGTGGTATCAGGGGCAGGCCCTCCACAGAAGTTCTGCAGCAGGGGCTGGAAGACCAGAAGGGCAGGCCCTGTGGCTGGGGCTAGGGGCATCAAGCCCCCTCCCCAGGGTTGGAGTTGCCGCCAGTGCCCCCTCTCTGTGCTCATTCAGCCTTGACTGTTTGGCCTCCAGCAACTGGGTGACTGAATGCAGTGGGCTCCTGAATAATTCTGGTACCCTTTTCATGGCTGGGGGAGTTCCATAAATGAAGGTGCCCCATGGGTTTGGGCAGCAGTGAGTTGTGGAATGAGCCCTGGATAGGAAGCCAGTCTGACCCTGGGATCTGATCCCAACTTTGCCACTGATTTGCTGTGAGACCTTAGGCATGTGGCTTTGCCTCTCAAGGCTTCAGTCTGTTCATCTCTCAATTGGATAATCAAGCCTCTTAGCAGACCTCACCACAGGATCTGTTGTCATGCTCAAACGAGATGCCGAATAACGTTTCTTTCTTTCTTTTTTTTTTTTTAAGATTTTATTTATTTATTTGACAGAGAGAGAGACAGCAAGAGAGGGAACACAAGCAGGGGGAGTGGCAGAGGGAGAAGCAGGCTTCCCGCCGAGCAGGGAGCCTGATGCGGGGCTCGATCCCAGGACCCTGGGATCATGACCCGAGCCGAAGGCATACGCCTAACGACTGAGCCACCCAGGCACCCTAACGTGCTTCTTCTAGAGACTGTGCTAAAGAAGGGACTGCCCTATGATGACTTCTGGCACCAAAAGGCTGGTGGGCATGCTGTCCACTGTGTGGTACTGGGAGCTGCCCAGGACTAGGGTACCAGGAGAATAGAGCTCTTTGTTCCCATGGCTGGCCCTGTACCTACCATGCACTTTGCAGGGTAATGCATCCTCCACCCCACACCTCCCATCCTCCAACCCATTGTTTAGGCCTCATGCCCAAAGAAGAGTTGAAGGCATGGGAGCCAACATTTTATTGGAGAAGCCAGAATAAACACGTTTTTTAAGTACTTGAAGTTAAAGAATTTGCTAGGGAAAGGGACTGGGAAGGCCAGGAGGCTACCCTTTAAAATGTGGTGGCCTATGTCCCCTAGCCAGATCGGAACAGGAAAGGGAGGAATCGGCAAAGTCTAGACTCCCTGGTCTACCATGGAGCCTAGGCCCAGGCCACTGGAAGACCATCTTCCCCCCGTGGGACTGGAGAATTCTGTAGCTCTCATTGGATCATGGAGGGGATGGTATGAGGCCTGAGTTAGAGTGACCTCTCCTGTGAGCATCTCATTTGGATCTTATCTCCACGGGGTCATAGATGTAGCAGCCCACATCACCAATGTTCACACCTGAGGGAGAGAGCCCCATCACCAAGGGCCTTGGGGCTGGGAGGTGTGGGGCTGAGGGATGAAGGGAATTGGGAGGGACCTGGGGTGTGTGTGACCACCCCAGTTTTTGTCCACACATCCCCACAGACCCACATGCCATACTTTAGGCCCACTGTCTGGGGTGGGGCCGCCCACCTTTGGGGCCAAACAGGTAGCCGTAGCAGGGGATGTGGCAGTAGGGGACGCCGTCATGCTGGGACATAGAGAGAAAGAGAGCCATCTCAGCTTGACTCTCTTCCCACCTCCAGCCTCCCTCCTCCCAACATAAGCACCCATCCCTGCCCTGTTCACCTCAGCATGACTCCCAGCAGTCAGGGTCTTCCGGCAGCGCTGGCACCTCAGACAGGGTCGGTGCCAATTTCTGCCCAAAGACATCACCTTCTCAGCTGGTGGTGGAGAGAACTGGTAATTCCAGGAGCAGGGCAAGGAGACCTACCTGCTTTGCACCACCTCCCTACACTTTGATGCCCATCCTCTGCCCCCCTCCCCAAGCTTTCCATTGTCACTTACCAAAATAGACAGGTTCCTCACAGCCAGGGCACAGTGAAGTCTCCCCAGTGAATGTCTTCATGTGGGGAGGGCCTTTAAGGGGAAGAGGCCCTGGCTAGGGCTGAGGCGGGGGCCAGGCCTAAGCAGGGCCCATCAGCACCAGCCTGTACATGGCTTCTTCCAAAAGCCATGCTCATCCCAGAGCCCCCCACCCAGCTGGCCAGGAGTCTTTCTTGGGCAGAGCTGAGTCTCCTATGACCCCCACCTCCTGCCCCATCCCTTTCTGCAGAAGGGACCACCTGCTTCCTTCTCCTCCTAGGGGATCAGGTACCCACCAGCTCAACCCTGTCAGCAACTCAATCCTCAGGAAACCTGAGCTGATACAGGAGCGGGCCTGTATGGGTGTCAGGTGTTGGGGAGCATGGTGTCATTGACCACTCTAGGGGATGGGAGGAAGGAACAGGGAGAGGGGAGAAGTGGAAGAATATGAGGGGCTGGCCCTGTCTCAATGACCTCTTACTCCTAGGTCATTCTTCCATGGCCTTGGCCTGGGAGAGGCCTGAATTCCGGGCCAGCTTTGCCTCTGACTTGCTGTGACTGCACGAGGCCACTCGCTCTCTCCAAACCACCTTGGTTCCCAATTTACCTCTTAACTCAGCAGCCAGCAGCTGACATGAGAGAACCCCCCAAAAAGGGCCATGAATAAGAGAAGACTTTGCCACAAAGTTGTAGGAATGTGAAGCAGAGGACTAGGGTGGCAGACTGCCACCTGGTCTACCCTGTTCCACCTGGGGATGAGGAGTAGCTGGGGCCCAACTTCACTTACTTTTCTTGCCCTGGGGGAGGCCAGTCCTGGGCCTGGGGGGGCTGAAACTGCTGGGGCTGAGGGGAGTGGTGCTGGCTGGGGTGGGAGTGGGAGGGTTGTAGAGGTAGGAGCCCACACCACCAATGTTCACCCCTGCAGAGAAAACAGGGGCTGTCAGGCTTGAACCTCCAGCTCCCAGCCACAAAGAGGGTCCTGCTGTCCCCTGGCCTCTTCTAGGTTGGTACTTACCCCTGGGTCCAAAGAGAGCCCCATAGCATGGCTTGTGGCAATACGGCCTCCCATTGTGCTAGACACAAGCAGAGGAAAGAGAGCTGCTCAGGGCTAAAGAAGCGGGGAGTGGGGGGGACGTGGGGAGCTCTCCTGTGTCCCACAGGCCTTCCCTCAACACAGACTGCCAGGTGTGTCTGTCCATTGGCCTTGGCTGGTGGGGTTGGGAGGGGTGGAGGGTGAACTGGCATGTCAGAATTGCCACTGTGGTCAGGAGAAAGGGCAAGAGCAGGTCAGAAAACTGCTGCTTCCCTCCCCTCCCACCAAAAGGCATGGGGTCCACCCCCCACCAGCACAACTCAGGTGTCCCAAATCCTGGCTGGTGTGGGGCCCTCCGGGTAAGTGGTCTTGGTATTTGACTGCGGAGGTTGCCTTTAGTGAGCCTCCTGAGCCGAAACTGGGGGCTGGTGCTTAGGGGACAGTGACAGACACAGGGCTGTGCGCCCTGGCCAGGCCTCACCTCTGCATGCCCTCCTGGGGACAGGACACTGTGGCAGCGCTCACATTTCAGGCAGAAGCGGTGCCAGTTCTGGCCCAGGGAGCTCACCTTCTCCGCTGTGGGGGACAAGGTGGAACCGGACTGTGGAGAGCCAGGCCACGCAGCGGGCGCCCCCTGTCCCCCCTCAACCCCCTCCCCGCCTTTTTCCTAGAGACGATAGGGAGTGTCCCCGGGGGGGGGTGGGGGGTCAGCTCCAACCCGCCCAAGTGCCCTGCGCCCCAGAGGTGGAAAGGGGGTCTGAGGCCACACCGTCGTCAGCTTCTCGAACGCCCCGGCTCACACTCGCCCCATCTCCCCCTCCTCAGCCCGGGCCTCACCGAAGAAAACGGGCTGCTGGCAACGCGGGCAGGTCCAGCTCATGGCTCCGCACAGGGCAGCCGGCGCCACACACAGTAGTAACCACCGAGGGGGGCTCCGTTCCCGCCCCCTTCGCTGGCTCCGCCCATGGCTCCGCTGTGAGCCTCATTGGGCAGAAACCGCAGCTCCTCGGCGCCTATTGGCCGTCAGAAATTTAGAACAACTGCACCTGGGAGACGCAGGCGACCTCGCAGGTCTTTCCAAAAACTAAAGCCTCCGACCGGTGGAGATGAGAGAGGGACCTGAAGCCCGACGGGAAAGGAAGAGAGCAATGAAGACGACTGGAAGGGTGGCACTAGTTTCTGGCTTGGTACAAAGGGAAAACTGTCCAGAGTACAGACGTCATGAAAACACTGTAATTTCCTCAAAGCGAGGGGTCAGGCATTCTTTGAAATGGCTTAATTCCGCCTTGACAGTCTCAGGTGGTTAAGAGCGTCGGAATCTGGAGCGCATCTCTGCCACTTACTCTCTGGCTTCAGACAAATTACTTAACCTCCCTCTGCATCCATTTTATTTGTACAATGAGTATGATGATTAATCTCTACCTCATAGGATTGTTGTGGAAACTGAGTAAGTTAGTACGTGCAAAGTGCCCAAACAGTGATTGGCACATAGCTGCTATAAAAGCGATAGCTATCATTATGATAGATCCCATAATGAACTCAAGACTCTTTGGAAGCCTCAAAATGTGGTCTGGATACAATAGTTTTCTTGTGAAATTACAATGCTTATTAAATTTAAATGTATCATTCAGACACCAATTACATAATCCTAATTTAGTTTTAAGGTGTTTTAATATTTGTTACAAGTAGCCCAAGAGTGCTTCAAAGGACACTTCAAGAAAACCCACAGAGAAAGGGAGAAAATATTTGCAAATATAGTATCTGGTAAGGATCCAGTAATCAGAGTATCTATATAAAGAGCTCTTACACCTCAATAATAAAAAGACAACCCAATTTAAAAACAGTCAAAGAATTTGAATAGACATTTTTCTAAAGAAGATATACACATGGCCAACAAGCACATGAAAAAATGCTCAACATCATTAGTCATTAGGGAAAGGAAAATCAGGATCACAATGAGATACCATTATAGACCTATTAGAATGGCTATAATAAAAAAAGATAATAACAGGTGTTAGGATGTGTCAAAATTGGATTCCTCATATGCTGTTGATGAGAATGTAAAACAGTACAGCCCTTTGAAAAACATTCTGGTAACTCCTCAAAAGGTTAAAGAGAGTTACTGTATGATCCAGCAATTGCAATTCTGGGTATATACCCAAGAGAAATGAACGCCTATGTCCACACGAAAATTTGTACATGAATGTTCATAGTACTGCTATTCACAACAGCCAAAAGTCCATCAACTGATGAAACAGATGGAGAATGTGGCATATCTGTGATAGAAGAGGATTCAGCCATAAAAAGGAATGAAGTACTGATGCACACTACAACCTGGATGAGCCATAAAAACATGCTAAGTGAAAGAAGCCAGACACATAACACCACATATTGTATGATTCCATTTATATGAAATGTCCAGAATAGGGAAATCCATAAAGACAGAAAAGTGGATTGGTGGTTCCTAGGGGTGTGGAGGAGGGGCAATTGGGCATATCTGCTAAGGGGGTATTAGGTCTCTTTATGGGGAGATGAAAATGGTCTGGAATTAGATAGTGATGATAGTTGTACAACCTCATGAATATACTAAAAATTAATGAATTGTATACCTTAGAAGGGTGAACTTTATGATATGTGAATAATTTCTCAACAATAATAATAATGATAATGCCTGAAGAGAACTTATTTTTTAAAAAAGGTAGCTCAGGGAATGAGGGGCAGGAAAGAGAGCTGATGACTATGCGCCAGTGCCCCAGCAGAGAACAGAATCCCTCGATGAAGTATTAGGTGGTGAAATGAAGAGTTTTCTGGAGTGTCTTTGTCAAGTCAGCTCAGAAACAGCTCAAGGGTGTGTGTGTGCTGAACTTAGCCTTCAGCTGCAGTGGGTGAGCCCTGCTAGGTGAAAGGAGTCCTATTTGTGTCTCAGGAGTCCGAGACCCTCTCTGGACTTCAGTTCCCTCACTGGGTAATGGGATAGGACTGGTGTCTGAATTTCCACTCAACACTCCTGTTGCCTCACTTGTCTCCATCAGTACTTTCTCCTTTTAACACTTGTTTTATCCTCCTTGTTGACTTCTAAAGGTGGAAGGCTGCACACCATGAAACAAACTTTTCTATACTTTCTCATTATCTGTTTCTTGTTTTGGGAACTATTTCAAGAACCTTAGTTTTATAACTGTTTCTTGATGGGCTTCTTTAACAAACTTGAAAAATATTAGTCTCCACCGATATTTTACTTTTGTGTTTCTGCCTCTCTCATTCGTTTCTCACAGAAGGTGGCTTGAGGTTCACCGTTTTTTGTTCTCTATGGCTCTCATGGAGAAGGTCTTACTTCAGGAGGTTGGGAGGACTTCATTGTAGTCATTTATAGACACTGCATTTATTCTCCTTTAGGAAGGTTGGCTTCATTTGCCCACAGAACTATCCTTACAATTTCTGGGGCATATCAAATAATCTTTCACTGAGGCTCTGTAGCTCTTTCTGTGTGGGATCACCTTGGCCACATACCTCAGCCTCCTAGAGAGGTCATCTTTACCAGTGCATCCAGCACAGGGCCCCACACAAAGAAACAAGTGTCCGAGTGTGAGCGCCACGCTGCCTTCACACAACTTGCACTGAGTCAGTGGGGCAAGTGCTATACTGCTCCCGTCTTCGGCGGCCTTCCTGTGTTGTATGGCCATGACAAACACAGTATGCCTTGTCTCTTCTAGTTCAGTGCTTAGAAAAGACTAGTTGAGGCTCCTCCTTTTCAAATATTGGCCATTCATTTGCAAGTACAGCAAATCACAGTATTCCACTCTTCTTCCTTGCCTGGCTTCTATTATTCTGTCTCTAAAAGAGGCTTTGTAAAGAATGCTAACAGGGAAAATGAACACTTCTTGTAGGAATGTACTTGTAGTTACTGACAGTGGCTGTTTTGAATACTTGTGTGACTAAAGCCTGTAACGTGATAGTTTAACAAATACCACAAATGGTTAAGTCCAGTTGAGTGTAGGAATTACCTAATCAGCTGTCAGTGTGGAGTCTGTTTTTTTTTTTTAAGATTTTATTTATTCATTTGACACAGAGAGACACAGCGAGAGAGGGAACACAAGCAGGTGGAGTGGGAGAGGGAGAAGCAGGCTTCCTGTGGAGCAGGGAGCCCGATGCGGGGCTCGATCCCAGGACCCCGGGATCATGACCTGAGCCAAAGGCAGACGCTCAACCAACTGAGCCACCCAGGCGCCCCAGACTGTTGGTAGTTTTTGATGAATTGACCCTTTTATTGTTATGAAGCTGAAGAAACAAGCTTTTCAACTCAAGATGAGTGGTGGTGAAGATTATGGCCCCAAACACCTGAAGGCTGTCACATGGATGAGGCATTAGGGGCACTACTGAGACCCCAGGATAGAGGTCACAGAGAAGCAGATTGGGATTCTGTCCAAGAAAAGAACCTTCTTACAGAGCCCAAACATGGGGTGGTTGCTTCAGATAGTAGTGAGCTTCCTATCTCTGGATGTTATAAATAACATTGGAGAACAAACCAACTGATCACCAGTGTTGCAGAAGGGATGCCAGCATCATACACAGACAGATATTTGAGTTTTCCTCACAATTGGCAGTATATGATTTTGTGATTCTATTACCAAAAAAGAGTTTCAAATTTGTTAGCAAGAGAGCACTGTTAAAATAGTGACAGCTACCACCTATGGAATACCAGTCCCAGGCACTTTACTTGTTATTTCTGATCCTACAAGAACCTGGTGAGGGGTTTAAATGCTACATTATCGGGGCGCCTGGGTGGCTCAGTCGGTTAAGTGTCTGCCTTTGGCTCAGGTCATGATCCCAGCTCAGCAGGGGAGTCTGCTTCTCCCTCTCTGTCTGCCCCTGCTTGTGTGCTCTCTCTCTCTCTCTCTCACTCACTCTCTTAAATAAATAAATAAATTTAAAAAAATGCTACATCATCAATTGTACATAAAAGGAGAGTGGCTTGGGGGCGCCTGGGTGGCTCAGTCGTTAAGCGTCTGCCTTCGGCTCAGGTCATGGTCCCAGGGTCCTGGGATCGAGCTCCGCATCGGGCTCCCTGCTCAGTGGGAAGCCTGCTTCTCCCTCTCCCACTCCCCCTGCTTGTGTTCCTGCTCTCGCTATCTCTCTGTCAAATAAATAAATAAAATCTTAAAAATAAATAAATAAATAAAGGAGAGTGGCTTGGAGAAGTTAAGAGATTTCTTCAAATCATACAGACCCAAGACTCTCAAGCTCATACTCTTTCCACTCCCTGCTTCTAAGCATGGTTTCTGCTAAGCTGCCCATGTGTTTGAGTCTGAATAGCACCTTGTCTGCACAGCACCTCTGTGCCTAAAGGTAAGAGGACCTCTCCAGGTAAATAATGGGTTGCAAGAGACAAGGGAATGTCACTAAAGCTTTTCCATGGCTTCTCAGTGCCCTCAAGGTAAAGTTTTTAACTTGGCTCTAAGGACCTCACCTTTCCAGTTCTAGCCATTTCTCCTGTTTCTCCCTCCAGCCACACTAAATGAGCTTCATAAACCTGTGAAATCCTTTCCTGCCTCAGGGCCTTTGCAAATGCTATCTCCCTTCTGGGAACTTGCTTCCTCAATATCTTCATCTCACTAATTCCTGCCTAACTTCAGGTCCCCCTCACCTACTCAATACCAGACTATTGGCCCCAGGCATTCTCTCCCGTAGCATCCTGTGCTGGAGGGCCAAGGGGGTACAATCAACAACACCTGTGTTTTCCCTACTTGAGAGCTCAACCAAATGAGGAAATAAAGGCTACATTTGTAGCTTAGTGGGAGAATAAAATAGGTTTGCCAACTTCCTGCCCCCCCGCCCCACCCCCAAATTTAGGCTTTGTTAGTCTGTGAGCTCCATGAGGGCAGGGACCAGGAATGCTTTGCCAAACGCTGTGTATGCTTCCAATGCCTTGCTTAATCTCTGATACAGAGTGCTCAATAAATATTTATTGGTGAAAGAATATTAAATGTTATACACAAGTCTCCCTCAAATGTGAGTAGATGAGGGCTAATGAAGAGATGTGGAGTTAGGAGGGGACTGGTAGGAGTTAAGAGTTTCATTACAACACAAGCCCTGGGGCAAGGGAAGCTTAGGTGGCTAGGAGTAAGAATTTAGGAGTTTGTTTCTTCATACCCATAAGGATCAGCATGTATGAGGCAAACCAGAATATGATTTAAACTGATCCTGATTACAAATACTAGATAACTAATAAAAAGAGAACTGAAAATCTGCTTTGGCAGCAAACCAGTCCCACTAATTGCAGTCATTCACAAGAACTTACTAATTAAGCTTAATTAGCATGTGGCACAATTATGTGTATCATTAAATATATGGCAAATGAGAGAATGTGGGAAAGTGTTAAGTAAACTGTAAAGCACCTTACAAATATGACTGCTATAATGTTTCAGGTTAGCACTGAGTTTTGATTACAACTTTAAAGTCCACTTATTTTATATCTTTGTAGACTTGTCCAAGTATATGGGCATATGCTTATAACTTTTAAGGCATTATCAAAAACTTTGTTCCTCAATGACTCTTGAAAGGTTTCACTCAGTTCTGGTATGTTAATGAAAAATTAGTCTTACCTTTCTTTGATCACCATGTTACTTAACCTTTATTACCCATACATAACCTGTGTGCTTTCTCATTCCATCTTCTGAGTTTCTCCTCTAACTAGAAAGCTTTACTTTCTGCCATTTATGTTACTTAAAAAAAAAAAAAAAAATAGAAACATACACACAAGACAAAACCAGACTGAAATGTTTTCTTAAAAACACACTAGCAAGTCTGTTTGACCTTTTTTCTTGTTTTCCAGCATCCACTTACTGCCATTACATGGACCTGTTGAGAGCATTCTGTATATAGCTACTTGTGGTTAGCTGCTTGGGGTTATTGACTGGGCTACATTTTGTGATTCAGTGGCATCAGCTGGGCTAATTCAGAATCAAGGCTGCAGGAAATGACCCTCTGATCTCTCACCATGGTTGCCTTCAACTTATGCTCATGAAGAAATCAACAACAGCTTTCAATAGTGGTTTTCCATACAAAGATGGGCCTGGTTTTGCAAATATCATTTGGAAATGTGTATTTCATCTAAAAATACATAAAAATAACTACATCCAAATAATTTGCAGCATGAAAAATATATCCATATGCTGGAAACCGAGAAGAAAACAAGAGGAGTGAAACTTGGTGGTCAGCTTGCTTATAGGTCTGACAGATGGTGACAATGCTCTGTGATGTGAACTATTGGCAAGTTCCTCATCTCATTTTTTATAATATACAAGCATAGTCGTTCCAGGTCACGAGACTATGTTAAGGAAACTAAAACAGTTTAATCTTACGAATTCAGAAAAATGCAAAAGCTTACCTTTTTATAGAGGAGTTTCTCAGTTCCTCTATGAAACTCAAAATCACAGAATCAGGAGTCAAGTTCCAGGCTCTTCCCAGCTCCAAAATGACTGGGCTTTTTCTCTTCTTCTCTGGAGCTTTTGGAAGAGGCAGAGCTATAACATCTTTATTCATACTACATTTATTACTACCAACCCCCACCACCAAAAACAGGGCAGCAATTACCAGTATCTTGTGGGGACAAGAACTTTGTGATAAAAAGCCACAAAGAGGAAGGCTATAAAACCAAGGTGGCACTGAATCTTTGCAGCTGTATAGGGGACACTCACTTTTCTACTTAGAAGGATTTCCTTTGAAGAACCTCATCTCCCCCCATTCTAGATTGTTCAGTAGGGTAGATCTTGTCTTTCCACGGTGAGCTTCTGACCAGGGCCTGGTCTGAGTACTTTATCCACCTGTCCACAGTAATTGTTCAGGGATAGAAGTGTGGCCCAAATCACACTCATCCTCTTCCCTGAGACTTTTCCATGAGACTTTTTGGTGTTATTAGGCAAAATACACTTCCATTTTCTAGATAGAAACCTTATAAGGCCATAGCAGCATGAGACTGCAGAGGCTATCTTGCCCCTGAGTGAAGAGAAAATGAGGCCAAGCACAGCTGAGAGGAAGGGGAAGGGAGGGTCCTAATGACATCTCTGGCCTCCAGGATCTAACTCTGCCCCAGTTTCCCAGTATCAAGTAATAAATTATCCCCTATCCATTTTTTCTTAAGGTTGTTTGAGTTAGGTTTCTGTCACAACCAAGAGTCCTAATTAATATAATGTGCATCTTTATACAGTTCTTGTGCTTCTTCTTGTATTTAAGAATTGCATCATGTTGTATAAAGTTCTGACACTGTAAATTGCTTTATATACATATTTTCTTAATGCATGATTTTTAGGATAACCATGTAAGAAAAAAGACTAGAAAATGATATATAAAAAATGGATCTTAGACAAGTTATCCAATTAAATAACAGGCAAAGAATTTGGATAGTTTTCCAAAGAAGATACACAAATGGCCAATAAGCACATGAAAAAATGCTTGACATCATTAGTCATTAAAGAAGTGTAAATCAAAACCATAAGGACATACCATTTTTACATCCACTAGGATGGCTGTAATCAAAAAGGAAAAAGAAAATAACAAGTGTTGGAAAAGATGTGGAGAAAATGAAACCCTCACATTTCTGGTAGGAGGGTAAAGTGATGCAGTTGCTGTGGAGAACAGTTTGACAGTTCCTCAAAAAGTTAAATATATTGTGATTTCACAGAAATGGCAGAGTAGAGAGTTACAAGAATCAGTCCTTCACTGAAGCTATCATTAAGCTGGCAAAAACAGATAGAAGCAACTTTTTCAAAACTCTGGAATCTAATAAAACTTAGAGTGGAGTCCAACCAGTGGTGTGCTTAATGAAAAAAGAAGCTGTTAAATTTCAGTAACAAAATGTTGCGGCATTTTTGTTTACCTGTCTACCATCCCCCTATTCCCCAGTTCGGTGGTGACTGTGGGATAGTAGTCCATATTCCTGGTGTGGCTTGCTAGTGCCAGGGGAGGAGAGATGCACCCTATTCTCAAAAGACTGTAGCTGTCAATTTTGCCCTGTCTGGTGGTTCCCTTCGGGACCCATGCTGAGTCTGACCTTTGTTTTGCCCCCTCAGCCTGGAGCAGCTTTCCAAGCTGCTGGTGACTGCCTAGAGCAAGAGACAGAGAATTGAACAAGCAGCAGATGGATCTAAAAGCCTGACAAGTAGGAGACAGAGGAGGAAGCTACACGGGGAAATAAGGACTCTGAAGGGCTACTGTGTGATTGGGGAAATCCATCATACAAAGTGCATGCCCAGGGATAGATGCATGTTCAGAAAAGACCTGAGAGGACCCTAGGTTTGCACCTTTGGCTGATCTTTGGGTTCCATGCAATCAGGAGGTGAAGGCTAAGGCAGAGTTTCAGGCAAATTGGCTTAGCATTGAAGTAGTGCCCCAGCTCAGAGCCAACCTACAAAAACCTGGAGAGGTGGTGGTGGTGTTTTTACTCCAGCCATTTAAGGAAATCTCTGCCAGGACACTGACTGACTGCTGAGATAATGGAACAGAGTTTCAGTGATCACACACAACAAGAAATGCAGTCTTAGCAAAAATAGTTTAGAAAAGTCAATGAACAAATGGATGACAACAGCCTTCAATAATCAAAAACAACAAACCCTGGGAAGGGGATGATTCCCAGATGGACACACTGTAATATTCAAAATGTTCAGTTTTAAACAAAAAAAAAAATCACAAGGTATAAAAAGAATAAAGAAAGTATGGTTCATTCACAGGAAAAAAAAAAAAAAGAAGTTTATAGAAACCATCACCAAAGAAGCCCAAACACTGGACTTACAAGGCAAATACTTTATATTTTTTTAAGATTTTTAAAATTTTTTTTAAAGTAATCTCTACACCCAACATGGGGCTCAAACTCACAACCCCAAGATCAAGAGTTGCATGTTCTAATCACTAAGCCAGCCAGGCACCCCATTTGGCAAATATTTTAAATCAAATGTCTTAAATATGTTCAAAGAGCTAAAGAAAACAATAGACAAAAAATCTAAAGGAAACTAGGAGAATGAAGAAATGAATAAAGAATATCCATAAAGAGATACACATTATTTATATTATTATATTAATATACATTTATTATTATAATATAAGAACCAAATAAAAATTCTAGAGCTAAAAAGTATAGTAGCTGAAACAGAAAACTCATTACAGGGATTCAACAGCAGATTCAAGCTGGCAAAAGAAAAAAATGAGTGAACTTGAAGATAGGACTATTGAAATTATTCTGAGTAGGAGAAATAAAAAGAAGACTCTCAACCAAGATTCTATATCCACAAAACTATCCTTCAAACAAAAGGGAAATTAAGACCTTTCTAGAGAAACAAAAGCTGAGGAGTTCATCACTAGTAGACCTGTCCTACATGAAAAACAAAAGGGAATCCTTTAGGCTGAAATGAAAGGACACTAGACAATAACTCAAACTGTATAAAGAAAGAAATCCAGTAAAAGTAACCATGTAGGTAAATATAAAAGCCAGTATTATTGTATATTTGGTTTGTAACTCCCCATTAGTTTCCTATATGATTTAAAAGGCAAATGCATAAAACAATAACTGTAAATCTATGTTAATCAGAACACACACAAAAATCTATGTTAATCAGCACACAATTGTAACAAACACCATAAGGATGGAGATGAACTGAAATGAAGGGAGAGAGAGTTCTACAATAGTAGTTGGAGATTCCAATACTTCACTTCAATAAAGAACAGAACATCTAGACAGAAGTTCAATAAGGAAAGAGAGGACTTGAACAACACTGAACTAAGTAGACCTAACAGACATATACAGAATACTTCATCCAGAAACAGAATACGCACTGGACTCCTGGGTGCCTCAGTTGGTTAAGTGTCTGCCTTCGGCTCAGGTCATGATCCCAGGGTCCTGGGATCGAGTCCCACATCAGGTCCTTGCTCCACAGGGAGCCTGCTTCTCCCTCTGCCTGCCACTCCCCCTGCTTGTGCACACTCTCTCTCTCTCTGACAAATAAATAAAATCTTAAGAAAAAAAAAAAAAACCAGAATACACATTCTTTTCAAGTGCACATAAAACATTCTCCAGAATAGATCATATGTTAGTCCACAAAACAAAACTCAATACATTTAAAAAGACTGAAATCAGGGGCGCCTGGGTGGCTCAGTCGTTAAGCGTCTGCCTTTGGCTCAGGTCATGATCCCAGGGTCCTGGTATCGAGCCCCACATCGGGCTCTCTGCTCAGCGGGAAGCCTGTTTCTTCCTCTCCCACTCCCCCTGCTTGTGTTCCCTCTCTCCTATCTCTCTGTCAAATAAATAAATTAAAAAAAAAAAATCTTAAAAAAAAAAAAAGACTGAAATCATACAAAGTATCTTCTCCAACCACAACAGAATCATGCTAAAAATCAACAACAGAAGGAAAACTGGAAAATTCTCAAAATGTGGAAATTGAACAACACACTCTTAAATAACCAATGGGTCGGGACGCCTGGGTGGCTCAGTCGGTTAAGCATCTGCCTTCGGCTCAGGTCATGATCCCAGGGTCCTGGGATCGAGTCCCGCATCGGGCTCCCTGCTCTGCGGGGAGCCTGCTTCTCCCTCTGCCTCTGTCTCTCTCTCTCTCTGTCTCTCATGAATAAATAAATAAAATCTTTAAAAAAAAAAAAATTAAATAACCAATGGGTCGAAGAAGAACTCACAAGAAAATGATAAAATACTTTGAGATGGATGAAAATAAAAATACAACATATCAAAACACATGGGATGCAGTGAAAACAGTGCTAAGAGGGAAATTACAGCTATGAACATTTTAAAAAAAAAAGATCTCAAATCAATAACCTAACTTTACACCTTGAGGAACTAGAAAAAAAAAGAGCCAACTAAACTAAAAGATAGTAGGAGGAAAGAAATAAAGATTACAGCGGAGATGAACAATAGAATCAATGCAACCAAGAGTTGGTACTTTGAAAAGACTGACAAAATTGGCAAAACTTTAGCTAAATTAAAAAAAAAAAACTTTAGCTAAATTTACTTAGAAAAAAAGAAGATGCAAGTAACTAAAATCAGAAATGAAAGGACATTACTACTGACCTTACAGAAATAAGAAAGCATTATAATACTATGAAAAACTGTATGATTAAGTAGGAACCAGACAAGGATGTCACTTTTACCACTGCTTTTTTTTTTTTAAGATTTTATTTACTCATTTGACAGAGAGAGAGGGAACACAAGCAGGGGGAGTGGGAGAGGGAGAAGAAGGCTTCCTGCTGAGCAGGGAGCCCGATGTGGGGCTCGATGTGGGGCTCGATCCCAGGACTCTGGGATCATGACCTGAGCCGAAGGCAGACCCTTAACCACTGAGCCACCCAGGCGCCCCTTTACCACTGCTTTTAAACACTGTACTGGAAGTTCTAGCTAAAGCGATTAGGGAAGAAAAAGAAATAAAAGGTATCCAAATTGGAAAGGGGGAGGTGAAACTATCTCTATTCTCAAATGACATGATCTTATAATATACAAAATATATATTATATATATAAAGAATCCACACACACACAAAACTAGAAGAAATTAACAAGATCAACAAAGTTTCAGGATATAAGATCAACTCATTAAAGTAAATTGTGTTTCTATACACCTGCAATAGGAAATTAAGAATCAATTCCATTTACAATAGCATACAAAAGAATAAAACACATAGGAATAAATTTATTTTTTTTAAGATTTTTTTTTTTTTAATTTATTTGACAGAGAGAGACACAGCAAGAGAGGGAACACAAGCAGGGGAGTGGGAGAGGGAGAAGCAGGCTTCCCGGGGAGCAGGGAGCCCGATGTGGGGCTTGATCCCAGGACCCTGGGATCACAACCTGAGCTGAAGGCAGACACTTAGCCAGCTGAGCCACCCAGGCGCCCCAGGAATAAATTTAGCCAGGACGTGAAAGACATACATAAAACTACAAAATACTGCTGAAAGATATTAAAGACCTAATAAACAAAAAGGCATCTATGTTCATGGATTGGAAGATCTAATATTGTCAAAATGGTAATGCTATCCAAAGTGATCTACAGATCTAAAACAATCCCTATCAAAATTCCAATGACCCTTTTTGCAGAAATGAAAAGCCAATCTTCAAATTCATATGAAATGCAAGGGGGCCCAAACAGCAGAACAATCTTAAAGAAGAACAAAGTTGGAAGTCTCACACTTCTCAATTTCAAAACTTACTACAAAACTACAGTGATCAAAATAGAGTACTGGCATTAGGATGACATATAAGCCAATGGAATAGAACTGAGAGTCCAGAAATAAATCCATACATCAATAGCCAATCAATTTCCAACAAGAATGCCTAGACCATTCAATGTAGAAAAAACAGTCTCTTTAACAAATGCCCTGGAACAACTGTACTTCCACATACAAAAGAATGCAGTTGGACCCCTACCTCACACTATATACAAAAATTAACTCAAAACAGGTCAACAACCTAAACATAAGAGCTAAAACTAAAAAATTCTTAGAAGAAAACATAGGGATAAATCTTCATGGTTTTAGATTTGGCAATAGTTTCTTAAATATTATGCCAGAACCACAAGTAATAAAAGAAAAAATGGATAAATTGGACTTAATCAAAATTAAAATCTTTTGTGCATCGATATTATGAAGAAAGTGAAAAGACAACATATAGCATGGGGAAAATACCTTAAATCATATATCTGATAAAGGTCTAGTATCCAGGGGCGCCTGGGTGGCTCAGTCATTAAGCGTCTGCCTTCGGCTCAGGTCGTGATCCCAGGTCCTGGGATCGAGCCCCGCATCGGGCTCCCTGCTCGGCGGGAAGCCTGCTTTTCCCTCTCCCACTCCCCCTGCTTGTGTTCCCTCTCTCACTGTGTCTCTCTCTGTCAAATAAATAAAATCTTTAAAAAAAAAAAAGGTCTAGTATCCAGAATATATAGAGTCCTTACAATTGTAGAACAAAAAGACAACCCAATTAAAAAATGGGCAAAGGACTTGAGTAGACATTTCTCTAAAAAGATATATAAAATGCCAAAAAGCACATGAAAAGATGCTCAATATAATTAGTTATCAAGGAAAGGTAAATCAAAACCACAATGAAACACTAGGATGGCTATAATATATATAAAAAAGAAATTAACAAGTGTTATGAATATGGAGAAATTGGAACCATTGTACATTGCTGAAAGGGATGTAAAATGATAAAGGTGCTGTGGAAAAGTTTGGCAGTTCCTCAAAAAGTTAAACATAAAATAATCATATGACTTAGCAATTCCACTTCTAGTTATATTCTGAAAAGAAGTGAAAACAGGTACTCAAACACATACTTATTCATGAATGTTCACAGCAGTACTATTCACAATAGCTAAAAGGTCGAGATAACCCAAATGTCCATCAATGAATGAATGGATAAACAAACTGCGGCATACACATACAATGGAATATTATTCAGCCATGCTACAACATGGATTAACCTCAAAAACATTATGCTAAGTGAAAGAAGCCAGACAGAAAAGGTCACATATCCTAGGACTCCATTTATGTGAAATAACCAGAATATGGTACATCATAGAGACAGAAAGCAGACTGGTAATTGCCAGGGGCTGCAGGGAGGTAGGAATGAGAACTAACCGCTTAACAGACACAAGGTTTTATTTTGGGGTGATGAAAAGGTTTTGGAACTAGACAGAGGTAATGGTTACACAACATTGTAAATATACCAAATGTCACTTGTTTATTTTAAAGTGGTTATTTTGTTACGTGAATTTCACCTCCTTAAAAAACAAAAATAAAAACAAAACCACAATACCTGAGATAGCAGTCAGAAAAGTGATTACATTTTGGGAAAGTAGTGACTGGAAGAGGACGCAAGAAGGGCTTCAGGGTTGTTGGTCATATTTTATTTTTTGATTTGGGTGCTGGTTACCCAGGTGTGGTCATTCTGTTAAAATCTTGGGGCTGAACAATTGTGATGTGTGTACTTTTGTTTTTTATATGCACCTTGTACTTTAAAATAAAACTTTACTTTTAAAAAGTTAAAGAGTTACCATATGACCCAGGATATACCCAAGAGGACTGAAAAACTTCTGTCCACAGGAACACTTGTATACAAATTTTCACATTCACGGCAGCATTATTCATGATAGCCCAAAAGTGGAAATAACTCAAAATTCCTCAACTAGTAGAGACACAAAATGTGGTATATTCATGCAGAATATTATTCAACTATAAAATACAGTGAAGTACTGACACATGGTACAACATGATGAATGAACCTTGAAAACACGTTAAACGAAAGAAGCCGGACACAAAAGACCACACATTGTATGATTCCATTTATACGAATTTCCCAGAATAGGTAAATCCACAGAGATGGAAAGCAGATTGGTGACTGCCAGCAGCTTTGGGGTAGGGAATAATTGGGAGTGTCTGCTAATGGGTATGTTCTTCTTTAGGGGGGGTGGTAGATATGTTCTGGAATTAGATAGTGGTGATAGCTGCACGATCTTGAAGATACGAAAAATCACTGGATTTTACACTTATTTAAAAAAAAGATTTTATTCATTTGAGAGAGCGAGAGAAAGAGAGCATGAGCAGGGGAGGGGCAGAGGGAGAGGGAGAAGCAGGCTCCCCGCTAAGCAGGAGGCCCCATGTGGGACTTGATCCCAGAAACCTGGGATCATGACCTGAGCTGAAGGCAGACGCTTAACTGACTGAGCCACCCAGGTACCCTGGATTTTACACTTTAAAATGGTGAATCTTATGTTACAAGAAATTTAATGTTATATGAAATATATTTCAATAAAAAAGATCTTTTTTTTTTTTTTAAGATTTTATTTATTTGACACAGAGAGAGAGAGAGATTACAAGTGGGGGAGGCAGAGGGAGAGGGAGAAGCAGGCTCTCCACCGAGCAGGGAGCCCGATGCGGGGCTCAATCCCAGGACCCCGGGATCATGACCCGAGCTGAAGGCAGACACTCAACCGACTGAGCCACCCAGGTGCCCCTCAATAAAAAAGATCTTAAATACTTTTATAATATATGTGAACTCTAGCATATTAAATAAAAGAAGTTCAAAGGGAAAATATTACTCTGGAAATGTTCCCTTTCCCCCTGCCCATCCCTCAGATCAGCACATCTTGGAGGTGGACCTCAGATACCACTGGAGAATGGGGGTAGGTGAGTCGCAGTTGGGAATGAAAACTGTGACCAACAGCCCTGATTGTCCCTGAGCAGAGGAATGTGGTAGCTGATGAGAAACAGACCTTGGGCTAGAGCAAGGGAGAGAAAGTCAAAAGCGGTGGTGACAAAGTGTTGGCAGCCCTGGCCCCAGAACGCTTTCCATTGCTTCATCCACAGGGTTGATGCCTTAGGAATGAGTAGTCCTTAACTGATTTCAGCCTCAACAGCCAGAGGCCCTGAGATACTTCTTAACCCTTAACTCCTTACTTCTTACTCTTTTGATGGCTCTGGTTGGGTATTATGCAGTTCTTTGTACTTGTAGTATTATGAGTAGTTCCAAAACCTACCCAAACTATAGATTTATTTGGGTAGACCTCTGGGACTCTAAAAATGCCTGGATTTACAAATCAGGAACAAAAGTAGGCTAACAGTTTTAAGGATAAATCTGGATCAGGGGCAGCTCAGATTTAAATGAATCTCAGAGTTTAAAGGACTTAAAGGTCAGCTAAATTTTATTTGATTTTTGTTCTCATCCTCCACAGTCCCAAAATGCAAAAAGGAGTAAATGAAACACCTGCTGGTATTTTAGATAGAGAGGAAGGGGTTTCCTTGGTAGTATGAAATGATGCTTGCCTGCTTCTGCGTGCCAGATGTTTCAATGTGTATAGGAGAGATAGTAAGACTGAATGGAAACTGGTAGACAGCTGTCCTGAAGTCTGAAATCCCAGGATTTTTCAAACACCACCTTTGTGGTTGTCTCCCCTTCCTTCCACCTCTTTTGTCTACTCATACCCCACTCCTCTAAGGACATAGCCAATTTTTACCTTGATTCTTATATGGACCAGTAATGAAACTGAAATAGTAGATGTTCTACTTGCTGGGAACACTGGGGCCCAGGCTCCAGGAAGGATGAGAAGATCTGAAAGCCACAGCTTTAACATAAGTATCATGGTACAAAATGAGAGATGGAAGTTAGGAGATAAAATTGAGATGAGGAGTGGCAAGCTTAAAATATACATCTCTATGCCTATCCTTATCTTGTTCCTCTTCTACTGCTACAAAGATACAGACATACATATACAACATTTGCTCACCCAACTCGCCATTTGCTGGCAGCTGAGGGCCTTCTCCACAACCCATCCCTGTTCCGGCAGCCATACCTACCTTCCGGAAGTCAGACCCTGGAGGTGACTGCCTACTGACCCCAGGGTGCTCATTATTTCTTTGGTCTCTGTGGCTTCTATCCCTGCCTCCCTGAGGCAAAGATGTCTTCTGCAGTCCTTCCTTCTGGAAATCTGGACTTCAGCAACTGCTCCTGAAAAGAAAGGGAGAGAGGTAGGCAAGAGTCAGTAAATGTCTTCATAGTCATCGTTGTATAGGTAGGCTATAGGAGAGCTGAATAGCAGTTTAGCAGGGACAGAGCATCAGAGAGAAGATGAAAAAAAATAATACCTCAATATGGTTGATTTTGCCTCTTTGCAATCCTTCTCTATACCCTCTATCATGTAACTCTGCCTCTCCTTTCACCCTGCTTACTCACTTCCCTTAAACATTTGGAAATGCATTTCCATTGCTTTCTACAAAATATTTTCTCTCCTGATCCTCCACAAGTGGAATGAACAAAAGCCTGTAAAGTTTTTAATCTATACATCTAGAAACAAATAATCTTCTACTCTCTTGCATGCAACAAAGACTTTGTGATATCTTTTTGTGTACCTGCATTAAAGGTAAAGCTCTGTGAAGACAGGCAGTTTGATTTATAGAATTTCACGTCCAAATGCTTGTACACTTGGAAATGTATAACCAGCTGAACAGAAGTAGGGGCAAGAGATAGGGAAGAGGAAGAGAGAAAAAAAGAAAATAATAATATTCTTCAAGAATGGAGATTGAATGAATGTTGCCCAGCCTTGATGGGAATAGAGGAATTTAGGGAGTCTTGCGGGAAAAGCAGCAGGACCTATTTGCAATGGTAGAAAACTGATGAGCAGAGTGACAAGAGATGCGTTGAGTAGGAGACACACACTTAAAAAAAAAAAAACCCACACTATTTTTTAATATACAAAAGTACACAAAAGGAAAAAAATAAACCCTGGTCTATAATTCCACAGCACCAGATAACCCTTACTGACATAAAATTACATATTTTACATGTGTGTACATATTTTATATGTGCATGAAATATTTAATTTTAACCAACTGAGCCACCCAGGCATCCCTTTTTTTTTTTTTTTTTGAAATATTTAATTTTAAATGCATTTTATGGTCAGGATGTTGAAACAAAAAATACAAAATAAAAAATGAAAGCATTTCTCCTCCTCCTACCAACAGCAACTGTTTTTGCTTTTTTTTTTGTTTCCTTCCGGAAATCAAACTGGCAGCTTGATTTAGGGTTCTGATGAGGTGACAAGAGGATGTTGGGCCAAATCAGAGGTCTGGGGTTTGACTGACTGATTTCAACATGCCTACAAAATCTGGCTGGAAGGAGAAAGGTAGCCATCTAAATATCAAAGTTCCCAAAGCCTTTGATTGCTAACTCTAAGGTCAGTTTACCCCCATTCCCAACCTCAGTTTTTCTTCCAGGAGCTTCAGGGGCAATGTGTCCCCCTCCTGGCCTGACACCACTATTTCAGACTGCTGCTGAAATGGAGGCCAATGACAGCCTTGATATGCACTCCCTGCCATAGACAGTGCTTTGTATACAAAGATCCAGGACAGAAGCAGGATAGTTGGCTTCTGGAGTGCTAAGTATCCAACAAATACAATCAGCAACTTGCAGCTTTTACCCACTAAATTGCTGAGTATTCACAGTCAATAAAAAATAGCTACTATTACCACATTGATTCTTTTAACAAATTTTTATTGAGCACTCTGTGTGTCAGGCAACTGTGCACTGGGAATACAATGAAAAAACAGTAAGCAAAGAGACTTCCTGCTCTCGAGAGTTTATAATCTAGTTGTGGGGAGAGGGATATATTGATCAAATAAACACATAAATGTAAAATTAAAACCACATTGTTACAGTGAAAACATACATGGTCCTTTCAAAGTGTATAAGGGTTATGGGCAAATCAGCATGGCAGTGTTTTTTTTTTAATGATAGATTTTCATTATCAGTTCAACTGCTTGGCTTATCAATGAATACTGCGAGTGTATACATAATTTTTTTGGTTAAAAATTACACAAACATTATAATAAAATTCAACTCTATATAAAGAAATGTGTTCACAATCACAAACTCTTTTCATCTGTCCATGTTCTCACAAAATTGTTAATAAATGACCTTGCTTAGGTTCTTTCTTGCCCCAGGCTTGGTAGGTATGTTTTGTTAATGTGAGAACCAAGGTTTATGAATATATATTTTTAAGTAAGCTCTAGGCCCAATGTGGGGCTTGAACTCATGACCCCGGTATCGAGAGTCCCATGCTCTACCAACTGAGCCAGCCAGGCACCCTAGGAATATATTTTTAAAAACCCATCTCACTTTCTTTGTAGGCTGTCTCCTCTAAACCTGCCTCCACCTTTTTCTTTTTAACAAATACACTTAATGTCCCTGTTGGATGCCTGTATCTATATGTCCAACCCTCCCCGCCCCTCAACACCTTACCATTCTTCTTCAGTCCTTGAACCTGGCAGCCTGATAAATGAACATATGTCCTGGCATGCTTTGATACCAAACCATTAGATAACCTTTTGACTTTTACATTTTTTTTTAGAGAGATGGAGCTGTATTAGGTACAATGGGAATACTTACCAGAAAGGTTAAGAGTCTTATATGCCCTGAAGCTAGCTGTGAATAGGAGATAGATGGTTTATGAAGCAAGAGGTCTCCATTCACAAAGCCAAAGGGATTTCTGGGGGGGGGGGGTTATTTACACAACTTAGGCAAAATTAGGTGTTTGCCCAAATTTAAACCTAACTGCTGATGATGTATTCTCACAGTTGAGGGAGTCTAATAAAAACTTTCTGATGTTTGCAGAATTTTAAAGTAGTTATAGATGATACCGTAAGCTACATGTAAAGATTAGGGCCCCCTCCTTGCCTTTATCTCCAAAGGTGAACATTTATTCAGTGCTGTGATAGTACTGAATAAAAAGAAACAGGTCCTACCTTTAGGTGCTGGCAACTGGGTTACAGTTCTGCCTTTCCTTTCACAGGGCTTCTCTGGAAAGCTAGATCCCACTGATCAAAGAGGGATCACACTTTCAGCCCAGACTAAACGCTCTCCCTCTACTATTTCAAGGCAGATATACAGAATGCCATTGCTTCTTACAAGTAAGCATTCATTATTCTAGAAAAAGCCTGAAGTTATCAAGAGAATACAAGAGTAATAGATCAAAGTACTCCAGCCCCAGCTACTTAAATTAGTTCTGTACTTCCTAGATTTTGCCTCTCTTCCCTTCCCTACCCTACCCTTCCCAAGAGTCCCCCGCTTAACCTAAAGAGTAAGATTCTGACTCCCTCAGAGAAGGAATAAGGGTACAAGTGAGATCTGAAGAAGACTAACCCCTCCCCACTCTAAACCCACCCATCTCTCCCCAAAGGGAGGTGAACTATCAGTAACAACTGGCATTTTAAACTTGTAGGTTCTCTGAATTCCTGTAGATAGGCTGCTAAAATAGGGAGGGAGTAGCTCTCCAGAAAAACAAATATATTTCTGAAGCTCATCTGGGTTTACGTTTGTCTAAAGGGCAGCTTCTAAGTCACTCTATGGTTTCCGGGCCAGAAAACTGCCTAAAAAGCAGGCCTAGGAGGACTACTCAGGATGGTATGATCCTGGACATATTTGGGGCTGAGATGGAGACAATGATCCTCATTTTAAAGAAGGAAAAAAAAATCCCTGTGGCACAGTGAGGTGAAGTAACTTGTCCAAAATCACAGCAAGGCAAATGGCTGAGGAACATTCACGGACTGAACTCTCCCAAGTATGTCTCTTTCCACAACATGATGAGCAACAGAGGCCAGGACATGTTCTAAATAGACATTAGTCAAGGCTCTAGAAAAACTAAATGGCCTCCCCAAAGTCAACATAGGATTCTGCAGCTCTGCACCCAAATTAACAGGGAAAAAAGAATTCTTAGGGAAAAAGACCAACTTTGCATTATTTTTGAGTGGGGAGAAGACAAGACTCTGAAGCCTCTGTTGAGCCAGGTTATAAATTTCTGCCAACAAAGGAAACCGGGACAGAGATTAGGAAATCTGAGGACTAAGCTCTCTGATCCCTAAGGACGCCCTCAGCAAGAACATGAATATTCTTGGGGGAGTTCAGCTTCCAGAGTAGCATAGGGAGAGCCGACATAAGGGTGTATGAAAAGCTTCACAATAAGAAGATGCCAAAACCAGACCACTGTCGCCTACTCACTACCCATCTGGGCAGCACTGGGGCATAGATAACATAACTTCACAATCTGACATGAAGAAAGTAGCCCCAACAAGTGGGGAAAAAGAAACTGGGAGGGAGGAGATAGACAACAGGACAGCAGGAGTTCATTTTTCTAGTTTTCCTGTGGAGTTCAAATGTGTGTGGTTTCAAAACAAAAATCCAGAAAGAAACATGAGGTTAATGCATTTATTCCAAGGAATTAACACGTTAAAAATAAAATTAAACTTGTCCAAGCCAACTCATAAATTCTTTAATCTTTTGAACAAAATGTACAACCCAAAACATCACACTATGGTGGAAATAATTTGGGAAAGGGAGAGGTAGAGGAAGGGAATACATATGGATTGTGGAACAGAGAATGAGTCCAATCCCAAAACAAGTTTCAGCTCTTCTACCTCTTCAGAACAGAAATGGCTGCTAAACAATTTAACACAAAGTGTTACTGGATCACAATACAATGAACAAAAGGCCATTTCAAAAATAAAAGTGACCCAAAAAGCGTATCTGCACCTGGCATTCAGCCATGAATCAGCCTTACCGATTTGTCGTCTTCCAAAAGTGAACCTGCTAGATTTTCTTCCATGTTTATTGAGGCCATTTCCAAACAGGTTTGTGGGTTAGCAGGACCATCCCAAGCAAAGGCAACAGAATAAAGAAGTACGGGGTTGACATGGCACAAGGAAGTAAACAGTAAACAAAAGAGCTACTCACGCTGCATTTCAAACAATGTTAAGGCAGGCCCATCCAAATGGAAGCCTAAGAGATGAACAATCCTTCCTTCATTAGTAGTTTTCCATTTCAGCAGGCTTTCTGGTGTTTCTCCCAGAGATCCATCAGCTGCCCAGGAAATTGGGTAGGAATACAACATAGCAATTGGAGAAGTCAGCTCTGTCTCCCTCCTCCCCCATATTCCAGAAATGGTAGAGTCAAAGCCAAAATACAATCAAAGCACACTATGTGGTGAGCCAGACAGACATTTGATTTTAATGACAATGTAGGAGAAAGTAAATTGGAAAAAAAAATAATAATAACAGAAAATACTTTTGTACAGATATGTATAGAAGTTATGATTGATTTGTCTGGTATCTTAAGAAAAAAAAAACGGAAAAGAGGTAAACTTTTTGGCTTCCATGAACATTTACTGTAAGATGTTGACTGCATTTCTTGGTGTAGGTTCCAGATGAGATAGCCAACTAGTCCTGGATCACCTGGGCACCTGATTTCTAGAAGCCAATTTGATTCATCCACAAGTAGCTCTGGATGTGTATTCTTAGTCATGAACACTGGATGCTGTGTGGTCCTGGGTGGCAGCAACTGGAGCTTCTTGTGCAGGTATTTCCTGAGGGACCATATTGCCTCCAACTACTTGCTCCCTTGTAGGGGACCCTGAAGCCAGAGATCTTACCAAATTCAAAGGGTGGTCACTGTCCTCATCTACTTGAGGAATTGCTAGCTGTGTTATGGACACTTTCGGTATTTCTAGCTGTAGTGGGCCCATCTCCAGGGAACTACACTCAGGAGGGTCACCTGGCTCAGACAGAGGAGAACATAACTTCTCTTTTTGAACTCCAGGTGTCCGTGTAACAAATTCAACAAGGTCTGGAAGGCAAGGAGACGGCCCAAGGCCTGCAGGGTTAATTGTTTCCGATTCCAATCGGAGTGAATCTTGTTTCTCTAATTGAGAAGTTTCTTCTACTTCCTCAGGCATCATTCCTCCTGCTAATAGGTCAAGTGCTTGGTGTGTTCCCTCTAGGCTCCCCAAGCCAAGGTCAACATTTTCTATAGGAAGTCCAGTTTTTAAAATGTTAGGAGTGATCCTTCCACTTCTGGGATTAGATGAGTTTTGTTCACCCGCTGCTCCAAAGTTAAGCACCAGGGTTTTGGGAGAATCTAATGGAAACTCAGAAAAGGATGGGATTGGTTCCAAGTCAGTGAGAGTGGAGGGATTACATCCTATAGGTGACATAGAATTTTCTTCACGTACTTTCTGAGACAGGGCAGTTGGGGATCTATGTGCTTGGTCTACCTGAGTATTGCAGAAATCAACACCCATATCCCCCAGGCTCCCCAGGGCAGCAAGCTCTTCTACTTTTAAGTCTGTAACTTCAAAGTCTTCTAAGGCCTTGCTTTCTATTGTCACAGTTAATTCTGAATGGACATCTTGTAGCTCCAGGGCTTCTGTTTCTGGTTTCTCTGGGCTCTCCCAGGTCTCTGACTTCTTATTCTCATCCCAAACAGCCAGCTCATAAATCCTTTTACCTTGAAAGTCTTTTGATCTTTCTCTCTTGAGTTTGAGGCTTCTGTAACTAGTTCTGGAAGCTGATTCTGGAGCTGAATTTTCTAGCCACTCTTCACTACCAGCTGAAACTCCTTGCTCCCGTGCACTATCTGTTAAACACATATCTGATCTGGCTGGGGACTGCAGAAGCAATTCTGGGGCAGAAATTTTCACAGGTACATCTTGTGGGTTCTGGAGTAAAGACCTAGCTTCTGACGGAAATGAGTCTATTTTTGCTTTTGTGGAAGAAAGAGCCTGTGCACTCAAGTCAATCACTATTTTACTTTGAGTTTCACTTCCTGTCATCAATTTCTTGGACTGTTCAGCCCTTTTGTCAGTCATTTGTAACTTGGGCTGTTCTATTTCTCCCTCCCATGCACATCTGTTCCCACGGTTCAAATTAGAATCCTCTATGCTATTGGGCCCAACACGGATACCTGTTCCCTCTCCTACCATCCCCTCAGAAAGCTTTGGTCTCTTTTCTTTTAGTTCAACGTTTGCCTCTACCTCACTTTCCCCACAACCCTTAGATTTGTGGAGCTCTTGGCTTTCCTCTTCCTGGTTACCAGATTCCGTAAGGTGAGTTTCTACCAAATTCTGAGATTCCATGATATGGCAGTGTATATCTGACAGCTGAGGGCCTGGCTCTACACCTGGTGGCCCTGGCTCTCCCAGCTCAAGTTCAATTTTTCCACCTGGAGATATATCCTTATTAGCATCACTCTGGAAGGAGCTACAAGTCCACATGGCCAAAGTGTCTGTCTTTGGGGTAACAGTTTCATAAGGCCTGCTTTGGCACAACCTTGTCAGAGGCTGTAGGAAGCCGTAGCTACCACCTCTGCTCTTTGAGTCTGTGCATTCTACAACTGACCATTTCCCTAGAGACACCAGAGTTTTTGCAATGGGCTTTTCAGGGTTGCTGACTAAAGGAGCAGAGTTCAAACTTCTATCTGGAGGCAACTCCTCTTGGGATGCACTGTTGTTCAAAGTAGAAGTGGAAGGGGTATCTGAACTTTCGACTCTAGAGAGATTGCTGTTTTCCCCATTGGCCAATAGACCACCACTCAGCTTAGTCTCAGGGGCCCCCTTTCCACCACTACTGTAGAATATATCATACAGGTCCTTAGCATTGGCTGTGGCTAAGCATGAATTTCGCTTTTCCAATTTTTTGGCTTGTTCACTGAACACACTTGAGAGGGGAGGTGGAGGACGCACTAACACAGAGAAAAGGGTCTGGTCCCTGTCACTCTCACTCACCCCAGGAGCCGTCTCATCAGAAGGAATGGCAGCTGGCTGTGCTGAGGCCATGATGGCTACTGGCAACACAGGATTCAAAATGTTAGGACCCAGGAAGCCAGGGCTGAGAGTGTGAGATACAGCTGGGTTTGATTTGACCGGTGCCAAGACAGCATTTGCTTGAGCAGGAGATGGGGAAGCTAGATGAGGTATAACTGGGGGCGGCGGAGGTGGTGGTGGAGGGGGTGGTGGAGGAGGTGGTAGCATTTGCTCAGGTATATGGGATGGCTCATTCTTTTCAGCCAGTACCATTTTTTCCTCTGGAGACCCTTTTAGAATCACCTCTTCCCCTCCAAATGCTTTGGAGATGATGTCAGGAGGCAAGAGGAGATCAGCTGAAGACTCTTTAACCACTGGCAGAGGCTTAGCAGTAGTTCCAGAAGACTTGATGGATAGAAAGGTGTTAAGAGGAGCTGGCTTGCTCACTGTGGCTGAACCTGACTTGCGGAGTACTGTGGATGGGATCGGCAGGTTGGGTCGGATCTTAGTCTGGGTTGAAGTTGTCACAACAGGCATCCACGGGCTAGTATGTGCAACAACCGTTTTCCCAGAGAGCTTGATTTTGATGGGCTTTGCCTTCCCAGCCTCAGCCTTGCCATCCTCTTTGTCCTTACTGTTTTCTACCACCTCTTCCTTGGGAATACTTGTGGCCATTGAACTTTTTTCCTCTTCTTTCTCTGGCTTCTTCCAGCTGAATTTCCCGAAAGAGGAAGACGGTGATTCTTTCTTTACCTCTTCCTTTAATTGGAGTTTGATGTTACCCTTCCTTTTACTTTCAGCCTTTTCAGGGGAGTTCCCACCCTCAGAGAGTTGGTCCTCTAGTTCTTCAGAGACTTTGTCATCCTCTTTTACTTCCTTCATGACCTTTGCCTTTTTTTCTTTCTTTTCTTCCTTTGGTTTCTCACTAAGTTTACGCTTTAGCTCACTCTGTCGTCGCCGTTCTGTCTCTAGGACCACAGCCAAGCCAGCTTGGCGGTCCAGATTCCGCCGCTCCTCATACAATGGGTTTTCAACCACATATTTCTGGGAAGAGAAAAGATAAAGGCTCAACAACTGGTCAAAATACAGTAAGAAAGAAAATCTTGGCCCTGTTACTGTTGGAATTCAATTGGTAGAAACCCTTAAAGTAGAGTTATCTTCTTCAAGGATACAGATGGTTCTACCAGGTCAGCATCTCTTAATAGGACTGAAGAGACCTTCCTAGTAATTACATGGAATTTAAAGTATTAATGAGTTTTTCTGACTCTGAAGTTGTTTGACAAAGTCAAAAGGATTACTGTAGAAAGTGGAAAACTCCACAACTACTACAAAGACCAACCTTGTATTTCTCATTGTGCTGGTGACCCTTCACATGTTGCTCTCCAGAAATTGGATCCCCCAAAAATTCCTCACAGAGCTGGCAGTAATATCCAGTGATGGGAATCAGAAACTCAGAACCTGAAAGAAGAAGTCAAGAAAATAAGTCATTTCCACCCAGGATGTCAGTAAAGGAAATCCCACTTCCCCTTTGCAATAAAAAAGTCAACGGTATACAGGACCTTACCCACTTTCAAGTCAGAAGTAGCATTTAGATGAATCTAAATGGCACAGTCTTTCCAATTTAAAACTTGAAACTCAGGACCTCTAGCCCTTCCCCCTCTTGGGAACATTACCTAGTTAATTCAGGAGTTTCCTGTGCCAGACTCAGTTCTGTTGTTGATGCTCCTCAAACTCCAACTACCACTAAGTATTGTAGGAAATTTAAAAACTATACTCCCAAATAGCTCATTACCATTTGTATGAGGATCTCTCATGCTGGTATTAAATACTCAGGAATCTACCTTCTATAAATTAGCACTGACTACTTAACGAAGGTAAGAAATTGAGAAGTATAAAGACAAACTTTCTACTTCTCAACCTACCCCCAATAACAACTATTCAAAAATATTTTATAGTTCTCAGGTGAAAAAGCAGTTAAATTACTATACCTTTTATTGTTCTTTTACCTGGATTTCAAATAAATAAGATTTTGGTACATAAGTCAGTGACAAAAAAAGTTATATATACACTAAAAAAAAATTTTTTTTTAAGTAGGCTCCACGCCCAGTATGGGGCTTGAACTCATGACCCCAAGATCAAGAGCTGCATGCTCTGCCGGCTGGGTCAGCCAGGCATCCCTCAGTTATATTTTAAAGTGGGTATGTATATGTTTAACAGTTGTTAGAATTTTGGCCATATGGGTGGAGATCATTTTTGTCGTATAGATCTCTTTATTTCTTCAGGATCTATTTTGCACATAGAAGGCATTCTTACACCTTTGTTAACAAAATGGTTATGTCTCACCCTATGCTGCTTCCTAGCACCTTAGTTCAGGGGACTCTTATTTGGCTAAATGTAAGGAAACTACAAAGGAGGCAGGGGGGATCATACCTTTTGCAGGAACAGTTATCTTGTCAGTTCGCTTTACAGCATCTTGCTTGGCCTCACTCTGGGTCTTTGAAGCCCAAGGTCTGTTGTAGGGATCCAGTGTCTATTTGCAAGAGGCAGAGGCGCTCACACAACAGCACTAAAACTCAATGACCCACTTTTCTCTTTTTCTCCCCCACACCAGGGGGGACCAGAAACCCCCAGCTACCCACCCCCACCCCCTCTGCCAACTGTTTAAACGGAAATCACCTGTGGAAAAGGTAAACACATGTTAGAGCAAGTACTAGCAACGGATAAAATGAAACAAATAATCAGGTACTCAAGGAATCAAAAGAGGCAGAAGCCTCACTTACACTTGTCATGGTGTTTAGTTACAGGCAGGTCCCCTGGACTGAGTCCTGGGGATGGTGTCTCCTTTGTTGGTATCTCTTGGCTCTTCAGATTGGGGCTCCTGCCCATATGAGAATGTTTCATTTTCCAGCTTTGTAATGCAGATGGGGGTGTAGAAGTTTGAGGGGAAGGAGGGCGAGAATGGAAATAATAGCGGGCAAGATACCTACCTGTGTGTGCTTCTTATTGTGCATATGAGTGAAGAAGTCAAACATGGTTCCACAGATGGTGTTGCAGTCTTTGCACCAGTGATTGCCAGCATCATAATACTCATAGGCAGCAACAGGCTCATCAGCCTGCTTAGCAGCTGGCTGGGGGCTCTCGGCAGGCTTGGGGCTCTTAGTATGGGAATTCTCACTGTTTACCTTTGATTCCTAGAGGGAAAACACCTGCACTCAGAAGGAATTCTAGATCTGTCTTCCTCAGAAAAAGCAGGTAGCTTACCGCAATAATCGATACAGGGCCACATGACCATATTTTCAGTGCCTACAGCTATATAAACTGGGGAAAACCTCATGAGAAATTTGTCTACAAGGCTCAAACAGAACTATAGTGCTACCTGATCATGGAGAATACATCATAACGGCAATATATTTACTTATATATCCTAAAATATTTAGAAAAATACTCAAGATTATGGAAACACTGGCTGCCTCCGGAGAGGGGAAGTAGAGAACAAGGATTTACTGGAGTCTTTTTACTATACAGCCTTTGGTAGATGTTGAATGTGTTCCCTATGCAATTAAATACATTAGTTAAATTTAGAAATCATAATGACAACTAAGAAAAAAGAAAAAACAACATGGAACAGGTAATTGACAGGTTAAGCAAATGCAGAAAACACATAATAGTGAACCCACTTATCATAGACACATGCTGGTATGCAAAACTGGAGAGTAGGGCTGCTGTTGTGCATAGATAAAGCAGACAGTCATCTACGTGGGATGACTTAAGAGAATCTGGGTAAAATATTTCAAACTGCCTAAAATACCATCATTAGAATTTAACACCTTTGAGTTAACATGAATCCTCTTTTAAAACATATCAACTCAAAAAAAACCCATTATCAACTCTTCAGACTGAGTTATCAACAATAAATACTTTAATATGAATTCATGTGTCAGCAAGCTGGGAACAAGGTACTTAGGAAGCGAGAATTTTGGTAATGTTGGGGAGGGAGGCATAGAAAACAAATAATTTGGAACAGAGGGAGGGTAAGTATGAATGAGAAGAAAAGATCAGAGAACTGGGCACATGGGCTGGTGGGAAGAGGAAGACAGGCTGGAGAAAGGGAAATTAGAACTTCAAAGATAATCTTTCCCTACTAGAGTCTTGTTCAAAAGTCACTAAAGAAATCATACCCAGCAGATAAGGGATAGGCACATGTATACACGGTTGGCAAGTATTAACTAGCACCATCTTTCTGCAAGATAATCTAGGAATACATATTACACACCTCAAAATTCTTTATACCCTTTGACCTAGCAATTCCACTCCTTGACATTTATCTGAAGTAAATTATTGCGTCAAACAGGAGGCGATTTGACTGGTTAAATAAACGTTGGTATTCGTGTAACAATAAAAAAATAAGGTCATTAAAAATGATATTATAGAAACCTATTAACATGGAAAGATGTTCATGATATACTGAAAAAATCAAGTAACTAAATACATTTGAATAATCAATAAAGATATGTAAATAGGCATAGAATGTCAAGTGTCACCTTATCTGAATAACTTTCTGTAACTACTCTATATCCCTTATCCTGTTTTTTTTAGACACTTGCCATTACCTAACCTGTACTTGTTTGTTTATTATCTTCTCCTATTTCATGAGAGTTAGAACCTTGTCTATACAGTTCCCTACTATACTTCCCCCCCCATCTAAAATAGTGCCTGTCACTTTCTTGGAGATCAATAAATATTTGCTTAATGAATTAATAAACAGAAGATTAGTTGGAATAATATATACCAAGATATTAATGATAGTTGCCTATAGGTAGATGAATTGTGGAATTGTGTGTATGTGTGTTTATTTTTATGAAATGAATAGAAAGAGAAAGAAAACCTTAAACCAACTATGCATTTTAAAGAGAGGCAAAGAAAGAAGAAATACCAACCAGGTAGGAAAGAGGTTGTAGACACATTCCTTACTACTGAAATTAATACTGAATTGTAACATATCCATGTTGGCCTCAGAGAACAAGAAGTCTCATTCAAATCAAGGTGATCGGTCATTATGGGGCTACTGCACAAATGGGCCCCAAATAATGTATAAGTCAACTAAGGCCAGAACTTTCAAGCTCTTTTCCCATCAAAGGCCCTGAACTCAATGCCCTGGTATAAAAAGAGTATAGTCCTACCTGACTGAAAAAGAGAACTCTCCCAGGAAGAATGGAAAAATTAGAGCTTGGTTGATAGAGAATACAGAATATCCTCTTTTCTATCTCCCCAACACTAAGTGAGTATCTACTATATAACAGACAAAGTGGATGCCATTGGAAACAAAGATACATGAGTTCTACTCTTATTCTCAGGGAGTTCTTACTTAGTGGAAGAGATGGGCATGAGAACAGACATGATCTTAATCAAGTTTTGTTTTTTTAAGATTTTATTTATTTATTTGAAAGAGAGAGGAAGAGCACAAGCAGGGGGAGCGGCAGAGGGAGAGGGAGAAGTAGACACCCCGTGGAGCAGGGAGCCCAATGCAGGGGCTCGATCCCAGGGCCCTGGGATCACAACCTGAGCTGAAGGCAGACGCTTAACCAACTGAGCCACCCAGGGGCCCCAAGAGAATCTGTCAATCTTGCACTTACATGAGATTTGAATTTAAAACTGAGTTCACTGAGTTAAGTGCAGAGGAGGCAAAGTATGAAGTATCTACTTTGCTGCTGTGGATCATGGCAGGAAAGAAGAAACGGCCAATAATGAAATTATAATGAGCAAGGGGGAAAAGAAGCATGAAATGAGGCTGAAGACGTAGGCAAGGGAGTACTGCAATCACTGGCTATATGTGGAGAAAGGATTAAGAGTGTAGTCATACAAGCAGGAATTGTAGGTGGCTTGGATGGCAATAAAGATGGTGAGATGGATGAAACCGAGGTTTACGTCAGAGGGAGAACTGGAAGAATCTGTCATTGATTCAGTATGGAGCAGTTAGGGAGAGGGAAGCACTAAGAAAGGTTTTCAGGTTACTGGCATGAAAATTGTTGGACAGTGGGGCCACTGAGATGGAGAACACTGAAGGCAGGAAAGAGGGAGGATGCGTACATCATTAGTTTAGTTTAGGATGTGTTGACTTTATTTTTTTTTAAAGATTTTATTTATTTATTTGACAGAGAGAGAGAGAGCGCGTGCAAAAGCAAGGGGAGCTGCAAAGGGAGAGGGAGAAGCAGGCTCCCCGCTGAGCAGGGAGCCCAACATGGGGCTCAATCCCAGGACCCTGAGATCATAACCCGAGCCAAAGGCAGACGCTCAAAAGACTGAGCCAACCAGACGCCCCAGGATATGTTGATGTTAAAGTGTCTATGAAACAATGAAGTGGAAATAGTGAGTAAAACTGTTGGACGCTCAAATTTGGACCTCACCAAACTCATCTGAGCTAGAATATAAAACCAGAAGTTGTCAGCATGGTATTTCAGCATAGACCTGGATAAAATGACCTAGGGAGAGAGCAGAATTCTGGAGAACTGGGCTACGACTGAGTCCTGCAGAACTAAAATATTTAAAGATTAGGTATAAGACAACACACAGCAAAGGAGACTAAGTAGCAGCAGCCAGCACACTAGGAGGAAAAGAAATGTGAGAGAAGCCAAGGGAGTAAAGCATTTTTAGGAGACAGTGGTTCCCGGTTTCAAATACTGATCTGAGAACTGAAGTGTATTCACTGGCTATGCAGCATGGCGGTGACCCTGTTGCTAACTGTGAATGCACAAAATGGTATATAGAAGTTACAAGAAGATTAGAAAACCATGCTGGAGTGGGTTAAGGAGGAAAGGCTAGAACAAGAACATAGAAAGCCCTGAATGCTCAGGATTTGGGATTCTACTCTGTGGGCAATGGGAACTACTAAAATTCTGAAGTAGAGTCCCATGATCTGATCTGTGCTTTACAAAAATAACTAATATTTTAAGAACAGGTTGGAAAAGGAAACTAAGGGAATGCTTAGTTAAAAGGCTTCTTTAGGAGTCCATGGAAATAAAAGATATAATAGAAACAGAAAAGCTGAGTTGTTACCTTGCTGTTGGAAGAGGAATTTGAGGATGATGACACTTTTTCTGGGCTCTTAGATTTTTCTGCTTTCCCAGACTTCTCTGTAGTCTCTTTACTATCATTTGAAGACTTTTGGGATTTATCCAAAATGTTAATTCCCAAGATCTGAGCCACTTTGTCCAGTTCAGACTGCTTCTTTTCTGCCTCTTCTGCCTCTTGTCGAAGTTCTGCAATGTCCTTCATAATGTTATCCTGAAGCCGACTCACCTCCACAAGGAGCGGGTCTTTGTGGCCATCTTTCTCCCTTCGTTTCTTGCGTAGCATTTCCCCTGAGTAGTTAAATGTCAAAAGAAAGAAACACAAGGAAAGTAAGTTAAGACAAGTCATGTTTCCATTGTAAGTAGTAATCTCCCAAGAGTTCATGGTGACAAAATCTTTTCCCTTAAAACATTCCTTCCTGGGGTGCCTGGGTGGCTCAGTTGGTTAAGCGACTGCCTTCGGCTCAGGTCATGATCCCAGGGTCCTGGGATCGAGCCCCGCATCGGGTTTCCCTGCTCAGCGGAAAGCCTGCTTCTCCCTCTCCCACTCCCCCTGCTTGCGTTCCATCTCTCGCTGTGTGTGTCTCTGTCAATTAAATAAATAGAATCTTTAAAAAAACAAACAAACAAACATTCCTTCCTAAAAGCAAGACTCTCCTTCCACATGGGCTAGTTTAGGTGAAGTTTCTTTTCTTTCTTCTTTTTTTTTTTAATTTTTATTCATAAGAGAGAATGAGCATAAGCAGGGGGAGGGGCAAAGGGAGAGGGAGAAGCAGATTCTCCTCTGAGGAGGAAGCCTGACTCAGGGTTCCATCCCAAGACTCCAGGATCATGACCTAAGCCAAAGGCAGACGCTTAACTGACTGAACCACTCAGGCACCCCTAGGTGAAGTTTCTATGGAGGTAAAGGATGACTGATTACATTATCTCTTATATAGGAGTTATTAGCTAAGGATCTACAGGCAGGCTTCAGAACTCCATGAATCCCCAAAATGGTATATACAAGTTTGTATGCATTTGTCCTTATGTTGTTAACTATGAATCCAGGGGCACCTGGGTGACTCAGTTGGATAAGCGTCCGGCTCTTGGTTTTGGTTCAGGTCATGATCTCAGGGTCCTGGGATCAAGCCCTGCATTGAGCTCCGTGCTTAGCTTGGAGTCTGCTTAGGCTTCTCTCTCTCCCTCTGCCCCTCCCCAGCATGCTCTCGCTTTCTCTAAAATAAATCAATCAATCTTTAAAAAAAACCCCAAACTATGAATCCAGTGGCAGTCTTCTTCAGAAAACTAAAGTATTATTCAGAAGGCAAAAACCATTCGGTCACATATTTGACTTTATCTGATTTAAGGATCCTTCACGAAAAAAAAAAAAAAAAAAAAAAAAAGATCCTTCACCGGTACCTGCATTGAGTGTTAGGTTTTGCCTCAGGTTCACCTAATGTTATCTCCTATTCTAAACTGCAGGTTCTCATGAAATAATCCTCACCGGATTAGTAACTAAATTTCTCATCCCTAAACAGTCTAAACCCAAACAGAAGAAATTGTATCTTCTCCCACTCTGTTCTGCCATGCTATCATCAAGCTATAATATTTAGAAGCCTTGTTATGTTCCTTCCTCAGTGTGTATGTGAATTCCTAAAAGCACAAATGAAGAGATGGAATCAAAGAGACATCATGAACATTTTTTTGTGCCAAAAGGAAGTACTCAAAAAATGATGGGGACATATCAAAAGACACAGAAGTCAACTGAAAGGGGCTTTCACTGGCGAAATCTGGGGCACTTTGGGCATGAAAATGATCAAAAGTAAATTATTAAAACTTGTTGAATGGAGAGTCCATGGGTTCACACCAACATACATGGATCAATGAATGGGAGAAGAGGGATGGGCAGGAAGCTCTTCATCACAGGAGAAAGCCAACTAATAAAAGTAGAAGGAATGATGAAATTAGAAAATCACTATTTAACATCCATCACAATAACTGATTCAGGCAAGAATCACCAATGAATGCTAAAACTAGTCAGAGGAAATTTGAGGAGTAACTGAATATTTATTCCTATAAATATCTCTCCTATAAAGTTACTTACTAATTATAAAGGATAAAATAATAACTTTCCAGTGAAGAAACCCTTGAAGACACCACCTTAACCAAATGATCAAAGTTGACATCACCAGTAATGGGACTGAAATCAACACCTGATACGAACTCAGCATCACTTCTGTGATGTTCCTGTCAAAAATGCATAACCTAAATTTAACTGTGAGGAAACACCACACAAACCAAAATTAAAGGACATTCTACAAATATGTGACTTCTTTTCTTCTAAAATGTCAACGTCATGAAACAAAGATTCAGGAACTATTACAGAAAAAGGAGAGTAAAAGAACATGACAACTGAATGCAATCCATAATCTTGCATTTTAGGGCATTAATAGGACAACCAGTGAAATAGAAATTAGATCAGTAGACTAGTATTACATTATGGTTAATTTCTTAATTTTGATAAGTATACAATGGTTATGCAAGTGAATTCTTTATTGTTAGGAGTATGTTCACTTCATCTTCACAATGAAGTATTTAGGAGTAAAGGAGGATCATATCTAAAACTTACTCTTGAAGAATTCAGGAAAAATCACACACATACACACACCCCCCCCCCCCCACACACAAAGATTGAGAGGGAAAAAAAGATAGAGCAAACATGGTAAAATGCTAATAATCATAGAGAATACCTGAGAATTCTTTACACTATTACTGTAACTTTTTATTGCAACTTTTCTCTAAGTCCAATTAAGTCAAAATTTTTTTAAAAAGTAAGGCTTCAGAAGTCACTGAACCCGTCTGAGAGTCCTCACAGCTCTCCTTGGGTAGGTCTCCTACTCAAGTTACTACAAAAAGGCAGTCACGCACAGGAGTGTCTGATACCTTGTTGTTTATGAAGCCGCTCCAATTCCGTCCTGAGGTAGTACATCTTCTTCTGGCGAGCTTCCCGGTCACTCTTTAGCTTTTCCCTCTCTTCAATAACCTGCAAAGTACAACATCCTTCAGCCTCCAACATCCTCCTTTTTCTTTTTTTTTTTTCCAAAGTCTAAGAAAGAAGATTTAATCTAGTAATGATTTTTTTTAAATTTTATTATGTTAATCACCATACATTACATCATTAGTTTCTGATATATAACAAACGTATATACATTACATCATTAGTTTTTGATATATAACAAAGTGTATAACACCCAGTGCTCCATTCAATATGTGCCCTCTTTAATACCCATCACCAAGCTAACCCATCCCCCCCTCCCCTCTAGAACCCTCAGTTTGTTTCTCAGAGTCCATGGTCTCTCATGGTTGTCTCCCCCTCCGATTCCCCCCCTTTATTTTTCCCTTCCTACTATCTTCTTTTTTTTTTAACATATAATGTATTATTTACAGGTCCGTGATTCATCAGTACAGGTCTGTGATTCATCAGTTTTACACAATTCACAGTGCTCACCATAGCACATCCTCACTTTTCTATTGCTCTCTTCCATAAGCCTTCATGCTAGATGATATCAGAATCCAAGGATCCAAATGTCTGCACACATAAGTTCTGACTTTATATCAAAGGTGATATTTCATTCTGACCCAAATTCCAGAATAAAATTATCCTTATCAGAGCTACATTGCCCCAAAAGTATTATTTTTATGCAGAAAGCACTATACTATTTTTTTCTTGGTGGGGGGGGGTAGCAGGGGCAGATGGAGAGGGAGAGAATCTCAAGCAGGCTCCACACCCAGCGTGGATCCCAACGTGGGGCTCAATCCCACTACCCTGAGACCATGACGTGGGCTGAAATCAAGAGTCAGACGTTCAACCGGCTGAGCCACCCAGCCGCCCCAGGAAGCACTATGCTATTAATGTTAACCTAAAGTTACTGACAGCAACTATTAGACAGTGGTTCTGAGCTCAAAGGGAACCATCAAGAAAGGAACTAATAAGTGTTACAGGGGATACACTGTGTTAGTTGCATTACATACATCATCTTATTTAATCCTCATGACATTATCTCTGTTTTATAGTAAGAAAACTGAGGTTGCGAAAGATCAAGTAACATACCCAAGGTCATATAGGAAGAAAATTTAAAATCCAGGGCACCTGGGTGGCTCAGCTGGCTAAGTGTCTGCCTTCAGCTCAGGTCATGATCCCAGGGTCTTGGGATCGAGTCCCACATCGGGCTCCCTGCTCAGCGGGAGTCTGCTTCTCCCTCTCCCTCTGCCCCTCCTCCCCGCTCGTGCTCTCTCTCAAATAAATAAATAAATAAATAAATCTTTTTTTTTTAAATTTAAAATCCAGGTATATAAATCAAATCAAATCAAGTAAAATCAAATCCAGGTACATATAGCCAAAAGCCCACAGTGTTTCAACTGTATTACTACTACTCGATGGAAAAAACAAATACAGCTTGTCTATAATGGACTAGTGTGGAAAACCTGTGTATTAGTGCTAGGTTCTTGAAGAAGAAGTAAAGGGAAAGCATTCAGTCTACAAACAGTGTCTGTGCAGTCTCGGGTTTTGTCTGTATTGAACCTATCCCCCTCTTTCTGGAGTTCAGAGTATCTAAGTACAATGAAAAATTAAGAAGAAGTAATTTCTGTCTTCTCAAGAATTAGCTAAATTTCCTTTAAATCGGAAAAAAAATGATTGGCCCTCCATTTTTTCCCTTTTTTTCTCCTCAGGTTTTCATTATTGTATTAGCAAACCAAATTTATACATTACATTTTTATGTTCCTAAACAAAGTGAGTTATAGTTACTAAGGACCTTTAAAATTAAGAGAACGCATTAATTTTTCCATTTGAATTTCTGCTATTCTGTATTCCTCATCCCTATTTTTTACCTACTGTTTTAAAACATCTAGAATTATTACATCTTTACCCCAGCCACTGCTCCCTTCCTATACCAGAGAACACAATGAACTTTCTAGTATAAAAACTACTTTTTTTAAAGTGTCATAAAAAAAGTATTGTTACTCCAGGACTCTAAAACAAACCAGAACAAGCAAAGCTTATTTCTTGGGTTTAATTACCAAGCAACAACCAGGTATTAGCTTTTAACCCTCATAATCACTATAGGAAAAGGATCCAAAACTCACTAAGATGAAAACAGGTTTACTGATTCTCCTTCACCCAATCCAATTTTGGTTCCTCATTCCCTGATGAGGTCATATTTGAAAACTTTAAGGCTCTCAAGTCCTACCCATAGTGTTCTAAGCCCAGTAATTCTGATAGAGACACTTTATATTTTTTTTAAAGATTCTATTTTTTTGACAGAGAGAGAGACAGTGAGAGAGAGAGAGCACAAGCAGGGGGAGTGGGAGAGGGAGAAGCAGGCTTCCCGTGGAGCAGGGAGCCCGATGTGAGGCTCGATCCCAGGACCCTGGGATCATGACCTGAGCCGAAGGCAGACGCTTAATGACGGAGCCACCCAGGCGTCCCCTGATAGAGACACTTTAAAAAGAAAAAAGAAGTCAAGAACTCACAGTGGGACCTAGGGCCAGAATTTAGTTTAGTCCTAATGAGAAAACATGAGAAAAACAGAGGGGGTATATACATTACTTAGAGCGAGGACAGCAGCCTCCAAAAACTTAAAAGTAAAAGGACCTTACTCCCTCTAAAAGACAAATACCAATTTATGTTAAAATAGGAAGGCTCAGGTACAGGATGCCCAAAGCTAGTGTTTACCTTCTGCTTCTGGGAAGCACGGTTCTTCTCGTCAGAGATCTTCTCCGGATTGTATCTTATGAGTGATGGGATGGACACCTGGACAGGCACTTGAGCAGTAGGAATTGAGCTTAGCACTGACTCCTCCTGTTTGGGCTCATCAGGAGTCACAGTGGGTATCACACGGAGATTGGGACGGCTACGAGTAGCTTGTTTGGTAACGGGTATTACCCTGTGTGGTTCAGGTAGAGAGTGGTTGGATGGTTGAGAAGCGGGGTACATGGGCCACCTTGAGGCTGCATATGCCATGTAATGCCTGTAGGCATCAAAGGAAGCAGAGGGAATGGCAGGTCCCTGGTAGTTTGGAGGTATCCGAGCTGCAGCAAACTGAGAGGCCCTTGGCATATGAAACTGAGATAATGAAGCAGGATGTGGAAGTCTAATTGGGGCAGACGGGGCTGACGGTAACATGCATCTGACAGCCACAGATGACTGAAAACCACTGCCAACTACCTCTGACCCTGCAACATGACCCACTGAATGGTCAGACTTTAGGAATGGGGGGCTGTTTTTTGTGAGCAGGTAAGGATCTACAGGGGAGACTGGATGTGGATGGGACACCTCTGGGGAGTGGGTATTGCTATGGTGTGCCTCCCTGCTCTCCAGTCTGTGAGGATCTGAGGAGTGCCGATCAGCTGAGAAATGGTGGTCAACTGAGGAACAGCGGTCTGCTGAAAAGTGCCGGTCAACCGATGAACGGCGGTCAGCAGAGGAACGTGACGGTTTCTTGCCATGAAGTCGTTCCTGGGTGCGGGCGGCCAGTTTACTGATCTCTGCTACCCCGATATCCAGCCCTATGGTCTTGAGCAAGTCATGAATCTTGGCATATTCTGGATTCGTCTCTTCTATTGATTCTAGTTTTACAGCTGGAGCTGAAGAGGGCAGGGAGCTTGCCTTCTGTCTCAAGACTTCACTCGCAGAGCCCCCAAGGGGCTTTGGTGGAGATTCTGCCTTTAAATCCTCTTCTTCATCCCCATAGAGAAATTTCTCCTCATCCTCAATGTCAGGGAAACTACGGCGCCTTTTTTCCTGTGTACTGGTGGAGTCTGCCAACATGCTCAAAATGCGGGAAAAACCACTGCCATCCTGGCTAGCCCTCTCATGAGGGAGCAAGAAGTCTGTGTGTCGCTCAGGCCCCTCAGCCTTCATATTCAGTTTCTCCTTGTGGCAGAGAAAACTTCCAAACTTCTCTCTGAGAGGACTGTTGTCTTTGGGCATCCCAGGGAGAGGACCCCATTGGTAGAGGCTGCCCTGAGGTTCCTTCAGGGTAGTTTCTACCATAGTTCCCTTGTTTTCAATCTCTGAGGCAAAAGCAGCAATAGCACCACTTAGTGGAAGAGATGGGTGACCAGAGTAGACAGGGTGATCCTGGCTGGAGCTGGTACTGCTGGAAAAACTATCAAGCTGCAAAGACAAGCACAAGTGATTTAGCCTCTATGCAGAATCTCAGAAAACTAGTAATTGAGATAAATACTTAAATACTTGGTTCTTCTTGAATTAATAGGGGAATGATAAGTATGAATGAAAGGGAGGTACAGTATCCTTAGGCAGGGTCAAGATTTGGGTCTCCATCTCTCCAGATGCTTCTGCTGAAGCAAGGGGAAACACGAAATAAGGCAGACTGGCATGAATCCTCACTTTTGCCCATTTGTTGTAGTCCTTACCAAGGAATATGAATTCAAAAGGACTTTAGAGATGCTCTAGCTTTTCCATGGGTCCCTCGAAGGAGGAAAAAAAGACATAAAAGTGGAGCTGCTTTGGTTCAAGTGGGATTAGGAAACCGTGAAACCCTAACTGATCAGCCTCCCTTTGCTTCTTTATGTGCCCTTAGATACTTCTTCAGAAACCTTGGACTCCTAAGAGAATAGCTAAAAACTAGTGCTCATGCCTGATCATCTTTTCACAGATGAGGGAAAAATAACAAGGCCCAGAATGGTGGGGTGACTTGCCTAAAAATCGCACAGCAAGGGGGTGGCAGTGGGACCGGAATCAGAATCACCTGATTTCTGGTCTAGTGACCTACCACTCATGAATCTTGTCTTCTCTCTAAAGAGAAATGAGAAAAATTCAGATCATCTCCTCTCTTTGCCCTTTAAGCTTAATTTCCAAGATATCCACATTCAAAGATTCCTACAGGGCTACCCAATTTAGAGAAAAAACTTACAATAAATACTCAAAAGTGTTTATTTAGAAAGCCTAATATATGACAATAGAAGCCCTCTACTTCGAGGGCTTCGAAGTATGATTGCACTGTAAGGCCTACAGTTTCCTTTGGAGAATCCTGGAAGATAGAGCTCATAGGCATAACAAGGTTGGTCCAGGATATATTACAAAGATACCGTTAGGGACACACACCCCCAGAAAAGTAACCAAGTTTCAAGATATCAGAGGGACTAGCAAGAGATCCTAGAAATGAAGCAGAGACCTGAATGGAAGGCTCCATGTCCACCTCAATCCGTTTCTTCAGAATTGACTTCTTGGGCATCACAGATACTTCCTCAGGCCGATGTAAAGAATATCCTGGCTCCGATGCTGTTAGGACACCCGACAGTCCAGGAATGGAACAGCTAGTGTCACCACCATCAACTCCAACCAGCTCCTGACTCAAGCTCCTACTTCGTTCCTCCTCTTCCTCTCGTTTTCGCCTGGCAAGGTCCAGCTCTCGAAACTCAGGGTCTAGAAACCTAGGGCTTGGGCTTCGTCTACGCTGTCGATAGTTGCGGGTCCCTGATGTAAAACCTGAGTGATCACCTCCCATGCTGTGTATCTTCTCTGTGTCATCGTAACGGGGCCGTTTGCCCTCCCGACTTCTTTCCTCGGGTCGTATGGAGTAGGAACCTTTGAGTTTATCTCTATTCCTTTCTGTTCCCCGCAACAGCTCATCATGACAACTGATATGGGGACTATAATCAGAACGATGCAGGAAAGTTTCTCTTGTCCGGTAGTCCTCATCAAGTTGTCCTAAGAACGGACTAAGAGGTCCCTCCTCCCGGGAAATATATCGTTCAAGACCTCGAGAGCATTGGGAACTTCGAGTGAAGACAGAATCATCAGTCAGGTCATCCCTGAGGAAAGAGACAAGCATCACTGAATACAATGGACTTAGAAACAGCAAGACCAGACAAGACTAAGAGCCTGACATTCAGCCAAGGGGCTACAAAATACTTAAGACAAAACACAATCATGAAGTCCAAGAACAAACCTATAGAACATTTCTTTTCCCTTTCTCCAGGGCACAAGCAGCTTCAGCCTCTAACCAAGGAGAGATATTACTAGTCTGTCTAGACAGAGCTCTTAGGCTAATCTCTTTGACTAGACTTTGGAGATGCAGAATATCACACTAGGGTTTGGGAGATGTGAAAATACCACTACCAGATTACAAAAGGCCCTGGATTGAACAACTCCACACTAGCTTAAATTCTAGCTCTTTGCTACCAAAAGTGTGATCTGAATCAGCAGCAACTGTATTACCTAGGAACTTTTTAGAAATGTGGATTCTCAGGCTCCATACAGGCCTCCTGAATCAGAACCTGCATTTTAACAGGATCTCCAGGTGATAGGTATGCACTTTAAAATTTGAGAAACACCAGGCCAGATCAATGATTTTCAAGCTATGTTCTTTTTTTTTTAAACCTAAACTCCTTTTTTTTTTTTTAAGATTTTATTTATTTGACAGAGAGAGAGAGTACAAGCAGGGGGAACATAAGGGAGAGAGAGAAGCAGGCTCCCGCTGAGGAGAGAGACCGACGTGGGGCTTGATCCCAGGACCCTGGGATCATGACCTGAGCCGAAGGCAGATGCTTAACCAACTGAGCCACCCAGGCGCCCTCAAGCTATGTTCTACAGAGATTCTGAAGTCTGCTCAGGAGCTGCCTAAAAGAAAGACATGCTAAGAAAGCAGAGCCTGGCAGCACCTGGGTGGCTCAGACAGTTAAGCATCTGACTTCAGCTCAGGGTCTTGGGATGGAGCCCCACGTTGGGCTCCACGCTCAGCGGGGAGTCTGCTTCTCACCCTTGGCCTCTTCCCCTCCCCTTGCTCATGCTCTCTAATAAATAAATAAAATCTTTAAAAAAAAGAAAAGAAAAAAAAGCAGAGCCTGCATGGCTCTGGGCCTTCCACCTCACCAAAACTGTACTAGCTCCAATTTTATCCGTTTATGAGATGAAGTTCTATATATCATTTGGAAAAGAAGTGTTTCACTGTGGGGGAAGTTTTTTTAAACTACTGAGCTACCTTACTGGCATTTTCTCACAAGTTTTAGAAGGTTCTCCAATGCTTTGTTTTGCTAGTTCACATATTAAAAACCACAAAATTCCTTCCACAGCCTATTTAATTCCCTTTTTCTACTTTGCTTGGATATCCACAAGCATCTGCTAATCCTGGGTGTGGGAAAAAGTATGTGGCGGTTTGGCTCACTATATATTTTCATTTCATAGAAATAAAACGGTCTTGGACCTTTGTGGCGTGAAGATAAAAATATAGGCTGGGACACTTGTCCTTTTTCAGTTCAGAGCTCTATACCACACACAGTAGTCCTAATCTTTTTGGGTACTGTGTTCACAGAGCTTCTACTGCCCAAAAAGAAAATTTCTGATTTAATCACAGATAGAAATAAAGATCCTACAGCACTTTGAGCATACAACTTTTAAATAATCTGAATGAAAAATTTACAGGTTACTCACATTCCACTCACACTGGTGTTTGCTACAGTTTCTAGTACCTACCTCTATTTTTTGAAAGTTTCTAAGAAATAACTTTTCTTTCATTTTGTTTGTTTTTTAGTTGCTTTCTCTGGGACTGAGTTAGCAGAACATCAAAGAGTTGCCTTTTCTTATTCACCAGTCCTGCCTTTGTTCAAAGTTTTAGACCTGGATAACAGCTATAAATAACTTTATGAAAGACTTTTATTAAAGATAAACTTTATCACCTCCGCTAAAAGAATGCCACCCATGGGAATCCAGGTTCCTATAACTCACCTCTTCCCCAAGAGTCTGGGGAATTTTGAGGTTTCAATATAATATAAAATAGGAAAAAAATGGGATTGAAGCAAAGATGATCTCTGAAATCAAACATAACTAGAGTAAAACATTTTACTCTATAGGTCTGTCAGCCATGAACATACCTATTTCCAGGGACGAATGTCCATGAGTTGCTCCATTGCTATACCACCATCTACCATAAAAAACTCTCTGATTGTATTAGTGTAGGGGGGAAAAAACACAGGTTCCACAGGTAATGGCAAATTCATCCATACTTCCATGTTCAGCTCCACACTAAAACTATTACATATTACCACCAAATGACATACCAGCTCAAAATCTAATCCAGCCCTAAATATCAAGAAGTCAGAAATAATGAAATGTGTCCCAGAGAGTCTCGGTCAAGACTTGTAATCTCCAGCAAAAGGAGGCAAAAAAACAATGAAAAAGGCACATTAACAGTTAAAAGAATGAGCTATCATGTAAACACAGCCAGAAATTAAGTTGCTTATTAGAAACTCATGTCCTCCTTTCCCAGATCTCCCAAAGGATAAGAGAAAGAACTGGCTGCAGTAAAAGTAAACCCTAAAAAGGTCCCCATACCCTGTAGCTCAGAACAGTCCAGGGACACACTCTGAAAGCTTTAGTTAAATCCAACTCTTTTCTAAAATAAGGTCTATCTATTTAAAAAATTGACTGTTGGTTGTAGGTGATGAGTACACGGGGGCTCTCTGTACTATTCTACTTTTTTTTTTAAGATTTAATTAGCTTTATTAAGCTATTCATGAATTGGGCAGCATCTCATCTAGCAAGTAGAGGGGAGCTCCCTCTCTGTACTTTGTATTTATGAATTGCATTAAATAAGTTAAAAAAACATATCATATATATCCACATAAAAGTTTACACACCAATTGTTCATAGTAGCATTATCCACAATAGCCAAATAGTGGAAACAACCCAAATTTATCATCCATTCATCACTGATAAATTGATAAACAAAACACATACAATGAAATATTACTGGCAGTAAAAAGGAATGAAGTACTATTATATACTACATCATGAGTGAGTCCTGAAAAACATCATGCTAAGTGAAAGATGCTAGTCACATACAGAATGTCCAGAATAGGCAAATCTATTAGGGACAGAAAGTAGATTAGTGATAAGCTATGGCAGGTGGTGGGGTTAACTAATAAATAGCTAAGAGTACAAGTAATAAAACCGTTCTAAAATTGATCATAGTAGTGGATTCACAACTCTGAGAATATACTAAAAGTCACTGACCTGTATACTTTAAATGGGTGAATTTTATGGTATGTGAATTATGGCTCAATAAAGCTGTTAAAAAATGTATATGATAGGGGCACCTGGGTGGCGCAGTCGGTTAAGCGTCTGCCTTCGGCTCAGGTCATGATCTCAGGGTCCTGGGATCGAGCCCCACATCGGGCTCCCTGCTCTGTGGGAAGCCTGCTTCTCCCTCTCCCACTCCCCCTGCTTGTGTTCCCTCTCTCGTTGTGTCTCTCTGTCAAATAAATAAATAAAATCTTTAAAAAAAAAAAAAAGTATATGATAAAAAAAAGAAAAGAAAAGAGAAGGAAAAAAGATCCTCCAGAGCCCAAACATCCCATTCTTTTCCTCTGCTGCTTCCCCAAAATGCTGGAAGAAAACTGTGTGCTTCTGTCTTTTCCCTAAGGCAAATCGGAGGGAAAAAATCTTGCTCTTTCAACCTATGTCAGGGCAAGGAAGAGTTAAGAATTCCATGAATGAAACATACAATGTGCAGAGTACTGTTAATAGGGGAAATTGACCTCACATCCACAAATCTTCAGAAGCTGTCTTCATTCAACCTCTTCATGTTCCCTTTCCAGAATAAGTTAACATTAATATACACAGAGCTGCCAAGGTGAGAACATGGACAACTCTGGCAATTTGGCTGTAATCCAAACTGGATATAAAATTTAATATATTCAATAAGGGAAGAGAAAGAACACCAGGGTCCCAGGAAAACATTTATTTATTTATTTTTAAAGATTTTATTTTTAAGTAATATCTATACCCAACATGGGGCTCAAACTTACCACCTCAAGAATAAGAGTCGAATGCCCTACTGACTGAGCCAGCCAGGTGCGCCCAGGAAAAAAATGTAAAAACCTACATAGAAAGGACAAAAATGCCTGGACCTGGAAATGGTCCAGCTGAAAACTGGACACGCTATCAGGAGACATCCTGAGAACGCCAATGGTTCTATGACCACGTTTTAGTAGACAGTAATTATCTACACAAACCATATTGAGCAAAAGTACAGGGAACAAAAATCTATATAATGGACTAGTACCTCCTTCTATTTTTCTTCCTTAAGTAATCTCTACATCCAACATGGGGCTCAAACTCATAACCCTGAGATCAAGAGATGCATGCTCTACCGACTGCACCAGCCATGCGCCTCACCGGTAGCTTGTCTCTCTGAAACACTTAATTCTGGAAAGAAAACTACTGTCCCAAACTCCCTAAAAGGAAAATTTTAATTTTTACAACTTAAAAAAAGACAATTAGCTCTCTGAAGCACACGTGCATAACAAAGCTTATGGAAAGGGGAGGTGACAGCCTAGACTTAACAAGAGGAAATGCTAAAGTTACCTCAAAACCTTAACAAGGAAGGAAGAGAGTCACACCATGCACCACCTACTCAACCATCTCCCAAAATAGAAGCAGCCAGAAGGGCAAGGGCTTTTGCCTCAATTAAGGGATATAGCCACATACCTTGAAGCCCTATCTTCAGAAACTTATGTTGTATGACATAGAACTGTCCTGCCTTGCTTTGCCACATCAAATTGCCACTGCAGCTTTGAAGTAAATATTACCAAAGGGTAGCACTGGTCTTCAGACTTCCTGTCCAGCTGTCCCCCACCTGTCTGCCTATGCTCAGAGTACCACTGCATGGACAGCCTCAGTTTGTTAAGAGCATCACATTGATTTGTTGCTACTGCTAATCATTTATTAAAACTCCCAGTATGCTGGGCAGAGACCGTAACAGACATGGATCCCAGCTCTCAGAAAGAGTGCTTTCCCTGTACTCCCATTCTTATTTACTTTGGTGAGGTGAGACACACCTAATGTGATTTCTTCCCATATATAGTTAAGTTCCTAACACCTGGGACCTATATTTAACACTCTGTGGAGCGTATTTGTCCTTCCTCAGCACTCCAACAATTGTAAAGTAGTAACTGAAATTAAACATTTTTAAAGAGCTTTAACTTTCTATTAATGCTTATATATTTAATATAGATACATATATTAGACACGAATTTATCTAAGCCCTTTCTGAACCTCTATTTCAACCTGATCAAGCTGAAAAATAACACCACTAAAACAAGATTTCCTATTTTGTCCAGAACTTTCCTTTGTAGAAAGGATCCTAGTTCCAGTATTTTAGAATCCTTATCATCTCAACTGTTTTTAATCTGGGGAACTCTGTTTATGTCCCTTCAGCTTTCCAGGTGGACCAGGATGACATTCTAAAGTCTTTTCTTCTACATAATTCTTTCAGCAACAGAGTCTATATCAATATACTCTCCCCACTAGAAAGCCTTTTCCAATGTTATACCTTGTACTGGACAGAGGGCATAACTTCAGTGCTGGCACCACTCTTTCAAATACATTATTCAGAAAAGAGCAACTTTTCTACCTTCAAGCACTATTATAGTGTGCCCTGCCTCAAATGAAGCCTACCTGTCCACGTCTTCCAGATTATCCACTGGTGACCCCAGTCGATCACTAAGCCGCCGCCGTTCTGGTATGCCAACACAGAAATGGTCATTACCAACAGTGATCCTTAAGCTCTGTTCCAAAGAAGAGTCAGAACGCAGACCAGGAGAGCGCCTCTACAAAAGTAAAAGATAATGTTAATAGTCTATAGGGTGAAGACAGCCCAAAAATGTACTCCTCCTTAGTTATAAAGTTGTCACCCAACAAGGAGAGAAATGGCTATGGTAAGCTACTACCCCCAAAATAAAGCACATTTAAAAAGTCATCTTCTGGGGCGCCTGGGTGGCTCAGTTGGTTAAGCGACTGCCTTCGGCTCAGGTCATGATCCCGGAGTCCCGGGATCGAGTCCCACATCGGGCTCCCTGCTCGGCGGGGAGTCTGCTTCTCCCTCTAACCCTACCCCCTCTTGCGCTCTCTCTCTCACTCTCTCTCTCTCTCAAATAAATAAATAAAATCTTTAAAAAAAAAAAAAATAAATAAAAAAAATAAAAAGTCATCTTCTTAGATGAAAGACCATACTTCCAACCCTCCCCACCAGAGACCTTTTAGTCTTTCATTTCCTAGTACTGGGCATGGGACGAGAAGAGTAAACTGAGTCTGTTCTCAGAATGTATACATTTCTAGTGAAGCAAGCAAGCAATCAAAAAATGGGTTTTTTTTAAGTACTTCTGATAGCAGTAAGTGCTATAAAATCATTAAAACATGATAACATGGAAGAGATTAAGGAAAAGGAGCTACTTCAGATAGAATGGTTAAAGAAGGCTTTTCTGAGGTGATACTATTTAACCTGACGCTTAAATGATGAGATGTCAGCCTTGCAAACAGATGGAAGGATGTTTCAGGCAAAAAGAACAAGCTCTGTAATGAGCTTAGCATGTTTTGGGTAACAGAAAGGCAGCCAGTGTGACTGCAGCAAAGTGACAGAAGACAGGCAGAAGCCAGTTAGGAAATTTGGATTTTATTCTTAGTGTAGTAAGAAGCCACAGGAAGATTTCCAGCACAACAGTGATATGATCTGACTACGTTCTTCCTCCAGATGCTTGCATTGCTCATACTCTCATCTCCTTCAGGTCTTTATTAAAAGTCACCTTCCCAGGCCATCCCTGGCTAACCCTATTAAAAAGTATTAACTCCTTTCTCTGTTTTTGTTTGTTCTTAGTACTTAATTCTATTTAACATGTCAAAATAATTTACTTCTCTATCTTACTTATTATCTGACTCCCTCTCGCAGAATATAAGCTCTACGAGGGCAGGGGTTTTTGACTGTTCATGTTGTATCCCCAGTGCCCAGAACAGAGCCTAATACATGCTAGACGTTTAATAAATACTTCTCAAATGTATAAAATGAAGATTTAAAAAAATTATCTTGATTGCTGGGTACAGAATAAACTGGGTGGTAACAAGAGTGTAAAGGATCCTAACAGACAGGAAGTAATAGGACTTAGACTAGGGAGATGGTAGGAGGACAGTTAGGGGATGTATCCTGGAGGTAGAGCTGACAAGTTGGATGAAGTGACTGACAGCCTGGACTTGGGAAAAGGGAGATGATCACTGTTTCTGGCTGAGCAATGGGTGATGTCATTTACTGAGACAGAAAAGCCTGGAGCACTGGAGAAAAGGGAGGTTATGGAAACTAGTATTCAACTTTCTTTGCTTCCTCTGTAGAAGTGCTTGCTTCTTCAGGCTATAGCTGCTCAGCTATGAAAATCTTACAACATAGTGACAAGTCAATTCACCTATGACCAGAGTACGTAGAGTACTCTCACTCCAATACTTTTAGAAAGCCACCCCACCCATCCCACCTGAGAAAACAGAAACTTTATCATGGGGTTTAAAAAAAAAAATTGGTGAACTGAAAATAAAAACCAATTCCAAAACACCAGCGCCAGGCCAGAGGTGGTTACTGTGAAAGGTCAATATTACATCTAAATTTTTTTTTTTTAAGATTTTATTTTGGGGGGGCACCTGGATGGCTCAGTTGGTAGAGCATGTGACTCTTGATCTCAGTCATGAATTCAAGCCCCACAGTGGGCATGGAGCCTACTTCTAAAAAGGGAAGGAAGGAAGGATGGAGGGAAGTGAGGATGGAAGGAAGGAAGGAAGGAAGGATGGAAGGCAGGCAGACAGGCAGACAGACACACAGAAACACAGAAAGAAAGAAAGATTTTGTTTTAAATAATCTCTCCACCCAACCTGGGGCTTGAACTCAAAACCCTGAGATCAAGAGTCGCACCCTCTACCAACTGAGCCAGCCAGGCACCTCTAAACTAAACTTCTTAACCTCATGTTCTGTCCCTTTAGCAGGGAAACAAAACCGTAGATATGGACTGAATCACAGCTACACCACTTCTTAGCTATGTGACATTAAGTTGCTCAAACCTCTCTGGATACCTCAGCTATTCAATAAGGAACAATTTTCACTGCCTCTCCTCAAAAGGTTGTGAGTGTTCAAAGAGAATGTGTGAAGTGAAGGGCTAGGCATAATCCTGCCACATAACTCAGTAAGTGGTGGCAGTTATTACAATGACTGGATACGCACAGCTCATTTCGGAGAAGCAGCTCCTATTTGCTAACAGTTTACACTCAAGGTGTCTACGCTGATGGGGTTTAGGCAACCCTAACTGGCCACAAAGACATTTCAGCTTCTTTTCTAAGATCCGAGGGGCAGCTCAGGTCTAAGGGGATACCAAACCACGGAACTCTGAGGCAACATCGACTACTGAACAAGTACCAGGCACACGGTTTGGAGGGCATTCCCCTCGCCCTGGCAAACTTTTCCGCATCTCACCCAGAGTGAGAGAAACAGCCTATTCCTGAAATGGTGCACTGCCTCCCGACCAGGCGCCCGTACGGGTCCCGAGTCCGTTATTGTGCAAAAGAGGATCCCGGGGCTGACAGGGAACCTCCAGGTTCGGGCGCCGCTGAGGGAGCCCGTGGGGGGTGGAGGGCCCTCGATCCTGGGACTCTGGCCTGGAGGCCTCGGGGCGCCCGTGCTGCGGGAGTTTCTGGAAGCGGGAAGCCCGGGTGAGGGGGCTAGGGTATAGAGGGAGTCCCGGTCGAGGGGTGGGATTACCCGGCTGCCGCTGTCGCCTGGATGGTCTCCGCGGCCGTCCCGGGCGAAGTCGGCGCGGGACTCCCCTCGGCTGCTGCCTCGGAAACCGGCCGGGCCCGGCGGGAAGAGTCGTCGGCCCCGCGGCGGCGACGGGGAGCCACGACGGGCCCGCGGCGGGGAGGGGGAAACGCGACGACCCCGCGGCGGGGACGGTGAGGCCCGGCGGCCGCGGGGCGGGGACGGGGAGCCGCGGCGACCCCGCGGCGAGGACGGCGAGGCCCGGCGGCCGCGGTGCCCTGAGGGCGAGCGGGGCCGGCGAGCGGGGTTCCGCGACGAGGAGGAGCCGGAGGGCGGCGGCGAGGTGCGGCGAGCCGGGCCTGAGGAGGAGCCGGAGCTGCGGCCGGTTCGCGGGCCGCCCCCGCCGCTCTCTTTAGGCCGGTGCGAAGAGACGGAGGAGCGGGCGCCGCTGCGGTACATGGCTCTGGCAGCAGCGGCCACGGCGGCAGCTCCGACCCGGCGGCGCCCTGGACGCGGGGCCCCAGCGCGCCGCTGCAGCTGCAGTCTCGGCCGCCACGGCCGCCACGCGCCGCCCCCGCAGCCGGAGCCGCCCCCTCCCCTCGGCCCCGCGCCGCTCCTGGGGCCCGGCCAAGCGCGCGGCCGCGGCTGGCGGTTGGACGCGCGAGCACGCGTCCGACACACCCCCCCGCCCTCCGGGGCTCCCCGCTCCTCCACTCAGGGAGCGGCCACAGAAGCCAGAAGTGGGGAGGAGCGCAGAAGCCGGAGCCAGGCAGGGCGAGGGGCGGGGAAGCGGAGCGCGCGACCTGCGCCCCGCACGCTCCGCCCCAAACCGGCAAGATGGCGGCGGGTGAGCCGCCCACTTCCCCTCCCCCGGCGGCCACGTGACCCCGAGGGCTCCGCGCGGGTAGGCCCTGGCGGAAGAGAAGGGATTAGCGGGAGCTAAACTGGCCTTTTCGGGGATGCTCGAAGCCTGGGGACGTGGCGGGAGCATCTTAGCCCTGTCCCTGTCCCCCAAACCTGTTCATTTACGTAGGGACAATAAATGGTTATAAGTTATGGGAATACAAATAACCCCAAAACGTTAGGTATGGCGAAGGTATGGCAAGAATGACCACCAACTCCCCGGCCCCCACAGAAGCCACAGCCATCGTTTTACTTTCCATTTTGCCTGAACTCTGGCAATAGAAATTGGGGATGGGATAATGCAGAATGGGGATGGGTTGGGGGACGAAGAGTCAAACCCAAAGCAGACATCAGAGTAATCTGTTTGCTCTCTCAACCAGAATACTTCTGGTCGTGGGGAAAGTCACTCACTGCCAAAGGGTCCGTATCATGACAGGAGGCCTGGAGAGTTTTTGTGAGCGATTCAGAACCCCCATTTTCCTGGACGCTTTGCTGCAGTAGTCCCCAGTTTCAGCCTGCAAACTAAATGCAAAAGTCAAGAAAATGTTAACACGTAAAAGAAGAAAAACAGTGGTCAAAACATGAAAAAAAAAGTTGACCCTAACCAAACTCTTCCAAACAAAACAGTGCCTTGACGGTTTTCATCTATCAACTAGAAACACAAAATCTGAAATTGGTATGAAAATCAGGTTTCTGATTCCAAAGCACAGGCAGAACAAAAAAATTTTAAACCATGAAATTCCCATTTTTTAATTTATGTTTCCATATTAAATTTAAAATATATCTAATTTCACGTGTTTGTATAATGGCATCTGCTTATAACATAGCTCAGTAAGAATAAATTCTTTTTTAAAATATTTTATTTCTTTTTTTAAAAATATTTTTCTTTAATTTTTTTTTTTAATATTTTATTTATTTATTTGCCAGAGAGAGAGAGAGAGCACAAGCAGGGGGAGCAGCAGGCAGAGAGAGAGGCAGGCTCCCTGCTGAGCAAGGAGCCCAAGGCAGGACTTGATCCCAGGACCCTGGGATCATGACCTGAGCAGAAGGCAGAAACTGAACGGACTGAACCACTCAGGCACCCCAGGCATTTGAATTTTTGATTCCTGACTTTTGGGTTTCACGGCTTAAGGTCTTCATCATGTCAAGGTTATTAGTATATTCCATATATTTTTTTAACACTTGAATGATTCTGTTTTCCAAAGTTAGTTTATCTGGAATTTTATGTGTGAATCCTTACATAATCAATCTATTAAGTTAACATCTAAAATTACTTTTCATGGATGGATAGTCAATTTTGTTCAAACATGAATTGGTATTACCTGTATAGTGGGAAGTAACAGTGAGGGAATGAATGAAACTTGCCAAATGCTCATCATCCACATCTTAGTCCACTTCTGCTGTTTTCTTTTAGTTGTGTAATTTAACAGTGAAGAGATTTTGTTAATGGGATTTCTTTGTGAAAAGAAAACAAAATACCAGTATCGATGGAAATATTGATCACTGAGAAAGTGATGGCTCTTAACCAGAACATATGAGTTATATGTAAGGTTTCTGTACAGTTTAAAACATTTCATAATGCGTCCTATGCAACAGAGACCTCCACTCAGAGATTTGATTACACCAGCTAAATAGCATAAAAGGCCTGTCAGAGTGAAAATGGGGAAAACTCCTGCTCAAAATATAACCTAGAGTCCGTTTTTTTAAACAATAAACTTTCTAATTGTCTGCTTCCAAGCAGAGGCAGCCCATGGAGCACATCATAAGGATGGATAACAGCTTCTATAGATGAAAGCTCCCGGAGGTACAAGTCACATGATACTTGCTTTAGTTGTTTTCCAGAAACTAAGAGGCCCACTGCCACCCAGTTCAGATGGGTCAAGACCTTCTTACTGGGCTTGCGCAAATGTCCACAGGTGACCTTTTGACATGGAGGAGACTGAAATCTCCACCCCCTGATCATGTCAATACCCCATCTTTGAACGGGCGACATAGGAAAAAGCATGACGATGGACTGCGCCTGCGTAGATCAACAATTCCTTGACCTTTAGTCACTCTTTCTAGCTTCCAATCCCATTCACCCATGCTCTCCCTAAAATCCCATAAATGTTCAAGACCCCTTCTCACAGGAAGGGAGCTTTGAGACTTGTTCTCCCATCTCCACACTTGGCTGCCTTGCAAATAAATTCCTTTCTCTGCCACCTATCTGCAAGTCTCAGTGATTGGCTTGCTGCGCATGGGGCAAACTGAACCTGGTTAGGTAACAACTGAAGGGTGACAGTGTATGTAAGTTGAGCTGCCATATAAAATAGTCCAGGGGCGCCTGCGTGGTGCAGTTGGTTGAGCGTCTGACTTTTTTAGCTCAGGATGGTGAAATCCAGCCCAGCCTGGGGCTCTCTGCTCAGAGCCCCAGAGTCTGCCTAAGACTCTTTCTCCCTCTCCCTCGGCCCCTCCCCCTGCTCTCTCTCTCTCAAATAAATAAATAAATCTTAAAAAATAAAATAAAATAAGATAGTCCAGAGAAGATGATTTTAGTCATCTCTGGCTTCGTGACATCAGGAGATCTGGGAATCTGGCAGACCTTAGCAGGGTGCATTGATACCTGTGTTCCCTTTCATTTGGGGCACAAAGAAGGATACTCCCTTCCTTCTTTCAGAAAGGGGGCCATGTTACTATTTCTAACCACTATAGACTGTGAATGGAAGCACTTCCGGGCCCAATCAGGAAAGAATAGCTGTAAGATTTCCATGCTCTCTCCTCCCTTGCTGTGGCAACTGAGAAAGCCACATGTTCCAGATGGTACGGCCTGTCAGCCTGGGTCCCTGAGTGACTGTGTAGAGCAGAATACCACACCCTACCCTGAGCTGAACATATACCATGAGCATGAAATAAAGCTTCGTTGTGTAAAACACTGAGATTTTGAAGGATAATTTGCTACCACAGTATAACCTCCTGAATGTGACTATTATGAAGGTGTTTTTTGGTGGTTTTGTTTTCTTCTCATTTGTATTTTCTGACTTTTGGGTTATTTATATAACTTATATAAAATTTAAAAACCCATTAAATTACTTTGATGAAAAAATAATTTAAAATATGTGGCACCTGGCTGACTCAGGTAGAGCATGCAACCCTTGATCACACTTCATGAGTTCAAGTCCCACGTTGGGTGTAGAGATTACTTAAAAATAAAATCTTTAAAAATAAAATAAAAATCGGGGCACCTGGGTGGCTCAGTCATTAAGCGTCTGCCTTCGGCTCAGGTCATGATCCCAGAGTCCTGGGATCAAGCCCCACATCAGGCTCCCTGCTCGGCGGGAGGCCTGCTTCTCCCTCTCCCACTCCCCCTGCTTGTGTTCCCTCTCTCACTGTGTCTCCCTCTGTCAAATAAATAAAATCTTTAAAAAAAAAAAAAATAAATAAAATAAAATAAAATAAAATAAAATAAAAATAAAAAATCTGCCAGAGGGCTATGCCCTGCCTTTATTAGCCTATATATGAATTTTGGTTACCCATGCTGAAGAAAATGTTAATAGGTGTTTACAGATACTTGGAGTCAATATATTTTTTTTAAATTTTTAAACGTTGGGGCACCTGGGTGGCTCAGTCGTTAAGCGCCTGCCTTCGGCTCAGGTCATGATCCCAGGGTCCTGGGATCGAGCCCCGCATCGGGCTCCCTGCTCAGGGGGAAGCCTGCTTCTCCCTCTCCCACTCCCCCCTGCTTGTGTTCTCTCTCTCGCTGTCTCTCTCTCTGTCAAATAAATAAATAAAATGTTTAAAAAATAATAATAAAATAAAATAAATAAAATTTTTAAACGTTTATTTATCTTTTTAGTAATCTCTATATCCAATGTGGGGCTCAAACTCACAACCCCGAGATCAAGAGTTGCATACTCGGGGTGCCTGGTTGGCTCAGTTGGTTAAGTGTCTGCCTTCGGCTCGGGTCATGATCCCAGGGTTGGGCTCCCTGCTCTGTGGGGCTTCTCCCTTTCTCCCTCTCCCTCTGCCTGCCACTTCCCTTGCTTTGCTCTCTCTCTCTCTCTCTGTCAAATAAATAAAATCTTAACAAAAAAAATCTCTCCTCTTTAATCCTTCTCTAATACTGAATAACTATTTTTATCAAGGGATTTGGCCTCCATGGGATAAAATTGGAAAACACTTCTGCTTCCCCTTCATATCTTCCTTCCGCATGGTTTTTTCCATGCCCTGCATGAAAGCTCTTGCAGATCCCTTCACTTGTTAAGTATTTTTCAGTCACAAGAGTAGTCTTACTGCAGTAGTGAAAATACCTTGTCCAGGGTAACAAGTACAGCTCTAAACCTCATTCAAGCTAACGGTTCTCCCCTTCCCCAGCTCTTGGCGGCTACAGACGTGATACTTACTGTGCTGAAGGGAGGTGTGCCAGGCTTCTCCACATCCCTGCCTTTACTCCTCAGTGTATATTTGTCCTCTCTCACTGGCCAGCTGCTATTTCTGAACTGCCCTCCCCCAGCATTTGGTGCAGGAAAAGAAGGGATTAGGGGGAAAGGGCAGTCTTTCCTGGATGGTGCAGGATACTGTCATCTTCCAAAGTTCGTTCCCTGTGGGCATGGAGGATTCACAAATGTTGGCTCTTTCTCTCCTGTGTCACCTTCGTAGGCTTTTTTCTGACTCTCCTGCTGGGACCTAGGTAATGCCTCTTCTCTGGTTGACTGCCTATTACTTTTCTCCCCCCAGCCCCTGGCCCTATAGAGCTTCATCCCACATAAAACTCACTCGCCTGCATCTCTTTCCTCTCCTGGCACATATCATGGGAAGGATTGATTGATTGATTGATCGATTTTAAGTTTTTATTTAAATTCCAGTTAGGTAACATACAGTGTAATATTAGTTTCAGGTGTACAATTTAGTGCTTCAACATTTACATACAACACCTGGTGCTCAGCACAACACGTGCCCTCCTTAATCCCCATCACCTATTTTCCCCATCACATCACCCACCTCCCCTCTGGTAACCGTCAGTTTGTTATATAGTCTGTCAAGAGTCTGTTTCTTGGTTTGCTTCTCTCACTCTTTTTTTTCCCTATGATTGTTTGTTTTGTTTCTTAAATTCCACATATGAATGAGATCATATGGTATTTGTCTTTCTCTGACTTATTTCACTTAGCATAATACTGTCTAACTCCATCCACCTCGTTGCGAATGGCAAGATTTCATTCTTTTATGGCTGAGTAATATATATATATGTATACACACACACACACACACACACACACACACACACGCACACCACATCTTCTTTATCCCTTCATCAGCCAATGGACATTTGGGCTGTTTCCATAATTTGGCTATTATACACAATGCTGCTATAAACATTGGGGTGCATGTATCCCTTTGAATTAGTGTTTTGTATTCTTTAGGGTAAATACTTAGTAGTGCAATTGCTGGGTCATAGGGTAGTTCTATTTTTTACTTTCTGAGGAAACTCCATGCTGTTTTCCACAGTGGCTGCACCAGTTCACATTCCCACCAACAGTGCAAGAGGGTTCCCCTTTCTCCACATCCTCACCAACACCTGTTGTTTCTTGTGTTGTTGACCTTAGCCAGTCTGACAGGATCCTTTTAAAATGATTCCAGGTTGGTTTCCCTCTAAGTGCACTTGGCCCACAGGACAACTTATGCATCTTGCCCTGCTGGCAAGGGCAGGGCCGCTCATTCTCCATGCCACATACCTTACTTGCCATCCCAGGGAAGCCAGTCAGCCCGCATCTTGCTTTTGGACTTCATCAGGTGAGAGTTAGGATATCACTCCCTATGGACTGCCATACCCCACACCAGGAGATATAAGCCAAACATTCTGAGAGGTGCTAATGGAGCCTCCAACTCACCTGGCTTTAGGCAAAGGGGACAACCCCTCTCCCTCCCCAGAGTGGCAGAAAAGAAAACTCAGAACCCATAGGTAACTCTCCAACACAATCCTCTTTCTCTTATACAAACTGTAGAACATTAGTAAAGCTGGCAGACTTGGTCACAATCTCTTCTCATCTCCCTTTGAGGTGGTGGTGGGGGCAGGGGTACCTGGGATCTATTGTGTTGCTTTCTGCTTTTGAGGCCTTTGCTGAAACTCCAAAGACAACAGGAAGAATCTAATTAACATCCTGTCACAACTGTTGTCTGTCATCAATTCAAGAAACTCTTACTAGATGTCTGGTTTTTTTTTTGTTTTTTTGTTTTTAAGTAGGCTCCATGCCCAGCATGGAGCCCAAAGTGGGGCTTGAACTCATGACCCTGAGATCAAGAATTGAGCCAGACCAAGAGTCAGATGCTTAACCAACTGAGCCACCCAGGTGCCCCCTCTAACTTTACTTCTGATGAAAATAGTGAGATGGTGGGGCGCCTGGGTGGCTCAGTCGTTAAGCGTCTGCCTTCGGCTCAGGTCATGATCCCAGGGTCCTGGGATCGAGCCCCGCATCGGGCTCCCTGCTCTGCAGGAAGCCTGCTTCTCCCTCTCCCACTCCCCCTGCTTGTGTTCCCTCTCTCGCTGTGTTTCTCTCTGTCAAATAAATAAATAAAAAATCTTTAAAAAAAAAAAAAAAAAAAAAAAAAGAAAATAGTGAGATGGGTTTACACACACACACACACACACACTAGGGGACAAATAGCAATGACAGATAAAATTTGAAAAGGGAAGGGGCACCTGGTTGGCTCAGTCAGTTAAGTGTCCAACACTTGGTTTCCAAGAGATCAGGTCATGATCTCAAGGTTGTGAGATCGAGCCCCACATGGGGCTCTGTGCTCAGTGTGGAGTCTGCTTAAGATTCTCTCTCTCCCTCTCTCTTTGCCCCTCCCCCCAATCTCTCTCTCAAATAAATAAATAAATAATTTTTAAACCTTTGAAAAGGGAAAAGAGACCTAGGCTTTAAAGCCAGATAAAGCTCCCCTATGAATATGCGCAAATCTCACAGACCCCCTAGGTTTTGAAATAAGTCTAGAAGTAAGGGTAGCAGTTAGAGATTTCACTCCTGTGTATGGAGATATAAGTGCGTCCCAGGAGGTGGAGGATCTGGGACAGGTTTTCAGCTTGAAACAAAGGACAGTCCCACCCTTACATGCAAGCTGAACACAACTATTGCCAACCTTCTGCTTGGGTTTATAATTTTATCAGAAGCTGTGTGCCAAGTCGGTGTGAGGACAAAAATGTTGACAGTCCTTAGTTGAGAACTGAGCCTAAGCACTCGCTGCTCAGTGAATGGAATGGCAGGACTTTGATATCACTAGTTTCTATATACTAACAATAACCAATTAGAAAATATGATTTTATGTTAAACATGGTGGATTCAATCCACGCATTATCACTATTAAGTCCCTAAACTCCTCTAAAATGACAGTAAAGGGGGTGCCTGGGTGGCTCAGTCGTTAAGCGTCTGCCTTCGGCTCAGGTCATGATCCCAGGGCCCTGGGATCAAGCCCCACATCGGGCTTCCTGCTCAGCGGGAAGCCTGCTTCTCCCTCTCCCACTCCCCCTGCTTGTGTTCCCTCTCTCGCTGTGTCTCTCTGTCAGATAAATAAATAAAATATTTTTTAAAATAATAAATAAATAAATAAATAAATAAAATGACAGTAAAGGGTTTCACTTGTCTGATTTTTAAGGCGTATCCTCATACATGCAACCTGTAAGTGTGAAGGACATAATGCCAGGTGGGGTGGAATTTTGATCAGTGAAAGGCAAGAGCCAATGAATAATTTTCTTCCACTTCTTCCATTACCTCACCTCTCCCAGGATGGTCTTAAGAAGCAATTTGTTTATTGAGGACACAGTCCCCAGATCCAGCAATCACTTTGATTTAGCGGCCGAAGCTGATAAAACCATCCTCCTGTTGGTTCTCCTTTCTTTCCTGCATCACTCTCCTTGTCCCTCACACCTGTTCCCTGGACTCCCTAATAATACAATGACGCTCTGGTTTCTGGGGAACCAGGCTAACACAACTGACAAGGAAAAGATCAATATATTTGACTTCATTACAATTAAGAACTCCTGCTTATCAAAAGACACCATTAAGAGAATGGAGTCAGAAAAGGTATATGCTGCAAAGAAAAGGGACTCATAGCCACAATATATAAACAACAGTTGTAGTACAAGAAAAAGACAGACACTTTGATCAAATTATGGACAAAATACTTGAGTAACTGATCAAAAGTGGAAATCCCAATGGCTAGTGAACATGCAAAACCTCACAAATAATCATGAGAATGCAAAGTAAAACCATGATGAAATACCACTTTACACTTACTAACAGGGCTAAAATTCCAGATGTTGGAGAGGATATGGAACAAGGGACATTCACATTCACTGCAGTTGGGAGTGTAAGTTGCCACAGCCACTATGGAAAACAGTTTGGCATTATCTACTAAAGTTGAAAATGACTATACAATTCTATTCCTAAGTATATATCCTAAGAAATGTACATGCAGGTCTTAGAATTACTGTACCGGGAGATGTATATAAGAATGCTCACATAAGGGGTGCCTGGGTGGCTCAGTCAGTTGAGCGTCCGACTCTAGATTTCGGCTCAGGTCATGATCTCAGGGTTGTGGGATCGGGCTCTGTGCTCAGTGGGGAATCTGCTTGGGATTTTCTCTCTCCCTTTCCCTCTGTCCCTGCTCCCGATTTGCATGTTCTCTCACTCTCTCTCTCTCTCAAATAAATAAATTAACCTTTTTTAAAAAAAGAATGCTCACAGAAGCTTTATTTGTAATAGACAAACAGTCCACATATTCTTCAACAGTAAAATGGATACATTTTGGTATGTTTATAGAATGGCATACTATACAGAGTTGAAAATTAACAAACTACTTAATTCAATAACATAAATAAATCTTAAGAACATACCACTGAGCCAAAGAAAGTAGTTACGAAACTACTACATACTGCATGATTCCATTTATAAAACATTTTTAAACCGGCAAAACTAAACTATAGTGAATAGGAATGCATTCTTAGGTGGTTCATTAAAAAGAAAAGCAACCTGAAAACCATAAAAATCAGCATGGTGGTCATCATAAGTATGGTAGGGAGGGTGCTGTGATTCAGGAGAATGAGGAGGGGTTTCTGGGTGTTGGCATTGTTCCATATCTTTACTTGGGTGATTGTCCACAGATAACAGCTTTTAGTAAACTTAGTAAACTGCACATTTATGTTTTATGCACAGTACAAAAATTTAGGTACAGTACAAAAATTTTTACAATATAAAAGGGTTAAATTTTTACAATATAAAAGGTAGCCTATGAAATTTGAAGTCCAGGTAGTATTATTTGTGTGCTAGCAAGCAATTTATGTTCCTAAGATGTGGTAGCCAGCCCCCAAAATGGCCCCTATGATCTCTATCTCTTGGTATTCACACCCTTGTATAGTCCCTTCCTATATGGTAGCAGGGTTGGTCTGTGTGACCAATAGAAAAGACTGCTTATAAAATAATTTTTAAAAGATATTATTTATTTATTTGCCAGAGAAAGAGAGAGAGAGAACACAAGCAGAGGGAGTGGCAGGCAGAGGGAGAAGCAGGCTCCCCGCTGAGCAGGGAGGCTGATTTGGGATTCGATCCCAGGACCCCAGGATCATGACCTGAGCTAAAGGCAGACGCTTAACCAACTGGGCCACCCAGGCATCCCTGCTTATAAAATAATTGTTATTTATTTTATTTTTTAAAAAAGATTTTATTTATTTATTTGACAGAGAGAGAGGGAACACAAGCAGGGGGAGTGGGAGAGGGAGAAGCAGGCTTCCCGCGGAGCAGGGAGCCCAATGTGGGGCTCGATCCCAGGACCCTGGGATCATGACCTGAGCCGAAAGCAGACGCTTAACGACTGAGCCACCCAGGTGCCCCTTAAAAAATAATTTAAAAACTAACATTAACAGGGGAACCTGTCTGGCTCAGTCGGTAGAGCATGCAACTCTCGATCTTGGGGTTGTAAACTCGAGACCCATGTTGGGTGTAAAGATATAAAATTTGATATGCAAGTCATTTTTTAAAAGATATTTATTTATTTACTTGAGAGAGAGAGAGTGACAGAGATAACAAGAGAGAGAGCACGGAGTGGGGGCAGAGGGAGAGGGAGAGGCAGGAGCCTGACATAGGGCTAAATCCCAGGACCCCAGGATCATGACCTGAGCTGAAGGCAGACACTTAACCGACTGAGCCACCCAGGTGCCCCAAGATTTTATTAAGTAATCTCTACACCCAACCTGGGCCTCAAACACACAACCCCAAGATCAAGAGTTGCATGCTCTTCCAACTGAGCCAGCCAGGTGCCCCTAAAGTTGACTTTTATTTTATTTTATTTATTTATTTAGATTTTATTTATTTATCTGACAGAGAGAGACACAGCGAGAGAGGGAACACAACCAGGGAAATGGGAGAGGGAGAAGCAGGCTTCCCACGGAGCAGAGAGCCCGATGCGGGGCTCGATCCCAGGACCCTAGGACTATGACCTGAGCCAAAGGCAGATGCTTAACAACTGAGCCACCCAGGCACTCCTAAAGTAGACTTTTAATAATGTTAAGGAAACTGTAGTATCGGTAGTATTTTTATAAGAAAAATCATGAAGGTGCACTTTAAATACATAAGGATTGAAAGGGGTGCCTGGGTGGCTCAGTCAGTTGAGCATCTGCCTTCGGCTCAGGTCATGATCTCAGGGTCCTGGGATCAAGCCCCCGTCAGGCTCCCTGCTCAGCAAAGAGTCTGCTTCTCCCATTCCCTCTCCTTCTGCCCCTTCCCCGAACTCATGCTGTCTCTCTCTCAAATAAATAAATAAATAAATAAATAAATAAAATCTTTTTTAAAAAATAAGGATTGGGAAATACCAATTTGTAGTCACTGTGCTAGCTTGAGGGAATAAAATGGTGAGCAAAAGCTCACGGACAAAAAAAAAAAAAAAAAAAAATCCAAAAGAAAAGAATATACAAATAAATTATTTTAATACATAGTTGGATTTATCAAAGTCATTGAAAGCAAGGTCAATACACAAAAATCAATTGTATTTCTATATACCTATGAAAAGAAAAGAAAGTTTGAAGAACAGGCCCATTTACAATAACATCAAAAAATGCCAAATACTTCAGAATAAATCTAATAAATGAAGTATAAAATCTCTATACAGAAAACTATAAGACATTAATAAAAGTAATTAAAGAAGATCTAATAACTGGAGGGATATACCATACTCATGGACTGGAAGACTCAATATTGTAAAAATGTTAATTCTCCCCAAATTGATCTATAGAGTCAATGTAATCCTAATATGTTTTTTGATAGATATCAACAACTTGATTCTAAAATGTGTATGGAGAGGCGCCTGGGTGGCTCAGTTAGTTAAGCGACTGCCTTCCACTCAGGTCATGATTCTGGAGTCCCAGGATTGAGTCCTAAATCGGGCTCCCTGCTCGGGGGGGGGGGGGGGGGCGGTCTGCTTCTCCCTCTGACCCTCCCCCCTCTCATGCTCTCTCTCTCTCTCTCATTCTCTCTCTCTCAAATAAATAAATAAACTCTTAAAAAAAACTTTAAAAAAATGTGTGTGGAAATGCTAATAGTCTAAGAATAGCAAAAGCACTCTGCAAGAAGAATGCTACCAGATATTAAGTCTAATCAGAAACTACAGGGGCACCAGACTGGCTCAGTCAGTAGAGCGTGTGGGGTTGTGAGTTCGAGCCCCACATTGGAAATAGAGAATTACTAAAAGAAAGATAGAAAGAAAGAAAGGAAGGAAGGAAGAAAGACTTATTAGAAAGCTATAAATTAAAATTGTGTGATAGTGGCACAATGAGACAAATAGACAACGAGTACAATTCAGAGTCCAGGAACAAATCCATGCTTGATTTAGGACAAAAGTGGCACTGCAGAAGATATTTTCAATAAATGGTGCTGGGTCTACCGGGCATACACCTACAGGGGAAAAAATGGATCTTGACCTTTATGTAATACCATACACAAAATTAATTCCAGGTTGATCATCTACATATAAATTTTAGATTGTAAAAGATAAAACAATTAGGGGCGCCTGGGTGGCTCAGTCGTTGGGCGCCTGCCTCCGGCTTGGGTCACGGTCCCAGCATCCTGGGATCGAGCCCCACATCGGGCTCCCTGCTCCGCTCCCCCTGCTTGTGTTCCTGCTCTAGCTATCACTCTCTGTCAAATAAATAAATAAAATCTTAAAAAAAAAAGATAAAACAATTAAATTTCTAGAAGCTAACATAAGAGAAAATCTTCATGACTTTCAATAAGTAAAGAAAGATTTGTTAAATAGGACACAAAAAGCACTAACTGTAAATGAAACAACTGGTAAATAAGACTATTAAAAGAAACTTTTAGGGCGCCTGGGTGGCTCAGTCGTTAAGCGGCTGCCTTCGGCTCAGGTCATGATCTCAGAGTCCTGGGATTGAGTCCCACATCGGGCTCCCTGCTCAGCGGGAGGCCTGCTTCTCCCTCTCCCACTCCCCCTGCTTGTGTTCCTGCTCTCGCTGTCTCTGTCAAATAAATAAATAAAATTAAAAAAAAATCTTAGGGGCGCCTGGGTGGCTCAGTCGTTAAGCGTCTGCCTTCGGCTCAGGTCATGATTCCAGGTCCTGGGATCGAGCCCCGCATCGGGCTCCCTGCTCAGCGGGAGGCCTGCTTCATCCCTCTCCCACTCCCCCTGCTTGTATTCCCTCTCTGGCTGTGTCTCTCTCTGTCAAATAAATAAATAAAATCTTTAAAAAAAAAAAAAATCTTAAAAAAAAAAAGACTATTAAAAGAAACTTTTAGAAACTTTGGAGGTGCCTGGATGGCCCAGTTGGTTAAGCGGCTGACTCTTGATTTTGGCTCAGGTCATGATCTCGGGGTTCTGGGATTGAGACCCACATTGGGCTCCTCGCTCAGTGGCGAGTCTGCTTCAGGATTATCTCTCTGTCTCCCCCTGCCCCTCCCCCACTCTCTAAAATAAATAAATAAATAAATAAATAAATCTTTAAGATTAGAAACTTTGGTCGATCAGAAGACACCATTAAGGAGAGTGAAAACATAAGTCATGGAATGAGGGATCATATTTGCAAAATATTTAACCAACAGAGTGCTTGTACTAGAATATACAAAAACTTGTACATCAGTAATAAAAATATAGGCAATCCAATTAAAAATGGGCAAAGGACTTGAACAGTCATTTAACAAAAGCAGCTATCCAGTGGCTATTAAATATGTGAAAAGGTGTGGGGCACCTGGGTGGCTTAGTCAGTTAAGTGCTTGACTCTTGATTTGGGTTCAGGTCATGATCTCAGGGTTGTGGGATCAAGGCCCATGTCTGGCTCTGCACTGGGCATGGAGCCTGCTTAAGATTCTCCCTCTGCTCCTCCCACTCTCTCCCTCTCTTAAAAAAAAAAAAAAAAAAGTATGCAAAAAAAAGTATGCAAACCATCTTAGTTATCACAGAAATGGAAAAAGGTACACTATACTAAACACTTACCAGAATAATTAAAAGACCAGGGTGCCTGGGTTGAGCTTCTGACTTGATTTTGGCTCGGGTCATGATCTCAGGTTTGTGAGATGGAGCCCGGAGTTGGGCTCCACACTGGGTGTGGAGCCTGCTTGGGGTTCTCTCTCTCCCTCTCCCTCTGCCCCTCCTCCCCACGCCCCACTCTCCCCACCCCTGCTCACATGCACACACACACTCTCTCTCTCTCTCTGAAGGAGAAAGGGAAAAAAAGAATAATTAAAAGATTAATAATACCAAGTGTAAACAAGGGCATAGACCCATGAGAACTCTTATACAGGGCTGGTGGGCATGTAAATTGGTACAACCACTGTGGAAAACTGTTCGGCAGTAATTACTAAAGTTGAACATACTCTATGACCCAGCATTTCTAAAATATATGCCCGTCAAAAATATGCGCATATGTTCATCAAAAAGACATGTACAGAAAAAGTTCTGGAAATGGATGGTGGTGATAGTTGCACAACAATGTGAGTATACTTAATGCCTCTGAATCCTACACTTAAAAATGGCTAAAAAGTTAAATATTCTGTGTTTTCCCACAGTAAAAATGACACAAAGAGGCGCCTGGGTGGCTCAGTCGGTTAAGCGGCTGCCTTCAGCTCAGGTCATGATCCCAGGGTCCTGGGATCGAGCCCCACATGGGGCTCCCTACTCGGCGGGAAGCCTGCTTCTCCCTCTCCCACTCCCCCGGCTTGTGTTCCCTCTCTCGCTGTCTCTCTCTCTGTCAAATAAATAAATAAATAAAATCTTAAAAAAAAAATGACACAAAGACATTCTTATGGCATTATTTGTAATAGTCAAAATATCACTGTATAACGAAAGTATATTCATACAATGAAATACCATATAGCAATGCAAAAAATAGACCTCAGCTGTATGCAATAACTATATGAATTTCACAGATACAATGTTGCATCAAAGAAGCCAGACGCACAAAAAATACAAACTGATTTTGTTTATACTGGGTTCAAAAAGCAAGCAAAATTAATTATGATGTTTGAAGTTCGATGGTTATAGGAGGGGGTCTTCTGGAATCCTAGGAATGTTCTATTTCTTGACCAAGATGTGTTTACTTTGTTACAATTCATCAAGTTATACGTTTAAGATTTTGCACTGTTCTGTATGTTAGGTTTCAATTTTAAAAGTTTGTAAAAAGGAGGGGCGCCTGGGTGGCTCAGTCGTTAAGCGTCTGCCTTCGGCTCGGGTTGTGGTCCCAGGGTCCTGGGATCGAGCCCCACATCGGGCTCCCTGCTCAGCGGGAGGCCTGCTTCTCCCTCTCCCACTCACCCTGCTTGTGTTCCCTCTCTCGCTGTGTCTCTCTGTCAAATAAATAAATAAAATCTTAAAAAAAAAAAGTTTGTAAAAAGGAGCAGGAGGAGGAAGAGGAGATGAAGACCCTGCTATCACACAACTTAAGGTCAGCTGAGGAGACATAGATAAACGTAAAATTACAACTGTGATAAATACAATGAAGGAAAGTCACGAGATGGTCTGAGAACATATAGTAAAGAGATCTAACGTGATCAAGAGAGGTTAAGGAGGGCTTCCCAAATAAGTGTTGTTGGAGTTGAGTTCTGAAGGTGAGTAGGAGGTAGAAGAAATGCAGAGTAAAGCCTTCTAGGCAGAGGGAACCCTTTATCTAGTGTTTCCCAATATTTACATTTTTCATTGTCTTTGGCTCTGTCCACTCCAGTCACCTACCTACCTAACTCTCCACCTATTCTTGCTCCAGCACTACACTAAGAAGAATAACTTCTTCTTCTTTTCCTTTTTTTTTTTTTTTAGAAGAATAACTTCTTGACACAGTTGTAATCCATTCCTGACATAAGGTTGGGAAACAAGTTGCAAGTTATACAATTTATAGAGCCTTTTTTTGTTCTTGAATGGTTTGAGAGCAAATTGCTACCCCACTGTTCCTGGGTACTTCAGTAGGTGTTGCCTAAAATAAGGACATTGTCTTACATAACTCCAATACAATACAAATTAACATTGATTTATAACTACCACTTAATTCTCAGACTCTGTTTGAGAGTCTCCGGTTGTCCCCAAAAGATCCAGATCATAATCATCCACTGCATTTCATTTTTATATCTCTTTAGTCTTATTCATCAGGAGCAGTTCATTCTTTGCTCGATATTCATGACTTGACATTTTAAAAGATTATAGGCCAGTTATTTTACGTGCCTCAATTTGGCTTTGCTCGGATTTCCTTGTGGTTGGATTCAGGTTATGCATCCTTGGTAGGAATACTAGAGAAGGGATGATATGTTCCTCTCATTGCATCCTGTCAGGCGATGCGAGACTTCAGATGTTCTTTCCCAGTGCTGAAAAGTTTGTACTTTCATCAACTTGATGAAGGTGTTATCTGCCAGGCTCATCTACTGTGAAATTTCTTTTTTCTTTAGGAATTTGGAAGTATTTTGCGGAGAAGCATTTGAAACTATCAATGTCCTGTTCATCATATAATCCACTCATTCTTTTTTCCACTATAGACTTGTGGTTTCCGATTATATTCAATGAGCAGTAATCTGCTACTACAATTATTTATTTTGATCCTCAAATTGTCTCCATTTTGGCCAGTGAGAGCCCATTCTGTGTTCTTCTGACACATTTCCATTATTCTTTGAGTACTTCCTTTCGGGCACAACAAGATGTTCAGCTTAGCTTGTACTTTCCTTCTTTCCAGTGGTGGAGTCAGCCCCTCCTGCAAGAAGTCCTGGCTCCCTTCAGGGAGAAATAATGTTTAGAATCCAAGAGCTATGCCATAGGTGTGTTCATTGTGATTGGGGTGTCACCATTTCTTGGCCTTCCCAGTGCACAGAACTAGAAAATGTATGTATGTATAGACACATGTATATGTGTATATATGTGTGTCTATACATACATACATTTACATATCTACCTATCTTATCTTTCTATCTATCTATCTATCTATCTATCTATCTATCTATCTATCTATCTCCTTCTTGAATAATGTGAGTTCACAAAGATATCTCTAATTACAGTATAACTCCACAGGGCTCAATCTGATTTCCTCCCTTTTTATATTTGTTACTCTCTTCTGCAACACTGAGAAACTTGGATCCTTAATAACTTTACTTATTGATCAGCCTCTCTGGAGGTAACCAGTCTCCCACTTCCATCACCATCCCTTCCCCTGTACAGATACCCTTCTCACTCTACTTGGACTCTGACACCCTGTGCCAGGCTGATGCTGTCAGGCCCTCAATGTGAACACCCTCCTATGACAGCCCACATAGGGCCACCACATTAATAGAAGCTCTCCTTTCCCTCAGGGGCTCTAACGCCAATCCCAGGCTACCCTTGCCTGGACAACCTCCTTACCCTGATGCACACGACAAGCCCGGTGATTCTTTTTTTCCTTTTTCTTAAGATGTATTTATTTTATTTTAGAGAGAGAGAGAGAGAACGTGAGTAGGGAGAGGGGCAGAGACAGAGAATCTTCAAGTAGACTCCCTGCTGAGCATGGAACCCGACACGGGGCTCGATTCCAGGACCCTGAGATCATGACCTGAGCAGAAACCAAGAGTCGGACGCTTAACCAACTAAGCCACCCAGGTGCTCCAAACCCAATGATTGTTTTTCCAAGTAAGTGTGGCAGATGTTACTAGTTCCTACCTAATATCCACATCCCCTTTATGGGTTGAACTGTGTCCCCCAGAAAAAGATGTTGGAGTCCTAACCCCTAGTACCTCTGAATGTGACCTTACTTGGAGATAGGAAGGCCCTAAATGCCACTAGATTGTTCACTCACACTGGGTGTTGAGATTACTTAAATAAATAAATATTAAAAAAGAAAAAAAGAAAGGAAAAAGAAACTCAGAGGAACAAAGAGAGCCAAAAGAAAATTAAAACTAAAAATAATAATGTCCTCGGGGCGCCTGGGTGGCTCAGTCCATTAAGCATCTGCCTTGGGCTCAGGTCATGATCCCAGGGTCCAAGGATCGAGCTCCACATTGGGCTCCCTGGTCAGCAGAGATCTGCTTCTTCCTTCTCTCTCTGCCCCTCCACCTACTTGTGCTCTGTTTCTCTCTCTTTCTCTCTCAAATAAATAAAATCTTTAAAAAATAAAAAATAAAAGTAATAATATCCTCAAAAAGACATGAGATGGTATTGTGACCATGAAACAAGAGAAATAGGCTATAAAAATGAAATCAGAAAGGGTGTTTGGAAATTAAAACTATAATGGGCAATGGGGCCTGGGTGGTTCAGTTGGTTGAGCTTCTGACTCCTGGTTTTGCTCAGGTCATAATTTCAGGATTGTGAATGAGATTGATCCCCACACTGGGCTCCATGCTCAGCAGGGACTCTGTTTGAAGATTCTCTCCCTCTGTCCCTCTCCCCACTCATGTGTGCTCTCTTTCTCTCCTGTCTCTCTAAAAAAGAAATAAAATAAATCTTTCAAAAAAAAAAAACTATAATGGGGAAAATATCAATTTAAATTGAAGAGTGGAATTTAAGGACAAGGAAATCTCCTAGAAACCAGAACAAATGCCAAAGAGAGGGACGTTGGGGAAAAATAAGACTTTAAAAGATTAGATGATCAGTTCAGGGAATCTTACATCTGTCTAATAGGAATTCCAAAGAGATGGGAGATAAATGAGGGGAAGAAATTATTTTTTTTAATTTTTATTTTTTAAGATTTTATTTATTTATTTGACAGAGAGAGAATGAGAGAAAAAGCACATGAGAGGGGGGAGGGTCAGAGGGAGAAGCAGACTCCCCGCTGAGCAGGGAGCCCGATGCGGGACTCGATCCAGGGACTCCAGGATCATGACCTGAGCCGAAGGCAGCCGCCTAACCAACTGAGCCACCCAGGCGCCCGGGGAAGAAATTATTGAAGAAATAAAATGATACATAAAAATTCCCAGAACTGAAGGATGAGTCTTCAAATTGGAAGGCCCTCTGAGTTCCCAATACATACAATGAATGAAAAAAACCCATTGAAAGATGACCAGAAGTTTCAGAACACTGACAATAAAAAGAATATCCTACAAGGCCATGTACAGAGGGTTAGGGATCAGAGTGGTATTGGCTTCTCAGTAGGTACAATGCAGCAAAAATACTGAGTGAAAAATTAGTTTCAAGTTAGACCTGATACCCAGCTAAACTATCTGTGGTAGCTTTGCAAAGATGGCCCCCAACGAACTACACCTCTTAATAATTATACTCTTGTGTAGTCCCTTCCAACTCTGAATGCAGGTTAGTCTATGACTCACATTAACCAATAGAGTATGGTGGAAATGACACTGGGCCAGTTCTGTTCCTGACCTTTAAATGTTACTGGCTGTTTCCACTTCCTCCCTTTTGGAAAGCTTTTACTTTGAGGAGCCTAAGGTGCTACGTAGGAAGTCTAGAACTCTGCTAGAGAGCTCAAGGTGAGTGGCCTCTCTGAGACTACAGAGAGAATGAGAGAGGGAGAGAAGAGAGATGGATCATAAGGAATTGGCTCACATAGTGATGGAGGCACAGAAGTCCCAAGCTGGAGATCTAGAATAGCCAATGGTACAGTTCTAGTCCAAAAGCCAGCAGGCCAATGTTTCATTTGAGTCTGAAGGCGGGAAAAAAACTGATGTCCCAGCTCAAAGAGTCAGCCAATACTTTCCTCTTACTTGCAGGAGGGTCAGCCTTTTTGTTCTATTCAGGCCTTCAACTGATTAGATAAGGCCCACTCACATTAAGGAGTGCAATCTGTTTTACTCAGTCTATTGATTCAAATGTTATCTCATCCAAAAACACCTTTACAGATATGGCCATGATAACTTTTTTTTAAGATTTTATTTATTTATTTGACAGAGAGAGACACAGCAAGAAAGGGAACACAAGCAGGGGGAGTGGGAGAGGGAGAAGCAGGCTTCCCGTGGAGCAGGGAGCCGGATGTGGGGCTCAATCCCAGGACCCTGGGACCACGACTTGAGCCAAAGGCAGACTCCCAATGACTGAGCCACCCAGGCGCCCCAAGGCCATAATAATTTTTGACCAAATATCTGGGCATCTCATGGCCCAGTCAAGTTGACACATAAAACTAATCATCACAGAGACTTTGTCATTAGTCAAAGTTTATCTGTCAGACATTCTACTCACTTAGAATGAGTTCTTTCCTAAGGATGGTCCCTAGACTAGTTTATCAGGCCCTTGCCACTGGTTCATCAGACCCATGACTAGAACGAATCTCAGAAGCACACATAATAGGTTGGATCTCCTTTAGATTATTAGTTGTTGCGGGGTAAGTTCTGAGGAATTAATAATTATACCTCACTTTTCTTGTCCTCAAAGAGCTTATGGTCAAGTTGGGACCAAGAAATAGTAGCTTGAGAAATGAAATTATAATATTCTTCACATAGTATACCATAATTTGTTGCGGTCTTCACAGTGATTAATCCTTCTCTGGAAACTGCCTCCCCCAAAGAGGTATGTTATTCCCAACCATGTTTGTGTTCTGTGGTCAGAGTTGATTGAAACGTAGATAGGTATCTGATTCTAGTAAGCCAATCACTTCATCTCTCCTGGGAGTTTTAACAGTGAGAGACACCAATGAACAGAACTGTTACAAGCTGAGTCACATCAGTGGCAATGGTCTAAGTAACTCTAGATGCTTATATTCCAGAAGTTATCCTGGCTCTTTTTCTTTTAAAGATCTAGTTATTAAAAATTTAGTAGTAGGGGCACCTAGTAGGCTCAGTTGGTAGAGCATGTGACTCAGTCTCAGGGTCATGAGTTCAAGCCCCACACTGGGCATGGAGCCTACTTAAAATAAAAATAATAATAATTTAAAAATAAAAATTTAGTTGGATTTCATGAGATAACTCTGGAATTAATCCTGGATAACTCTTTTCCAACACCACTAAGCAATTCTCCAATTCTTATGGACACCAACCGAATGTCCTACAAATTTAACTCCATTCTGACACTGTCCACCTACAGATAGTGTCAGATCCCATGGGTTAAGGGCTCCATCCCACAAGACTGCCCTCACCTCAGATGCCATTCACAAGTCCAGGTTGTCACCTGGGCTTCTGATTGGCCATAAACCAGGGGGGTCCTATAACTCCCTCCTCAGATTCGATAACTTATTAGAATGGCTCACAAAGCTCAGGGGAACACTTCTTTACATTTACCCGTTTATTATAAAGGATATTACAGGTGATACAGATGAACAGGCGATGAAGGGGTACTTTAAGAGTGAGGTCCAGAAGGGTTCTGAGCACAAGAGGTTCTGTCTTCATGGAACTGGGGTGTGCCACCCTCCCAGCATGTAGATATGTTTACCAACCTGGAAGCTGATCAAATCTCCTAATTAAAGAGTTTATAGAGGGGCGCCTGCGTGGCTCAGTTGGTAGTGGGTTAAGCGTCTGCCTTCAGCTCAGGTCATGATCCCAGGGTCCTGGGATTGAGTCTCCAATCGGGCTCCCTGCTCAGCAGGGAGTCTGCTTCTCCCTCTACCCGTCTCCCCTGCTTGTGCGCACGCTCTCTCTCTCTCTCTGTCAAATAAATAAAATCTCTTTTTAAAAAAGATTTTATTTATTTATCCGAGAGAGAGGAAGAGAGAGAGATCATGAGCAGGGGGTAGGGGCAGAGGGAGAAGGAGACTCTCCGCTGAGCAGGGAGCCCCGTTCGGAACTCGATCCCAGGGCCCCAGGATCACGATCTGAACAGAAGGCAAATGCTTAACTGACTGAGCCACCCAGGTGCCCAAATAAATAAAATCTTTAACGAGTTTATAGAATTTAATCTACAGCTCTTCTCCTTCCCCTTCCCTGAGGTCAGTGGGTGGGGCTGAAAGTTTCAACTTTCTAATCACTTGGTCTTTCTGTTGACCAGCCCCATTTTAAGGCTATCTAAGGTCCCACCCTCAGTCACCTTATTATCATAAACTTAAGTGTGCTCATTAGGGGCTCCTTATGAATAACCAAAGACACTCCTATCAGGAAATTCCAAGGGTTTTAGGGACTTTGTGCTAGAAACGGGGAAAAGGCCAAATACATTTCATATTACACACAATAACCTAATAACTTCTGTATTAGTCAGGATTCTCCAGAGAAACAGAACCAACAGGATGTGGATATATATAGAGATTTATTTTAAGGAATTGGCTCATGCAGTTGTGACGGCCTGGCAAGTCCAAAGTCTGCAGGGTAGGCCAGCAGCTGGAGACCTGGGGAAGAGCCGCACTCAAGTCTGAAGGCTGTCTGCTGGCAGAATTTCTTCTTGCTTGGGGATATCACTTTGTTCTACTAAGGCCTTCAACTGATTGCATGAGGGCCACCCACATTATGGAAGTAATCTGCTTTACTCAAAATTCACCAATTTAAATGTAAATCTCATCCAAAAAACACTTGCACAAAGACCTCCAGAATATTGTATGTCTAAATATTTGGGCACCATGGCTGAGCCAGGTTGACACATCAAATTAACACCATCACACCGTCTAATTGATTCCATTTTTAGTTTAAACCAGCTCAAATTGGTGCTGTTACTTGCAAAAAGAAAAAAAATTAAATATTCTTGAATTGTTTAAAACTCTAATAATAATAGCTGCCAGGAACACAGGTTTTGTTCTACAATGATGAGTAAGACATGGTCCCTATCTTTGAAAAGCTCATAGGGTTTTGGAGGTATTTTTTTGCTTTTTGTTTGTTTTTTTGTTCTGTGGCGGTTCAAGATATTGTAGCCGGGGTGCAGGGGTGCAAGAGCACCCGGCTCCGGGGGGGGTCCCAAACGGACTAGTAGTTTCAGCCACTCGCTGCCAACAAAATCCCAAAGGCGGAGAGATGAGTGGTGGTGAATCACGAAAGGAATGTATTTTGGTGAGGCCACCACCGGGGAGACCATGGACTAGCATCTCAAAGACTGTCTCCAAAGTGCCGAAAATATTTCCAGGTTTATATAAGGAAAATGTGGGACAGAGGTCAGTGGGTACGTGCAGGTGGGCCGGAAAGGGCAGGTGGATCGCTGTCTAGGAGTCACTGACGCAGGGCCTCGCTGGCTTAGGGCAGTCTTTATTGCTTGAGGGGGAGGTTGCTTTGCCTGCAGGGTCTTTTGCCTGAGTTAAGACGTAAGCTGGAAAGAAGAACTTAATCAATTAGAAAGTACAGACTAGGGGCGCCTGGGTGGCTCAGTCGTTAAGCGTCTGCCTTTGGCTCAGGTCATGATCCCAGCGTCCTGGGATCGAGCCCCGCATCGGGCTCCCTGCTCCGCGGGAAGCCTGCTTCTCCCTCTCCCACTCCCCCTGCTTGTGTTCCCCCTCTCGCTGTGTCTCTCTCTGTCAAATAAATAAATAAAAAAAAAAATCTAAAAAAAAAAAAAAAAAAAAAGAAAGTACAGACTGATGTCACCATGGGGGTAGTTGAAATCCTCTTGAAATACAATAAAAAATACATACATCATGAGGTGGTGAATCATTAAGTCCAATTGTCACAAACAAGAGTTCTATGTATGGAGACCTCTTTGAGGACTGGGATGGTCAAAGGCTATACTCCCTTGTCCCGAGAAAAGGTTACATTGCAATGTTCTTGGTGATTCGTTGGGCACCCAAGAGACGATCTCACTTGAATGCTGGATTTTTAGAAGGGAGCAGGCAAAGACACATTTGGAAAGCCAGCTTGGCATCAGCCTGGTGAGAACCTTGCGTCTCAGACTAAGGAGTCTAGAATTTTCCCTGTCAGTAGTGGAGAAGCCTCTGGAGGTTTCTGCATGACAAAATAAGGTGATCTTAATCCTTTCTGTGTTTTAGGAAGAAGAAACTGATAGGTGTGAAGAGAGAGGGGGAGGGATAAAGCAGTCTGGGAGGCTGTGTCAATCAGGGTTTTTAGGTATAAGTAAGAAGTCTCAACTCTTGGCTAACTTAAGCTGGAAATAAAATGATTGAAAGTCAATTGTGCAGTTCACAGTATTGATGAGAAATATACAGAACAAGGCTCCAAAAATCCCTCCTGCTGCTTGTTATCCACATACATTCTTCTCCTATACTTAGTCTTCCAAAAAGTAATTCTATCTGACACATTTTAGATATTCTCTCCCTTTTTTTGAAAGATTATATTTTAGGGACGCCTGATGGCTCAGTCAGTTAAGTGTCTGCATTTGGCTCAGGTCATCATCCCAGGGTCCTGGGATGGAACCCCAAGTCAGGCTCCCTGCTCAGTGGAGAGCCTGCTTCTCCCGCTCCCTCTGCTCCCCTGCTTGTGCTCACGTGCTCTCGCTCTCCAACAAATAAATAAATAAGATCCTTAAAAAAGAATTTTAAAAAAAGATTTTATTTTATTTGAGAGAGAGAAGGCGTGTGCATACAAGCACAAGCGGGGGGAAGGGGCAGAGGGACAAGCCGACTCCCCACTGAGGGCTCAATCCCAGGACCCTAAGATCATGACCTGAGCTGACGTTGGATGCTTAACTGACTGAGCCACCCAGGCGCCCCTAGATATTCTTTAAACAAATGAAATCATTCACTCTTTCCTCCCAAAAAGACAACCTCAGGTTTCAACAGTCACTGCATCCAGCTCCAAGTCTAGTGTCGGCTGATGACCACTTCCCTCCTAGTTCTCATCTGCTCATCTGCTATTTCTCTAAACTAACTTGTAAAGTTATCAATCACCAATTACGGCATTTATGTTTTTCAAAAAGTGGGAAAATAGGGGCACTTGGCCGGCTCAGTTGGAAGAGCATGTGACTCTTGATTTCAGGGTCATGAGTTCGAGCCCCATGTTGGGTGCAGAAATTATGAAAATAAATAAATAAACTTTTTTTTTTTTAAGTGGGAAAGGAATTCAAAGAAAAGAGAAATTAATTTAGATAGATGAATATATTTAGTAAAAATAGAGGAAGGAAATACGGGTGGAGACTACAATTCTCATTTCCACAACAAATGGTGTAAGGCTGTGGGTATTTATGACTTCTGCCCTCTCTAATTGGTCCATGTTCTCTATGCCTTTAGGCAGAACTTCAGCTGGTTAATTTTCATCCAGGGTGTGTCCCAAATCTCATTTCTGAGGGATCCAAGCCCTTGGTGGTCCTGCTTATATAAGAAGTTGAAGGAGTCTTTCATTAACTTCTAGTACTGGTCATGGCTGTGTATGGGTGTACCGCTGGGAGCCCTCTGGGTCCCATCCATATGCCTCTTGACCCCATCATGTAGTCACAAACTTATTTCTCCTTGAAAATTAGGATTAATGATTCTAGTCAATGCTGGAAACTTTACTTTTCCCTGTTGACCCACTGCAATGAGGAGTCCAAAATGGTGAAGTGGCAACCTGGCCCTCTCTAATGTGCCAACTTGGTCAAACCAAACCTTTCCTACTAGCAGAGCACAGAGTTGATGTTGTGGTAGGCAGAATAATGGTCCCCAAAGATGGCTTTGTCTTAATACCTAAAACTTGTGAATATGTTAGGTTGCATGGCATGAGGGATTAAGGTTGCAGGTGGCATTAAAATTGTTAATCAGTTGACCTTGAGATGGGGAGAGTGTCCTAGATTATCCAGGGGCCCAATGTAATCACAAGTGTTTACCTTATAAATGAAAGAGGAAGGCAGGAGATTCAATTTCAGTGATGAAGCCTGAAAAAGAGTTGACCAGTCATCACCGGCTTTGAAAATGGAAGGGGGTCACTTCCATAATTTGGCTATTGTAAATAATGCTGCTATAAACATACGCGTGCATGTATCCCTTTGAATTAGTGTTTTTGTATTTTGGGGGTAAATACCCAGTAGTGTGATTGCTGGATTGTAGGGTAATTCTATTTTTAACTTTTTGAGGAAACTCCATAAAAAGTTTCCACAGCGGCTGCACCCATTTGCATTCCCACCAACAGTGCAAGAGCTTTCTTTTTCTCTACATTCTTGCCAGCATTCGTTGCTTCATGTCTTTTTGATTTTAGCCATTCTGACAGGTGTGAGGTGATATCTCATTGTGGTTTTGATTTGCATTTCCCTGATGATGGATGACGTTGAACATCTTTTCATGTGTCTGTTGGCCATCTGTATGTCTTCTTTGGAGAAATGTCTCTTCATGTCTTCTGCCCATTTTTTAATTGGATTATTTGTTTCTGGGGTGTTGAGTTGTAGAAGTTCTTTATATAGTTTGTGTATTAACCCTTTATTGGACATATAATTTGCAAATATCTTCTTCCATTCAGTAGGTTCCCTTTTAGTTTTGTTGTTTCCTTTACTGTGCAGAAGCTTTTTATTTTGATGTAGTCCCAATAGTTTATTTTTGCTTTTATTTCTCTTTTGCCATTTGCAATGACATGGATGGAGCTAGAGAGTACAATGCCAAGTGAAGTAAATCAAAGAAAGACAAATGCCATATGATTTCACTTATATGTGGAATTTAAGAAACAAAACAAACGAGCAAAGAAAAGAGAGAGAGAGAGACAAACCAAGAAACAGACTCCTAACTTTGGAGAACAAACTGATGGTTACCAGAGGGGAGGTGGGTGGGAGCATGGGGGAAATAGTTGATGGGGATTAAGGAGTGTGCTTGCTGTGATGAGCACAGTGTGGTGTATGGAATTGTTGAATCACTATATTGTACACCTAAAACTAATATAATACTGTATGTTAACTATACTGGAATTAAAATAAAAAATAAATAAAAAAAAAAGAAAGAAAATGGAAGGGGGCCATGATTGGCCAGGAAGCTACAAGGTCACCATGACATGAAGACAGCTTAAGTTTCCTAGAAGAGTTAGCACTGTGGGCAGTCTCTAGAAGTCAGAAAAGGCAAGGAAACAGGTTTGCCCCTAGAACCTCCAAGTCATACAGCCATAACGTCATTTGATTTTAGCTCAGTGAGAACCATTTCAGACTTCTTTTTTTTTTTTTTTAAAGATTTTATTTATTTATTTGAGAGAGACAGAATGAGAGACAGAGAGCATGAGAGGGAGGAGGGTCAGAGGGAGAAGCAGACTCCCCGCCGAGCAGGGAGCCTGATGCGGGACTTGATCCCAGGACTCCAGGATCATGACCTGAGCCGAAGGCAGTCGCCTAACCAACTGAGCCACCCAGGCGCCCCCATTTCAGACTTCTGACCTCCAGAACTGTAAGACCATAAATGTGTTGTTTTGGGCCACTAAGTTTGTGGTGATTTCTCACAGATGCAAGTGTAATTTTAAGAGGCACCACTTATGAATTCTGGGTATGAGAAAAATAGCTCCATTAGAGTTGGCCTCTGGTGCAGAGCACATGGCACATTCTATCGTATAGCACTCTAATATTACAAGATGTTGTCTTCTGGTTGGCAAAATAACTAAGACTGCAATAGGTCTATCTGATAAGGCCAGCTAGAATACATGATAAGTCAAAGGAGTACCATAAGGGTTAACTTGTGTATCCCGACTGCCCTACTTCTTTCACTGTGAATTCCCTGGGTCAAAAGCAGTGATGTGTGGAATGTCATCTTGATGTAGAAGGCATCCCATAACTTCCTGGATGGCGGTGCTGGCAAAAGTATGGTAGGCAGGGAAAATATATAGAAATCCAAAATAGGTTTCTTCTACGGTGAGGACATTAGTGCCCCCTCCTAAGGGGTCCAGGTTGGCACTAGCCAGGTCCATCTTAGTATGAGAAAGTCCATATTGTTGAGCCCTTGCATAACCCCCACCAATCACCCCATGGCCCCTTTGTTCATGAGCTCTTAGAGCAAGCTCTGGGCTAACTAGGGTTGAGGCTGGACACCATTCACAGAACAGGTCATGTTGTCCACCTGTTTAGATTGCTTAGAGCCTCTTCTACTCCTGGGACATAAATATTCTCACTACAGTAGATTGTTTGCTCAACACACATTCCAACCTCCTTCTAGTGTGCCTTTCCTCACAGTGGGGAAAGCTAAAACTCTTAAATCTTGTTGCAGTTAGGGTTCCAGATGTGATGGAGAATCTATCTTTTTTTTTTTTTTTTTAAGATTTTATTTATTTGACAGAGAGAGAGACTGCACGCACGAGCAGGGGGAGTGGCAGGCAGAGGGAGAGGGAGAAACAGACTCCCCACCAAACAGAGAGGCCCGAGAGCCCCGAGAGCCCCGAAAGCCTGATGACTTGGGGCTCGATCCCAGGACCCTGAGATCATGACCTGAGGTGAAGGCAGACGCTTAACTGACTGAGCCACCCAGGCACCCCAAGAGAATCTGTCAGTCTTGCACTTACATGAGACTTGAATTTAAAACTGAACTCACTGAGTTAAGTACACAGGAGGCAGAGTGCGAATTATCTACTTTGCTGCTGTGGATCATGGCAGAGAAACCAGCTCTGTGGTTACTAGTTCACTAATTTGATAGTTTCCTGTGGTGGCAGCCATAACTTACCCAACCATAGCCGAACCCGTGAGATTCTAGGGGCAGGAAGTTGCTCTTACAAGTCCCGTGTAAAACTTATTCCTCTAGCCCTTCCAAATATTGTATAAGCCACCTAATCCCTGATAGTAAATCCCTTTTCCCTTCAACTAGATAGAGTGATATCTGCAGTCTGCAACTGAAGCCTGACAGATAGTCTCACATTCGAGGCCCTTCTGAGAGTTTCATCTATATTCTTCCTCTCCAAACTACCCCCCCCGTTTTTTTAAAGATTTTATTTATTTATTTGTCAGAGAGAGGGAGAGAGAGCACAAGCAGAGGGAGCAGCAGAAGGAGAGGGAGAAGCAGGCTCCCCGCGGGAGCAGGGAGCCCGATGCGGGGCTCGATCCCAGGACCCCGGGATCATGACCTGAGCCAAAGGCAGATGCTGAACCGACTGAGCCACCCAGGCATCCCTCCAAACTTCCTTTTAATATTACTTCTAATTCTCCATATAGCCAAACCATTAGCCTCTTTCCAAGAATCAGTGCAGGTTTTTACCTCAGGCCCTCTCTCCTTTTGGGAAAACTACATAGATATAGTTCTTGAAGTTCTGCCTACCCCTAATGTCTTCCAGGGTCAACCTTGATTTGGGGCCATAATAGTTCAGCAGTCCATATCTTTCTTTTTTTTTTTTTTTTTTAAAGATTTTATTTATTTACTTGACAGAGAGAGAGACAGTGAGAGAGGGAACACAAGCAGGGGGAGTGGGAAAGGGAGAAGCAGGCTTCCCGCTGAGCAGGGAGCCCGATGCGGGGCTCGATCCCAGGACACTGGGACCATGACCTGAGCCGAAGGCAGACGCTTAACGACTGAGCCACCCAGGCGCCCCAGTCCATATCTTTCTAATGCCTGCATGTCAGGTAAAGGCGGCTACAAACTAATATTGATGTCTTCCTACCATAGCCAACTGCTAACAGGGCACATCAGGTCATAGTGATGGAAGCAGTAACACAGCAGAGATAGGGGCATGGGTACTGTGAGCCGCTTGTGGCTTCGGGATCTGCTCAAGCATCACCTCGTACAGATCATTTCTACTTGATGATACCCAGCTTCATGTTTAGGAGGACGACAGAGCTCATGATGAGCAGCTTGAGGTCCACGGTAATCCTGTGTCCACAGCCCAGCAGCAAGCCGTGAGCTGGTTCTCAAAGAGAGAATATTTCTTTGTCGAAGGTCATGGCCAAGGGCCTCTGCTCTCATTCTCCTGTCAGAACTCTCCACAGGGTCCACACAGGACCTCGGCCACAAACACTGTGCACATCAAGGGGATCATAAGGACCCGGCTGCACTGCAGACTGGACCAGCTGGAGAAGCTTCCCCTCCTGAGTCCCACTCAAATGTGGCTTCATTTTGGTGACCAGGTAAGGAGATCAGAGTAGTACACCTAAATATGGTAAACACTGTCTCTAAACTTACCTGAGTGTTGTCTCTGTTTTTTTCATTTAGTGGTAGCACAAGTAAAGCAATTTGTCCTTCATTTTGGAGGGGATGCCTATATGCAAAACCACAAAACACCTCAATGAAGTGAAAGCCCTTTGTATTTTAGTCTCCCAGCCCTTTGGTATACATGTGTTTCCCAAAGCATGTAAGGCACTTGCTGTTTTATTTTATTTTATTTATTTATTTGAGAAAGAGAGCAAGCATGAGTGCAGGGTGGAGGGGCAGAGGGAGAGGGAGAGGGAGAAGCAGGCTCCCCGCTGAGCAGGGAGCCTGACTCTGGGCTGGATCTCAGGACCCGGGATCATGACCTGAGCCAAAGGCAGACGCTTAACTAACTGAGCCACCCAGATGCCCCCCCTTCTCAGGTTTGATAATTTGCTGTAATAGCTCACAGAAGTCAGAGAAAAACTTTACTTAACTATTATTGGTTTATTATAAATGATACAAATGACCAGCCAGATGTAAGGGACACATAGGATGAGATCCAGAAGGATCCTGAGCACGTTGTGCTGCATTTCTGGTACATGATGTGTTCACCAACCTGGAAGCTCTCTAAACCCTGTGGTTCAGGGATTTTTACGGAGACTTCATCACATGGGTTGATTACTAACAGCCTCATCCCCTCTCATTCTCCAGAGGATGAGCTGAAAGTTCCAAACTTTTAATCATGGCTTGGTCTTTCTGGTGAACAGCCCCTATCCAGGAGCCCACCAAGAGTCACCTCATTAGAACTAAAGGCATTCTAATCACCCAGGAAATTCCAAGGGATTTCAGAGCTCTGTGTAAGATGCTCCTATCACCCCATTACTCAGGAAATTACTTGGGTTTTAGGAGCTCTGTGTTAGGAATGAGGGCAGAGATCAAGTACATATTTCTTATTATATCACATCTGGCAAGAAGTCTTGTGGGATGGGTAAGATGGTCAAAATCCCTATGCACTAAATTGTGGCATGAGCCAGAGAATTTATGTAACCAAGAGATGATACGATAAATGCATATGGTTATGTATTACATCTATTTTCTGTTAATGAAGCCCAAGAAAAAGACTTCACCACTGCAATATCCTCTTTGTGCACCCCCTTTTTCAGTAACGCTCCCCCCAACAAGATGAAATCAGGGATGCCTGGTGGCTCAGTCGGTTAAGCGTCTGCCTTCGGCTCAGGTCATGATCCCAGGGTCCTGGAATCGAGCCCCGCATTGGGGTTCCCTGCTCAGTGAGGAGCCTGCTTCTCCCTCTCCCTGCTGCTCCCCCTGCTTGTGCTCTCAGTCTCTCTCTCTGTCAAATAAATAAATAAAATCTTAAAAATAAAATAAAATTAAATTAAATTAAGAATTTTAAAAAAGAAGATGAAACCACTATTCTTACTTCTAATACCTCGATTAGTTTGTCCTATTCTTGAACTTCATATACCAGCAGCGTGTGAGCATTACAGCTGCTCCACACCCTTGCCAGATTGTGGTATTGTCAGTTTTTTCTTTTCAATGTTAGCCTTTCTAGTAGAGACGTAGTGCGTTCTGTTTTCTTAGATTCTGTATTTGTCTATTTGGCAGCCATTAATCACAGGGCCAAATTAACAGCCAAAACTGTTTACATCTCCCCTGCAATCCAGCTTTTGTGAACACGCAAAAATCATATTACAAACCCTTCAACAAATCCCTCGGCCATCCCCTCAACCCCCACTTTATCTAACTCTCATACCAACCCAATATTTCCCCTGCCCGAAATCAACCAGGGATAGGTACCAGATAACTAGAGACCACTCCTGTGGCTGACATTATTCAAACCGGCCAACCCTAAACTGCCTACCTTGCCCTGCCTTGCCTTTCTTGAGAAAACCTCCTAAAGGCTGTGACCTATGCTTTTCCCTCACTCCTGCTTCTCCCTGCTGACCAAACCCGATGCTTCCCTGGGTGGCCCGGCATAGCATGTGTACCCCCTTCTCCTGGAAACTCTAAGTAATACAAATCTTCTTTCAATGGCATTAGCCTCTCTGTGTCATCACTCAGTCAATCACCTTTGTGAATCCTGTAGACATGATTGATACAAGTACTATATCATTGTTGGTTTAATTTCCATGTCCCTAAAGACAAATAAAATGGTACATCTTGGGGCGCCTGGGTGGCTCAGTCGTTAAGCATCTGCCTTCGGCTCAGGTCATGATCCCAGGGTCCTGGGATGGAGCCCCACATTGGGCTCTCTGCTCTGCGGGAAGCCTGCTTCTCCCTCTCCCACTCCCCCTGCTTGTGTTCTCTCTCTCGCTGTCTCTCTCTCTATCAAATAAATAAATAAAATCTTTAAAAAAAATAAAATAAAATGGTACATCTTTTCATATGTTTATCGGTCATTCACATATCCACTTGTGAATTGCCTGCTTAATTCTCCCGCCTACTTTTCCATTGGATTGTCTCTCTTTTTCTTTCTTTTTTTTTTTTTAAAGATTTTTATTTATTTATTTGTCAGAGTGAGAGAGAGAGCACAAGCAGGGGGAGCAGTAGAGGGAGAGGGAGAAGCAGGCTCCTCACTGAGCAAGGAGCCTGATGTGGGACTCGATCCCAGGACCCTGGGATCATGACCTGAGCCGAAGGCAGACGCTTAACGACTGAGCCACCCAGGCATCCCTGTCTCTCTTTTTCTTATCAATTATTTTTTAAAGATTTATTTTAGGGAAAGAGAGAGAGAGCAAGAGAGTGCAAGCAGGAGGAGGGGCAGAGGGAGAGGGAGAGAGAGACAGAATCTTCAGATTCCCCGCTGAGCCCAGAGCCCCACTCGGGGCTTGATCCCAGGACCCTGAGATCCTGACCTGAGCTGAAATAAAGAGCTGGCCGCCTAACGAACTTAGCCACCCAGGAGCCCCTTTTTCTTATTGTAGAGAACAGAATGGAGTCTCTCATGTCAAGCAGGAGCCTGGGTCAAGCAATGACGCAAGCAGTTAAAGGTACTGCAGCTAGGAGATGTCGCTGGGACGCATGTCAGCTGACATCCCAGAACTGATAACGAGCAGAACCAGAGGAGGCCTGCGGGGACCCGAAACCGATTAAATCCCTTTAAAAAGGTAAAAAGGGAAGGATTTTGGCAGCCAACTGTTAGACTCTTCAGACATGAACCCTCTATGGCTGACCATTTAAAAAAGGCAGCTGCCACGGAAGGCTCTGCCTGATTGATCTCCGAACAGAACCGAGATCCTTCCCTGTTTGAACACCAGAAGCAGTGAGGGCCACGGGCTGACTGGACCAGACCGAGGCCTTATCTCAACTGCGCACCCACAGACAGACTTCGCGTTTAGTTCGTTCACTTCCTGCACCCTTCTGTTATCTTGTTTGTTGTTTGGTTTGTCTTCTGTCCTGCTCTGTGTGCTGTGTAGGAAGCCAAGTTTAATCACATGGTGAAATGTCATTGAGTTTGGAATCCTGAACCCGCTTTATAGTTGTGATTTAAAGTTTCTTTTTAAAAAAGATTTTATTTATTTATTTGACAGAGAGAGGCACAGCGAGAGAGGGAACACAAGCAGGGGGAGTGGGAGAGGGAGAAGCAGGCTTCCCGCTAACAGGGAGCCCAATGCGGGGCTCGATCCCAGGACCCTGAGATCATGACCTGAGCCGAAGGCAGACGCTTAACGACTGAGCCACCCAGGCGCCCCTGTTGTGATTTAACTTTGCTTCATGATTGACTAAAGCTGACACTGTGGAAAGATACAACTTGTGTGTGTGCTTTCATAGCATCTGACACTTACCAATTTTTAAGAATTCTTCATATATTCTGCCGAGTCATTTGTCACCTATATGCATCACACATAGTTTCTTCCATACAGTGGCTTGCCTTCTTACTTTTTTTTTTTTCTGCCTTCTTACTTTCTTAATGGCATCTTTTGATGTCTTAATCAACTCTTGCATTTTAAAATTGCTATTTTAGGGGCACCTGGGTGGCTCATTTGGTTGAGTGTCTGCCTTTGGCTCAAGTCCTGATCCTGGGGTCCTGGAATTGAGCCCCACGTCGGGCTTCCTGCTCATCCGGGAGTCTACTTCTCCCTCTCCCTCTATGCTCTCTCTCTCAAGTAAATAAACAAAATCTTTATTTAAAAAAAAAATTCCTGAGTCAGGGAAGAAGGGGAAGTCAAAGGTAAGGCAAAGAACTTGGACTTTCAGAGATTTAAGAGGTGGGTGACTTGCATCTCTCTTCACCTCCCTCCCTTGCCATGCATAAAAATGTAGATGTGGTAATGTGCCCTAACTAGGCAAAGAGGGCATGAAACAGCCTCCGAAATTTCCTGAGACCCCACAGTGTTTCAGAAGAATCGCGTTTCAGCTTGAACCAGGATCGTTCCAGGACATGAGTGAGACTCAGAGAGATTGTTAGAGCCAACAGGAGCCCGTATGAGACAGTTATCGGTGTACGTACCGCCGAGTCATAACTGAACCAAGAGATTAGACCAACTCATCGCATGCGGACTTCAAGGGCAGTAGCCAACAAGGTTCCCCGGTGATCAGAAAGGCAGAAAAGGAAAAGTACTTCAGAAACCACGGGTGCCAAAGACCCGGTGAGAGCAGATCTAAGACTCTCTCTCCCCATTTACCAGGAGGTCACACAGCCATTGCACACTCCAGAAGACATATCAGAAAGAAGAGGAGGAGGAGACAATCTCAAGACTTTAGAATTTGCCTGAAGGAATTGTTTTGCCACAAAGAGTCTGTTGAAACCGAAAGACACAGAGATTCTATTAATTGGCAAGTTTAAGGTACCAACCCACTAGTGGTATTGGGGTTGTGAAGATTTGATCACTTACAGAAAATGAACTATGTTTTCTTAGCACATGTGATTGTGTAATTTTGTAACCACGTACTATTTTAACTGTAAATGATTCTAATTGCTTTCCTGCCTCTGGAGGGCGCTTCTTTCACAATTATTCTCATTCTTTGGTACTAATTTACATGAGACCAGACTCAATCTCCTTGTGAAAATAAAAAAACCTAGCACAGTTAGGAGTTTTTATGTTTTGCATTATGCCAATCATCCTCTTCTGATTTGGGGAGACAGTATTTATACTTAGAGTATTTGCAGTGTTTAGGAACATAAAAATAGCAATTAGCACAATATTATTAGGGCAATAAATCAAACATATGATCAAGTAAGAAAACTAATAAGAACTATAGGTTTATTTTGAAAGTAATTTTCCCAGGACGAAAGTCTTTTATGACCCCTTTATTCAAATTACACTTCCAAGGACATATTTAAATTAAGAGAGAACATAGCAAGTTGATAATAGTTATCATCACCAAGTCTCCAATTGGCACAAATGAAAATGGAAAACAAGACCGACATTTTTTTTTTAAAAGATTTTATTTATTTATTTGACAGTGAGAGAGAGAACACAAGCAGGAGGTAGCTGGAGAGGGAGAAGCAGGCTTCCTGCTGAGCAGGAGGCTGATGCGGGGCTCAGTTTCAGGACCCCGGGATCATGACCTGAGCTGAAGGCAGATGCTTAACTGACTGAGCCACCCAGGTGCCCCAAGTCTCACAATTTTTAACAAAAGTGTCTGTGAAAGAAATGAAGATGTCCCCTCTTCCTTGCAGCAACAGAGGAAGGAATAGCATTCTGCATTATCAAAGTAGTTCAAAGAATCTGATTTGACAAGGAGTTAAATTGAGAACGTTTATAAAAATGTCAGTCTTGGGGTGCCTGGGTGGCTCAGTCGGTTAAGTGTCTGCCTTCAGCTCGGGTCGTGATCCCAGGGTCCTGGGATTGAGCCCCACATTGGGCTCCCTGCTCAGGAGGAGCCTACTTCTCCCTCTGCCCCCTGCTCTTGCTCTTTACCTCAAATAAATAAATAAAATCTTTAAAAAAAATTGTGAGACTTCCTTTTATTTATTTTTTTAAAAATTTTTATTTATTTATTTGAGAGAGCACACACAAGCGAGAGAGCACAAGCAGAGGGAAGTGGCAAGCAGAGAGAGAGGGAGAAGCAGTCTCCCCACTGAGCAGGGAGCCCCCCAAGACCCTGAGATCATGACGTGAGCTGAAGGCAGACACTTAACCGACTGAGCTACGCAGGCACCCCGAGACTTGCTTTTAAAGGCCAGGCTCTGGCATTTCATTAGTTAGCATTAAAAGCAAAATTCAGTCCTTTAAATCTTGATTTAACTGACTGAAGAAACAGATGGGAAGATTTTCTTTAATAAAGAATATAGAGCAGAAATCTACCATATTAACCTTCCATGTTAGTGACTCTCCTCTTCCCCTGTTCGTTGACTCCTTTTTCTCTGTCCTGTAATATACAGAAATCTTATCTCAAAAATTACCTGAACGTGATATATCTAAACGCTGGATTACTACTCAGCAACAAAAAGGAATGAGCCACTGACATATATAAGAGAATGTGGATAGATCTCCAAAACATTGTGACGAACGGAAGAAGTCAGGCCGAAGAGTCCATATTGCCTGATTCTGATGAGGGAGCAGAAGGCTAGCTGAGAACAAAGCAGAAGCTGACACCCTACACCCACCTCCCCCCATGTGGTATGTGTGACATTCCTCAGGTAGTCCCGGCTGCCCTAAAGGAAAAACAAATGGTTAACTGATAAGAGATCACAGTCCTGCAGGACAGAAGTCTCCCTCAGTTTACAAAAGTCTTAGCAATTTACAAGGACAAAGCATTTCTATCAATGGCCTAGCTTCCAGAAGGGAATGTAGATACAATGAAATGTCCTTATAATCTGTAGCCCATTGACAGACACTTGAAGTGGGCAAAGTGTAATGTCTCTCCAGGAAGCTCCCAACTATCTTGCTGTTAATGCCTTACTAGAAGGAAAAACACCTTAACTTGACAATGGCAAGCCCTCTGGTATCCTGTGAGTCTTCTTTAACATACAAAAATCCTTTTGAAACCTCCCTTTTCCTTACCTCCCCCCATTCTCAAGTATATAATCAGCCACCCCTCACAACCCCAGGGCAGCAGCTCTTTCTGCCCACGGGTCTTGTCCCCGTGCTTTAATAAAACCACCTATTTGCACCAAAGATGGCTTAAGAATTCTTTTTTGGCCATCAGCTCCAAATCCCAACCTTCAAACTACATCAAAAAAGATGCTCAACATCATTAGTCACTGAGGAAATGCAAATCAAAACCATGAAATATGGGGCAGCTGGGTGGCTCAGTCGTTAAGCATCTGCCTTCAGCTCAGGTCATGATCCCAGGGTCCTGGGATCGAGTCCTGCATCGGGCTCCCTGCTCAGGGGGAAGCCTCCTTTTCCCTCTCTCACTCCCCCTGCTTGTGTTCCCTCTCTCGCTGTGTCTCTTTCTGTCAAGTAAATAAATAAAATCTTTAAAAAAAAAAAACAAACCATGAAATACTACTTGACCCCACTAGGACATCTTTTTGCATCAAAAAGAATAAATTACTTATGAATAAATTTAACCAAAGAGGTGAAAGATCTGTATACTAAAAATTATAAGTCACTGATGATAGAAATTGAAGAAGACACAAATAAATGGGAAAATATTCTGTGCTCATCGATTGGAAGAGCTGATATTGTTAAAATGCCCATACTACCCAAAGCAACCTACAGATTCAATGCAATCCCTATCAAAATTCCAATGGCATTTTTCACAGAAATAGAACAAAAAATCCTAAAATTTGTATGGAACCATGAAAGACCCCAAATAGCCAAAGCAATCTTGAGAAAGAAGAACAAAGCTAGAGGCATCACACCTCTTGATTTCAAAATATATTACAAAATAGGGGCGCCTGGGTGGCGCAGTTGGTTGAGCGGCCCACTCTTGGTTTTGCTGGCTCAGGTCATGATCTGGGGGTCGTGAAATCAGGCCCCACGTGGGCTCCGCACTCGGTGAGGAGTCTGCTTGAGTTTCTCTCTCCCCCTCCCTCTGCCCCTCCCTCCCCACTCTCTCTCTCTCAAATAAATGGATAAATCTTTAAAAATATAGATATAGATTACAAAATATATCACAAAGCCTTAGTAATCAAAACAGTGTGGCACTGACATAAAAATAGACACCTAGATCAATGGAACAGAATAGAGACCCCACAAATAAACGCATACATATATGGTCAGTTAATTTACAACAAAGGAGCCAGGAACATACAATGGGGAAAGGATAGTCTTTTCAATAAATTGTGTTGGGAAAACTGGATCATCACATGCAAAAGAATGAAACTAGACCCCTATCTCTCACCATACACAAAAATCCATTCAAAATGGATTAAAGATGAACATAAGACCTAAAATCATAAAACTCTTAAAAGACATAGGGGGTAAGCTGGTTGATATTGGTCTTGGCAACAATTTTTTGGATTTGACACCAAAAGCAAAGGCATCAGAAGCTGAAATAAACAAGTGAGGCTACATCAAACTAAAGAGCTTCTACAGAGCAAGGGAAACAATAAATTGAAAAGGGCAAACTACAGAATGGGAGAAAATAATTACAAATTATTTATCTGATAATGAGTAAGGGACAGGCGGGGCTAGGTAGGGAGAAATAGATAGGGGGCTATGTGATCAGGCTCACAGAAATCCCAAAAATGTGGAGGTATAAGGAAACCAGAGAAAAAGGAACACACCAGACTACCCTGCCCTAGGTGTCTGGGGGTGGGGGTGGGGGGGGCTTATTTATGACAGTCTCCTGTGGTCAACAGAAAATAACCAGACCGTAAAAAGGAGTAAGCCATTAAAGATGTTATCACTAGTCCTTAATCAGTGGTGCTACCAGTAGAGAAGTCAAAAAGATTTAAGTTCTGGGGCGCCTGGGTGGCTCAGTCGTTAAGCGTCTGTCTGCCTTTGGCTCAGGTCATGATCCCAGGGTCCTGGGATCGAGCCCCACATCGGGCTCCCTGCTCAGTGGGAAGCCTGCTTCTCCCTCTCCCACTCCCCCTGCTTGTGTTCCCTCTCTCACTGTGTCTCTCTCTCTCTGTCAAAATAAATAAATAAAATCTTAAAAAAAAAAAAAAGATTTAAGTTCCCTGGTTAGCCTTCAATAAGAGAGCAACCCTAAAAGCCCTCAGTGGCAACCCTGTTGGGATCCCTCTCACCCCTGAGATAGATTAAACTCTATCGCTTTGCTCACTCTCCTTTGTCTGCAAGATTCACTCTTCAACTCCATGAGACAAGAACCTAGCTCTCCGCTTCAATAAGAGATTAATATCCATATTATAAAAGGACCCATACAACTTAATAGCAAAAAAAAAAAAAAAATCTGAATTAAAAATGAGCAGAGAAACTGAGTAGACATTTTTCCCAAGAAGACATACAAATGGCCAACAGGTACATGAAAAGGTGCTCAACATCACTAATCATCAGGGAAATGCAAATCAAAATCACAATGAGATACCACCTCACACCTATTACGATGGCTATCATCAAAAAAGCCTGGGGTGGCTCAGTCGGTTAAGTGTCCGCCTTTAGCTCAGGTCATTATGCCAGGGTCCTGGGATTGACTCCTGCATCAGGCTCCTTGCTTGGTGGGGAGCCTCCTTCTCCCCTGCCTGCTGCTTCTCCTGCTTGTGCTTTCTCTCTCTCTCTCTGTCAAATAAATAAATAAAATCTTAAAAAAAAAAAGAGAGATAAGTGTGGTTGAGAATGTGGAGAAAATGGAATCCTTGTGCACCATTGGTGGGAATGTAAATTGCTGCAACCACTATGGAAAACAGCATGAAGTTTCCTCCAAAAATTAAAAATAGAATCACCATATGATCCAGCAATCCCACTTCTGGATATAAATCCAAAGGAAATGAAAACAGGATATCAAAGAGATATCTGCATTCCCATGTTCACTGCAGCAATATTCACAGTAGCCAAGATAGAGAAACAAGCTAAGTGTCCATCAATGAATGAATAAAGATGTGATTATATATACGTGGCATATTATGCAGCCATGAGAAAGAAGGAAATCCTGCCACTTGCAGCAACATGGATAGACCTTGAGGGCATTATGCTATGTGAAACAAACCAGAGAAAGATAAACACTGCATGGTGTCACTTAGGTGTTGGGGGGGAAAATCGAACTCAGAAAGAGAGAGTAAAAAAGTGTTTGCCAGAGGTAGAAGTGGGGGGTGGGGGATGGGAGCAGGAGGTAGGGAGAGGTTGGTGAAAAGGTAAAAACTTTCAGTTATAAAATAAGTTAAGTTCTGAGGGTCTAATGTAAAACATGGTGACTGCATTTGATTACACTATATTGTATAATTGAAATTTGCTGAGAGAACTTAAATGTTATCAACAACAAAAAAAAGATAAATATGTGAGGTGATGGATGTGTTAATTAACTAGATGGGGGTTCCCTTCACAATGTATCCATTTATCAAAACACCATGATGTACATTTTAAATGTCTTACAAGTTTTTTTTCAACTACCTTGATAAAGCTGCAATTAAAAAAATAAATGCAATCAATGTACTTATAGAACAATTATACTTATGTTTGAGAGCATAAATGTATTTTATCAAAATAAGTACTAAAATTATTATGTATTATCTCCGTATTTCCTTTGTTTACAACTTGTTGACAAAAATAGATTTCTTTTTTTTAAAAGACTATTTATTTATTTGACAGAAAGAGAGAGAGCACAAGCAGGGGGAGTGGCAGAGGGAGCTGCAGAGGGAGAGGGAGAAGCAGGATCTCCGCTGAGCAGGGAGGCTGACGCGGGGCTCGATCCCAGGACGCTGGGATCATGACCTGAGCCGAAGGCAGATGCTTAACCAACTGAGCCACTCACGAGCCCAACAAAAATAAATTTAAATGACATTGTCACCAGCTAGTCCCCAAGACCTATCTTTACTGCCCACCTGCTTGTACTCACCGACCTTTGTCCCACTTTTTCTTTAACCTCTTCTTTCCAGCTTATCTCTTAACTCAAGCAAATGGAAAGCAAAACTGCCCATGGAGAAATAATGACTGCCTTGACGAGACCTCCAACCAGCCCAGATGGCCCAGACCAGTTTGAACTTAACCCTGACTCGCACCTGCACAGATGGACCATGGAAAGACCATAGAATGACCATGGAATGATTGACAACTACCTTTATCTCATTATAATACTAAAATCTCCACCCAAGGAGGAACACAAGCCTCATTTACATAACATACAATGTGTGTGTAGGCATGTTTCCTTAGGCACATGTACAACCTTATGCCACCGCTACACATTACAAGGCTTCCCTATCTAAATACTCATCCTAACCCTAAATTAACTCAACCTGGTGCAGTTTCTGACTCACCAAGGAAGGAACTCGCGTAGGTTCCTTACAGAATCGTACAAAAAAAGGAAGGAAGAAATATGTTTGGTCTTTGTCCCCAGTTCCTGGTACAGAATTTCTAAAACCCTTGTAATCATCTGAGTGATAAGAGTATCTTTATATGCTAATGAGATGATTAGTGGCTGGGAACCTGTAAATGGCTTGGGGTGGGGGAAAGGGTTGGTTGCCAAAAGACCAGGGCTTCATTAGAGGGTTGGAACTTTCAGTCCCATCGGCCACTCCTCACCTCCAGGAAGGGGAGAGGAGCTGGAGATTGAGTTAATTCCCAATGGCCAATGATTTAATCAATCGTGCTTAAATAATGGAACCCCTAAATGATGGCGTTGGGAGAGCTTCCAAATTGGTGACCACATCAAAGTGCTGGGAGGGTAGCATGCCCAAAGGAAGCTCCTTGTCCCTTACCCCACATCTTGTCCTATGTGTCTCTTCCATTTGGCTAACCCTGAGTTGTGTCACTTATAATAAGCCAGTAATAGTAAATAAAGGATTTTCTTCAGTTCTGTGAGCCATTCCAGCAAATTATTGAATCTGAGGTGGGAGTTGTGAGAACCCTCACAAGTTATAGCCAGTTGGTCAGAAGTGCAGGTGGTAACTTGGAACTTTTGATGGGTGTCTGCAGGCAGGGCAGTTTTGGGAGATTAAGCCCTTAAACCTGTAGAGTCCAAACTTACTCTGGGTAGTTAGTGTCAAAAATGAATTGAGGGATACCTGGGTAGCTCAGTCGGTTAAGCATCTGCCTTTGGCTCAGGTCATGATCCCAGGGTCCTAGGATCGAGTCCCAAGTCCGGCTCCTTGCTCAGCGGGGAGCCTGCTTCTCCCTCGGCCTGCCACTCCCCCTGCTTGTACTCTCTCTCTCTGACAAATAAATAAAATCTTAAAAAAAAAATTAACTGAATTGTAAGACACTCAGTTGATGTCAGCAGAAAATGCTTGGTATGGAAAAAAACTCACATTTGACGTCAGAAGTATTGTAAGTGAAAAAAAGATCATACAGCCCTAGCCAACTAATACAATACAGGATGACTTCACAGTCTCGGGGTAGACAAAGATTGATGGAATCTTTGTCTAAAGATTAGATGTGATGTAAAAGGCACTAGCCATAAAAGAAAAGAAAAAAGAAAAGACAAATTGAACTTTATTAAAATTAATAACGCCTGCTGGAAAACTGGAAACAACCCAAATTTCCATCAACAGATGAAAGAATAAGCAAATTGGGATTACATCTTTGCAGTGAAATATTGCATAGAAATAAAAAGAACAAACTACTGATAAACACAATAGCATGGACTAATCTCAAAAATAGGATGTTGAATCGCCAAAGGCAAGGGAAGCAAGGGCAAAAATGAACTATTGGGACTTCATCAAGATAAAAAGCTTTTGCACAGCAAAGGAAACAGTCAACAAAACCAAAAGACAACTGACAGAATGGGAGAAGATATTTGCAAATGACATATCAGATAAAGGGCTAGTATCCAAAATCTATAAAGAACTTATCAAACTCAACACCCAAAGAAAAAGAATCCAATCAAGAAATGGGCAGAAAACATGAACAGACATTTCTGCAAAGAAGACATCCAAATGGCCAACAGACAAAAGTGTTCAACATCACTCGGCATCAGGGAAATCCAAATCAAAACCTCAATGAGATGCCATCTCACACCAGTCAGAATGGCTAAAATTAACAAGTCAGGAAATGACAGATGTTGGCGGGGATGCGGAGAAAGGGGAACCCTCCTACACTGTTGGTGGGAATGCAAGCTGGTGCAGCCACTCTGGAAATCAGTATGGAGGTTCCTCAAAAAGTTGAAAATAGAGCTACCCTACGACCCAGCAATTGCACTACTGGCTATTTACTCCAAAGATACAAATGTACTGATCCAAAGGGGTACGTGCACCCCAATGTTTATAGCATCAACGTCTACAATAGCCAAACTATGGAAAGAGCCAAGATGTCCATCAACAGATGGATAAAGAAGATGTGGTATATATATATATATATATATATATATATATATATATATACACATACAGACACAATGGAATATCATGCAGCCATCAAAAAACACGAAATCTTGCCATTTGCAACAATGTGGACGGAACTAGAGGGTATTATGCTAAGCGAAATAAGTCAGTCAGAGAAAGACAAGTATCATATGAGCTCACTGATATGAAGAATTCTTTTTTTTTTTTTTTTTTATTTTTTTTAAAGATTTTATTTATTTATTTGACAGCGAGAGACACAGCGAGAGAAGGAACACAAGCAGGGGGAGTGGGAGAGGGAGAAGCAGGCTTCCTGCAGAGCAAGGAGCCCGATGCGGGGCTCGATCCCAGGACCCCGGGATCATGACCTGAGCCAAAGGCAGACGATCAACAACTGAGCCACCCAGGCGCCCCTGATATGAAGAATTCTTAATCTCAGGAAACAAACTGAGGATTGTTGTGGGAGGGATGGGGTGGCTGGGTGATAGGCATTGGGGAAGGTATGTGCTATGGTGAGCGCTGTGAATTGTGTAAGACTGATGAATCACAGACCTGTACCTCTGAAACAAATAATACATTATATGTTTAAAAAAAAAAAAAAAGAAGAAGATAGTCGGAAGGGAAAAATGAAGGGGGGGAAATCGGAGGGGGAGACGAACCATGAAAGGCTATGGCCTCTGAGAAACAAACTGAGGGTTTTAGAGGGGAGGGGGGTGGGGGGATGGGTTAGCCTGGTGATGGGTATTAAGGAGGGCATGTATTGAACGGAGCACTGGGTGTTATATGCAAACAACGAATCATGGAACACTACATCAAAAACTAATGATGTAATGCATGGTGACTAACATAACATAAAAAAAAAAAAAATGGATGTTAAAGAAAAGAAGCCAGACACAAAAGAATCCACGCTGTATTCATATAAAGTGCAGAAGCTAGCAAAATCAATCCATGGTGATACGAACCAGAATTTTGGTTGCCTCTATGGGGGGCCAGGAATTGATTAGAAAGCGGTAGGAGGGAAATTTCTGGGGTGATGAAAATGTTCTAGAATTTGATTAGGGTGATGATAGTATATATTTGTCATCATAACTATTCAAACTTATTTGAGATCTGTGCATACATATGTGTATGTAAATTATATCTGAATGAACAAAAACAAAAAGGATTTTTAAAAGATTGTATGAGATACTACCTATAGCCACCAGTTTCTTAAAAACTAAGAAGTCTCATAATGCCCAGTATCAGAAAATATATGAAATTCTTAACCACTCCTAATAGGAATGTAATTTGGTTCAACTACTTGGCAAAACAACATGACACCATCTTGTGAATTTGAACACTTGGGAACCAATGACCCAGCAATTCTACTCAAGAAACACTTCCACTTAACTGACAGGCCATGTGGATTAAAGAAGATCCAGATAAAATAATAAAAATATAGAGGAAAATCATGGCAAACATTTGTATAACTTTAGGATGAGAGCAACTTTCTGAAGCAAGAAGGAAAAGACACACTTACCAACGTAAAATTTAAAATTGTATTGCAAAAGACACCATAAACGGAGTCCAAAGACAATAAACTGGGAATAAATATTTGCAACACATATGACAGGTAAAGGGTTAATACCTGTAATCAATGAAAAGCACCTGTAATTCCTGGGAGAAAAACACCTCAGCAGAAAAATAAGCAAAATATATGAATAGGCAGTTCACAAAAGAGGAATACAAGTGTCCAAAACAAAATAAAACAAAACACTGAAACATGTTTATCTTCACGAGTAATCAAAACACATTGTGTGGGGTGCCTGGGTGGCTTAGTCGGTTAAGCGTCTGCCTTCGGCTGGGGTCATGGTCCCAGGCTCCTGGGATCGAGCCCCATATGGGGCTCTCCGCTCAGCTGCAAGTCGGCTTCTCCCTCTCCTCTGTGATCTCTCTCACTTTTGCTCTCTCTCAAATAATCTTAAAAAAAACAAAGCAAAACACAACACAACACGTTTTGTTTTTGTGATGATTAACAGTGGCAAACATTTTCAATATTTTTTAAGATTTTATTATTTTTTTAAGATTTTATTTATTTGTCAGACAGAGAGAGAGAGAGAGCACAAGCAGGGGGAGTGGCAGGCAGAGGGAGAAACAGGCTCCCCGCTGAGCAAGGAGCCCGATGCGGGGCTCAATCCCAGGACCCTGACTTGAGCCGAAGGCAGACGCTTAATCGAATGAGCCACCCAGGTGTCCCTAAGATTTCATTTTTAAGTAATCTCTGCACCCAACGTGGGGCTCGACCTCACAACCCCGAAATCAAGAGTTGCACCAACTGAGCCAGCCAGGCACCCCTCAATCTTTTTGATGTCAGATTCCTCCCTGTCTTTATCCTCATGTTCTCCCCAATTCCCTGTAATTGGCTTTGACCTCGACATTCCACTGAAATTGCCCTTGGTGAGATCTTCCAAATACAAAGAGCACTCCTAACCCTCTCTAGAATTCTCCAAGGCACTTGGCCCCTCACCTTTCCTTCCATGAATACTCCTCCCAGGCTTCTTTTTTTTTTTTTTTTAAGATTTTATTTATTTATTTGTCAGAGAGAGAGAGAGAGCACAAACAGGGGGAGCAGCAGGGAGAGGGAAAAGCAGACTCTCCACTGAGCAAGGACCCTGATGCAGGACTTGATCCCAAGAGCCTGGGATCGTGACCTGAGCTGAAGGCAGACACTTAACCAACTGAGCTACCCAGGCATCCCTCCTCCCAGGCTTCTTGAAGAATCATTCCCACCGGGCTCCTGGGTGGCTTAGTCAGTTAAGTGTCTGCGTTTGGCTTGGATCACGGTCCCAGGGTCCTGGGATTGAGTCCTGTGTCAGGCTCCTTGCTCAGTGGGGAGCCTGCTTCTTCCTCTGCCTCCACTCCCCCTGCTTGTGTGCTGTCTCGCAAATAAGTAAGATCTTATTAAAAATTTTTTTAAAAAGATTTATTCCCACCATCGTAGACCACTTCTATCTCTTGACCAGCCATTCTCCTTCCTTTTCCTGCGCTCTAGGTTTGGCCAACGGTGGGTGGACATTTCTTTTTTGAGGGGTGGGCGAGGGAGGCTGCTCAGCATCTGAGAATTTCCCACCTTATGAATCTTTTATGCAGACCTCACTGTCACTCTAGAAGCTGAAAATGCCAGGTATGTGCTTTCCCAGCCCCTTCTGCAACGGGCGCTGGCACTGACCTGGGCTGGGCTGGGCTGATCAGATGCAGGTATGGTAGACTTTGACTCTGGACTTACTGGTGGAAAAAAGCAGAATCAATGGACCGGTGTTCCTGGCAGTTTCCCTGGCAGTCCTGTGGAGCTCGGTTCTCAGCCCGACCGTGTCAGCGGTGTGAGGTGTGACATCTAGTGGACAGTGGTATCCTCACCAAACAGTGTTTATAGAGTGATTTTTGGCTCTGGTTTTAGCCATTTAGGCTCTGAGCCTGGTTCTCCAGCTTTCCCAGTGATTCTGTGAGCTATCTATAGCTTAACTTAAAAAATCAGAATCTATTTCCGTTGCTTGCGACTGAGAACTCTGACAAATATAGCATTTCAAAAAGCTGTCCTCCATTCTGTGTCTCTATACCACTTAAAACCACACTTATCTACCTTCTAAACTTCTTTTTTTTTTTAAAGATTTTATTTATTTATTTGACAGAGAGAGACATAGCGAGAGCAGGAACACAAGCAGGGGGAGTGGGAGAGGGACAAGCAGGCTTCCCGCAGAGCAGAGAGCCCGATGCGGGGCTCGATCCCAGGACCCTGGGATCATGACCTGAGCCGAAGGCAGACGCCTAACGACTGAGCCACCCAGGCGCCCTACCTTCTAAACTTCTATTTTAAATAAGCCATGAAACTCAGCACATTATCATTTGCTACCTTATACTTTAATATTTCATTTTCATATGTTTATTACAAGCCCTGTTATGCCTATAAATTATGTTTCTCTAACAATACCATCAACAATGAGCACAATTACAGTGAAAGATCACATAGCCTTATATATTTGCTAATGGAGATGACGGGAACAGGACAAACTGAAAACAGAGGGGTACACGGCTGGCAGGTGCAGTGTCCCCGAGCAGTGGAGAGAAGAGATCTAGAACCCAAGTCAAGGAGTTGGCCTTGGGAGCAGAGACGGTTCAGCTGTAGGAGGAGGGCAGACAGAGTGTAAGCGTACAGATGCTTTCAGTGGTAGGTGTGGTAGTGAGTGCCTTAATTTTCTCTGTGCATCAGGCAAACAAATGAAACTACCCAAATTTCCATCAACAGGTGAAAGGATAAAAGAAATTTTCACCTACTAACCTCCACTCTTCTGCTCTCTACTATCAAAGCTCCTCCTGAGGGAAGGTCCCGTGAGAACAAAGCAAACAGAATGTAGGTAAGAAATACAGCAGATAAAGTCACTTTATTTTGTTCAAGGATAAATTCATGGCAAGTAGCCATATCTTCTCAGGCTATTTAGCCGTTAAACTTCAGAATGAGATATTGTTGTTATTACAGGGCTATCATTAACCTGTTTATTTCAATTGGAAGACAAAGTATTTGACAGAGGACGGACTTTGTCAACACATTTAGCAGACACTTTCCGTAGATTGAATGAGTTAAAAATATAGAGCTCTGAGACTTTGACCAAAAAAAAAAAAAGTATTTAAAATATGTCATAAGATAAACATGATGTATTGTAAATATTTTTTAAATTTTCTGTAAATTATGACATTTTGATGTATATTTGACATTATGACATTAAAAAACCTTTCTGGCTAGGGAGAGACTGCCCCTCCCAGAGTGGCCTACGAGCACGCCTTTTGTATGCCTACCAACCAATTCAGAGTTCATACTCCCAACTACCTTCTGATCTAACTCTCACACACTAAGCCAGTATAGTTGGTCCTTGAACAACACGGGTTTGAACTGTGTGGGTCCACTTATAAATGGATTTTTTTCAATAAATATACTACAGTACTATAAAGGTACTTTCTCAGTCTTCTATTTTCTCAATAATATTTTCTTTTTCTCTAGCTTACTTTATTGTAAGAATACAGTATATAAAATATATAACATACAAAATATGTGTTAGTTGACTGTTTATGTTAGTGGTATGGCATCCAGTCATCAGTACGCTATTAGTAAAATTTGGGGGGAGTCAAAAGTTATATGCAGATTTTTGACTGTGCACAGGGTGGGAGACAGGGTGTCCTGGTGCCCAACCCCCACACTGCTCAAGGGTAAACTGTATTGCCCTTGCCCTAAATGATTCCAGATCCCAGTACCAGGTAACTAGGGACCACCCCTAGAGCTCACAGCTGACGAAAATTATTTCAAAACTAGCCAATCCTAAACTGTTCGTCCTGCATTGTCTTTTCCATGGCAAGCCCAGAAAGGGCCATGGACTAGGCTCTACCTTCTGATCAATGCCGGTGCTTGCTACGTGGCCCTGCCTAGTGTGCGGTGACCTCTCTCTAGGATATGGGAGTATAATAATTTTCTTCCTTTTGGGGTACCTGGCTGGCTCAGTCAGTAGAGCATGTGACTCTTGATCTCAAGAGACCCACAATGGGCATGGAGCCTACTTAAGAAAAAAAAATTCTTGGGGCGCCTGGGTGGCTCAGTCGTTGGGCGTCTGCCTTCGGCTCAGGTCGTGGTCCCAGAGTCCTGGGATCGAGCCCCGCATCGGGCTCTCTGCCGAGCAGAGAGCCCGCTTCTCCCTCTCCCACTCCTCCTGCTTGTGTTCCCTCTCTGTCAAATAAGTGAAGCCTTTAAAAAAAAAAAAAAAAAATTCTTCCTCTCAAGCCTCATTCTCGTCTCCTCCTGTGCCTGTACTGACTTTACCATACCATATCCAACATGTACATTCTTTCTTTTTATTATTATTATTGAAGTATGGTTGACACATAATGTTACATTAGTCTCAGGTACGCAACATAGTGATTCCACAAGTCTATATGTTATTCTATGCTGACCACAAGTGTAGCTACCATCTGTCACCATACGATGCCATTAAAACATAGGTCTTGTCAAAACAACACAATTTAAAAATGGGCAAAAGAATTCAATACACATTTCACCAAAGAAGATATATGAATGGCTAAAAAACACATGAAAATAAGCAGTTGAGGGGCACCTGGGTGGCTCTGTTGGTTAGGCGTCTGCCTTTGGCCCAGGTCATAATCTCAGCATCCTGGGATCGAGCCCCACGGGGAGTCTGCTTCTCCCTCTCATGCTCTTTCTCTCTCTTTCAAATAAATAAATAAAATATTTTTTTAAAAAAGAAAATAAGCAGTTGAAAAAATGTTCAACATCATTATCCATCGGGGAAATGCAAATTAAAACCACAATGAATAACGGGGCACCTGGGTGGCTCAGTTGTTAAGCAGCTGCCTTCGGCTCAGGTCATGGTCCCAGGGTCCTGGGATCGAGCCCCGCATCGGGCTCCCTGCTCCGCAGGAAGCCTGCTTCTCCCTCTCCCATTCCCCCTGCTTGTGTTCCCTCTCATGCTGTGTCTCTCTCTGTCAAATAAATAAAATCTTAAAAAAAAAAACAAAACACAATGAATAAAAAAGAAACCACAATGAGATACCATTTTGCACCACTGGAATGACTAAAATTAAAAAGAGAAACAATTAGGGCGCCTGGGTGGCTCAGATGGTTAAGCATCTGCCTTCGGCTCAGGTCATGATCCCAGAGTCCTGGGATCGAGTCCCGCAGCGGGCTCCCTGCTAGGCGGGGAGCCTGCTTCTCCCTCTGCCTCTGCCTCTCTCTCTCTCTCTGTCTCTCTGACTCTCATGAATAAATAAATAAAACATTTAAAAAAAAATAAAAAAAAAATAAAAAAAAAAAAAATAAAAAGATAAACAATTAAAAGTGCCGGCCCATGGAGAGGAAATTCGCAATGGTTATCTCTATGAAATGGAATTTTAGATATCGATCATGTATTTGTGTACTTTTTCATATGTCCCTAAGTGTCTTTAATTAATATCTTTAATCTGTAAAAATCTAAAAAGAAATGTTATTATTAATAATTTTAAAACTAAGCTGGGGTGCCTGGGTGGCTCAGTCGGTTGAGTGCTAACTCTTGGTTTCAGCTCAGGTTGTGATCTAATGGGTCATGGGATAGAGCCCCGTGCTGGGCTCTGTGCTCAGCGAGGAGTCTGCTTGAGAGTCTCTCCCTCTGCCCCACCCCCACTCGCACACACTCTCACTTTTCCTAAAATAAATAAATGTATTTTTAAAACTTAAAAAAAAAAGTGCTGGCCCAGATGTGAAAAAACAGGAGATCTCAGACACGGAGAATATAAAACGCACAGCAACTTTGGAAAATAGTCTGTCAGTTTCTTAAAAGGATAAACATAAAGTTACCATTAAGATCTAGCAATTTCACAACTAAGTATCTACCCAAGAGAAATGAAAACCTATGTCCACACAAATACTTTTACATGAACGTTTATAGCAGTGTTATTCATAATAGCCCAAACTGGAAACAACCCAAATTTTCTTCAATGGATGAATGGATATACAAAATGTGGTATATCCATACAATGGGATACCATTCAGGAATAAAAAGGAAAGCACTACAATGCCAGGATGGTTCAACATCTGAAAATCAATTCATGTAATACATTCTGTTACTAGAATAGAAAAAAATTACATGATCATCTCAATATACAAAGAAGAATTTGACAAAACCCAACACTCTTTCATGCTAAAAAACACTCAACAAATTAGGACTAGAAGGGAACTTCCTCAACCTGATAAAGGTCTTCTATTAAAAACACACAGCTGGGGTGCCTGGGGGGCTCAGTTGCTTAAGTGTCTGACTCTTGACCTTGGCTTAGGTCTTGATGTCATGGTTGTGAGTTCGAGCCCTGCATTAAAAAAAAAAAAAAATCAAACCCACACAGCTAATATCATACTTAATGGTGAAAGACTGAATGCTTTACCCCTAAGATCAGGAACAAGACTAGGCTCTCTGCTCTCCCCACTTCTATTCAACATTGTACTGGAGGGGCTGGCCAGGGCAACTGGGCAAGAAAAAGAAATAAAAGGCATCCAAATTGGAAAGGAAGAAGGCTATCTCTATTTACAGGTGACATGATTGTGTAAATAAGAAATCCAAGGAATCCACTAGAGATTCTTATAACTAAGAAACTAGTTCAGCAAGATTGTAGGATACAAGATCAGTATTTTTTTAAAGGATTATTTATTTAGTACCTTCTACACCCAAAGTGGGGCTCGAACTTACTACCCTGATCAAGAGTCACATGTTCTTCCGACTGAGCCGGCCAGGTGTCCCAAGATCAATATTTTAAAAAATTCTATTTTTATACACTTGCAATGAAAACCCGGAAATGAAAGTTAAAAAAAAAAAAAAAAAGTTAAGTGGAATAGGCTATTCACAAAAAGACAAATTTGTATGATTCCACTTATATGAAATACCTAGACTATTCAAATTTATAGAGAGAAAACAGAATAGTGGCTGCCAGGGGTTGGAGAGAGGAGGAATGCAGAACTAGCATGTAATAGGTATAGAGTTTCAGTTTGGGAAGATGGAAAAAGGAGTATAGATAGATAGTGGTGATGGCTGGACAACAATGTAAATATACTTAATACCACTGAACTGTATGGACAGTTAAAATGTTTAAAATGGTAAATTCTATGGTATGTGCATTTTACCACAATAAAAGGAAGTAAGGAATGAAGTATTGATACGTGCTACAACTTGCATGAACACTGAAAACATTATGCTAGGTGAAAATAAGTCGGTCACAAAAGTTCACATATATTGTGCCTGAAAGTCTAAAATAGGTAAATCGATACAGACAGATAGATTAGGGCTGGTGGCGGGGGGGGGGGGGGGTGGTGGTGAGAGGAGGTGATGAATAAAAGATGGATAGCTAAAGGGTACTTTAGGGTTTACTTAAGTACTTTAGGTATTTAAAGTGTTTCTTTTTGAGGTGATGAAAATGTTCTAAAGTTCACTGTGGTGGTGACTGAATATTTATGTGAATATAGTCAAAACCACTGAATTGTACACTTGAAGTGGTACAATTTGAATGAATTGTTTATGTGAATTATCTCTCAATAAGGCTAGTTTTTTTCATTAAAGATTTTATTTATTCATTTGAGAGAAAGAGACAGAGCACAAGCAGGGGGAGAGGCAGAGGAGAGGGAGAAGCAGATTCCCCACTGAACTGAGAGCTCAATCCCAGGACCTGGAGATCATGACCGCAGCCAAAGGCAGAGGCTTAACCATCTGAGTCACCCAGGTGCCCCAATAAGGCTGTTTTATAAAAAAAGAATGGGGGCGCCCGGGTGGCACAGTTGGTTAAGTGTCCAACTCTTAGTTTGGCTCAGGTCGTGATCTTAGGGTCATGAGATTGAGCATGCATCAGGCTCTGTGCTCAGTGCAGAGTCTGCTTGAGATTCTCTCTCTCTCTTCCTCTCCCCTCCCAACCCTACTCTCTCTCTCCCCCACCTCGAAAATAATAAACAAATCTTTTAAAAAATACATAAAAGAAGAATGAACTATCAATATATACTACAACACCAGTGAACCTCAAAAACATTACGCAAAGTGAAAGAAGCCAGACACAAAAGGCCACATACTGTATGATTTCATTTATATGAAAGGTCATCTTTGGGAAAGAGAAGCCGATGACCGGTGGGTTGGGCAGCCCTAGTTCCTATTGCCTTCCTAGTTCCTATTCCCTTCCAAGCCTTCAGACTAGCACCACTCAAGTGACCTCTCAAATGGTGACCTGGCATGAAGAAGATGTGGGTGGGATGAACATCTGGGTGAGGCAAGAAACTTGCGCAGATTCAGCAGTAGCCACACTTGCCCCCTTACTCTCCAGCAAATCACCTTGCTGATAACTGTGGAGCAAAGTGTAAGCAGCAAGGAGAAAGTAAGCCAAGAGGGGACCTGGGAGACAGAACCTATTTCCTTGGGAAGCTACCATCTGAGAAAGCTCTTCTTCATTCCTCAGAAGTACCTCTACTGCATTCTCTTCCCTCCCAGCCCCTCCTAGGCACTCAGCTGAATCTGCTCACACCCACTCCCTCTATCTCTGTGAGTGCTTGGGCACCCATGCTCAGTTCTGTGAAAATGAATAAAGGAAACCTCCTTCAAAATGGAATAGGGAAGCCACGAAGGGGGGTCTCTCATGCACCACGACTCATGGAAGCTTGCAGCTCAGTAGGAAGAAGGAAGTTTTCCTCCCCGCCCAGCAAGAGCAAGCTGCCCTCACCTGCAGCCACTTCGAATGCTCATTTTCCTCCAATGGATTTCTGTTCAAAACCACCCCTTCCAGCTTCCTCCTTTCCTCTATAAAAGGACCCTCTCCTTCTCTGTTCTCTGCACGTGCCTAGGGTTCGCCATCATTTGGGTGTCCTGTATTGCATCTCCTCTGCTATTCCTGAATAAACTCATTTACTGCTCCATAACCTTTGTTTAATTTTTAAGGTGGACGGGTCACATCAGATCTGGATGAGTGTGAAGTCAGTTTTCAAAGTTGTACAATCTTCCTTTAGCCATCCAGATTTTGGAGAATTTGGCCATCCTTTCTCTATGGAATGTGAATTATCTAGTGACCAATGACTTCCTCTTCTCTCTCTTCACCTCGTATTCGCACCTGGTGGTCGCTCCACTTACCAACAACTCCCCAAAGTGTAAGGAAGAAGACAAATTTATACTTTTAGCCTCATTTTTTAGAAACCATGGAGTAAAATTTCTCTGGGAAACTGGCTGAAACTAAGGGGTCAAAGGACACGGACTGGAGAAATTATTTGTTTCAAATGATCTTTCCTCCTCTATGTTCTGGGAAAATGTAAATTATTTGGTTGTTTGTAACAGTCAGAAATTATCCTGTCAGTACTGTGACTCCTTTGCCAAACTTCCTATTGAAAATTAGGGCATTAGATGCAATATATGTTAAGAAAGAAAAAAAGAAGAAGAAGAATGTAGCAGGAGGGGAAGAATGAAGGGGGGGAAATCGGAGGGGGAGAAGAATCATGAGAGACGATGGACTCTGAAAAACAAACTGAGGGTTCTAGAGGGGAGGGGGGTGGGAGGATGGGTTAGCCTGGTGATGGGTATTGAGGAGGGCACGTTCTGCATGGAGCACTGGGTGTTATGCACAAACAATGAATCATGGAACACTCTATCTAAAACTAATGATGTAATGTATGGGGATTAACATAACAATAAAAAATTAAAAAAAAAAGAAAATTAGGGCATTAGAGTGTTATGCAAATGAGGGGGCTTTGGGGCACCTGGGTGGCTCAGTTGTTAAGCGACTGCCTTTGGCTCAGGTCATAATCCCAGGATCCATGATCCCAGGGTCCGCAGGAAGCCTGCTTCTCCCTCTCCCACTCCCCCTGCTTGTGTTCCCTCTTGCTGTGTCTCTCTCTGTCAAATAAATAAATAAAATCTTTAAAAAAAATGAGGGGGCCGAATTCTGCACCACCTTCTTCAGATGGGCAGTGGGAACTTGGGCTTTCCCAATGTGCCTGAGCACCTAGTTGACCCTGGGTTGGGGCAGAAGGTGGCAGAGGAGGAGTAATCTTTAACAGGAGTGTTAACTGTCCCTCTTACCCTCTTTTTAGAAGTGGCCTCTCTAAAGAGCCCTCTTGTCCTCTGGCACTTATATCTCCACACTTAACTTCACCCCATCCTGCTTGGATAGAGGCAATGAAACACCCCTTAGCTCAGACTTCTGGATAGGATGATGTATTTGTCTCCAGTGGCTAATGTAAATTTGCAAACAGCTGCTCACTTGCAAATAGCCCTGTAGTATTGCTTAGCTGTCTCCTGTATTTCTTGCCAGTAGATGATTAGATAGAGGGGCTTGATTCAAGTTAGATTTTTTTGACGAGAATATTTTATTTTTCACCAGGAGGCATCTAATGTCTGGTTGTCTCTCTTTTTGTGAGTCAGCAGCCATTGACGGTCATTGCCTAAATGATCCATTAATTATTAGCAATTATGAAATGCAAATCTACATTTTGTTATTTTCTTTCTTTCTTTCCTTCTTTCTCTCTCTCTCTCTTTCTTTTTTTAGAGAGAGAGAGCCTGTGGGGGGGGGAGAAGGGGAGCGAGAGAATTAGGCAGGCTCCATGCTCAGCGCACAGCCCAACTCAGGGCTCAATTTCAGGACCTTGAGATCATGACCTGAGCAGACATCAAGAATCTGACGCTTAATCGACTGAGCCACCCAGGTGCCTCACAAATCTACATTTCTTTTTTCTTTTCTTTTTTTCGGAATCTAATCTTTATTTACAGGACACTGCAACATAGGAGATTCCACATAGAAATAAGAAACCCACTGAGAGGAGGGGCTTCATACAGTTTGCACAGTTTGGAACTAGTCAAGTATAGTTTCATTGTAAAAAGTGCTACAGTAACAAAACATATTTAAAAAGAGTTCCTAGTAGAGAAAGAGTAAGACAAACTTCTACCAAACGGAGTACACAACAAACAACTTTCTGCCTCGGCTGTACCATCTAAAAGTTAAAGGTCCCAGGAGTGCCATCCTGAACCTGGAACGTATAGCCTTCAGAGGTGTTTCTGGCACAACATTCTGATCTTCCTCTCCCTCTACAGAGCAATACTTCTCAATCAAGTTCAACGAAGCTTCGTACAGAGGCTCATCTTCATGGTTTTGTAGAGCTTCAATTTTGTCCAAACCTCCACATTCTTCAATCATTATAGTAAGTTTCCCAGTTTCACCTAATTTCTCAGCAGCCTGAAAGATGTTTGAAATGGCATCCAGAATAACCAGAATAATTTGGTATCTTTTGCAGTTAAGAGGTTCATCCATGGTTCTATTATGCCACCATGAATGAGGTATACAATCTGTTCAACTGTTCTGCTACTTGTATAGTTGGTCACAGCCCAGACAGCTTCCTTTGGTGTCTTAAAAGTCTGCCTTAGAGAGAACACCAACAAGGAATGGGACTAATCCATGATTCACAACTTGCTGTATCTGGTCCTGGCGACCAGCTGTGATGTTTGACATTGTCTACATAACTTCCTTGGTTTGGGGGTTCGTTAGCAGGCTGGGAAAGACAGCAAGTGCTCCTGCATCTATTACAACCTGAGTCTGTTCATCTGTCCCAGTGACAATATTTCCTATGGCTCTTAGCGCAGGAGTCACAGTGGGCAATTCAGTAGCTCCTAGAAGCCTAAGGTTACCTTGCTTCTGTTCAAATCTACATTTCTTAATTTGTAAAAATAGGAACACTAATACCTGACATTAGAGATACCAGGTTTCTTACTGAGATTAAATGGGATAATTATAGTTGTTTGTTAAGCTATTTTTCTTAGGATGCTGTACATACTTTCATAAGGTACCAATACCATGTCCAATAAACGGATAATAAAACTAGTATGAAGAAGCCACTTGCCAAAGATCACACTGCTAAATATTGGTGGAGTCAGGATTTAAAGCCAGGTCCATCTAACTACAAAGTTTATGTTCTTCCCACTGCTTTTCTAAAATGTATTTTATTGTGGGACTACTCTCAGCAAGGCACTTGCCCTAAACATTTTATTCAACTCTCTCATCAGTATCTTGGTATTGGTATTGCCCACTTTGCACGGACAAAAAAAACCCCTGAAGTTCAAAGAGGTCAGGTAACTTCCCCAAAGCCATGAAGCCTTGGAGTAAAGAAGGACATGGCCTAAGTGTCCCCAAGTGGCATTATCCGTCCGTGTAGCACGCACGTCTGGCTTCTCAGTTCGGTAAGCTTTAAGAATTAGTGCAATGCACGTGCCTGCTAGTTAACAGTAGACAGATGGGAGCGAGTACTCTACCTGAGCGTGTATAAATGACGTGGCACTAGAGCTGACATCTGTTCCTATGCAAATAAGGTATAGCATAAACCCGCTGAAACACAAGGAAGCGCCAGCAGCAGCGCGCCGGCTCTTTGAGACCTTGGCAGAGAAGTGCGCAGGCGCGCAGAAGCCCGGCGGAGGGGCGGGGCGAACGGTGCCTCAGAGGTCATCCCGCCTATAGGGGGTGCCAGGCGAGCCTGGCTAGCACCCTAACCCAGCAGCAGGCTCTTCTGCATTCACCAGCCAGTGCTCGGGATCTTGGGATCCGGTGGCAAGCAGCTCCTTCAGGTAAGACGTTCCGGATCTCTGGGGACGGAAACACAGCGGGAGGGGGAGAAGCGAGGCCGGGTAGGTGACCAGCCCAGAAATCGGCCAGCTCCGAGAAGCCAAACCACTTCCCTTAGAGGTAACGCGAGAATGGGCGGGGTCTGGCCCCGGGGCCCAAGCGAGGGGAGGTGCCGGTTCGGGGGGCGGGGTTGGAGGCGGGGAGACTCGGCTGTCAGGGCCCGCCTACACCAGCCCCGCTTCCTGGTCTGCGTCCCCACTCCGTCCCACCGGGTGCCGGCTCCCTACCTGGACCTCGCAGTTGGGAACACGGATTCCTCCCTCTCTGGGAGGACCCTTTCCTCCCTCCACCCTCGGCTGTCCTCTCAGGTGAAGCCTCCATGGAGCGGTTCCTGGCCCAGCTGTGCGAGACCAGTGTGTTGCAGCCGCTGCCGGTGTGGGAGGGGGACACCACGGGCCACTGCTTCACCCAGCTGGTGCTCAGCGCCCTGCCCCATGCGCTCCTCGCCGTGCTCAGTGCCTGCCACTGGGGCACTCCGAGGTGGGTAGAAGCAGGTGCAAGACATCTGTCCATGTGTGCCTGCGGACCTCAGCCGAAACCCACATTTCCGCGGTAGTGTAACCAGAATAGTGAGGTCTATGGAGTGGGGCAAAAATAAAATAAAATCTGCGCATTAGCACCTTGCAGCAGCGTAGCCGTTTTGGGTCGAGTTACCTGTCTTCTCTGAGCCTCATAGCATTGTTGGGAGGTTTAAATCAGATAATGCATTAAAGCATATAGCGCAGTGCCTGGTACATTTTTAAAGGCCCGATGCGTGATAGAAAGCATCAGGTCTGTAGATTTTCAGATACCCAAACACAACTGTCATGATTGGAGGCAAAATTGGGTGAACAATGTTTTTAGCCAGAAAGGATAGCTTCTGTTGTAGTTGTAGGACCAGTTTCTCACCACTTCCATCCATGAAAACTCCGTGTTCCCTAGACTAAGAGAAGTGTATGTACCCTGCTGGAAAGGAAGCAGTAGGTAAAAGAGAAGAGCAAAACCAAAACCTTAATCTTCCTAGGTTTGGGGCTCTACCGTGCAAGTATCAAACTCACCTTGATTTTGTATTTATTTTCTGTATGGCTAGATACGTCTGAAGTTATTCACTCTGGCTACTGACAAGGCAGGAGAGAAGTCTAGTCTCTGCCTTTTGGAGTCCCTAGTCTGATAGACGGAATGTGTCCCTATCCAAGATGAATCAGGGGGCTGATGAATCCCTTCCTTGAGGAGGAGAAGCTTGGGATCTGCTTGGTCTGGGGGGAATCCTGATTTGCCTTTTACATAGAATGAGGCAGAAGTCTAGGGAGGGTTAATCAGTTAGCATAGACATCCAAAGCCTGCTCAGAGGAGTATCTATTAAAAATAGACACAGTGCTTCTGGGAACCCACAGTCTAAGGAGCAGGCAAGAAAGACCATCATATAATCAATAGAAATTGCGGTTTTTGCACTTCACTTGTCAGACTTTTTGTACATTGCTGAAAATGGTTAGAGAGATCCAGAATCTCAGACAAGAAAGGACCTGAGAAGGCTCTGGGTCCAGACTCCTCACTGCTCACTGTACTGATAAGGAAAATGAAATGCGAGAGGGAAGGAAACCTTACCCAGGGGCATAAGAAGACTGGTTGATGGCCAACTTGGGGCCTCCAAGGGCCCAATGTTTTGTCCCCACATCTTAGGAAATAGGATTCTTAAAGGTTAGCTTTTATCCCAGTATAAACCGCTCCACATTACTGTGATTAACTGGATTTTTTAGAGGAAATCCAAAGCATTCTAATTTAGGATTAAACTTTTTCAGTACCCCAGCCCTGCCAACAAAGGGAACAATAGAGTTAGTCTTCTCATTATGTAAACCTTCAAGGCATTCTAATATTTACTGCTGCAGGTGTATTATCCTGTACTTGATTTTTAAAGTAGACAGGTCACCCTTTTGTTGACTGAAAACGTTTTTTGCATGCCAAGAAGATAGAGACAAAACTAAAAAGAGGTTTTTGTTCAGCAAATGGAGTCACAAATATGATCTATACCACCTTCTACAACCGTTGGAAAGAGAGTAGAATATTTTGAGGCTTCATAAAATTTAGGCTATTGTATTAGAGTGTAGAAGCCATATATAAGTCAAGTTTCTATTCATCTAATAGTGCCTTGGGTGAATTTAAGGGTTATTTTAGGTAGATACTTTCATAAAAATGAATACTCATTTCTTGGTCGTTATCTGTATGAAAACTTAGGATTTTTTTTTTCTAGTTAGTCTTCACATTCCAGACATCCTTAACTAAAAATTGTTAGTTTCTGTGGCAAAAGAATGATCAGAAATGGTATGGGTAGATTGGAAAACAGATTAGGTTGTGCCAGGAAGACTTCCTGGAGGAAAAGCCCTGCATTTCAGGGTAAAATGGGATAGAAATAAGGTATAAAGGCAGGAAAAGGAGCTGATTACCTCGAGGTAAGTGAGTTATTAGAGGTGTGTCTGGCCCTCAGTCAGCCGTTATGTGCCTCCTTTTCTTTTGCCCCCTTGTCCCTAGGAATCCAGGTTACATCCTGCACTGCGGTCCCGGCTGGCGCCTCCGACTCACAGCCTCCTTCCTGCTCTCCGTCCTTCCATTGCTAGACCTCCTTCCAGTCACTTTGCCACCTGGGGCAGGCCCAGGGCCCGTAGGGCTAGAAGTGCTGGCAGGGGGGGTGGCGGCGGTGGCCTGGACCAGCCACTGCCTGGCCTTGTGGGCACTGGCTCATCCCGCCCGCGGCCACTCCCGGGGACCGCTGGCCGTGGCTCTGGCTGCCTTCCTGCCGGCCCCAGCCCTGGTTTTGACCCTGCTGTGGCACTGCCAGCGAGGCACACTTCTGCCCCCGCTTCTCCCAGGACCGCTGTCCCGCCTGTGCCTTCTCATCCTGCAGCTGGCTGCGCTCTTCGCCTATGGACTGGGCTGGGCAGTCCCCGGGGGGCCCCGGGAGCCCTGGGCCCCGGAGCCCCTCCTGTCTCAGGGACAGGAGCCTGAGGTAGCTGAAGATGGGGAGAGTTGGCTGTCACGCTTTTCCTATGCCTGGCTGGCACCCTTGCTGGCCCGAGGGGCCCGTGGAGAGCTCCGGCAGCCCCAGGACACTTGCCGCCTCCCACGCAGGCTGCACCCAATCTACCTGGCTCGTGCCTTCCAGGAGCACTGGCAGGAAGGGGCCCGGCTGTGGAGGGCCCTGTATAAGGCCTTTGGCCGGCACTACCTGGCGCTTGGACTACTGAAGCTGGTGGGGACCATGCTGGGATTCTCGGGGCCCTTGCTGCTTTCCCTCCTGGTGGGCTTCCTGGAGGAGGGGCAGGAGCCGCTGAGCAATGGACTGCTCTATGCCCTGGGGCTAGCTGGTGGGGCCGTACTGGGCGCTGTGCTGCAGAATCAGTATGGGTATGAGATACGGAAGGTGACGCTTCAGGCACGGGGGACTGTGCTGAATATTCTGTACCGAAAGGCTTTACAGCTGGGGCCCAGACGCCCTCCTGCCGGGGAGGCCCTGAATCTACTGGGCACTGACTCTGAGCGGCTGCTCAACTTTGCTGGGAGCTTCCATGAAGCCTGGGGCCTGCCCCTGCAGCTGGCCATCACCCTCTACCTGCTGCACCAGCAGGTGGGTGTGGCCTTCGTGGGTGGTCTGATCCTGGCACTGCTGCTGGTCCCTGTCAACAAAGTTATTGCCACCCGCATCATGGCCAGCAACCGGGAGATGCTACAGCACAAGGATGCGCGGGTGAAGGTGAGGGCTGCTTAGGGTCCCTCAGCAATCCGGAGACCCCACCCAGCATCCTGGTCCCTAGGTCCTCCCATGCCCAGTGCCCGAGGGTGTGAGCATGATCTAGAAGTTAAGAGCTCAGACTGGAGAAAGACATGGGTTCATTTTTTTTTTTTTAAGATTTTATTTATTTATTTGACAGAGAGAGACACAGCGAGAGAGGGAACACAAGCAGGGGGAGTGGGAGAGGGAGAAGCAGGCCTCCCGCTGAGCAGGGAGCCCGATGCGGGGCTCGATCCCAGGACCCTGGGACCATGACCTGAGCCGAAGGCAGACGCTTAACGACTGAGCCACCCAGGCGCCCGAAAGACATGGGTTCATATCCCAACTCTTCCACCTACTAGTTTAATTACCTCAGACAAGTCGCTTAACCTCTTTGGGCCTCTGTCTCCTCATCTGGGGAAATGACTGTAATAATAGCTTGCTTCATAGGGTTGTCGTGAGGATGGTATGAGGTAACTCTGGGTATGGGGCCAGCACAAAGTAAGCACTAAATAGAGTGGCCTATTTGTAATACTATAGTATTAGCTCACGCAGCCCTAAGCGGCAGCCCTAGGAGGTAGGAAGCAGCCTGTCTGGGACCAAATGGGCTTTTAGTATTAGTGCCCGGAAACGAGTCTTCTACCTCTTCGTCTAGGGCAGAGACCATCTCATAGCCACATGTGGAGAGGCCTAGGAGAACCCCAGCTACCTCTAAGGGATGGGCTGTGGGGAAGGGAGTAGGTCAGTCTGCCTGGGCCAGCTGTAGGTGTTGAGGGTCTGGCTGAGTCCGTTCTGGGTTCTGCAGTGACTGGGGGATGGCAGGCCTGGCGATCCACACAGCATAGTTGTCAGCCTCTTACGGGGCTAGCTCAGAGTGCTAACAGGTCCCTCGTAGTTGGTTATGGCCCGGGCCCTTTTCCCCTACCCACGACAGCTACAGACTAGGGTCCCGGTGCCTCGCTGGCTTGCGGGCTGGGGATGTGTGAATGTGGGGATGCAAGGAGTTCCTCTAGCCCTTGCCCATCTTGCCTGGACTCGTCTGAGCCTGGGCTGTGGTGTGGGCCTCCTACACCTGTGTGCTCCTACAGGAATAGTTCCCATCCCACCCAAGCCATGGGCCAGGCTGGCGACTAGCTCCCGAAGCCCTTTGCTTCTGGCTTTGGGAAAGAGTCCTTAGTCCCTCATCTCACGGAAGGAATGATTTTACCCCAGTGTGGTAACCCTCCTGTATTTTTACCACTTCCTCTCCTAAGAAGGTGGGGGGGATTCCAGCTCTGACTTGGTCCCCGCTCAGGAGCACACATGGAGGAGAAGTAAAAGACTGGCAGGAGAAGCAACTCAGGGCTGAAAGGGATTTGAGGGCAGGATTTCCGGAAAGGGCTGAGATGAAGAAGGGAGGGGGCTAGGGAAGTACAGAATATCTGGGCGCTCAGAGAATGGACACACAGTAGCAGGGTCTCCACTTCACACTGCTCTCTTGTCTCCAACCCTAGCTCATAACAGAGCTGCTGAATGGCATTCGGGTCATCAAGTTCTTCGGGTGGGAGCAGGCGCTGGGGGCCCGAGTAGAAGCCTGCCGAGCTCGCGAACTGGGGCGACTCTGGGTCATCAAATACCTGGATGCAGCCTATGTGTACCTGTGGGCCGCCCTGCCAGTTGTCATCTCCATTGTCATCTTCATCACCTATGTCCTCATGGGGCACCAGCTCACGGCCACCAAGGTGAGGGCCAGGAGAGGAGGAGATGGCTGTAGGAAAGTGTGGGGAGAGGCAGCAGCAAGGGGAATGCAGTGGAGTCGGGAGGGGGGCTCAGGCCCTCGGGGCTGCTGGGAAGGAGGATCTCTGGCTGCCTTAACCTTTCCCAACCCAGGCGGAATTCTCTGAAATTTCTGGGGCCTCGGATATACAACCCTTTCCTCTGTGAAGGAATTCCTTTTTTCCCTCTCTTCCTTCCTCCTCGACTTTAGCCCCAGGCTCCATGTTAGGTCCCCTTACCCTCATTTCGATGACCTTGGGGAAAAAAATCCATGATCCAGTGCTGGCTCTGGCCAGGACCAGATGATGGTTGTACTTCAGAAATCTCAGAATGCGCCCGGACTGTGTGCTTATCGAGGGGCAACCTGGATCTCTGGAGGAACATCTGGAATTTCTAGGGTTCTGAGGTGGCTCCCTTTGCCATCTCTAACCCAAGGATTTTCCTGCCAACCCCTCAGTTCTGCTGCTGCCCCATTCTTCCCTCCACTCCCCTGTCCCCAGGGCCACTCATAGAATAGGCCTTCAGATAGCTCCTGGGCTTCAGGTGATGCTTCATCCCCCTTCTGCCCTACTTAGGTGTTCACGGCATTGGCACTGGTGCGCATGCTCATTCTTCCCCTCAACAACTTCCCTTGGGTGATTAATGGCCTCCTGGAGGCCAAAGTGTCCTTGGACCGGATCCAGCGTTTCCTTGACCTTCCCAACCACAGCCCCCAAGTCTACTATAGCCCAGGTAATGGGGAGCTAGAGGGAAGAGCCCGGCACAGGTGAGGAGGGAGCTGTAGCCCCTAGGGTGCTGTACACAGGTGCTGGCGAGAAGAGCCAGAGGCCCCAGCATCCAGGCAGAGCAAGTGGGGGAGAATCCTCAGACCAGGACAAAGGCTGACTTAGCCCTGGGCCGGTAGATACAGGACAGGCAAGCCAAGGACACGCTCCTGGTTTACCCTCCCCAAGTAGGGAGGTTGTGCCTGAGAAGCCCACGTCAAGTGGCTTTTTCCCTCTTCAGATCCCCCCACAGATCCATCTACAGTGTTGGAGCTGCATGAAGCCCTGTTCTCCTGGGACCCGGTCGGGAGCAGCCAGGAGACCTTCATCAGTCACCTCGAAGTGAAGAAGGTTTGTTGGTTAGACCACCTCGGGCAGTCCCCAGGTGAATGAGAGCTACAGACTCAGTGACAGATAAACACGCCCAGGGCCCATCATAGCTAGATGGCCTGCATCTCGAAGTACCGAGAGAAAGACTGGAGGGGCTCTGGTGAGCAGGTTGTGCGCTCCTCTCTGGACGTCATCCCATTTAGCACAGTGTTCTCAGAGTCGTCTACTCTCTCCCTGGTCTTTAGACCACTGTATCCACGTCGTCCAGGCCAACAAGTGCGTCTGTCTCTCCATTGTCCCCTCCGAGGCCAGCAAGTTCAGAACAGACCCCAGAGCTTATTCAGCATCTGCCCCAGGCTGGGGACCAGGGGAAAGGCCCAGCAGCCTCTTCTGAGAAGGATTTTGCAAACGGGGTAGATAATCCTCTATTTAGCATGCTGAAAAGGGATCACACCCTGTGATTCACACCACCGCATACATCATACATCGTCAAAGAAACACGTGAAAAATATTCCTGGCAGGACAGTGTTTACCCCAGGCCTGAGTTTTCCCTCTCCCCTGACCCCTGTCCAACCCTTTGCCCCACAGCTCAACTCAGCGTTCTCTCGTCTCTACCACATTTGGCTCCCATTTCTGGCATGGGCTGTATATTTTGTTTTTCTTCTTAGTTCAGGCAAGACAAGGCTGGAATTTTTCAAAGGAATTTTACTAATGTTGTCAGTTGGGGCTTTTTTGGATATAAGTCATAGAAACCCACTGGAGCTAGCTTAAGCAAACAAGAATTTATAATAAGGAAATAGAGATGAATTGCAGAATTCAAAGGCATGCATGCAGCTGGATCTCAGCAGCAGCCCAGAATCAGGACGCAGCTCAAAGAGCTCTCTTTCTGTCTGCTCTTCTCTGTATCTGCCTCATACTTCTCTTTCAGCGGACCTGCTCTCCGCTGAGCAGAAGCTGTGACTGCAGAGAGCCCTCCCACTTACAGGCTACCGCCAGAAAGAGGGAGGATTCCCAGGGGAGGGTCTCAGCTTGGTCTGGTGCCCCTTGGAGATGGGTCAATCCTGGCTGACAGACTGGGGGCATCACAGACAGAGCTTCTGAGAACCCCACCTGTTTCTAGAAAAGCACTGTACTTCCCTGTGTCCTACATGGTGTCACTCAGTGAGGTACAGCTCAGTTTGTGGGCTGGAGAATTCTTTCCTTACAGGCTAACTGGGGCCCAGAGAGAAGCTTCTGTGGAAGGATTGGCAGCCCAGGGCCTCAGGAGGGAGACCTGATGTTACTGTCTGGCTTCCTTGCAGGGTGCCTTGGTGGGTATCGTGGGGAAGGTGGGCTGTGGGAAGAGCTCGCTGCTGGCCGCCATTGCTGGGGAGCTCCACAGGTGAGTAACCTCTAGGGCCCCCCTGTCCTCAGCTTTGACCTTCAGCAAACACTTGCCTATCCCCTACCATGTGGTGGACGCCGTTTTAGGGTCCAGGGATGTCAAGGGTCAGAGATGAACAAGACCTTGTCCCTTTCTTGGGAGAGTTTTCAGTCTGGAAAGGGGAAGGCAGTCAAGAAAGTGAGTTATCATAATCCTCACACCAGAGGGCTGTGAGTGCTATAATAGCGAGTAAAGAAATAAATGGAAACATCCCGCAAAAGCTCCTCTTTCAGAAAATGTGGTTATGCAGGGAGGGATCCAGGGAGGAGCAGAGGGATGAAGGAGGACCTTCTTTACAGTGAGGATGAATGAGTGCGGGGTGGCGGCCATGCTCTCCTCTGAGCTTCTGAACACATCCAGATCTGACAGGCACTTGCCCATAGCCAAAGAGCAATTTCTTCCCTTCCCAGTCCAGAATGAGCCTCCAGCCTCGTTAGGACCCCTCAACCCCAGTGGCTGCCCATCCAGAGACCCATGTGACATGAAGGGGGACCTGACATCGAAGACAGCAGTCTGGAGAGGCTTCTGGGAGGCCAGGGGCTGGTTATGGAGGGACCCCGTTGGGAGCTGGCCCCCACATGCTGCTGGCCTGGCTCTCTGCAGGCTGCGTGGGCGGGTGGCAGTGTGGGGGCTGTCCAAAGGCTTTGGCCTGGCCACCCAGGAACCCTGGATCCAGTTTGCTACCATCCGAGACAACATTCTCTTTGGGAAGACATTTGATGCCCAGCTGTACAAGGAAGTGCTGGAGGCCTGCGCCCTCGGTGATGACCTCTGCGTGAGTACCTGGCCCTGAGGCCTCCTGGCTGCCTGCTTCCCCGTGCCCCTGACACCTCAAGTCAGAGACTCGCTTCCCTGGGAAGGGGTTGCTTCTGCTCAGGCACCATCAACCTAAGACTGGCTGTCGTCAGGCTTGGCCCTCCCAGAGTGTCCAGTGCGTGGTTCCCCTTTCCGAGGAGGACCCAGAGGGATGGTGGTGATGGGGTGTTCCACGCAGCAGCTAGGGGAACTCTGAGGCCTCTAGGCTAGGGTTCCCTCGGAGGCTTTAGCTCTAAGTAGGTTGGGCTAGTGGTTCTGATTCAAGAGGCTCTCCCCCACCTCCCACTGGAGAGGCTTCAGAGTCAAAGTTACTCTAGGCAAGTCCATTAGATCCCCTACGTCCAGAGTACTAAATTTAGGGGGGTGAGATTTCAGATCTTACTCATGGCTTCCCCACTCAATCCCCATGTCCCCTGTAGGACTGTCCTCACCACTGCCCTGTCCAAGTAAATGTGGGACTTCCCCGGAAAAGAGGGCCTTACTTTGACTATGGGGTACCCTATACCCATGTATCATTTGTTTATATAGCAAGCATTTCTCAAATGCCTGTCAGGTACTGGGAGCGGATCTAGGCACTAAGAAAAGAGGTGAATTACCAAGCTTTTCCCTCAGGGGGACTCACAGTCTGGTAGACCAGAGGTGCTTCCGCTGGTGTGGGTCCCCCTGAACTAAGGAGACCACTCCTGAGGCCACACGAAGGCTTGGGGTACAGTCCTTGTATAAAGACCTATGAAAGCTTTCGCATTGGATTTGCCCACCTTCATCGTCGCCTTTAGAAGGGCAGGGTAGTGAGTGTGTCAGGGTGGCTAAGAATCTACACGTCCTGCCAGCTTACTAGCTGTGGAACAACCTGGGCCAAGGGAGTCACTCGGAACTTTGGTCTCATCTGTGAAAGAGAAATAATACCAACTTCATAAGGTTGTCGTGGGGATTGGACTGTTGGAATTATACATTATCCCCTGTGGCTCGCTCACCCCAAATTCAAGTCCATTCTCCTCAAGCTCCCTGGCTCTCTTGACCCCCTCCACCTCTTCCCTGCAAAGGGATGGAGTAGAAGGTATTGGGAAGACCACTGACCAATGCTGGGGGGGCCTGTCCTATCAGATCCTGCCTGCTGGCGACCAGACAGAGGTGGGGGAGAAGGGTGTGACCCTCAGCGGGGGACAGCGGGCCCGGATTGCCCTTGCTCGTGCTGTCTACCAGGTAAATTAAAAATGGGGGAGTCTGCAGTCTTGGAGGGAGGGATGTTTTCCTCAGCATCTGGTTTCTTTCCCTCCCCCCTTCACGTTCCTGAGGTGTTGGTCCCTTGGGCATCCCATCTCCCTTTTGCAGATTGGAGGCAGAATTAAACACCCTATAAAAAACATATGTGACTTGAGGGCACCTGGGTGGCTCAGTTGGTTAAGCAACTGCCTTCGGCTCAGGTCATGATCCTGGAGTCCTGGGATTGAGTCCCGCATCGGGCTCCCTGCTCATTGGGGAGTCTGCTTCTCCCTCTGACCCTTTCCCCTCTCATGTGCTCTCTCTATCTCATTCTCTCTCTCAAATAAATAAATAAAATCTTTAAAAAACAAAAAAAAACATATGTGGCTTGAAACACTGGGACCCAGTAAAGCTGAGCACTGGCCTTGCTTGACTGGAGGGAAGTTCACCCTCAAGTCTCCCCTGCTTCTCTACTGCTCTAGGGGTGGCCCCCAGAGTTCCTCTCAACTGTCTTCTCTGCCTCAAGATCGTGTCCTAGGAGAGGTCTGGGTTCTGACCAGAGGACCCGGGACTTGGTGCCCATGGTGTCCCCACCTCTTCCTAGGAAAAGGAGCTCTATCTCCTGGACGACCCTCTGGCTGCTGTGGACGCCGACGTGGCCAACCACCTGCTGCACAGGTGCATCCTGGGAGTGCTGAGCCACACCACCAGGCTGCTCTGCACTCACCGGATCGAGTACCTGGCGAAGGCGGATGTGGTGCTGCTGATGGAGGCCGGGCGCCTTGTTCGGGCCGGTAAGGGGGGCCGCCAGGGTGGGAGCCCAGCCCAGGGAGGGGGCTGTCTGCCCAGGTGTGACTCTCAATTGTCAGAGGTAGACTCTGCCACCCCTTTCATGTGTGGCTTGGGCCCTGTTCTCCCCCTGTCTCACGGGAGACCCTGTCCTGCCTCCAAAGAATAGGTGTGAGGCCACAGAGAGGAGAGAAAAGAGCACACTGGTGAAATGCCAGGGGATCTGGGACTTGGGCTGTGTGACTGGGTGCTTTGGGAACACAGAGGCCCAGGGTCTCCGGGAACAGTGATGTCCGTCCTTAGAGAAGAGACAGCAGTCAAGTTTAGAACAGTCTTTTTATTAAAAATTCAAACAAAAATAAACAAAAAGCCCACTGCTGATGGATTAATATGCAGAGGGACATAACTCTCTGCAAGTTCGCTGGGAGAGAAACAGGAGGAAATGAGCCTCCACCAGAGCGTTAGAAATGTCGTGAAGCATGAGGAGAAAGCTCTGCAGTAACAAGAGGTGACTCTGGACAGAGTGCTCTTGGGTGGCTGTGACTCTCCTTATGGGGTGAACGTGTTCTGTCTGAGCTGGTTGGACTGCAGACACAGAGGGATGGACTTGAGGGTCCTGCTCAGAGTCTGGGGGTCTGGGGCAGGGCCCTGCTAGGGAGGGTCAGGGAAGGGGTCCAAAGAGAATGGGAGGTGGATTGGCACACTCAATGAGAAAGGCAGAGTATATAGTATATACCCAGGACAGGCTCCCGATGATCTCCCTGCTACCTTCCAGGGCCTCCCTCTGAGATCTTGCCATTGGTCCAGGCTGTCCCCAAAGCCTGGGCTGAGGATGGACAAGAGGCTGACTCAGGTATGGCTCAGGGCTGAGGAAAGGGCTTGCCCTTCACCACCACACCGTAGAGATACGTTTTCCTGTGTGTCTGAAACCCTGAGCTGTCGTCCCGCAAACTTAATCAGAGCCCTGCCCTCCCCTCGCATCCTCACAGCCACAGTGCCGTCAGCTGGGGACCTGGAGAAAACAAAGGAGGGGCTGGGAGGGGACGAGAACGCGCGTGGCCGCCTGCTGCAGGAGGAAAGCAAGAAGGAGGGTGCTGTGGCCTTGCACGTGTACCGAGCATACTGGAGGGCCGTGGGCCGGGGCCTGGCCCTAGCCATCCTCCTCTCGTTGCTCCTCATGCAAGGTAGGAGTGAACCCCCGAGCCCCTCATCCCACCGCAGCCCTAGGTCCCTGTCACAGCCATCGCCTTGTACTGATCGCCACAAAGCCCTGAGCCTCCCCAGGCATGGGCAGCAGCTGGGACGAGAGGCAAGCCGCCAATTCTGAGAGTCCCAGGGACCCAAGGGGTGCGCTCTGTAGCCATCTTCCGATCGGCCCCCACAGCTAGCTCCCACTCTGCAAATTCCAGATCATGCGCTCCTCAGAGCTAAAGGGTGATGGGCCCAGGAAAGAAGTGCACACTAGGGGCATGGGAGGACATGGGAGAGTGGCAAGGTGGGGAGGGCCAGGGCGGGTGAAGAAGACGAGTCGCCAGAGTCAAGGACAGAGGAAGGGGCTGTTGGAATGGAACAAAGGGATGAGTAGTCTCTCTCACAGCTTTTCCCTCCCCATCCCCACCCAGCCACAAGGAACGCTGCTGACTGGTGGCTCTCCCATTGGATCTCCCAGCTGAAGGCCGACAAGAATAGCTCCCAGGAGGCGCCAGCCCCCACCAGCCCGGGATCCACAGGGCTCCTCTCTGCCCAGCTGCTCCTCTTCTCCCCCGGAAGCCTCTAGTGAGTGGCTGGGGCTTGAGCAGGCCTGGTGCCCTCGGAGGGGTTGCCAGGCAGGGATTGGGGGGGGCTGGGGTTCCAGGGGTCTGTCTTCTGGTGGGGAGAGGTGGTGTGGGGGAGGGGAAGGGACCCCCGAGGGGCCCTACTTTTGGTTATCCACAGCCCCCTCCTCACCCCCCAGCACCTCAGTGTTCCCACTGCCGAGAGCCGCCCCCAATGGCTCCTCAGACATCCGTTTCTACCTCACCGTCTACGCGACCATTGCTGGGATCAACTCCCTGTGCACGCTTCTCCGGGCAGTGCTCTTTGCGGCGGGCACCCTCCAAGCGGCCGCCACCCTGCATCGCCGCCTGCTGTGTCGAGTCCTTATGGTGAGGGGATGGGGGGGGCATGGGGGAGCCCTCCCAGCACCTGAGCCCCATCGGGGCCCCCATCCTACCTCCTAGCCCTCAGGAGAAGACAGCCCTCCCAGGTGGGTGCAGCACTTGGCAGCTTGAGACCTGGAGAGGCCGAGAGCGGAGCGGCTGCCTGGGTTCAAACCCAGCTCCTTAAGCCTGTAGCGTTCTCATCTGTAAAATGGGGAGAAGAGAAGCTTGCTCAGGGTCACTTCTGTTCTGGCCTGAATTACTCACCTCTTACTCACGGGACACAGGACACCCCTTAGATCATGCAAGATCCCTTTTTAATTTTATTTATCCATTCCCTTTTATCTGCGTACCCTATTTCCTTTTCCCCTCCTTTCCTTGATAAGCAACCATTCTAAGTGTGTTTAGTATGTGTTTAGTATGTGTTTGGGTTTGTTTGTTTGTTTGTTTGTTTTTGCAAAACGCCTATGTTTTGTGTGCCGGTGTTTTTATTCATTTCTTACAATTTTTATTTGGCGCTGTTTCTAAGATCCATCCCTGTTGCCATGTGCATGTCTAGTCTGTTGCTGACCCCATAGACTTATTATGAGGATTAAATTAATTAGTACATGGAAAGTACTTAGGATAGTGCCGGGCACACACTAAATACTCAATTAGCAATTATTGTTAATGATGTTATTATTATAAAGCCCTTTCTTGTCCATTATCTTTTTTTTTTTAATTTTTATTTTTTAAGTAATCTCTACACCCAGTGTGGGGCTTGAACTCACAACCCTAAGATCAAGAGTATCAGCTGTGCTCCACCAACTGAGCCGGCCAGGGGCCCCTCTTGCCCGTTATCTTATCAGGGCCTCATAATAACCCTGTGAGGTAGGTACTGTTATCCCCATTTTACAAATAAGGAAACTGAGGCTCTGAGAGTGTAAGTGACCTGGGCAAGGCTAGTTCTGTGGAGAGCCAGGCTGGGAACCTTCCCGTTGCCTGTCAGGGAGCAAGCTGCCCACTGTTCCGCCTTTCCTCCAGGACCAGGGCCTCTTCAGGCTGTGAAGGAATTCAGTTCTTATAAATTGGCATTAGGAGGTGCTTCCAAAAGTCCTTTGCCCTCGTCCCCTGCCCTAAGAGGATTATTCCCCAAGTACAGGCGGAGAGCTGGGGGATGGAGAAGGTGAGGAAGGAGACTGGCTCTCTCTGAGACGGTCCCTCCGAGGAACAATCTAAACAGCTGGTGGCTGCTGAGCCCTGAACTCTGGGCCAGGCAGACTGTGCTAAGCACCGGCTTGCTGTATATGTGGCTCTCAATCCTGCCAGCAGCCTGGGAGCTGCAGTTGTGTTGTTATCCCTGTTGTGGAGATGAGGAACAGGGGCCTTTAAGAGATGAAGCTCCTTGCCTGGGGTCTCCCATCCAGTAGGTGGCAGGGCTAGAATCCGAGGGGCAGTCTGATTCCAGAGCCCCAGTGCTTAGCCATGAGATCATACTGACTGAGACTGCTGTCCGGCCATGGGCAATCGGAATGATCCTCCTGACCTCCAACTAAATCCCACTCACTGGCCTCAAGTCCCCTTCTTCTGGAGAGAGACTGGCTCCCTGCCCTGGAAAGGGGAGTAGGCCTGTCTAGCACAGAGGTAGAGGAGTGGCCAGCATGGCCTCTCAGGGTCACCACTGGCCAGACGGATGGGAGAGTCTCCATCTTTCCCGCCCTGGGATAGTCTCCCTTTCTAGCGCCCCCAGCCCCTCCTCTCTGCCCCCAACCTCTGGGGACACTTTCCTCCTCTCCTGTTCTCTACTTTGGGCCTCTCCCCCCACGCCTCCCCCCCCCCCCCCCCCCCGGGCTGTCCCCAGGCCCAGCCCTTGCCCAACCACACCCCGCTCCCCCCAGGCGCCAGTGACTTTCTTCACCTCCACACCCACCGGCCGCATCCTCAACCGCTTCTCCTCAGACGTGGCCTGTGCGGACGACAGCCTGCCCTTCATGCTCAACATCTTGCTGGCCAACGCCGCCGGCCTGCTGGGGCTCCTGGCCGTGCTGGGCGCCGGGCTGCCCTGGCTGCTGCTGCTGCTGCCGCCCCTGAGCGTCTCCTACTACGCGGTGCAGCGCCGCTACAGGGCCTCCTCGCGGGAGCTGCGGCGCCTCGGCAGCCTCACCCTGTCGCCACTCTACAGCCACCTGGCCGACACCCTGGCTGGCCTCCCCGTGCTCCGGGCCTCGGGGGCGGCCTGCAGGTGTGTGACGTCTGCCTGCCCGCCGCAGCCGGGGCAGGGGGGAGGAAGGGCACGGGGGGGCCGGGCCCCAGGGCTCCCGAGAACGGAGGGGTGGATGCGTGCCCGAGGGACAGAGGAAGGGCACAGAGAAACGGGATAGGGGAGACCAGGCAGAACACTGGCCCCTCTGGGCCCCTCTGTACAGCCGCGGGGGGTAGATCAGCTCCTAGAGAGACGCGTCTGCGGGGAAGGAGTCTGGGTGGGTCCGCGCAGCGATGGAGCGGCCTCACCCCCCTCCTGGCCTCTCGCAGGTTTGAGGATGAGAACCAGAGACTGCTGGAGCTAAACCAGAGGTGCCAGTTTGCCGCCAGCGCCACCATGCAGTGGCTGGACATCCGGCTGCAGCTCATGGGGGCCACGGTGGTCAGCGCCATCGCGGCCATTGCCCTGGTGCAGCACCAGCAGGGCCTCGCCGACCCAGGTGCCACCCCGGGGAGCCTCACTCTCACCACAGAAGCATGTCAGCCCCCCCGCCCCAGACCTCTCCCTGCACTCTCCACGCAACATTTCACCTCCCACCCAGGGGTCCTGTGAGGATGTGTTGTGATGGTCATCGCCTCCATTTTAGAGTTGAGGAAACTGAGTCCCGGGGAGAGACTTGCCAGGTGTGGGGGCTCTGGGACTAGAACAGGTCTTCCGATCTTCATCCCTCCCCTGCTCCGCCCCATCCCCGGCACTCTGCCTGGCCCATCTTCCACTGCCTTCCCTCGAAGCCTCTCCAGGCCCACTGCCCTCCCTTGTGGCTCACCTCCTGTGGTCCCCTTCTGGGTCCAGGCGTCTTCCTGCTTCTCTGCTGGCTTCCTTTACATGCCCGCAGTCCGCAGCTTGGAATTCTCCCGTTCTGCTCCACCCGTGCGCCCACATGCATCCCAGTGTCCAGGCATCCCCTAGCGGCTTGTGCTTCTCTCCCCTAGGACTGGTGGGCCTGTCACTGTCCTATGCCCTGTCCCTGACGGGCCTGCTCTCGGGCCTGGTGAGCAGCTTCACACAGACAGAAACCATGCTGGTAAGCGTCGAGCGGCTGGAGGAGTACTCCTGTGACCTGCCCCAAGAGCCCCAGGGCCAGCTGCCACGGGTAGGCCTGCACCCCCACCCCGGACTGGGGCACCAGAACCCCAGAGGACCCTCCTGACAGTCCCCGCCTCCCCTAGTTCCTTTCCTTTTGCTCCTCACTATCTTTCTCAGCTCCTCTCATGTCACCGTGTGATCCCACCCTCTTCACGGTGTCCCTCATCTCTGTGTCCGTCAAGAGGGCCCCACCTCTGCTACACGTGCCTTTTCCTCTTGCGCCAACCCTTTCTCCTTCTTCTCCCCCTTTTCCATTCCCCATCACCCCTCCCCCTGCTCACCCATCTCCCTCTCTCTCCCCCCCACGGACCCCACCAGCTGGGCGTCGGCTGGCTGACCCAGGGGAGTGTGGAGTTCCAGGATGTGGTGCTGGTGTACCGGCCAGGGCTGCCGAACGCCCTGGATGGGGTGACCTTCCGTGTGCAGCCCGGAGAGAAGCTGGGCATCGTGGGCCGCACTGGCTCTGGCAAGTCTTCCCTGTTGTTGGTGCTCTTCCGGCTGCTGGAACCCAGTTCGGGGCGAGTGCTGCTGGACGGTGTGGACACCAGCCAGCTGGAGCTGTCTGAACTCAGGTCTGGGGGAGGGAGAGGAGGGGAACCAGACTGCTGGCCCTTGGAGGAAGGTCCAGCTAGGAAGGCTTTCTATCAGCTCAGGGCGGCCAGGGCCAATCCGGGGCAGGACGGAGGACAGGACAAGCAGGTGAGGACAGCAAGCTCCTAGTGCCCAGGTCCAGACTCATAGCTGTGGTCTCAAGGTCTGCAGTCTGACCCAGGCCCACCTTCCCAGCTTTGCCTTATACTTCCCAGCGCACAACCTCCGCTCGAGACTGCCAGTCACTGCCTCCTGAACCAGAGTCTTCCAGGGGCAGAGCCCCATACTGATGTCCTTAGCCCTGAGGCTCAGCAGGCCGTGCTTGGGACAGCTTGAGACCTGGGCCGGTTGCCCCGGGCCACAGGTAGCCTCTTCTGGGCCTAATCATCTCCCCACCCCCACCTCCAGGTTTACCTAGTATCATTTTTGCTGAGTCCCGTGACATGCACGAGGTGGGGCAGCTCTGTCCTAAAGCCCATGGCTGATGCCGAGCCCCGGCCCTGCTCTTCCTGCCTTACCTTCTTACCTGTGGTGGCCTTACCTTATAGCCCAACCATATAGCTCCTCAGGACCCAATTCCAGGCCCGCCTCTGACCTTGACATGTCCCCTCCCCACTCGTGCCCTGGTCATTCCTTGCCCACTGCTGCCCAAGCAGCTGCTGGAGTTGGGCCCACACAGTTTAGCCCCCTCCTGTTTTGTACCTCAGTGTTCTGTACCTCAGTGAGATGTAAGCTCTTTGAGGATAGAGTCGAGGCCTTTGGTGTCTTTGATATTTCTTGTAGCACTGGCACAGTTCTAGATACATGGCTGACCAACTGGGGAGTGGGGGGGGTGGTTTGTTCAGGTCTTACCCCCAAGCTTTTCCTGGAAATGCCTGCTAAAAACCTGAGCTCGGAACAGAAGTGGCCACATCTCCATTCTAGACCCCATTTCCTGTCCCCTCCTTCCCCCCTCCCAGATCCCAGCTGGCTGTCATCCCCCAGGAACCCTTTTTGTTCAGTGGGACTGTTCGGGAAAACCTGGATCCCCGGGGCTTACATGAGGACGGGGCCCTGTGGCAGGCCCTGGAGCAGTGTCACCTGAGTGACGTGATTATGTCCATGGGTGAGTAGTAGGCCCTACCCTGCAGGGTGGCAAGAGGGAACAGGAAGGGATCGGGGAGAGGGCTGGGACCCCGGGAGTGAGGACGCTGTTCCTTGCAGGTGGTCTGGACAGTGAGCTGAGCGAGGGGGGCCGGAGCTTATCCCTGGGGCAGAGGCAGCTGCTGTGTCTGGCTAGAGCTCTCCTCACAGATGCCAAGGTAAGGCAATAGGAAGGGACATGCAAGAGGGCCAGGAAGGAGGCAGGGGATAGTCAGGGTGAAGAAGTGGGTTGGGGAGAGGTTTCGGGGGACTAAGTTAGTTTTCCTTTTAGAGCTGGAGGTGGGGAGTTGTAGGCTGGCTGGGCCGGGCCAGGAGGTGGGGGCTGGTGCTTGGGTAGGAGTCAGGGCTAACCCTCTTCCTCCCTCCCCTCCCCAACCCTCTCCACGTGTTCCAGATCCTGTGTATCGATGAGGCCACGGCGAGCGTGGACCAGAAGACAGACCAGCTGCTCCAGCAGACCGTCTGCAAACGTTTTGCCAACAAGACGGTGCTGACCATTGCCCACAGGTGTGCAAGCGTCCAGAGGGAGAATCTCATCAGGGGCTATGGTGACATGAACCCAGAGCCTCCCTTCCTTTCAGGGACCCCACGGGTCAGGGCTCTAGAGATTCCAACCCCCGATGAATCTCAGCTCCTTGTTCTCCAGGTCTGCGGGTATCTGCAGTCTTCCCCAGCACAGAGCCAGGGGCTAAAGCCTGTGGGGCAGCCCTGTGCTGTCCAGGGGGAGAAGAGGGAAGAGCAGGTCAGCTTTCTTGTTCAGGGCCTTGCCCTCCATCCCCCTGCACTGACTGCGCTCTCTCACACAGGCTCAACACGATCCTGAACTCTGACCGGGTGCTGGTGCTGCAAGCAGGGAGGGTCGTGGAGCTGGACTCCCCCGCCGCGCTCCGCAGCCAGCCCCACTCACTGTTCCAGCAGCTGCTGCAGAGCTGCCAGCAGGGATCCCACTCCTCTCGCTGAGGCTCCTGAGCCCGACCCCCGTGTCCTACCGGGTCTCCCCTCTGTCTTAGCCACTCCTGAGCAGGCGCAGGGGTGCCGGCTGCTGGTTTACATTCTCCTTTGTGGCTCTACCTCTCCCTCACTCCCCAGAGGGGAAGAGGGTACCCTGGGTTCTTCTTCGGAAACCATGTTCTCTTGGGGCGGTGGAGGGGCAGAGTCCTGAGGCTTCTCCAGAACCAGGCCTCCGCTCTGGCCCTCTCGCAGCTGGGACTCCAGGCAGGTGCACTTTCATAGTTTTATTGGATAAAATTTCCATCTTACATTCTATGTATTAAAAAAATAATATTTCTGGTGTGAGGCTGAGGTCCCTCTGTGTGTGTACCCCAGGAATGGGGCGGCAGAAAAAGGCCTACTCCAGTCCGAGAAGCTGAGGAGGTGAAGGTGGGGGCCGGAAAGCCCCCACCTCCATCACAGTGCTGTGGTCTTCCCAGGCTCCAGGGGCAGGTCGGGCGACAGGGGGAGCCCTGCCGGCAGCATGCTAACCTGACATTCCTGGTCTTGGCGTGCCGGGGCATAGTGTGGGGCAGGGCAGCAACAGGGTCCAGGGGGGCAGACGCCCCGGCGCCAGGCCCTCAGGGTCAGCAACATGGTGGACAGGACCAGGGCGGCAGTGAGGGCCCCAAACACCACCACGGCCACCAGGCTGGACGCACCTAGCCCCACCTCTTGCCTCCGCACCACCTCCTTCACTGAGATGCGCAGCAGACCCGCCCCCACGCTGTGGGGGGCAGGCCCTGTGGCAGGTACCACCATAGCCGGGGTGGGCCCCGGGGGGATGTCCACTGTGGTGGCGGCGTCTGGGACCGGTAAGATGAGCTCACAAGTCTTGCCACCGTAGCCACTGGGGCAGAGACAGTCAAAGTCGTGGACACGGTCCCGACAGCGGGCCCCTCTCTGGCAAGGACGGCTGGCACAGTCATCCAGGTTGATGGTGCAGAAGCGTCCAGCAAAGCCCTCAGGGCAGAGGCAAGAGAAGCGGTTTATGCCATCCAGGCAGGTGGCGCCATTGGCACAAGGCCGCATCAGACAGTCGTCGACATTGACCTCGCAGCGGGCACCCACGAAGCCCGCCAAACAGCGGCAGGTGAAGTTGAGGGCAAAGCCCTGGTCGTCCTGGCACTGCCCGCCATTCCGGCACGGGGAGCTGCAGTGGGGGCGAAGGAGGTCATTGAGGCCAGCTCGCACCTTCAGGGTAGCCCAGGTCGGCATCCTGACCACTGCCGCCCTTCTACCCCTTTCTGGCTTTGTCGCCGTGAGCTCCTCTCTCTGAGCCTTGAACGCCTTGTTTTAAAAATGAGAATAAGAATGGTCCCCTGGCTTCCCAAATTGTGAGGGTTAAATGAGATAGTCCAATGTCAGGCAGTTAGCACGGGGCCTGCCCCAAAGGCAGGGCTCAAAGGCAAGTGTGCTATTATTCTCCTCGAAGCCTCTCAAGCCTGAGGCTGAAACAAGGACAAGTCCAGCCCTGCCAGCCCCGTTTCCTAATTCACAGTGAGGCAGAAAGGTGCTGTGTGGACGGTCTCTAGGAGCTTCAAGCCGGCTTTCCCGAGGGGACGAGGGGAATCCTAGGTGCTCAGCCTCCCCACACCCACCTTCCCACCCAGAGCAATCACACATTGATGCGGTACCCCTCCAGCTCTTACAGATCTTTGTTGTTGGAGAAATGCTTCAAATGATACCCAAAAAGTTGAGAAACCCTGAACTAGGGACACTTTGGCAGGCTGGGGTTTTGTCATCGGGTACTCCCGTGAGGGACTTCTGACCCTCAGACCTAGTTCTTCACCACCGCCCTCTCTACACTCCCTCTCTCTCCTGCCACCAGCTTCTCCCGTAACCTCCCTCCCACCCACCCACGGGCCAGTACTCACCCTGCCTGCTCACAGGGTCCAGCCTTGCGCTCGCAGTCACGCCCGTGGAAGCCTGGTGGGCACACACAGTGGTACTTGCCGCCGCCATCATAGACGCACTGGCCTCCATTCCGACAGGGGGTCTGCGTAGTACAGATGTGCTCATCTGCAGAGGAGACGGAGAAGGCTCGAGGAGAGTCCCTCACACCTGGCACCCAGACCTGGCCCCCAGGCCCCGCCCACGGCTCTGTGGGCATCACCCGTACTACAGACCCACCCAGAGCGTGTATGGTGGAGTGGGGGAAACCAACAACACTGAATTGGAGTCAGGAGGCTCCTGGCCCTGGCACTGTCAGTCGGCCTCAAAGTTATTGGGCAGGTTGTATCTCGTCTGTGGGTCTCAGTTTCCACAGCTGTAAAAGGAGTACGTTTTTGGCAGCTGCCTTGCCCACCTCACCGGATTAGGTTGAGGACCAACTAAGGTAACAGGCATGAAGTCTAAAAGGATAAAATACCACGTATTGGGGGGTGTAAGCCAGGCACATTAGGTGCTTGATAAATACGGATGGATGTTCTCCCAAGACACACGGGGCCCCAGCCCAACAGCAACCCTCTCTGCTCCCCTACCTTTGTCACAGAACTTGCCCGCCCAGCCAGTATGACAGATGCACTGCCAGGGCTGGTGGCAGGTCCCGTGCTGGCAGCCAGGCATTCTTACACAGCGCTCACAGTGCAGCCCTTCCCAGCCTGGGTCACACCTGATGGGGAGAAGCACAGGGGCGGGGCTCTGGGGAGGAGGATCTGAGGAAGTGGAGGAGGCAAGACCAGAGCTTCTAGAAAACAGAAGGACATCTGAGAACCCCCTAAGGGAAAGCAGGCCTACTCCAGGTAGGTATAGGGTTGTACAAGGTCATAGGATGTACACATGGAATCAGACCCTCAGATACCAGCATTCAAGTCCCGGTTCTGCGCTTTGTCTAACCTTTCCGGGCCTCAGTGTTTTCATCTGTAATGGTTTGGGTTGGGCTGGGTTGAGGAAGAAATTAAGATGACATTTGTAAATAACCCCAGTACCATTCCTGGCATGTCTGAGGTGCTCAGAACCAGTTTAAAAAGAGTGACCTTGAAAGGTCATAAGGACCCTCTTCCCATCCTAATTCCAGGACAAAGACCTAAACTATTTCAGTGTCCCAAACACAGCCGGCCCCTCCAGCACCTTGCCCTGACAGCTCCTTTCCTTAATGTCCAGACACACTTTTTTCCTGCTCCAGAATTTGCCCAACCCCCACCCCATGAGTCAATTACTCAAATTCATCAAGAAAGATCCTCTTTTGTAAGTGCGTCTCCCCAGCAACCCTCCCGCAGCCTTTCTTTCTCAGGCTAAACCCATTCTCTTTATATTTTTATCTCCCCCTTTCCTCATGGTCCCCAATCTCCAAACTCTCTCAAGCTTCAGGTCTTTCTCCTGGTATCTTGAGGAGGAACGTTTCAGAATTCCTGGATCAGCCTTGGGAGAGTAAAGGAGTTGGGAGTGGGGAGGCATAAGCAAGAAGAAGCAAAAGAGAGGCAAAGCAGAGGGGAACTGGGGGCCGGGCAGAAGCTAGCCAGTCTGCCCTGTGGCCATGAGGGAATGGGGAGCGAACCGCAGGGCCTTCAGCCCCTAGACACTCTGCCCTGGGGCTTGACCTGGTTGTGGGTGTGGACCTGCTGGGAAATGGGCAGCAAAGGGTTTGGGAGCACGAGAGAGAGAGAAAGAGAGAGAGAGAGAGAGAGAGAGAGAGAGAGAGAGAGAGAGAGAGAGAGATACCTGCAGGAGCCGTCCGGCGCACAGCAGCCGTGGGCCAGGTCACAGTGGGAGCTGCAGTCATCCGCTGCAAGAGATTGACGTGGGAGGGGTGAGCCCGGGTCAGGGTTCGGCTCCCTGAGACGCGGGGCTCGGAGGATGCGGGGTCTCAGTCATTGGCTGGGCTCGGCTCCGGGCTAGGGCAGAACAGAGACTCCGCATTGCAAGGGGACTCCTTGGGTCTGGTCAACCCCGCGGGTCGAGCGGCTGCAGTGCCGTCTCTGGCCGGCAGAGGTCAACGCGCTAGCGAAGGATGGCCGGGCAGGGCCGCGACCTGAGCCCGGGGGCGCGCTCACCTCGGGCAGGCTGAACGGGTGCCCCCAGGATGCACAACAGGCACACAAGATGCAGACAGCGGCAGCCGCTGGGCATGGTCAGCGCCGGCCCCAGGAGGGACGGACGGATGGACGGCCGGACGTGCGGACACCTGTGGGACGGCACAGGCTGGGAGGCGGCCGGACCCGGAGATGGTGGCACGGATTCCGGTTCCGAGTGACAGGAGCCGAGGGGGAAGAGGGGCGTCCGGACAGAAGAAGGAGGTGGGGGCAGCGGGAGGGCGGAGGCGGGGAAGGCTGAGCAGGCGAGGGGACTGGAGACAGGAGCCCCGGAGCGGGCTCTGTGGGAAGGAGGCGAAGGATGGGCAGCGCCGAACGAGGTCCAGGCGCTGGAGGGGCCCCGACTGGGAACGCAGTCCGCACGGAGGACTCCGCGGGAATGGGGACAGCGCCGAGAGGCGGCCTTGGGCACGGAGGGGACGCGGGGGCCGGTTCCCGGCAGCGAGCAGTCTCCGCCTCCAACCTCGACTCCCCCACCCCCACCCCACCCTCCCGGACATGCTCCCACGTCCCCTTCCCATCTCGGTCGCCGCGGCCTGGAATCCCCAGAGCGCCCCTAGCCCCGCGCGCCCCAGCCCTCGCGGTCCTCACCTCGGGCTGGGAGGCAGCGCGCCCCGGGACGCAGAGCGGGGCCGGATCCGACGGGCTCCGCCGAGGGGCCGGGGCGCGGGGCCGCCCCTAACGGGCCGCGGGGACCGGCGCCGAGTCGGCTGCCATGCGAGCGGAGCGCTCGGGAATCTGGGGCTCAAGGCGACCCCGAGCGGCGGCTGCGGCGGCGGCTCCTCGCGCGCGCTCAGGCCGCCTGCCAGGGGCGGCGTGTGCCGGCGGAGCCCGCCTCCCCCTCCCGGAGCTGCCGCCGGCCCGCCCCCCACCCGCCCGCGTCCGGCGCCCTCCCCCCCTACCCCGGCGACGCAAGGCTCCCACCTCGCCCCTGCGCTCGCCTGTTCCCCCCGCGCCCCGGCGCCCCCTGGGGCCCCCACCCTCCGCTGCCACCTAACCCCTCCGACCCTCGCTTTCTTCAACGAAAGGAGGAAATTAGGGGAATCTAAAAGGGAGCCGACTGCCAAGTGCCGGCCAAATGTGCACAGCCGTTATTCTCCCATCTTGCATCCCTGCTATCCTGACCCGCGCCCCTCATCCTGTGCCCCACCTCTGCTCTCGCCAGTCAGCTTCCCATTACGCTTCTCTTTTATATCTCAACCACGCTCAGGGCACCCTTGCGGCTCCAGGCCCTCCTCCTGTCACCAGCCCACGCCTCCTCCGTTTGTACATCCTACATCACCTGCTTCGTCTGTGTGCTCCTCTCCTCCTCCACGCCCTCCTCTTCTTTCTCTCTTCATTGCCATCCACAGCCTTCCAGGATCGACCCATGCCTATCTAAGGATCAGCCTGGGGCACCGCCTCCCCCCGCCCCATCCCTCGCTCTGTCAAAAGACTGTCTTTTCCACCCCATTCCTTTCTGCGACCACTACTGGGAAACCTCCCTGGACTGGGAACGCCCCCGACTCTGTAGATGTACCTCCCAGGTTCCCACTTCTGTACCCTGATCACATCCGTTCCTGGTCTCAGGCTAATGGTCAATTGCCCAAACCCAGAGCTCAGACTGAGAGAGTTTGGGGGGAGGGGGGAGGGGAGTGGGACAGGACTACTCCTCCAGGTTAATGGCTCAGAGACACCCGTGCAAGACAAGGACAGGAAACAATTTCTTGTTCTCGTAGGGCAAGAGGGCAGAGGGCAGGAATGCCACTGCCCATCTTCTAGTCCTTCAGATCAAGAGTTCCCTATCTTTAATTTCAAAACATTGGAAGGAGGGGTCCCTGGCCCATGCAGAGCAGCTGCCTACAGCCGCCACCAACACACACAAGGGCGGACTAATTTTTCTTGCAGCCGCCGTTGGACGTAACGGCCACACCCACCCCACCTCTTCGCCAACTTCCCCGAAACTCTGATCACCTCTTTTCTGAAGAGCTTTCTGAATTTGAGTGACGCCGTGGCTCTCATCATTCGTTTGGTTGTTTTTTTGTTTTGTTTTGTTTTTTTGTGTTTTTTTTAATGAAATATTGCAAACGACCTATACTGTCTAAAATTACTGTAGGCCAAATAGATTATGGTATGTAAACACTATATGACTACTAAAAATCACCTTTTGAGTCTGAAGATGTCCAAAGAACTAAGAATATGTTAAGTATGTGTGGAGGGGAGCAAGAACAAAGAAAAACCTATCTCAATGTTGGCAGTGATTTTTTTTTCCCGAATGATGGAATTATAGACTTTTTAAAAAGATTTATTTATTTATTTGAGAGAGAGAGAGAGAGAACGTGAGTGGGGGGAGGGGCAGAGGGAAAGAGAATCCTCAAGCAGACTCCCCGCTGAATGAGGAGCCCAAGGGGAGGGCTTGATCCCAGGACCCTGAGATCATGACCTGAGTGGAAACCAAGAGTCTAATGCCCAACCAACTGAGCCCCTATTTTTTTTTCTTATTGATGCTTTTCAGCATTTCCCCCTTTTCCACAATGAGTGTGTACAACTTTTTTTATTATTGTAGAAATTCAGGGGCACCTGGGTGGTTCAGTTGGTTAAGGGTCTGCATTCCTCTCAGGTCATGATGTTGGTGTCCTGGGGTCCAGCCACCCACCCCCTACCCCACTGTGGGCTCCCTGTGAGCAGGGAGTCTGCTTGTCCCTCTTCCTCTGCCCCACCACTCATGCTCTCTCTCTCAAATAAATGAATACAATCTTTTAAAAAAAGGAAAGAAATTCAATAATATTAAAAAATGTTTAGGATAAAATAAAAAGAAAAAATCACTCATGATCCTCCTGGCGTGATAAAACCACTTATTGTTGTTTTGAACTCTTTTCCTGTCCAGGTGTTTTTATACAATACCTGTAATGTACCCTGCTTTTTTTTTTTTTTTAAAGATTTTATTTATTTGACAGAGAGAGACACAGTGAGAGAGGGAACACAAGCAGGGAGAGGGGGAGAGGGAGAAGCAGGCTTCCCGCCGAGCAGGGAGCCTGATGTGGGACTCGATCCCAGGACTCTGGGATCATGACCTGAGCCGAAGGCAGACGCTTAACGTCTGAGCCACCCAGGCGCCCCTCCTGCTTTTTTTTTTTAAAGTAGGCTCCACACCCAGCATGGAGCCCAATGCAGGGTTTGAACTCACAACCCTGAGATCAAGAGTCGGTCGCTCAACCGACTGAACCACCCAGGCGCCCTATCCTGCCTTTTTTTTTTTTTTTTTAACTGTATGTCCTATATTGATGGTCCTCCAAAGCATAGTTTTTTTTGTGGCAACATGACATTCCATTAATAGACCATCATTTTTTTTTTTTTAAGATTTTATTTATTTGACAGAGAGAGACACAGTGAGAGAGAGAACACAAGCAGGGGGAGTGAGAAAGAGAGAAGCAGGCTTCCCGCGGAGCAGGGAGCCCGATGTGGGGCTCGATGCGGGGCTCGATCCCAGGACCCTGGGATCATGACCTGAGCCGAAGGCAGACGCTTAACGACTGAGCCACCCAGGCGCCCCAATAGACCATCATTTTTATTTAACCTAGCCCTCACTACTGGATATTTAGGTTGTTTCTGTTTTTGCCCTTATAAATTCATTCAACAAATATTTACTGAGCACCCATGTGCTAGTACTATGTGCCAGACAGCATCATAGGCCCTGGGGGTACGGCTTCCAGATAAATAGTAGGGCCACAGATTTTCATGCCTATAGTTTTTTCCCATGGTTTAGGTTCCTTTCTTAAGATAGAGTCTAAATTGATAAGTGACTGAGTCAAAGAAGTTGTGAAAAATGAACAGTTCTTTTCCTTAATGAAATTCATTGACATTCACTGATGAAACAGTAGATATGTGAAGCTCTGGGAGTTGATGGCATCAGATTACATCACTCCCGCCTCCCTTATGCTTTGAAGATTTTAGCACCTGGCTTGTTGTCACTCTTTACTCCCACTTGCCTCAAATTCTTGGTGATTCTTGATGATTTAGTATCACATAGGCAATTCTTCCAATACGCGTGATCAGTGTGTTTGCAAAGATGGTCGCCACACTGGCTCCTGCCCCACATGACCCTTGGCAGTGATTTTGCCACTTCTGCCAGCAAGAAGTGGAGTCTGTTTCTGTAACGCCTTGAATCTGGGCTGTCCTTATGACTTGCTTTGAGTAACAGAATGTGGCAGAAATGACACTGTGTGGGTCCCCAGAGTCTGGACCTCAAGACACCTTGCATCCTGCCCCTTTGTCCTCTTAGAAAAGTCATGATGTAAAGAAGTCCGGTCTGGCCTACTGGAAGACGAGAAGCCCCATGGAGGAGAGCTGAGGTGCCCTGGCCAACCACCATCAGACACGTGAGGTCCTATTACCCAGCCCCAGTCAAGCTTCCAGATGACCACAGCCATCTGGATGAGCCTAGGCAAGAGCCGCGGAAGAATTGCTTAGCAGAGCCCAGCCCATATTACCAAGCTATGAGCAGATGAATGGTGGTTGTTTTAAGCCACTCAATTTAGGAGTAGTTTGTTAACATGGCAATAGACTGATAAAACCAGCTTCCCATTTCCTTGATTTCTTCTTCTCCGCCATTGGGAAGGATGGTCACTAAAACTTTGTTACTATCAGTAGTTTCATGCACTTCATAATCTCAATTTTAAGTATCATACTTTCTTATTACCAACTCTTGTTTTCAGCCCATGCCCTCTAGTACCTGGACTCAAACAATTCTAGATTTAGATTACATTTAGCAAATATTGAATTGGATCCACTGGGATCACTCTAAGGGCCACATTACAATTTTTGTGGGCTCTGGGCACTTCATCTTCATGGGCCTCTCTGTAAAAAGATATTGAAAATTATATTTTATGGGGCACCTGGCTGACTCAGTCAGTAGAGCATGCGACTCATGAGCTCAAGCCCCGCGTTGGGCATGGAGCCTACTTAAAAAATAAAAAACAAAAATAAATCCGTTACAAAAAAATTATATTTTACAATCGCATTGGTGAAGAGATGAATACAATCCAGGCTGGATTTGATATTATATATTCATTTTTATTATAGTCATCTTTTTCTTCTGATTTTAAAATAAATTAAAATTAAAACATTTTGTGGGAGGACGCCTGGGTGGCTAAATCGGTTAAGCATCTGCCTTCGGCTCAGGTCATGATCCCAGGGTCCCGGGATCGAGTCCCTCATCGGTTCGGGCTCCTTGCTCAGTGGGGAGCCTGCTTCTCCCTCTGCCTGCCGCTCCCCCTGCTTGTGCGCGTGCTCTCTCTCATTCTCTCTGACAAATTAATTAATTAATTAATTAATTTAAAAAAACACATTTTGTGGGCTCCTAAAAATATCGTGAGCCTCAGGCACGGTGCCTCCGGTGGATAAATTGGCCCTGTCTCTTCTCCATTGATACTACCTCCTTTTGGTTGGTCCCCTCTCCCCACCCAGCCTTCCCTCCTGACCCAGCTCTGATTCCATGATTTATTATTATCATCTGTCCCTTGCCCCTTTCTCCCATTGTATTCATCTGGCAAAATTCCATCCCTGTGCCTTCTCCAGCCTGCACCCAAGCAGCTGAACGTGGCTGGAAAGAACATGTCTCCAGGCTGACTTGTCTCCCCTTAAATTCATGCCCCTAAAGGTCCTTTGCGTTAACCTCCAATGCTCCTGCATTTCCTTAGTTCTGTGCGTTCTCCCACCCTCCCTGAAAGCTGTCTTTACCTTCTCCTCTCTCCTCCAAACTCCAACCACTCCTCCTTTCTCCTCACCCTGCTGGTGGTCTTGCTTCCAACTTCATGGAGAAAATAGAAGCAGTCTGAAGAGAATTTCCACGGGCTTCTATCGCCTACATGCAGCTGTTTCCATAAACCCTGCCCTCCCTCCTGTTACCATAGATGCACTGCCTGCGTTCTTACCGAGGTGAGCCCCTCCACGTGGGTACTAGTTTCCATCCTTCTCCCTGTGTAACTACAGGGCTCCCCAGTTCTCCCCATCTCCGCCGCATCGTCAGTCTGCTATGGGATCATTTCCAGCAACCTGTCGCCCATCTTAAAATAAATGTCCTCCTTCAATCCCATATTCTCTTCCAGCTACGTTTCTCTGCTCCCCTTTACTAAAAACTCTTGGAAAAGTATTTGTCTGCGCTTGCTGTCTTTACCTCTTCTCTCATTTTCTCTTGAACCCTCTCACCCCACCCCTACCACCGGGATAACTCTTGTCGGTGTCCTCATCTCGGTGGCCCGGAGGCCGGGTAAAGCTGCGTCTGACCCAGCTGTCACCTGGGCTTCTAGGATCCCGCTCACTGGCTTTTCCACCTCCCTCAACAGCTTCCCCTCCTGTCTCCTTTGCCTTTTCTTCGTCCTTCCAACTTCTTCCACAGCCTCAGGGCTCGACCCTCAGACCTCTTTTCTACCTTCACTCACTCCGGTCATGATCTCATTCAGCCTAATGGAGTCCTAATTAAGGCCGAGCTAGAAGCTGAGTTCCTATTTCCCGAGTTCATGTTTCCAGCCAGGATTTCTCCTTGAAATCCAGACTCGTGTATCTGACGGCCTACTTGACACCTCCCCTTGGATTGCCCAACAGACAACTCGAACTTAGCCTGTCCAAATGCAGACTCCTGGCTTCCAGCCTCAAACAGGAGGCTTCCTATGTCAGTCTACCGAGATCAGTAAATGGCTATTTCATCTGTTCAGTGTTTGAGACCAAAGTCCTTGGCATTGCACTTACCTCTCCTTTTGCTCTCACATCCCACATCCTGCAAATCCTGTTGGCTCTGCCTTCAAGTTCAGCCAGAACTTGACCACATTTCACAATCTGACCTCTGACATCTGGTCCAAGCCCCACCATCTCTTGCCTGGACTACTGCAACAGCTGCTTCTTCTTCTTTAAAGATTTTATTTATTTATTTATTTATGAGAGAGAGAGAGAGAGAGAGGGCACAGGGGGAGGAGCAGAGGGAGAGGGACAAGCAGACTCTACACCGAGCACAGAGCCTGACACAGGGCTCGATCCCACGATCCCGAGATCCTGACCTGAGCGGAAATCAAGAGTCGGATGTTTAACCAACTGAGCCACCCAGGCTCCCCTACTGCAACAGCTTCTTTCTTAATGGGTCTTTTATTATCATGTAGGAGCCAGGGTGATCCTGATAAAATAAGAAGCCAGCAAAATGTGATGTGGTGCACTAAATCCTAAATCAGATTCTGAAACAGAAAAAGATCATTAGTGAGGGGCGCCTGGGTGGCTCAGATGGTTAAGCACCTGCCTTTGGCTCGGGTCATGATCCCAGAGTCCTGGGATCGAGCCCCACATCCGGCTCCTGGCTCAGCGGGGAGCCTGCTTCTCCCTCTGCCTCTCCCCCTGCTCCTGCTTTCTCTCTCTCTCTCTCTGTATCTCTGTGTCTTGAATGAATAAATAAAAAAATCTTAAAAAAAAAAAAGATCATTAGTGAAATAACAGGCGAAGTCTGAATTAAGTCTGGAGTTGAGTTTACATTAAGGTACCACTGTCAGCTTCTTCAGCTTGACAAATGTATCACGGTAACTGCTAACACTAGGGGAATCTGGGTGAATGGTACATTCTTTATTATCTTTGCAGCTTTATTGTATATCTAAATTTATTTGAAAATAAAAAGTTTATTTAAAAGATGGAAGTTAGATTATGTCATATCTCTGTCAAAACCTTCCAGTGGATCCCATCTGGCTTTATCCCCTGTACTCTCCCTGCTTTACTCTGTTCCAGCCAAACTCACCTCTGCGTTGATTATTGAACATCAAGCATATCCCCTGCCTCAGGACATTTGCACTAGCTATTTCCTCTGCCTGGAATGCTCTTACCCAGATCTTTTCATAGCTCACTCCCTTATTTTATTCAGTTCTCTGTTCAAGTTTCATTGTAGTAAAGAGGCCGCCCACCCTGATCACCCTATGTAATAATCCCACCCTCACTCCGGCATATTTCCCTTATCCTACTTTATTTTTCTTTACAGCACTTTTCTCTACCTGACATACATATCTATTAGCATATATTTACATGTTGATAGGTTCCTTTCATTCCATGAGGACAAGGGCTTTGTTTTAAGATTTTCTCTTAAGATTTTATTTATTTATTTGACAGAGAGAGAGAGAGTGCAAGCAGAGGGAGAGGGAGAAGCAGGCTCCCCGCAGAGCAGGGGGAGCCCGAAGCGGGACTCGAGCTGAAGGCAGACGCTTAACGACTGAGCCACCCAAGCGCCCCTGTTTTAAGATTTTTTAAAAAATAATTTGTTTATTTGTTCCATAAGTACTAAGTTACAAGATCTTTGTAGATTTTATCTATGTTTTAAGATTTTTTTAAGTTGTTATTTATTTATTTAAGTAATCTCTACACCCAATGTAGGGCTCAAACTCACAATACTGAGATCAAGAGTTGTATGTTTTCTCGACTGAGCCAGCCAGGGGCCCCAGCTTTGTTTTGTTTACTGCTATAGGCAGCTCTTGATTTATCATGCCACATCTTGTAGTGTTTGGCACTGAATTTGCACTCTTATTTGTCTCAGTTTCTGTCTTTATTGAGATTTGAGTCTGTTTCATGGGCAGGAGGAAGGATTTTGGTTGATGGTGTGCTCACTGCTTTCTCATAACCTGGAAGAAGGAAAAACAAACTTTCTCTGGGCCAGGCCCTCCCCTAGCATCCTCACCACAGCCCTGCAGGACAGACATTACTATTATTTCAGTTTTATGGATGAGGGAGGAGAATTGAACAAGGGGTTAGGTGACTCCCCCAAGGTCACAGAGCTAGCTGGTGATGAAGCCAGGGTTCAGACCCAGGCCTGCTTGCTCCCCTGCCATGCTATTGATCTAGGCAATTATGCATGGGGGGCGGCAGAGGGTATTTTCCAAAGATGGCTGCCATAGATCTCCCACCCCACATGCTCTTCTTCTAATGTGGCTTTGACACTCCTCCCGTCGAGAGGTAAGTTCTGTGTTCCCCTCCTTTGACCTCAGGCAGGCTTGTAACTGTGGTGGAAGGGATGCTCTGTGACTTCTGGGGTTGGGTCACAAAAGATGATCCAGGTTTGAAGTGATTCTCTTGAGACACTTGCCTTTGGAGACCGGAGCTGCCGCGTAATCCGTGTGATCGCCCTGAGGTCACTGTGAGGAAGCCCAAACTAGCCCCAGTGGAGAGGCCACAGGGAGAAGACCTGAGACTGTGTGGAGAAAGAGAGAGGCCCAGGCAGCCCACGAGTGCTCCAGGTCCTACTATTTCAACTCCAGCTGCTGACTGACTGAAGTTTTATTCATGAGGGACAAAGTCAGAACTGCTCAGCTGAGGGGCACCTGGGTGGTCAGTCGGTTAAGCATCTGACGCTCGGTTTCGGCTCAGGTCACATGATCTCAGGGTCGTGGGATTGAGCCCTGAGTCGGACTCCACACTCAGCATGGAGTCTGTGTGAGATTCTCTCTCTCTCTCCCTCTCCCTCCACCCCTCCCCCAACTCGTGTGTGTGTGTGTGTGTGTGTGTGTGTGTTTAACTAAATAAATAAATCTTAAAAAAAAGAACTGCCCACCTGAGCCCTTCCTAAATCCCTGACCCACGGGAATCTGGGACATAAAAAATTATTGTTGTCTTAAACCACTAAATTTTGAAGTAATTTGTTATGTGCAGTGATAAATAACTGGAACAAAGGGATGACAAAGTGTCAGAAGTATTCAGTGGGCAAGTCCCTTCTTTCTGGGCCTAAGTTTCCCTTGTAAACAGTAGGCATTAATTCCATGGTTTCTTAGAGTTGTTCCAACCCTGATGTTTAGTGCTTATCCATAATGTTGCCACATCTCCAACCGTCCATTTTCACTGCCTCCTTAATACCAGGTCATTATCCCACCATTCTGTTACTCCCAGAGAGAAAGCTAATGCCCTTGGATGCCAAGGGATGTCCCTGGGCCTCTGGCCCCCATCTGCTTGAGATATCTTAAAGTGGAGGTGTGGTGTACTGAAGTAAAATTAACAGGATTTGGAATATGGTCACTGATTGACATTGGCTGTGTGACCTTTGAGAAAGTCTCATAACATTTTTGTATCTGTAAAATGCAGAGAATAGTGCCAGCCTTACCCCCATTGGGGCTGCTGTAAGGAGAGAAGGAGATAGTGTGTGTGAAAGTGTAGGTGTGTTAACCGGAGGCAGGAAGTAGGGCCTGGGGTGAGCGGTTGCTGAGGCTTTGGAGGTCCCTGGTAAAGTCTGTTCCCTACCTTGGAGTAGGGAGGGGGTTGGTGACTAGATCAATGATGGGAAGTTGAACTGGGCTGTTCTGAGCTGTGCTGAGTTTGTCTCTTAGCAACTGTTTTTTTTTTTTTTTTTTTGAGTTTTATTTATTTAAGTAATCTCTACATCCAACTTGGGGCTCAAACTCATAACCCCTAGATCAAGAGTTGCATGCTCCTCTGACTGAGCTGGCCAGGCACCCTTCTGATCCAGTATCTTTTTTTTTTTTTTTAAGATTTTATTTATTTATCTGAGAAAGATAGAGAGAACAGGAGGAGCGCAGATGCCATGCTGAGCGCAGAGCCCGGAGCCTGACATGGGGCTCGACCCTAGGACCCTGAGATCATATCCTGAACCGAAATCTAGAGTTGGATGCTCAACCAACTGAGCCCACCCAGGCGCCCCTGACCCAGTATCTTTGAGAATCCATCTACTACAAGAGGTGGAAACTCCTTGGCATAACAGGCAGCATTTAGTCTCTGCAAAACAGCTTCTAACACACACTGCTTCTGCCATTTAACAATCCCCCAAGAAAGAGGGGCATGACTCACTGCTTGGATTTCCAAGAATCCTCAGGACCAATCACCTGTTTCTGCCAGAGATCCTGCTATTCTCTGGGTAACTGAGGCTTGAAACCTTGAGGCCATCCCTGACTCCTCTCTCTTTCCCATTCCCCTGTTCCTGCTGCTCCCCAAAAGTTGTTGGGGAGCTTTCTATCCCACTGCCCCAGCCTTGTCAACACCTTCCTCACTACGCCAGACTCATGACAAGTATTTCCTATGTGGTCCCTTGGGTCCGGGCCCACCCCTTTCTCCCATGCATCCATTCTCCAAGGTGCCTTGAGGATGAATGTTCTTACTCCACCCTTGTCCACTCACTGCCTGGCTCAGAGCAGCCCAGGATCGCTCCTGCTTCTCTCCAGGCTGTGTGATGTCAAGGCAAGAGTACCACAGACTGCTCCATCATCCATAGCTGGGTGACCTTCGGAAGGCATCTGGCTTTTCTGAGCCCCAAGGGCCTTGCTGGTAAATAGATGGGTATCCCGTGCACCGGGCACCGTTCTAAGTACTTTACGTGCATGAATGCATTTGAGCCTCACGACAACACTGTGAGGCAGGTACTATGCTTAACCCGTTTTATAGATAGGAAAACTGAAGCACAAAGAACTTCAGTCATTTGCCTATGTCCAGGCAGCTAGTTAAGTGATAGAGCCAAGATATGAACCCAGGCAGTCTACTTCAGAGACCCTGCTCTTAAACACTGTCTTATCCTTGGGAGAAGTGATTGGTACGGGCTGTGTGGTGGTGAGAGCCCCCTGGCTGATGCTAGCTAACTCTTAGCTTTAATTTTTGCTTCACGGTACAATTTAGGGAGGACTTTGGCAGCGGATTGGGCAGGAAGCCTGATGACTTTAGGGTTCTCCTAAGCCTACCTTAATAGTGGCCTCTGTTTTGGGTGGGGTGCCGATAGACATATGAGGTTCATTTCTGGCTTTGATCCAGACCTGAACGGTAAACTCCTGCTCTAGAACACCCCATTCTCCCAAGCCTGTGGGGGTTCCCCACTTTCCTAGCATTTCTTTTCTGAGCACCTGCCAATAAATCCCTCCTCCAGGGCCCCCAGGCACATGGATTCCTCTTTCTCGGCCTCTCTGCTGCTCACCTGAGGGGTGGGTTCTCACATTACCCACCTCTCTCCCTAGCCTCCTTTCCAAACAACGAGTTATGTGTATTACCAAGACAAAATGAGGGTGCAGAGACAAGAAACTGGGGAGCAAGGGTAGGCACTCATTCATTCACACATTCATTGACCCACTAACAAATATCTCTCCTCATCGCTGTCGGAGCCTAGCATGATAGTCAGCACTGTGGTCAGAGGTTAGGAGGGGACCCCAGAAGCTAAATAAGCATTCTTTGAGTGAGTGAATGAATTAATCTGAATGAAAAAAAGTGCTGGACCCTGACTTCAAACAGCTCATAGACTAGTAGGGCAGGCACACCCACTCACTGCCACACACTCCAGATGAAGGGGGACCAGACACACCTGCAGGCCCTGGACCTCATGGAGACCCAGGGGCATGCAGGCCTGGCCCCAGTCCTCACCAGCTAAGGGCCAATCAGCTACCTGATGGTTTTGTCCTGCTACCATCTCTCCAAGCCAGTCTGGGCGGCCCATCAAGGGGAGGCTGCAAGTGGGAGCTGAGCTGGTACAGAGAAGCAGTCAAGCATGTCCACGTAGGCCACCTTCCACCGAGACTTTCTGCCAGAGCAGGGCCTTTAGGCATGTCCTCCCCCTTGGTTGTTTCCTGTCCTCCACTCTCACTCCAACCTCACAGAAGGAGTTGGAATCAGTTGCTCAACGGCTGAAATCCTTACCAACCATTGTGCCTCACCTTTTGGCTGTGTGTGATTCATGTGATTCCTGTGTGTGTGTGTGTGTGTGTGTGTGTGTGGGCAGGGCCTACTGTGTGCCTCAGGGGCTGGAGTGCCAGGTCTCAGGCCCTTGGATGCCAGGCTTGGGGCACCAGGAGATACTTGCTCATGGAAAGGGAAGAAGCTGGGCAAGGCCGACACTGACTGTGTGCTTTGGGGTTAGTTGAGAAGTGGCCAAGTTTCAGGTGTTAATTTAAGAAAGAGACTGGGGGCTGCAGAACTGTCCAGCCCCTACTGGCCCAGAGTGAAGCAGGGCCTGACAAATGGGTCCCAGTACCATCCAGAAGATGGAGACAAGCTGTTTCTTCTGTACTTTCTGAGCTTCCCCAGGACTCAAAATTGAAGTCTGAGAGGGGAGGCACAGGATTGCACCTCAGGGTACCCAAAGTCTGAAGGGAGAGACCTAAAGTCTGCCCCAGGGGGTCCCTGCCTTAGAGTTGGGAGAGATAAGACTCCACCAGAAGCCAGAAAACAAGATGGAGCCACCCAGGTGTCACACCATTTGAATCATTTTTAAGTGTACAGTTCAGGGGCGCCTGGGTGGCTCAGTTGGTTGAGTGTCCGACTCTTGATTTCGGCTCAGATCATGATCTCAGGGTCCTGGGATCAAGCCCCATGTCGGGCTCCATGCTGAATGCGGAGTCTGCTTGTCCCTCTCCCTCTGCCCCTGCTCCCGCTCTCTCTCTCCCTCTCCCTCTCAAATAAATAAATAATTCTTAAAAAAAAAATAAGTGTATAGTTCAGTGGCATTGACACTGATTACCAACACTCACGTTGTTGGGCAACCATCACTAATATCCAGCTCCAGAACTTTTTCATTAAACCCTGTACTCATTAAACACTAACTCCCTATTCCCCTTTGCCCCACCACTTGGCAACCACCATTCTATTTTCAGTGTCTATGAATTTGACTATTCTAGGTACTACCTCATATGAGAAGAATCATATAGTACTTGCCCTTTTTTGACTGGCTTATTGCACTTAGCATAACGTCCTCAAGATTCATTCATGTTGTAGCATGTGTCAGAATTTCCTTCCTTTGTAGGGGCGCCTGGGTGTCTCAGTCATTAAGCGTCTGCCTTCGGCTCAGGTCATGATCCCAGGGTCCTGGGATCGAGCCCCGCATCCGGCTCCCTGCTCCGCCGGGAGCCTGCTTCTCCCTCTCCCACTCCCCCTGCTTGTGTTCCCTCTCTTGCTGTGTCTCTCTCTGTCAAATAAATAAAATCTTTAAAAAAAAAAAAGAATTTCCTTCCTTTTTATGGCTGAAAAATATTCCTTGTATGTGTATACCGCATTTTGTTTATTCATTTATCCACTGATGGGTACTTGGGTTGCTTCCACCTCTGGCTGTTGTAATAATGCTGCTATGAAGAGCATTATTGCATATATGGGTATAGAAATATTTATTTGAATTCCTGCCTTCATTAAGTATTTTCCAAGAGTTAAGTGGCTTTAAGAATATTAAAGAACGCAAGATCCCACCAAGTTTCAAAATCTTTAAAATGATATTTCTGGGGCGCCTGGGTGGCTTAGCTGGTTAGGCATCTGCCTTTGGCTCAGGTCATGATCCCAGGGTCCTGGGATCCAGGCTCACATTGCATCAGGGTCTCTGCTCAGTGGGGGGCCTGCTTCTCCCTCTCCCTCTGCCCCTCCCTCAGCTTGTGTGTGTGCTTGTGCACGCTCTCTCTGTCAAATAAATAAATAAATAAAATCTTTAGAAAAACAAAATGACATTTCTTAGGCTCCCATCAAATTCAACATCTTGAGTTAGGAAAAAGACATTTACATATAATAAAAGCTTATCCACCAGGGTGGCAGTTGTGGATTTCTATTAATAGAAGAATTAGGAAATATGTATTATTTAAATTTGGAAAGCAGACTAAGTTATCACCTCTTGAATTTTTTTTTAAAAAAGATTTATTTATTTATTTATTTGAGAGAGAGAGAAATCACATGAGAGGGGGGAGGGTCAGAGGGCGAAGCAGGGAGCCCGATGTGGGACTCGATCCAGGGACTCCAGGATCATGACCTGAGCCGAAGGCAGTCGCTTAACCAACTGAGCCACCCAGGTGCCCCACCTCTTGAAGTTTTGAAATCATTCTCCAAAGAACCATGTAAATAGGGTCCAGCATGTCCAACCAGGGTCATAAATAAGAATATAGGCAGCCTCCTGGCTTCAAACTATTAGTATATAATGTCAGTTGCAACCAAAGAAGCTGCATATGGCCAATGGCCTTTCTAGCTATCATGATGAACAGTTCAAAAGACTCTGGGGCTGAGTGCAAGACAGTTTTAAGTCTTTCCCCAGCAGTTTCCTCCAATACCTGGAGCTCAAATTGCTGTCTTTGTCCAAGATGGCACTTCTAGTCCAAGCCCCTCCTCTGCCTATGCAGTCTGTCAGGCCAACCCCAGAACACACTAATACAGTCATTCCAGCTGGGAGACTAGGTCTACATAAATGAAATCAGGTGAAAGAATGGTCTTGGATCTAGGTGGATTGCGTGCTGGGAAATACTTGATCATGCTGGTATAGGTAGGACCTGCATCCCCACTGCCCCATGGACACCAAGGCACAATCGTATGAAAACCGTCATCAAAATGTAGTGAAACTGACTCTTCTGCAAATTGCATCTACTTTGTAAAACCCTGAAAGCTTAGAAGGGGGTGTCTATCTATCTATCTATCTACCTATCTATCTATCTATTTATTTTTAAGATTTATTTATTTATTTGAGAGAGAGAGAGCCAGCGAGCATGCATGGGGAGGGGCAGGGAAAGAAGCAGACTCCCTGTTGAGCACAGAGTCCGATGCAGGGCCTGATCCCAGGACCCCAAGATCAGGACCTGAGCCAAAATCAAGAATTGGATGCTCAACCAACTAAGCCACCCAGGTGCCCCATGAGAAGGGGTCTTTAATCTTTGTCCCTTCTTCACAGGTCTCTTAAGTGATGGTGAACAAAGATGTAATTGTGGCCTAATGAATATACAGGCTTACACATGTGCATTTTTACATCCACGGAGCAAGGAGTGATGAGGTAAACCAGCCTCTTCATCTTTCATTCAAAAAGAACTTAATCTCACATATCCTAAAAGCTTAAAGCTCTGGAGGACTGTGACTCCCTTTCTTTTCAAAGGTATGTTTATGTTGGGATGCCTGGGTCGCTCATTTGGTGAAGCATCCGATTCTTGATTTAGGCTCAGTGTTGTGAGATCGAGCCCTGCATTGGGCTTCACCTGGGCATGGAGTCTCCTTAAGATTCTCTCTCTCTCTCTCTCCCTCTGCCCCTCCCTGTCTCCCCCAACACTAAATTAAAAAAAAAATTCTCTCTTTAAAAAAAAGTATGTTTATAGGGCGCCTGGGTGGCTCAGTCGTTAAGCGTCTGCCTTCGGCTCAGGTCATGATCCCAGGGTCCTGGGATCGAGCCCCACATCGGGCTCCCTGCTCGGCGGGAAGCCTGCTTCTCCCTCTCCCACTCCCCCTGCTTGTGTTCCCTCTCTCGCTGTGTCTCTCTCTGTCAAATAAATAAATAAAATCTTTAAAAAAAAAAAAAGTATGTTTATGTTTACTGATAATTTTTCTGTTTAAAAAATATAAGCTTGGATCACTTTTCAAATTTATATACCATAAGTTTGTTTACCTGAGAGTCCATAGGCCTGTGATCCTGCTGGGGATCCCAAAACAATTTCTGGAAACATAGAGAGGGGATCTGAAGGTTATATGTATTTAGAAAAGAAAGCCATCTTCCTCATTTCTTTCTCACACAAATTTCTTTTAGTAAATGGTAAGTCATATTTCAAAAAAAATCTGAGTTTGTGCTCTTACAGCATAATGAATGTCACATTTTGAAAGTACTGTATGGGCAACTCAAGGGGAACCATGTGGAGATGTGTAATGATTGGCAGCCCTTATTTTAAGCTCTGCAAGAACCAATATGATTGATTCATTTAGTTTGATTTTATTAAATTAACAATAAAAAAAGTTGTATGAGATTGAAACGCATGGACAGGATGGCAAATAAAGATGACTGACCCTGGGAATCTGTGCCAAGGTTTTATTTGTGTGTGTTGGTGGAGAAGTGAGGGCTTGCGGCCAGCTCCACCAAGAGACAGACCCAGCTCCCGTCCCTAGCCCCAGGGAAATGGGATACCTCTCCGTTCTGAAATGTTGATGAGCTGTGGAGGGGAGAAGGACAGGAGAGCAGATGGAATTCCTGGACAATTGTTCCAGCTGTCACCAGAGAGGACAGGCAGGAGGGAGCACTGGATAATTTACAGAGGAACAGATGCTAAGGCTTCTCCGGAACCATCTGGCCAAGAGAGGCCTGGGCTCGGGGTGGATGTTGTCTTTAGATCTGAGTAAACGTCGGCCTCCAGCCCAGCCCATGCCCTCTACCTGAACAATGGCTTTCCCAGGAGGGCTCTGCTCCCTTAGTACCCACCTCCAGAGTTCCACCCAGCTCTCATTCTACTCCCTCCTTTGCTGAGCCTGGCTTCTGTCTTTGCTACCAGTCCTGAGAGGGCCAACTCTGGCTCTGGGGGCCTATAACTTCCACCAATGCATTTCCCTATTCTGTAGTATTTTCAACCCCTCTTCCCCACCACTATATTCCAAAATCCCTCTATCATTCATCTCCATGCCATTTATTCATTCAATAAATGTTTGTCAAGCACCTACTATGCCTGGCATTATTTTAGACACGGGGAGACAGAGATGAATGAGAAAAAGTCCTAGATCTCTGGAGTTTGCACTGTAGTGGGAGATGGTCAATAAACAAATATCAGATAATGATGAGTACTGTAAAAGGAAACATTAAATCAGGGTAAGGGTGAGTGACTGGGGATGCTGTTTTGGACAGAGTGGCCAAGGAAACCTTCTCTAACATAGTGACATTTGAGCAGAGACTCTAATGGGAGTGATATCTCGGGGAAGAACATTCCAGGCACAGGGAACAGCAAACCTAAAAGCCCTGAGTATGCTTAGTGCATTGGAGGATGCCATGCTATTTATTCATTAAGCATTTACTGTGTGCCGGGCACCTGCTAGAGAATATGAACATGCAATCAGACACAGTTTTTGCCCTGAAGGAGCAGCAGCTTAGCAAGGGATGCACTATTTAAATAAATAATTATAGCATAGGATAGCTACAATGAAGTTATGTGCAAGTGCCTAGAGATGCCCAGCATCTCTCTCTTCCTTTCTTTTAGTACCAGAATCTTTCTTCACTCTTCAGCCTTTGCCTTACCCATGACACCTCCTTCCTTCTCCAGCGGCCAGGCCTCCAAACCCTGCTCTTAGGAGATCCCCATCTTTCCTCAATTACCCGGTGCCCTAATTCCCCAACCCGAAACCACGCCCCTAGCCACGCCCCCGATGACGCGCGGCGCCCGGTGCGTGGGGATTCCCGCGGCCGTGGCCACTACCCGGCCTGCCCCGCGGCAAGATGGCGGCGTGAAGGCAGCGGGCAGCGGCAGAAAGTTTGTTGTGGGATTGGAGTAGTCGGCCGGGAGGCTAGAGTTGGGGGGGATCGTGGGGACACTTTCGCGGAGTAGGGGCGGAGGAGGGACTAGCTCCGGGGTTAAGAAGAAGAAATGGGATGTTGGAAGGTTGGAGGTGGGGGGAAAAAAAGAGGGAGATGGGGCGGAGGGGAGGGGGCCTAGGATCCAGCGGCGGCCCTGGGGGAGGGGTCCATGGCGGGGGGAGCACAAGTAGGTTTGCAGGCCCTGGAAAAGCAGTCACAAATTGGAGAGGAATTTCTAAACCGAGAGTAAAGAAGCCTGGAGCTTGTGGCCGAGCCCCGACTGTACTGGGCCGGTAGGAAAGAGGTCTTTCCCATGGAGGAGGATAGTGGGGAGGGGGGGAAGAGAGACCTGGAGGATGCTGGGCACGTTTGGTATGGAGGAAACTAAAGCATCAGATGACCCTTCTGCAGACTTAGATCAGCCTTTCCAGAGTTCCTATAGCATCTGCCCCAATTTCAGCTGAAGACTCAGGGGCCCCAGGGACTGGAAGAAATCACAGTACCTGCTTGGAAAGAAGAGGTAGCGACCTGCCCGAGCTCAACCCCAGAGCGGGTAAGGTGGCCTCCAATGACAGGCTGGCATGCTCCCTGCAAGCAGGATGCATGGGCTCAGAGTGATACCGAGAAACATTTAATCTGAAAAGGGCTCTCTTCTATAGCTGTTGCCCTTTGCCTGTGGTCTGTAAGTTAGTGTTCTGTTCAGATTGCACACTGATTTTTGAGAATTGGGTGTAGCATTCAGCCTTGTGTGCCGTCACCTGTACAAGTGAACACGGCCAAGGGCCTAGAGATGGGCTGAAAGTGCTTTAACACATCCCTGTCACAAGCAGTTTCCTACATGCTCACTGTATCTTTTTCGGTCTCCCCATCACATCTTCAGTTTGGCATCCTACCTGAAGTAGAGATTTGTGGGTGACAGATGGGGGGGGAGTCATGAGAAAAAGTCTGCATTCTGTCACCAACTCCTGAATTCACTCTTGCAGCAGGTCTCCTCCTTTTGAGCTTTCTTTTGGTAAGAAAGGCTCATTAGTGTTTCTTTGGGGTTGTGGATTTGGTGGGTAGGTGGGGTCAGTGGAGGAGGAAAAGCAGGTTGAGGTTAGGGAGAAGAAACCCAGATCAGTTTATGGTAAGGGGTTGAGTTGACTGGTGTAAGGCTCTGGGAATATTTATTGTATCACTCTCTGTCTCTGAGATCCCTGATATTTGAGAACTGCTTTACAGTCTGGATCAGTGTGGTGATGGGAGGAAGGGGTGGTACACCTTTTCTAATAGCTTTCTTCTCTTCCTTTGTATTGTCCCCGTCCAACCACATTAAAAAAAAATAATAATAATCAGTTTCACTAACCAAACTAAGCATGGCTTAAGAGATAGTGGATTTGGGGTTAGAGAAAAGGAAAGGGGTTTGGAGCCGCAAAGTGCAGTGCATACGGTCCTCACTTCCTTTGATGCCCTGTGGTTATGCCCAAGCCAGATTTGGGGGCAGGCTTTTTACAGAAGCTTGTTTCATGACTGGCCTCTACTCCATGATTGGATTGGGAGGTCTAGTTTGATCTAGGACTCCTCACAACCATCTCCTGCTCCCTGACTGCGCCCCCCCCAAAAGGCTTGTTATAGACCAACCCAAATCACTGTTACTAGGCCAGCTTCAATACCTTCAGGTATCAGAAAAACTGATGTTATTTAGCTATGACTCTAGAAGGTTGGGAGCTTTCTCTTCCTGAGGACAATTTGTGGATGCCTCCTTAGAGTTGTAATCAGCAAGGGCAGTGTGGGGAGCACACATAGGGGTTAAGAGCACTGATTCTGGAGGCAGAATTCCTAGTTCAACTTCTGGCTTTGCTATTTGTAGCTCTGTGACCTTTAGAAATTGTATAGCTGTCTTTGCCTCAGCTTTCTCATCACTCAAATGGAGATGGTAAGAGTACCCATCTCATAAGGTTGTTGTGAGGGTTAAATAAATTAATACATTGATGTATTTAGAACAGTGACTGACACTCCATACATAATTGGTGTTACTGTGCTGGTCAGATCTCAGCACTAACTTCTTCATGATTGAACCTGGTGTCTCTCTGTGGAGGCCCTGTACTGGTTTGAGCTTCTGTCTTGATGTTAGAGAGATAGGCGCAGCTTTTGAATAGTATAGATTTTGCATGTAGTGAGAACATCTTTGTTAAACTGTTTAAACTGATGTTAAAATGCCCATGATTTCCTGTTTGAAGTTGTGAGGTTTTAGAGTTATCTTTGTAGTTGAGCTATAACAATAGTAGTGCTTATTGAGCACATTCTGTGTCTGGCACTGTTGTAAGTGCTTTAAATGTATTAACTAATTTAAATTTTTAAAAAGATTTTATTTATTTATTTGACAGAGAGATCGCGAGAGCAGGAACACAAGCAGGGGTAGTGGGAGAGGGAGAAGCAGGCTTCCCGCCGAGCAGGGAGCCCAATGCAGGGCTCCATCCCAGGACCCTGGGATCATGACCTGAGCTGAAGGCAGATGCTTAACAACTGAGCCACCCAGGCGCCCCAATTTCATTTTTATAACAACCCTACAAGCAAATACTTCCATTGTCCCCATTTTACAGATGAGTAAATAGAGGTACAGAGTGGTTAATTTGTTCAAGGTCACCCAGCTAGTAAGGGGCAGAGCTGAGATTTGAACTCAGACTATCTGGCTTCAGCAATTGAGCTTCCTTTTTTTTTTTGATTTGGTATGAAATTAACTCTTTATTAAATATGCCTGGTGGCAATTTGTATCTCTTGTTTATTTGTCATGATGATTAGATTGTAGTAAACTTTTTTGATTTATTTAAAAACTGTTTTAGGAACTGAGCTCTTCATCACAGCTCTCCCCTTCTCAGATATAAAAACTGGTGCAGGGACTGTGGGAGGGAGCCCACTGCCCTGTTAGCCAAATCTGGACTCTCTCTTCATGATTCAGCTTGGTGACTGCCCTTTGGAAAACCTTGGACCTGGGTTGGGTGAGTGGACTGACATGAAGATCCACCCTTAGCATACATTAAGGGGGTGTGTGTGTGTATTAATGTAGACATAAATAAAAGGCTCATTTCTGACTTTACTGATTACTGACAGGAACAGCTGAAGTAGCCATAGTGTTAAATTCATAGACAATCTGGATGTCATCTTTGTTTTAAAAATAGCAGGTGGCAAACTACACAAAAAAACCACAATAGGTGGCATTTTAAGCAGTGCCGGCCCTCCAGCTTGAGGGAAAAGTGGAAAACAGATGTGCTTCTGCGGAAGCTCCTGTGGTCTATCAGGGAAGGTCCTGGCCCGGCGCTTGCCAGTCTCTTTCTCTTTAGCCAAGCCGGAGGCCCACATGCAGGCTGGGGGCAGAGGTGTGCCCATGGTTTGATTGACTGGCTTTCCTTTGCCCTGCACTTAAGAATCACTCTTCCCCTCCTTCTGAGTCACGTCCTGTCTATTTAACACACCCTCAGGGCCCATCTTTTTCTTTAGTAAATGACTCTCTACCTGGCCATCAGAGTAGGCACGCGTCTGATGTCTGAGCAGATTTCAGAGGAATAGGGGGCTCAGGACTTAGGGCTCTTTCTGGGAATTCCGAGCCAGCCTTCGAATGACCTTTTTCTACTTGTGGCACATGAGATTTTGAAAGTTAGTATCTGTCAGTGTCTGTTCCCGTCCGCCAATAACTGAGGAGCCATATGTTGTCAGGATAATGTACTTTATCTCGATTTGTGCTGCAGTCAGCATGCTGAAACGTGTCATCTCCATAAAGTACACCTTTGTGTTTTGGTAGAAGTCCTTAGACTTTCTGGATTCAGGTCTCCTTTTAGCAGATGATTGAACTGCAGGCTGAAGCTGATAGATTTGGATCCGGTTCTCTGCCTTTACTGTTCTGGTTTTGTTGTTCACAAAGTCCATTTCTTCTCTTAACACCCCTTATTCAAGTGTAATCTTTGCATCTAATCCCTTCACCTTTTCCTCACCGCCATATTCTGAGTGCCAGGGACCTCTGGGTAAACCCGGCCTTCGTCTCTCACCTGGATTCAGCCTCTTCTTTTTTTTTTTTTTTTAAGATTTTATTTATTTATTTGACATAGAGTGAGAGAGAGAGAGAGCACAAGCGGGCGAAGGGTCAGAAGGAGAGGGAGAAGTAGACTCCCCTGCTGAGCAGGGAGCCCAAGTGGGGCTTGATCCCAGGACCTCGGGCAGCCGAAGGCAGCTGCCCAACCAACTGAGCCACCCAGGCGCCCCACAGATTAACAGCTCTGTGAGCTTATTCTCTCTAGCTTCTGGGCCTTTGCACTTGCCAGCCCTGCTGTTTGGAATGCTCTGCCCCCTCCACCCTTTACCTACCTTTTTGTCCTTTATTTATTTATTTATTTATTTATTTTAGAGATTTTATTTTTAAGTAGTCTCTACACCCAGTGTGGGGCTCGAACTACAACCCCAAGATCAAGAGTCGCATGCTCTACCGACTGAGCCAGTCAGGAGCCCCACCAACCTCTTTGTCCTTTGGTCTCAGTTTAAATGTCTCTTAATTTGGGGTCCCCACTCCTTTTGTGCCTTTCCTCTGTGCTGCTGTGTTAAGACTTAGGCTGCGTTGTAATTGTCTATTTACTTGTCTGACTCTCCCGTGACTGTAAGTGCGCTGATAACAGGGACCATGTCTTAATCATTATTGTATTCTACCCTTTAGGATAGTGCAAGGCACTGAATAGGCACTTTATGATGCGGTGGGGCATATAGAATGCATGAAATGTGGTGGGGAATCTCTCCCCATTTCAGTCTGACTTCCAGGCTGCTGTGAGAATTGTCTTCCAATGAGCAGCCTCAGTTCTGGCATTTACCATGTTTTATGGTGATTTCTCTGTTTACTTGCTGGCCTCTTTCACTGAGCTGACCCTCTGTAGAGGAGAGACCCTCCCTGGCCATGGGATGAGGTGGGGGGCGGATGGGGACTTGGGAGTGGGGTGAGCGGGGTGATAGAGTCTGATTTTGGAGCGAGGCTGACCTGGTTGAATCTTGATTCTGCGACTTACCAGCTGTGTGACTCTGGACAAATTGCTTAGCTAGTAGGACTTTTGGTCTTGTCGCCTGTACAATGAGGGTGACGTTATCTTTTTTGTAGGAGTATCGAGCATTAGAGATAATGAGTTCATGGCGTGTAGCAGGGCACCTGTCATGTGAAGGATACTCAGTTAATATTTGCTTAGTAAATGAGTGTCATTCTGGAAAACACAATGAATAAGAAAAAGGCTTTGTTTTATTCAAGCTAGAATAAGCCTTTTGATCTCTGCCAGGTAGCCAGGAGCCTTTTTGAGGTGGGAGTAAAATTGGAAGAGTCTCTTTATAATGAGGCAATATAAAAGCTGAGACTAGGGACATTGTCAATGAGTAGCCTGTGCAAAATAGTTGATATTTCTCCCCATCTTTTGTGTTGTAATGACTCCTTTGATGGATCCCCTTTACGTGAGGTTGGCGGTGACCTTGGTGGCTATAGGTGGGGGTAGGTAAGTGGTAGATTTGTAATGTAGTTCAGGCTGTGGATGACTGGATGGGGTGTTTGAGGATTCATGTTCCCTGGTGTTTTATGGATTGAGAAATATTGGGTGAAGCTGATAGAACACATCTAGGCATTCAGGAAGCTGGACTTCTTGGCCCTAGTTTTCTTAGGGTTTTGATCTTGTGTCACAGAACAGGGCTTAACTCAGATGCTCCCCAGAAATAGGGCTGGTAGCTGGGAGTTCACTGTCCCTTCTTTGCCTTTTTGTTTTTAGTGTAGTTTATGGGGGTAGTTCTTAGGGCACCAGTTCCCAACAAACACCCGAGGAATGTGTCTCCAGAAGTCTAGACCTCTTAATTGTATAATGCCAGGTGTGCTCCAGTTTGAGTTTACAGTCCAGATGAGGAAGATAGGTTTGAGTTTTTCGGAGGGCAGCCTTCTCGTCTGGTCCTTGAACCCCTGCCCCAGCCAGCTGCCTCTCCTCTGGGCTCTCAAAGTATGTACCAAACTGTTTTTGCAAGTGGCTGTTAACCTGTCTCTCTCCCACTCGGGGCAAGATCTTTTAACTCGGGAAGCTTCTTAGAGGCCCTCCGTGGTAGGTGCTGAGCAGTCCTGGTTACTGTGTGACCCAAACCGGTCCTTCCTTCTTGAAACGAAAGCAGGTCGGACCTATCCTCTGAACTCTTAGGAAGCAAGGTCCTGCGTAAACAAAAGGTGAGAGAATTAGCGATAGCATTACTAGTTATTGTCTAGAGTTGAGTTAATGTGGTTCAGTGATCTTCCAGGTGCTTGGCTTCAGCTGTTTCCCTTTTTAGCCTTCTTATGTTCTAGGAACACATCCCTACGCCAGCAGTAGAGGTTAAAAGCAGAGGTGAAGCACACACCGGTATATTTTCTTGCTAACCACCATCTTCCAACAAGTCTGACTGCTGGCATCCTCTTTGTTACTCATTAAGTTCCTGTGAGTGCCCCATAACCTGCTTGCTTTTCTGGCCGTATTGCTCATTGTCTGGGTGTGCTCCCCCGCTCACAGCCAGGACCCACTACAACGTTGTTAATGCCTACACGAGTCAAAAGGACGAGACAAGTAGCTGAAAGTGACGTGATGGGGTTTTCCCTGGGCTCTACCCCTTGCCCCTCGGTGTGGGAGTGCACGGAGCAGTGTGGCATATCTTTGCCGATGGCGTCTTGGCAGGGCTGGTTAGTTGCTTCGTATGTTCAGCCGATTTGAGAGGAGATGGGGTGAGGCCAGCAGGACGGGGTTGTGCTGTGTACATTTAGGCTTCAGAGGGGCTGAGTCTCCTGCACTGGCCGTGAGTGTGAGAGTGGGACCTCTCGTTAGTTACTATCTCGTAAGTGCCAGCTGTTTGCGAGGTGACCTTTAGAAGCTGGAAAGGACATGGCCCCCCATTTGTGAAGAGCTCTACTTTCCCAGTGAACTGTGGGGGGACCTCCCTGAGGGCGGGGCCGGGAAGTCAGTCTAGACTGCTGGCCTCGCGGTGCGCCTCACTCAGCTAACAGTAGCATAGAACGCTGGGTTTATCATTTGGGGTACTGAACAGGCCTCTGCACCTTCCCAGGTAAGCCCGTGCGGACTTCAGTCTCAGAAGCCTTGGAGGGCCTTTACATCAGGGCAGAATCGTCAGGGCTTTCCTGTGGCTCCCTAGAGGAGGCTGCTTTCCATGCTTTGCCCTGGGATTGGAAACAGAGTTCTATCCCAGTTCTGTCTGTGGTCTTGGGCAAGTCACTGGTCTTCTCTGTCCCTTCAGAATGGGAGAACTCCACCTGTTCCATGGGCCTCACTGGGCCACAAGAATCCAAGGACATACAATGGAAGGCAAGTGCTTCCAGGATGGTAAAGCACAGTGCACACGGAGGGGTTTTGTCCGTTTGTCCAGGAATGCTGTTTTCATCATAAGCATAATATGTGTCCTTGCGTAAAATACCAGCCATACAGAAACATATGCAAAAGAAAAAGTGAAAAGACCCCCCCCCCCCTTTCTTCCCCCACTGCTCCTGTCTAAGCCCCTTTCCTAGAGACAGGGAACTATCCTGTTTCCTTCTAATCATTTTTGTGTGCTTCTAGACATTCCTCATGTATCTCTTGTACTAAAAACACAGCTCCTAGTAGTCCATGCTGTTCTTCAGCTTGCTCTCTTCACCTAACACTTTACCTGGGGTCAAGCAGCTCCTTTTGGAGCCTCCTTCCCAGCTCAGGGGCTTCCTCTGGGGCTGGGTCCTTGGGAGGGACGGAGAATCTTTACTAGAGGTTCTCGCCGTACCAGGCCTGCTGGTTATCTCTGAGGGGCGGTTTTTTATGCTGCGATGAAGTCGTCTGGCAGGAGTGCCCTGAGTGGGAATTGGGATGGTTCTAGACATGGCGTGGGCACCACCCCTTCCACCTCATAGGCGTTTCTCCCCGCTGCGCTTCTGGGCTCTGCGGCCGGGAAGAGAGTAAACTCACCTGATTTCTCAACCTCTGCTTCAGCGCACAGACAGTCCCTGGTTTCTGAAACCTTGGATTTACCTAGGTTACTTGCTGCTCTGTGTTTTGAAAGCAAACCAGACCTGGCTGGTGTTTTTCGGTTTTATTTGGGGGCAAGGATTCTGAAGGGAGCCTGTCAATGGCCATGAATTCTTAGCAGTCTAGGGAAGAGGTCAGAGCCTATAGGAAGAGTTGTTCTCTCTTCTCGGTGGTCATCTCCCCCTCCGGGGTCAGGCCTTGGCCTTTTGGGCTCTGGGGCTGTTGTCAGAGTACTACGGGGAACCCCGGGATTAGGCAGTTGGGAATGATAAACCTAGGCTTCGGAGGTGGACCAGGCCCCCATGTGGTGCCCGGGTGGTCGCTGTTCTCCCTCCACCCTGAGTCGTCATTTCATCCACAGGGCTTTCCAGACAGAAGAGGAATCCTTCTGGTTTTTCCTTGCCAACGTGCTGCCCTCTCTGAGCACAAGCAGTACTTGCTGCTATATTTGCTGTAGGTCTCCTCTCCTGCCGCTCCAGGGGTCACATCTTGTGGGGTTTCTGGGACTCCGCCACTGCGGCTCCATTTGTCTTGAGATCTCTAAGCCACGGGGGGTCACTTCCCCTAGGGTGGTTCTGGAGGCTTTGGGAGAGATGTTTTCTGCTGTTCCCTCTCTGGTAACTGCTCGTTCTGAGCGGGTGGCATGGTCACTGCTGGGTGCGTGAGGAGCCTGGCTGCAGCATGGCCTTTATCCTTGCTCTCTGGGCTCCTCTGGGGCCAGCTCCCTGGGAAGTGCCATCCCCCTGGTCTGTCGGAAACTGAAAGGTGGCACCGTGCCACCCCTTCCCACGGCTGGCCCAGCTCTGGGCCAGGTCACACACTGCCCCATTGTATGGTGCCTTCGATGCGCTTCTTGTCGCAGCCTCTGATCCCCGCGCCAGTCCTCTCCTGGCCCCTTGCCTCGGAGCCTGGGGGAGGTGGCGGGGTGGGCTCTGCTCGCACAGGCCCGGGGTGGGTGGCCACAGCAGCTGTGGCCTGCTTTGTTCTGACAATCCCGCTTTCGGAGCTGTGGTGCGGCCTGGCGGCGGTGTCCAGGGAGAAGGCAAGGCAGGGGAGCGGCCCTCTGGCAGCGGTGCCCCCTTCCCCCACAGCTCTCCTCTCTGCGCTGACCAACCAGAGAGCCCTGTCACCTGGGGTCAGCCAGCTGGACTCACTGGTTGGCAGGGGGCGTGCTGCCCTTCCACCTGGCATGATCTGTGGATGGGAGAAGGCCCCCGAGGGTCTAGTGGTAAGTCTGGAGGAGCTTCCCCTGTCAGAAGAGCCCAGTGTGTACCCTCAGGCATCTTGCAGCTTGGCATTCCTTCTGCTCTCTCTTTGCAGCTCCGGAGTCGGGCTGCTCTCAACCAAGCTGTCTGTTTATATGGAGTGCCTGGAGGGCGTCTGCCATGAGTCTGTCGCTAACCGTGCTAACCAGGAGAGCTGGCTGGTTGGGCAGAAGACACTAACCCTGTGAGTCTGACCTGGGCCAGCTAACCTGCCCTGGGGGTACCGCCAGCAGTCACCCCCCCCACCCTCCCCCAGCCAGCCTGGCTGCCTCCTCCCCTTAGCTTACCTCGTGCCTCCTCTGTTCTCTTGCCCTCACTGCTGCCTCTCCATCTTCCCAGCCTCCTTGCTGTGGTGTGTGTGTGTGTGTGTAGGGGGGATATGTGTCTTCTCTAAGGCTGAGAGAGGGGGATTTCCTATGCACAGACGCCTGCCCATCTGCCAGCCTGCTGCTGGCTTCTGCCGACCCCAAGCTCCCCTCAGTCAGTACCGTGCTGCCTAGCTCTCCCTGAAAACGATTGGTTAGAGTTTCTGTTCAATCTGCTCTCAGCATTGTGGAATTTGAGACTTATCTCGCAGTGACCATGCTCTGTTTCACACCTCAGAGACAGATGGAGCCAGAGTGGGAGGGGAGTTTTCTTCTTGACTGGATAGTTGCTTCCCTTTGTCAAGTGGGGAAGACTGAATGGTGTCCCCATTATTCTCACCCCAGGATAATCATTTAGGATCAACTGCAAGGTTCTCCTTAAGGTTGGTGGGGGGGATTGAGGAAAACCGTGGCCTGGTTGTGGGAAACTCCCTGGGCAGAGAGTGAAGCTGAAAGGTAGAGTCTGGAACCAGGTACTCACCTGAGATGTAGCTCATGGCACCCGTTGCTCTGGTAGGTGGAGTGGGTGGAGTTTGGCCCCCCACCGCCTTCCATGTGTGGAGCTTCAGGTGGACTTTAACCGAGAAGAGCTGGAAAGGCACCTCTGCCAGAGCAGGCGGGCCCTAGCTTTGGACTGCACAGTGGGCCTGGGAGAGGCCTTGGCCTCAGACTGGGAGACTGGTGAACAGCCTGCCATAGAGAAGCTCCCGCCAGACTCCCTTCTCCTTCCAGGGTTGGAAAGGGGATAGCAGGAAGGCCGATTGCTCGGGGCTCCCTGGTGTTCTGCACAGGTCACTCCTTAGACAGCCTATCTGGCTCCAGCCTCTGGAGTCAGTGCCGTACTGGCTAGGCTGGGTGGGGGGACTTGGGATCTGAAGGCCCTCTGGGTGGGCTGTTTCCCTTGGGCCGGGAGGGAGAAGCAGGGAGCTTCCTGCTAGTATGGGGTGTGAGAGGGTGTAAGGGCTGCCTGGATGTGTAGGGACCCTGAGTCGGGAGTAGCAAGCTGGACGGGTGCCTGGTGGCTGGGCTCTGACCAGGAAAACAAGAGGGGCCTGCAGCGGCCCTTACCTTGCCTTTCCTTAGGCGATGGCATGGGGACTACTGTCAAGTGCTGGTTGATCTTGGGGACTTTTGTCCCTCCCTTTGTTTAGGGGAGGTTCCTTGGATCATCATCAATAGTTGTCTTCAGTCCCTTTGTTCCTGTCAGGTGTTTGCTTGAGTGAGAGGCCAGCTGGATAGACTTGAGGTATTTGCTCAGGTGGGAGCCAGGTGAGTTCTCGAAGGTCCCCAGCACTAGTTTGGAGTCCTCAGGCTTACTCTGGGGCAGAATAATTCCCACCCACTTTTTAAAAACCTGTCAGTCGGTACCGCTTAGAGCAGGCAGGGGGCCAGGTCAGGGCCGCAGGCAGCTTGGCCCAAGAGGGTGAGGTTGTACTTGCCCAGAGGGGTGGCGGGCATGGCTGCTGGAGGGGCAGCAGGGCTGGTCTGGGCACAGCCTGGCATCTCCCAGCCTAGTCATCGGCCCAGAGCAGAGCCTGCCCAGGCCCCACCCCATGCTCTGCTGGCTGCTTGCCTGCCACGCGCCCAGGATTGCTGAGGGCTTTGCTCATGTACCTCAGGAACAGCTGCGTGCCGGAAACTGGGGGCCGGCAGCAAGCAGGAGGGGCACCCGGGGGGCGATGTGGGGGAGGGCTGAACCCAGCCAGCTTTGGTGGGGTGAGCTCGCCGTGCCGGGGGAGAGGGGCTGTATTAATGGTGGTTGGGGGGGGCTCCTTGCAGGCAATCTCCAGGGCCTCTGCTGGGTCGCCTGGCTACAGGGCTGGCCCTTGCAGGGTGATGGTTTGTGTTTCTTGGGCCTCAGTTGGATGCAGACCCTGAATTTCAGAGTCTTGAGAGGCAGCCAGGCTTGTATGGCAGGAGCGTGCCCTGCCCCCGAAGGCGCAGCTTCCTCCAGGCCCGCGGAGTTCAGGCTCTCTATCCAGGGCTTACAGCCGAGGATGATTCCCACAGAGGAGGCACTAGGTCCTGTGTGACCAGACATTCACGTTTTAGCCATTGATGAGCGGCTTTAGGAAGGGCCTGTGTTTATTTTTGTTACTTATTTGTGTCGTGCTGGGTTCCACGGGGGAATTAAGGCAGCGTAAAACACAGCTGGAGTGTTCTGGAAAAGGGCCGGTTTCCTTTCATTCTTAAAGTGGTAGTGATTGCTAATTGAGTGATTTTGTTTGACTTTCTTCAGGTGAATGAGGAAGCGCTTTAATGATTTTTGTGGTGATGTGTGGCCCCTCCCTGATGGTCCCTCACTTGCTTGAATCGGTGACAGCTGTGAGAAGAAAGGCATATCAGTAGGTTCGGAAATGGTCTGAGACCAGATAAACTGTTGGGGCCATAATTTCTTACAGAGTGTGGGTGATGTGGGGAGCAGGGGAGGCAGCCGGGCTCCCTAGGGCAAGGCAGGGGAACCGGGGCGGGTGGAGTGAGGTCGTAGAGCAGGACTTGGGCAGCTGGAGGCCTCCGTGGGGGCAGACTGAAGTGTGAAAAGCCACGGAGCCACACCCATTTTGGTTTCACTCCCGTCTCCTTCCGCAGGGGCAACGCTGGAGGCTCGGACCTCCCCTCCTCTCCTGAACCTTTGACTTTGCCCTGGGCAGACCCACAGAAAAGATGGCAGAAGGAAGTGAGAGGGCGCCCTGAACTCTTGGGCTTGAACCTTCTTGCTGACACCTACTGTGGGTGTCTGCAGAGAGTGGGAGTGAGGATATATAGTTTGGGGAAAATCTGAATTCTGAAGGTTTCTCCTTACCCTGCTCCATCTCTAGCAGCGGTGACCCCTGACCGTGGTGGCAGCCCCGGGTCACATCCGGGCACTTACCCACAAAAGGGAGCAGGTGTGAGTCCCATCTCCTGGGTAAAGAGGGATGCTTGGCAAATTTTTTTGTCCTTTGATTAAAGGCTTCTGCCCAGTCAACGTCCGGCGCACATTTTTCCTTATATCTGTCTCTGACTACACTCTGTGCTCAGCTGTTCAGTGGGTTCACAGTGCAGGTTTGCTGTGCGTGCTGAGTCCCATTTCTAATGAAAGTAGACTTTGTTCTCTGGAGGCAGCTAATCGTGCCCCATGGGCTGTAATCAGGGAGAAGGTATTTAATACAGGGCAGGCGGCAACAGGCGGCCTGCACTGACTGGCAGATTGCAACATGGCAATTAGGAAGCTCTCACCCCCCTCTTCACCCCAGCAGAGCCCGAGGAGGCTCTCCTCTGAACGGAGTTTGAGTGAGTGAAGAATGAATGCTATGCAGAGGAGGAACGGGGAGGCGGCGCTCGGGGGGCGGGGGCTTGAGGAGAGCCCCTTTCCCTTTGCTTTCCCTTCTCCAGGCTGCTCTGCGTGTCTCCCTCAGGCACTGCTGACCTGGGTCAGCCAGAGGTTTTCACCTAGGCCTCAGCCTTTCTCCCCATGCACAGCTGTCGTAGTGCAGACGCAGCGGGTGATCTGGTAGCCCCACATCCCGAGTCCTCTGCCCCAAGTTCCTTGAAGCTCAGGTAGTTTGGGGTGAGGGGTGGGAGTGGGATTCTTCTTGGTCAATTTTTAGACCTTCCAAAAGACCATTTTCTTGGAGGTGTCCTGGAGCCAGCTCAGCAGCCAGAGGCCAAGAGACCCCAAAGGCCGCTTGCTTGCTTATCCTGGCCCGTATCCCATTCTGAGTTATCCAGCTGCTTTCCCTGGGGACTTCTTCTTGACAGGGGTTTGGGAGCCCTCCTTGGGCTGAAACCACTCCAAGGCAACATGGGAATCTTTGGGTGAAAGAGACGTGGCCAGTAGAGGCCGCACCTGGTGGTTGGGTCTTGCCGGTGGGACTGCTCTGTTGTCTTGCAGCTCACCTTTTAGCTTCTCCTGGCTGTGGGCCTGGTGTCTAGCTGCTTCTCGCTTTGTTCTCCAGTGTCCCTGGCATGGCTCTCCCTCCGGGGTCTGTCCTGCCTTGCTGTGCTTCCAGTCAAGGACGGTGGCCTGTCAGGCCCATCGCATTCCTGTTCAGTGCTGGAATTGTCTCCCCGCTCTCCCCCCCCGCCCCCCGCCACTGTGGGCTGGATCTGGGGCACTTAGCGCATCTCAGGAGTTGGAGCTAGGGCCCCAACATGTACTGGTGTTTATGGACGTGGGGCAGGGAGTGAGAGTGAGACAGACTCTCCCTCCTGGGCTTGTGCTGGGGACACTGCAGGCTCTTTTGCAGACTGTCTCCCTAGTGGGCCTTGCCTTCTGTTTCCTTGGTTGGGAGCGGCTCCCTTCTTGTGGCTCTGATGTGTATGGAAAGAGTAGGCTCTGGCCAGGATAGATAACTGCCTGCCCTTGCTGGCACCATTCATCCCGGAGCGTCGTGTTTGCAGTACTCCCCCATCTCCCTGCTATAGCCACTTCCACACTGTCCCTCAGCAAGCCAGGTTATCTGGCCAGGAAAGCCCTGGGAGTATGTGGTGTGAGGCCAGGGAGTAGAGACTTGCCATCAGGGTGAGGCAGGATCTGTGACAAGTAGAGCTAGGGCTGCGGGGCATGGAGTGAAGGCCACTCTCCTTCAGGGAGGATCCCCAGGTACCTGAGCGTGCCTGTGTGCTCCCTGCATGCTCGCCTGCCATCCATTCAAGTGTCCTGGTACCTAGAGGCCAGAGTGGGTATTAGCAGGAATAGGGCTAAGGAAGAAAAGAGGCTGAGAATCGAGGGGGTCCAAAGCATGGCCTGCAGGGAGAAGGGGACTACTCAGCTGATGGGGGTACAGATGGGAAAGGGAGCAGGCCCAACTCTGGAGCTCCCCCCCCACCCGGATTTTGTAGAGGTTCTTGGCTTCCTGTATCTCTTATTCCACGTCTCTGGCTGTCGCCTTTTCTAACTCATGTACCCCGCACTTAACACCCTCAGACTATCAGCACCCAGCTATGCAGGCTGGCTTGGAACTTTCTGGGCCTCTCCCCCAGGCCATAGGAGCTCACACCCTGCGGCCCGCAGGAGGGGTAGCCCCGGGGAACCTGCGGGGGTGACTTGTTTGCTCCCCCACACCCCAGGAATGTGCTGTCCTTTTGGGCCCGCCCGGATTCCTGTGCAAGGAGTCAGCTCGACACAGCACACTGCTTGTGCCCTGTGGGGACATGTCCGCCTCACCATCAAAGGGGTGGAGGTTGGCGGCTCGTGCCTGCTGCCATGCCCCAGCTCCCCCCAGAACCCCAACCAGAGACCAGGCTGCCCAGACAGAGGAGGGAGGCCACTCCTGCTTGCCCACCTTCCCTACCCCCTCACCGTTCTTGCTGCCCCAGGCTCTGTTGGAATGTGACAGGAGTTGTGGCCAGGGCATGTCCCGACAGCAGGAACACATGCTTTAGCCCGCAAGGCTTCCCTCAGCCCCCAGCTCTGTTTAGGAGGATAGCGGCGGGAAGATTGCTTATGCCCGAAGCCACCTAAGGTTACTGCCTCCACGGGTCCCTGTGGTGGTTACTGCCCCCGTGCTGCGGCCCGGCTCATTACAGGGGGGGGCAGAGCCCGGCAGGCCCAGAACCCGCCGGGGGCCTCCCAGGTCCCTCAGTCCGGCCCCCTGTGTGTGGAAGAGAGACCAGTGAGGGACTGAGCCGGGGCCACGCGGGGTGTCGAAGCAGCACAGCCCGGAGCCCAGTGTCTCAGCTCCCCAGGCTTGGGCCTTCTGCGCCAGGTTCTCAGCCTGGGTGCTGTCAACATGGTGTGCTGATAATTCTTCATCGCGGGGCGCTGTCCTGCGTGTGGCAGGATGTTCAGCAGCATCCCTGGCCTCTCCCCACTAGATGCCACTAGCTCTCCCCTCTGTTGTGACAGCTCTTCACACGTGGCCAGGGATCTGGGAGGGGGCAAGTGAGAGAGATGGGGGACCCCAAAATCACCCTCGCTGAGATTGCTCAATCATTGCTCTAACTGCTGCTTTTTCAGATTTTTCTCTCCCGTGCCTACCTTTCTTCGTTGCAAAGTCTGTGTAAAACCGTTACACACGGAAGTAGTCTTTGGGCTCCTGGAAGCATTGCTAGGAACTTTTCCCAGCAGCTTCTCAGTCTCTACTAGGCTTTTTCCTGGTGTTCTCTTCTGCAAGCCGTGCTCCCCAGATCTCTTAGTTTCCAGACTCTTGAGAGGCCTGGGAGATGAACAGGACAGATGTGGGGTAGGATAGGGACAGGACAGGACCAGACCTATTCCAGAATCAGGCATGTGGTAAGCTGAGGCCATGAGCACATACAAGACGTGCATGTGTGTCATCTGGGCCTGTGACCGCCGCTTTCATGGAGAAAGGAGCCCCGTGCTTCTGGTCCTCTCCTGCCTCCGCTGCTTTCCCCAGATTCCCTGGGCCGTGGCTTTTCTGCCTGGCTCTCCCTGGGGGGCTTCCCAGTCCTGGACTGGGTAGGCCGGCTGAGGGCACTGACAGACCCGCAGCTGACACCTGGTTTCCACTTTCTTTCCTTCTCCGGTTTCAGGAGCTGTTGGCTAGAGGAAGTGGAGGGGCCACAGGATGCGGAGAGCCGAGGGCTAACTGTGGGACAGCGGAACAGAGAGAGCTGCCGACAGTCAGACGGTATGTCCCTGGGGGGCCTGCACCCCTCCTTGGCCCCCTTCCGGAGAGGCTGGTGGGCCAGGGGGCAGGCAGGTGGCCCCTCGTGGTGGGGGCTGGTGAAAAGAGAGTGGTGGAGGCCAGAGAGGCTTGGCCTTCAGGACTCTCAAGCTGGGAGGACCCCCCCGAGGTGCCTGGGTTGGGGGAGCATCTTCAAACCCTTACTTTCTGGTTACTGGGGGTGTTTTTGTTTGTTTGCTTTCTGGGGTTTTTCTGAGCTCACACATACGGAACGTCTCCTAAGTACCAGGTAACTGTGGTTAGTGGCTTATGTAATCTTCACAACAGGTCTATGAAATTGGTGCTCTCCTCATCCCCAGTGTAGAGTTAAGGAGACCGATGGAGAGGGAACAATTTTTCCCTCTGAGGCACTTTTGTAAGCCCACAGAGGTGAACAGTGGGCCGCTCTTAGATACCTTGTCCCACTCCTAGGCTGTAGTCCACTCTTCCTGGTGCCCAAGCTGTGGGCCCTGCCTTTCCCACCCATCTGGTCGCATTGGGCCCTTGTCCCCTCCAGCACTCCCCTGACCCATGGGCACTGATACACCAGAGTCCAGGTTTCTAATGACCCCAGCAATGGCCCAGGCCTGTCTGTGTGCCCGGTGGCTCCTACATATGTCCCTTTTACTGGCCTTTTTCCCTCAGTCCAGGGGCCTCTTGCCCACTCTCTGAGCCTCCTCCTCCCCGGCTTCCCCACAGCAGGTTGAGGAGCCCTCGCCTCCCAGAATGACCAGTGCGGCACCTGCTAAGAAACCGTACCGTAAGGCACCCCCTGAGCACCGGGAGCTGCGGCTGGAGGTCCCAGGATCCCGGCCGGAGCAGGAGGTCAGAAGACTCGTACTCCTACCCTGGCTGGCAGATGCACGCCCCTGAGGCTGGGGGTCTGACTGACGTCTCCCGCCCGAGGGGGCTTCTGGGCCCCTGAGCGGGGGTGTGAGTGGGGCTTTGCTGAGTTACGCTTGGGGGCTCCTAGCTGCAGCCCCGCTGGTGGCGGCCGTGCAGGCTTACAGGACGGCTGTGAGCACATGTCCCCACGTCAGGGAACCCCAGAGTCTTTATGGCTCAACGGAAATGCTCCCAGGCAGTATTGTTTTTCCTGCAAGAGGCAGCCCACCAGACTGAGGGGGTCCTCACACGCAGGAGGCTGGGACTGTGTGGAGGAGGTGGTGCTCCGGCTTCTTCCCACCAGGACAGCTGTTCTGTGCTGTCCCCGGAAGTCCGGCCCTTCCTCCAGCTCTGCCTGGCCTGGCTAACATTTGGGAGGGACACACTCCCCGCCAGGAGCTGGGTTAGGTTCTTAGGAGGCCTTTGGGCCACTGTGAAACAGTCTCCAAACTGGCTGTCCTCCCTCATTCGGTTTCCTCTCAGGAGGACGTGAGTGTTGCAGTCAGTTCACCTGGCTGCTTGTCCCCACCCTGTTGCCGCGCATAAAGCACGTTTACAGAACTCGAGAGAGCCTCCAGACCCGCTGAGCATCAGGTGTACCATGGTCCGCTCTGGTCCAATTCAGGGCAGGGATGCCGGGACTTGCCCGTTTTCAGTTCAGGGAACATACAGTAAGAAGGCCAGGTATTGTGCTAGGTGCCATCCTGTGGGCATTCCCTTGGTTTTGTAGATGAGGACACTAAGGCTCAGCAAGGTTAGTACAAGCAGAGTGTGGTAGAATGGGATAAAATCCAGGTGTCCTCGGCTCTAAAGCCCATGGTCCGGGCCACCCACCTCATTTTCCGGCCTGTGATCGGCATTCTGAAGCAGTCAGCTCCATTTGGAGTGGGCCTCTTGACGTTTCCCTGCTCTGTGGCTGGCTGAGCTCTGGCTCTTGGGCTGTGACCAGCGTGGGGGCTTCGGGAGGATGGGGCAGGAGGCTCCAAGCAGGACAAGGATAAGACACGTCACTCCTCTCAGTCAGGACTAGACCAGAGGCTCTTCCTTTTTTTTTTTTTTTTAAAGATTTTATTTATTCATTTGAGAGAGAATGAGAGAGAGAGAGAGCACATGGGAGGGGGGAGGGTCAGAGAGAGAAACAGACTCCCCGCCGAGCAGGGAGCCGATGTGGGACTCGATCCCGGGACTCCAGGATCATGACCTGAGCCGAAGGCAGTCGCCTAACCAACTGAGCCACCCAGGCGCCCCCAGAGGCTCTTTCATCCATGTTCTTGTTCCTTCTGAGCCCCTGGAAGGGCCTGATTCTGCCCCATCTTCCTCCAGGGGCCAGGAGGGCTTTGTCAGAGCTCAGAACCCTACTGTAGCTCACTTGGCTTCTTCACTTCTCTGGAAGGTCTCTGCCATGCCTGCAGGGCTCACTAGGAGCCCAGGGAACAGCTGGGAGGCTCTCTTTATCCCTGGGAAATGCAGCGTGGGTACCAGGACTCATTTGCAACTTGCTCTAGAATTATGAGAGGGGTTGGAAGTGGTGTGGGTAAGGGTGAATGTTGGAAGGGGTTCTTGAACCTTCTGGTTGGCATGGGAGAGAGTGATCTAGGCTTGTCCAGGCGTTACTGGATTGCCTGCATCTAACGGGGCCCACTTCTGTGAGATTGTTTGGGCTTCAGAAATAGCCCTTTCCAGGGCTCTTTGGGGGGTGAGCAAGCAGCGTGGGCCAGTGGTCTAGGGCTGAGCCTCAAGCTTCCATTCTTTTGTGCCCAGGAACCCCTGACTGATGCGGAGAGGATGAAGTGAGTATCTGCTGCCCGAGAGCCTGCCCTGCTTTACCTCAGCACTTCCCTCTTAGCTCCAGGCAAGGCTGTTGGTACCACCGGGGCTTTTCATTGGATTAGGTAGAAGTAAAGGTTGGGTGGGGTATTTAGGGACTCTGGGAGGAGGCTTGATGTGGATGTTCCTTCTGGAAAGAGTTTTTGTTCCATGGGCTCCAAGAGAACCTGGAACCGAGGAGGTGGGTGCTCGGAGGGGCCTGCTCTTGCCAGGGAGCCCTTCCCCAGCTCCTGGCCCTCCTGTACCAGCTGCCTCCCTCCAGCCCTTTCTGTCAGCCCCGTCAGGCCTTTGGAAAGGAGGTCAGTGCCGGGCTGGGTTTCTGAGAGACTAATCATGGAGCAGCCTGATTGTGCGGTGGGGAAACTGGAGCTGGAGGGCGTGGTGGCCGGCTGGCTTAGGCTGTAACCAGAGACAGACTGGGGAGTCTTACCCCCACACCAGTTCTGTCTTCTCATTCTTCTTCGCGGGTGGGGGTGGATTCTACCATCCCCTCTGCTCCCCGCCCCCCGGCTGCCCCCAAGCTGGGCTGTGTTCTCAGGGCCAGCAGGCGTATGGAATCTGCTGCCCCACACTCAGACTCCTTCTCAGGGAGTCCCTTGCCCCGCCCCGCGTTGCCTGTGCTCATGTCATACCTACTCCTTCAAGCTTCTTGAGCCCAGCCTGGGGTTCCAGGGCTGGCCCATCTTAATGTGGATGCCCCTCTGCCCTTGACCCCTCACCCCGCCAGGCTCTTGCAGCAGGAGAATGAGGAGCTCCGTCGCCGCCTGGCCTCGGCCACCAGGCGCACCGAGGCCCTGGAGCGTGAGCTGGAAATCGGGCAGGACTGCTTGGAGCTGGAGCTGGGCCAGAGCCGCGAGGAGCTGGACAAGTTTAAGGACAAGTTCCGCAGGTGTGGAAACGAGGGGCCAGGCATCCATGCACGCATACACACGCGCACACACACACACACCCCCCGCCTGCCCTGTTCATAGGAGGTTAGCGGGATGAGGCCTCAGAGATCATCTGATTCTGATGGGGAAACCGAAGCCCTGGGAGGAGAATGACCTGCCCCACATCCCATATCAGGGAGGGGCTGAGGAGGGCCGGAGGAGCAGATCTTGACCCAGGGGTCCGCCTTGTGTTCCTCCACAGGCTTCAGAACAGCTACACGGCTTCTCAGAGGACCAACCAGGAGCTGGAGGACAAGCTGCACACGCTGGTAATCTCTCCGGGCCGGGGGGTGGGGCGGGGCATGGGGGCACTTTGGCTGGCACTGTGCTCACAGCATAGCAGGGGGCTGGGACTTGCCTGGGGAGTGCCACTGTGCCCTGGGGCTTGGGAAGGGGGCGGGACAGTGGCGGGCAAGGGACCGCAGTGTGTGCTGTGCGAGTCTGGACTGTCTTAGTGCTCACACTGTTTCTCTTCTCTCCCGTCTTCCCCTCACGCTGCCGCCGCCGCCGCCGCCCTCTCCTGGCAGGCCTCTCTTAGCCACAGCTGGATCTTTGCAGTTGCGTCTGAGTTTGTGTGTTTTCTCCCTTGCCCTGGCCTCCTCCTCAGCTGAGATCTGGGGTTGCTGGGGCCCCGGCCCTTTGCCTCTGCCCCCTGCTTCCCTCCTCCTTACGTGAGGCCCGCTCGGTACAGTACCTCCCTCCTGGGGGACAGCTGCGGAGCTGGCTCTTGGCTCGGGCAGAGGTTCTGGTTGATGTCACCACTGAACACTCACGGCTTCTCGGCTGTGGTGGCAACAAGCCCAAGCCATTTGGCCGGGGGCGGGGGGGCGGGGAGCGGGGTGAAGGGGCGCCAGTCCCTGAACTGAAGATCAGAGGGCTGCTGCTGAGCCCGCTGCTCCCTCCTGGCTCAACTAGATAATCTCACAGGCGCCCCCAGCTGCCACCCAGCCCCATCCCTCCTCCCTCTTCCTAGCCTGAGCCTGGAAAGCGCTCCACACGTAGGCTTTGGCCCCTGGGTTTGCACACTTACTCCTTCTCAGGTCCGGCTGCCTGACCTGCCGTGTAGAGCCCCTTGATGGACGGCTCTCTATGGCCTCTCTCCGGGCCCCCGGTGGCAGCAGGTCTTGTTCAGAAAGCCCCCACCCCACAGCCAGCCCGGAGAACAGGAGAGGTGGCTGGTCTCCTTCTGTCTGTCCATCGTCTGTCTGTTCCGTCCGCCTTGGCTGCCCCAGCACCTGTGGCTTCCTGTGTCTCTGGGCTGGGAGGAGGCGAAGGGGAGGAAGGCCGGCCGGGGCGGGGGCGAGGTTCACATGAGTTTTGTGCCTCAGATCAAGAAGGCTGAGATGGATAGGAAGACGCTGGACTGGGAGATCGTGGAGCTGACCAATAAGCTGCTGGACGCCAAGAACACCATCAACAAGCTGGAGGAACTCAACGTACGTGCGCCACGGGGCCCCTCCCGCCTGCGGCTGCCTCGGCCCCGGCGCAGCCCCGCTGCCTGGAGCGCGGCCGCCCAGTGACCCCCGCCTGTGTCCGCAGGAGCGGTACCGGCTCGACTGCAACCTGGCTGTGCAGCTCCTCAAGTGCAACAAGTCCCACTTCCGCAGCCACAAGCTCGCCGATGTGAGCCGAACGGCGTCCCTGCCGGCGCGAGCCCCGCCCCCTTAGGACTCCTCTCGCTCGGGGTTTGATACCTCACTCTGTCCTGCCTCCACTCCCCCTTTCTGCTTCGCCTTCCCCTCGCCTGCATGTCTCCTCTCAAGTCAGTCGGCTCTGCCGCTGGTCGGGGTGCGTGCGCTGTCGGGGCCATCGCTAGGGCGGCATTTCTGGAACAGAGACAGGGAGGCGCCCCGTTTCGGGGTCCCGTGGCGGAAGGTGGGGGTGGCCATCAGCTGTAAGCGTATCGAGAGGGGATTAGGCCCAACTGACCGCCTTCCCCCAGGAGGCAAACTCTGGGCCCGAGGCTGATGGGGTGTGTGGAAGGAGCGGAGGCTGGCCCGAGGCCAATGGCCGTACCCGCCCTCAGACTTCCGTCTGGTTTGGGCCGAAGCCGCAGCTGAGGTGGGGGGAGGGGGCGTTTGAGAGCGCGTGGCCCTTAGGGCTCTGGGACCGCATGCTGGGTGTGTTCCTCAGACTCTTCAAGTCGGTTCGCCCCTGCCGAGCGTCAGAGGGTCTGTGCAATGAGGCTGTCCCCCGGCCTGGTGGGAGACCCGCGCGGTGCTGCCCGGGCGGGCGCGGGGGCCGTTGTTTCTGCTCTGAGGCTGGGAGCCTTCATGTCTCTCTTCCCTTCTCCCGCTCTTTTGCCCCAGCTGCCCTGTGAGCTCCAGGACATGGTCCGGAAACACCTGCACAGTGGTCAAGAAGCTGCCGGCCCGGGCCCCGGCCTGGCCCCGGGGGCCGTGGTGCCCACGTCGGTCATTGCCCGAGTGTTAGAGAAGCCGGAGTCTCTGCTGCTCAATTCGGCGCAGTCGGGCAGTGCCGGGCGCCCCTTGGCTGAGGATGTCTTTGTGCACGTGGACATGAGTGGGGGTGGCCCGGGTGACCCAGCCAGTCCCCCGGCCCCTGGCAGCCCCCCCCCGCAACCCAATGGAGAATGCCGCCCTCTGGGCACTGCTGGGGCCTCCCCAGAGGAGGAGGTGCCCCTGCCAGCCTTCGAGAAGCTGAGCCCCTACCCCACCCCATCCCCACCACACCCACTGTATCCCGGCCGCAAGGTAATAGAGTTCTCGGAGGATAAGGTGCGAATCCCCCGCAACAGCCCCCTGCCCAACTGCACTTACGCTACCCGCCAGGCCATTTCCTTGAGCCTGGTGGAGGAGGGCGGGGAGCGGGCCCGCCCCAGCCCAGTGCCCAGCAGCCCCGCCTCGGCCCAGGCCTCGCCCCTCCACGAGCCCAGCCCTCTCCCCCCGGCTCGCAGCGCCCCAGCCAGCTCTGCCGGCTCGGAGGAGGACCTGCTCGCCAGCTGGCAGCGGGCGTTCGTGGACCGCACCCCGCCCCCGGCCGCTGTGGCCCAGCGCACAGCCTTTGGACGCGATGCACTCCCTGACCTGCAGCGCCATTTCGCTCTGAGCCCCACTGACGGAGATGAGGAGGTTCTGGCACCTTCTTCCCCACCTGGTGAGAGTGGGCTTTTGCTGCCCACGGAAGCTGACTGTGGCCCTCCCAGGGAGGAGGAGGAAGAGCTGAACCTGCCCGTCAGCCCTGAGGAAGAACGCCGGAGTCTGCTGGCCAGTGATGATGGCACAGAGGAGGGGCCTGTGGCTTCCCACGCCGAGGGCAGGGCCTGGGCGCTCCCCAGCCCCAGCCGCCCCCAGCGCAGCCCCAAGAGGATGGGGGTGCACCACCTGCACCGCAAGGACAGCCTGACGCAGGCCCAGGAGCAGGGCAACCTGCTCAACTAGGGCCCCCGCCGCCTTCCTGCCGCCGCCGCCCCCCGGAGCCCTCCTCCCGCAGGCCGGCCGGCTCTGCTCCTCGTGCGGGGCGGGGGCGGGGGCAGGGGCAGGGCCGGCCACACCGGGCCTTTTAGCTGCAGTGACTGTGACTGGCACCAGCTTGCCTCGTAGTTTGTCCCTTTTTTCTTGGCATATGTACTCCCCAAAGGTAACCTGCAGCTGGGGCTCAAGACCCTCCTTCCGGTCAGCCCAAATTGGGCTGTTCTGGGGTGCTGAGGGGTCTGTTACATCAGTGTTCATCCTCCATTTCCCTTTCATACCCACAAATTGTTTTCTTGTTTGTTTTCTGGGGGTGGGAGGGGGGCGTCGTTGGGATTATTAACCTCTAATTTCTGTTTTCTGCCTGCTTTCCTCCCCTCAAGTCCTCTGCACGAGCTGTTGCCTTCAAGGGGCCCTTGGGGGATGAGCGAGAGGACTCACTCAGGGCTCGCCTCCGCTGTGTCCATCCTCCCTCTGGAAGGGAGGAGAGGGGGGGATTCAGGGGCCTCAAGCTGGGCTCTAGGTGAGGCCCGGCCCCCTCCCAACCTTGGCTCTAGACTGTTATTCCCAGCTTTGGGAAGTTTTCACATCGATGACTATTTTAAAATTAAAATTATTTTACTGATACGGCCTAATTTGTCTATTACTGATTTTCCTTGTGCCGTTCTCCTCCCCGTTCTTGAGCGTTCGCAGCCCTAGCCAAGTTCTGGTCTTCGCTGCCGCGCCCTGCCTGGGCTGTCTGGCCACAGAGCAGCAGGCAGTGGGGAAGGGTACCTCAAGTAACCTCGGCAGGGCCCCCGGGTCTCTCCTCCAGGCGGGGTCCACTCTCACCTCTGGACGTGAGCTCTTTACCTTACTTATGATCCTTCTGGGGGCCTATGTAAGGTGTCACCCCAGAATCCCAGGTCCTACGAGTCAGAGACCTGAGCCAGACCTGTTTGACGTTTGGGGCCCGGTGGATACTGCCTGGAGCTTGGGCTGGAGGGTGGCACTGCCCCCTAGCGTCTAATGGTTCCAATTCCTCCCCTGCTGCCCGCCCCCAGGGACCACAGCCACACGCCAGGTTGTTCAGAAAATCTCTTCCGAGCCAGCGGGTTGCAGCCAGAGCTGCTGACAAGTCCAGGGACGTTGCCTTGGGTTCGAGTGCGCCCAAGGCTGTTGCTTAGTCAGCTTCCAGAGCTTCCCATCACTGCCGGGAGCTACCAGAGCGCCCGGCACCCCCACCTCCCTCCCAGGCCCCCAGGGCCTGACCCTGATATCCGGGGCAAGGTGCTGGGGACAGAGCCAGCACGTCATGATGTGCAGAGGCCCAAGTGGAGAGTCACATCTCGGTCTCGGCCAACAGACTGTCGCCTAGTCCTGAAGTCATGAGCACCATCTGAGAGCTGGATTCTGTGGAAGGGCAGAGGGCCGTTCAGACCACCATTCATTCCTCCACCAGGGACACAGGTGGGAGGCGGCCTGGGTTTCACAAACGCACCCTCCCTGGTCCCAAGCCTCTTCCGGACCTGGCTCTGCTCGGACCCGGGGGCTCTTACCACCGGGGCACATCCAGGACGGCTGGGCAGCAGGCCCCCGCCCTCTCTCGGGTTCCTGCGTGTCGCCGGCCCCTCCCGCCAACTCCTCCTCCTCCTCTCCCTCGGAGAGCAGATCACAGATCTGTTGCTGCAGCTCTGGGCTAATGCTGTTCTCAGCTAGCACCAGGCTCCGCAAGGCCGTGGGGTAATTTTCTACCATGTCCAGCAGGGTCTGACGTGGGGAAGAAGGCGCAAAAGGACGAACACAGTTAAGGCTGCAACCTGCCAGCCCGTCGACATGTCCACAGACACGTGGGCTCACCCGCGCCCCCACCTCTAGCCCCCTTCCCCCCGCCCGCCAGCACAAAGACGTCTCACCTGAGCTGACTGGTTGGTAAGGCCCGTGCCCTCCAAGTCTAGGACCTCTAAGGTGCGGCTGGAGGCCACAGCTACAGCCAGCATCCCTGCCACGTGGTCACCTGGGCAGGCGGCACACGTGCACACGGTCACGGGCAGTCGTGAGCCGGCCTGCTCACCTTTCCTCCCCGCGGCCTCCCCCATGCCCTAAGGACCCTAGATGCCACCCTCGGGCCAGCAAACGCTGACACTTGGTAGGCGGCCGAGGGGGGGGCACCGTGACTGGGGAGGGAATGGGTGAAGCAAGCCAGGCCCAGGGGTGGTGACGGGTACTTTCAGGTACCTGGTGCTCGTCTGGTCCTCCTCACAAGTGGCTTCTCCACTCCCTCCCACGTCCCCCCTCCCTTCTCCCTCCCCCAGTGGGAGGGGGGTTACCATGGCAAACAATGGTCCCAAGTTCTTGGATGGGGGTGGGATGGTGAGACTCGCAGGGGGCTTCCTTGAGTCTCACCCAGGGGGTTGTAGTCCAGATTGAGGACGCGGACCTGGGAGCTGTGGGCCACCGCAATCGCGAGGCGGCTCCAGCCCTTAGGGGTGATGCCAGGGTTGGCACTCAGCGTCAGCTCCTTCAAGCCTGGGCGGCATCAAAGTGAGAAGCCAGGGTGGAGGTCAGGCCCCTTCAAGCCCCTCCCCTGCCCTGGATCTCTGGGGTGTCCCTGGTGGCTGAGAGCCACCCCGCCCCGCCACAGAGCTCCTGGGCCCTGAGAGACCCCTGCCTTCCCCTGCCCACCGCAGGCTGGATGCCTGAGTCTCCATTCTGCTCGGCCCCCAATCCTTCTGATAAACATTCTCACCCACAGTCAGAGCCCTCAGCTCTGGGTCACACCCCCTGCCCTGTGCACCTAGCTTTTTATCAAGGCCACACCAGCCCGTGTCCTCAGCAGGGCCTCTTGCTCACCTGACTTGGCTCCATCTGGGGGGAGGAGGCCACAGATGAGGTTGATAGCTTCATCACCCAGCATGCAGTCCCCCAGGTCCAGAGCCACAAGGGCAGGGTGGAGGGCCAGCGCCGGGTTGAGCAAGGCCAGCCCCGCATCCGTCAGGGGGCTCCCATGCAGGCTGGCGGGTGAGACGGGAGAGCAGAGGTTACTGCAGTCAGCAGCCCTACCTGTAGGGGAATGCAGCCCTTCCCTTACGTGAGCCCTAGAGGTGAGGAGGGCACTTGTCACAGCACTTGGGAGAAGCCTTGGGAAGGGAGAAAGACAATTCTAGATTCCAAAAACACAGCTAGAAGGGGAATTTGGTTTCTTTTCTGGGGCAGGGATTGGGATCCAGGACAGAGCAAAGAGAACGGGTGTGTGGGTGGTGGACTGGGAGTCTTCAGGGGGCAGAATGCAGGGGCAGGGGTCTAGTCCCCAGGGGAGTTCCTGCTTGAGACCCGGGGAGCTGCCCCCAAGAAGTCAGTGCCGGTGATTAGGTGGGGAGGTACAGGTGCCCTGCCAGAAAGGGGTGGGTACCCCATCACATTTGGGGTGGGGCCGTTTGTGCAAAGTCCAGAGGTAAGGGTGTCATGGAGGCATGGGTAGAGGGAGGGGGCGGTGTCCAGGGCTGAGAAGACAGGCTGGTGCGGAGACAGCTACAGGAAGGTGTGCGGGGGACAGGCGGTGGCGGCGGGCGCGTGAAGAGGGCTGCAGTGCCCGGGACCCCCTTGCGAAGGAGCGCACTCACAAGAGGGACTGGATGGAGCGGTTGGTCCGCAGCGCCTCCGCCAGCTGCTTGATGCGGCCGGGACTGGACACGACGCCTAGGTTAAGGTTGAGCTGCGCCAGGGACGTGGCCCCGGCCAGGGCCCGGCAGATGCGGCCGAAGTCGCGGTCGCAGAGGCGGCAGCCGCGCAGTGAGAGCAGGCGCACGGCGTTGTCGCGCAGGCCACGGCAGATGTCCCGCACCTCGGCGCCGGACAGCGGCTCCCCCGAAATCTGGATGGAGCTGGGCAGCATCGTACCCACGGCTGGGCCTCCGGGGCCGGGGCGCGGGCCGCGGCCGAGGTTGGCGGCGCCGAGGGCGGGGTCGGGGCTGGGGCCGGGGCCTGGGCAGGGGTCGCGGACGGAGCGGGGGCAGAGGCGGTGGCAGAGGCGCGGGCGGCGGCGGCGGCGGCCGCGGCGGGGGCGGCGGCGGCGGGGGCGGCGGCGGCGGCGGCGAAGAGCGTCGGGGCCCCGGCCGGAGCCGGCGGGGGTTGCGGAGGCGCCGAGGTCGCCGGCCGGGCTGAGACCGCGCGGCGCTGGGGCCGGGGCGGACCGTGCCGTCCGTGTCTGGGCGGGGGGCCGGGGCGCGCGGTCCGGGGCCAGGCGGGCGCTGCTGTTTCCGCGCTTGTCCTCGTTCCTCGCGGTCGGGGCGGCGGCTGCGGGGCCTCGGCTCAGGACGTGCGGGACCGGTCTCGGCTCGGAGGCAGCATCTGCTCCCTCCCCTCCTCCAGCCCGGCTCCCCTACCTCCCCGCAGGGAGAGCCCGAAACCGGCGGGCGGGCAGCGGGACAGCCGGCGGCGGGCGGCAGCTCCGGCTCGGGCTCCGGCTCCTGCGCCTGAGCGGGCGGCGGGTTCCCATGGCAACGGCCGCGTCACCGCCGCTCGCCCCGCCCCCTGCCCGGCCTAGGCCACGCGGCTCGGGGGTCTGCGCACAGCCGGCGTTCGGGAGCGGTGGGGGCCGCTCTTCCCCTGGGCGTGGGCCCAGACGGTACTCGGAAAGTAGGTAGTGGGTCGAGGCCGGGGACGAGCAGGGGGTGTGGCGGGGAGAATGGAGGCACGTCACGTGGAGATGGCATTTGAGACTGTTCCCGGCTGCGTCGGCCCATTCTCCCGTCGTTCCCTCTTCCGGAGGGCCAGACCCTCGCTGTCTTCGCCTGCGTCCCGCGCACGGCCTCCCGTCCGGTTTGGAGCCCCGTGCTGCGGGCCGCGGCGCGCGCGCGGGGCGTGGGGGGAGGTCCAGCCCAGGGGGACGTCCCCGCGTGCCCCTCGCCAAGATGGCGGCCCCGCAGCGGAGGTCCCAGGGGCCACGGGGCGGAAGAACCCCGAAGCGTTCCTGGGGCAGGTGAGACGCAAGTAGGGGCAGGGTGCTGGTGCCACCCCTTCCCCAGGTGCCGGCGGCAGATGCCTCGGGGCTCTCAGTGTGACACTGGGGTAGCCCCATGAAGGGGGTGCTAGGATCAGCGACCTGCAGTGGTGGCGGCCGTTGTTAATGGGCCTGGAACTTTCAGGAAGGGTACACTGCACGGTTCGGGTAGTGCTGTTCGCACTTCGTCCACTGGTGATACGGTGGGGGGGTCCTCACATAACATCGGATCACCAGGACAAATGAAGGGCACGTCTTTCTTAGGCCCTTTGCTAGGAGGAAAGATCCTGACCCAGATTTACGAGGATAAAAAAAAACAACAAAACATAAGCGTAGTGAAGGGAGATCAAAAGTTCTATTTCATTAACCACCTGACTTCTTAAGTGGAGCAGAGTAAATGGATTTAAGAGTGAACAGCACTCTTGGAGAGGAAGGACAGAGAAAACTGATGACCGCTTTGTTCCTTGGGCCCCAGTATAACCAGGACACAGGCAAGTCTGGCTTCAAATGTGAGCTCCCACAGGAAAATTATCCCTGTGCAATGGCCCAGGTGTAAGGGCCTTGTAACGGCATGGGGCTGAATCTGGGCGTTTTTGACCAACTGTCATTGTTCCATTGGTGTCCCCAGAGTGAGGCTGAGCCACTCAAGCTGGGTGCTCTCCTCCATCAGACTTATGGTTCCTGTGTTTGAGGCCTCCCCGCCACTCCGTGGGACGGGTGTCCCCTGCCCCCAGGGACAGGTTCCATACTCAGTCTCTGCTGTCAGTGTAGTCTGGGCTGTCCCACCTTCGTCCTGCCTGGATGAGGGTATCAAGAAGAGAACACGTGACATTACGGCCAGTGACAGGAGAACAGGAAAGTGTACAGGAGGTAAGGGGGCAAGGAGGACCACTGGAATGGCAGCTGCAGTTCCAAACTTCAATCAGTATTTTAATTACCAAGTCTATATTTAGCAACACAACGTGGGGGGGATAAAGAGGGAGGAAGGAGTAGGTGGAGAGAGGGCCTCGGAGGAGCTGAGCCACTTTCCGCACCGGCTGCAGAGCCCTGCAGTCCTGGCCAGAGGTTCCAGGGCTTGCGCCCTTCAGAAGGCCCACAGGCGACAAGGAGTTGGCTTAAGCGGCTACAGCTCAGAGGCAGCTGCAGACCCCATCAAAGAGACACACGGCATCAGTACTGTTCTTTAATCTTCCTCTGCTCCGGAGATGGGGAAATGGGGGCCGGCCAAGGGTCTCAGGTGGGGTCAGTGTGACTGCAGGGTCACCGCGACAGCCTTGGCTGTGGCATTGAGCACGGCGGCAGGGAGCCTAGCAGCAGGGAGCGCAGCAGGGATGTCTCGGGGGACCCTCTGCATGGGCGGGATGTCGGGGCCCTCCAGCGTGTCCAGGATCCCTGAAAGCAAGAGGACGGGAGGTGAGCGACAGTTGGCCTGGCGCTGCCCTCCGAGGCTGCTTCCGTCCCCCACACCCAGGCCCTCCTGTCACTCACCCTCTACCACCTTGTGGTAGGCGAAGTGCAGATAGAGCAGGAAGAGCATGTGCAGGGCGGCCAGGGTGCCACAGAGCAGCAGCCGCTGTGTGGGGCCCACAGTCCGTGACACCAGCACTGCCACCTAGGGCCACAGGAATACAACTCAGAGGGCCCAGCTCCGAAGGCAGCAGTGTGAAGACGCTCCTGCCCCGAGCATTCAGAGCCCTCTGTGGGGTTCGGCCCAAGCCACGGGCTGTTTTCCCGAACTCCCCAGGAGGCCAGCCCACCCCTGGGAACCCTCTTGCCCAGCTTACCATGCGGAGGGTAGACAGCCCACCCACCAGCAACCAGAAGAGGTAGAAGAGGGCATGGAGGTGGATGTTGTAGGTGATGAACAAGACAATGCAGTGCCCAAAGAGGCCATAGCCCTAGGAAACAGAAGGGCGGAGAGGAAGATCACTAAAATCACTCAGGCTGGGCTGGCCTTTGAGCTCTCATGAGGACCCTGAGAAAGAAATGATCCACTGGCCAGCTCATCCCATTCCAGCCCCTGGGGCCCCAGGAGAGGTGCAGACCAAGGCCTAGCTACTCTTTTTTTAAGATTACCCTTGCCCACCACCCTGCTGGACTCCTTCTTACCAGCAGTGCCAGCATCTGGAGCATGGTGATCTGGGCGTTGCACAGGTAGGCGAGGAAGTAAATGAAGGACGAGACGCCCAGCCAGTAGCCGAAGCAGGTGCCAATGGCTGTGCCCATCAGGGTGCCCTCTCGCTGTGGGGTGAACGCTCTGCTTAGTCCTGGGAGGCCTCTCAGCCTCACCCAGGGCTTTCCTCAGGGGCTGCTTCTACCTCACTCCACCATCCTCTCCTTGGGCAGCTTTCGATTTAGTTCAGCCACCCCCCAAAGTCCTTTGTCCTGCTTACGATAATGGTGTCAGATGTCTTCATCCCATGGAGGAGAATGGCAACCAGCGTGAAGACCAGCATGAGAGGTCCATAGAGTTCACCTGCGATTTTCTGTCAACATACCAACTCATTCAGGCTGGAGGGTACAATGGCTCTTCTGTTTATGTCTTCCTAGGCTTTGCCTGGTGGCCCCACCCTCTGCCCTCATGCCTCCCCTGGCTCTTCCAGACATGCTACCTTGGGTATTCACCTGGGGGAAGTTGACCATCTTGATCGGGATCATGGACTCCAGGAGCCTGGGAGAGGAGAGGAGAGATGAGAGCCAAGGCGGCACTAGGCTATGAGGTTCTGGAGGGCCTGAATCCTATTCATCTCTAACTCCAGAGAACATGCTGGATGGTAAAGGGAGAAGAGGGGGGTAAAGACAGACAAGGAATGAGGAAATCACTTCCCTGTCCCTAAAAATGCTTCCAGGAAGGACGACCTTCTGATACCGTGCTGACACGCACGGAGAACTCAGAAAGCCTGCCCGGGGCCTTGGGAGAGCACTTGACGATTTACCTATTTGACCTGCTTCCCCTTTAAAAGACAAGCCAACCTCAGCAGAGAATGCCCAGAATTCAGGGCTGTGATGGTGAAGCCCTGGGAAAGGTCTTACTTGAGGGAACCAGTGTGTCTCCTGTCTCTTCCTGCTTACCACTCCTCAGAGCACCGCTGACCATTTTCTTGAAAAATAGCCTTGAAGTGGTATAAAAATTCCACACAGAAAGAATAAAAGTACAAGTCACTTTCCCCCACTCTCTTCTTAAGTAGCCAGCTCCTAATAACATACCTTGGATTTTGGCTAGATCTTACCTCCTCTGGGAAATCTGCCCTGTCCCACCCTCTAGTCTACTCTGGGTCAGGTGTCCTTCCTGTGGATCCCATCAGAGCAAATGAGGGCTGAACTGTAATGGCACCGGAGGGCAAGGCTCCCATCTATCTTCACCCTCTGTCTTCCATGAGACAGAACCATTACGGTGCCCAGCACAGAACATATGCTCAATAAATAGCTGCTAAGTGGTACTGGGTGTCTGATGAGCATTGCTTAAAGGATGAACAAAGAACCAAGCCAAAATCAGATCCACTTCTCGAAAAGTCATTCAACAACTAAGCACTGATACTCTGGTTTGGAGACTGTTCCGGTGCTGGGAATATAAAAAATAAAACAGAGCTTGTTTTTGAGGTGGTCTCTGGGGAGCCAGCCCCAGGAATAAGAGAGTACAGCACTGCTGAGGTGTCATCTGTTAGAGGAAAGCACAGAGTTCTCTAGGATCACCAGGAGAGAACAAACTGGGGATGGGGGTTGAGGAATGGGGAACAGAGAAGGTGACATTTGAGCTGCGTGTTGAGGGAACAAGAGTAGTCTGCTAGATAAAGAGAAGGAGGAAGGCAATGTGTTACCACCATGTCCTGTTCTGTGACTGGTAAGAGTGATGGTGTAGCTGGGAGACAGGTGCAATGATAAGGGGAGCCTCAGGGCTTGGTAGCTGGTTGTAGTTTGGATGAAGGACTAGGTATGATGAGGGCAGCTTCTATCAGGAGAAGGATTCTCACCTGCTTCGCACCTGGGCCGGCTCCACATCAAAGTAGGGTCTCAGGATGTCAATGTTGGCGTACAAGCTGAAGGCCCTGGAGGCTTGTCTCTTCCCTGCCTGCCACATCTGGAGTAAGGAAGACGGAAGTGGGGTGGGTAGGTACTGTGAGAGAGATTCTTGGCTACAGTCCCTGTTGCTCTTTTTTCTATTGGCCTTCTACATAGTTGTATTGGGTTAGACGACGTGGGGTGAACTTCAACACCAACTCCAGCACTTGGGGCCTGCCCAGGTATACTTTCCCACCTACTATGGATTCAATCTTGCTTACCTGATCCGCCACCTGCCGGCTCAGCTGTCCCTTAAAGCCCTTCATGCCCAGGAAATCCCCATCCTCTTCTTCAGCAGCGGCTGCATCAGCGTCTACTTCTTCCTCCCGCAGTCGCTGATGCAGCTCACCCATATCCTCGAAGCTGGAGCCGGAGGTATCATCCATGTTCTCCATGTCAATGACAGCTGAGCCCCCACCCTGTGAAGACAAATGGCTTCTAGAGTGCAGGATCCTTCTGCTCCATCCGTATGTCCTCCTGTATTCCTCCCAGCTTTTGGGACTTTCTTCTTCCACGGCCGGGGATATGGCTTGGAATCTGCATAGATCATGCCGCTCTCTTCCTCTCACTTGTTCTCAGAACCCTTGGTTGTCTGGCCTTTTCCCCTTTTCTAGCCTAGGAAACCTAATCCCTGTCTTGCATATATATCTTTCTGCTACCTTCCCTATCAAATCCTCAGAGGGCCGCAAAAGTGCCCATTTCCTTTGTCTTTTCCATCCCCCAAATAAGGCTGTGCACACAGCATGGTTTTAGCCAGTGCCAGTGAATACCGCCCACTCCCTCGCCACGCCTGACCCTGATCAACAAACTTGTCTCGAAAGCAAGAGCAGGCGGGCCCAGAGACAGAGGCCCTCTGGCTGCAGTACCAGTCTGGACCTTTCAGGTCAGCACTAGTCCCACAGCCTTTCGTGTACACCAAGATGCAAAAGGAGAGAACAAGTGTTGCAAATGGAGCAGACTTCCAAGCTCCCAGGGAGAGTCCCCACGACACTTCAGGACGGCTGCCAGCCCTGGGGCTGCTAGCAGCTGGAGCCTTGGGGGCGATTACCTGGATGTTTTCTTCGAACCCTCCCCATTCCGGGCCAGCCCCGCTTCGGGCGCCGCCGGCCGGCGCCGCCGTAGTTGCCATGTCCCTCGAAGGCTCCCGTCGCTGAAGCCCGCGCTAGTTCCCCGCGCGGAGGAGGAGTGGGAGAGACGTGGGCCTGAGGGACGGAGATGTCTAGGGGCGAGAAAGAGAGGTGGGTTCAGCCGGAACGCAAAAAGGAGAAACCCGGATGTTTGGCTAAAACTGACTTCCGGAAGTTGGGGACGTGGACGCAGGATGGACAGAGTCTCGCGATATTTAAGAATGCGGGAGGCGGTGCGTTGCCACGGAGACGGAAGAGGGCGGCTGGGACGCACGCGCCAGTTTTGCTGCCCCAGTCACGTGGAGGGGTTGAAGATGGCGGCAGCACGGGCGGTGCAAGAAATGCGGACCCGCGTGGTTCTAGGGGAGTTCGGGGTTCGCAATGTAAGCCTGTGGCCTTGAGCTCGGGAAGAGAAAAGAGAGTGGAACAGGGATGAGTTGGGGCGGGCTTGTCCTACCTGCCCCTTCGCAGACAGACTCGTCTCTTTTTGCTCTAGGTTCATACCACCGACTTTCCCGGTAACTATTCGGGCTATGATGATGCCTGGGACCAAGACCGCTTCGAGAAGGTGGGTGGGGCTGGAGAGGGTATTAGGAACGGACCCTGTGATCTTAGCAGCTTGTGTCGTGGAAGCAGCCCTTGGGGTTCGCTCGGTTTATAAATCGTTTATTGAGCAACGTGTTCGGAGTTCCGTGTACACGGTTTTTGCTCTGTTCGGCGAACAAGCTGTTTAATTTTGTCGAAGAGCGCGCATAAATGATTTCAGTATAATGTGGTAAAGGTGGTTCGTAGCGATAAGGACAATCAGGGGTGGGGTGATCCCGCAGACGCACTTAATCTAGAATGGAAAGCGGGGCAGCGGTCTGGAAGATCTACTTCCTGAAGAGGACATCTGAATTGAGCCCTGAACGATGAGTAAAATTTGAGAACAGGGGAGGGGGGAGGAGAAACTAAGACTTAGAAGCTAAATGATAAAGGCTTTGTAAACTGTTCTGGGAATGTCCTAGCAGTTTATTATTGCTAGAATGTAAAGTGCTAGCATGAGTGGTAGGCAAGATCGAAGTGCATCTTAGACGCTGATAGGGAGCTTTTGAAGAGCTCTGAAGCAGATGTGAAATGATTTGCAGCCGTAATGGCTGGGAGAGAATGAATCAAAGATCAAATAGGGCACTCAGATTTGTGACAGGATTGCATACAGGAGCGGAGGTTGAAGGCATGAACTAAGATTATAATGAGGAAAATAGAGCAAAGGGGAGATAGAAGGTAATTTGGTCATTGCTTTGATGTCGGCTGTGAGGAGGGAGTGTAAAATGACCTAGCTTGAGGAACTGCTTTAATGGATGGTGGTGCCATTTACTGATGAGAAATAGGTCTGGGGAAGGGGAATGATGCTGCACTAAGTTTCCTGTATGTGGAGAAATCTAGCAGGCTAGTAGAACGTGTGTTTGAAATGAGATCAGAAGTGAGATAAATTTGGAAGTTTTCAGTACATGTTAAAACCATGAATGTGATTGAGGTCACTTTGGAGAGAGACAAAAATCTCGGAAATAGTGACGTTTATGGAGTTGGTAGAAGATAGTGAATTTAGGATTCAGGAGGAGGAAGAGAACCAGAAGATTAGTGCTCAGAAACCAAGGCAGACTTTGAAAATGGAGGGATTCTATCAATGCCGAATGCAACAGAGGAGTCTAGTAAGGTAAGGATTGAGTAGTGTCAACTAGATGAAGCAGTATGGAAGCCTGTTCTCTAGTGGAACAGTCTCTGGATGGTCTGGCTGGAGGCCATAATACAGAGGATTTTAAATGAATAGAGGATAAAAACAGGGAGACTTTTCAAGAAACTATTATAATAAAGGATTGGGAGAGAAAGGAACTTCTGTGAGGGACATCTGGCCAAAGGGAGGTTCTTGGGTGAGAACACTGGGGGGGAGTATCCAGGGGGAGGGTACTGACTCCACAGTGCATTTTCTGTCCCTGCAGAATTTCCGTGTGGATGTGGTGCACCTGGATGAAAACTCATTGGAGTTCGACATGGTGGGAATTGATGCGGCCATTGCCAATGCTTTTCGACGCATTTTATTAGCTGAGGTATTTATCGGTGGGCGTAGTGGCAAGGGTGGAGTTGCATGGGAAATTGTGTCATCACCTTACTTGGAGGATTCTCAAGTTGCCCCTTTCCTTTGGTTTTCTTGCAGTTTTGCTGAACATTCCTCCTGCTCATTCCTCATAAACTTTTCATCAAGGAAGAGGTCCCCCCATGTCAGGAAGTGGGAGTAAATGGGGAGTCTGTAGGGTTTCTGTAGCTGAATGATTGTTTTCTTGGGCAGGTGCCAACCATGGCTGTGGAAAAGGTCCTGGTGTACAACAACACATCCATTGTTCAGGATGAGATCCTTGCTCATCGCTTGGGGCTCATTCCCATTCATGCTGATCCCCGTCTTTTTGAGTATCGGAACCAAGGTCAGTGTTTGAGAAAATGAAATTGTGGCAAAATGGGAACAGCTCTCTTCCGAAGTTGATTCTAGAGTCATGCAGCCTCTGTTCAAATCCTGGATTGACTACTGTATGACCGTGAGCAAGTTCCTAATGTTTTGGTACATCAGTTGTTGGGATCTGTGTGAACACTTGCCCTTGGCTTTCTGAAATTTGTCCAGAGGATTAAATGGTCAATGTAGAGTAATGCACACAGTGTAGTGCCTGGCGCCCAAACATTCAGTCGTTCTTTAAGAGCTGCCACTTCCATCTTTTGTTCAGGAGATGAAGAAGGCACAGAGATAGATACCCTGCAGTTTCGGCTTCAGGTCAGGTGCACACGGAACCCCCATGCTGCTAAAGATTCCTCTGACCCCAACGAACTCTATGTGAACCACAAAGGTGAGTAGTGGTAGGGTGAGCAAGAAGGCCCACCCCTTGCTGGGTGCTAGTTTTAAGGACTGAGGTTTTCCTGATGTGCTTTCTCCAGTGTACACCAGGCACATGACATGGGTGCCCCTGGGGAATCAGGCTGACCTCTTCCCAGAGGGCACCATCAGACCAGTGCACGATGATATTCTCATTGCCCAACTGCGGCCTGGCCAGGAGATTGACCTGCTCATGCACTGTGTCAAGGGCATTGGTAAGAACCCTGCGGGCTGCCTGGGGCAGGAGGGTAGTGTGACTACATTGGGGCGAGGTGTGACTAAGGGGCTCAGCTGAGAGGTCCTGACAGGCAGAAAGCCAGTGGGCCTCTGCTCTTAGGGGCTTGTCTAACGTGAAGGTGTCCCCGCAGGCTCTGATTTTGGTCTTCCCTCCAGGCAAAGATCATGCCAAGTTTTCACCTGTGGCAACAGCCAGTTACAGGCTCCTGCCGGACATCACCCTGCTTGAGCCTGTGGAAGGGGAGGCAGCCGAGGAGCTGAGCCAGTGCTTCTCACCTGGGGTCATTGAAGTGCAAGAAGCCCAAGGTAGGACATCTGGGATGCCAGATGCATTCAGGTCAGGACCTAAAGTATATTTTCTATGAAGGCAGCAGAAAGAAAAGCTCGGGGCTCGTGTACTGAGAATAGTTGTTTTCATTAGGTAAAAAGGTGGCTAGAGTTGCCAATCCCCGCCTAGATACCTTCAGCAGGGAAGTGTTCCGGAACGAGAAGCTGAAGAAGCTTGTACGACTTGCTCGGGTTCGCGACCACTACATCTGTGAGTATCGGGTTGCGGGGGGGGGCGCAGGGGGGCGCAGGCAGGTGGGTGGCGCCGCAGCTTCCGTGGAGTCCCGGTCGGAAGCAGGCAGGGACGTAGCCCGGGAGCCGGTGCGGGCCCGCGTGGGCTCAGGGGTCCCTCTGCTTGCCAGTCTCTGTCGAGTCAACAGGGGTGCTGCCGCCAGCCGTGCTAGTGAGCGAAGCCATCAAGGTACTGATGGGGAAGTGCCGGCGCTTCTTGGATGAACTGGATGCAGTTCAGACGGACTGAGGTTTGCACCGGACTTCTCGGCACGGCTGGGCTGCTCCTGAGCCAAGCTGAAGATTTCGGGTCCGGACCTGCCCTCACAGGACTGCCCCAGAGTCCGGTGTGACTGGAGGTCCTGGGTTTTCTGGGACAATTCTAGCCTTATTTTCAGTCAATACATTTTGCTGCATGTGCCACAAAACGTCACCTCGTGCCTTCGTAAGGCCATCATGTAAAATTCACATCCAAAATAAAACTCCTTTTGTCAGAGACTACTTCCTGGGTTTTAGCCCCAAAAGTACGGGGCCTCCCCTCAGAAGAGGTTTGGCATTATTTAGCCCTTGGGAACACTGGCTTCAGGTGTCACTGCAGGTCAGGGCCAAGTCCGTCTGAAGCCTTAAGAGAAATGCCAAATTGAGGTGGTTTCTGGGGGCTCAGCTGGACCACAGAAAGCTACTGTGTGCCACTTACCATTTCCTGGATCATCAGAGGGAGTGTCTGAGGAAAAAGGATGGTCCGCAGCCATCAAGTCACCCTGCTATCAAGTGTCACACAAGGGTGGGTACCTGGCTGGCTCAGTCAGTAGAGCAGGTGACACTTACCTCAGGATTGTAAAATTCAAGCCCCACCTTGGGTGTAGAGATTACTTAAAAATAAGATCTTAAAAAAAAAAAAAAGTCCCACAAGGAACAGGAGCAATTCCCTTTGGACAGTCCCTCCGAGTCCAGCCCAGCAGCCACAGAGGACGCCGGGAGAGTGGTATGGGCAGCCTGGTCTAGGTCTGTCGGGAACAGAAATCTTTTTCTGGCTGGCATACTATTTGAGAAAGCTGGTCCATCAGTCACAGCTCTTCCTGTCCAGTCCCCTTGGCAGGATATGCTCATGAGCAGTGACACTAGAGGTCACTGGTTTGAAAAAGGCAGATGGGGCCCTTTCTGTATGAAACTGAGATCTTTACTGACATGCAGATGTGCTTTAGAGTTAATGTTTCTACAAAAAGTTCTATAAACAATAGAAAACCTCTAGCATGAAGTCACAGGATGTTAAAAATCTTACAGCACAATAAATACAACTATGCCCTCCACAGCCCCAACCAGAGAGGAGGAGTAGGCAGCCATCGGGTTTGCAGGGAGACCTACTTGGAGGCGGCCTTCACAGTGGACAGGAAGCGGCCCAAAGCACCGCTCAGGAAGAGGGCATGGGGCAAATCTGTGCCACAGAAACAGCTCCACAGGACCCCAAGTCCTGTTTCCGCAGGCTCGCCTCTCTCCAACCCTGCCCGGGTGCCACCAGCTCACAGCTGTAGCTTGCGCCCAGGCTGTTCTGCTCGGTACCCCCCAGAAACCCTCGTGTCAATGGGCTGCATGGATGACAGGCCTCCTCCTACAGAACGCAGACGCTCTATCTGCTTTCCGTACAGATTAAGGCTGTCTATGGCCAGCAGGGACTCAAGGCTAGGGTCCTGCATTCATGTCCCCTCTGCTTACAGGGCCATCCAGTGACCTCTAGAACAGAGTGAAGCCTCACAATACAGGTTGTGATAGGAAGGCATATGTTCTTTTCTTTTGGAAATGGTCCATGAGAGTGACCAGGGACCTGAAAGACCATGAGATTTTTGAAGGCACCTGGACCCAACTAGTCCGAGAAGAGACCAGTGGCTTTGCTAGCTGCTCATCACAGACAGAGCCTAGCTGGTCTACGTTCTCCTCCGATGCCAACGGCATCACACGACACTAGGTAGGGTACCGTGGCTCTTATGCCTGAGTGGATCCCGGGGCTGGGGAAACCGCGCTGAGGGACTGCACGGAATACGTGCGAATACGTGTGAACTCCAAGGGGATGTCAGAAAGCACTGCAGATCCTGGCCCAGCTGTGGTCCCTGATGGTACTACACTTGACACTGCGTCCAGAGCTTGGCGGCAGCCTGTACCGGGGATCCCATCAGGTGACCAGATTCTTGCTCAAAACAAAGAGAGGGAACCGGTCACATTCAGTTCAGCACTCAGCACCTGACCCAGACATGCCCCTGGGGGACGGGGAAGGTTCTCTGCCAGCCCAGCAGTAAGGGGGCTCAGGGGCACTTGCAGCGGCCCAGGAGGAACTCTCTGGCGCAAGCAGTGCGGACCGAGCCCCTGTGCAAGCCTGGCTAGTCGCAGCGTTGGGTGTTAGCACCCCGAGTTACCACTCTACACGGGTGTATGGCTACATGGGGGCGGGAGGGCTTGGGGAGTAGGGCCAGTCTGCTCTAGCTTTTCTTTCTTGGAAAAGTTGAAACTCCAAGTAGAAGGGGAGATAGCTGGGAGATCCAGACGGAATGGTGTGAGCATGAACTCCCTTTCTTGATACCTCAGGTATTGTTACTTCTGCCCTGCACCGGGCCCCCTCTCTCCAGCTCCAGACCTGGATCTCTCTCCAGGCTGACAGTGGTGCAAAGTGAGGTGGCAGTGGAGAGGGGCCTAGAGATTAGCTACGAAGGGGAAGAAGAGATGACAATAAAGGCCGAGGAAGAATGCCCAAAAGTTTGATTCAGGGTTCAAAGATGGTGGCCAGGCCACCCTCCTCGTTGTCCAGCACCTCCGTCTCCAGCATTGGCTTCGTTTTTTTGAAAAGTGAGGGAAGATTCTTAATGTGAACTTCTTTTCGGAACTGCTCTCCCAAGGGTTTCTGTGGAAAACAAATAAGAAGAATTGATGCTGGGCCCTGAGTAGCGGGTTGTTTGAAAGATCATGACTGGGACACCTGGGTGGCTCAGTCGGTTCAGCATCTGCCTTCGGCTCAGGTCATGATCCCAGGGTCCCGGGATCGAGTCCCACACATCGGGCTCCCAGGGTCCCAGGATCGAGTCCCACACATCGGGCTCCTTGCTCAATGGGGAGCCTGCTTCTCCCTCTCCCTCTGCCTGTGCTCTCTCTCTCTCTGACAAATAAATAAAATCTATTAAAAAAAATTAAAAGAAAGAGCATGACTCCAGCTGGTCTCTGGTCTGCACAGACACATGGTCTACGAAGACCACAAGGGTGGGTGCAGCCGGTTGGGAGCACTAGCGGAGGCATTACGGGAGGCGCGGGACCTACCCCGATGCAGCCAGCAATGAGGCGTTTGAATTGGTCCTTCCGGCGCTTGTCAGCCACTTTCTGCAGAGAGGGGTTCAACAGCTTGCAGTCAAACTGGTCCAGAGAGTCCTTCTGTATGTCCGGGATCTGCTCCATCACAGCTCTGATCTCCAGGTACCTGGGACGCTGTGGAGTGGGGGTATATAAAACTACGCCATGGCGCAGGCGGGGCCCTGCCACCTTTCCCATCCCCTGCCACACCCATGTCTCGAGGCGGCACCAGCTGCCGACTTTTATGACGGCCCCACTGCCCGGGAGCAGGCCCCGAGGGCTGAAGCTGCAGCGCACCCGGCCTCCCTGCTGTCTCACTCACCAGTGCCTCGTAGATCTGGAAGGCCAGGTGCACCAGGGAAGCCATGCAGCCGTCATGCTGCCCGTGCGTCTGTAAGCCCTTCAGCACACTGGTGAAAAGCCACGTGACAGCATCTGCGAGCAGTGTCCCTGACAGCACCTGGGGACACAGCTGTGCTCAGGGCCAAAGGGGTACCCTCAGAGAGCCCCAGCAACCCAATTCTTCCAACCGAATGAATCCTCATGGCCCCAGCCTCTCGTAAGGGGTGAGGAGAAGGGGTGAATAACCATACTTGTTTGAGCAGAGGCCAGCAGAGCTGGGTGGTCGTCCTCTGGCAGGACAGAGTATCCTTCCAGGCAAGGGAATTGAAGGCTGTAATTAATAGCGCCGTACAAACATCCTAGCGGGAAAGGATGAAGGATTACAATGAGAAAATGAACACAATTTTCTGAGTAGGCCTATGCACGAGGAGCTAGAGTTTTCATAGGTAAACAGGAACATGATAAAAGCAGCTACTGAAGACGAGCTTATTCCCTCTCTGTGTATCAGGTACTCAAAAAGAAGAAAAAACAATCCATACAGAAGAGAAAACCTATGTGTAAGGAGACCAAGCTCAGGCTGGGGGGGGCGGGGCTGAACACCATAACATGCCCGTGTGTTTTTCTGAAAGCCTTTGCCCATGCCGGCATGGGAGACACCTTGACCTCTCCCACTGTTTTCTGGGGGCTTTAGGAACCAGGAACTTAACCCATATAAAGTGGCATTACCCAAAAGAATTCTTTGATGGCATCACAGGTTGAGAAAAGTGGAAGCTGGCGCCATACCCGGAAAGCAGAAAAACCTCCCCTGCCCGCCCCCTACCCACCTCATGCTTCATTAGACATTTGCCCAGGTCTGTAAGCTCCGTCATGGTGGAGGGGGCGACCTCTGTGGCCATCATCTCTTCATCTGTAAGCAGAGAGCAGAATGTTAAGCTCCATCTTTTCGGAACAGAGAAGAGCAGGCCACCACGTAAGGGAAAGCTGAGTACCCCAGGTTGACTGGTAGATGAGCAGTCCTGAGACAGCCCCCCAGCTGCCTGAGAGGCGCAGAAGCCCCTGCCCATGGCAGGTCTAGAGATGCACCTGGCTGAAGTTTGAAAAATAGTGGGAAACAGGAGATTCTCTGAACAGTTACTCAAAAAGCTGCAAACACTGAGGATCTTTTGTGGTTGAAGTATTTGAAGACCCCACTGCAGCAGGCACTGACTTAGTTCCTGGGGATGTAACAGGAATAGGATGAAGTCCCTTCCCTGATGGGAGTTTACATCCTAGTTAGGGAAACGGAATACATGAAGCAAAACAATGTCAGGCAGTGTTAAGTGCTATGAAGAAAAACAGAGCAAAGGAAGAACACAGAGTGGCTGGCTGGAGTGGCTAGTTTTTCTAAGTTGGTCATGGAAGACCTTTCAGAGGTGACATGTGAATGAGGCAAGGGGACAGGCCATGGATACAGTTGGGAGAAGAGTTATTCTAGCGGAGGAAACAGCAAGGGCAAAGGCAGTCCGGTGGGAGTATGCTGGAGGAATACAGCAAAAGGGCCAGCAAAGAGATAAACCAGGTGGACATCTCCCCTAGCGCAGACTGCTGGGGAAACCGTTTCTACACGAGCTGACCTGGATACAGAAGGGACAGTATTTCGGAGTCTAACGGCAGACCTCTGGAGGGCCACACAGCAGGCTCACTTACCATCTCCATCTGTAGGGGGTGCAGTACCATGGTCAGCACTTTTCTTTGAAACACAGCACACCGCTAAAGCAAGAAAGTGGGGTTACTGGGCTTACTGCCACCAGATAACAGCCACCTCTGGCCAATAAATCCCAAACGGTCTTCAGGGCAGATGAAGATGGGGGAAAGTGGGGCACTGTCCAGGTACAAAATCACCTTCATCAGCAGAAATAAAGGTTTGACCAGACTGCTCTGGTCCCCTTTAAGTTCAATTAACTAGAGGGAAATGACAGAATTTTCTGAGAGTAGGTGACCAGGAGAGAATGGCTGATACGGATTTGGTCTGCTACGGATCTCAAACAAATGAAATGACCGAAAAAGAAAAAAGAAAATTAGCCACCTTCATGCCCAAGTTTTAAAAATTTTCCCTATTTTGGGGCGCCTGGGTGGCTTAGGCGTTAAGCGTCTGCCCGGCTCAGGTCATGACCCCAGGGTCCTGGGATCGAGTCCCACATCGGGCTCCCTGCTCAGCGGGAAGCCTGCTTCTCCCTCTCCCACTCTCCCTGTTTGTGTTCCCTCTCTCTGTGTCTCTGTCAAATAAATAAATAAAATCTTTAAAAAAAAAAATTTTTTTCCCCCTATTTTGACAAAACTAGGAAGTTACTCCTACCATCAATCCAAATTTCTCCTGCTATTTTAGACCATTCCCGCATATTCTGGTCTTACAAATACAAACACAATACAGTTTAAAATTCATAGAATGTCCTTAAGTTGATTTAAGGACTACCTGGCTTCTACCTAGTTAATTATTTCTTAATCGATCTGTCAGTAATGCTGTAAACATGCCTTAATGGGTTTGGGTGAGCAACCAGTTCTTTTTCCAGAAAAAGTCTTCCCTACTACCCCTACATCCCACATGCCACTTACTGATTAGGTCCATGACTTCTCGGGTTAACATCCTCACCAGTTGTTCTTCTAACATCTCTTGAGACTCTGGGTTGTCATCTGCGGTGTCATCTTCCCCACTGCAGGAAAGCAGGGGGCCAAGTTCCACAGGAGTGCAAAAGAGGGAAGGACAAGGAAAACAGTGACCCTAACCAGACCCTCTGTGCTCACTTCCTTCTCCTGGCTTCCTTTGGTCTACATTCCACACAAATGCTGGGAATGGGACAACAATGATCCACTGAGGTAGACGTTATTACTTGACTGTATCCAGTTGGCTAGAGGTACTGGATCAAAATCCAAAGTGGGTAAGGATGTCTCAGCACCCTCCTCAGGCAGCTGAAGATCCCCCCTATAAAGGCCTGACCGGAGTATGCCTAACGGTCACAGACAAGCAGGCTCCCATCTAGGCTGAGAACGGCCATAACCTGCTGCTTTCTAGCCCTGAACGGCAGCGTTTTCCACCAAGAGATGAGATGCTCCTTACCACAGCAGGCTCCTCTGGTTGATGACTTGCCATTTCTGGGAAAGCCTCTGGGAAAACAAAAGGGAAATAATGCTGATAGTGGGGAGGAGGTTGAAACAGATAATATCTAAGGTCCACTTCATGATTAGAATGAGCCGAGGAGGATTCTAGGTCTCAATGACAGAGCCCTGGGAAGCCCCACAAGGTTAAACCAGCAGATGTGGTTTCTAGAACCTCTCCCACGCCCATGACGAGGACAGGGTATCCTTGGAAAGAATCAAAGATACTCCAGAATTCCCAGGTCTCTCTGGACACTGTTCTCCACCTAGCTGGTCCTTTTGCTTAATCCTACAGTCAGGGAAAGAGACCCAGGGAAGGCACTCCCCTGACCACCTTTCCTCAGTTAACTGGAGGTCAGGAGCAGAACTGGAGTCTGCAGGTCTTCATGGGCAACTGAACCAGTTTAGTTCTTGGGGGGTGCTCAATCCGCTGCAGCAAGCAAAGCCTGCTGTGTTGGGACCGCTGCACAGACCTCTGAACAGGGCCAGGAGACAACACTTTCAGGAACTCCTGACTTGCAAGACTCATGAGAGGCCAACCTGCCTGAGGGTCCTCTTTGCTCCCCTTTCTGACCAATCTCTTACCATGTGGAGGTAGGTGAAAAGAGGTCCAAGGATTGGAGACACCAGGGCTTCGTAGTGCTCCGGGGGACAGAAGAGCACCAGAGGCTTCACAAAGACCCATGGCGCGGCGGGTTAAGAAGTTTTAGCACATGAGCACAGACCCCTCTCATTCTAAGGCACCCCACTCCTGCCACGTAGCAGGATATCCCCATGGGCAGAGTCAACCCCCAAAGGACCTGCAAGATGCCAAGGACATTCTATGTTAATAGGCAAAACTCCGGGGCGCCTGGGTGGCTCAGTCGGTGAAGCGTCTGCCTTCAGCTCAGGTCATGATCTCAGGGTCCTGGGATCGAGTCCCGCATCGGGCTCCCTGCTCAGCAGGGAGTCTGCTTCTCCCTCTCACTCTGCCCCTCCCCTCCACTTGTGCTCTCTCTCTCTAATAAATCAGTAAAATCTTAAAAACAAAAACAAAAATCTTCAATCTCTTCCAAAACCCCGGGCTGCTCAGGAATGGATACACATTATAGGCTGCACATTACAGACACTTATTTGCCCAGAAGGAAAAAAAGAGGAGGAACACTCTCCTTTGCTAGTCTCCTTATAACTTCAGGGAAGAAAGATACTCTCAAAAACATTTAAAGAAAAAAAAAAAAAGAGTCCAAATGAGAATGAAGTATGAGAAGAAGCACCCGATAGGATGTAGAAAAGAGATTAAAAAACCAAAAAAACCTTTATCTTTCCTATTTCCAAGAAGTGGGATGGTCAAGATTTACCCCTAAGGAAAACACTTTCCAGCCCCGCTGGCCTGCCTTCCTGTTTTTCCTGCATTTCCGCCAATCTTCTCGTCCACTTCCTGTGGTTATCACACAGTTGGATAAATGATCCCATCTATTCCACCTGCTCAGCTCTGTCTCCTCTGGTGCCTGAAAGCTGCTCCTGTCTGCAACCCTCCGGCCCTTTGGGTTTTGGGTTATCTAAGGACTTTGGAAAGGATATGAAGCATGGGTCTGAGTCGGTAGTCAGGAATATTGTTCAAGTTGACAAAGGCCGAGCTGAGGAGCTGAGTAGCAAGGTGCTCCACAGTGTAGAAGTCCTGCTGCATGGAAGGACCCGCCTTCCCGAGAATATGGAAACTGTAAGGGAAAATCATGGCCAGTGACAAACCCCACCTTTGTCCCTGCCAGCCCCGAATGCCCCAGGAATTTCTAGCCTATGCTAAGACTTCTCAGCTAGAAAAGCAATTGCATTTGGTTCGTAAGAGACCTTTGGCTCAATCAGTAATGCACCCCTCACCCGCCTTTAAGGGAACTTGATAGTAGATTTAGCATCTTTTTAAAGAGAGATGTTGGCACCCAAGATCAACAGTAGCCTTCATTACTTCATAAGCAATATGGATTTACAACACAGTCTCTTTTGGTTAGCCTGGCTGACCGGAGCACTGGGTGAGTGAGGACAATGTCTGGGGTGTGGTGTGCTATGGGAGGGCCGGTTACCTCCCCATCCTACAACCAGGACCCAAAGACAAAGTCTGGCTAGCGGCCTCCAGAGTCCTATTCAAAGTAGCTGAGTAGTGAGGGCTCTGAGAAAATGCAGCCTCACTCACTGGATCTTATACTGTGGTCTCAGCATTTTATGCACCGGAAGCAGACAAGTTAGGCATAAAATCTCAAGTCATGGCTAGGGCGGAGACACATATGACAATTATAAAAAAGCAAATGCAAGAAAGCCAGCCAATTCATTTCGGTGTGACACTAGAATCATTGGCTTCCTGTCAAATTTTGGCCTCATCTTACCTGTGCACTAGACTTCTACATCAGAAGTCCTATCCATGGCATTCCTATACTATGCGTGTCTAAAAAGAGACTAGAGAGAAACAGCATTGGTTTCTTACCAGTTTTCATAGAGGGTGCAGAAGAAACGCTGCATTCTTTCCAAGACCGTTTTGTAGACAGGAGAGTCATTCAGTTCCAAGAGAGGTTGAGGTAAGCCTACAGAGAGAGATGGGTCGGGAACATGCTCTTCTGCTGCCAAGGGTCTTAACCTGCCAACACCCTATGGCAGGCAGATAAGTTTTGGGGGTAGGGGTGACAACTGCCGTAAATGCGAAGCAGCTGGCCATGTCTTCTACCAGATGGAGGTGCTAAGAGCCCCCCTTGAGGTGACCGCTACAACAGTGTTTTGGGAGGGAAAGGGCGAAGCTATTTCAGTACGCAGGACTTCAGGCCAGACCTGGGCGCTCCAACTTTTTGCCTGGGTTTCTTCAGATGGTACTTGTACCAAAACACACGGTGACAGCTCAAAATGATCTCTCCATAAAGCACCAGGGATGCCCCCCTCCCTTTTTAAGTTGGGGAACCTCTTTTTCAAGCAACATTTTATGCAAAAGCCCAATACGTAAAGCAGATCATAATGAAACCCATTAATCACAGTTTGACAGAGATCTGTAAGATCCAAAAGATCTAGATTTCTCATCAGAGGCAGTTTTTATTTCAAGTCTTGCTCATGGCTGGAAGCTGACAGAGGGAACTGTTTGTCCATTCTAGTATGTTTTGGGTGAACATCCATTTCTATAGCAGGAATTCCTGGTTTAATTTGAATAACTGAATGGCAGGGTAGGGGAGCGGGAATGGGTGGTGAAGCAACAGCTATTTTTTATAGTAATTGCAAGACATTTCTTGGAAGTTCTATTTTTATTATTTTCTGTAACCTTTAGTGCAGTGATGCCAAAAGGAAAAGGCCCAGGACCGTGCAGGCCGAGTCAGACAGACACGAGCTCCAGCAAGGCCAACTGACACCCTTCTTTTCATGAATGTCACAGCCGAGGAATGCTCACTGGCCTGCTTACTCACAGCCAGGCCCAGGCAGAGGTTATGGCTGGGAACGAAGAGATACTGTGGGGGCTGTGATGGTGAGCCAGCACAAAGCTCCAGAGATGCGTACAGGGTTTAGGCAACTCTGGATGTCTCTGGCTTTAACTTCTGACCACTGCCTCGCTCTGTGTGTTCTAGCCATGTGAGACACCCCTCTCTATTCCCTGGATACACCTCTTTCCTGCATGCCGCAGCATCTTGTACCTGCCTTTCTGTCTGCCCAGAAGGCTCAATATCTTCTCTTGCCCCCAACCTGATGAGCTCCTTCCTACTTATCCTTCAAGTCTCTACTACGAGGCAGTCCTCTGACTCCTCTCCAACATGGGTGATGTTTCCCAATAAACACATGGCCACTTTCCTTCCCAGCACATATCACAGGATTGCATAGTTATTTGCTAATGGGAAAAATGAGTTAAAGCAGCATTCGAATCAAGGTAACAACTGGGAAACATGGTTTAGAATCTATTCCTTTAAGATTTTTGATTATATACATATAATATATTGCTAATTAAAGATATCTGAGCTTAACTGCTTTTAAGATTTATTTATTTGACAGAGACACAGCGAGAGAGGGAACACAAGCAGGGGGAGTGGGAGAGGGAGAAGCAGGCTCCCCGTGGAGCAAGGAGCCCAATGCGGGAGTCAATCCCAGGACCCTGGGATCATGACTTGAGCCAAAGGCAGACGCTTAACAACTGAGCCACCCAGGCGCTCCAAGATTTATTTATTTAAGAGCTTAACTGACTTAACATTTTTTTTTTCATACGTGAAAGCAGGAAAAGTCTGCTAATATCCTTCAGGTCAAAAAGACCATCGTTTATTTATCATCTAAGGCTCTGACACACCCCTCTACCTGGAAGGGTTAACAGTGAGAGGGGGGTGGCAGAGGGGAACAACTGCCTTGGAAGACCCAAGATAGCGAAGTCAATGCACTTGTTCCTAGAGACTCTGTAGGAGCTCCACAGAGAAACAGGCAGTTGAGGCGGTGCCAGGCGAGGAGGAGGTGACGGTGACATGGGCACCCCAACGCTGTTGCGGGAGTCCATTAGAGCTAAGGTAAACTTCAAGGAAAGAAAAGAAGGTTAGATTTCTTACCTAAAATTGCAGATTTCTCCGCTTCAAGCATATCCAGAGCCTTTGTGAAAGGCTCTGCCATCTTGGCCAGCATTTCTGATGCATATAAAGTATTGTGAGTTCTGCAAGAAACAAGGATGCTATGTGAACTTTTCCTCGTCAGCTGCAGAAGGAAAGAATGGGTTTCACCCCATAATTCAGTGATACTACACATCCACATAGATGGATCTCCTGGCCAACACTACTCCCCACAGGGTAAAGAAAATAAGATACAAATACTTAAATGTCTCCCTGGAAACGGGAATAGACTATTTGGCTGTATAGTATTCAACACCTAAAAGCATCACAATGAGAAGCAAATCCTGAGACAGCTGGATGATAGCACAATCTAAAGCCAGAAATAGAAATTCTTTTTTTTTTCAAAGACTTTTTTAAAATTTAATTTTTTAAAATAATTTATTTGACACAGAGAGAGCGAGCGAGCGAGAGAGAGCGCGCACAGCAGGGGGAGCAGCAGAGGCAGAGGGAGAAGCAGGCTCCCCGATGAGCAGGGAGCCCGACTCGGGACTCGATCCCGGGACCCTGGGATCATGACCTGAGCTGAAGGCAGATGCTTAATGACTGAGCCACCCAGGCACCCCAAGACTTACTTATTTTATTTTATTTATTTTTTATTTTTTTTTATTTTTAAAGATTCATTTATTTATTTATTTATTTATTTGACAGAGAGAGACACAGCGAGAGCAGGAACACAAGCAGGGGGAGTGGGAGAGAGAGAAGCAGGCCTCCCGCAGAGCAGGGAGCCCGATGTGGGGCTCGATCCCAGGACCCTGGGATCATGACCTGAGCCGAAGGCAGACGCTTAACGACTGAGCCACCCAGGCGCCCAAGACTTACTTATTTTAAAGAGAGGGAGAGAGAGCCTGTATATGCCACGCATGCAAGTGGGGCGAGGGGCAGAGAGAGATGGAGAGAGAGAATCCCAAGGAGACTCCAAAAGCCCAGTGCAGAGCCCAATGCAGGGCTCGATCCCACGACCCTGAAGATCATGACCTGAGGGGAAACCAAGAATCAGATGCCCAACCGAGCAACCCAGGCACCCCAAAAGGGAAATTCTCTTAAATCTGAGACAATGCCTGGGCACTCCCAGTTTGCAGACTGCCGGTGAGAAAGGAGGAAATGTCAGAGGCTCTGTGCTTTCACAGGCGGGAACACAGCAGGTAATGAAATGCCCTCACTTTCAGATGTCTGGTATTCATTCTAAGAGCCTGGACCCTACAATGCTCTGACAGTTGCTTCTGCCTCCTGGAAGAAGAGTCACAGTTCCCAACAGAAGACCAAAATGCCTTACCTGAGCAGTCCCTGGCTGTGTAGAACTAAGGAGCAATGACTATGGACCTGAGCTACCCGCCATCCACAGCTATCAGCCCCTCCTCCTGCCCACAGCAATGGCACCACCAACAATCTACAGCCAGAGAGTGTAACTACCTATTTTTCGTTTAAAAGTTAATTATAAAACATTTCAAACATAGGGAAAGTTACAAAAAAATAAAAATTGTACAAAATACAGAAGTTACAAAAAAGACACCAGCAGGGTTAAATATTTAAGATGCACACTGAACAGATCATTTCAGACCATGCTTATTTAAATTAAAAAACACTCAACACTTTTTTTTTTAAATCTAACCATGTACACTCAGTACAATCATTTCAACTTTTAGAATGCCACTTAATTAATTCTAGTTAATCTCCCCACCTCCCTGAGGGCTAGTAAGTTCGTTCCCTCTTCTAGCAATGAGCTTTTCTGCAGAGTTCTTGTGTACATGTGTGAGTTTCTCTATGATGGACAGAAACACGTAGAATTGCTGGATACTTGTGCTTTGCAACTCATGTGCTGCACAAGTCTTCTGGTCTGTGGCCTGACTTGCTTATACTAATATTTCCAATAGGCTTTATGCCCCGTTTTTTCCATTGTGGTAAAATACATATAAAATTTCTCACTTTTAAGTGTACAGTTCAGTGGTACTAAATACACTCAGACTGTTGTGCAACCATCACCACTATCCATCCCCTATTTTTTGTCTTATAAAACTGCAACTCTCGGGCGCCTGGGTGGCTCAGTTGGTTAAGCGACTGCCTTCGGCTCAGGTCATGATCCTGGAGTCCCTGGATCGAGTCCCACATCGGGCTCCCTGCTCGGCAGGGAGTCTGCTTCTCCCTCTGACCCTCCCCCCTCTCATGTGCTCTCTCTCTCTCATTCTCTCTGTCTCAAATAAATAAATAAAATCTTTAAAAAAAAAAAAAAAAAAAAACTGCAACTCTCTACCTATTAAACAGTAGCATCCCATTCCTCCCTCCCCCAGATCCTGGCAAGCACCATTTTACTTTCTGACTTTAGGATTGTGACCATATTCAGCATCTTGTGTAAGTAAAACCCTACAGGATTTGTCCTTCTGTGACTGGCTTATATCATTTAGCACACTGTCCTCAAGGTTCATCCATGTTGTAGCATATTGAAGAACCGTCTTCCTTTTAAAGGCTGAAAGATATTCTGTTGTATGTAAATATCACATTCATCCATCAATGGACACTTGGGTTGCTTCAACTTTTTTTTTTTAAGGTTTTTAAGCAATCTCCATGCCCAATGTGGGGCTCAAACTCACAATCCTGAGATCAAGAGGCCCATGCTCCTCCGACTGAACCAGCCAGGCACCCCTGCTTCCACGTTTTAGCTAGTATGAATGATGCTATGAACTTGAGTGTATAAATAACTCTTGAGACGCTGCCTTCAATTCTTTTGAGAACCCAGAACTGGAATTGCTGGATCATATGATATTTTTATTTTTTTGAGGAACTATCCAACTGTTTTTTGCAGCAGCTGTCCCATTTTATATTCTCACAACAGTGCACTCCCACAATTCTTATTAGTGTCTGCTTGATAGTGACCTGCCTACTCCTTAGGCTGTTACCTTCTCTTCAATCTTTTTTTTCTGTTCGTCAGCCTCATTAATTTCCATTGTCCTATCTTGACTTTAAAAAAATTATTTATTTTTAATAATCTCTACACCCAATGGGGGGGCTTGAACTCACAACCCCAAGATCAAGAGTCACATGCTCCTCTGACTGAGGCAGCCAGGAACTTACTTTCTTCTGCTCTGGAAATCTGCCTTTGAATCCCTCTAGTGAATTTTCATTTCAGTTATTGTACTTTTTCAGCTCCAGAATTTCTTTTTGGTTTCCTGTTAGGTTTTCTATTCCTTTTATAGATATTTCCATTTTGTTCACATTGTTTTCTTGACTTTCTCCACATCTTCTTTTAGTTCTTTGAGCATTTTTAAGACCGTTGTTTTAAAATCTTTGTCTAGGGATGCCTGGGTGGCTCAGCTGGTTAAGTGTCTGCCTTTGGCTCAGGTCATGATCCCGGGTCCTAGGATTGAGCCCTGCATGGGGCTCCTTGCTCAGCAGGGAGCCTGCCTCTCTCTCTCCACCCCCCTCGCTCTAATAAATAAATAAAATCTTAAAAAAAAAAAAATAAAGTCTTTGTTTAGGGGAGCCCGGGTGGTTCAGTTGGTTAGGCATCTGACTTAATTTTGGCTCTCGTCATGATCTCAGGGTCGCACTGAGCATGGAGCCTGCTTAAGATTCCCCCCCCCCCCGCACCCGCCCTTTCTCTCTCCGTCAGTTATGCATCTGCTTTCCACTCAGGCCGTGATCCCAGGGTCCTGGGATGGACCCCAGCGTCTCGGGCTCTCTGCTCAGTGGGGAGTCTGCTTCTCCCTCTCCCTGCTGCTCTGGCTTTCTTATGCTGTCAAATAAATTAATGGAATCTTAAAAAAAAAAAAAAATTCTCTCCTTCTTCCTCTGCCCTTCCCCCACCCCACTCGCGAATGCTCTAAAAATAAAGTCTTTCTCTTTTCTCTAGTAGGCTTGACATTTAGATCTTTTTCAGAGATAGTTTCTGTTGATTTATTTTTTCCTTTGAATGGGCATACTTTCTGTGCATGCCTTCTGATTTTTCGTTGAACACTGGACATTTGAGTCTAATGATGTGGTAACTCTGAAAATCATATTCTTCTTCCCCATACTGATTTTTTTGATTGTTGTAGGCTGTCTCTGGGCCAAAGATCCACTAAGGTATAAACTCAATGTTTTCTCAGGTCTTTTCTGAGCCTTTCCCTGGGTATGCACAACCACTTTTTAATTATCCCCATATATGCAGTTGTTCTGGAATGCCCTAAACTTTATTTTTTTAAAGATTTTATTTATTTATTTGACAGAGAGAGAGATAGCGAGAGCAAGAACACAAGCAGGGGGAGTGGGAGAGAGAGAAGCAGGCTTCCCGCGGAGCAGGGAGCCCGATGCGGGAGTTGATCCCAGTACCCTGGGATCATGACCTGAGCCGAAGGCAGACGCTTAACGACTGAGCCACCCAGGTGCCCAAAGATGCCCTAAACTTTAGTCTGGCTCACAAAAGGGGAAAAGTTGAAAAATGAAAGGGGAGGGTGTAAATGGCCTTTTAAATCTCCTGGATGTTACTTCAGCAGGAGGGGAGGAGGCTTGCAACACTGTCTGTGTCTGCACTGGTGTGATCAGAAGTAGCAATCAGTGATCAGAGCACAGATCTCCAATATTTAGTGAACTGGGGCCTTTTTGCCCACCCTGGTTCTACAAGCTGTGTGCAAGCTGCTCCAGGAACATGTGCACAGCTGCCTGCCAAGGGGCTGGGGGCTAGGTAGCTGCTATTGCGCTAAGAGCTGATACTGACTGGAATTACCCACAATTTACCATTCAAGTCTTCCTGTGGAAGTTGCAAGCCTTCAAGATTCCAGAGTTCCAAAATCAGATTCTGCCAGTACAACTGTTATCTAGATGGGGTGACAGATTCCTAGTGCTTCTTACTCTGCCATCTTCCTGGGCTTTAGTTTTAACGCAAACGTACTGACCTTCATCATGGTTTGTTCTTCTTGTGTCTTAAGAACTCATTCACTATCCTGATACCATAAATACAGTCTAGGAGTCTTTAGTGTATTAATCTATTTGAAACTTCTTTTTCTGTATGATGACAGGAAGGAATCCACTCCCCCGCCACCCCATCCGAGAAAGCCAACTGTCCCTGCATGATGCGTTAAATAATTTAGCTTTCTTTTTCACTGACTTACATTACTTCGGTCATTACTTCTGTCATAGATCAATCTGTCACACACACCCCAAGAGTCTACCTGGACACTTTTACCATTGCATTGAACCCATCATCACCTAAGAAAGATTTCTACTAAAAAATGACCAGTATCAGATTAATTTTATAGACCAGGAGTCAGAGAGTATATATTGGAGACTTAACCAGCCATATGCTTTCTCTCCTGAATATGCCACTCTGCTGCTGAAGCACAATAGCAGCCATAGGCAATAAGCGAATGAATGGGCATGGCGTGCTCCAATAAAACTTTATTTATAAAATATGCAGAGACCCATACTTGGCCCTTGGGCTGTGGTTTGCCAACCCCTGCTCTAGATCTAATTATTTATAAGAAATATAAACTAAAGTAGACTAAGTTAAACAGTGCTATGGAGATGCAATCAGCAAAATCCAAACTAGGGGAAACCGTACAAGTACAAACCTAGTTTTTTCACCAAATAAATTGAAAAGAAGACAGGGCAACTAACAAATTTAGACATCAAAGACATCTCAAACACTACGAACAGACCTAGTTTGGATCCTGAGTCAAACAAACAAAAAAAACCACCTAAAATATTTTGGGACTATTTGCACACTGATGGGACATTTGGTGATGTTAAGGAATTACTGTTACTATTTTAAGATCTAACAATGGATCGGTAGTTTCTTTTCTTTCTCCCAAAGATTTATTTATTTGTCAGAAAGAGAGAGAGAGAGAGACAGAGCAAGAGCAAGCGCGCATGCGCAAGGGGGCGCAGCAGGCAGAGGGAGAAGCAGGCTCCCCACTGAGCAAGAAGCCTGATGCAGGACTCAATCCCAGGACCCCGGGATCATGACCTGAGCCGAAGGCAGACACTTCACCAACTGAGCCACCCAGGCACCCCTGGATTAGTAATTTCTTATTTGTAATTTCTACATCTGTGTTTACAAGTGCTTTTATGCCTATCTTGTCCTCTTTGGCACTGTCAATGTCTAGTTTTGCCTCCTCTGTGGAAGACGGTATGAACTCCTTGTCTTACTGACAACTAAGCAAACGTATTTTGCCATTCATCTGTTTAAGTGTTTCAAAGAATAAAAGTAAATTCCTTTTTGATTAGTAGCACACTTTAGGACTAGATTTTTGTTTTTAGCTGGCCAGACTCTTAACTGGAGGGCTATGTACCATCTTCGGGAATCAGATGACGCACATTCTTATTCCAAACCACCTTCTGTACTGTTCACCAGTATCCCACTGGAATTAACGGGAATTCATAACCTATTTCCTTCTACAGTCCTGAAATTACACTGTACCTTCTCTCATTTACTCGTCTCTGTGATTCCAAAAGGCTGTGTTAAGTTTCCTGACCTGGGTTCTAGTACTTTGGAACATTCTGTTACCAAATAACTAGCTTTTGCTAACGTGAGGACGAGGCACAAACCAGTGCCTTATGGAGGCCCCCTCCAAGTTTTGTCTCATTCACAACAATCCTCTGGGGGTTGGTGAGTTTTATTCTCCCCATGTAACAGATGAAAAAAGGAAACTCAAGTAAGGTTGTTACTTTGAGTAGTTGCAGCACACTAGTTGCCAATGATTTTAAGATAGAGACCTTTCTGGGGGCCCCTGGCTGGCTCAGTCGGTAGCGCCTGAGGGCTTGATCTCGGGCTTGTAAACGTTCAGGCCCCACATCAGATGTAGGGATTACTTAAAAATAAAATCTTAAAAAAAAAAAAATGAAGAGTCTTTTGTGTTACTCTTCTAGGAAATGAGCACAACCTTGGGGGCACAACTGCATTAAGCAGCAGTTCAACAATGCTATTAGTGTGTGTCATGCCCATGGCTTAGTGACTCTAGGCCACACCTAGGCTCAGGGAGCTCAGATAAATTAAATAACGACCACAAGGTCACAGCTAAGGACGCAGTCTTCTCTACCCCTGCCTTGGTACAGGAAGAGGGCTATGACCCTAGTGTGCATATGTGTGTATCAACCCCCACCTTGTTTCTAAGTGTGCCATCCTCTTGCTCACCTTTGCTCATGCTGTTCCCCTCACCTTTCCTCTTCTTTGCCTCAATTGGCTAATAAACCTTCAGACTTCAACTGCATTGTTACCTGACCCTCCATTCTCTCCATCAGAGTTAAATGCTCTCTCCTCAATGCTCCTGAAGGCTATTTAATGAAGCCATCAAAGATTTACCTGCTATCCTATGGTTTACAAAGGGTTTTCAGAGCAATGATTTCATTTGGTTCTCACAAGAATGCTGTACGTTAGTAAGAACTGATGTTTATTGAAGAAACACAAAGTCTAGTTTTGGTATTAAAGCAGCCTTAGAAAATGGCTGAGATTTGAGAAAATACCTCAAATAAATAAATAAAATCTTAAAAAGTATATACAATTCAGTGCTATTTAAGATATCACAATGTTGTCCAACCACCAGCTCAACTTTTTTTTTAAAAAAAAGTTGATTTGAGAGAGACAGTGAAAGAGAAAGAGTGCGCACGCACGTGAGAGCATACAAGCTGGTGGAGAGGGAGAAGCAGGCTTCCCGCCGAGCAGGGAGCCCAATTCGGGACTCGATCCCAGAACTCTGGGATCATGACCTGAGCCGAAAGCAGATGCTTAACTGTTTGAGCCACCCAGGCGCCCCTCAACTTTTAATATGTGAAACTTCAGGGAAGTTCAGGGAAGGACAAGGGCCAACGGCAGGTCACACCCTCCATCCCCCCCCCCCCCGCCCCGCCCCACCCCATAGTCATTAAGGAGGAACAGTGAAGTAGCAGCAGTTAATCTCCATTTCTCCCTTCCTCCAGCTCTGGCAACACCAATTTACTGTCTCTACGGATTTATCTATTCTAGATATTTCACATAAATGGAATTATACAATATGTGGCCTTCTGTGTCTGGCATCTTTCACTTAGCATAATGGTTTTGAGGTTCTTCTACATTATAGCATGTTAACAATACTTCACTCCTTCTTATGGCTGAATATCTGAGTTTCCACTGATTTGCTATTGTGATAGAGTGCTGGCAGAACATTCGTCAGCAAGTATTTGTGTACCTGTTGGCAATTATTTTGGGTATACGTGCAAGAGTGGAAATGCTAGGTCATGTGGTAATTCTATATTTAAATTTCTGAAAAATTAACCATTTTCTTTTTTCCATAGCAGTTGAACCATTTCACGTTCCTCACCAGCAATGTACGAGGGTTCCAGTTTCTCCTCATCCTTGCCAAGTTATACAATTTTGGGGGGGTGGGGGCAGGAGGTGGTGAGGCACAGAGGGAGAAGGAATCTTAAGCAGGCTTCACACCCAGCATGGAGCACGACACAGGGCTCATTCTCACGACTGGGATTATGACCTGAGCTGAAATCAAGAGTCAAGACGCTTAACTGACTGAGCCACCCAGGTGCCCCATAATTTTGTTTCTTTTTTAAAGATTATTTATTTGAGAGAGCAGAGCGAGCGAGAACACGAGTGCGGGGAGCGGTAGAGGGAGAGGGAGAAGATACTGGGCTCAGTCCCAGGACCCTGAGATCATGACCTGAGCCAAAGGCAGGCACTTAACTGACTGAGCCACCCAAGCGCCCCATAATTTTGTTTCTTAAAAAATTATTATTACTATTTATTATAACCATTCTATTGGGTGTGAAGTGATCTCCTGGTTTTTATTTGCACTTCCCTAATGTCTAATGATGATGAGCATTTTTTCATGGGCTTGTTGGTCAGTTGTCTATCTTCTTTGGAGAAATGTCTATCCAAGTCTTTTGACTGGGTTTTTGATTGGGCTGTCTATGTCTATCCTTATGGCAGCACCAAATTAACTTGATATCTGTAGCTTTGTAGTGAGTTGAGATTGAGAAGTTTGAGTCCCCTAACTTTGTTCTTTTTCAAGGTTGTTTTAGCTTTCTGGGGCCCCTTACAATTCCATATTAATCTGAAGACCCTACTTTTCCAGTTCTGCAAAAAAGTCCATTGGAAATTGGAATTTTAGTAGGGATTGCATTGAATCTGTAGTTTGCTTTGGGTAGTTTTCCATCTCAACAAAATTAAATCTTCTAATTCATGAATATGGGATGCTTTTCCCTTTAGATTGTTTTTAATTTCAGGAATGTTTTGTAGCGCTCAGTGTATGATGTCTTTCTTATCCTTGGTTAAATTTATTCCTATATACTTTATTCTTTTGATGCTATTATAAATGGAATTATTTTCTTCATTTTCTTCTGGTATTATTCATTGCTAATGTACAAAAACAACTGATTTTTTATGTTGATCCTGTATCTTGTAACTTTGTTAAATTTGCTTCTTACCAGTAATATCTTTTTCTGTGAGTTTGGGGGATTTTCTATGTCATTTGTGAATGGAGATAGTTTTACTTCTTTTCCAATTTGGACGCCTTTATTTCTTTTTCTTGCCTTAATTATCCCTCTGGGACTTGCAGTACACAATGTCGAATAGCAGTGGAATTGGGCATCCTGTGTTTTTGTTTTTTAAAGATTTTATTTATTTATTTGACAGAGACATAGCAAGAGAGCGAACACAAGCAGGGGGAGTGGGAGAGGGAGAAGCAGGCTTCCCGCCGAGCAGGGAGCCCGATGCGGGAGTCAATCCCAGGACCCTGGGATCATGACCTGAGCTGAAGGCAGACGCTTAATGACTGAGCCACCCAGGCGCCCCGGAATTGGGCATCCTTGTCATGTTACTGATGGTAGGGGGAAAGCTCTCCATCTTCCACCCCTGAGTAGGATATAAGCTATGGATTTGTCATAAGAATCATTTTTCATTTTGAGCAAATTCCCTTCTACTCATAGTTTGCTAAGTGTTTTTATCATCAAAGGGTGTTAAATTTAGATTTTTGTCAAATGCCTTTTCTGTGTCAATTAAGATGATCAGGTGGGTTTTTTCCTTTGTTCTATTAATATAGTGTATTACACTAGTTTACTTTCATGTGCTGAAGTACTCTTACATCCCTGGGCTAAATCCCACTTGTCATGGTGTATAATCTCTTAATCATGCTGTTGGATTCAGTTTGCTCCTATTTTGTGAGGCCATCCAAAACTCTGCCTTAGCCTTTACCTACACTGCTGTGTGGAGGCCAAGAATAGGTAAAAGGACCCACTTACTTTGAAAAACTGCAATTTGCCATCTATTTTTAGTTTCTTTTTTTGACAGAGAGAGAGAGAGAGAGAGCACCCGTGCACAAGCAGGGGGTAGGGCAGAGGCAGAGGGAGAAGCAGACTCCCCGCTGAGCAGGGAGCCCGATGTGGGACTTGATCCACACTTGAGCCACCCAGGCGCCCCTGCCATCTTTTTAGTTTCTAATTTAAGTCTTTGTTGGTGGTTTGGGAAGATGGCTAATACTATGAAATGATCTCTGATAAAATCAGTTCTTACTGAGAAGAAATTCAGTCTTAAATCTGACAGGGAGCAGACAAGCTGTTTCTTTATCCTTTAATTAAGTGTGATTGTGACCTCAAGACATAATTTAATGAATTTAAAAAACAGGTATTGTTTTTTTTTTTTTTTTTTTTTTTTTAAAAGATTTTATTTATTTATTTGACAGAGAGGTAGCGAGAGCAGGAACACAAGCAGGGGGAGTGGGAGAGGGAGAAGCAGGCCTCCCGCCGAGCAGGGAGCCCGATGTGGGACTCGATCCCAGGACCCTGGGATCATGACCTGAGCCGAAGGCAGACGCTTAACGACTGAGCCACCCAGGCGCCCAAAAACAGGTATTGTTAACACATCCTTGGTCCAACATACCTGACACTACAACAGAATCTTGTATTCCTTCTGGTCTCCCCTCTCCTCCTGCTCAAGAAGATGATGGTACCCTGGGGCTCTATCTCTAACTCACAAGCAGTGGCAGGAGGACTCAGAGTATACATTGTTTCAATATCTCTGATTTCTAGTCAGGTGCTTGTAGCAGGGACATCCACAACTACTAATGTTTAGGCTCCTAAAATATCACCTTTCCTGACACACTTGCAAGGCAGGGTTCTGTGCTTCCACATTAAGAGAAAACTAGTTATTGCTCGGCAAAGAAAAAGACAACCAGGTAATAAAAGTTTCAAGTTTTACATGGTCTGTACCTATGTGAAATTTTCTCAGTAATAACAGCTGCGTATAACCATGATGCTAAACACGAGTTCACACATATAAGATTTCAATAAAATATATAGAGGACATACAGATACAACGTAACAAACTTCAAATTAACAGAAAAACTGTTATCATTCTAAACAGACGATGATGACAATGCACCTCTTGAGAACCCGAGTTCTGCTCCCCACATCTGTCCTCCATCTGACCCCCTAGGAACATTATCCAACAGAAATATAATATAAGCCACATAAGCCAATTAAAATTTTCTAGCCAGGGGCACCTGGGTGGCTCAGTCGGTTAAGCGTCTGCCTTCAGCTCAGGTCATGATCCCAGGGTCCTGGGATCAAGCCCCTGCGTCTGGCTCCCTGCTCGGCGGGGAGTCTGCTTCTCTGCCCCTCCCCCTGCTCCTGTGTGAGTGCACGTGCGTGCGTTTGCACGCTCTCTCTAATAAATAAGTAAAATCTTTTAAAAAAATAAATAAAATAGGGGCGCCTGGGTGGCTCAGTCGTTAAGCATCTGCCTTCGGCTCAGGTCATGATCCCAGGGTCCTGGGATCGAGCCCCGCATCGGGCTCCCTGCTCCGCGGGAAGCCTGCTTCTCCTTCTCCCACTCCCCCTGCTTGTGTTCCCTCTCTCGCTCTCTCTCTCTCTGTCAAATAAATAAATAAAATCTTTAAAAAATAAAAAATAAATAAAAAATAAATAAAATAAATAAAATCTTCTAGCCAGCCAAGCTTAAAAAAACAAAAAGAAACAGGTTATATTAATTCTATTTAACCCAATGCAGCAAAACAAACAAAAAACCCCAAAAAACTTCAACATCAATATAAAAAATTATTAACAAGGTATTTTATATTCCTTTTGTGTACTAAGTTTTTGAAATCTGATGTGTATTTTACACTTACAGCTTATCTCATTTCAAACTAGTCACAGTTCAAGTGCTTGATAGCCAGCCACATGTGGCTTGTTAGTTATCAGACTATCTGACAAGGAGTTAAAACTCACAGCTCCAACACCCAACTGTTGGGAATGTAAATTAGTACACCACTTTAGAAAACTATTTGGTTCTATCTGTAAAACGGAAAATATGCATACCTCATGAACCAGGAATTCTACTCTTATATGTAGGATTCTATTCCAACCCAAAAGAAATTATGCATGCCCCAAAAGACATTTACAAGAATGCTAACAGCAGCATGGCTGCACTATCTGTAACAATAAAATGCTGGAAACTATTGAAAAGTCCACCAATTCTTTTTTTTTTTTTAAGATTTTATTTATTTGACAGAGAGAGACACAGCGAGAGAGGGAACACAAGCAGGGGGAGTGGGAGAGGGAGAAGCAGGCTTCCCACGGAGCAGGGAGCCCGATGCGGGGCTCGATCCCAAGACCCTGGGATCATGACCTGAGCTGAAGGCAGACGCTTAACGACTGAGCCACCCAGGCGCCCCAAAAATCCACCAATTCTAAATGAATAAATAAGTGACCGAGTAATTACACAACAGACTACCATGCCAGCAATGCGAATGAACAAACCACAATGACACGCAATAACTCGGATGACTCTCACAAACATATTATTGAGCAAGAGAAGCCAGACATGAAGGCATACATGCTTCGGACTACATTTATTAAAACTCAGAAAACCAGGCAAAATGTGGAAAGGTCAGAATAGTGGTTACCCCTGAGGGGCAGGTAATGACTTGAAAGAGGTGATTGCTAAGGTTGTTTGTTGATCTGGGTGCTGATCGCAGGGATGTGTCTCCTTTGTGAAAATTCAGCTACATGCACTCATAATTCCTGTCCTTTCCTTAGATCTATTTGTGCCCTTACATTATCCTTCAAGATAAAAGTTACTATAAAAACAAGACAAGACTCTAATAGCTCCAGATGTACATTATTCAAAGAATCAAACTGCTCCATAACTGTGGTGAACATTTTTCAAAATATCTTCTGATTGACTTCGGGATTTTCCAAAACACTGAACTCTTAGAAAAGTTAACAAGATGGCAACCATACTATTCTTGTGGTTTCGCCCAACCGGGAATGAACTTTCTTTCCAGGTCTGGGTTCCCACCACATGGACTCTGGCCACAAGCCTAAAAAGACAGTATGTTGCTACCTGATTCCATCACTTTCACTTTTCTCTAAGCTACAGAAGAACCTTCTGGTTTTAAAAACATCAATATGGAAGCAAAAATTTTCTTGACTAAATATTTACTACCCTCTCAATATGCAAACCATACTTCTTTATTGAAATGTCTTTCTTCCTTTTGAAATCAGAACAAAATAAGGCCTTTTTCCACAGATCCCCAATGACCACTCTTTCAGACACTCCAGCTCCCCAGTTTGGTCAACCTTAACTTAAACACTTGGATTCTTAAGCTGATGATCTAGGGAGTCTGCTTCTAGTACAGCGTCCCAGGGACATGAGTAATTTGGTTCGCTCAGTTGAGATGCTGCTCTTCCACCCTGGGTAAGAGGCCAAAACCCACTGGAACAGAGCTCTAACCTGTAACTCAGAAATACTATGAGAGCTAAAAAAGAATCAAGGGGCGCCTGGGTGGCTCAGTCAGTTAAGCGCCTGCCTTCGGCCCAGGTCATGATCCCAGGGTCCCGGGAAGAAGTCTCGAGTTGGGCTCCCTGCTCTGCGGGGAGGCTGCTTCTCCCTCTCCTTCTGCCCCTTCCCCTGCTCGCTCGCTCTCAAAATAAATGAATAAAATCTTTAAAAAAATAAATAAATGAAATAAAAAAGAATCAAACCTTGCTTTGGCCAGTAAGAACTGAATTCTAGCCACTGCCTACTTTTCTCTGTAGCGTGTCCCTGAATCATCAAACACCTCAGGTAACGAACAAGCGTAGGCCTGGCCCACTTCCACTTGAATACATTAGTTGATGTGATTTGTAACAGTGACTCTGAACCTTTAATGTAAGCACAAACCACCTGGAGATCTTGTTAAAAATGCAGATTCTGACCTAGTATGTCTGGGGTGGGGTCCCGACTCTGCATTTCAAACAAGCTCTTAGGTGATTGTTGCTGCTGGTCTGAGGACTCAGCTTTGAGAATTAAAGACCTAGGAAACGGAGGTGGAACACGTATCATGCCTTCCTTGGGCATGATCAGCCACTGCATGTTTGGTCCATTGGCGGGTAGAGTTGTTATTGATAAATTCAGATGAGCTCATCTGAATATCAGAGAAGCACCACTAAGAAAGCAACTGTCCTGCTCCCAATGAACAACTCCTTTAGTGGCAAAAATTTGGACAAATAAAACCTAAAGTAAAAAGTAGGGATAAAGTATAAGGAAGTAGGAGAGGAACATAGAGGAGAGGCTCCAAATGAGAAAAGCCATTTGGGGATCAGCCGTCATGTGTTCACTTGGAATGCAAGACTTAAGCGAGTGAGGACTACTGTTATTTTTAAAAAAAGGGATCCCAGTCGAGAAAGAAACAAGAACTAATTCCTCATTTACTAGCCACTGTGACCTGAAGAAATATCAACAGATTACACTTTTGAGATTCTTAAGGTAAAAAAAAATAAAACAACAGAAAAACCATTATTTCAACTCACCTTATAAGGGCAAGCAAATTGTCAAGAAGTTTCAGAATCTGTTCTGTGCAGGGGTTACGGAAGATTGGATTTCCACTGGGCGTATAACCCACCACGAATCCCCCAGCTTTGGCTTCTTCTAGGTCAGTGGGCCAGCAAGTTCGTTTCACAACACCCAGAATGCTATATACACAAAAGCTCATCTACAGAAAAACGTAGAACAAAAGGTAAACATAAAGAGGAAGAAAAATCAAAAGTGTTATTACACATATGCAAGGTTATAGCAAATGTGATACCACAGGCCAGAGAGAAGGAAAGGACCCCGCCCCATTCTGTTCCTTCTTTTAGGGTCAGTCTAAGAGGGGTCCTTTCATTGCCATCTTCTGCATCAGTGGTAGGCTCTTGAAGTTTCCTTTACATGAGGCTGTCCTTCCAAGGGCTGCAGTGACCCTCTTGCAGGATCCCAATGAAAAGGTGGCCTGGATGCTGCTTCACAACCAAGTGCTTAGACTGCCAACATTTCGTCTTGTTTTTGGCTGACCTTGGACCCTCCAGCCTGTCTTGACACCTCTTGCCATAATCCTCACTCATGGTACTCTCAACCAACCTACTACTTGCCAGGTTAATTTAATAAGACTTCTGCCATACTGGAGCCAGGAAGAATGCTTATTTGAATAGCACAGAACTGAAAATCTCAGGTTTACAAGTTAGACCACCTTTAGGACACTACATGCCAGACAGCAGTGGCAGGAAGGACGCACACTGCTGACCCAATTCCTCATTATACAGTTTTCGGAGCTATTTAGGGATCCTTAAAGCCAAAATAATGACTTCAAATAAAAGACCATCTGCTCTGCTGTGGGAACTAACTCAAGAATTCAAAACTAAAGAAAAGAAAGGAGAAACTTAGGGAAGTGGAGACTCCCAGATTTCTCACACACGCAGGAAAAACATAAATCTGTAAGAGACTCTACAAATGGTTAACACCCTACTCCTACCTGCGGCCACAGCAGTGCCCCATTCCCAGGAGAGGCTTACTCACCCGTGCGCGGTTTAGACCACAGGGATCCTCCGGGCCTGGGTCACAGCTCTTCCGATCGGCGCCCACGTAAGCAATAAAAGCATCAACATCTGACAGCACTCTGAAGGTTGGAGTGGGAAAGACGAGTCATACCATGATTCGAAGCACAGACAGTTTCTTCCACAAAAGCTAATAAGCTATGATTATTTGGCCCCAAAGAGCACTTGTTACGGTGAGAGGAATTTAATCATACTGCCTGCTGTCATGTGAAGGCTGAAACTTCTCTTCCCACTTCTGAAATGTCACTAATAAAAAGGATGCAGGCTTGAGAATGCTACATGGGCACAGTGAGTGTGTGACGCCTACTTCGCGTGGCCCCTGCTGGCCGTGCTCATGTGTCTACGCGGGCCGGCACTACAATACGGACACTGCAAGCGCTCTGCGGCCTCCCAACCGTACTGCCCACCTCTACTCACTTCTTCCCTCTCCCTACACCTCGGAACTCAAGATGACAGTCTCAGCAATTAGAATAAACGACTGCTTTTGGAGAACTTCAGATGTCACCGATGGGGCCATCACACCTTGACATCCTTACACTGCCACCCGGGGCAGCTCTTCAAATACAGAAGGGGTGCTCCAGTGCAGTGAGGGTCTGGGGCAAAGGCTCTCCTCTACCTGTGCATGTCTTCAGAAAGCCAGATGCTGGCCACTGGTGCCATCAGCTCCTCTAGGAACACCTTCTGACGCTCGTAGTTCTTGAACTGGTTGCTAATGAGAACCAGGGCTTCCATGAGGGCACACTTCTCCATTTGTGTCAAGAGTAACTCATTGGAGAGGAGTTGTTTCACATGGTTATAAAGCATGTCAAGATTGGGCTGCAGATTACAAAGAAAAAAACCCAAAGGTGGTGAAGGTCTGATTTTTAAGGAGAGGTGGGTCACTCAAGGAAGGTGGAGAGAGAATCAAGGCATTCCTAGGAAGGTCAGGCCTATAAGACTGTCACTTAAGTAATTTAGTTGTAACGTTGTTCTTTTGCCTAAACAAGTAAGGCAATTTAGGCAGAAGGTGGTTCTTGTCTCGGGTGTTTGGGTAACTGTACTGTCCCATGCTACAACTGTGAAAACAATAGGTCTTTTTTTCTATTTCAATTTTATAGTATATTCACAGACAAAGATTAGTTTGTTTATATATGTTAGGGAGACACGTAACTGCTGTGTATTCAGAGAAGAAATTTTTGACTAATTTCTAATCTGGAATAGTGCTAAATTTCCTATAGAAACCCTCCAAAAAAGGTTGGGATTTGCATCTGGCTTCTCTCAAGATTAGGCACACCATTTGGCAGTAAACATCACATAGGAAAGATGTGTACACTGACAGGAAAAACTTGGTCATCTACATGGAAAAGAACTACTCATTTCGAAGGAATATATTTGCATTTTTAATTCCACTACTAAGGAGGAGAGGAAGAAGGCATCAACTCAAGAACGCTTATTTGAAGCAAAGCTATAGTTCCTAGTTTTCTATTTACGTGAGGTATAATTAGGGCTGGATTTACAGAGGAATGTAACTAAACTTGACAGGTCTCAGTGGCTACCTGGTTTGAGGCCAGCAGCTTACCAGTACGAGCTGGGGGTAGTCACGACAAGTCTTGATGATGGAGGAACAAGCGTGTCTCCTCACATTCCTCACTGCCCGGGTTCTGGGGGCCTGGGAAGACATAGTCAACAAACCTGGAGCCACTTTTAATAAAATTTACAGATGCTGCATAGAACACATAAAATACTTCCTTCAGAGGCAAATTCACAATTTTCACAATGTGGGAGTTTAATGGAGTGACACTTATAGTCACCATGAATCCACATGTTCACTGTTTTCGCCTTAGAATATCTCTGGTACAAAACACTGTATCATGTGACCATCTCCTGCCTTTACTAACCCCTTCTACCTATAAAAAAAAAATCTAGACTTAGGTGTTAGGCATTCATACTTTTGCTCTCCAGAAGTTAGGATTTGTTGGTTGATTTAATGGTCTTACCTTACTTTCTTCAACAGTTTCAAAAGTGACAGATGAAAATAGCTAAGGGTAAGAAAGAAAAAGTCACTCATCAGGACCAAATGCATAAAATGCTTTTAAATAGTAGCTTGCATCAAGTTTCCAATAAAATCTCGAAAGTGTAAACAATATACTAACAAAAGGGTTTTCAATTGGTGTTACGAAGTTTCAGATGCTCATTTTCTCAGAGAACTCTACAAGAGGCTTGAGATTCACAACTTTACCATCAAATATTTTACAAAGGCGGAGGTCACAGAATCCCCGAACAATCCAAGCCATCAGCCAAACACTCAGCCATGGTGATACCCTCTCTGATTCCACTGTGTCACTTCTCACGGACTTTTTTACCTAATACAGCATGACTACTGCGCTAGTCACCAGGATAGAATTATACTCTAACAAAGGTCTAATCAAGAAACCCAATGGACAGACGCCTGGGTGGCTCAGTTGGTTAAGCGTCTGCCTTCAGCTCAGGTCATGATCTCAGGGTCCTAGGATCGAGCCCCTCGTTGAGCTCCCTGCTAAGTCTGCTTCTCCCTCCCTCTGCCCCTCCCCCCATGCACTCTTTCTCTCATAAATAAAATCTTAAAAAAAAAAAAAGAAAGAAAGAAACCCAACAGATATTTCCCAGTTCTTAGAGAATTTCTGTTGCAACAAATGAGTCTACCTTTTTGAAGTTCTACTGACCTTTGTAACACAACATTTTCTCATTTCTCTGGCTGTATCTTTATTCTTCTTTGGAGAATTCTCATTCTTTGCCCCCCCCCCCATGATGACAATCCCCAGGGTTCCCTGCTTGAGCCACATGTCCAACTCTACATACACATCACCCTCTTTCCTAGGGCTTCACCTCTGCTCTAGGCACTTCTATGATGATGCCACCTTAATATTGTAATTTTCCAGACTCTAGACCTTTAACCTCAAATAGCCAATTTATTGTGAAGTATCTTCTCGTAGATATTCTACATACACTTCAAATGTAGTATTCCTAAACTGAACTCATCCCTCCTTCCTCATTCTTACCGATTCCATTATTTTCACTCAGGTAGTTCTCTACTATTCACCTAAACTGGAAACCCAAAAACGATCCACACTAACCATTCCTTTTACAAATCCCCTTCGAATAAACTGAGAGCATATTGATACCCTCTTTAGGTATTCTTTTCCACTTCTCAGGATACTCGTCTATTAATTATAATGCCACATGGGTACAACAACTGTTTATGTAATTTTATTTCCAAACAGAACGCCTGAAGGGTAAGTAAGGCTAATAATCCACTGTAAATACTGAATAGTTGATGAATGAATAAATGACTGTTTATCAGCTTGTCTCAAAGACTCTCAAAAACAATCACAAAAAATAATTAGTTCAAAAATACCCAAAGTTTACAAAGGAGATGGAATTTACCTTAGAGAAGACCTGGGGCAGGAACTCTGGTCTGTAGGTGACAAATGGAAAGAGTGCTGAGACATTAGTGAGGACACAGGACAGGATGAGAGGATCCTTGGTGTCAAAGTTCAGGACCATTTGCAACAGCTCTATTCCATCATTAACAGGAACTGCCTGTAATACAGACAATGAAAAAGGACGTTGACATGGCTGATGAGCACTTTCGGTAAAATTTCCTTTAGGATTTGGTTTATAAATATGCAATATGGTTACCACATATGGTTTTATATACTGCTTTTTAACCTGAAAATTCCAAGCCCCTTACCCCATGTTATTAAAACTTTTCCTAAATGATGCTACCATGTGCCATCTTAAGGATGTAGCTCTTCCTACTACTAGAAATTGAGAATGTTACTAGTTCTTTACCTATTACCAATAGTGTTAATACATCTTTGCAAAAATTTTTTGGCTACATTTTCCATTATTTCATTTGAGGTAGAGACTTTTGGGGACAGCGACAGCTGGAATTACTGAATCAAAAGGTATGAATATTTCTAAGTCAAATTGTTTTTCTTCTTTACAGGCTGTATCAATTGATTCTCTGTCCACCAATATATGCCCTTCTTACCATGTTCTCAGTAGCAATTTTGAGTTTATTCCCTAAAATCTTTGCAGTAAGTTAAATAATGAGTTTATTTAAATTTGCATTTCTTCACAATTACTAATGAGGAGTGAATTTTTTGCGTATTTTTTAACTACTTTAGTTTCTTTTCTCTATATAAATCTCATCTTTTGTCTTTTTCTCCACTAGATTCTAGTGTTATTAATTTACATATAAAGAAAAAAACTTATTGCGAAATATTCCAGACCTTTAGAAAGGTGTAAGCAATACTTTAACTCTCCATGCGACCACTTTGAGATGTACAATGTTACCGACAGAGTGGTTGCTTTGTGTACGTACCCTCCTCTTCAGACCTAGAGGTGGCCACTATCCTGAATTTGGTGCTCACAATTTCAAGGACTCCATCATTTCTGTATACTCTGCCACATATGTACATATTCCTGGTTACACAGAATTGTGTATGTTTACTTTTGTAGCTTGCTGTTTGGGGTCACCATCATGCTTATGAGACTCATACTTATTCATAGTATATCCTAGTTCCCTTTCACTGCTCTATAAACATATTATCATTTATTCTGTACAATCTACGGAGGATTATTAAGGTTTTCATTGGCTCAACACATAAGGATTCTATAGAATGTTGGTTGCTCAGTGCATATGCAGGGGTTTCTTCAGAGTACAGACTTAGAAGTGAAGTTGCTGGGTTATAAGGCTAGGCATCTTCAACTAGATGTCGTCAAATTAGTCTCCCAAGTTGTGATATCAATTGTACTCAAAAAGCACTATTTAGGAAATACAAGTTTTTATAGTAAGAATATTAATCCCATCATATTTATTGCAAATATTGTTGCAAGTTTGCCTTTCAAAGTTTATTTTATGATATCTTTTTTAAAAAAGTAGTTAAACCCATTCACTTTTTTGTGATTACTTCCATTATTTTTCAACACAGGGACCTTTCCTCAAACAGTTAATTTTCCCTAATGCTATTTATTAAATGACCCAATCCTTCTCTATTTCTTTGGGATGCTTATATATGCTCCAGGTTGTTTCTGGGCTATTCTGTCCCAGTGAGCTGCATCTAATGTCAGTACCACACTGCCTATAAAATATCGTACCTTCATATCTTGCTATCTGAGGCAAATCAATCATCGTCTTCTTCAAGATGTGATCCCCCCCACCCAAAGTTATTCCCTGTATTAATCCATTGTTAAAGTAAGTCTTCTGGAAATATAAGCTAGCAGCTCAGCTAATGCCACTACAAATGAGAGGAATGGCTTTTCAGAAAACTCTTAGTGGGCGTCTAGGTGGCTCAGCCGGTTAAGTGTCTGACTTCAGAGCAGGTCATGATCTCAGGGTCCTGGGATCGAGCTCCATGTTGGGCTCCCAGCTCATTGGGGACTCTGCTTGTCCCTCTGCCCCTCCCCCAACTCGTGCTCCCTCCCTCTCTTTCTCTCAAATAAATAAAATCTTTAGGGATGCCTGGGTGGCTCAGTCGGTTAAGTGTCTGCCTTTGGCTCAGGTCATGATCCCAAGGTCCTAGGACTGAGCCCTGCAACGGGCTTCCTGCTCAGCAGGGAGCCTGCTTCTCTCTCTCCCTGTGTGTGCCTTCTTTCTTTCTCAAATAAATAAATAACATCTTAAAAACAAAACAAAACAAAAACCTCTTTTAGCCAAAGAACCTCTTGGTCAAACTCTTTCACAGGCTACCAGCTGAGCTGCTGACAGACCCTGGGTGAGGGTGGGGATTGAGGGCGCAGAGTGAGCAGTGTGCAAGACTGCTGGACTAGACAATGCTATGCAGAGTCAGAAACTGAGAGCAGCAAGTGGGAATGTGACAGGCTGAGTTCTGTCACTTGCACACTCCTGGGACATATAAAGTGTTACAGCTTCCTTAACAAGTAGTGAATAATTTCATCATATATACATTCACCAAAAACTCACTTCTCTTCATTAGGAATGCTTCATTCTGACCCATTTAATTTTGGTGAAGAAAAATGGTTTGAGAGTCAGAGGTTTACTTTAAGTCACTAACAGAAGCCTGAATACTACAATCTAGGATTCTCCTGAGGAAAAAAGAATTTCGTTCTACTATCTTTCTCCCACCAATTATTCTGACTCCTACTCAGTTTCTAATTGTTACCTTTGCTTTGTCTCCAGCCCACATCTTTCTCTTATATACAATCCAAACTTTTTGTACTTTCTGACCAACTGATATTTTGCATTTTGACCAAATACCATCATATTCAAGGACATATCATACAATCCAGCCTACAACCAACTAGGCACCCCCCACCCCCCGCAATACTGCCAGTCCTTTCGTACATTTTAAAGACAAACACCTGATAAATCCTGACCATTTCATTCTCTTGCTTTCCAACAGCATCATATCCAAGTATTTGGATCTATCAAGTTGTCTAACTTAAAAAATGCCAGGAAAAGAAACCCCAGGGCCATTTCCCTTGATTCAATAAAGGGCTTTCTTGATTAGATAGTCCCACTTAAACCTGAAAAAGGGCTCATTTAGTAAAAAATGCAGGATCCAAGTAGGATTTCCTACCTAAATTTTGGAACAAACTCTGAATACCATCATTTCAAACTCAAATCAATATACAGGCAGATGAAGTTAGTGACTCTAAGATCTAATTTGTTAATATGCCTTTTGTGAGAAAAAGCACTATATCTCACTGATCTTCAAGGGATTTAGATTTTTCCTACAACTAACCTGGAATATACTAAGACATAATCACCCTGAAATGAGCGATCCAATGATTTTAACCCAATTTATTACAGCTCCATCTAGGGTAGATAAGAGAAGGGTAATAGGTCACATGAAGCATAAAAAACAAGACCACTTTATTCAGATTATTCAGGGAAGAGGACACGGATCAGCTAACATGAATATTGGGTCTATCTGCCATAAACTGAAAAGGATGCTTAATGGCAAACATCTCCAAAGATTTTCCAACTCAAGATTACCACTGCTGTCCTCCCTGCAAAAGTTGTCCTACCTGTGCTTCACTATATGAACAGGCTTATCTTATTATCCGCTTAAAATGAATATTGACCATTGTAGGCTTAGAGTCAGACCTGCAATTTGAACTTGAGTATGTTATTTAACCTCTCTGATTTTCCATTTCCTCCTCTGTGAGACGCACATCCACAGATTTTCCTATCCCTCTGTCAGTTTTAAAAAGATCAAAATCGGGGTGCCTGGGTGGCTCAGTTGGTTGGGCATCTGCCTTCGGCTCAGGTCATGATCCCAGGGTCCAGGGATCGAGCCCCATATCAGGCTCCTTGCTCAGAGGGAAGCCTGCTTCTCCCTCTCCTACTCCCCCTGCTTGTGTTCCCTCTCGCGCTGTGTCTCTGTCAAATAAATAAATAAAATCTTAAAAAAAAAAAGGATCAAAATTATTATGCAATGAGCACGGGAAACAGTTACTTACTTCTTTATCTAGTGTCCGAAACATCTGGTTGACCACACTTTCCAAAAAAAAAGTCATGGCTTCCCACTGCACGAATGAAGATGAGAAGATGGAGCAGAGGCTGCCTTCTCCAGTTCCAGCTGTAGGAGAACAGGGTTTTAAAACACAAACATAAACACACACACACACACACACACAACTGCAGGATCACAGAAGATACAGAGAGACAATGCGGACTTAGTGGGGACTTAGAGATCACGTAAGTTCACAGTTGAAGAACTAGGATAATCTAATCCCTCTCAGCCTGGGGGAAAGAAAAGAACTAAAAGTAGACGAGGGGCCTATACTGCCTCCACCTCTAACAATGAGCTGTCAGAACTCCCTCTGTGAGTCCTACCTGTAAAACGATTCTGAATATTGAATGAGAATACACACGTAAGCATCAAGAAACACAGGCAATTGATAAATATCAATTAAGCTCTCTCTTCCTCTCCTTTATAACCTGTCCATGAAAATCTAAATAATTAAGATATTTGTGACCATAAAGAATCCTTTCAAAAAAAAAAAAAAACAGAAACAAAACCTGATATAAGATAACAAAATGCTACTTCATATCCAGTAGCCTCACGACAACTCCAAGTTCTAGAGAACTGTGCCACCCTTCAAGTTCGTAAGTATCAGCAAAGCACATCAAACAGCAAGGCACAGGCAAAAAGATTTATGAATTACTTTTCTTCCTTCCATATAGTGCTCCCATTTACTAGCTTTACCTTGGTGCAACGTATGTGGGCCTCCACAAACATTCAAATTACCAGATACCATGGACCTTTAGAGTCAGTTATGAATACCCAAAACAAAATGTTAAATCCTATGAATGCCAAGTAACTAGTGTATCTGGTAACTGACCATAAATATGGAACCTTTCTAAAGGAGTGACTTATACCTTCTCCTGTTTTATTAAATCCTGTCACCCACAGCATGCATTAATTAGTAAGACAATAGACAGATGACATGGAGTACAGAGAAGTTACCTGGCTTATGCATTTGGTACAGAAGTGTTATTTTGATTTTGTACAAAGCAGCATTTCCAAAGGCTTTGAGGTGGCTGAGTGAAAGAGAAAGCCCCTGTAGTGCTCCTATAATGCCTGACCAACAAGGCATTCTTTCTAAGTTTAGGAGTGGTTCTATGCGAGAATTTGGTAGAAAAGCTTTAAAAAGTCTAGACATGCAATTTGATAAGATGGTGCCAACAGTGAAGTAATATAATCAACAATGAGCAACTGGTTCATTCTGTTAGGAAAGAAAAATGAAGGCAAGACTGACAGGGACATGATTTTACCCTAATTTAAACAGATCATTTTCGAATGCTTATTATTATTAGCATGCTGTTCTGAAGTGTGGCTTACAAGGCTTATTTCCTTTTTTTTTTTTTTTTTAAGATTTTATTTATTTATTTGAGACAGAGAGAATGAGAGAGAGAGAGAGCACATGAGAGGGGGGAGGGTTAGGGAGAAGCAGGCTCCCTGCCAAGCAGGGGAGCCCGATGTGGGACTCGATCCAGGGACTCCAGGATCATGACCTGAGCTGAAGGCAGTCGCTTAACCAACTGAGCCACCCAGGCGCCCTACAAGGCTTATTTCCTATGTATATTTGATATAATACTTCACTAATGTTTAGAAATTAAAAAAACCTTACAGTTCATGGATCCAGTATCAACAGAAGTTGACAGCTGATACTTTAGCCACTCCCCAGCCATCTGGAAGCTAGTCTTAGGATCCAAACGACATGCTAACCTCATTACCTCTCCTTGTTGGGCCCGGGAGGCTGCCAAGAGAAAGACATAAATCAGTAACTGGCAGATAAGAGGTACTTAGTTAATGTTCATTCATTTATCCATCCCAGGAGTAAAGTGTTCAAAGAAACTCTGTTCTGCAGATTTATGCTCTGAATGTAACACGTTCAATAAAGATTAACGAATTCAGAAATTTTTAAAAGTAAATTGTCTCTGGAAGCCGCCCTACCAGCTCAATCCTCTAAGAGGCAAACTAAAAGCGGTCTCCCATTTCTGTTGGAATTAATAAAAGATTAGGTTGGTGCAGATGTTAACAGTGTGGCTGCTGTGGAAAACAGCCTGGCAGTTCCTCAAAACATTAAACGTGACATTACTATATGATCGAATACAGACATATACCCAAGAGAAATAAAAACATGTCTGTCCACTCAACTTGTACATAAATGGTACAGCAGCATTATTCCTTTTTTTTTTTAAAGTAAGCTCTAGGCCCAACGAGGAGCTTGAACTCATGACTCCAAGACCAAGAGTTGTATACTCTGACTGAGCCAGCCACGCACCCCAATAGCAGCATTATTCTCAACAGCTAAGAAGTAGAAACAACTCAAATATCCAACTTATGAAATGGATGAATAAAATGTGGTACGCCCATACAATGAAATATTGGCAATAAAAAGAAACAAAGTACTGATACATGCCACAATATGGGTGAATTTTAAAGACATAACCCTAAGTGAAAGAAGGCAGTTACAAGAGACCATATATCGTATAATCTGTTTATATGAAATGTTCAGAGTAGGTGAAATGTAGAAACAGAAAGTGGATTACTGGTTTGCCTGGAGCTGGGAGGGATGAGGGGACTGGGGATGGCTGACAGGGATTCTTGGGGTCATGAAAATGTCCACAAATTGTGGCAATAGTTGCACAACTCTGAAAATAGAAAAAACCACTGAACTGTATACTATAAATGAGTGAATGTTGTGGTAAACAAATTGTATCTCATAAAGATGTTATTTAAAAAAAAAAAAAGGAAGGGGGGACCAGCCAGACTACAAAAAACCCAGAACAGAATTAGGTTATCAGAATGTGGGTTTTTCCTTTTTTAGAAGACCAGCAAGGTAAGGTAGTATTTAATCCTAGGTATAAAAAAATTCAAGTGCCTTACATATAGTTACTATGCCAAAACGCCAAAGTCCAAAGGCTGTGTATGTGCGCATGCATGTGTGTGTGTGTAATGCAACGCACAAGAGAGAATACTACACTTGGAATGAGCGCTATCCCAGTACCTGCTGCAATGTGAAACTAGAGATTAAACAGGCTGCTTGTCCAGATCTTGGGCCCTTTAATATAGAACCCTAAGGGTCAGGCACCATGATTCCTAATACTAGATGCCATTCTCAGATGACTGGCAGAAATTCCAGGCTACGATCACTTACAGTTGAAGAAAGCATTGAAGTCCTCATCACTATCAAAATCAAACCGAGAGTATTCACAGCTAGGGCTGTCTGTTTTAGAAGGAAAGCCCATCTGCAAAGAGAAAGATAATTGGGGTAGGGGAAAAAAAAAGACCTACCCAAAGAGGTTTAAACTCTAGGAGCTCAAGCACTTTTTAATTTAAGAAGAGTTAAGGGTTTGCATGAGATCTTCTATAAGCTTCTGGTCTACCCCAAGTCCACAGTCTTCTCCTAGTTCCAATAATTCCGAGAGTGGTAGATAAGAGAAAACTCATTTGATGTTCTCCTCCAGATTCCTCAGGGAGAATTAAGTTCTGGATTGTGTTTACGGTATCTGAGTATAAACCTGTCCCAAAACAAAATGCTAATACAGCATGCAATAACCAAGAAAGAATTGAGAACGATCTGTGTCCTTCAATGCTGAACCCTGGGAATAAGCATGGAACTTTGCATGTTCCACTCAAAAAGTCCTGAAGACCATGGCAGAGAATGAGAACAGGGTGCCAAGTGCTAGGTGTATTCCTTGAGGAAATAGGAGGACCCTTATATAGGTGCCATTCTCTGATTTTTACAAATCAAGATTAAGCATCTGTCAGCTACAAGAGGCCTTAGCAGATCTCAGGGAATTCACAAGCAATTCTACTGAAGTGGTGAGCAATTTGCTTCCACTTTCCGTCCTCCCTTCTCACTCACCTTCAGACCCTCACTAGACCTTCAGAAACAATCACATAGGACTTCATCTTGGAATCTTGGCTCCACCCTGCCTGCTTTTATTATTATTATTATTAGACTGAAATGCATGAGCTCCTGCACCCAAGTTCTTTTTTTTAAGATTTTATTTATTTATTTGACGGAGAGAGCAAGAGAGCACAAAGCAGAGGGAGTAGCGGAGTGAGAAGGAGAAGCAGGCTCCCCAGTGAGCAGGGAGTCCGATGTGGGGCTCGATCCCAGGACCCTGAGATCATGACCCGAGCCGAAGGTAGATGCCTAATCACCTGAGCCACCCAGGCGCCACCCTGCCTGCTTTTAAACTGGGAAAAGCATTATCCCACTGCATGGTCATGGGTCACAGCTCTTGTTCTTCTTCCTAGCACCTAGCCCAGTACTCTGTATGAAGTGCTCCAAAATATGAAAAAGTGTATATAATAACCAGTTTGGACTGCCTTCTTCTTAGTGAATAAGAGAATAATATGCCTAACGATGGGATCTTGGTGACCAAAATGGGCTGTCAGTAATGCCAATCTAAGTCTTATTATGTGTATTCACCTACATTCCATGTTTTGTTTTGTTTTAAAGATTTTTATTTATTTATTTAACAGAGATAGAGAGAGCACAAGTAGGCAGAGCGGTAGACAGAGGGAGAAGGAGAAGCAGGGTCTCCGCCGAGCAGGGAGCCCGATGCGGGCCTCGATCCCAGGACCCTGGGATCATGACCTGAGCCGAACCACCCAACCGACCGAGCCACCCAGGCACCCTGTTTTGTTTTTTAAGATTTGTTTGAGAGAGAATGAGCGAGTGAGCAGGGGAAGGGGCAGGAGAGACAGAATCCCAAGCAGACTCCCTGTTGAGCGCAGAGCCCAATGTGGAGCTCGATCCCACAACCCTAAGATCATGACCTGAGCCGAAATCGAGACGCTGAACTGACTAAGCCACCCAGGCATTCCATTCCACATTTTGATTCCCATTGCCTACCTTGACCAAGTTAGTCATAGAAGCACGAAGATATTTTGGTATTATTGCTAATAGCAAAGGGTCACGGGATAGGATCTCATGCCGGAAAAGGGCCCCCCAAGTCATTTGAGTTGAAGAGCGTAGAAACTAAAGGGGGTGGGGGGGAAAAAAAAGAAAAACCTCAGTTTAAGGATTTGGATTTTATATAACCAAGATTATTACTTAGCCCAACAATTATTAACAATATTTTTTCATGGAAATAAATCTCTATAATACTTTGAAACTGTCCATATTGTACTCTATCAGTAATGACTGCCTGTTAAGACAAACTATGGGTCAGGTTTAATTCCTGGAGTGTCAGCCAAGCCCTACCACTTTTTCTTCTTTTTTATTCTATGTAAGCTCTATGCCCAATGTGGGGCTCGAACAACCTGGAGAAAAAGAGTTGCATGCTCTACCGACTGAGCCAGCCAGGTACCCTTCTACCACTTTAAGGGCAAAAAAGGATATGGGAATCTCAGGGTGGTACTACAAGGAAAACCTTAAATGTGTGAAATTAATTTTATAACACAATCAATTAGACTTTTGCATTTAAAATGCCTTTGGTAGCAAATCACCCAAGACACACCTCACATCTGATTGAGTATCAGCAGAATATTACCTGAGGGAAAAAGCTGTTAACCTAGATGGTGCAACACCTGGCTCAGGAAGACGACTCAACAATTCTCTTAATGAAATCACACTAGAGTTATTTCCTAGGGCCTTAAGAGTCAGGATTTTAAACACTGAGCTGCTAATTATTTCAAGCCGTAGTGCTTGATTTTGGTTTACCTAACTAAAATTTTCAGACGTTGCCTACATAACGTTTACCTGACTTGGATGGGTTGTGAAAGCAAGGAAAGATTCCAGGTATTTTCCAAAGTTTGCTGGTGTTTCTACATCAGAATCCACACCCTGAGGGACAAAAAGACCACTACATCAGTGACGTTGATGGGGGGTGGAAGAGGATAGTGGGAGGAGTAGGGTAACAAACACAGCTGACTCTTGAACACGGGGGCTAAGGGTCAAAAATCCACATACAACTTTTCATTCCCCCAAAACTTAACAGCCTCCGATAGACCGGAGGCCTTACTGATAATGTAAACTGATTTAACACATAACACATACTTTGTATATATATTATATACTGTGTCCTTACAATAAAGGAAGCTAAAAAAAAAAAGTTATTAAGAAAATTCTAAGAAAGAAAATACATTTACAGAACTGCATGTATTTATCAAAAAATATGTGTCTAAGTGGACCCATGCAGTTCAAACCTGTGTCGTTCAAGGGTCAACTGTAGAGAACTTAAACCCTCACAAATTTCAGTTTTGAAAGGACTTTATACTTCCTTGTGACCTAAGGAAGGCATCAATTCAAGGGCTAAAAAGAGGAAAGGTGCTTTACCTCCTTAATCATCATCATTAAAACTCATTCTGTAGTCAAATACTAAAATGAAAAAGAGCATTCATTTCAGAAATCACAGAAAGAAAAAATCTGTATTATTTCTTCACACCTAGTCTATTCATATCTCTGTGACCAAATCTATTAAACAACCACTTGATGGTATATATCGTATGTCTGAAGCTCTATCCTCTCTAGCCATCCAAACCACCATAAAAAGGGATAACATCAGACGCAAATGTCTGTAGCAATGTCCTATCTCTCAACTTAGGAGTTATTAAATATTTCCCTCAAGACAGGTATTTCTAGGTCAATCACACTAAAGTTTTCTTTTATGATCAATAATACAATCCTTTAAATTTGGGAAAAGGGTTGTTTATTCAAACACATAATATTTCATGATCTAATAGGACTCTAAAGGGTAATGCATTCAGCAAACTGATGTTCTATAAGTACCAAAATTCACAAGAATAGTAATGTTGACTTTATGGAATAACAGATGTGGATGTTTCCTGTTAACATCAATAACTGACTTGTTAAAAGAAATTTACATCATTCAAACCCTGTTACAATAACTTAATCTATAAAATTGTATGAAATAACCTGTAGGGCAATGCTCCACAAGGCTAAAATTAATGGCATGTTCCACTCATTATACAAATATAACTTTCTAAATGCTCTGTTCAAATGGCCCTGAAACTCTCCAGAAAGTAAGTGCTCACCAGTAATGCACACAGCTGATTGCCCAGAGCACACAACACCTGACAGAGTCTCTTCAGGAAGACATAGTGTTTTTCTACCAAGCCTCCTCCATCAGCAGTCCTGTAAGATGAGAAAATAGTGTGATTAGTTGCACATCAAGAGAACCAAAAAGATTCCCACCAAATGGAGCTGTATGTGGTCTGTGCTTCAACATTCAAATTTCTGTTATTAAAATTAAAAAACCAAAAAAACTCAAACCAAACACTGAAGGATCAATATGAGGAACAGGGTTCAATGCAATCTTACCCCTCAAAGAAACACTCTAGTTCTGCACATTATATGGTCCTTAAGTATTTTGGATTAATAATGTAAACTCTAAGCATGACTGCATACAACAATGCATATACTTATAGGCATTTGTTGATACCCAGGGAGGACTTAAAGAGAGATGCGTAGGAAAGCATGTAACAATTCCTTACACCACTGACAAAATTAAAAGGGCTATAATCAAGAGAAAGAAAAGACAAGCCACAGACTGGGAGAAAATATCTGCAAAAGTCACATCTAAAAAAGGACTGTTATCCAAAATATATAAGGAACTCTTAAAACTCAACAATAAGAAAACAACCTGATTAAAACATAGGCCAAAAAGCTTAACAGACATCTCACCAAAGATAAACAGATGACAAATAAACATATGAAAAGATGCTCCACATCATATGTCATCAGGAAATTGCAAATTCAAATAAGATACCTTTCACACCTATTAGAATGGCCAGAATCCAGACCAATGACAACACCAAATGGTGGTGGAGGATGTGGAGCAACAGGAACTCTCATTCATTGCGGGTGAGAATGCAAAATGGTATAGCCACTTTGAAGACAATTTGAGTTTCTTACAAAACTAAGCATACTCTTAATAATCCAGCAATCATGCTTCTTAGTATTTACCCAAAGGAGTTGAAAATACGTTCACACAAAGACCTGCGTGTTTATAACATGTTAAATCTAGGTGTTTATTGCAGCTTTATTTATAACTGGCAAAATTTGGAGGCAACCAAGATGTCTTTTGATAGGTGAATGAATAAACCGGTACAACCAGACAATGGGATATTATTCACTGTTAACAAGGAATGAGCTATCAAGGCCATAAAAACACATGGGAAAGCTCTAAATGCATGTTACCAACTGAAAGAAGTCAATCTGAAAAGGTTATATGATTCCAACTATATGACATTCTGGAAAAGGCAAAACTATGGAGAAAGTAAAAAGATCAGATCAGTTGTTGCCAGATGCTGGGGTGGGAGAGGAGAGATGAATAGGCAGAGCAATGAGGATTTTTCGGGCAGTAAAAATACTCTGTAAGATACTGTAATGATACACGTTATTATACATTTGTTGAAACCCACAGAATGTACACCACCAAGAAGTGAACCCTAAAGTAAACTATGGACTTTGGATGATTATAATGTCAGTGTAGGTTCATCAATTGTAACAAATGTACCACTTTGGTTGGGGATGTTGTTAATGAGAGAGGCTATGCATGTGGGGGGAGCATGGGAAAGCTCTGCACCTGTGCTGAATTTTGCTGTGAACCTGAAATTGCTCTTAAAAATGTAAATCTTTAAAAAAATTTAAAAAAATAAATAAAAACATAACTTTGTGTGTCACTTCTCAAAGTCATTTAGTTCAGATGTGTAATCCCTTAGCTACTATTTTAGAATCCAAATAACTCTTCAAAAAAGGGGTGCCTGGGTGGCTCAGTCGGTTAAGTGTCTACCTTCAGCTCAGGTCATGATCTCCAGGTCCTGGGATCAAGTCCTGCATTGGGCTCCTGGCTCACGTCTGCTTCTCCCTCTGCTCCTCCCCTCTCCTACCATGCACATGCACGCTCTCTCTCTCTCATAAAAATAAATAAAATCTTTTTTTTTTTTAAGATTTTATTTATTCATTTGTCAGAGAGAGAAAGCACAAGCCAGGGGAGTGGCAGAGGCAGAAGGAGAAGACAACTCCCCGCTGAGCATGAAGCCCAATGCATGACTCGATCCCAGGCCCCTGGCATCATGACCTGAGCTGAAGGCAGATGCTTAACCGACTGAGCCACCCAGGCATCCCTAAAAAAAAAAAAAAAAAAAAAAATTATAACTTACTTGGTGGCAAAACCTGACCTGAAATGATGCAGGACTATTCACACTAGTAAGAATTAGTAATAACTAGTGTGTACAGCAGTCATATTAGCTGTGTTCCTGAGGCAGAGTATAATGTAAAAAGCATGGGCCTCGGGGTAAGAAGACCTGGGCTCTAGCCATGTTGAGGGATAATACGGCATTACAGTTTCTAATGCAGGACTTGAGTCTGATTGCCTGATTCAAATCATAGCTTTACTAACCAGTACCAGTAAGTAACACAACAGAGATGGGACACCTCAGTGTGAATGTCATGGTTTCTATGGAACTAAGAAATGGGCCTGGGGAACAGTCAACTACAGTGGCCATCCAAAAGACATGTTATGAATTTAATTAAAAGGATCCCTTAAAAACAGAGCTAGTCTGCAGAGAAAAGAAAGCCATCATAAAAGCTGTGTTGGAATGGACAGTAAGAGATTTTAAGTAATACATGTGTATCTCATATCTTTTCATTTGTCCCTGGGACTAAGAGAAGAGTATCCAAAAAAAAAAAAAAGAAGATGCTATGACAGCTTTAACTGTCTTTGTAGTACAGTTCTACCTGCCTTCCTAGTAAGAAACACATATCAGGAAATGGTCAAGTGTTTTCCAAAGCAGTTAAAAATGAAAGAAAGTGGAAGCCATTATTTTAGGACACAGAATGTGTTTGCAGGTCCCATGCATACATTTCTCATCGAACACACTGTTCCTGCTGCTTCCAAGAGCCTCAGCACTTTAGGCATTGATTACTTTGAGCAGGAGAGGAGGGAGCAGCGTCTGGAGTTCTGCAGTCAAGGCAGGCCCTGGGGCAGACTCTGGTCCAGAAGATCAGAGCATTCTCAGGCCTAGGCACCAGCGCTACTAGGAGGCTTGGGGATCATCAGAAGCAAACAGAATCAAGGAGATGAGCTGTCTGGGAAGAGTGGGGAAAACTGTGAAAGTGACTGGGTATAGAGTCAACGGCCACAACTTCTTTCCAGCATAAAGTCTTTAAAAAGGTTAAAAAGTTCCTTTAAGACTGCCTTTCAAATTAAAAACACTGTCAACTGACTGCCAATATTCAGATAGGAACTTCAGATATATTGGTATAAACTACAGAAATGACAAAGAAATCAGAAAACACATAGAAGAGTAGATACTCACTGTGCAGCAGAGAGTATATAATGCATGGCAACATCCCCAAATAAGACCATCAAGGGCTTCCGGTCTTCCAACTTGCCCTAGAATCAATTTTAGGGAAACACAGGTAATACAAACTCTGTTATTAAAAACCTCCAAATACTAACATCTTCTATACCTATATAATCAAATATACTGACTTCATAATTTCTCACAGTCCCAGGGCAAACTAAACACTGGAAAAAAGGCCAATTCTTTAAAATCAAAACTGGATTTCTATCTCTTCTATTTTTAAATGTGTTGGGCAATAACGCTGATATGAAAACAAAGTAAATTACATCTAAAGATAATATTCCTACAGAGAAAAGAGTCACAGTCCCATTTATTAGCCCAGGCCAATATAAAGCCAGTGTAGCTACCACCTAAGATTCTTTGACATAACACTGAGTTTTAAATTTTAGTATTACTTTCTTTTTTTTAAAGATTTTATTATTTATTTGACAGAGGCACAGCGAGAGAGGGAACACAAGCAAGGGGAGTGGGAGAGGGAGAAGCAGGCTTCCCGCCGAACAGGGAGCCTGATGTGGGGCTTGATCCCAGGACCCTGAGATCATGACCTGAGCCGAAGGCAGACGCTTAACGACTGAGCCACCCAGGGGCCCCAAATTTTAGTATTACTTTCATCTTGTTTCTTCAGTGTGAAGTGCCAAGATTCATAGGGATTTCAAAAATAAGGTAGTCTAACACATCTCTGTATATGCTGCCAATGGATCCCTAGAATACAGGCAAACTACAGTCCAAAGAGGTTGGAGGCAGATAATTAAATTGGTGTCAGGTAAAAATAAATCCCAAACTTTCCAATGTCTTTCTGCCACAACGTACAATTAGACACACATACACACCCTGTAGAGACTCTGAGGATAAAAGTCAGTTTGAAGTGGTAACTTACTTTTCTGCTGACTGCAATGAGAAGACACTCAGCTGCTCCCAACTGAAGTTCCTGTTCATTCAGAAGCAGGCAGAGCATCTCTAAAAGCTTACAGTTTTCAGCAGTGATATGACTCATGGACACCCAGTCAATGTAGCCTGCTAGAGTATTCAGCGCTGCGACTCCTACTCGACAGTTTGCTTGGGCCTGCGTGAAAAGAAATAACTTTTAATCATTAAGTCCTCACTAACAGACAAAGAGGCTGTGGTTATACCTTAGCTCCTCCTATTCTCTAATTCTAAAAAGAAAACAATTTTTTTTAAAAAAACGTACTCATGTAACAGCCAGACAGAGCACTCAAAGGTCTTCTTTTGATGCACAACTTCTCAAACAACAGCATTCTCAGTGTCTGTCAATGAGATCATACTGGCGCATGTAGCCATTTCATCTCCTCTGATAAATTGGAAATACGGCAATTCTAACTCCCTTCTACCATTGCTCAGTGATCATCTAAACCAAGGCTGAGGTTACCCTCCACTAGGTATATGCATCTCTGTACCTGAAAGCCTCAAAGAAGTCTCCTTCCAACTCCACAAGAGCTCTTACCTTTGACTCCTGAGAATTATCTGTCTTCTGAAAGAAAAGAAGTATAAGGATCCAATGTTTTTAATGAGCAAAAGGCTATGTAAGTAACTTTCCACCCACTTAATAAAGTCCCTTGAATAATGATTTTAAATACAGACTCCACTTTTAACCTTGGAAAAGAATACAAGTGCATTAAGAAAATTTAGCTACTATTTCCCCTAAGGAAAGGTTATTTGAATTTTAGCAATATGACAGAAAGTTAGTATCTAAAGAGCTTACACAAATTTGTTACAACATTAAGTCCACAAAGACAGTTTCAAAGCACACTGTTTAGAAATAAATACAACAGATGAATAAATAAGGCTCCACACTGCTAGGGATCAAAGAAATATAACTCAAAACAAAGTATGAGCATTTTTTCATATTCAAATAAAGACAAGTTATAACTAGCAAAAGAATACTGAAATGATGTAATATAAATGGAAAAAAGCGAGACAAAGTTGAATGAACGTAATTTATGACCATGTATGTATGGACATAACACAGGAAAATCACACACACAAAAATATCACATGCTGAATAGATAAAAATAATGTCCATTCAGTAAATGTACAATTATAACTGATTTCTACCCTTATACTTCAAATTCCATAAATATTACAAAATGCTTATAATTTACACGTACAAAACTATTATTTTCCAAAAAACTTCTGAAATTAAAATGAAGAATAACTCCTGAAGACAGGTAAAGGGGAACAGAAGCAGGAATAACAACTTTTGAAGCACCTGAAAAACTCACTGCCATTAGGACTATAAAGGATTTGTTCTACAATTCCTCTTTTCAACTTTTAAAAAATACGTTTGTTAATAAAGGACAAGTATTAAGTCTTCATCATCAGTGACGGAATAGAGGTGTTAATGGGCAGAGAGGAGAACCCTCTCACACCAGCATCTACTGATGCTGTCCAAGAAGGAAAAGGAATCCAAGTGACAAGAGCCAAGTCCAGTCTTTCCTCTCCAACAATTTTTCAGTCCCACTCCGATCCTGTAGGTCCCCTTGGACCAGGGCCCAGGTCACTGGACAGGGACAGCGAGCCTACTCATCCTGTCGCGTTTACCATTCAACCTACTCCCCCCCCCCCCCAACTGGGAAGGTGAAGGGATGGAAGGCGAGAAGGGGAAGGGAAGGGAGTAAGAAGCTGAGATGGAAAGAGAGAAGGGAGGAAAGGAGAGAAGGAATGGAAGAAGGGATGCAACTTCTCAAGCAAAAGACGTTGTTCCAGGTACACAAGACAGCTCCTGGTGTGCTCTGGTCTTGGACACAAGAGGTAGTCTGGTTTAACAGATGAAGGGAACTGAAACTGAGGCTAAAGAAAAACACTGCAGCGGATGTGTTTCTAACATCTCAGACCATCACTCATCAGCCCTGCGCAGGCATGCTGGCTAGACTGCTGGGGCATCTAAGGAGTCATAATTTGTCCCCCTTCTCCCACAGATAAAATCTCCTAGGTGAAAAGGAAAAAAAATACCTCCTTCACCCTCAATACACCTAAGTTTTTAAGTGCAAGTATTTTCCTGACATTTTCTTTTGAAAAATCTTGGGGAGATATTCTAGGGGAAACAGGCCATTATAGAATGGGACTTTAAGTTCACCACCACCATTTACTAGGGCATCTTCAATAATTATTCTCTGGACCTTGTTTTCTTCATCCATAAAATGGAGACTATACTTTCTGACTCTTAGGGTTGTTCTGAAGATTAAGTAACACACAAAGTGCAAACAAGTATATGGCAATATATTAGGTACTTACTCTGAGTTCTCCCCACCCCAACAGCTCAAAGTACCTTCCCATCATTTGTGTTAGTATCTAATACTTCTCTAAAAATTGCCAGGGGCCTGGGGCGCCTGGGTGGCTCAGTCGGTTAAGCATCAGCCTTCGGCTCAGGTCATGATCCCAGGGTACTGGGATTGAGCTCCACATCGGGCTCTCTGCTTAGCAGGGAGCCTGCTTCTCCCTCTCCCTGCCACTCTGCCTACTTGTGATCCCTTTCTCTCTGTCAAATAAATAAAATCTTAAAAAAAAAAAAATTGCCAGGGGTGTAAAAAATAACTAATTTTAATTAATCCTATTTTGTGAATAAGCACATATAAGAATTCTAGATCAGGGTTTTTCTTTTCCTTTTATTTTTTAGGTGGGGTAAGAGGGGCAGAGGGATAGGGAGACAGAGAATCCTAAGCAGGCTCCACGTTCAGTGAGGCGCCCAACGTGGGGCTCAATCTCCTGACCCTGAGATCATGACCTAAGTTGAAATCAAGAGTTGGATGGCTTAACCGACTGAGCCACCCAGGCATCCTTAGATCAGGGTTTTTCAACCTCAATACTATTGGCATTTGGGTTGGATAATTCTTTATTGTAGACGAACCATTATGTGTGTTACAGAATGTTTAGCAGTATGCCTGGCCTCTACCCACTAGATGCCAGCAGCAACCCCCCAGCTGTGATAACATGTGGGACAAAACTATCCCTTGCTGAGAACTACTGTACTAGATTAATTTTCACATGGCTTTCTTCTGAAAGCTCTCTGTTAAAAATGACAATGGTTGGAAACACAGTATCTGGCTTGCCCTCTTCTGCAGAATACCTTCCCAGAAAGAATAAAATACAGGTATTTCCCACTTTTTGTAAGTTTGTGTTATGAAACTTTGATTTTTCACAAGACCCACATTAGTAGCTGTTTTCTTTAACTGAAAGAAATCCGAGGAGGATTTTCTGCTTTTACTTTAAAGAAAGGCAAAAAGCGAAAATAGCTTTCAATATTTGTTTTACAGCAAGACCTTACAGAGGTACCACTAAGTTCCTTTCCCAGGAACTACACTCAGCATCTCCGCATGGAGCTGCCATAGCTTTGAACTGTGTCTGGGAGCATCTGCGCTTTATCTTGACTTATTTTGTGTGCCTGTTAGCAAGATGTGTCCCTAATGTGTCATAAAAGCTAAGGAGAGGTTATTTTTTGGATGTGGGAATGTTCAGAAATTATTCCATATAAATTAATGGTAATTTCTTCTTCATTCTATGCTATTTGGGCTTACAAAAGATTTCAAGGGAACGCTCTTCTTTCAGGTAGCAGGGGAAATCTGGACCAAGAATCATGTGGTCAAGATAAATAAAACCTGGCAATTTCCTGCAAAAGGGACCAGGACTAAATATGGCATCAAAATTTAACAGGGATGCTACCCTGACCTACCGGAAATCCGGGTTTTAAATACTTTAAACATTAAGAATTAACAATTTTTATACTGTTTTAAGAAGTTTCTTACTATAAAGGATTATTTTTTTAACATGGGAACTCACTGACCTGAGTTTCTTGGAAAATTAGTTCCAGTTCTTCCTGTCATCTGTTTCTCTTTTGCTTATAAAATGGTTTCCTTTTGCTGAACTAGACATCCTAATTCCTTGCTGACAGATTATTTTAACTTCAAAAAAACAAACAACAAAACCACTCATATTAGAAAATAGAACTTTTGGGAGGTGGGGTAGCCCTTACCACTTGTCGGTACTTGTTTACATTTTCTTGAAGCGTGTTAAGTAGAAAACTGAAGATCTTTTCCATGTTCTGGGTTAATGTTTGCTGGATATCCCTTCTTCTTTGAGGGGGTAGTGTCTGAAAGGTCACTACATCCTCTGCCAGTCGTAAAAGGATAAACATCACTAATTCTGTCTGTGTTTCCTGTATCAATAGAAATAAGCTAATTAAACTGAAACTTCTTTTTCACTATAGGTATGCCCAAAAGCTCTTTTCTGTTGACAAAACAAACTCCAGAACAGCCCCCCAAAATAAACGGAACTAATATAGTTATATTTCATACCCCTTGTTTGGAAAGGGTGTCCAGTTCTATTAGCATATCAGGCCAGTGCTGTGGCCACTCCCGCTTGATCATTTCTACTACAATTCGAGACAAAACATCTTTAATATGGTTCTCTTCTTCCAAAATATTCAGTGTTCCCTGAAAAAGAATAAGAGATAGTAAGAGGTTTGCAAGACTGAATTTAAGAAACCTAAAAAACCCAAAACCCTGCACTGTGAAAGTGTACACAACTCCTCAGCAGGCTTGCTTTTAAACTAAACGGGGTAAACAAACCTGCTCTCCAGGTCTGAGTCACTTGTCCTGTATTCTCACTAACCATTTTCCTCACTTAAAGCTTAAGTAAGGGTGGCATCAGCTAATAAAGTGACTGTCACACAGAGCAAGGAAGACATCGTTTTCCTTTACAAACTGAAGAGACTCTCATACTATTTCATTTTGTAAGAGCGCCAAAGTAGAAGAGTACAGAAAGAAGGAGGACAATAAGAAGCTGATAAAATAAGAGAGTTTGGGAAGCAAAACTAAATATTTTACTGATAGTTCTAGCATTATAAGACCAAAAAAACTATTCCTGGGACTTTGTTCTTCTGGAGTTTGATAGCGAGATTAATGAATTAGGATTTCTATCAAGTTTCCCAAGAACCAGCAAAATACAAATCCTAAATTGATAAATAGTTTTGAAGGGGATTTTTTTCTATTAAAGTCACTCAACTTTGGAGAGGAAAAGGTGGGAATTCAACTTTTCATGCCATTTGTAAAAAAAAGAAAAAAGGCTGTGGATTTTAGGCATGTTTAAAGTCATATCCTAATTCCTGATACTAATTCATACTGCATATTTTGTATTGTTAAAATCATACAGTAATTCGGTTTGGAATAAAAGGAAACAAACAGCAAAGTGCAATCTAATTTAGATCTAATAATCTTGTTCATTTGCTGAAAATGTTTCATCTTCTCTGCCCTGTTGAGCATGCTGTTTGACCTATGTAGACCTAGTTTTTACATAAATGCTAAAGAAGTCACCCTTAGTCTAAACTACCTCTGAAACACAAGTGTTCCAACCAATCATTCCTTACATTTGCAATCAGCTCCATGACACTGTTCTTCAGATAGACCTTCTCCAATCGAGACATGCTGTTCCACCGAAACCTGGCCACCAAAATGTGTAAGGTCAAGAGAACCACATTAGAAGTCTTCATAAGAGACTAGCTTTGATTCTGTGTTATATTATGCTAGTGATTTCACCAAGAAATTATACTTTTGATTTTGTACCCTTCAAAGAATGGACAAGAACACTCTATATTCAACTAAAATGCTGACAACAGAAAAATTCTTGGGAAAAAGTTCTATATAGGAAGTGGTCCACTATTTGAAATTCACACAGGATTTGTGCACAGATTAGCTTTTCCTCTTGATTTTACTGATAGGTCAAAAGCAAATATACACCTGGGACAACTGCAACAAATGTAGTTGCTTTTCAGAAAATGCAACGGTGATACCACTAATTCCTCTTTTTCTGGTGCTGGCTTATGAATAACACAAAACACAAAAACTATGGCTAAGTCTTAAAAGCTGATTCTTCTGATAGATGCTAGGGATAGGAGACTCAAGTTAGGAAGGGTTTTCAGTTTTTCTCATATAATCCTGCTTCAGATTTGCCATTCAGAGAAAGAACACACTCAAACTTAAAAAAAAGAATTAAAAGTACCATGCCTAACCAGAGATTTATTACCTATACACTGTATTATTCTAAAAAGACTGAGATCTGCTGGCATATAGTAGCAGCTCAATAAATACTGACTGAACCACTATCAGATAATATATGTAGAATGCTTTGACTGTACCATGTATTTTACATGGATGAAAAAACTGAAAAAGAGGAAGGTTAAGTCTTAAATAAGAGTACTCTTGAGGCTGTGATAATCTCTTGGGGATCACTCCTTTCTTCTTGGAGATTGTTCTTTTCTACTCACCTAAAGATTATCTCTATGAGTTATATAAGAAATAAAGATTTGCTCTCTCACAGACTTCAGTGGTACTGTCCAAAAGCTCCTTACTTGACAACGTGTTCCAGGATTTGAAGGCCAAAATGTCTGACGATGGCAACTTGTGTTTTCTCAGCCAACCTCAAGCCACAGGGGACACAGATAGGGCACTTTTCTTTAAACTCTTCACAAAACTGAAACAAAAAAAGTATTTCCCTTAGGAGGCAAGAGAGAGTGGGGATTAAAAAATTAAAAAACTGCATCTTACGGAACTCCAACCTGAGCTACATTTTTAAACTGCAGAATCTAGACCAATAGTATATGAGTAAAGAACTGATAAACATTCCTTTCACTTTGATAGTTATAAATTTTCCATGCTATGGCCAAATAATGTTGAAAAAAGTCTGACCTAAAGGAGTAAAAAATCATTTGTTAGAGATATACCCCTGAAGTATATAGGGATGAAATGACAATTTCTAGCATTTGCTTTAAAAAAAGTTAGGTGGGGGGAAGGAATAAAGCAAATGTGGCAAAATCTTTATAACTCCTGAATTTAGGTGAGGGGTATATACAAGATCATTGTAGTATTATTCCCTTTACTTTTGCGTATATTTTTAATATTTTATAGCAAAAAACCAAACTAATAGAACCCAACTGTTTCTCATTCCAAATCCTGTGGCAGACATCTGTATGTTTTTAAAAGTAAAGTTTTCCCTAAATGATGTTCACTCTATAAAGTTACATCATTTAAAACATACACAGCACTTAACTGAATAAAAACTTAAAAAAATATATATGCACAAGTGTTTTTCCTAATGGTCATCTCTCACATCCTACACACATAGTTTGATGTGGGAATAAGTTCACATTTTATTAGCATCCCAATTTGTATTAGCATTCCCAAACTGCAACACAAGAGTCAGTCCCAGGAGCTGAGCATCCGGATTCAAGAAAACTACTTTCAGGAAACCAAAGTGCCCTTGTTAAAATGCAAAGTAAGTGGTAGAAGTTCATCTTTGCGCAAAATAGCCTGAGAATAGAACACAGTAAAAGAACATGGGGGGAGGGTGTGTGAGAATTAGCCCAGAAATAACCCAAGACACAGAGAGGATTAGTGAGAGGTGTAAGAATGTAAATAAAGTGGCATTAGGGGGCTGGAGCTCGACTAGGACGGGTCAGGAGGGTGCAAGGAAACGTTTAATGCAGGGGAGACTGTCAAGAATGTAGCTGGTGTTGGGGACGTGATGGGCACGTGCGCCACGGGAAGCCTAGGGGATGTGGGGCTTGGGGTAATAAAATAGAAGCATCCGGCTCTGGTGCGGGCAAGACTGAACAGAAGTGGGGAAAGGAGAGGAGAGGGCAGTGGGAAGTGGTAATGAGATGAGAAGCAGCAAGGAACCGGAGGGTCCCGAGAGAAGGGGAGGCGCGGTTAGCAGAGAAAGCCCGGAGTGAGAAGAGGCGCGGAGGGCGGGGAGGGGAAAGGCTAAGGCCCCCCGGGGTTGCGGTAGGAGGTCCAAGGGCTGCGTGGGCGGGAAACCAGCAGGGCTTTGGGCTGCGGGGGGACCGCTGGGGTTGGGGGAGGGTCTTGGGGCAGGCCCGGGGCGCCAGACCCCGTCTACCTTGAGGGCTTCCAGCCGGTAGCGCTGGGTGGAGCTGGGGTCCATCATGACCGTCACCGCTTTCACCAGCTGCTCACACAACGCGTTCACTTGATCCATCGCCATGGCCAGTGCCACGCGCCGCGAGCGCGGACCACGGTCGTGTCGTGAGCACGAGGTACCGACCGCTCCCCTCGCGGGACCACACGCTGGTACCGGGCCGCGGCTGGCTGGGGGGTGGGGAGCGGGAGGAGGAGCGTGAGCTGCAGAAGCTCCAGCCTGGAAGAATCGGGGGTTGCGCACGCGCCCGACTCGCCACTGCGCACGCGCCCGCGGAAGTGGCGGCTCCGGGGTGACGGTTTCTTCTCAGTGGGCGGAGCGGAGGACGGAAGGGCAGCAGTGCGCAGGCGCGTCAACGGCTTTTTGTGCTGCGCGCGCTGTCTAATCTACGTTCTGAGGGCTGGCCGCTGAGCGCGCAAAGCCTCTCTAGACCGGTGGGGTAGGGCGGACGGCTCCCCAGTCAAGGGTCGTCCGTGACCTCTGGTCCGTTTCTCCGGCAGCACGGGGAATAAAGCTCTCGAAACCGACTGGTCCTGTCCCGGAAAGGGGGCAGATATTCAGGACCCCTTCATCTTCCAGTGGACAGCGAGCCCGGCATCTTTGGCGTCCGTGGTTGGCAGTTTTTCCAGGTGCTTGCTACATTGGTAAGAGGATTTAGAACCGTTCGGTATCGCTGTTTTCAGACTTTTAATATTTTGGCTATTGGTTTTATGCTATAGCAGTGGCTGGTGGTGACGTTGGACCCAAATTCGGTGAAACAAACGCATGCTCACTGAGACGTAAGGCCCCGGTATGGTCCCCTAAGAGGAATTTTCTTGTGGGAAAACGGCATTTTCGCTAGGTGAATAATTACAATTATTGAAGGCTTGTGCAGTTTGGATCATTTGAAGTGCTACATGTAAGACTTCAAAACAGTGTAATCCTTATTCGGGAAGGGGGGTTTTTGGCAGCGAGTGTATTTCATTATTCCATTTTTAAAAAGCTCTTGCTTTCTCCAGCATAATACATAAATTGAACACTTCAGCAGCTTCATTATCTGTTGAAGTTTGCATATTGGGTTTTGTGTTTGTTTACTCAGTAAAATGTTTGCTGGACTTAAATCACTACTTCCTATTCAAACTACATTTCTGCTATTTGCATCTAGCATGGTACTTCCGTGGTGGGGGTGGGGGTGGATGTGGGTGTATGTGTATGTGTGTGAGAAAATGTGTTTACTGTTTTTATTCTGGCATTATCTGTTCCAGTGCAACACAAAAACCACTTCCTTTCAAGCAAGGTGATTTCTGACATGTTATGGTTTTAACTTACAAATGTTTAAAGTTACACATTCTTCCAGTTTTCAGTGAGTGAAATTTATAAGGAATTAATGCCTTGATTACTCAGATTTTTTATTCATTGTTTTCTTTCCAGTAATCTTCTGTCATTCTTAGTTGCCTGCCACTTTTCTCAAGGTGAATGTTAATTGTTGACCTTTTTAAATACAGTCCAGTGCTTACTCAACTGTATAACCTATGTTTCTCATATTTAAATCATGAATTACTGGTGTTTCCATAAGTATCTTATTTACTTTAGGTCAGTTGTTTCCAATCTCTGCTACATACTAGAACTGCCTGGAGAGCTTTTAAAAATCACAATGCCCAGGTCACACCCTGTTTTGTGCTCTCTTGGTCTATTAGTAATAATGCTTTAAAATAATAAATTTAAATAAAATAATATTTAAGTAGCATTGATATTTTGGTTCTACCACCAGACATCCTAATTTAATTGGTATGGATGTGTTTTGTGCTATCTCAGCCTAGCGATCGTAATGCTAGGGTTAGAAATGTTTGGGGGCACTCACCTGGGCTCCAGTGAGCTTCCCACAGACATCTCTTTCCAAACCAGTGTTCTTATGGTTCTTAGTATGATTGCAGGACACCCTTTAGCAGTGACTCGCAGGAAACTTTGAAAGAAAAAAAAAGTTTATTCCTTACAAGCCCTGGAGCTCACAAGACAAACCAGTTGGGCACACAGCACAGTTACAGGTAGAGAGGAAGCAAGCTAGAACAGGCCCGGGGTTCTGCTTTTACTGGGATTGAGGGTGGCGATCAAGAGTTTCATCAGTGAATTTAAAAAAGAAGAGCAGGAGGGGCAGCCTGGGTGGCTCAGTCGGTTAAGTGTCTGCTTTGACTTAGGTCATGATCTCGGGATCCTGGGATTGAGCCCTGTGGGGGGCTCCCTGATCAGTTGGGAGTCTGCTTCTCCCTCTCTTCTCCCCGTCCGCCCCGCCCCCCGTCCCCTCTCTCAATCAAATAAAATCGTAAAAAAAAAAAAAAAAAAAGGTGGGAATTTAAAGTATAGGAAGAGAGAAAATGGAAAACAAAAAACCAAGCACCCAAAAAATGGCCAGTTAATTGAAATCAACCAAGAACTCTAAAACAAAGGAGTCTTAGCTGGGGGAGGTGGTCTGGCACTTTATCTAGTCATTTGGCTGCCTATGTGTTTATTCAAGATAGTTATCTTGGAGCAGATGCCTCAGCAATCCAAGCTTAAATCAGGCATCTCCCTTATGAAAAAGGGGTGGGGGAGAACAACTGTCAGGGTTTACATAATAATCTACCCTGTGATGCCAGAGTCAATGATGAGGACATTAACTACCTGGATAGCTGGTATGTTAAAAGTTATATAAATAATTATACAGGCCATAGTTTGAAATCCAGTCTCTAGCTATTGTCCCAAACTTGAAAGGGTCCAGCCATGAAAATAGGTCAGTGATCCTGACTATTTAGCTAGCCCTGGAAATCTGTTCAAGGATTTGGGTAATATTGTGAAATATTTTAACATCTTCAGCCATATGGTATAAGTAGGTTTGAGCCTGTCCTGAGTTGCTAGATTGTTTCATATTCAATGGAACCAGTTTCTTAGTCCTGAGAATAATTAAAAGGTTGTGTCTCATTTCAGAAGGTGGTCATGCAGGTGGGTTCCCCAAGTTAAGCCTGTTTAAAAAAAAAACAAACACTGAATAAATGTAAAGATCTTACTGGCTTTATTCAAAGATTATGAATTGGGCAGCATCCCATCTAACAAACTCCCAAGAGCTGTACAAAATGAAAGACTTTTAGAGGCAGAAGGGGGCATGACAAGAAAGTTACTGTCAAAGAGTGGATTGTTTCAAGCAAGGCCACCTTTCTTTGGGGGAAGGCAGGGCACTAATGCTGACCAGGAAATTCCAGACTGACAGGTTAAGATTACAGACTGGGAGGGGCTAAAACTGAGATTAGGTATTCAGTCTTGGTTTGGTGACATGGGCTTAGTATAAGTGACTCCATTTTGGGCCTGCTGTCTCTTTTTTAACAGGCCTACATGGTGGAAGTATTTGCTTCAGGCATTTAATAAGAGGTATGTCTATGGAAACAAAAATAAAAACAAAGGTTAATGTTTGGAGGAGATTATAATCCCAGTTTCTGAGTTCTGAAGGCAGCCAGTTGAGAAGATTTCTAGATGTCAGGTTCAAAGCATCTTCAGATGGAAATGAGGGCAGACAGTGGCAATCTTAGATTTTCCTGGTTTGCAGTTTGAATGTCTCTGGCGATCTTTTCTGAGTGGCCCACACAGTAACAGGCACAAAAATTGTCTATACACGAACTATTGTGGTGATTTCTCTTAAGTTTATATCAAGTCCCATTTCAGCTTGCATGGCTTTGGGAAAGGGCAATTTTAGTTCTCAGTGTTTCCAAGTCAGAAGGGTGGGATAACACTTGGAAATGTTAGTTTGGAGAGTTGTAGCCAAATATTGGAGGAAACTAGAAGAATTCAGGATCTAGTTCAGTTTAGAGGTGGAAAACAAAACCTCAAAGACAAATAACAGCGACAGAATCTGATATCCACAAAGGTATATTACTAAAACATTCTTTGTCTCACCATCACCCCCATTTCTATCAGAGATAGTCGAAGTAAGGCTAATTTGTAAAATAAGTTTAATCTCATTAAATTTGGCTGATTATTTACATAATTGCAGTAAGAATTTACATCATTGCAGCAAGAATTGACCATATAGACTTTTAAGTCTGCTTTGCTGGAACTTTTCATAAGGAATCTCAGACTGAATTTATAAAAGCCTCTCAAGGCCAGGAAGCCAATCCAGAAACCTGCCAGTAGGTCTTGCCTGCAATACCTATAAATTTAGGTGAATTCCTCTCTTCTTGAGGTTCCTAAAACACCCTGAGGTTCCTGGGCTTGCCAGGAAGTGACCTTCCTTAGGAAGGCTATTGGGAACTCTGTAAGCAAGGTAGCAGGCTGATTTTTCAAGGGGCTTTATTGGCTCCATAAAGTCAACCTTAGTTCCTTAACTATTATATCTATGTATGTCTTTCTCAAATATGACATTCCACTGAAAGTCTGGGTAATATAACCAATGTTTCCCTTTGTGTCCGGTTACAAGATGAACAGATTATGCAGATAATTATATTCCCACGAAAATAAGAATATTCACTGACATTTTTTAGTTCTGGAGGGATCAGGTAGGGAGAAAAAGTAATTGTTTCATCTGTGTTCTCAAAAGTATACTTTACCAAATTGCTATAAGTCAGAGGTAGCTTAAGAAAAGAGGTTTTTTAAAACGAAAAAAACATTAAAGAACCAACAATGTTTCATACAAAAAGTCATAAAAATTATAATCATCCTCATCAGTTCATTCAGTCCCATGGAATTCTTGTTGATTTTTTGTTAAGTTTTATGAAACCATCAGTTTCTCTATTAGTGTCCTGTCAGTTCTTACCCAGTTCAGTGGTATGATCTAAAAGTTATCAGAACCTGTATTCTAGAGTACTTATCAGTGTCCTTTACATGAATTTCTGAAGATGAAACACATTTGCAAACAACTCTAAATGACAAAAGACTTAAAAATGTCCATAGTTAAAGATCTGAGAGTTCATTATAATGCATTTGGCAAGGAAATTTGGTATTTCTGTGACACATAACATTTTTTAGAGAGGGGGAGGGGCAGAGGGAGAGAGAGAATTCCCAAGCAGACTCCACGCCCAGAGCCCAACATGGGGCCAGTCTCACAACCCTGAGATCATGACCCGAGCTGAAACCAAGAGTCACTTAACCGACTGAGCCCTGGCACCCCAAGTGACACATAACATTTTAAAATGATAACTTTTCAAAAGATAATTGGAATTAAGATTGATAATATATCAGAATTTTAGGAATTTCATATAGTTTCTTGAACACTTATATTTCCATACAAGGATATGCATAAAGAAGGTTTAGCATTATTTCATATTTGACACTGCTTCCCACATAATTTAACATACCATACAGGTTAACCCCACTATCTGAAAGTAGAGCGTTCCTTTTTTTTTTTTTTTTTTAAGATTTTATTTATTTATTTGAGGGAGAGAGACAGAGATAGCAAGAGAGAGCACAAGCAGGGAGGAGAGGGATAAGCAGGCTCCCCGCTGAGCAGGGAGCCCCATTCAGGGCTCTATCCCAGGACCTTGGGATCATGACCTGAGGCAGATGCTTAACCGACTGAGCCACCCAGGCACCCCATAGACCAAAGTGGTGTAAAGCAAAAAAAGCAGTTACCATTTGTTTATATGGAAAAGTTTTTGAGCATTCTCAGACCTAAAAAATAACCTCTCTTAAACTTTTCTGATACCTTAGGACACATTTTGCCATCGGATCCACAAAATAAATGAAGAGAAAGCTCATATGCTCACATAGTCCACAAAGCTATGGCTGTTTGGTATTGAGATGCTGAGTGTAGTTTCTGGTGAAGGTTGTCAAAAATAACAAAAAGGTTGAAACCCCTTGATTAAATAGGATCACAGGTCATTGTGAAACAATACTTAGTTGTCCATTTAATCAAAGTGAGAAAGACTTTGCAAGCAAATACGGCAAGTTACATAGTTGTAAAAAAAACAAACAAAAAAACTTTAGCTCTTTTTTTTTTTTTTTTTTTTTTTTTATTTTTTATTTTTTTAAAGATTTTATTTATTTATTTGACAGAGAGAGAGACAGCGAGAGAGGGAACACAAGCAGGGGGAGTGGGAGAGGGAAAAGCAGGCTTCCCGCGGAGCAGGGAGCCCGATGCGGGGCTCGATCCCAGGACCCTGGGATCATGACCTGAGCCGAAGGCAGACGCTTAACGACTGAGCCACCCAGGCGCCCCCAAAAAACTTTAGCTCTTAATAGAGAAGACTCTGTTTTCTATAATGAATGACTTGATAAAGATAACATGAAGCACAGGAAATTTTGACGAAACAGAATCTTTTGTTTTCTAGGCAGATTACTTAAAAAGGTAAAGAAAAATTTATCAGGAGCAGACCAGTAGTTCAAGAAAACACCCTTCGTAGCAAATGAAGGAAAATTAAATTTTTGTTTACACAAGTACATTATTGATATTAAAGCTTATTTTTTTAATAAGATTTTTATTTATTTGTCAGAGAGAGAGCACACAAGCAGGGGGAGCGGCAGGCAGAGGGAGAGGGAGAAGCAGGCTCCTCACTGAGCAAGGAGCCAGATGTGGGACTCGATCCCAGGACCCTGGAATCATGACCCGAGCCAAAGGGAGACGTTTAACTGACTGAGCCACCCAGGCATCCCGATATTAAAGCTTATTTTTAAAAACCCTTATAATAATTCACTTTTTAAATTTATTTTATTATTTAAAAAAAAAATTTTTTTTTTTTTTAATTTTATTTGGCAGAGAGAGGGAACACAAGCAGGGGGAGTGGGAGAGGGAGAAGCAGGCTTCCCGCTGAGCAGGGAGCCCGATATCAAGTATATAAGGTCTGTTCTTCCAATCTACCATCCATACCTTTATCTATGTTTTTATATGAATAGTATGTAGTATTTTTTTTGTCTTCAGAAGTTTACATAAATGGATAGAAAATCACCATTAGAACACTGTAAAGTGTTACAGGCAAGACCCACTGATAGGTGCTTAATGGTTGAAAGTTTGAGGAAAACCAGGATATTTGCATAATCTCAAAGTATCTCCCCTAAGATAACAATTACAAAAGTAAAAATAACTTTACAGTGAGAAACCTGGCAAACACTATCACAACCAAATGATCATGGTTAACACCACGAGTAATAACACATTTTGATGTCATGTACCTCTTCAATATGATATACTGAGAAGAGTACATCACTTCCATAATTTTTTTTTTTTTTTTTAAGATTTTATTTACTTGCGAGAGAGAGAATGAGAGACAGAGAGCATGAGAGGGAGGAGGGTCAGAGGGAGAAGCAGACTCCCTGCTGAGCAGGGAGCCCGATGTGGGACTCGATCCCGGGACTCCCAGGATCATGACCTGAGCCGAAGGCAGTCGCTTAACCAACTGAGCCACCCAGGTGCCCACTTCCATTATATTCTTGCCAAAAATGTATAGCCTTAATCTAATCAAGAGGGAACATTGGACAAGCGTAAATTGAGAGAGATTCTCAAAGTAATGGACTAGTTCTCTTCAAAAGTGTCAAGGTCATGAAAAATAGGGAAGACTGAGGAACTGTCACAGATTATAGAAGACTAAGGCGACATGATGACTAAGCTTTACTACCTTCCTAAAATTGTACCAATTTATTTATTATTCTCCTAACAGCAGTATATGAAAATGCCTATTTCATTCTTGTTAGTATCCATGCTCATGATAACTCAACAATGGAAGAACAGAAATAACAGTTTTCCTTGGCACTTTGGATTAGGTGTCTTTTCTGACCATAAAATATTGTCTTACAGAAAAATGGCTACTGGACAGGACCGGGTAGTTGCCCTACTGGACATGGACTGTTTTTTTGTTCAAGTGGAACAGCGGCAAAATCCTCATTTGAAGAATAAACCTTGTGCGGTTGCACAGTACAAATCATGGAAGGGTGGTGGGTATGTATCATAGTTATTGTAACTGTCAGCTATTTTATTCTATAAGAATACATGGCAGTATGTTAGGTCCTGTTTTTGAGATTTCTGAACTGCTCTGTTTGAGATGGAATAGTGGCATCTGTGACCAAAAAGTTTCTACTATTATGTTTATAGCCCATTCAGTTAAATTTTAGTTATTTTTGTTTGTGATTGTGTAATATTTTTCTGTTTCTCTTTTTTTTTTCCTAACCTTAGAATAATTGCAGTGAGTTATGAAGCTCGTGCATTTGGGGTTGCTAGAAGCATGTGGGCAGATGATGCTAAGAAGTTATGTCCAGATCTTCTACTGGTACAAGTTCATGAGTCCCGTGGGAAGGCTAACCTCACCAAGTAAGAAGAAAAGATTGTTTAGGGGAATGGAAGAATTGGAAATAATATTCTGTGAGCCTAGGAACTGATGTTTCAAATTTGTTTTGTATAATTAACACCTGACAAAGTTCCTTTGCACAGCCAGCTTTACTCTCTGAAATGAAAATATATTTGGTACTATGTTTCAGGAACAGTGCAGAGTCATTACAGCCTATAACAATTGCTGCCCTTAACACCCTTTCAGTTCCTTAATTGTTTAAGAATTGGTGTTATAGTTAAAACTTAATACCAATTTCCATGTTCTTAGGCCAAAAGTCTGAAATGTTTGAAGTAATTAAATTGACTGAAACTAAGCTTTTCCAGAGAAGGATGAGTCAAACTGACATTATAGTGCAGTATCTAGAATTACTTGCTAGAACTGAACAATCTCAAAGGAGATTACCTCTGTGTTTGAAGTGAGCTGTCGCTCCCCAGATTGTAGGACATTAGTCTATATGGGCATAGCTAAGTTAGAGGTTAAGTACAAGCTCCAGCCATTATAATACTCCTTATAGATAGTATATATTGAGCATTTGTCCTATGCCAGCCTGTACAAGCTCTCCATAGGCAAGATCTCTTAAATCTCACATTATTGTAAGATAGGTTCTAGTATTACCCACCCCCACCTCCACAAAGAAACAAGTTTAGAGAGGTTAAATAATATAAGTTCACACAGCCAGGAGATAGAAAACTGAGGATTCAGGGGTTTTTTTAGATTTCAGTAGCCACATTCTCACAGTATATTCTACCATGTAGTGTGGTGTGTAGGGATCATGATTTGACTTAAGACTTGAGAATTCACCTATGAATTACAAGTCTAAAGGTGGTGTGCCATAAGCAACTTCACCTTGGAGTTATTGTCAGAAGAGAAGACAGATTTGACTGAAGATTAGTATCTTAACCCTAAAGTAAAATTAACTCAGCTAATGGACATATGCTACACTGCATTGAATTTTATGCTGGTAAAGACAATGTAACTTCCCAGAAATATAGTTGACTTCCGAGTATGATTTTGAAAAGCTGCATGCTTTAAACTGGATCATTTATTTTCCTTTTAAAATCTTCATCAAATGGGACACCTGGGTGGCTCAGTTGGTTAAGCATCTGCCTTTGGCTCAGGTCATGATCCCAGGGTTCTGGGATCGAGTCCCACATTGAGCTCCTTGCTTGGCAGGGAGCCTGCTTCTCCCTTTGCATGCCGCTCTCCCTGCTTGTGTTCTCTCTCTCTCTCTGACAAATAAATAAAAATTAAAAAAAAAATATCTTCATGAAATAATGAACAAAGCCGTTTACCAAATTTAGGAGTTAGTGTATAGACCAGAATTATTAAGACCTGGCAATTTAAAATTATTTTTTTAATAATTAACTTGTGATACCAAGTTATAAAATATGATTTGCAGAAATGTATACACATACATTTTATCAAATATTCTTAAGATACTTTGGAGTAATTTGCCCAGGAGGCTGTGAAGGAACACCAACTACTGCAATAAGGTGTTCTTTCCTCACTCTGTGTGTGTGTGTGTGTGTGTGTGTGTGTGTGTGTGTCATGTTCTCATGCTCTTGCACACGCTTGTACTCTTTTATTTCCTTTGAGGTCTGACTATCCTCTTTCCAGCACAAATAATGATTAAAAGAAAAAAAGCCAAATATTTCTCTAATTCTTTTGAGGATGTTTTAGAACAATAATTATACTAGTTTTTATAGATGTCTTTGTGAAATGGTGCAAATATTCCCATTTTTATGATAGATTTATCAGGAACAAAGAACTTACTTTAAATTCCATAGCAGGTTCAAAGCAAAGAAAGTATGCACATATTGCCATAGGAAACTAGCTATCTACAGCCAGAAGAGCTGCTTGTTATGGTTTAAATAGAAGGTTTATGGTGAAATTGGTATCCCCTGGGGAAGGCTGTCAGCACATTCTAGGCATTTATCTTCAATTTGATTATTTGAATGTTGGTATACCCAGAAGTGAAGTGATTGGACTTGATTGGTTGGATGTGTGTGTGTGCGTATGTGTATATATGTAGCAAGAACCAGCTCACATATTGATCCAACTCACTGTTGACTGAGGTATAAAATCCATATGTCACTTTGTTAATTTATAGTGAGAAATACTGTCTTGAGAAAGACCAGATACTTGGGTTCATGAATCAGGGCAGTGTTTCCTGTAAATTATGTCTTATTTGAAGACAAAAGTAGAAGTAGAAAATACATAGTGGATATATGAAAATAACAAAAAGAATAGGTGATCTTAGTAAAATGTAGTTGAACAAGTTTGAAGCATTTCTTTCCTGTTTGGAGAGATCCACAAAAACATGTTTATGGTCTGGATGCTTTCCACCTTCGTAGTGCTAGAGTCACTAAACATGTTTGCCTCCATGGTGCTTCTTTTTCTTTGCTTCTGTTACTGACCATCTGCCTGTTCATTGACCCCTTCATTTGTGTTACCTCATTTCTGCCAAGCCATTCCTCCCTTTAAGGAGACCTTACACTGTTTATTTATATGATTCCATTATGAGATGAAGGGGATGGGGGCTGACAATCTCAATGTTACCTTCATTTATTGCCTACACATACGATAATTCTTATACTTTTTAGGTACCGGGAAGCCAGTGTGGAAGTGATGGGGGTAATGTCTCGTTTTGCTGGGATTGAACGTGGCAGCATTGATGAGGCTTATATAGACCTGACCAGTGCTGTACAAGAGAGACTACAAAAGCTACAAGGTCAGCCTATCTCAGCTGAGCTGTTGCCAACCACCTACATTGAAGGGTTGCCCCAAGGCCCTACAACAGCAGAAGGGACTGATCAGAAAGGTACTTCCATAGCGTCATATGCTTCTGCTTCCTGCCTTTGGAATCTGCTTTGCTTGGTCACGCTGACCCTTCTTGGATTGATTGAAAGGAAACTTAAACTACAACCTGAATGAATCACAAGGACTCGCGTGGAAGGATATACAAATTCTCTTATGTTTCCAGGTATATGGATGTTGAGAAGCTGTGAAATCTGTATGAAATCAAATTTCTATTTAGATATAAACTAGAGCAGGTTTTTTTTTTTTTTAAAGATTTTATTTATTTATTTGACAGAGAGAGACACAGCGAGAGAGGGAACACAAGCAGGAGGAGTGGGACAGGGAGAAGCAGGCTTCCCGCTGAGCAGGGAGCCCGATGCGGGGCTCGATCCCAGGACCCTGGGATCATGACCTGAGCCGAAGGCAGACGCTTAACAACTGAGCCACCCAGGCGCCCTAAACTAGAGCAGGTTTGAGTTATCAGTAGACTGAGCATTTCTGTCATTTGTAGGTTAATTTATAATGCAGTAACTTGGTTTCTTCATCATTTTAAGTTTTTTTTTTTTAAGATTTTATTTATTTATTTGACAGAGAGAAAGAGCGCACAAATGGGGAGCAGGAGAGGGAGAAGCAGGCTTCCCGCAGAGCAGGGAGCCCGATGCGGGGCTCGATCCCAGGACCCTGGGATCATGACCTGAGCTGAAGGCAGACGCCTAACCACTGAGCCACCCAGGCGCCCTCATCATTTAAGTTTTTTTAAGGGGGACCTCAAGTATAGGAAGTTGAGTCACTCAGAATTTTTGATCAATTTATAGTTAAATATTGGGGCGCCCGGGTGGCTCAGTCAGTTAAGTGTCTGCCTTCAGCTCAGGTTATAATCCTGGAGTCCTGGGATCAAGCCCCATGCAGGGCTCCCTGCTCAGTGGGAAGCTTGCTTTTTCCTCTCCCTCTGCCCGTTCTTTCCTCCCACCCCCGCTTGTGTGTTCTCTCTCTCTCTCTCTCAAATAAAAAATGTTTTTTAAAAATGTACAGTAGGGGCGCCTGGGTGGCTCAGTCATTAAGTGTCTGCCTTCGGCTCAGGTCATGATCCCAGGGTCCTGGGATCGAGCCCCACATCGGGCTCCCTGCTCTGCGGGAAGCCTGCTTCCCCCTCTCCCACTCCCCCTACTTGTGTTTCCTCTTTCACTGTGTCTCTGTCAAATAAATAAATAAAATCTTTAAAAAAATAAAAATGTATAGTAAAATATCAGTGGACTGTGCAATGCCTCTCTCATTTTATTTATTTTCCTTTCCCCTTCATAGTGATTTCCCCCCACTCCCTCCCTACCCAACCCAGCTTCTGGCACCCACTGATGTGTTTGGTGTATCTTTTTAAATGTGTGTGTCTTTACAAATTGTACAGTGTTGCTTTGTGTATGTGCTTTTAAAATTTGTGCTTTTTAATTAAAAGACAGTACTGTGTTATAGATCTTATTCTTGTTTTTTTATTTTTTTAATTTTAATTCCAGTATAGTCAACATACAGTGTAGATCTCATTCTTTTTCTTAATTTTCCTTCAGTGATGATTTTATAGATCTTCCCATGTAGTTGTATTTATGTGTAATTGATTGCTTTTAATTGTAGCATAATCCATGGTATGGACCTATCATGTTTACGACCAATCTACTAGTGATGCATTCATTTGTTACTTCTTTTTTTTTTTTTTTTTTTACTGTTTATATGATAAATATCCTCATTCATCCTCTTTTGGACCAATGCAGGGGTTTCTCTGAGAAATGTTTTTAGGAGTGGACTGTTAGGTCATAAGGCATACACATACTTAGTTTCACTAAATACTGCCAAATCATTTCCCAGAATGGCTGTAACAGTTACCCTACTCCTGAAGTACACAAGAATTCCTGTTGCCCTCATATCCTCACCAGCAATTGCTATTTTCTAATGTTTAAAAATATTTTCAGTGTGATGGCTATAAAGTGGTATTTCATGTTTGGTTTTTTAATCCATTGATTTATTTAATGAACTCACAACTTATCTTATTCATTGGGTTACAATCCATTATTACTATTATTAATTTCAATGCTCAATTTGGCCTGAATTTTGCAATGCCTTCCCTTCAAGTTGGTTCCTGTATTCTTTTTTTTTTTTTTTTAACATAAAATGTATTATTTGTTTCAGGGGTACAGGTCTGTGATTTGGTATTTCTTGTTTTTGGTTTGTTTAAATTTATATTTCTCTATTTACCAATTGAAGTTGAGCATTTCTTCATATACTTGTTAGCTAATTGAGTTTCTACTTTTGTCAATTGCTTATTTATAATCTTTACCCAATTTATCATTGGATTTCCTGCCTTTTTTGTTTTGCAAGAGTTCCTTTTATATTGCAGTTATTAGTCCCTTTTCTATTTTTGACATTGCAAATATCTTCTCCCAAATCTGTCATCCACGAACTTTGTTTATGCTATACTTTGTTGAACAAAATTCTTTTAGTCCATCAATTTTTCACCTTATGGTTTATGCATTTTGAATCTTGTTTTAGACATCCATTTCTACTAGAAGTTCATTAAGACCTTTTTCTACACTTTCTTTTATTTGCCTTACAATTTATTTTTAGGTTTTTTTGACTATGTGGAGTTCACCTTTTTATTTGAGTTTATAAATAAAAATCTTATTCTTACTATTTTTATTTTTTAATGTTCTTACAATTATAGAGCCTGTCTTCCGAACAATTAGTTATTAAATAATCCATTCTTTCCCGACTTCACATGTATATATAACTGGGTCAATTTCTTTTTTCTTTTCTTTTTTTTTTAAGATTTTATTTATTTATTTGACAGAGACAAAGCAAGAGAAGGAACACAAGTAGGGGGAGTGGGAGAGGGAGAAGCAGGCTTCCCACCGAGCAGGGAGCCCGATGCGGGGCTCGATCCCAGGACCCCAGGATCATGACCTGAGCTGAAGGCAGACTCTTAATGACTGAGCCACACAGGCGCCCCTGGGTCAATTTCTATAGTATCCCATTTGTCTGTCTGCTCCTGCTCCAGAAACACAATTTTTTTTATTACTGTTTGTAGTATATTTGGTAAGGACTCCCCTCTGCTTTTGTTCAAAATTGTCTTAGCTATATATGTGCCTTTGTTGCTTAGTGTGCATTTTAGAATACATTAGCTGAACTCCTCAAAAAATTGTGATGAGATTACATTGAATTTATATATTACAGAGGATAGTTATCTTTTTTTTTTTATAAGTAGGCTCTATGCTGTGTGGAGCCCGGCACGAGGTTTAAACTCACGATCCTGATATCAAGACCTGAGTTGAGATCAAGAGTCAGACTCTCAACCAACTAAGCCACCCAGGCACCCCAGAGAGGATAGTTATCTCAGTGTTAATTTATGCCATCCATAAACATATCACCAATTTTTAGGTCTTCATTTGTGTCCCTTTTAATGTTTTTTTTTTTTTAAGCTAAAAAGTTTTAGCTGTTGTAGTATTTTTACTTTTTCTGAGATCTATAATCCAGTATATTTGCCTTTCTCTTTCTCATCTACACCTTTATTTGATATAATACACATAAAGTGTACAAATCGCAATTGTATTCCATAACTAATTTTCACAAAGTAAACCCACCTTTTTAAGAACCACCCAAATCAAAAACAAAACCAGAACCTTAGAAGGAACACCTGCCTACATTTCCAGTCACTATCCGTTCCTCTTCCCATTCTACAGTAACCACTGTCCTGATTTCTATTTAGCTTATTTTTGAACTTTATAAAATTGAAATCATTCAGTGTATAAGTCTGGCTTCATTTGGTCAACACTGTCTTTGTGAGATTCATCCATTCTATTGTATATAGTTGAGTTTGTTTATTCTCATTACTGTGTAGTATTGCATTACATGAATATACCACAAATTATCATTCCTACTGCTATTGGATATTTGGGTTGTTTCCAATTTGGGGCTACTAAGAATAGTGCTGCTATGAACATTCTTATAAATATCTTTGGTGAACAAGTGTATGCATTTCTGTTGGGTATATGATTAGAAGTGTTCAATTGTAAGATTTCCTAAAACCAGTTTTAGTTTGCTTATAGTTAGCTTTAGTAGGTACTGCCAAACAGTTTTCCAAAATGGTTGTACCAATTTATAATCCCACTAGTAGCATATATGAAAGTTCCAGTTGTTTCACATCCTTTTCAGCACTTGCTTTTTTCCTCTTTTGCATTTTAGCCATTTTGATGGGTGTGTAGTGATGTCACTGGTTTTAGTTTGTCGCTGGTCTTAATGAAGTTGAGCACCTTTTGTAAGTTTATTCACCATTTTGATATCTTCTTTCATTAAGTACCTATTTAAATCTTTTGCCCATTTTTTTGTTGTTGGATTATCTTGTCTCATTCATCTGTAGGACTTCTTTGTATAGTCTGGAAATGAATCCTTTATTAATATATGTATTGCAAATATCTTCCGGTCATTGCCTTGTTTCTCATTCTCTTACTGGTGGCTTCTGATGAACAGAGGTTCTTAATTTTAATTTGGTCCATGTATCTTTTCTTTTTCTTTATGGATAGCATTTTTTATGTGCTATTTAAGAAGTACTTACCTACCTCAAGGTTACGAAGCAATTCTGCTGTCTTTTTTTAGAAGCTTTATTGTTTTGCTTTTCACATTTAGATTTACTGTCCATTGTGTATGTGTCTATAGGGTGTGAAATGGGGATCAAAATTCCTTATTATGTGAGTGTCCAATTATTATATATTTATTAAAGCTTTACTTTTTTTTTTTTTACAAAGGTCTAATGCATTCATGTGTTGTAGTTCCTAGATGCTTTAATTTTTTTATTGCTATTTTTTAACTTTTTTTCTATTTTATTTTATGCTTGGTTATTGATGTGTAGGGGAATGATAAGTGATTTTTTTTTTTTTTTTATAAGTTCATCTTTACTTTACCTACCTGACAAAAACTTGTGATATATAGGCATACCTCAGAGATATTTCAGGTTTGGTTACCGACAATCCACAATAAAGGAAATATCTCAGTAAAGTTAATCAGGTTAATTTTTTGGTTTCCTAGTGCATATAGAAGTTATGTTTATACTACACTGTAGTCTTACTAAGTGTACAATAGTGTTATTTATTTATTTGTTTGTTTATAAGTAGGCTTCACGCCCAATGTGGAGCCCAACACAGGGCTTGAGCTTATGACCCTGAGATCAAGAGTTGGACACTTAACCAACTGAGCCATCCAGGCACCATAGTGTTATGTCTTTAAAAGTACATACCTTAATTTTAAAAAAACTTTGTGCTAAAAAATGCTAACCACATGAGCTTTCAGCAAGTTGTAATCACTGATCACAGATCACCATAACAAATATAACAGTAATGAAAAGGTTTGAGATATTGTGAAGATTACCAAAATGTAACATGGAGATACAAAGTGAGCAAATGCTATTGGGAAAATGGTGCCAATAGATTTACTTCATGCAGTGTTGACACAAATCTTCAGTTTATAAAAGCACATTGAAGCAAGGCACAATAAAACAAGGTATCCTGTAATCTGCATGAAAATGCTTTTAATAAGTGTACTTAATGGTTAAAAATATTTTCTTAAAATTAGGGCAACAAAAATTTTGCTTTTGTGGTATTACTAGTTTATAATAGTTCTAGATACCAGATCTAAGAGAATCTGGGTCTTAAATTTTTTTTTAAAGATTTTTTTACTGATTCATTTGAGACACAGAGATAGAGCATAAGCAGGGGGAGAGGCAGAGGGAGAGGGAGAAGTGGGCTCCCCACTGAGCCAGAAGCCCAATGTGGGGCTCAATCCCAGGACCCTGGGATCATGACCTGAGCCAAAGACAGACACCTAACCATCTGAGCCACCCAGGCACCCCGGGTCTTAAATTTTTTTAATCAAATATTATGAAACTGGAATTCAGCTGGATCTCCCAGAGCAAAGAACTTGGCAGTTAGAGGCTTTTTAATAGGGTATCTACAGTTTTTCCTAGACATTTTCTAGTACTTTTCATAAAGGCTGTCTTCAAAACAGTGTATCTCCTCTTCGTTTGTAACATGTACTTTTAGAACTATTATTTTGTAACATTGTTCTTATTCAGAAGTGCTTTTTCAGTAAAAAGTTTTGCATGCTGGCTATTAACCCAAAGGAAACTATCTGGATACCAACCTGTAGCAAGTTAACTTCTTATGGGGGGGAACCTTAAGGCAATATGTTATTACTTGTAGAAACAAAGATTTGTCTAGAAAAAGCTCAGAGAGAGTTTAGCTTACTTCTAGTTAAAGTGGTAAATTTCCCATGGGTTCCATGTTTTAAAATAAGATGTAAGATGTAAAGTATCCTTTTGCCATTGAACAGTTGTATGATATGCCTTTAATGTGTTGAAGGGTAGTAGTAGAACTGCCCAGGGAAGCTTCTGAGAAAGACAATTGAGGAATTATTTTATTCTCTGATCCTGATATAGCGGCTGCAAATCCTTCAGTTCTTTCAGGAAAATACAGTGGACAATAAAAATGTGCCACTTAGGGGCACCTGGGTGGCTCAGTTGATAGGGAGTCTGCCTTCAGCTCAGGTCATGATCCTAGGGTCCTGGGATTGAGCCCTGCATTGGGCTGCTTGCTCTGCTTCTCCCTCTCTCACTCCCCTGCTTGTGTTCCCTCTTTCGTTGTGTCTCTCTCTGTCAAATAAATAAAATCTTAAAAAACAAAAACAAAAAAAACAGGGCACCTGGGTGGCTCAGTTGGTTAAGCGACTGCCTTCGGCTCAGGTCATGATCCTGAAGTCCCGGGATCGAGTCCCACATCGGGCTCCCTGCTCAGCAGGGAGTCTGCTTCTTCCTCTGACCCTCCTCCCTCTCATGCTCTCTGTCTCTCATTCTCTCTCTCGCAAATAAATAAAATCTTAAAAAAAAAAAAATGTGCCACTTAAAGGAGGCAGTTATAGTACATAAACATTTGGTGATGAAATATGTCATGATTTTCTTTTATTAGTCTGGGACCAGAGTCAGAAGTGTAATGATCAGGGGTGCCTGGGTGGCTCAGTTGGTTAAGAGTCTGGCTTCAGCTCAGGTCATGATCCCAGGGTCCCAGAAGGATCCCTATGCCTCTGCCCTTCCCCCTTGCTCATGTGTGTGTGCTCTCTCTTGTAAATAAATAAAATCTGGAAAAAAAAAAGCGTCTGCCTTCAGCTCAGGTCATGATCTCAGGATCCTGGGATTGAGCCCCACATCGGGCTCCCTGCTCAGCAGGGAGCCTGCTTCTCCCTCTCCCTCTGCACCCCAACTTGTGCTCTCTCTTTTGCACTTTCTATCTCAAATTAAAAAAAAAAAAAGAAAGAAGGTTTTTCTTTGGTCTTAGTCTTGTGTACTACATTTTACTGTGTGCTGTATCCCCTTTTGAAAATTTTTTGAAAGCTATGGACCCTTGCTTGCCTCAGAAAAACACATATCTACACATTAGACAGTTTTGTGGGCAGTTTTCAGGAGATTCACAGACCCTCTGAAAACCACATACCTCAGAATAAGAACTGTTACTACACATTACATTGGTATTTTTGGCTGCAACTCATTGTCAAAGAGCATTGGCAAAGATTATGGTACATACCTTCACTGTTGGCAAATGTTACCTCAACTCAAATGGACATGCTCCTCTTTCTTCTACATTGATTTTTTTTTACCTATGTACATTTTTATTAAAAATGCAGAGGTTTATAAAGAAGTCTTATTTCTGTATGTCTTATGTAACTATTGCTTTAGTGTGTCCAGTTTAAGTATTAAGTTTCCAGATGGAGTAAACCATCTTTTTATTGATAGTGTTCAAAACAGTGCAATGCCTAGTAAATGGTGTATGGTATTTCATATTATATTCCTGGGTCTTCATATGATGTGTGCAACCAAGAAAACTGATAACAGAAATTAGCTGATCTAAGTGTGTATAATCTTTCAGAAATTATTTTTCATGGATGTGACATATTTCAAACCTGTAAGGAAGCCAGGTATTTGTGATGTTTTGATACTGAAGTTTCTGTTCAACTTTGCTCTCCTGCCTCTTAATACAAACCTGGCAATGCTGATCAGCCATACTGTGTTTGCAGCTTATTTTCTGTTTCTGAAATAGTTATGTGTGTGGAAAGCTTTAAGTGGTAGGATTACTTAAAAATAATACTCAAAAACTGCCAGAGTGAAAACTTTCCTTTCAGGGCCATTTTGTAAGTAGTTTGTATCAGCTAAGGAACTCCTTAGTTATCTCCTCCCTTTGCTCTTAATTTATTTCTTTCTAAACATATAATGAGCATCATCATTTTATTTTTTTTTTTTAAGATTTTATTTATTTATTTGACAGAGACAACAGCGAGAGAGGGAACACAAGCAGGGGGAGTAGGAGAGGGAGAAGCAGGCTTCCCGCAGAGCAGGCAGCCCAATGCGGAGCTCGATCCCAGGACTCCGGGATCATGACCTGAGCCGAAGGCAGATGCTTAACGACTGAGCCACCCAGGCGCCCCAATGAGCATCTTCTAAATGCCTAGGACATGAAGCAGTTGTGTAGTTGTATAAGAAATTATAAATCATTGTTAAAGATGAGAGTTGGGGGGGTTGGAGGGACCCCCTGTTGGCTTTGAAGTAGTAAGCTGCCATATTCTGAGAGGGCCTTTGGAGAAGGCCCCCATGGCTAGGCTCTGAGAGTTGCCCTCTGCTGACAGCCAGCAAAAAAAATGGGGACCAAATTCTGCCAATGAGAGGTAGCTTGGAAGACACTAATCAGCTCATAGCATAGAGGAGGGCACACTTATTACCAGTACAGTAACTTCTCTTTTGTAGTTATGGTACCTGGAATTGTGGACTATAGCTAGAGGTTTATCAGTTTAACTCCAAAGTTTTGGCACAACTCATCAATGCTCTCTCTTATGCCAGTTCTGTTCATCATTGTACTGGAGGTACAAGACTGCAATCAGAACAGACGGGGAAATAAAAGATATTCAGATGTGAAGGAAGAAGTAAACTTTGTTTGCTGGTGAAATGATCATGTTTGTAGAAAATCCTAAGGAATCTACCCTTGCCCCCTGCCCCCCGCCAAAAAATGCAGTAAGTTAGATTAGCAAGGTCGTAGGGGACGAAGTCAGTATGCAAAAATCAATAGCATTTCTACACACTAAAATTTAAAACGGGAAATTGAAATTTAAAAAGACATATTATTTGCAATAGCATTACAATCATGAAATTATTAGAGAAATATATGAAATATATATATATATATATATATATATATACATATATATCTGAAAAACTAGTTCCGTAAAAACTATAAAACAAGGGCGCCTGGTGGCTCAGTCAGTTAAGCGGCTGCCTTCAGCTCAGGTCATGATCCTGGAGTCCCAGGATCGAGCCCCGCTTCAGGCTCCCTGCTCAGCGTGATGTCTACCTTGCCCTCTACCCCTCACCTCACTTGTGTTCTCTCTCATTCTCTCTCTCTCTCAAAAAAAACACCAAAAAACAAAAACTAAAACATTCCTGAGAAATTAAAAAAGATGAAATAAATGGAGAGACATACCATGCTTATGGATCAAAAGATTAAATGTTATTAGAGCTCAAGTTGCCCCAGATTGACCTAAGATTCATTGCATTCCCTTCTAGACTCAGTAGGATTTTGTAGAATTTGCCAAACTGACTTGAAAATTTGTATGGAAATGCAAAAGATGTGGGATAGCCAAACAACTTTGAAAAAGAACTAAGTTAGAAGACTTAAACACTATCTGGTTTTAAGATTTAATTGTAAATTTATGGGGCACCTGGGTGGCTCAGTCGGTTAAGTGTCCAACTCCTGATCTCAGCTCAGGTCTTGATCTCAGGGTCATGAGTTCAAGCCCCATGTTGGGCTCCATGCTGGGTGTGGTGCCTACTTAAAAAAAAAAATGATATAACTATAAATTTACAGTAACTAGGGCAGTGTAGTATTGGTATAAGATGAGACAGATCGATGGTACAGAATAGAAAGTACACAAATAGATTACCACATTTTTTGGTCAGTTGGTTTCCACAAAGCTACTCAGATAATTCAATATGAAAAGGGAAGTCTCTCACTTCTATTGGGCATTTTACACCAAAAACTGCCGGAATCTTCTCCCTCTAGTCCCCTTCGGTGTATCAGAGAAAAACCAAAATAGTATAGATTCTTCTTATCAAGTAGAGAAGGAAACAAAGAAATGCTGCTTATCTTTTGTGGACCTGTTCAACTGACCTGGATATAGAGTAGCAGGATTGTAACATTACTTAATCTGGGAAAGCAATAATGAAGAAATCTAAAGCAGAGAAAATTTAGCTCTAGTAGTTGGGAAAAATGCCCCCAAAACCCCACAATTTCAATAAATTCATGTTTTTTTGTTTCCCAAACCTAATAAATAATAAGTGGCTTTAAAAGAAGGGTGTTGGGGCGCCTGGGTGGCTCAGTCGTTAAGCGTCTGCCTTCGGCTCACATCATGATCCCAGGGTCCTGGGATCGAGCCCCACATCGGGCTCCCTGCTCGGCGGGAAGCCTGCTTCTCCCTCTCCCACTCCCCCTGCTTGTGTTCCCTCTCTCGCTGTGTCTCTCTGTCAAATAAATAAATAAAATCTTTAAAAAATAAAATAAAATAAAAGAAGGGTGTTATATTTACTGTTGTTAATATATGCAAGGCATTGTGCTAAGGAGCTTTATATAAGAATACACACACACACACACACGTGCACATACACACACACACATTATATATATAATTCCTCACAATAATCGTATGAGATACAGTACTCAAGCTCATGTCATAGACCATGAAACTGAAACTTAGAGAATTATGGAACTTGTTCAAAGTCACATAGTGGTAAAGTCAATATTTGAACACTGACTACAGAATATTCTTTTAACAATTATGCTGTATGTGTTACAGATAAGAGCTAAAGGACTTTAATGGGAGCGCCCCAAAGTTAGCTAGACTAGTTGGAGAAGACCACATGATAGATGAGGCTTGAATAAGCCCTAAAGTATAAATAATATTTATTTAAGCAAAGGGGAGATCAGAGTTAAATAAGAGCAGGGAAATAGAATAAGTGATGTCTTAAAGTTGAGACATCATATGTTCAGGAAATTGTAAGGATATAACAAATTTGAGATTAGTGGAACATGAATTGAAAAGGCCAGATGGTCTTCAATGCCAGTTTATAGAGTTGGTACTTTATTCTACAGGTGTGAGAGAGCTAACACCAGTTTTACTTTTTTAAGATTTTATTTATTAGAGCACAAGTAGCGGGGAGCGGCAGGCAGAGGGAGAGGGAGAAGCAGGCTCCCTGCTGAGCAAGGAGCCCAATGCAGGACTCGATCCCAGGACCCTGGGATCATGACCTGAGCTGAAGGCAGACACTTAACCACTAAGCCACCCAGGCGCCCTAACATCAGTTTTGAAGAGGGGATAAGATGGATGACATTGGTATTTGAGAATATTTCATTCATGGGCATTATGTAAAATGCATTCAGAGAGAGGGTAGTTTAGGAGTTAAGGTGGTCTGGGCAGGAATGAAGAAAAGCTGAACAAAATAGGGTGGGTTGCAATGGATATATGAAATACTTTGAAGTGGGTTTTGTTGACTAAATGGGAATGAGAGAAAGGAAGCCAATATTATTTGAATTTCAAACCTTTACTAGAAATAGGGAGTTGTGGGGCACCTAGGTGGCTTAGTTGGTTAAGCATCCAACTCTTGATCTCAGCTCAGGTCTTGATCTCAGGGTTCTGAGTTCAAGCCCTGTGTTGGGCTCCATGCTGGGCATGGAGCCTACTTAAAAAAAAAAAAAAAAAAAGAAATAGGGAGTTGTTTGGGAAAGAGAATATTTGAGAAGGAACATAATAAAGATTGATTTTCGTTATGTTTAGAAAGCATAGTGAACTATAGTTTGAAACTATAATGAAAAATTCAAGAAGAGGTATTCTGTGGGGAGGTAGATAGAGATAAGGGATTAGAGTTTAAGAGTTTGAGAATAGAGATTAAGATTTGTGTGTACTCAGCATAAGCAAACTGAAACGTAAGCCAGTACCAGTTCACCAAGAGAAAAAAGCATATCTGCAGATAAGAGAATGTTGCTCAGTATCTGCTAGAGTGTTAGAGGAAGAAGATAAGCCAGCAAAGGAGAGAAGCAGCAGTCATCTAGAGTTGGAAAATACTTCTATGTGGTCATCTTCCTCTTCTATGTATGGGAATCCTCACTGTACCTCTCCACAATAATTTGGTGTATTATCTTGCCTTGTTCATACCTCATTACTGTCTCTTTAAACCAACATGTCTAGATTTTCTATATACCTACCTCCCTTGCTTTATAATCATTTTTTAGGCTTTTTCAAAACTGACTAGTTCTAAATTGGATAGTAAGATATTTTCAAGGCCCTGAGTCCAAAGCTATATCTAATTTCAATAGCTTGTCAGGAGAATAAAACTAGGGGCGCCTGGGTGGCTCAGTCGTTAAGCGTCTGCCTTCGGCTCAGGTCATGATCCCAGGGTCCTGGGATCGAGCCCCGCATCGGGCTCCCTGCTCAGGGGGAAGCCTGCTTCTCCCTCTCCCACTCCCCCTGCTTGTGTTCCCTCTCTCGCTGTCTCTGTCAAATAAATAAATAAAGTCTTAAAAAAAAAAAAAAAGAGTAAAACTAGTGTCTCATCAGAATTTTAGCTACTCACCAGGAGACCCAGTCTCTAAAAATATATAAATACATTTATTTTGAAGCGTGAGTTAATTCTGAATATTTTCTAATTGAATAACAGAATTCTTGTGGGTGGGGGGAGTACAAGGGAAAGTTGGAGGAAGAAAGTTCCAGAGAACCAGAGAGAGAAAACAGATGTACTTTAAAATCATTGATCATGAAAGACAATATATAAAATATTTGTTGCATATTATAAGTTTCAGCCTATGCTGAAGCTAAGGCTGCTAGAACTGATAGGAAGGAGAAATGGATCTCTCTTCTGAGTACCTAGAAGTCTAAGCAACTGCCATTTTTTTTGTGTCTGAAAAGTATATATCAGGGCACCTGGATGGCTCAGTTGGTTGTGTCTGACTTTGGCTTAGGTCATGATCTTGGGGTCCTGGGATTGAGCCCCACATCTGCCTCCATGCTCAGTGGGGAGACTGCTTCTTCCTCTGTGTCTCCCTCTCCCCACTCATGCTCTCTCTGTCTCTCTCTCTTAAATAAAAAGGAAAAAAAAAAAAAGAAAACGGGGCGCCTGGGTGGCTCAGATGGTTAAGCGTCTGCCTTTGGCTCAGGTCATGATCCCAGGGTCCTGGGATCGAGTCCCGCATCAGGCTCCCTGCTCAGTGCAGAGCCTGCTTCTCCTTCTCCCTCTGCCATTCCCTCTGCTTGTGCTCTTCTATCTCTCTATCAAATAAATAAATAAAATCTTTAAAAAAAAAAAAGAAAATGTACATATCTAAAGTACCGTGAAAAGGAAGCATTTCTGTATTAGATAACACAAAATCCTGACTTTAAAAAAATGTCTAAATACAACCTTTCAATTTTTTCAGAGGAGATGCGAAAACAAGGCTTATTTCAATGGCTTGAGTCTCTTCAGATTGATAACACCACCTCTCCAGACCTGCAGCTCACTGTTGGAGCCGTGATTGTAGAGGAAATGAGAGCAGCCATAGAGAAGGAGACGGGCTTTCAGTGTTCAGCTGGAATTTCACACAATAAGGTGAACATGTACTTTCCTAAGAAGCAATCTGAAAAATCTGCAGAAAATGCTTATCTATATAGTTGTATCCAAAATATTTCCTTAATGACTGAACTATCTAGGAAAGGAGGTTAATGTTAATCTTTGAATTTTATATACAAACCTGTTTCTTTTCACTTGCGGAATATCCTAGTATTATCTCACTACCTTTGTGGTATTGCCTGAGTATTTTAGGCTTTTGCCTATTCCCTCCTTTCTAATGAGGAATAAGAAAGATGGAATAATAAAATTTTATTAATTTGGACCACTATTTTGATTTAGGGAATACAGACAATTGTCAATAATCCAGGGGCAGAATAACTGGTTTTCTTATTAAAGTACAGTGAGGGTCTGGGATCTTCGTCCCCTTCTGACTAGGCTCAATAATTGGGCAGTGGCTGATTATTCCTGGTTACTGCCTTTTCCCCCTTCCTCCAATTGCCAAACTATCCCACAGAGTTTTAGAATATTTTTCTGATTGGGTGAAGGGAGGGGAAACCAAAGTCCCACTGTAGTAATTTAAATGAGACTAAATATTGCCTAGTAGAAGTTCCAGAGAATCTCTCCAGTGAATTTAAAGGATGATTTTATACTTTTCCTACCAATTATAATTTGTGAAATGATACCACTGAAGCACCTTATTCTTTCAAAAGAGTTCTCAAGGATTTAAGGGGTTTTTTTGTTTTTGTTTTTTAATTTTGAAGTCTTGTTCCTAGCATAAGATGTTTGCTATTGGAAGATGGTTTTGAGTCCAATCTCGTATCACAGAAACTTAAATTATGGTAAACTGTGTTAAATCCAGGACTCAAAATGGACTAACCATTAATCAAGAAATATAAATAAATGGAGTAGGGTAAAACAGGTTGGTTTCAGCATTTTTATATGGACATGCTAAGAAATGCATCTTATAGAAGTTTCTTCTGCAGCTTCTCTAGGCTTTTTACCCTCTTGAAGTGGGAGAACCTTAAGGAATAGATGGGGATGGAAAAAATGACTAAAGGAAAACTGAGAATAGAAGATGTGGAAAGAATAATGAGGATGCTGATAATGGGTCATAGTTTCCACTGAGGATGCTGTGGGATACCAAAGTTTAGAGATCTTGAGTTTCTGGTTTTGTTTTTGGTTTTAATGTGGAAACCATTAGTTACAGCCCTTAAGCTGTGCCTGTGTTTGTTTGTGTGTGTTAATATTCACCAACTCTCTGTGGGGGTGAGGTTGTCAGTAATGAAGTTTTTATGCTTTCCATACTCCAGGTCCTGGCAAAACTGGCCTGTGGACTAAACAAGCCCAACCGCCAGACCCTGGTCTCACATAGGTCAGTCCCACAGCTCTTCAGCCAAATGCCTATTAACAAAATGTAAGTATTCAGGGAGTACCTCCAGTTTCACTCATATACTTTGTGAGGGCACTCTCTGGTTTTTTCTGTTCCTTATGAAAGACTGGAGCCAGGAAAAGTAGGTAGCCAGGAAAGTAGAAGGGAGATAACACAGGAGATTTTGAAAAACACAGAGACTTTTTTTCCTAATGAACCTTCAATTCTGTATTATCTGTGGAAGTTACTTAATCCTGAATTTTAAAAATGAACTGGTTTTTAGCTGTATATTTAATTTCCCTCTAGCCTTTTTATTCATGTCTGTTACTAAATAACAAAACAAATAGAGATTTTACTTCCTATTTTTCTTCTAATATGATATCAAGGTGTTTAGGGCTGCTGAACTGCTCCCAAACTAGGTATGAGAGAAAAAGCCAAATAAAATGAATAACTAGGCTGTGCATACCAATGTGGGTCCTTGGCAAGGGTGTATAATATCGTGGAAGGGACAAGATGTAACAGTTGAAAGCAACAGTGAAAGTGCTATCAAGGCTGTACATGAGTGAGGCACCTGGGTGGCTCAGTTGGTTAAGCGTCTGCCTTCGGCTCAGGTCATGATTCCAGCCCCACATCTAGCCCACATGGGGCTCCCTGCTCAGCTGGTGGGGGGGCTGCTTCTCCCTCTCCCTCTGCCAGTCCCCCCTCCCCCGGCTTGTACTCTCTGGCTCTATTACTGTCAAATAAATAAAATCTTAAAAAAAAAAAAGACTGTACATGAGTAGTTGCTAAATGAGTTGTATGGGTAGTTATCAGAGTTCATAGAAGAGAAATCTGAGGATTTATGAAAAAGACATGAGATTTTGTTTTGTCAGATGAGAATTGATGAGCAATTCTGATTTCAATAATGTTTTGAACACAAAGAGGGGGAAAGTATAAGGTATTTTCAGTGAGCTGGGACATAAACTAGTTTAACTGGACCAAAATGAAGAAGATATGTGCTAGAAATAGGACTGAAAAGGTAGGTTGATGACAGATTATAGGAAGCCTCAAGGGCCAAGCTTAAGAATTATTATTATATTCTTTTTTTTTTTTTTAAGATTTTATTTATTTGACAGAAAGAGAGCACAAGCAGGGGGAGCGGCAGGCAGAGGGAGAAGCAGGCCTCCCCACTGAGCAGAGAGCCCAACTCCGGGCTTGATCCCAGGACCCTGGGATCAGGACCTGAGCCAAAGGCAGATGCTTAACTGGCTGAGCCACCCAGGTGCCCCTGGGGTTAGAATTTTAATCCCTCAATGGGACAGTAGATCCTGTACAATTGAAAGTTTTATATACAGTTGACTTGAAAACTAATCAATGACTTTATTTTTTTTTTTTTAAGATTTATTTTTATTTATTTATTTGACAGAGAGAGACACAGTGAGAGAGGGAACACAAGCAGGGGGAGTGGGAGAGGGAGAAGCAGGCTTCCCGTCGAGCAGGGAGCCCGATGCGGGGCTCGATCCCAGGACCCTGGGATCATGACGTGAGCCGAAGGCAGATGCTTAACGACTGAGCCACCCAGGTGCCCCTAATCAATGACTTTAACCTTTTGTTTATGCTATTGTTAATCTTCCCAGGTCCTAACTCCCAGAGTATTTGAATTTCCAGAATCATTCAGTCTTATACTAGAAAATTAATAGTTTACAGGACTGACCAATATATGCTCTCATTTTCCCTGAATCCTCTGGAGAGCTATTTACACAAGCAAAATTTCTTATGTCTGCTGCTAACCAGATATTTATGATGTGACCTATAAATTCTTTATCTCTTTTGTTAGCCGTAATCTTGGAGGAAAGCTAGGTGCCTCTGTCATTGAAATCCTGGGGGTGGAATACATGGGTGAACTGACTCAGTTCACTGAATCCCAGCTTCAGAGTCATTTTGGGGAGAAGAATGGGTAAGTGATTCCTAATACTTTTCAATCATAACCTTTATGGAGATGCTAAATTCAAATATGGACAAAAGCATCCAGTAAAATTTAGACCTATCTTTAAGTTAACATTTGTTCCTCGAGGTAATATCATTGGTCCTTTTGCTTTAAAATATTAAATCACTGTGGCCTGTCAGTCTAGAGTAGTTTTTCATTTACCTAAATAGGTTGATAGGCTTGGGTATATACATCATTTTTGTGTGCTAAAATGCTGATAATTCCCTTAAAATCTTTGTAAGTAAGTACCAAAAAACTTGGGGATATGAATCAGTGGTTTGCTTGACACTTTTCCAAAAATACAAATGATGACTTGACTTTAAAAAGCATAACCAAGTGTTCCTCTCCTTGGCAATATATTGCACTAGAATTCTTTGGGAAGGGCAGGGATTCTGTCAGAGGTGAAGTATACTTAATTTTGGACATATTTTTCCTTTTCCATGAAGGAGATAAAAGGGTAGCGCAATGTAGGTATTTTATTTTAACAAAAATAAGCGTTTACTTTCACCTTAAAGTTTTTTTGCTGCTTTTATTAGATCTTGGCTATATGCCATGTGCCGTGGGATTGAACATGATCCAGTTAAACCCAGGAAACTACCTAAATCCATTGGCTGTGGCAAGAACTTCCCAGGAATGACGGCCCTGGCTACTCGCGAACAGGTAGGCAGGCATTCTTGACGAGAACATTGTTTCTTACAGGGGTTAGTGGGTAGGTTTTGATAACTGCAGAAAGTTTAATAAGTTAGATGGGACCTTTCGGTTGTAAAGTATGAAGGTCTTTTTTTGTGTGTGTTGAAAATGGAGCTTGATTTATTATTTTTTCCACCCAAAAAGAAATAAAATGGAACTAACTGAAGTTCGAAATGGAATTACTCAGTTTTTGAGTAGGTGGTAACTTGGAAGGCCTGGGATATTATGCCCCAAGTTTGTGTGTGTTCTTTTTTCTCAGAGCTGAAACATGCCTGAAGTTCACCTGATGGCATGCCAGCCAGAAAAGAAAATGAAAATCTTGAGCTAGGGCAGGTCAGAAAATTTCTATAATCTGGTGATCCCTTAGTTATGGGGGAGATTTTATTGTACACTTATATTTGTGGGAGAACTGAACAAATCCTCCATCTAGTACTATAACAAACCTAGAATTTTTAAATGAAAGATTAAAGTCTCAACACTTTTTTAGGTCCAATGGTGGCTTTTGCAATTAGCCCATGAACTAGAGGAGAGACTAACCAAGGACCGAAATGATGTAAGATTTTCTTTCTTTATTCTTGGGGTGAGCTTTGGGATTTAATTACCAGTTGTTAATTACCTGAAAGAGGAGTAGAGACAAAGATACAAAAAGATACCAGATTAGGAAATTTTTTTTTAATATATATATTTTTTAATTTGACAGAGACACAGCGAGAGAGGGAACACAAGCAAGGGGAGTGGGAGAGGAAGAAGCAGGCTTCCCGCGGAGCAGGGAGCCCGATGTGGGGCTCGATCCCAGGACACTGGGATCATGACCTGAGCTGAAGGCAGATGCGTAATGACTGAGCCACCCAGGCGCCCCTAGAGTAGGAAATTTTAAGAAATCTTTTATCTTCTTCCATAGAACTCCCATAAAACTCAACATGATCTTTGAAAGCCTAGAACTGTGAACATATGACTACCTCATCCCCCTCATTACTATTTGCCTCTACTCTTTTGTATATTTCTTATCTAACCCCCCCTGCAATCTGATGAAGATCCAGTGGATCTTCATCAGAATACAGAGCCATTAAAAAGGGCATTCAGGGATTAGACTGTAAATTATTGCAACTTAAATATAGTCCAAGTGACAGAAAATTACTGGCAGTTTTAGAGAGAGAGTATAAAGTCAAAGATTTGACATCTGATGATTAGTTTATCCTTTCCTTAAGAAAAAAAAATAGCTTTATTGGGGTGCCTGGGTGGCTCATTCAGTTAAGCATCTGCGTTCGGCTCAGGTCATGATCCTGGGGTCCTGGGATCGAGCCCCTTCTCCCTCTCCATCTCTCTCGTTCTCTCTCTCAAATAAGTAAATTTTTAAAAAAATCTTTAAAAATAGCTTTATTGGTATATATTTTACATACCATAAAATTCACCCATTTACAGTATACAGCTAGTAGTTTGAACTTAGTATATTCCAGAATTGTTTCAACCATTCCACAATCAAGAACATTTTCATCACCCAGAAAAGAAATCCTATACCCATTAGCAGTTACCCCGTTCTAGGCAACCACTAGTGTGCTTTGTCTTCATAGACTTACTATTCTGGACATTCCGTGTAAGTGGACTAAGGCAATATGTGGCCTTTTGGCTGGCTTCAGATCTTTTGGTTAACGTAATAGTTTCAAGACTCACTCATATTGTAACATGTATCAGTATCTTTTTTCCTTTTATGAATGAATAATATTCTCTTGTATGGATATGCCATAGTTTGTTTATCCATTCATCAGTGAATGGATATTTGAGTTGTTTCCACTTTTTGGCTATTATGAACAGTGTTGCTATGAACATCCATGTACAGATATTTGTGTAGACATGTTTCCTTTCTCTTGGGTATGTGCCTAGGATTAGAATTGCTGGTTCACATGGTAACTATATTTAGCATTTTGAAGAACTACCAGACTGTTGCTGTACTATGTTACATTCCCAGCAATGTAAAAAGGGTTTAATTTCACTATATCCTTGTTACTGCCTTTTTCTTATTTTAGCATACTAGTGGATATGGTTTTCAGGTGCTTATTGGCCATTTTCTTATCTTCTTTGAAGAAATTTGTCAAGATCCTTTGCCCATTTTTAAAGTGGTTTATTTGTGTCTTCATCATTGAGTTTTTAGAGTTCTCTTTATATTCTGGGTGTAAGTCCCTTGTCAGACAAATCATTTGCAAATATTTTCTCCCATTCTGAGGGTTTTTTCACTTTCCTGATGGTATTGTTTGGTATGTTCTCTTGTGTTTCCTCATCTAGGAGTCCTACAAGTCAACTGTACACTGTCAGAAATCATCCACAACTACCTGTTTGCCCCTTGTTAGCTGAATTGGTGGTGGTGAATGTTTGTTCTTTGGTGGGCCACATAAAGAGGGAGAGGATCCCAGTTGTTATGGGCCTACTTGCCTTTGCTCACTAGGTGTCGCTCTGTTCTCATTTATCTTTATAAGGCTTCATAAGGCTTTAAAAGCCTTAAAGTGGGGCTTTTCCTCCCACTTTGTATCTAATGCAACACAGTAGGGATCCCTGGAAATTTATCTATCTTTAAGCTTAAAAGGACTTTATGCCAAAAGTAATTCTGGACGTATAAGATCCTTGTCATATCACTGTTTAAAGTATTAATTAAGAGTGATTATTTCCAAACCATTCTGTCACCCTGGTTCTTAATTTCCTCTCACACGAGTTCAGTATATAAAATCCAGATGCTCACAAGAACTTTAGTTCTGGTCTCAATCCTTTTATACCCACAGAATGACAGGGTGGCCACCCAGTTGGCTGTGAGCATTCATATACAAGGAGACAAACGTCTCAGCAGCGTGCGCCGCTGCTGTGCCCTTACCCGCTATGATGCTCACAAGATGAGCCATGACGCGTTTGCGGTCATCAGGAACTGTAACACCTCAGGAATCAAAACTGACTGGTGAGTTGAATTCTAGCTTGTCTTCTTAGAAGACACTTGTACCCTGACTTGGTCTAAAATTCGTGGGTATATAGCTTTCCAGCTGGGGTAGGTTCCTGGTGACTCTTGCTAGTAGGACCTATCCCAGAGAGGAATGGCAGAACACAACAGAAACACCAGAAATAAGGCAGCTCAACTACAGCTTCTGTGCCGACATTTGGTGCATTCCAGTTCTGAGGGGTGGGTTTCAGACGCAAAGTAAACCAATATTATCCCTACCTTTGCTGCAATCAGAGGGAACAACCAATTGCATGTGTGAGTATGGAACTCAAGTTTCAAGGATACACTTGGGAACTTCTCTCTCAACACTTGATTGTTCTATCTTAAAACTATCTTCCTTGATAATGAAAGCGACCTGTATTTATTGATAATCTCAATCTAACATCCCAACTCAATTACAAGCTCCACTGGCATAATACCGAATGTCATATTAAATTTCACTTCATTTGGTAATGAAAAATAACCAAATATATCATTGGAATGTGTTTATTTATTGCTCAGATATTAATGATTTTCAGTATTGGAATCCTTTATTTAACATAGCCTGTTACATTGAAAAAAGTATTCCTAATTCACAATGGAAATATAATTATGTGAGAAACATAAATTGGTTGTTTACTTATAGATCTATACTGAAGATTATAAAAAATAAAATTTAACCTGAAACTAATGTGACATTGTGTCAACTACAAATAAATAAATAAATATTCATTGAACACCTAAGTTATTGCTTATCTAACTCTGTGGGTACTACTGTATGTGCAGACCTACAATATGATGGGGTCTCTAAAGCTGGAATCTTTGTTCTTTGTGTGGAATAGTTTATTTAACTTTTACTTCCTGGTATATGTGTTTATTTTCAAATATTGAACAGTTTCATTGAACTAAAAGATAAATATGATACTGTGTTCATATGAAACCTTATAAATTGACAGACTCTAATAATTTATCGGGAATGTGAAATCTGTTGACAGGGAAGCATCAAAATGATCTGATTATAAGAGTGTCCAAAAGCATGAAACCAGGGGATAGTGAGATACTGTCATAACAGTTTTAAAACGGCATTTACTCTTTACCTTATCGAGAGACTAATCTGTATATAAAAGCATGTTTTATCGTCTGAAATTCAACTCATGTGAAAATTATTTGAGTAATTAGACATGGCAGGAATTTCTTGAAATGTTTCTGAGACTAGGTTAGGTAATTCCAGTTGTGCGATTTCATTCTCTAGAAATTCGAGTTGCAAGTCTGTCAGAATGAGGGTTATAATGGTGGTGCCCTCTTTAAAAACAGAATGGGTAACAGGATTTTTTCAAGAGAATTCCCAATCTAAATATTCTAAAGCTTTTTTGTTGCCCTGACTAAAATTTCTTGCCTCAATCCTAAATTATAACTGCTCTTATGTATCTTCTGATATACCTTATGATACCTAGCTGTCAGGGGATCCATTTTGTATATGTCTGACGTGGTTAGGTGTTCACCAAGTCAGCAGTTCTCAAGATGTGGTCCTAAGCCAGCAATATCAGCATCACCTAGGAACTTGTTAGGAAGGCATATTCTCTGCGTATTCCAGGTCTACTGAATCTGTACTAATCTGATGCCCTAATATTTAAGAACACTGCAGTAATAGTTTCCTCTTGTGGCAGAATCATAATTCCAGTCATTTACAAACTGCGTATGTGACCTAGTGCTAATCTTGTTCCTTTACTTTCTATATAGGTCCCCTCCCCTCAAAATGCTCTTCCTCTGTGCTACCAAATTCTCCGCCCCTGCCCCTTCATCTTGCACAGACATCACCACCTTCTTGAGCAATGACCCAAGTTCTCTGCCAAAGGTGCCAGTTACCAGTCCAGAAGCTAAGACCCAGGGATGTGGCCCAGCAGTGACAGCCACTAAGAGAGCAACCACTTCTCTGGAATCATTCTTCCAAAAAGCTGCAGAAAAGCAGAAAGTCAAAGAAGCTTCACTGTCATCTCTTACTGCCACTACCCAGGCCCCCATGAGCAATTCACCATCCAAGCCCTCCTTACCTTTCCAAACCAGTCGTACTATGGGAACTGAGCCCTTCTTTAAGCTGAAGAATCTACTTCTAAAACAGAAACAGCTTAATAATCCTTCAGTTTTCTTCACTCCACAAAATCCACAGTCCAGCCGTAAAGAGTTAACAAACTGTCTTCCAGCAGAGTATCCAGACTGCACCCCTGTCTGTCAAGCAGCGTTGAAGCCAGGATCCTCTAAAACAACTCCTACAGAGATGGATTTGGCCCAGAACAGCCCAAGCAGGCTTGCTTCTTTAACTTCCAGCTCTGCTCTGGAGGTGGCTCAGAAATCAACTACTACCCCAAGTCCTATGGCAGCTGAGGACCAAGTGCCCTGTGAGAAGTGTGGCTCTCTGGTACCTGTCTGGGAGATGCCAGAACATATGGACTATCATTTTGCACTGGAGTTGCAAAAATCCTTTTTGCAGCCCCACTCCTCAAACTCACAGGCTGTTCCTGCCGGTTCTCCTCAAAGCAAAAGAAATCCCAAGAGCCCTTCAGCCTCCAGTAATAAACGCCCTAGGCCTGAGGGCATGCGGACATTGGAATCATTTTTTAAGCCATTAACACACTAGTGCTGCCCTCAGGCTTGCTGCAGGGTTTTAATATTTTACCTGTAAACTAGGAGATGGAAATATGCTCACTTCGCAAGGAAATCTGTAATTTTATGAAATTTTTAGTAAGAGAAATAATCCAGTTAGATGCGGAGTTAAAACTCCCATCTCTTCACATGCATGGATCCCAATTCCATTGCTGACAGAGATGTAAAAACTAATTTATCTTGCAGATATCACTGCTTTGAGTTTTTAATTATCAGAGTTTAGGGAGGCAGCGTCAGAATACAAATGTGTGGGCCTCGAAGCCTGGGAGAGGCACTTTCCTTATCTGTACAACTGATAAACCTTACAGATTATGGGAGATTGAGGACAGTGTATTTAAAGTACGTGGCTTAAAGATGGCACAAAATAGGAACTGAGAAAAAAACGTTTTTTTAAAAAATTTTCCCCAAGCTCTGTGACGGGGGCAGTTCAGATAATGCTTTGACCAAAATGTGAGGTTTGAGAACATGAGGTGAAGACCTGAAACCCTAAAGTGATAACTAGTTTAGGGTAGGGCTCTGTACACAGAAGCTGCTCAATAAATACTGCATTTCATACAAGTAAATCCTGTTATGGCCACAGTTTTAGCCACTGGCCCTTCTACCTCTTGCATTTGGTCTAGTGTAGAATGAGATTGTTAATGGACCAGTTCAGGAACTCTGTTTAGATTGGGTAAGTCATGCTCAGAACTAGATCATCTCTAGAATCTTCCTAGGCTGAGTGTGATTTTGAGGAACAGGAGCATCAGGGTCATCAGGGAACTTGTTAGAAATTGTCTCAGCCTTGGGGCGCCTGGGTGGCTCAGTTGTTAGGCGTCTGCCTTCGGCTCCGGTCACGATCCCAGGGTCCTGGGAGCGAGCCCCACATTGGGCTCCTGTTCAGCCGGAAGCCTGCTTCTCCCTCTCCCACTCCCCTGCTTGTGTTCCCTCTCTCGCTGTCTCTGTCAAATAATAAAATCTTAAAAAAAAAAAAGAAAAGAAAAGAAATTGTCTCAGCCTTACCCCCATTCCTACTGAATCAGAATCTGTATATTAACAGGATTCTCCAGGGTGTTTGAGAAATACTGATCTAGAAGATGGCGTGGCCAGCCAGGTTTGTAGAGGGCAATGACATTTCCTTAAACCCTAAAGTACAAACTTAAGAGGTAGGGCTTGGCTTTCAGGGTCACTGGCATGTTCCTGTCTTCCCTTCTGATGTTTGAATATTTACCTTAGGGTTTATTGTAGCTTTCTGCACTTATCTGTGTTTATAGTACTGTATTCTTAATCTGCATTCTTCTATGTGGAAAATCAGCTTTTTTGATATGGGAAACCTTGTGTTACACAGAGAACCCAACTGAAGATGAACTGAACTAGGTGGTGTTGGGTGAAGTGAGTAGGAAGAATGGTGTACGTATCCCTCCTCTCATACATAATACACAAACGAACTGCTTTTCAAACTTATTTATAAATTGGGGGGGGTCTGTATTTAGTTTGAAGAAGGGGGCAGCATTTGAAAAACGCTGAGTATAGCAGAAAATTACTTCTTCCTTCAAAAATATTTTCCTCTTGTAGCAGTTGAATACTGTGTACATGGCCCTTTCCTAATAGATTTGTAGTTTCTTGAGGGCAAGAATTCTTCACAGTGCCTTGTACATAATAGGTGCTTGAGATTCACTGGATGAAACATACGTAGTAAATAATTTTAGATGATTACTGGAACTGGGAGTAAAAATGTACATGCCACTGGTGTGGTGGGGGGGGCTGCTTTACACATCTTTTTATCCTCCTAAATGTTCCATTAATGTAGCAAGGTATAGCTCACAGGTTCCTGAAGATGTCTTACTAAATACTGGTATCACGGGACACCTGGGTGGCTCAGTCGGTAAAAGCGCCTGCCTTCGGCTCAGGTCATGATCCCTCGGTCCCGGGATCGAGTCCCACCTGCTTCTCCCTCTGCCTGCCCCCCCCCCCCCGCTTGTGTGTGCGTGCTCTCTCTCTCTGACAAATAAATGAATAAAATCTTTAAAAAAGTAAGTACTGAGATCATTTTCTGAAATTTCCTTTCTTAATCCAGTGAAAAGTAAAAAAAAAAACAAACCCTAAAATGAAGCAATACTCTCCTTCGGGTACTATACAGATTAAGTGGAACAAATTTTGAACACTTTGATTGGAAAGAGTCATATAGAAAAGCAATGTGGTAGGAACTCTGGTTTCATTGGACTTCTAGAGGCCAAGACGGGGGGAATGGGTAACTAGTCACGACCATACCAGCAGCACACCTTCTGTTTTCTTGGAAATGCCAACCCTGCCCCAGCATACTGACAATTAGCCTGTGGAGGGGACAGCAGACAGACATGCAAAAGTCAGTGTTGGGTGAAAGCTATAGTACGTTTTTGCTGAATACAACCTACTCTCAGAGCTGTTTATCAGCAACTGCACAGAAGGAAGTAAATAGCTCTTAGTCCCCAACGCAGGAGGAAGAGGAAGTTCTTCAACCACAGGCTTCTTACGGTAGCAAGTTAAGCCAGTGATATCTTTTAAAAACAGCAGAGCTTGAATAGTTAGGGAAGCTATTACTTTAATACCCTGGAGATGGGGGCGCCTGGGTGGCTCAGTCGGTTCAGCTTCCCACTCTTGATTTTAGCTCACGTCATGATCTTGGGGTCTTGAGATCAAGCCCTGTGTCAGGCCCAGCTTGGGAGATTTTCTCTCTCTCTGTCCACCCCCCCACCCAACACCAACCCGGCTGCTCGCTGGCACGCACTCTCCCTCTTAAAAACAAACAAACAAAAAACCCTGTAGACAGAATGCCTCATGGGACCTTGGGCCACATTTATCATCAAATTTCTTTCGTAAGGATCAGTACTCAAAACGCAGTCCCATAAAACATGACAGGTACTCTGAACACAGAAACAGGAAGAAAGGACTAAGGTTTCGCTGGGTGGCCCTCAGAGCTCCAAGAAGCCAGTTTAGGCTACATAAACTTCACTTCAGGCTATTTTGCATTGCTAGGGAAAGTCTGAGGGCCAGATTGCCAAGACTCTAAGATCCATTCTTCATTAAGTAGCTGGCACGCTAATCTCCAAATCTCTGACAGGCACAGGAGCGGTCTCCTCACCACTGTGACCACAGCAGGGGGCGTGGTTACCTATCTCAGCTGAAAAGGCGGCAGTTTCACTTTCTATTCTACTCACTTGAGAACTATGCAAATAGGCCAGAATAGCCAGGTCACAATACCAGAACACTGATCGCATGGGAGGGAGAGGAAAGGAAGAATGGTGAATGAGACACCAGATGGGTTCCTTCCCCATTCAGGGCTCAGCAGTGTTAGGGTTTCACTTGTCTGATCCTGAAGAGGAATCTAGCTCTGGAAGCTGAGCCCATATCTTAAGCATAAGCACAGTGTATTCAATAAAACATTTTTTATTCTGTACAATATATATGTGTGTATTTAAATATATATATATGTATATATATGTGTGTGTGTGTGTATATATGTGTGTGTGTGTGTGTATATATATATATATACACACACACACACACATATATGCAGAGAAACCTGAACCAACAAATCCCTGAGTCCGGGGAACCCAGGACATTAACAAAGGGAAAGGAGGGAGTCCATGCCCTAAAAGAGTAGGAAATATGGCAACATCTTTCCCTTTCCTCCAGGTTCCCTGCAACAGAGGGAGGACTTACATGGGAGCAGGAAGGGGGGGGAAAGGGTGGCAGGATGAGGAGCTGTGGGTCAGGTCCCCAGTCACTTGTCTGGGAAAGTAAAACACTGTTTGATCCAGCATTAAAACCAACAAATCACTGCAGAGGAGGGGACAAGACTGACTGACATGCAGCTGACCTTCGGTATGCCAAACCTGAGCTTGGCAGCCCCACGCCTGGGCCAGCACGACAAATAGCACCTGTGGGGCCTATGAGCAGAGAAATGGGAAATGGCCCTTGAGTGAAGAGGGGAAAGGAGACAAAGCTGAGGAACAGACCTCATGTCTCAGCACAAGGTGGGAGCTCTGTCCCTGTGCCATTTCTTCAGATCCTGGGCCACCAGATGGCCAGGAGCAAATGTCTTTTGTCCACAGTCAAGTAGAGATGGGCAACTTACATGGCCTTGAGAAGAGGTATAGAAAAAGGAGTGCTTTCGAGGACCACCCCCAGTTGTTGTGACAATTCCTGAAGTGCAGGGACCACACCGGCGAATCATGCCCAGTCTCGACAGTGGGGCCAGGGTGGCGGTGGTCAGCTCCCTCCAGCAGACAGGCCATGGGGTTGCCAGGGCTGATGAGCCAACCAGGTGGGCACACAGCTGCTGAGCACTGCCCTGAATTCTCCTGTCTTCTCCCTCAGGACCGCCCCTCCCTGGCCACACCGAGCTTGGCACCTCTCCAGAAAGGTGGCAGGGAGCATGGGGCAGAGAGCACCGGTCTCTCCCTTGCCTATTAACACACAGAGCCGCCAACAGTGGGCAGCATGGCCAGAAGTCACCTCATGTATTGTAGGGACAGCAATGGAGCTGTGCCTGCCTGGAGGAGTTCAGAAGCCCATGTTGGCCTGGGCCTCTCCTGCTGCAATGGCTTGTACATCGGTGACATGGCCGATGCCCTTGGTGACACCCTCCCGGAACAGCAGCTTGGCGCCCACCTTCAGGTACTCTGGGTGTTTCAGGAAGCGGAAACGTACCACCGCCTTCTCCCCTGTCCGCAGCTTGTCCTGCAGCAGATACGCCGTCACTCGTCCTGGACAGTGCCTCCCGGCCCATTCTCTACCAGCCGTGGCTCTCCACCCTCAGGGGCCTATCAGGCTTCTACCCACCCAGAGTGGGGCTCTGTCCCCTTTGTGGGATCAGGGAGTTCTCTGTGAGTCTGGGGCCAGGCCTCCTTCCTTTCTGGAGGCAGAAGAATTCTAACTTTTCCCTGGAAAAACGGCATGGCTGGGTCCCTCTCACCTTGGCATGGATCTTTTCCACCACTGCTGTCTGACGTACGTTGCCCACGTGTACGGTCACCTGGAAGCCTCGCCGGAACGTGGTGGCATGGAACAGTAGGACTATCTCTGCCTCGAACACTGAGCAGATGGTGGGATTCATCTCGGGGCTCACCATCACCATGCCCTGCGGAGGCACAGCCCCCAGACCCAGGGCAGACCTTGCATTAGTCTCTCCCTCCCCCACCACCGTCACACCCCCTCCAGCTCCCGAACCTCTTCCTCTAGGACTTCGAACACAAAGACCTCAGAAGACAGTATTCAAACTCTCCACTTAGAACTCTTCCTCATCCCTGCCATGTCCTCTAATCCTTCTAATGCTTAGTATTTCTAGGCTCCTGGACGACAATGATCCATATTTAAGTATTCTCAGTATTCCAAGCCTTTTTCAGTCTATGTAACCACCTTCTTGGGTTAGAGACTATTTCCTTTGAGTTCCTCTGAAGCATCTTAGGAGCTTCTCATTCAAGCAGTCAGTCTCCCAGGCACTTCTCTTTGGGTTCCCTCTCCAACCCATCCTCCCACCTTACCTTGCGAAGAAGTGCACGGTCAAAGTCCCCGAGGGCCAACGTAGCAGCCTGACCAGCTCGCAGCACACGACAGGCAGAGCGGTTGCGCTGGATGCTGCACACTCTCAGCTCCAGGAAGCAGCCATCGTCCGTGGGGCCCACCACCAGCTGGTCCCCCTCACGGCAAATCCCACTGCGGCCCAGAGGGCAGGTGGCACGGTGTCAGTTTAGCACCCCCTCCCCTACAACCTGCTTCTCTGCGAGGGTCACCCAGAATGTTCTTTCCCTTCTAAGCTGACTCCCTCGGTTGGGGGGGGGGGGCAGGGGAGGAGGCCCCAGTTCAAGCTTCAGACTCTAACGGCTAATACCTAGAAAGGCCAGTAGTGACGGTGAGAGGTACCTGCAGCTTTGACACTAAACACACCCTCTGCTTTGAAAAAAGTCTTAAGGGATCTCTCATTTCCCTACGTGGAAATGATGTCAGGTGAATACAACTGGGGCTCAAGACCCACACTTCTCCCTCAGGAGCCTGGAGATTTCTAGTTAGCGGCAATACTATTTCTTCCCTCCTGAGTCAACAGACTAGCCTTCTCCAGCTCTTCTCATGGTGAAAGCCCAATCCGGAAACAAGCACGTCGCTTAGATGGGTCTGTACAACTCCAAGGTCTCCTTAAGGCCATGATGGAGTGTATGGGTATGTGAGGGCTGAAGGGGGTGGGGAGCAAGCAAAGCAACTCACCTGGAAAGTGTCCCTCCAACAACTGTCCCCACCTCCGGTACTGTGTAGATTTCGTCCACCTGAGGCCAAAGGAAACGCTATCAACAGCCAGCCAAGTAGGGCTGGCAAGTCCAAAATCTCGAAACAGGCTCAGGGCTCGGTCAGAATTAGTCCCTCCCAGTTCTCCAACTCACTGCCCGTTCAGGTGGCAAATTACCTGGAATTCCGTCAGCTGCTGCATGAGTTCCTCCTGCTCTTTGCTGTTGGTGAGTGGTGGCAAGATATTCAGAAAGACTTTAAGCAGGTCCAGACTCTCTCCAGACACGCTGGACAGCGTGAAGATAGGAGTGACGCTGTAGAGGGAGGCATGGAATGGACAGATGAGGAAGCTTCTAATAGGAAGCAGAGGCTAGAGCTCCCTGCATGCAATGGGGAGCTTCTAGGGCGGGGGTGGGGGGGGTGGGCAGGGGCACCTCTCTCCTATCTGCTGACCTTGTCAGGAGCTCTGAGTCCTTTCTCTGTGAGCCAGCCAAGGAATGTGGCTCACAAGGCTCATCCCGGAGCCCAAGGGAGACAGCGAATGCCTGGCATAGCACTTTGTCTCCTGCGTCCCAGGCACCAGCAAGCCTCCAGGCTGGCTAGCAGACTCCCTCCCACAATCCCAACCGGAAAAAACACAGAACTGAGCCAGAACTGGTCTTGTCCTGGGGTGGGACGCCACGCGGCAGCCTCCCCCGTGATCAGGGCTCTGGAGTGAGGAAGGCTTACTTGGGTGACTGGGCGAACTGCTGAGCCGCAGTGACAGCGTCATCCTCAGAGGTGACCAGCATGGGGACTTTGTGGCAGCCAGGCTGCTTGAGGACCCGCTCTAGTTGGCGTACTGTCCTCTCCACTGTGGTCTTGGCACACAGGTCCACCTTGCTGACCACGATGAAGAAGGGCACTTTCAGGGCCAAGGCCAGCCCCAGATGCTCCCTTGTGGTGCCAGCTGCCTCAGAGAAGGAAGGCGGGCAGCAGGAGAGGGGTGAGAATGTGGGAGGGCGCAGGGGGGACAGGAGAGTTCGTCTGACTCCCGGATTCGAGGAGATTCAGGGTAGGAGGGTCAGCACCCCCCACCAGCCCCGTCCCTGCCCCCCTGCCCCGTACCAATCCCAGTGTTAGCACTGACGAGCAGCAGGGCGCAGTCGGGGCAGTAGGAGGTGAGGCCGAAGATGGTAGTGTGCAGGTACTTGTGGTGGCCTGCCAGGTCGATGAACGTGATCATCTTGGAGCTGCTTTCACAGATCTCTTCTGCCGTCCGTGAGTCACTGTAATTCACCACCTGGCCCAGAGCCCAGGGCTCTCAGTGCCCCCTGTCAGCCTCCCCAACCCTTTAAGAGTCGCCAGGACCTAAACCAGTCACTGGGTGACCCTGCCTCCTACCCCTGAGCCCCATATCTGATTTAACTCAGCTGATTCCCCATTTGTTTTCTAAGGAGACAGAGCTTGTTCCCTGCCCTCAGGGTCTTCTACACTACTCCAAAAAGTCTGCCCTTGGGCTCTGTCCTCGGGCTCCGTCCTTCACCACTACCATCCCATCCTCAGAGTCTGGCCCCACTGGGTCCCGCTGATTGCATGCACCTCTCCCTTGCTGTTAAAGCCCAGGATCTCGAAGCTGATGCTGGAGGTTCGGCCAGACTGAATCTCATGCAGGTGGCGGAAAAGGTTGAGCCGAGCCCGGCCCCGCCCATTGTCCAGCTCTCCCTGGGTCAGGACTCCAAGCAGAGTCGACTTCCCTGAGTCCACATTGCCCAGGACGGCCACACGGAGGTCTAGGAACTGTGGATGAATTGCGAGAGGTAAGGGCTCCAATCCCTTACGTCTCTCCACGGATGGGTGAGTTAAGGGCAGTGACACTCCCTGGGGACCAAATAATGACCTGGACGCCCCCAGGTTCCCAGGCCAGTGACCCTCCTGGGGAGCAAGGGTGTGAGAGGTAAGGGAAGGGTGTATGCTCACCTGTTGGTTGTCAGGGACCTTTCGTACCAGCACTTCGGTAATCTTCCGGGGCATGTCGCTGTCATAATCCACTTCCCGCTCCCGGAGAACAGTGATATCTGCCCCGACCCTGTCAGAGCAAGGCCACGGCTGCCACATCTCACCTGTACTCTCCTGTCCCCCACCTTCCAACCTGGCTCTGGACCAAATGGCCTTTCAACACCTCCCAACACGCGACTTCGCTTCCTACCACCCTCCAGCCTATCCCACATCCTTTTAAACAAACAAATCTTAAATCAAGGAGCAAAAAAGCCTCGGTCCAATATGGAGGAACCCAGAACACTAGCCCTCCCCACTTCAGCCCTTTGTCAAGAGCAGGTAGCAGAAGGAAAGTCCCGCGTTGGCCCCTCAGGCCCAAGGTGACTGGGTATTCACAGGTCTGCTCCAGTTAGGTAAAGAGAATAGGGATTGGGAAGCATACTTCTCTGCCATCCGGTGCAGGGTCTTGAGGGATGCCCGCATCTCCTCCTCAGCCAGCCCCACCAGCAGCCCATTGTCCTCTACCCCAATCTGGTAGACAGCCTCACCGCGGCCCTCCTGGAGCCGCCACTTCATCTGTGTCACCAGGTGCTCAAAGCGGTACTGGGATGGATTCACCAGCTTCAGCTTAGGACAGGTGAGGTGTCATAAGAAAATCAAGTCAGAGATGCTCCTCCTAAACCCACATGCTCCCACCTGTCCTGCTGTAAGGACTAGGACCTTTCCTTCCCACTTAAAGCCCCTCATCCCTGGTCTCCTCAAACAGTGAGTCCCCCTCCAACAGAATGAGGTATAGAGCCTTTACCCTGAATCATATCCCTAAATTGCTATACATCATGGGGTTGGAAGGATCTCAGAAAAAATCACCCCATACCAGCAAGGACAACCTGCCCCTCCCCAGCCTAAGACTCACTTTATATTCGATGTTTCCATCTTCAGCCTGAAAAGAAACAGAAAGCAGTTTTGACACACGGTCCTGACCAACTTCTACTTCCCTCTGATTCCTGCTGGGGCCCAGGCAGCTAACTTGAGAGAGCAGGAACCTCAGTGGCACCTGCTTAGACACAAACCCTCTACTCACTCCCAATGGACCTCTCTGAAGGCCTCTAAGAATACAGTGAGTCACCCACGTGAGCCAGAAACAAAAACCTAGTCCCTCCTTTCTTTGATTACTGGTGGTATACTCTTCCTAGATGCAAGATCACCCCTTCCTTCTCCCTGGGGCCTCAAACTGTTGTTCCCAGAAGTCCAGATTTCCTGTGTTCAGGTTGCTGAGGTCATTCTCTGCCACTGGTCTGGGAGACACCATTTCCTTCCAGCCCACCCCTCTCAGCTGATGTCACCAAGCCTAAGAGGCTGCAAGAGGTTCTGGACCAGGGCCAAAGGGTGAGCTCAGCGCTGGTCACTATAAGCCTGATGAGAGACTAGCCCAGGTAAAATGAGGGGCAGGGCTCCAAAGTTGGGGCTGAGATGAAGAGAAGAAACTCGGGAAATGCAATAAAGGGGACAGACTCCACCAACCAGATTCACATGCCTCAGATGAGATGAAATCCTGAATCCACCCACACAACCTCCTCTACATCTTCCCTCTATCAGGTGACCCACCACAGAAGCAACCTGTTGCCTGAGCCTTCCCCTCTAGGGTGCAACAGGATAAGAGATTTGCTTCTTGTGCCTGTCCTGCATTTTGGCACTCCTCCTCCCTGGCCATTTTTCTTTTTTCCTTCCTGTCATCATTCCATCTCTTCAAGGCCCTCTGACTTCCAGGCTCTAACAGGTCTTCACCCACAATCTCTACCTCATGGAGTAAAAGGAGATCTTTTCCCATTAACAAAGACCTTCCTTTTTATCATTTTGCTAAAGGTGAAGAATTAGGATGGGTGGCTTCAGAAAAGTGGTACAAGGATGACGGTCTAGGCCAATGGTTCTCAAAGTGTGATCCCAGGACCAGTAGCATTAGCACTGCCTGGGAACTTGTAAGAAATGCGGAGTATCAGGCCCACCTCTGACCTACTGAATCAGAAACTCCAGGGGTGAGGCAGCAATCCGGGTGATTCTGATACATGCTAAAGTTTGATAACCACTGGCTTAGGCTCTTCCCCCTCGGTCCTCCTTTCCTAAGAGGGACAAAACAGCAGTTATTCTCTGCCTTAGGGATAGATGGGGCAGGAAGCCATCCCCACTTCCTCATAGGACAAAGGGCAAGAGGACTTAAGCCTGACTGTTGTCTGTTTTTATGTGTGTGTATATGTGTACTCAGGGACAGAGGCGGAACATATTGCTCTTTTCCCCAGTACTCCCCTCCTCCCCTGTGGAACAAGTTTAGAAAACTCTGCTGCCTTCTCATCCCAGGATGCAGTCTCCCTTCTGTTGCAGGAGAAGGATGAAGCCAGGGCATTCTACTTTGCTTTCTCCAAGGGGATGAAAGTGGGATACCCTTTCGCCACTCCTCCTCCTGAGGTTACTGGATCAGAATCCTCCTTCAGAAATCCTCCCTCCCCAATCTTCCTCCCTGGGGTCCTGACACCAGAAGGAAAGTCCTCCCAGGGGTCCTGGGACCGGAAGGAAGGGTTCTCCTCTCCCCACAGTGTTCTGACACCGGAAGGGGGTATCAATTCCCTCTGCTCCGCCTCCCTGGAGTCCCGGGACCGGAAAGAGTCCCGGTTTCCTCTCCTCACCCGCCACTTCTCATGGGGCTCACCTCGGGGGGCAAGTACGGAGGGTTGTTGGCTTTGCCCCCTCTGTTCCTTCCGTTCTTCTTTTTCCCCTTTGGGCCCCCGCAGCCGCTGCTGCCGCCGGCCCCCCTAGCCTTAAGGGTTCCGCCCACGGCCGGGCCCCCTCCGGGCCGGCAGCAGCCGCCGAACAGCTCCGATACCCGCGAGTCCATCCGCCGCTGCCACCAGCCCCCCGCCCGGCCCCTCCCCCCCACCGCCACCGCCGCCGCCGCCGCCGCCCCTACTGCCACCGCCGCGTCGGGCCAGCCAGAGGAGAGCGGGGTGGGGCCCTCCGCAGGCCACGCCCCCGCCCTTCTCTGGCCCGGGGTCGCGTCAGAAACAGCCGCGGGGCACCACGGGAGATAGAGTCCTCAAGCCTGGGACCTCCCCTAAATGAGCTGCCGATGCCCTACAATTCCCAGGAGGCATTGCAGCTCAAGGGGCCGCAGCGTGGCTTCGGGGCGTAGGCAAGGAGTGCGCCTTTGCGCGCAAAGGCCTAGGGGAGCTGTAGTCTGATTCCCAATCTCCTTGCTCTGAGCGGGTCTTTTCCTAGGGCCTCCTTGGGGGAGAAGTTTAGGGACCCGCGGCCTGGGGGTGGGGCAGTCACCCGAGGCGGAGAGCTTACATCAGAATCAACCTTTGTGGGCGCTCCTTGGTTTGGCCCCTTAGCGAGATCCCAGACAACAGGTTTTGGACCTGGAGAGCTGCAAAATTCAGGGCGACTGGTCCCTCCAGCCGGCTGGCTCCGCCCCTGCCTCAGTTTCTTCCCCGACAGCTGGCGTGCCGTCGGGGTGAGTCAGGGCGAATGCCAGGGCGGAGGCAGATGGTGGTTAGCCTAATTACGGCTGTTATTGTTGCGATGATTATGCCACCTTTACCCAGTAGTCACTACTTTATTACCAGGCTGGTACCCTCCGGGGGCTGGTTTTAGCAACCCGAGACACCGCGGTGCCACCGACACGAGGCCCGAACCTATAAACCAGCCTTGCAGCCCGAGGGCTACAAGGATGCCCTTAGCGAGTATTACCCCTCCCCTTTGTTTTGAAGCCGAACCAATCCCGGCACAGCGAGTTTAGTTTTAAAATAGCCAGGCCCGTAGGAGGCGCCTGGCCCCTACTTGGGGCGGGGCTGGGGCTCGGGTTACGTCAGCCACTGCTAGGGCTGTGGCTGGGAGAAGTGGCCGGCAATAGAAACTTGGCCAAGGGCCCAGGGGATTACTGACTTTTGACTTTCTCGCCAAGCCATCTCTCTTGCTCTTTAGGGCTCTTGCAGTCGGCAAAGAATAAACACTCAGCGACAGAAAACCAGCGCACAAGACACTGGAAAGGCAGAGTGGAGAAGCAATTAGTGTTGCAGGGCTGGGAGTCAGGACGCCAGGGTTCAATTCCTAGCCCCATGGCTGTCTCATGATTCACCACTCACCCTATGTCCACTTCCCCTCTTTCACAAACATCGAGATGCTCTCACACAGCCAGGAAATAAAACGACCCTTCCCTCCAGGTCTCAGTTTTCCTTGGAAAACTAGAAGCTGCAACAGTGACTTACCTCTGGTGATCCTTTCAGGGGTTCAGACCTCGTGGAGTCCATGGCTTCCCCTCAAGACTACAAGGAGGGAGGTGGGTTACTTATCATTCAGTTGCTCTCCACAAGGCATAACTCCCCAAAGCCGTGGAAGCAGAAGGACCAAAATCTGCAAAAGGGCCCAGCAGATGCAGCCAATTTTGCCATCTTCAGTGGTTGAAAGCACGCATGACTTCTCTCTTTTCCACCCTATTCAGCGAAAGGAAGGTAATGCTGCAGAGGTCAACTCCAGCCAGGGGCACGACCCTGCCAGGAAAACTGCTACTTAGAGGCTGAGACTGAGGAACTCAGTAAGAGATCTCAAGAAGGATGGAAGTTGGAAGGGAGAGCCAAGACTATTCCCCCAACATTCTCACCACCACCAACTCTGTGTTCCCTTGATAACCAGGGCCTGCTGCACTTGCCTGATAACACTCATCCTCTCATCTCCTTGTGTCTTTCAATGACCCAACATACAAAATTTCACTTCGTCCATCCCAATCCTCTTGTCTCCTAAGTGGAGAATTTCTTCTAAGAAATGGGAGGGGATAACCTATTCTGATATCCCATTCTTGAACAACCTAGCTTACCATGGACAGGAGTGAAGGCTGGCAGAGGAGTAGACTAAACAGGGATGACTGTCTAGGAGGAGATCAGGGTCCTGGGAAATGGAAGGTAGTAGATGTGTTTGGTTTCCTGGAGGGGTTGATTATGAGGTGTTTGGCTATGGGATTACACACACACACACACACACACAATTTTTCCTGGTATATAATTAGTCATTTATTCTTTGTGTAGAGTACCTTTACATAAGTTTTAAATTCAGGGACACGTGGGTGGCTCAGTTGGTTAAGCATCTGCCTTTGGCTAGGGTCATGATCTCAGGGTCCTGGGATCGAGTCCCGAGTTGGGCTTCTTGCTCAGCGGGGAGCCTGCTTCTCCCTCTGCCTGCCAATCCCCCGGCCTGCCACACCACCTGCTTGTTCTCTCTCTCTCCCTCTCTCTCTGACAAATAAATAATGAAATAAAAAAATAAAAAAAATTTAAAAATAAATTCGAAGTAGCAATCTTTCCATTTATACTTTCTTGGTTTTGTGTCATGCCTAGGGTAACCCCACTGCTAGATTATGAATTATTCCCCAATATTTTCTTCAAGGAGTTTGGAGGTTTATTTTTATGTTTAGATCTTTAATCCATTTTGTTATTTTTTTAAAATTTATTTATTTGAGAGAGAGAGCACGAAAGGGGGGAGGGTCAGAGGGAGAAGCAGACTCCCTGCCGAGCAGGGAGCCCAGTGTGGGACTCGATCTTGGGACTCCAGGATCATGACCTGAGCCGAAGGCAGTCGCTTAATGAACTGAGCCACCCAGGTGCCCCAATCCATTTTATTTTTTAAAAGATTTTATTTATTTATTTGAGAGATAGGGCGAGATAGAGTGAGCACAAGTGGAGGGGAGGCACAAAGGAAGAGGGAGAAGCAGGCTCCCTGCTGAGCAGAGAGCCTGACTCGGGGCTTGATCCCAGGATCCTGGGATCAGGACCTGAGCCAAAGGCAAACACTTAACCGACTGAACCACCCAGGCACCCCTTCAATCCATTTTTAAAAAAGATTTATTTGGGGCGCTGAGTGGCTCAGTTGTTAAGCGTCTACCTTCAGCTCAGGTCCTGATCCCAGGGTCCTGGGCTCCCTGCTCAGCAGGAAGCCTGCTTCTCCCTCTCCCACTCCCCCTGCTTGTGGTCCCTTTCTTGCAGTCTCTCTCTGTCAAATAAATAAATAAAATCTTTTAAAAAAAGATTTGTTTATTCACTTTAGAGAGAGAGAGCGAGAGAGCGTGAGCAAGAGCGGGGGGAGGGGCAGAGGGAGAGAGAGAATCCTGAAGCAGACTCCTTGCTGAGCCTGGGGCCAGACACAGGGCTCCATCCCAGGACCCTGAGATCATGACCTGAGCCAAAACCGAGAAGCAGCCACTTAACCGACTGCACCACCCAAGTGCCCCTAGATCTTTAATTCATTTGGAATTTATCTTTTTGTAAGATGTGTGGTAGGAACTAATTTGATGTTTTTTATTTTAAATGCATAAGGAGCTGTCTCAAGTTACTTGCTTTGAAAGTCACCCTCATCATATACTGAGATCTACATATACATGGATCTGTTTCTGGACTCTCTCCTATTTTATTATTTGTTTGCTTATTCCTGAACCAACACCACAGTATTTTAATCATTGTACTTTTACAGTATGTTTGGTCTCTGCTCCCTACCTCCTGAGACACACCCCTCTTGGCCTCCATGACCTGACACTTGTCTATTCTTCTTTATACCTCTCTAGGTACTCCTCAGTACCTAGGTTCTTCTTTCTATATTCATCCCCTAAACATTAGTGTCTTTAGGATCCTAGCTCATCCTCATTCTACGTGCCCTCCCTGGGTGATCTTATACACTCCTACACAGATGACTCTCAAACACATTTCTATTCCTAATGGTGTTCCTAAATGTCTCTTCACTGTCCAGTGGAACAGCAAAGTCAACCTGTCAAAAACTGAACTCATCTTTTTTCCATATCCACACACCAATAAACCTGGTCTTCCTGTAGTGTTCCCTCCTTCATTGAATGGCACAACTGGCCATATAGTTGCTAAACTTAAAAAATCTGCTTGTCTTCTTGGTAGTCTTTATCCCTTTTCCTCTTCCTGGGATCAACCACCAAGTCATGCTCATTGGACCTTCTAAATATCTCTAGGGTTCACCAATTTCTTTCCACCCCACCGTGACTACCAGAGTTCAGGTCTCTTTCACCAATACACTTGGAAAACTGCAGCTCTAATTGGTATCCCTGCCTCCTCTGTCATCCTCCCTGTAATCTCTACACTGCAGCAGGTGTAGAGATTAAATTTATAAATTTAATCATGTCACTCCCCTACTGATAGCTTTCAAAGCTTCCCCATCCCCCTATGGGCATCAAGTTCAAACTTTTTAACAGGACTTGTAAAGCTTTACCATGATCTGGATCCTGTTTGTCTGCCACAGCCTTAACTCTTTATAATTTGAACTCTTTTCTTTCTTTTTTAAAATTTTTAAAATTTATTTAGAGAGAGAGAGCGCGTGAGTGGGTGAGGGGCAGAGGGAGAGGGAGAGAGAGAATCTCAAGCAGACTCTGGCACTGAGTGCAGAGCCCCTTGCAGAGTTAATGTCCTGACCCTGAGATCATGACCTGAGCCCAAATCAAGAGTCCCTCACTCAACCTACTGAGCCACCCAGGCGCCCTTGAACTCTTTTCATTCCTTGAATGGAGGATTCTCTTGTCTCTCAAGGTCTCCAGGATACCTAAGCCCTCCTCTTTACTTTTACTCATCCTATAGGTCACAGTTTCCTGGGCACATTTCCTCTGGGACCACCCCTCTAGCTTAGGTGGCCGGTTCCTCTATCCACAGCCCGTGCACACCCCACGGTATATAATTCATCACATGGTATCGTATTTCTAGGCAGCAAACCCCTTAGGACAGCAACCGCCTTCTGCTTGTTTGCCAGAGGCTCCAGCACCTAGGACAGGGCCTGGCACGAAGTAGGTGCACAGTGAAGAGTGAACGCAGGAGAGAATGGGTGCGTGAGGGCGAGTGTCCTCTGGAAGGCAGACCTCAGTGGCTGAGAGAGCGTGGGTTCCCTGTGGGGGAAGGGCTCGGCGGAACCCGTGCAGGAGTGTTCGGAGAGAGCACCGGGCTCAAATCCCAACCCCGCCCAGCTTCCACCACTGCGGCGGCGCCGCGCCCCGGCTCGTCCCAGTCGAGCCGGAAGTGGAGGCAAGGGCTTCCCATGATACCCCGCGAGGCGCCTATTCAAACCGCACGGAGAAGCGGGAGGAGGTCGTGATGGCGGCTCCGGAGCCGGAAGTGCTGTGCCGGCCTGCAGTACCTGGTAAGGCCTGGGCTTCGGAGCTCAGGGAGCCTTGGGGACCTGTTTCTTCCCTACCGCCGCTATCCAGTCTTTTAGTCCATGACCCTTTCTCTGGCCAGTCTTCCTTGCCCCCATTTGCCGGCGTCCCTCCTGGCTCCCGCTCGGCTCCAGGGACTCCATCGCCCCCTCGGCTCCAGGGACTCCATCGCCCCCTCGGTCCTGGATCCCATTGGTTCGTCCCCACTCTGTCTTCCTCTCCGCGGCGTTCTGGATCCCGCTTGATTACATTTAGTGTAAACGAATTTCCCCGGGTTAGGGCCTCCACTTTCTGAGCGGAGCCCTAGTCACGGCGTCCGAAATTCTCCCTCCCCCATTCCCATTCCCCATCCAGCAGTCACTGAAATCATCTTAGGCGACTGGGGTCTGGAATCTCCCCGCCACCACCCTCAAGGAGTTTGCGGAGGGAATGTGTCGGGCTGTCCCCTCCCCAGTACAAGGGAATGAGAAGACTGACTGGCTTTTAAATTTTTTGTCTCTCTTTTGTCCCTCTGCGCACCTACTAGATTTGGAATGGTATGAGAAGTCAGAGGAAACCCACGCCCCCCAGATAGAACTACTTGAGACTACCTCTACTCAAGAACCTCCCAACCTTTCGGAGCCCTTTCGCCCCAGAGACTGCATGGTGCCGGTGGTGTTTCCCGGGCCTGTGAGCCAGGAAGGCTGCTGTCGGTTTACTTGTGAACTTCTAAAGCATATCATGTACCAGCGCCAACAACTGCCTCTGCCCTATGAACAGCTTAAGCACTTCTATCGAAAACCTCCTACCCAGGTAGGCACAGGCTTTGGGAGAAAGCTGGTGAGGACACTGTGACTGTACATGGTAGGCAGGTGAAAAGGGGTTCTGAGGAATCTTCAGGCCCTGTCAGCCTCAACAGCTGTAAGGAATGTTTCAGCTGCATGGCTTTAGTTTCTCCCCACCCTAGTCTTTGATAGTCTAACCCTCCAGCATTTTCTCATTTTCTTTTTCTGAAACTGCTAGTGTGTTGCATTTGGACTTGATGAACTGACCTTTTAATTTTAATGTCTTTTCTCCCCAGATGTTCATCCCTTTGTCTTTGTGTTTTTTTTTTTTTTTGAGATTTTATTTATTTGATAGAGCACAAGCAGGGGGAGCGGCAGGCAGAGGGAGAAGCAGGCCTCCCACTGAGCAGGGAGCCCCGTGCAGGGCTTGATCCCAGGACCCTGGAATCATGACCTGAGCCCAAGGGAGACGCTTAACTGACTGAGCCACCCAGGCACCCCCCATCTTTATTTTTATGTTTTACTTACTGGGGGACTTCCTTGACTTTATATTCTAACACTTTTATAATTTTCTTTGGCAATCATAATTTTTTTTTTTTTTTAAGATTTTTTATTTATGGGGTGCCTGGGTGGCTCAGTTATTAAGTGTCTGTCTGCCTTCAGCTTGGGTCGTGATCCCAGGGTCCTAGGATCAGCCCTGCATCGGGCTCCCTGCTCAGTGGGGGTCTGCTCCTCCCTTTTCCACTCCCCCTGCTTGTGTTCCTGCTCTCCCTCTCTCTCTTTGTCAAATAAATAAATAAAATCTTCAAAAAAAAAAGATTATTTATTTATTTGAGACAGAGAGAGAATGAGTCGGGGTGGGGGAGGGGCAGAGGGAGAAGCAGAGCCCCGCTGAGCAGGGAGCCTGACATGGGGCTCAGTCCCAGAACCCTGGGATCCTGACCTGAGCCAAAGGCGGACACTTAACTAACTGAGCCACCCAGGCGCCCCTGTGATCATAGTCTTAAGAGCTCTTTCTAATTTTTTCCATGTTTCTTTTTTATACCATCCTGTTGTTTCATGTCTATATGATCTTCTCTTACTTGAGGATATTCATTATTGTATTTTTGAACTTTTACTCTGTTCTTTTCAGTTTTTCAGTTTCCTATTTGTTTTGGTCTCTGACTGTCATGTTAGAGGCTTTTATTCTGTGTCTGATGAATAGTTAAGAATAAATTAATGAAAGCTCTGTGTACGTGGCTGGGCCTTGTGAGCTGTAGACTTCACTCTGAGGATATTGGGTAGGAACCTAGTGGTCTCTTTGGAGGACTCCTGAAACATCAGTATGGGAAGTCTTCTCTCTGGAGAAGACTGGGTGGAGGAAATTGGGAGATGATCTAAGGGTCCTCACATGGGTTTTCACTCAGTTCCTCTCTGTTCATTCTTCTGTGGTACCTAAATTGTCAATTCCTGAGCCCTTCTGAGGTTCTGCAGTGTGAATCGGTTTGCTTTTCATGGAGGGTTCCCTCTTTTAGCACTTGGTATTCAGCTCCCTTGAATTCTTCCATCTGCCTTCTCTTTTCCAGAAATTGTGGTTACCTTTGTCTGCTTCCCAGTTCTCTTTGCCCTTGGGAGTTCCCTTTCTTTCTCCCCTCCTTCCCTTCCTTTTTATCTCATTTAGTAGTATTTTAGATGGGACCACAAATAAGCATGTGTTTAATTTTCCACATTTAACTGAAGACCAACTCCAGAATCACCTTTATTAATCCAGATTATCCTCATTTCCTGTTGTCACTCATGGCACAGCAAAGTTTGCCACCTGCCATGCCACCAAATCTCCTTGACTATTTTAGTTGCTTATTTCTGGATGCCCTCCTGCTTCAGAGTACTGTCTTTGCTGTTCTGAGCATGGGAAAGGTATGGTTTTGTACAAAGAATGCATTTTCCTTTTTAAATATATTGCCCTCTGATAAAAGCCCAGTGTCATGGCCATGGAAACCCAGTCCCAGAAGTATACTGCATCCCCACAGGGTTCTTCAAAGGGCATTAGCCTCCCCCATCTCGTCCTTCCCTTTCACCGGTCTTTGTCCTCACAGGCCGAGGATGCGATGAAGAAGAAAGCTCGGGCCACCGCTGAGGTGAGCAGCAGGAAATGCCAACAAGCCCTGGCAGAACTGGAGAGTGTCCTCAGCCACCTAGAGGGTTTCTTTGCCCGGACATTAGTACCCCGCGTGCTTATCCTCCTTGGTGGCAGTGCCTTAAGTCCCAAGGAGTTCTACGAGCTTGACTTGTCCCGCTTGGCCCCCAGCAGCATGGACCAGAGCCTGAGCACAGCAGCTTGTTTGCGCCGTCTCTTCCGAGCCATTTTCATGGCTGATGCCTTCAGTGAGCTCCAGGCTCCTCCGCTCATGGGCACCATTGTCATGGCACAGGGGCACCGGGACTGTGGAGAAGATTGGTTTCGACCCAAGCTCAACTACCGAGTGCCCACCCGTGGCCACAAACTGACTGTGACCCTGTCCTGTGGCAGACCGTCTATCCCAGCCACGGCCTGGGAGGATTACATTTGGTTCCAGGCACCAGTGACACTTAAAGGCTTCCATGAGTGAATGGGGGTGCTTCTTCATCGTGAACACAATGGCTTAAATGATCTTTGCCCCTGTGGCATCAAGTCACCCATCTCTTGCTTGGAGCTAGAGTTGCTTCCTGGTGAGAGGAATGTTCTGTCCTTTCAGCTGCCTGCCTCCCTTCCTTAGACTTCCTGGTGGGCTGGTTTTGTGGCTGTGGCTGTCATAATTATCACTGAACACATCTCTTTGAATCAAAGGTTGGTTTTCCCAGAAGGTGCTGGGTCAGGCATTTCTGTTCGGGTTGGAAAGCAAATGTGGGCCCATAGACAGACACTCTTATGGAAGTGGCCCTATTACGCTTTTTGCTGTGGCCTTTCAGAATTTTTACTAGGGACATAATGAAGTTGAATATAAAAAAAATGAATGGATTTGCATTAAATTATCCTGTAACTCTTGGCTTAAAGATTTCCAGGGTTAAGATTGGAGTATTTTGTCTTTCTCCTTGGCCTCTTATGCTTCAGGGCTTCTAGGATTTTTTTTTTTTTTTTTACTGATGGTTCTTTCTCTTCATCAGCCCTAGGCCCATCTGGGAAGTGAAGGGACTTGGCTAAGGTTCTGTATAACACTTTGATGTCAGAGTTGGGACTAGAGTCCTCATCAGCTACCTGCTAGCCTGACCTCCTTTCCTTGCCACATAGGGGTTTTTGTGATCATTACGGTATGTGTGCCAAAGGTCACACAGGGGAAAAGGGGCTGAGAGATTGGGCTGAGAAAGGAAAACTGAGAGGGCCTTTGCAAAGCTGCAAACCCGTGGGAACAGCTCCCGAGGCCAGCTGTCCCTTCGGGGGTTCTGCCTAGCCTGTCTGCATTGCCGTCGTCTGGTGGCCGTGGGCAGTCCCTGTTGGCCACACTGTCCTTAGGCACACCCCACTCTCCCACCTGCGGCACTTCCCCTCAGCTGCGCCTCTGACTTGGCCATCCTGATCTTTGCTCTCCTCTGGCTTGTTGCCATCCTGACTGCTAAGCATTGATGCTCTTTGTCCCTGAGAACACCTGCTTGTTTCTTGGAAGCAAGTTGAAGACAGAGTCCTTACCCTGTTGGTGTTGGAGATAGGCAGGTTTGTGTGTGTGTGTGTGTGTGTGTGTGTGTGTGTATGTGTGTAAATGGGGACAGTATAAATATATACTATTTTTTATGTTTTACGAAGAATGTTTTATGTTAAGAAAACATAAAACATGGTTTAAATTTTACACTGTGTTTTAAGCACTTTACATACATGATCTCATGTAACAACCTTCCACAGTATGTGTTGTTCCCATCTTACAGATGAGGGTTGGGAAATAGAATAACTTGCCTATGTGGTGAAACCTGGATTCTAACCCAGTCCACCCGGCTCCAGAGGCTGAGTACTGTACATTGTGCTGTATGGCCTGTGTGGTTTTACTCTGAAATAAGCAGGCTCACTCTGCCAAAGGTGGTAGCATTGGAAATCTGCAGGACTCCCTTCCCTGGCTTCAGACCATGGTTCCTGACAAGGAAGCTGCCGGTAATAAGTGGTCAGTACATCTGGAATCAGTGAGGACAAAAGGTTTGGGTGATTTTTGGTGCTGTGACCACTTGAAGCATATTCCACCAGTTAGAATTTCAGCTGGTTTTTGGTTTGAGGATACTGCGTTACAAAAGAGGACCTGGGCCATATCCTACTTGGGAATGGACAGGGTGAGGGCTCTACGGGGAGGAAGAGTTTTGGACAAGGGAGTTAACAGATTGTTTTGAGATGGAAAACACCTTAGGCCAAGTCAGCTCCCTCAAATTGTAAAAGCCTTCATAAGCAATTGTAAAAGCCTTCATAATCAAAACAAAGTAATTATCTGGGTAATTTAGACACTTATTTCTCTTTTGGCTTGGCATGGGGGACCACGTCATTCTGATTGCATGAGTCCTCTCCAAAGGAATCCAGAAATGAAAAGGTCAGTCAATATTAACAACAGGCTGTTGGGCTCCCTGCTCAGTGGGGAGTCTGCTTCTCCCTCTCCCTCTCCCCCCCGCTCATGCCCTCTCTCTGTTTCTCTCTCTCTCTCCCTCTCTCAAATAAATAAATAAAATCTTAAAAAATTCAACACATCCCATCTCTTTCCTTGACAACAGGCTTGCTGAGGCATCTGTTCACCTGTTTGACCTTGGCTGGGGACTCTGGAGTTGGATGTGACGTAGTCTCTAACCCAGGGAGTGAAAAGCCCCAGCTGCAGTAGGATTCTGGCCTTTTCTATTTTGCTACCATTTGGGCCTAAAAGCAACAGTTGTAGGGCCGAGGTAGCTAAATGTAGGTGGCAGGTGATGTCATCCTTTTTGTACTTCTCTTCACACCCTGCTCCCCCAAGGTGTGGGCCTTGCCCCGGTGCCTAGGTCTCCATTTGTCACTTGGGTGGAACAGTCCTATGGAAGGAGTGAAGAGAGACATCTCATGAAGACTGAGGAGAATGGAACGATGGACCCCCCACACACACACTCTGTAGGACCTGGCTTGGGGTGGGGGTTAATTGTCTTAGATTCCTAGACTGTTAGAGCCAAGATCTCAAATTCTTTTCGTCACACAATTCTGAGGCCAAGAAGGGACACAACTGGAGTGAAATAATACAGCTAACGTTACTGTTGTGTTATTTTTCTTCCCAAGCCCTCATTGCATATACGGTGAGGACTCAATTATTCAACTGTTGGAAAGGCTCAGAAAAGGCAAAAATATCCATGGAACTGGGGACCTTCAATCCCACACGGTAGGCTACCTATGTTAGGGGAAACCACGCCGTTACCGTGACAGCAGAACACGTGCGGTCCCCAACGCGAGAAGGACCGAGGACAGGAGCCAGTGTGTGCCCAGACTTGGGGAAGGAAGGGCTGTGTCGGGAGCAGGGCGGGCCTGAGGTTCCGGGAGGGCGGGGCCGGGGGCGGCCGGGTGGGTGGAATCCTTCCTGCCCGACGGAAGGGCAGAGCTTTAGGTCTCCATGGAGACAGCTTCTCCTAGCAACCTGGCGGGCGTTGATCAGAGCCGTGGGCGCAATGGACGCGGAGAGCCTCCTGCTGTCGCTGGAGCTGGCGTCCGGCAGCGGGCAGGGCCTCAGCCCCGACCGTCGGGCCTCGCTGCTCACCTCCCTTACGCTGGTGAAGCGCGACTACCGCTACGATCGGGTCCTCTTCTGGGGCCGCATCCTCGGCCTCGTCGCCGATTACTACATCGCGCAGGGCCTGAGTGAGGACCAGCTCGCACCACGCAAGACTCTCTACAGGTTGAGGCGACGCCCTAGCAGGCCGCGGCGGTCCCTGGCTCCTGAAGGGGGCGCCACCGGGCGGCCGGGAAGGGGTGGGCGTGGTAGGACTCGAAAGGGGTGGGGCCGACGGGCTCCGGGCAGCGGGTGGAGAGGGTCTGGGGAGACCCAACTGGAGAAGGGCCCAGGGGGCGGGGCCGGGGACGCAACTAAGCTGGTGAGGATTAAGGGGCCGGGACCTGAGAACATCGCGGAGCAGGGGCGGGGGGAGAGAAATTTGGACGTAGGTGGGTTTATAATACAGACAGGGTCAAGAACGGAGGCGGAGCAAGGTGAAAGGTCCCGGAGAATGGGGACCTGGAGTAGACGCCGGGTGCAGGCCTGGCATTCTGAAGAGCACAGCTTGGAGAAGGGTCAGAAGCCCTAAACGGTAATGAGGTGCTGTTTGGAAGCGGGTCCAGAAGTATCTTCGGTGGAGGAGTTGGCTCACAAAAGGAGGCGCTCTAGGAAGTAGAGAAAGAATGCAGAAAGGGAGAGGAGGGATTTAGAACTGGGGGAAATTCCCCAGACGCTACCTTCCCTGCAAGGCCACCCCGCCTCTTTCTTGACTACCCCCAGCGACGCCGGGAAGCTCCCCACCTTACAAAACAAGCCATTCAGGCCGCAGGGAGTTGGAGACTTCATTTATCTGTCCATGCATCAATCCAACATTGATTGGAGGCATTCTTTGTAGACTTGGGGTTACAAAGATGGCTAAGACTCACCTGTCTCCAAGTTATTCACATCCTAGGAAGGAAGACCGATATGTAACCCAGCAATTAAAGCAAAGTGTTAATCCCAGGATAGAGGGGTATGCAAAGGGGGACCGAGGGGGGCCTTCTAGAGAGCAATGAAATAAAAATTGCTAAGAGAGATCTGAAAGCTGATCCGGAGTTCCCCAGGAAGGTGTGGGGGAAAGGCATGCCAGTTAGAGGGAAGAGTTCTGCAAACTTGGCTGGAGTGGGCTTGGAGTGTTTGGGAGAATGGCAGGTAGGTAAACCTGACAATGGCAGGCCAGGATGTTACGTAGACTGGATGGAGAGTCTGGGGATTTGTTCAGGGGCTATGGAGAGCTGGAGAGCCATTCAGGGGCCTTAAGCAAGAAGAGCCTGCTCAGGCCAGCCTGAAGTGGGTGAGCATCCAGGAGACTGTTGCAGGGTCCAGATGAAGGGGACTGCAAGGGAGAGGTAGCTGAGGGACTGTAGGTCAGGGGATGGGTTGGAAAGATGTAAGCGGTGGCACTGGCCAGACTTGGGCCTGAATGGGAGAGGTGGAGAAGCTAAGGCGGCTGGGTTAGTCCTAGTGCCACTCACTGGAACAGAATTCAGGAAGCAGGACTAGGAAAGCCCCATTGAACTTGGTATGAGGTGACTGTGGGGGGCGGGGCAGGGTCATAAGGAGGCATATTAAAGTACAAACCCAGAGTCCAGACAAAACATCTGGACTGAAGATAGAGATTTGGGACTCATTTTATTCCATAAGTTTTTATTTCTTCAGCACCTACTATGTGCCAGGCATTGATCCAGGCACCAGGAATTCAGTGGTAAATGAGACAAAGTCCTTGTCTTCATGGAGTCTATATTATAGTGTGTGGGGGTGGGGGGGGGAGGGGAGACAATAAATAAACACAAAGATCGCAGATCTAGAGAATACAGGATGCGGTACTGTTTTAAATAGGGTGGTCAGAGATAGTCTCTCTGATAAGGTAACATATGTGAAGAGACCTGAAACAACTGAGTGAGCTCTGTGTTCATCTGAGGGAAGAGAATTCCAGGCAAGCACAAAGGCCCTGAGGCAGATGTGTACTTAGTGTTGGTCGAAACCCTTAGAGTCTAGTGTGGCTGGAGAGGAGGGAACATTATAGGACATGAGGTCAGAGAGGTAAGGGACCAGAGGGCTTTGTGGGGCATTGCAAGGACTTGGCTCAATGGGAAGTCTTTGGAAGCTTCTACACAGAGACATGATCTGGCAGCTGGGTGGGAACTAGACTGAAAGGGGAGCAGGTATGGATTTGGGGAGACCAGTTAGGAGGTTACCGTAGTATCTAGGTAAGAGTAGATAGGGGCTTGGACCAGCGGGGGGCAGTGGAGGTGGTGAGAGGTGGTTGGGTTCTGGATACCAACTAGGCAGTAGCTAGGGCCTTGGGAGTCAGGTGGGCCAGCCTGCAGAGAGAACAGAGGGGTGAGAATAGATCCCTGGGAATGCTTAGGGCAGTGGAGGAGAGAGAAGGGAGATGCATTTGTTGGTTTTTAGGTCCTGAGGATGTCCTCCTAAGCAGTTTTGTGGGGTGGCAGGGGCAGAAGTGACCGTGTAGTGGGCAGAGTGAAGGTGAGGGGAGGAAAGGCTTCCACAGGGCCAGTTGTTCTGAGATTATTGTTTAGAGCTGGAGGAGAGGAGTGAGGGACGGGAAAAGACTATTTTCTAGCAGGGCATGGCTTTCAGGGCTGTTGTTTTAGAAAGCTGAGAAGTTTTGATGTTGAGAAAGGAGCCCGTGGAGAGTTCTAGAAGGGTGGAAAGGTGAGCAAGCCTACCCCAACAGGCTGAGTGGGTTAGAGAGGAGTGGGAGGACGCCCTCTCCTGGCAGGAGTGGGGAAGAAGGGACTCGGCTGGTCAGTGCTGGAGACCTCAGAGGACAGGTCCTGGAGCCTGGGACCGGCTTTCCTGAGAAATGGGGGAATGTGGCCGTGCTGCTGGCTCAGTAGGCAGGCGGAGCATGAATTTGGGGCCTACCAACACAGAAGCGCTTGTAATTGAGGAAAGTTCAGCTTCTAGAAGCTCATCAGGAATCTCACAGTGCAGTTATCTAGGAAAAAGCTTTTTGGAATTTTGGTATTTACAAAGCTTTTGTGACCTTGACTTTTTATGAAATAAATTTGAGTTTGCCTCACACACGGGGGTAGGGTGCACCATAGGCACTTAGGCCTTGGAAGGGGAGAGGTGTGACTCCCAACATTTTTCTTGGGCTTCATCCTCAAGAGAAGGGGTGGTGGCAGGAAGCCTGGAAACCAGGATCCTGGGGATGTCATTGGCAGCCTGAACTGCATGGAGTGGAGCCTCTTGCCCCCGGCCACGGAGGATATGCTGCTGCAGACATCTGTGGTGAAGGGCCGCTTCATGGGGGACCCCTCGCATGAATATGAACACACTGAGCTGCAGAAGACGAGTGAGGGCGAAAAGGTCTTTGAAGAAGAAGTAGTGGTGAGTGAAGACGAGAGCAGGAGGACAGAGAGAGCCTGGGCCACCCAAAGCCCAGCCCAATAGAAATTATGGTGGCAATAGCATAAAGCCACACAGCTCCTGTGTGACAGGGTGGAGAGTGGACGGGCCGCTCTGTCGGGAGCCTGGCTCTGGGCGGGGGCTGGGGGAGGGGGTCTGTGTTGTGCTATGGGGTAATGGGATGTGCACAGGCTCTCGTATCTATCAGTTTTTATTTTACTGGATAATATATCCACATGATTTGCAATTTGAAGGCACAAAGAGGAATTTAGCAAAGTGCCCCTCTCATCCCTGTCTGCCAGTCCCCCAGGTCCTCTTTCTGGGGGACATTAACGTAACCCATTTTGCACGTATGTGCGTGCCCACGTCTTGCTACGCAAAGTGCTGTCTGGATCAGAAGCATCACCACGGCCTGGGAGTTAGAAATGCACACTCTCCAGCTGGTATCGGGATCGGAATTTTTAACATAGTCCCAGGGGATTCGAATACACATTAAAGTTTCAGAAGCTCTACTTCCAGAGATATTTGATGCAAATACAAGCCTCAGCAAATACCTGACGTCTACATAGTCTCTTTTGATCTTAAGACGAAACAAATGGCAGATGTTACGCACAGAGTTCTGCATCTTGCTTTTCTCACCTAATATGTTTTGGAGCTCTTTCTATGTCAGTACTCTAAAGAGCCTCCCCTATTGTTTTTACTGTGTGTGAACGTCCCACAGTCGGACCAGTGTCTTCGTCGTGGAAATGCACGACGTCTCCGAGTTGTAGCTCATACACACTTCCAACGTGTGTATGCTCTCTGAAGTTTCAGTTCCTAGAAATGGAACTGCTGGGTCAAAAAATACGGAGTGCAAATTTTGAAATTAGACAAACCTGGAGTTCAAAACACAGCCTGCGCCCTTGAACCTGGGTGAGGCCAAAAGTCTCAGTCGAGGCCTATGATGCCTCAACTTCCGTCCCCACCCCTCTCCCCCACCCCACCTGACAAACTTGACCTCCCTGAGGTGTATTTTCTCAAACAGTGGGATAATTATATCTACTTTGTAATCTCGTACAGGTTAAATGAAGCAACCTATGTGAAGGCCCTGGGCTAGGCATGTGTAAAGCATTCGTTTCCATCTAATGTGTAAAAATTCCAGTTGGCAGCTCCTGGGAAATAGGTGGCGGAGTGACTCTCAGGGCCCCTGGTGACACGTTTTCCCTGTCAAGTGCTGCTTTTCTCCAGACATTGCTGCGAAGTCCTTTTATTCAGGGTTGCCCTTGATATTGATTGTAACCAATTTCATCCGCATGAAAATGTTATAATATGGGGTGGTGCTTGAGAGATGTTAAGTCAAAGCATAGGATCTGAAACTATATGAACTGAGACTCTTGTTTTAAATATATGCACAGAAAAGAGAATAGAAGGAAGTATGCCAATATGTTATTAGTGATTATCTTTAGGAGGTGGATGATGAATGGTTTTAATTCTTTGTGGAGTATATTATAAACTATTTCTATATTACCTAAATATTCAACAGTGATCAGGATTGCGTTTATATTTTAAAAAGGCAAAATAAGCAACATTTACATATGATGATAGGATGGTATGTTTCTGGAAGAGTACATAAAAAACCATTAACAGTGGTTGCCTCCAGTGAGGGCAGTTGGAGGGTCAGGGATGGGGTGAGAGAGACTGTTATTTTTTTTTTTTTTTGTAGTTTTAAATATTGCACCATCAGTATGTATTACCAATTTAAAAGAGAGAGGAATGAAGGAAGAGAAGGAAGGGAGGGAGTGAGAGAGGGAATCTTGAGAGGAGGAAAGGCGAGGGCTTGCCCAACATGATTTTCCATGGATTTGGCATCTACGTGGTGGTGATCCAGGTCAGGTGGTCATGCAGAGGGCCCTTGCACCAGGGGTGAGTGGGCACAGCACTCTGGCAGGTTGGCTTGTCTCCTGTCTCCTCAGGTCCAGATCAAGGAAGAGACCCGCTTGGTGTCTGTCATTGACCAGATTGACAAGGCTGTGGCAGTCATCCCCCGAGGAGCCCTTTTTAAGACCCCTTTTGGACCTATCCACGTCAATCGGACCTTTGAAGGTGAAGTCTCCAGGGCCCCTCTCAAGGGCAGGAGGGCATCTCTTCCCAAGCATAGTCAGACACATTTCTGGGAGTCCTGGGGAACCTGTCCCACTTCCTCAGAGAAAGACCAGCTGTGGCCATATCACTTGGGAGGATGTGCTCCATGGCCTGGCATTGGTGGGTTGGCATGGGCTGCCCAGTCACTGGACCCTGACTCTTTTCTGTCTGAGGGTAGGAGAGCATTTGGCCATCTGGGTCCCAGGGCTTTGCCTTCTGGGCTCCCTGCCTTTCCCACCTTCTTCCTCTTTGGTGTCTTCTCATCGCAGGGTCTGGAGCAAGGCTGGGCTGACAAAACACAACTCCTTTTTCTCCCTTTAGTTCTGTCAGTATCTGACTGAGTCCTTTGCAGCCCTCTCCATGTGGTCCTCATGCATGGAGAAAGGGAGACTGTGGGGTTTGGGCACGACCATCCCTTCCTACCTACCACCTCTTTTTAGGACTGTCCTTGTCTGAAGCCAAGAAGCTTAGTTCCTACTTCCACTTCAGGGAGCCTGTTGAGCTGAAGAACAAGACCTTGCTTGAGAAGGCTGACCTGGACCCCTCCCTGGACTTCATGGACTCCTTAGAGCATGACATCCCCAAAGGTAATAGCCTATGACTTGGACGACATTGGATCTGCCTCCAGGTCAGAGCAGTGGGTCATGCCACCTGCCATTCTCCTCTGAGATTGGAACCAAGGGCCCGAGTGGGAACTGGTGGTTCACTGGGGTTCCCTGAGGGTGGGGGCTTCCCCAGGGCCCAATCCAGGGCTCGGCTCATAATAAACAGTTGGTACATGTCTTCAGACAAAAGGAGGCACTGTCTTCCATGTGATGCCACACACAGGAGGTCTCTCAGTGCCTCTCTTGATTTCCATACCAGTCTTGAAGGAGGCAGGCTGGGGATCCTCTCCCAAACATCGCTGAAAACATCCCTGAAAATACTAGCCACACGTCTATCCTAACTGTCAGTTTTGGGGATAGATCCAGTGCTTGGCACGTAGCCGGTGCTCGGTGAGTGGGTGCTGAGCGACTGAAGGGCAAACCACCTGCTAAGGAAATGAGTTCTGTACATTTGCTTCCCGCTATGTGCGTGGTAGGTCTTAATCTTAAAACGTACAGCCTCAGAGGTCTTTCAGGGCCCAGCCGGCCCAGGCACACCCCCAGCAGTTGGGGGGTGGGGGCACAGGGACCCCATTTCCTTCCCCCGAGCTGTGCCAGTAGAGAAGTGTGTGTCCTGGGAAGACGCTCTTGCTTGGAGGCTGTCTGCCAGAACAGGTGCCAGGCTCTGGGCAAGTGGGGCCGAGGCCCTGGGTGCTGACACAGCACCCTGCCTCGTTCCCTCCCCACGTTTGGGGTTTCTGAGCACTGCAGGGACCTGCTATGGATGCCAGCAGTGCTAACGAGGATAATGACAGGAATGGCGACTCCTGAGAGTGATGGCCCTGCTTGCTGTGCACAGGGCGCTGTGCTCAGCCCCCTCCACGCCTTATTTCACGTTCCCCCTCACAGCCGCCCTGGGGGGGGGGGGCTACTGTTTCATCCCCGTTTTACAGGTGAGGAAGCAGGCTCGGACAGCAAAACCCAAGGACAGACACGGTGAGCCTTAGTCTCCAGGGCTCTGGCATGAACTGTGGTGTCAAGTAGATGAGTGTTTCCTTTTCAGTGGACAGTGGGGACAGCAGGACAATCTTTGCCCCCACCATGAGGGGGACCACTTCTGGGGAGCATGTGCACTCCCAGCCAGGGGGAGGGGATGGGATGGCGGAGGCAGGGACTCTGGCATCAGACAGCCTCGGCTGGGATCCCAAATCTGCCACTCGCGAGCTGTGTGATCCCAGGGCAGGCCCCCCACTTTCCTTGTGCCTCCATTCCCTCATTCCTAAAAGGGAATAATGGTATTTTTCACCTCATTGGGCTGTTCTGAGAATGGAATGAGTTAATGGATATACAAGATGTTTCTAGCAGGGCCTACCACATAGTAAGGACTCAAATGAAAATTAGTCATTATTACTTGTGTTATTTTTAGTGGCAAAAAGGCCTTAGAGGGGAGTCAGGGCAGGCCAAGAGGACCGAGGAAGCCAAGGGGTAGGAGGCCTACAGCAAGGCGGTGGGAGCTGTGACAATAAGGTGCACAGAAGGACGGAATGGGGCCAGGTAGGGATCTGGAGGCCATTTCATGGCTCCTGCAGTGCCCCAGGGGCCGGGCAATGGTCCCAAGGGGGTAAGGGCTGCCAGCAAGGAATGGCCACTCTGGCCTCTGCCACATGGGGGTCCCAAGTCAAACCTCCCTGAGCATAGCACGGGCCTCCTGGACCTGCAGGGGAGATAAAGAAGGTTGGTAGGGCTGGGGCACTTCTCCCCCACAAGACACGCTTTCCAGACTCCCGTTATCTCCCCCAACTCTGTGCTCCCAGCCTGGCCAGAAGCCAGAGTGGCCTGCACATCCCTGGTGGATACAGGAAGCCAGCAACACTGTGGTGGTGGGACACAGCACCAGGGTCTGAGGGGCGGGCTGAGAAAAGTCCTCTTCACACCGCTCATCTGGGGGCTGTAGCCCTGCTCCCCTGAATCTGGGCATGGCTGGAAAGCCCTGCTCCAGGGCTCACCTGCAGCCGGATGCTCCAGGGCCCAGGGATGCTGCACTCCCTCCGCAGTGCTGGCTGACTAGGGGACTGGCCCAAGAGTGCCTCCTTCCCTTTGGAGCTTCATCCTCTGCGGTGGGAGCAGGGAGGGGTGTGCTAGGGCCTTTGCAGCCAAGACCAAAGCCAGCTAGATGGGGTGTGGGGACCCAGCAAAGTCTACCTAAGGGAACCCCAGCAACCCTGTCTGCCCTTTCATTTTGGATAAAGGGGACACAGGAGGTAGCTGTCTCTCCCTGCAGCTGGGGTTGTAAGCTATGGAACTTTGGGGGATCTTCCTAAAGGATGCTGGGGCCACCCTGATGTGTCTAGTCGGCAAGTGAATTCATCAGGAGGTAAGAACCTGGGCCTGGGAGCTAGGTGAGCTGCAGTGGCCTGAGGCCCTAGACATCCTGCCCATACGGCGGGCCTCAGGGCTGAAGGATCAACTGATGGTTCAGTCTGCCCTGGCGTGTGGCTTTGCCTTCAGTGCTGGAGACTTCGTGGCTGAGGGCTCCTGGCATCTGTGTGTGTGGGCCTGAGGGGGGATGCTCCTGGCCTCACCTTGGGGAACATCACAGCTTCTGGGCCTCCAGCTCCCTGCCTCCCAGAGCCACCATCAGAAAACCTCCAGGCAGTCAGGCCCAGCTTTTCCTCACGATGACTTGGTTGGGGCTGTGGTGTTGGGGGGTGGTGGTGGAAGTGTGGGTGGTCCAGGGAAGAGCGCACACTCAGATTTTGCTCCCGGACTCCCTTCCTTACCTGCCAGTGAAGGAGCAGAAAGAGCTGCTGGGAGGCTGCCTGCAAGGCAGACAGCAGCCTCAATGGGCCTGGCTGCGAAGTAGGGCCAAAATCCCAGGGAAGGGTTCCCTGGGACACCAGCACTGGCTGGAGGAGTGGAATTTGACAGTCGTTTTCTGCCCGGGTAGGATAATTGTTTCCTTTCTGGGACGGAGGCAATTGTTCAGGGGGACTTTGGGTCACCTGTTAGCAGGGATGGTTTAGGTTGGGCCTGCCCCGGGGACTCCTGTTCTCTGTGCGCATGGAGGTAGGCCAGCTCAGCAGCTTGTTCCTGGACCAGCCATGGTTGCAGACAGGATGGGGAGGGATGTTGCCTGCTTCCACCAATGCCTTTCTGAGCCATCCTGCCTTGCCCTGGGGTCTGCAGAGTTTTGTGGGAGTGGGCAGCTTTGGGGGCAGAACCATCATCCTGGTGGACGAAGGGCCAGCCAGGAGTTCTCCGAGCCTGTCTGCAGTCAGCTGAGGCAGATGGAGCACCAGGTCGGGCCAGATTTCTAGGCAGCACTCCGTTCAGTGCTCCTCAGCAGATAGCCACTGAGCAGGTACTGCGTGCCAGGCAGCAGGATGCCCTCACCCACCAGACACTGCCCTTGCCTCACAGAGGTTTGGGAAGATCACCTGAAACAGGATGGGAAGTGGAAATGTGAAATAGAAGGTGCCTCACGAACAAGGTCACTGGTGTCCTGGGAAGCAGAGCCGGGTGTGTGGGGGGGTGGAGGGCAGAGGCTCTCTCCTTACTCCACTCAGGGGCTGGAGCCCACGGATCTCAGGAACCGCCGGCCCCCGGGCTGCGGGGCTGCAGCATTCAGGAGCCAGGCAGCAATGCCCAGTTCAGGCAGCAGAGGGCAGCATGGGGCCTGCCTGCCGGCCTGGTGAGGAGGAGGCGGGCGACGGGGGAGTCAGAACCCTGGAGACAGGAGGGGAACACCGTGGCAGATCAGCTTTCTCTTGGGGGTGTGTGCAGGTGGCTCCTCCCACCCAGCCCCTTGGAAGCCTGGCTGACAGGTGCTTAGCCTTCTGGACCAGGAGGCCCGGCCTTGCCCATCGAGCAGGGTACTCTTCCGTCAGGGGATTTGACCATCACTTGTGGCCCTGGTGGGGGGAGGGGGGAGTGACCACTCTGAGAGAAGTGACCCATGGCCATTTCTGTGTGTGTGACCAGTTGTGTGGGGCTGGTCTGAAGAGAAAGTGTAAAACCATCTGCTGTGGCTGGAGAGCCCCGATCCCCAGTCTGGCCCGCTCTCTCCCTCAAACACCATCTCAGAGCTTTGCTGCGTTTCTTCCAGGAGGGCACGCGAGTGTAATCAGGATGCGCATGCCTGCCTGAGGCTAGCCTGAGGCTTCCACTAGCCCTGTGAGACCCCTGGGGCCCACGCAACCCAGGAGGGCTTCCTGACAAGAGGCTCCATCCCTGATTTACCTGCTTGCCCCCCACCACATCCTCAAAACACAGCTCCTTAGAGAAGAGTGGCTGCCAGAGGGCAGGAGGGAAGTTTTGGGGAGACTTAGGAGAGACCAAGGCCACGGGAGGCTGCTTCCCCTGGAGTCTGAGAGGAGGCGGTGGCAGTGGCCGGGCCCGGCCTTTCCAGCAATTGCAATACAAGTGGGTGAAGGTGACAGCGAGTGCTGGGCTCTCCAGGTAGACGCTACGTGACTCCTGGCACGTTGAGAGTCTGTGCGCGTGTGTGTGTTTCCTGGGCGACCAGCTGAGCCAGGGACAAGGAGAGGAGGACAGGAGTGTGACAGGAATGCAAGGGAGGGAGGGAGGCAGTGCTGCTGGCTGGCCGGCCCCTCACATGCCACTTCCATTCGCTGCCAGCACCCTTCAGCCTGCTTGGCGCTGCCCCCTTGCCCCGGTGGGGGTACTGCATTTCTCTGGCCTCCCTGCCAGCTCCCCCTTGCTCTCGGTGGGGGCTGGGGGTGCCCTGCTCAGTCTGGGCCCCTTCATCTACTGGAGGCAGGAGGTAGGAGGTGGCCAAGGTTGTGCGAGGGAAGGTCAGCCCTCGCCAGGGTGTGCCAAGGTGCTGGTGACTGTGAACTTGAGAGCGAGGCCTCCAGGGTTTCATTTCTTTCAGTGCATTTGGGCCCAGGCAGGTTGCAAGCTGCCCTCCTGGGTGGGCAGAGAGAAGTGAGGCAGAGCCTGACCTGCTTTCAGTTCAAGAGAACTGTGTGGCTGTGGGCTCCGAGGGCAGGGACTGTCCCCAGATGATGCTCTGGGCACTGGTGGGAGTGACTGGATGGTGGTGGGGGGGGTTGGGAACGTACCTTCCTGGGGTCTGTTCTTCTGGCCAAAAGCTGAATGCCATGCACTGGGGACACTTTGTTCTGTCACACCCTCACTCCCATTCCCCCCAGGCAATCTGTCTTCTGTAACGAGCGTCTGGGAAAGCAGCGGGCTAGGGCCTCTAGAACTCTGAGGGCAGGTCTGGGAGGTGGAGGACCTCAGGTGCTCAGAGAGGAAAGTTGTAGGAGCCAGGGGAAACACTACCCCCTTCTCTGGCCAGGAAAGGGCCCCCTCTTCCCAGTGTCCCAGCCAGAGCTCTGGTAACCCAGGGGCCCTCTTCTTTCTCGATGCCATCTGGCCGGCACTGTGTGGGCCTGGGGGCGGGATGAAGGCCACACTGTGCCTTCCACTGCACCTTCTCCTGAACAGGTGGTGGTGGCACTTGGTGCCGGCTGACCTACATGCACCTGGAAAGCTCTGGCTTTGACCCGGGCAGGTGGTGGCACCCTGAGCAGGACTGAGCTGCTATGGGGCCCCAGGGCGCCTGGGGGTCAGGTCTCTCAGATGCAGGGTGGCCCCTGATGGGTGGGGACGGAGCCGTGAGGCTGTTGGGTGTGGAGTGACTAGGGTGGGCCATGGCGGGAGGAGGCCTGTGGGAAGCTGGGTGGTGGGAGCCAAGCAGCCGGGCTGAGCTGGCAGCGGATGAAGGCCTCGGCGCATCACTGGCTGTTCCAACACCAAAACCTTCAAAGCCTTTGCCTTTCTGGCAGGGCCTGGAGCAGAGCTGCGGCTGGGCCGGGGAGAGGCCTCAGTGCGCAGGGGAATAGAAGCTCCAGATCTGCATCCAGAGGCGATTTTCCCAGGCTCCTTCCTCCCACACAGGGGCTCCCTCCCTTGGTTCTGGAGCCGGATCAGGCCCTTCCCGCCAAGTCCTCATGGCTGCACAACTCAGCCCGAGGCTGGGCTGCTCCTGTCTGGGGAGCAAAAATCCAGGGCAGAACCCAGCATGGACAAAGGCTCATTAGCTGCAGCCCAAGTCCCCTCCCGCCAAGCATGGCTCCCAGTCTGCCGGCTGCCAGGTCGGGCTATTGAGGCTGGGAGGCCTGAAACAGCTCAACTTCTGTGCGCCCCTGGTCAGGTCTAATCCATCTCAGAGCAGAGGCTTCTGGGACTGGGGATGAGAGAGTAAAGGGGCAAGAAGGGCAAACTGCGTCAGGACTGCAGGTCACCGGTGACGGGCTGCCCCTCGTATTGAGTGGGGAAGCCTGGAGAGAGCCTCTCCTAGCCGGGCCCCATCTCCCCCGCCTGTGGACTCCGCTTCCTCCCCCATTCAACCTTTAACTAGCCTTGCTGACAGGAACAAAATGAAGCGGGGTGTGCTTCACCTCTTTTCATTTCCTTTGCCCTCCCTCTGGAAGTGGTTTTAATGAGCAGTGAAACGGCTAAAAGGCAATCAGGAGGAGTAAAGCGCTGGATAATTAAATTGTCTTCCCTTTCCCAGTGGAACCGTAGCACCCGGGCCAGGCTGCCCAAGGGGCTGGGGGGCCTCTGCAGAGGGCAGAGCTCTGGCTCCCCAGCACCCAGGCCTCCCCTCCTGCCCACCTCCTCCCAGGGTCCTGGAGCATCCAGATGGAGAGGGGCAACGCCCTGGTGGTGCTGCGCAGCCTGCTCTGGCCAGGCCTCACCTTCTTCCATGCTCCCCGCACCAAGAGCTATGGCTCGATCTACGTGGGCACCGGCGAGAAGAACATAGACCTCCCCTTTATGCTGTAGCAGGGGCCGGCCGGGGGGAGTGTATTAGAGTCTAAATGTTACTTTCATAAATGGCTGTGAATTTGGTCTGTTTGTTCTGTCCCGCTGCTTCTCCACACCTCTGCCCCCGTCTGGTGTCCAGGCTCTGAGGACAGGCCGCTGTGCCAGGGGACCCAGCTCTAGAGCAAGCGGTGGAGGGCTGGAATGTGCTCATGAGGGAGATGATGGTGGGTGGAAGGGGCTGGGGGAGGCGGGGACAGCCAGGAGTCCTCGGAGGAAGCTGAAGAGCTGAGGGCTTGTCAACACAGGGCATGGGAACCCACTTGGCCCGGAAACTTCCTCTGGTGGCATTCATGTGGCCTATCACAAGAGATGAGTGACTCAGTGCTCAAGAACTGGCTAGAAATGGGCTCAAGCCCCCTGCACTTCCCAGGCAGCAAGCACACACCCAGTGGCAAGAGTCCATGAGCCTGGTTTATGACATTCCTTTGGGGAGAACTCCTGTTCCCCCGCACTGAACATGGCCCACGGTGGTCATGAGACCACCGCTGCTGCTCAGGGACCCAACCATCTTCCCGGTGCTGTTGCCAGGCGGGCTGGGGGCACTGAAGTCAGTCCCACTGCCTCTTGCACCTGCCGGAGGAGCTGGGCCGCCATGGCGGGATGGGGCTGGAGTGTGGGCGCTCTGGTCACGTTCTCAGGGAGCCCTGCTCCCAGTCAGTGATACAGCATCAGAGGCTTTCTTGAGTAGGAGACGTTGTCTTTCAGGAGGGGTGACCCCACGGCCATGCGCACTTTGTTCCAGCGGTGGCCTTTATTATAGATGGGCTTGACAGAGCGTGGAGACCAGCGCGTCAGGTACCTGTGGAGGGTAGGGAGGTGGCTGTGAGGGCTGGGGGGCGCATGCTGGAGCTGGGACAATGGGTCATGTCTCCTCGGGCCAAAGCCTTTCACCAGTTTCCCTTCTCGAGGAGCAGGGGCTTTTCCTGGGAGCAATGGCTGAGTGTGCCGTAAACAGATGGGCTGGGCTCTTGCTGCCGCAAGCGTGTGTGGCCAGGGTCAGGCAGCCCAGGGCCATGCGCTCCCTTGATCTTTATGAGTTGTCAATGTTTGTGTGTATACTTGCTGGGGGAGGAGGCGGAGGAAGAGGCTGCCCAGAAAGCAGATCATTCCTCTCTGGCCTCAATCATGGGGAGAGGAGAGGCTGATGTAAGGCCTGGAGAGATCCTTCCCTCTTCCCCACTTGGCTCACTCTGTCACCCCAGCCTTCCAGGAGCTCCCCTGGGCGGCCATCACTGGTGTAGGGCCCCTGCCCCTCACCCTCATAATGGGAGCCAAGGGTGAGGGCCCGTGGTACAGACCTAGCCCAGGAAGGTTCCTGTAAGTAGGAGGGGAGTGGGGAAAGATGGCTGCCGCCCACAGTCCTTTGGCCTCCTTTGGGGATGGCCAGGGCCCTGACAGTTCCCGGAAAAGTGGCTCATGCCGGCTGGGACTGGGGTTTACTCCATCCAGAATGCAACTTGGATCCTGTCCAGAGAGGCCCACCCTTCGTCCTCAAAGCTCAGCCATGGCAAAGCCAGGCTCCTCTTCTGCCTCCACTCTAGGCTGGGGCTCAACCCAGCAGCCGCTAGAGACCCTCGCATGAGAGACTTTTTCATTTAAAAAATTAATCACCTTGGTTGAGAATTTTTAGATAAAACTAAAAAAAAATGATTACTGATTTACATATTTCAACTGAGCTCCCCTTCCCTGGACCTTGGTTTCCTGCTCTTAGTCCTGAGCAAAGGGAACAGCTCTGCGAGGCAGTAAAAAGCTGTGGGAAGTGCTAGCCTACATTCCAAGTATGAGGTGGGCAGGGAGGGGGTGCTCTCCACGTGTGCTGTCCCTCTCAATGCCCCCGAACAGGAAGGCCTCTGTGCAGTGGGTGGGGCCGACGGCTGGCTTCTCTATGGTGGTGCCGGGCTAACAGAAGCGTGAAGGTGAAGGTGAAGTGAGGGGAGCACCTGGCAGGCCCCTGAGCCGGCATCTCCCAGTTTTCAGAGGGGGTGGGGGAAGAAACAGAGAGTGGGAGCAGGCTCCCTAAAAGAAACGCGCAGTGGGATCAAAGACCCCGGGAGAGCCTGAGGCTGACCAGCTTGTCCAAAGCTGCTGCCCTCAGGCTGTTTTCCCCCTGCCCTGGAGAGAGCGGAGGGAAGCTGGGCTTCAGCTAGCCCTGGGCCTGATGCCTGTGCCACCCGAAACAGCCAGCTGGGGGTGGGGGGGGGGCGGTGGTTAGTGGCCTCCAGTTAGCTCTCGGGGCAACCCTCCAGCTCTAGGAAGAACCAAGGCTCCTTCGTACCTCTCCTGAAGGGGCAGGGGAAGGAGGAAGTGTGGCTCCCTAGGGCCCAGCAGAGCCTGGGCCAGTCCACAGCAGCTCAAGGACCTCTGGATGGAATCATAAAGTCCCTTGATGCAAGAGAATCACACTCCTTCGTAGCCAGGACTCCCCCTCCCCCCTAGAGTGGCCTTTTGCAACCCAAGAGCCCCCACACATCATCAATCCTGTGTCACGTTAAAGGACACCGGATATATGGGAGGGAGCCTGGCCTTGCTTCAAAGGCCTGAGGGCAGGATGGATTATGTCCTTAGGCCTGCTGCTGTCTCTTTACAAGTCAGACGGGAGGGTGGGCTCAACTTCCAAATGGTCCAGAGCACAAGCGGGAAAGACAGGAAGAGGTTAATATGTCCTGCTCCCCCAGGCTGCTGGCAGATGGCCCAGCTAGCCATGTGGGAGGTTCAGGTGGAGATGGGCATGGGGCCAGGGTGCTGGCGAGGTGTCAGTGAAGACCCAGCTCTGGCCCTGCACCCCCAGTCCAGCCATCCGAAGCTGGACTTGCCTGGCCCCCCACCCTCCGTGCCTGCATTTTGTTGGGGATCAGCCTTGGAGGTTGGCTGCAGAGGCGCTGTCTTGCCCTGCTTCAGCCATCTTGGGTCCCCTAGAGAGAGCAGTTACAGTAGTAGCTGGACAGACCGAAGAGGGGAGGGGCCGTTGACAGGGCGAACAAGAAGACAAGACCAGAATCAATTTTATAGACCTGGATCTACTCTTGAGCAGGGGCTATTGCAGATCTGGGAGGACATGAGTGTGGTCTTGTTGGGGCCGGGGCGGGGGGACAGGGAGCTCATGGCAGGACGGCTGTTTGAGGGTGAGATGGGAATCTGCTCCTACACCAGAGGGGGCCCCCTGCTTTGGCTGGAAGGCAGACTGATTGATTCCAGGGTCTGGGGGCGTTCCTCCACTCTACAAAAGCCCAGGACCTCCCAGCCCGCTCCAGGGCAGCTGTGCAGGTTAACCGCACGACCCTAGGGAGCGCTATGGAGGCTGAAGTTCTGCAGTGCGTGACGGGCACGGCTATGTGCGGTGGCCCCACCCCAAAGAGCCCTCCCCTTTCTAAGGCCTCATTTTGCCCTTTAATAACCCCGTGCTGGGATACTGAAAAGTTTGTAGAAGTGCTCTGACATTCCCATAGCAACCCAGTATGATGTCATAAACCGGGGATTAGCACATTCTAATGCCCAACCGGCAGACCTTCTTACCCTTCGTGCCCCTGTGCTAAGTGCCCAGCCGGGAAGGGAAGAGGAGAGAGTCTGAGGCCAGCAGGGGAGACGCACAGAAGTGTGCACAGGATCCACCCAGCAGTGCTGGGACTGAAGGGGGTGGGTGCTCACGCGGGGAGGAATGGAACAGACAGCCAAGGGAGCACTCTAGCTTTCCTGGGCTGTGGGACGAGTTCCAGACAGTGAGAGCTGAGGGCCTGCAGAATGCTCTGGGTGGCGATACCTGGCTTTGCTTACCGGTTGAGTTGGGGTTTGCTCTTCGGAACAAATCCTTCAGGAAGCTGAGGCCTGTGATTTGGGAAGAGACCTGAGTAGAGACAAGAGCACGTATGGGATGGTCTTGCAGCTCCCTCTGCAGCTCTCAGGGGTAGACGGAAAGCCCAAGGGGGGTGGGAGGCTGGCACTGGGGGGGTGAGTACAGCGAAGACTCTGGATGTTCCTATCTCTTCCAGGAGGGGCTGGACCAGGGGGCAGCCGGCAAGGGGTGGGATGGGGGGATGGCGCCTGTAGCCCTCTGCCCTCCTCTTCGCCCCGAGAGGGCCTTCTACCTGCTCGGTGGGCCATCTTCACGCACTCCTCAATCTTACGGTGTTCTTCCTGGCACAGGCCTGTGATCCTTCGAGGCAGCATGCCTCCACAAGGCCGGAGGAACTGACTGAGCAGCAGAACATCCTAGGGGAAACGGAAAACTGCAGTCAGTCAGCCGGTGGGCGTCTGAAACGGGACACCAGGGCCTCGTGGCTTACAGAGGAGGCCTTCCTACCCCAGCACCCCAAGGGGTTGATGTCTCCCTCGGGAACCAACCAGGGACCACACCCTCTACACAGAGCTTTTGCACACTGGTCTATTTTTGCCCTAACAAAATCTAAATCCCAAGTTGGTAAGATTTTCCAACCCCAAGGGCTCCCAGCATCTCCATGAGAATCTTTGAGAGATTACAGAACAGAAACTCTTCAAAAAGTGTTCATCTTTAGAGCACGGGCAGCATCTCTCCTGGTAATGAAAGGCCTGTTATTCTCCTTGGGCGAGGTAGGGGGCGTGTCATAGATATCCACACAAGGGGGAAAAACCACTACGGTTTCCACCCCTATAGCCTACAGGCCAGAATCCGCACAGACAGCCCCTCCACCTCTGCAGTTCCCCTGCAAGCGCAGGCAGCGTACGAGCTGGGGAGGAGAGGATCGGGGTGGTGACGTTAAGAGCCACATCTTCTAAGCCCCCATGGCCAGATGTGAATGGATTCTCTGGCTTCCTCTGGACCATCAGACTGCTTTGGATGAGTCGAGGGCACAAGGATAAACACAGCCAAAATCAAGCCAAGAGACCACTTCCCCTTCCAACTTTCACAGGGTGGCTGAGGGGGTTAAACAAAAGCCACGGCTTCCCCAAGGAGAGGGGGGCCCCGCCCACCGAGGGGCCCGCCATGCCCGTCTTCGCAGTCCTGTCCCACAAACCGATCTGCTGCCCTGGCAGGCGCCTCGTTGTATAACCGCAGATTTGTTTTAATCACTGGACAGCTCCTGAGGGACCCGGGCCCCCAATTCCCACCCCTGTAATCTTTAGAATCTGGTGAAAACAACTTGGATTGGATTATCCAGGACTAATAAACTGGGCCCGCAGCCCCAGCCCCCCACCGTAGGCTGCCAAGCAAGCTGACAGCTTTGTGCAGCTCAGGCTAACGGTGTCCTGAGTGGAAAGGGGTAAAAGGAAAACAACTGTAGCCTTTACCTCGGGGGGGATTGGATTTCGTCTGTTGGATAAACACAGCCAAGTCCATTTCCTGGAAATGGCTGGTAGAAGGAGTGCCCCATGGTGGTTAGGCAGGTGTGGACTTCACTTCCCCATCTTCAGCTGGGATTCTAAGTGCGGCCACAACTCCATTAACTTCTATGTCACAAGAAGCTGTGAACACTGTCCTGTGGCCTATAGGTTTCCTATTAGTCCGGGTAGCCATGAGCAGAAGAGCCGGTAGCAGAGTGAAAGGAGCACCCTCCTCCCCGCCCGGTGGCCCGGAGCCAAGGCTCCCAGCCCAGGAGATTAGTTGGGTCATTCTGTTCGGATCCCATGGGCATGTGGCCGCTCCTGCTCCCACCACCTGACCAGGACCTCTGCCTTTAGTCATCCCATTCCACAGAGCGGTACAGGGACAACTTGCAGGTCAAACTGGCCCAGAGCCTAATCACCTGAAACCTAAAAATAGGGTGCTTAATGTCACCAATAGAACCCTGAAGGACAAGTATGGATTTCTCTAGGGCTGCGTCCTTCCCCCAAGCCCGCCCTGTTTCTAGCGAGGATGGAGAGCAGTCGTCAGGATAGTAGGCTCTGCCTGGGTTTTGTATCCCTGGAGTTTATAGCCTGGCTCTGATATTAGCTGGGTGATCTGAGGCAAGTTCATCAACTTTTCATGCCTCGAAGTTCCTCGTCTGGAAATCAAGGATGAAAACAGTACCTACTTCATAGGGATATGGTGAAAACCAAGTGAATGAGGGCCTGTAAATGCGTACCACAGTGCCTGACACGGAGCCTGCACTGTGGGGGTTCCCATTCTTAGTCACCCTCAGCATCTTTCTGTGGAGAGAACAGAGAGAACAGGAGCTGGAGCAAACGGGAGTCTTTGTAGCTCCAGTATGGAGGGAGACAGTAATGTGTCCTCAGGTCACAGTGAGGACTCTCCAAATATACCCTCCTTATAAAAGGAGGAAAGCCAAATCCAGAGCCTGATTCCATCTGTTGGGAACACACCCTGCAAGACGGGGTTACAGGGCCCTGGTGGTCTGAACTGCCTGCAACCAGCGCCATGATCTGGATTAGTGACTCTCAACCCTGGCAGCACTGTCGAATCACCTGGGGAGCTTTACAAATGAATGATGGTCGGGCTCCACCCAGACCAAGCGCAGTCAGTGTCTGCGGGTGGGGCCCGAGGAGGATTTTAAAGCTCCCTGGGGCAGCCGGGGTTGAGATGCAGCAGTGGCTGGGGGGTGGGGAAGCCGCTGAAGTGAACCAGGGACTGCAACCTCCACGCCATGCAGAGCGTGTCTGCGCGCAGCTCAGCTCACCTCATAGCCATACTTGTGCTTCAGGTTCCACCGGCAGATGGGGCACTGGCCAGAGGGGTTAGGGGGGCTTGGGCTTTCCTTGGGAGTCCCCGTTAACCGGCCTTCGATCTAGGAGGAAGAGAAAGACAGCCAGTGAGGGAGAGGGCATGTGGAGCCTCAGATCCTTGAGCAACCCCCCAAATGGTGAGATGCCGGGGAGAGTTCATCTGTGGGGGCCTCTGTGGGAGTGGCTAATAGGTCTCTCCGCCTCCCCTGCGGCAGTGGTTCTGCAGCCATTGCATACTGGACCTCGGGGTGGCCACAGAGACGTGACCTGGTGGCATGCAAGCATCGTGGCAATTAGACAATGCTGGGGGCAAGAGGCAGCGGTTTGTTCTATCAGCTGAATGCTACCCTTCCTTCCTCAAAAACAAAACAAAACACCAGAACATTATGCTTCCCGCTCTGGAAAAAAGTAATACCTGCACAAGGTAGAAAGTTTCCAACAGTGCAGGGATACACAGTGAAAAGGAAGTCTCCCTCCCATCCCACATACCATGTCCTTCTCAGAGGAAACTGCCCTTTCCAGCTTCACGTGACAGAGGCCAGTCTATAGCAGCGGTTCCCAACCAGGCAGGATTTTGCCACCTCCCCCCTCCCCCCGGCGGACACTGGACAATGTCGGAGACATTTCTGACTGTCACGGCTGGGGGATGGGGTGCGCCGGGCATCCAGCAGGGAAGCTGCTAACCATGCTGCCCCCCACGACAAAGCCCTAGCCAGCCCCAAAGGCCAGCAGCTTCGAGGCTGAGAGAGCCCACTCTACGCCCTTCCAAGCAGGTACCGTGTGCATGCCTGCTTCCTTGCTCGCTCTTTTAGAAACACACATGGGAAGATATATTTGCCTGCCCTCCTCACTTTTATCATTTTGGATGCCACCTTTCAAACCCTGCTGAGGCCACGTGTGCAATGACCTCCGCCATTGCTCTGTATCCTGTGACACAGCCTTGGAATTACCAAGTGCAAGAAGCCAATGATCTGGGAGGCGGCTCTGATTACAAGAGGGGGAGTTTAGAAAGCCTTGCTGATTGAGGCCATGGATTATGAGAGGGAAGTTGGGACAGGTCTGAGGCTTTGGGAGGGAAGTAATACTGTCTCCTGGGGGAGAAACTGGCAAAAGGGAAAGGGGGCTGTGCAGGGTCCTGCTACCTGACTTTCTGCCAAGGCCACCGCAGCCACGCCAGAAACGGAGAAGTGCACTAGGGAAAATGTGGAGGTGCACGCTGGGTCTTGGGAGGGGGTTACGGTGGGCCTGGCGGGGGACACGGCTAACATTTATTGACTCCCCATTGCATGCCTGGCTCTGTGCTAATAACGGTTCAAACATATCACCTCATTTCACCCCCAAGACCTCGTGAAAGAAGATTCATGATCTTATGTTATAGATGAAGAAAGTGAGACCCCAAAAAGTGAGCAATGCCCGGTCAGCCGCAGCGATAATCTCTCCCCGGAGGCACGGATGGCCTTCCCTCCCCCAGTGGGTCTCACGGAGCCACGATGTCTCCATGTTCATTTTGCAAATAGCAGACTGACGCCTCACATGAGAAACACTCCATACTCAAAAGGCAGATATATTTTTCTCCACCAGCATGGAGTTCCTAGGGTGAATGCTTGTTTTGGCTTTGAATAAGGGAACCAAAAGAGGTGCCCAAAGGGGATGGGGGCCCCCTAAAAAGAACCGTTTTGAGGCTAAGCAGTGAAAAGGCTGAGGAGTATTCTGGGGAAGACCCAAAGAGGGAACCCTAAGGGCTCGTCCTGGGGTTAAGACTGCTTTGGGGGAGGACCGAGCTTGGCTGGCTGCCAGAAGGGTTAAATCCCTGGTTGACATGGAAGTTACGGAGGCTTCTGGGAGCTCCGTGGAGTGGCTGAGATTTCCTGGAAGCATGGAAGGCCATGTGAAAACAACGTTGTCTTTCAGGGATTATAGGATAATCTAGGCCCCATGACTCCCCGAGGAAGGGAGGTGAGATGGGCCCAACAAGGGAAAGGGGGGAGTAGGTGGATGAAGAATCATTCTAGCTTTTTAACCAAAAGACAAGCCAGCGTGCCGGCCAGTGAGCCCAGGGCCCAGAGAGTGTCACCTTTTAATGGCATCACTTAAGAAGTAGCTTGGTCCAGGCTCCCGGCCATGGGTCAACTTACTTGGGCTCTCTACTCTCACCACTGCCTTGGTTTCCCCTTTGGAAAACTGATTTATCCCCACCAAAGACCTCTGAGACCTTATCATACAAAAGGCCACTTTAATCAAACAACGGATGCCTCAGTCCAGGCACGATGACTGTTCCTGATTCAACCACATGACAGCACACAGCTTGAAAAACGTTAGACTGTGGGATTTATGGTGACGGAGCTGCTCCTGATGCCAGGAGTCCAGTTTGGGTTGGCCTTCCTCCTCCCCCCTCCCTGCCCCCCAGCAGCTCCAAGAGTTAAAGAGGTTGTAAGTGGCCAATTTGATGATACTTACTGTAGTCGTCTTCCCTTCTTGGATCTCCACCACTACAGAGATAAAGGGGAAAAATCAGGTCAGCCATTTAATAAGGAACAGGGAGTTTCAAATAACATCTCAAATTCTACACATGCAGAAAATCGGAGCCTTCGGTCTGCACTCTCCCACGGTCCCCACCTGGGAAAGAAAGCGTGCGGGGTTCATCTCCAAGTGCCAAGGCTCTATGCCCTCGAGGCTGGGTGGGGGCAAGCCTAGATGCCCAAGTAATACCATCTCTCTGGGATTAAGGGTCTCTACACTGTTTTTGTCTTTCTAAGCCAAGATTCATCTTGGTTCTAAACCAAGGGAATTGGCAAGATCCTGCCCTCCCGTGGCTAGCAATAATGACCTCAGAGTTAGGCTGGGTGGGAGTGGAAGCATCTAAAAGACCTTCAAAAGTACCCATTGCGTGTGTCCTTTCATGACGAGAATCACACAAACATGGCTTCTGACCCTGAAGAATGTGCAGTCTCTGATACAGGCCTGAACTAAGGCTGCTCCAGCGGCCCCAGGGCAGATAAGGAGTGAGAGCAGCTCACCCGCAGAACTCGGCTCGGGGAGCGGTGCTAGAGCTCTAAGAGGCAGCTGTGTGAGTTAAATCCTCTGCCCTTCTGCACGCGGCTCGTGCAGGGTGCGCTGTGCTATGCATGTACGCGGGAGCAGGTGGGGGCAGGGGTGGGGGAGAGGGGCCTGCAGACGCCCGCCCGGGCTGAGTTCTCAGGAGAGCGCTGCAAGTGCAAACGGAGGGGGGGTCCCTCATCGCTCTGCCCGGAGGAGAACTCGAGGGCAGGACGGTAAGTTGCACACATCCCTCAGGCTGTATGTATTTCCTCGCTTACTTCACCAGGATAAAGAATGACAACTTCAAGAATATTCCAAGGAAGAACCAAGCCAATGGCGCACGTTTGGCCAATATAATCAAACAAAGCTCTTGGAGCTTCCCCCTTGTTCTCCAGTGTCTTTAGAAAGAGAGGAGCCACTGCGGTTAGCGTGGGAAGCGGCACGCAGATGCTCAGTCAATGCTAGCTAGCACCAAGACCGTGAAACGGTCAGCACGGCCCCTTCTGACTGCTAATCACTGCTACACAAAACCTTGGTCTGCAGAGCTAGACTGCAAACCGTCTCCTTACGTACAAACACCGTATCGAAACAGCAGCCGGGCTCCCACAAGTAGTTTTACTCAGCTTCAGCGAGGCAAGAAGTAGTGCAGCTTAGAAAGAGCCTAAGGTTCCGGGGCGGGGGGGGGGGGGGGGGGCGCCTGGGTGGCTCAGTTGGTGGAGCGTCGGACTCTTGGTTTTGGCTCAGGTCATGATCTCGGGGTCGTGAGATCGAGCCCTGTGTCTGGCTCTGTGCTTGGCGGGGAATCCGCTTGAGATTCTCTCTCTCCCTCTGCCCCTCCCCCTGCGCTCTCTTTCTCTAAAAATAAATAAACAAATCTTTAAAAAAGAAAGGAAAAAAAGAAAGAGCCTAAGATTCTTAATGTTAAGAATCTAGTGAAAGTTATGGACCTTTTCCTGGAAATATATTCATAAGCACACATACAATCAAACATGTGTACCTAAATGGTAATGCTGGTTTTCTCTCGGTGGTGGCGGTACATGATTTTTACTTTGTTCTTTATGCCTGCCTGGATTTTCTGAAGTTTTAAAAATAAACAGTAAAAAGAGAGAAAGAGAATGAATGTCTAAGAAAAAAGTGAGGCAACTCTAACCCAACCGGAGGCCCTTGGCAGCATCTGTGATCACTGAGCTCTGTGACCAACACCTAATTGGACACAGACTGCCTGGAATTGTCCCCCATTTGTTTTCTGCGCAAGGCCATTCATAAAGCCTCATTACTCCAAAACAACCAACCTGAGAGCCCCTCAGTGTTCCAACTCCAGATACACACAAAGAAGCCACGATGGCCAGAAAGGCCCTGAAGCTTTCTCCAGAACACTGTAGTTAACTAATCAATTCAAAGACAAACTAGTTTTCTCCCTGTAAAAGAAAATGCGTCACCCCACACTCGGATCTACTTGTTCGGAACGCAGACCAGCCTAAACGGGATGTGGGTGAGACTCAGCCTGGTGCTCAGTCGGGAGGCCTGCACAGCTGCGGGGGGACAGTCACTGGAATATGTCAACCTACAGACATGGGGGAGCAGAAGCAGGGCAGAGCCCCAGCTCAGCAGGGCTTCCAGGCACCCCGGAAACTTTGCAAAAAACCAACCTGGGAGAGGGATGGAAGGCAACCAAATCTAAGCAGCAACAGGTGAGGGGGAAGTTTCTAAGAATCCTGGGAGGAAACAAAAGGAGAGACACATTCCTGGTACCACTTGAGCCAGCTGGAGAAGATGGCCTGAAACAAAAAGCGGATAAACACGTGGTTCCCCTCTCTGTGGAGGCACTTGGGTCCTAACCATGAGTAAACAAATCTAACAAAACACACATCACTCCCGGCAAAGAATCAAACCCTGAAGTCATTCCATTGGCCCCTGGAAAAGAGATCAAAGCCTATGGCCAGCTCCACTGTTTGCCAGCTCCCCACACAGCAACCCTGAGCCAGTGAATCATCTTACTGTATGCCAGGGGGTAAGACAATAGGCAGATGCTTATCTACTACAGACAATTTGTCAAACCAGAAAGAATGACCTGAGAACTCGTACAAGATTGAGAGTGATGAGGACGGTGTCTCAGTGCAGGGGCAGGAGGCCTGAGTGGAACCTCAAGAAACCCCTAGATTTTAAGCCTCTGAAAACAGGAGATAGGAATCAAAATAGTTTTGCTTTCCAGTGTGCATACAAAAACAGGTCAAAACCAAACCAAACCTGAGATCCATTTTGTTCCTGGCCTCCTCACCACTCAAGATGGGGGTAACCATGAAAAACTGGACTAAGACATTTAGGTACTGACAGACAACTTGTTTAGAAAAAGGTGGAATCACCCGTGTGTTCTGAAATATGGCTATTATGATGTAAACTAAGGAAAAACATGAAACTGGAGTTTCTAAACTGGAGTTAGGGGCCAAATCTTCTAAGACCAGCACTTCTCTCATACACATCAAATAACCCGTCCCACGTGAGACAACACATTTGCTGAGCCCCCAGGGAGTACAGCCCGGCCCCACCTACTATGGAGGGCTACAACAGAATAGGAAGACAGTCTTTACCCTAGAGGAGAAAAGGGAACGAAACCAAGTATGGGAACTTCAGTACAATAAAAGTCTACGCCTCGTAAAGAGGTCCTTTGAGTACTTCAATAAATACTCGCTTAGGATGGAGTCCAAGATAACTGAATTGTAACAGTCTAGAGCAAACAGTGCTGGGCTGAGATTGTAGTGAACGCAGAAAGACCTCGATGGCCACATAAACACAGACACAGTGAAATGCAGCAGTATCAAGACCCAACTGTTTAGTGAAGGAGGAAGGGAGGACTCATGAATGATGTGGAGGGCGCTGCTATAGGAAGTGCCCAGAAACCAAGTCCTTCTTGGAAAGGATCCATGGAAACCAAGTACCAAGCAGAGAATGACAGAACAGAGTCACTGATGGCTAAAAGGCACCACTCACAAGTCTTGGCGGAGGACCAGAGAGTGGAGTGTGTGTTTGGGACATGTGGCTGCACTTCCGGCCGTTGACTACTTTTCTCAAACTCCTTCCCCACTTCCCTCTGTGCATCTTTAATTCTACTACTCAAGTTTTCTGATTCTCCAATCACCTATCCCGTTCTTTCCCCTGGACCTCTGAGGGAACGTCCCTCTGCACTAGGCTTTTTCCACTAGCAGGTTCCTCTGGACTATGTCCCTTGAAGTCTTTGAGGCCCCCAACTCACACACTCCCCTCTCAAAGCTTTTAGTACAGGGCTGCCCATCCTGCCAGGTGCGTCCCTGTCTGAAATGCTAGGTCCTCCAGAAAGCCCCTCAGCTAACTGGAAGAGATGAAGAAAATTCCCTTCAGCCTTTACTCATTTCAACACGCTCTGCACTAGTTTCCGATAGATGAGCCCTGTTAATTCAGAGTCACATGTGTTTTTGTTTTAAATACATTTCCTTCCCAAGAGTGAGAAGGCAGGAATGAGATCTAACACAATCTTTCCCATAAAAAGCACTACACCGTCTTCAGCAAGTTAAATGATGAAAGCTTTCAGGTGGGAGAACCACAGGGCAGCCCTCCCATGGCGTACCATGGCAGTCTTAGTGGTGGAGAGGGAGGAGTGCTGGTTCTACTTCCAATGCCACCACTTACTAGCTGGGTGATCCGGGGCAGCTACTGAACTCCTCTGGGCCAGATTTCCTCAGTAATTTGTCAGTAATATCTGCCTTTAAAGACTGTTGAGAAGACGGAATAAATGTATGTGGAAAACCTAGCACAGTGCTTGTAGCAGGCACAGACTAAACCCCAATTTCCATTTCTGTCTTCCTTCACTTTTGTTCCTTCCACTATCCTTCTTGCCTTTGTGTGTCCCTCTTATCAAACTTTCAACCAGGCTTTCTCAATAGCAGCACAACTGACATTTCAGGCCAGGCGGTCCTTTGTTTGGGGGCGGGGGAGGGGGACGTCCTGGGCACTGTAAGATGTTGAGCAGCATCCCTGGCCTCTACCCACCAGATGCCAGGAGTACCAGTTGTGACAACCAAAAATGCTTCTAGACATTGCCAGATGTTCCCAGGGGACAAAACTGCCCCCCAACTGAGAACCACTGCTTTAGCCTGAGAGTCTCTACAGGCAAGAGCACGGAATGCTGGGTGCTCATAAACTCTGACTAAAATTAAGTAATGCTATTTGATACTCTTGAATATTTTCAGCAAACATCCAGCTTCCTGCCCACAACTTTAAATTCTGTGTGTACAATATTGTTTGGGTGTCAAATATACCAGCCGGGACCGGGCAGTCAAAATTAACTACATATTTAATATTTTACACCTTACACATAGAAGGTAGTATATCAAGACAAAGTTTTTTCATTTAAAGGCTTTGAAGACAGGTGGTTCTCAAGCAGAATAAAGAATACGGTAGTGCCTTCATGTAAGATCACATCAATTCAATTATTTAGCTTTTAGGTCTGACAGCAAGTAACAGAAGAGTTACCAACCCAGGTATTTATGGAAAGAAGTTCAAAGACCCATATGATCATACAGTCCATCAATTCACAAAATCTCCAACTGAAAAAATTCCAATCTCAAATATTCTTTTGTAAACAAACAGACAGACAAAAAAAAAAAAAAACTATTCCTCTTCCCCATTCTCTGGGAACATAGCAAAGAACTGTTTTCAACTCTGAATTTCACAATGGATATGTAAATTACAGCTATTAGAGCTTGACACTTTGGAGACACCCTCAAAAATGTTAAGGGTATATGCTTATTTTGCAGCAGGGTATAGATGAAACATCTTACCATGTCCTTCCTATCATCAGCATGATCTCTTTGGTACCTTTCTTTATTAATGGATTAGTTTATCTAATATTAACCACGCAGTATCTGGATTTTGTTGTTCTTTCTACTATATGTTCCATCTTTCCTTCATAGCTAAATTCTTCTAATATACCTATTTTCATTTCTTCATGAAATATCTCTTTGATTTCCCCAAACTGGGATCCAGCCCTCCCTTCCCCTGAATCTGCCAGATGGAGGTCGAGTCCAGCTGGTTGCGCTGCGCCTGGGCCTACAAGGAGCCCTGTCTGCCACTGCTGTTTGAAAGCCGAAACAGCTTTCTTTCTGAGACAAATCCAATGGACTCCTCTTTAGGTTCCTCTCTTTGGACTTTTCTGCTCCCTCTGACAACAATGATCACTCTTTTCCTCTCGGCACCTCTCAACTTTAAAGGATACGCTGGCCAATACCATGCCAGAATCTTAAAAACAAACAAACCCACATCAGTTCTTTTGCACATCATTCATCCATTCTGGCTTCCAGCAGTGCACAAAGGAAGGCTGCGTCCTGACAGACCTTTTCACTCTTTGTGAGATTCCATCCTTTTAAAAGCCTTTCAAGACACATTCCCCTCATTAAAACTTCCAATTGGGTTTCTGTTTCTGGTAACCAAATCTCCCTGTAGTTAATCATGTAAATACCTAACTTGCATTTACTGGACAGTATACATATCATCTCTTTAGAACCCAACTTCTCAGGAAAAGGGCTGAATTTTCTCTTTTTCCAGAATCCTTTGACAGTCTGAAGTACAGTATTTGGCCTTCAGTAAGCTCCCAGTTCAAGACTATAATCAGGCTGCCTTTCAAGGCTTAAGATTAATGAAAAGGAGAACCACCATCCAGCATTTGTCTCTGTTTCAGCTGTTCGATGGCTTTTCCACCTTAGCTTCCACCTCTCTGGGAGACTAGGGGCCGGGGCAGAAAAAGACGCCATCAGAGCACAGCATTTTCAGATGAGAAACTGGAAAGGGAGGCCCTGGGAAGGATAGCTACATGTCCTTCTCTCATGGTCCAGGGATTTTTTTTAACAAAGGAGGCGGCGGCTGAGAGAATACAGAAAGCAAAACTAACACGCTAACCTTTACCAAAAACTTGTCTGAATCCCGGGCCAGGTTTCTTCCTGCCCCTGCTAACTAAGCAGGGCTTTCTTTCCGTCCTTCCCCGCCCCCACCAGTAAGAACACTCGCGAGCGGTGGGAGGTCAAGATAATAGCATCAAGGTCTGGAAAGGGCTTTCAAGCACCCCCGGAGCGCCAGCATCTCCCGGGTTTCAGAACCGCGCGAAGGAAAGGGAGGGAGGGGAGTACACGGGGGCTGGAGAAAGCAAACTCCACTGATCTTTTCCTCAACCTTGGGAGATAACCGGGACCCAGGACTAACCTTCCCTGAACCCGCGAGCTGGAAGCCGAGCCCAGCTGGTCGCGATCGGGCCAGCCAGGAGCCCTCGGAGCAGCCGTCCACAGGGATACACCAGCACATTGAGGGCCGCCATCTTGAAATCCAACGGTGACCTCTTGTGCACTTCCGCTTCCGGAACGGCGCGCGCGCAGCCGCAGTGGTGAGCAGGAAGTGTGCGGCTGTGAGCTTCTCGCTCGGATACTCTCGCACTTCTTTTTCCCTAGTCTGTCCCACGGAGGGGTAAGCCTAGAGTTTTCTGTGTTAAGCCTGTGCTTCGTTCTGAGGGTCTAGGGCAGGTGTTCTGGCTCCCGTCTGCCGGTCCTCGAAGTGTCAGGTCGCTTTCGTACCCTCACAGGCTTTCTTTGTAAAATCACATACACCACCCCTATTTACTTAAAAGCTTTTTCTTCAAGTCAGATGTGGATTTTCTGCCTCTTATGGCTAAGACTAGACCTGTACAGTAGAGTTTGAGATCGTTAGGACTCTAGTTCTGGAACGTCAGGTATCAGGCAGACCTGGGATAGAATTAATTCCTAACTTCTCCACCAATCTGTGTCCTCCCCACCCCCCCAAACACACTTGTCTTTCATTCTCCTATACCTAACACTTACCTTTGGCCCCAGGGCCTTTGCATAGCTATTTCCTCTACGTGCTCTTTGGCCACCTGCTAAACTCCTTATTTCTCAGAGCTCAGCTCAAAATTTACTTCCACATTAGAGTCTTCCTAAACCTCCCTATTACTGGCTCTCAGCACCAGATAACTCTCCATTTTAGTACTTGGCATAATGGGGTTTTACCTCTATTTGTATAATACGTGTCTCTTCACCAGACTGTAAACTCCATGAAGGCAGAAATACTGTTTTTTTGTTGACTTATATCTTCAGCAGTTAATGCAGTGCTGAAACACAATAAGTGCAATGAATGAGTAGAATCTATCTCATAGGGTTGTGAAGATTAGATGAGATAAGACCTAAGTGCTCAATAAACAAAAGCTAATTAATAAGGCAATTACTGAGATGGCCCTCGTGCTAGGTACTTTTCATAAGTTTGATGTACTTTCATAATGAGAAGCTTGTAGTGCTATAAAGAAAACACAACTGCCCAGTTTTCCCTCTTTTGGATTTGCAGGATATATAGGATGCTCCCCTAGAGCTACATAAGAAATATACACAGCTCAATTCTTCCACTTGGTGAATAGGATATTCTTTTCCACCCTCCAAAATAAACCTGAAAGGGGATTTTCTAGTTATCCTACCCTGACTCATAGATGGAAAAATCAGGCTCATTAAATGGCAGAGTATTAAATGTTTCCTGATAAAGGGGAGGGAAGGAGCCCATCTTCCAGTTGGGACTGTCACCCTGGTGGACTAAGGAGATGCAGAACAGCTGCTCTATGGGGAGCTTGAGTGATATCGCCATAGACAAGGAAAACAGTAGAAATATGGCATCGGGTTACCATAAAACATCACATTCAGTAAAGGCAGATCCTGGAGAGAAAGATCGGTATGGGTGAATGAGACAGACACATGAATTAGGAGTCGTGGAGAGGGTTTTGGTGGGGTATTTTTCAAGATGTCCTGGCCAGGATCAGGAAAGCCTTGGCTTTTCCTATAGCTTCCACTTTCCTTCTGTATGATGACCTTGAGCCCTTCTTGCTTATACCATATCCCCTGTTTCTTTACAAGTCCCCAGCTTCTGATGATCCAGTAGCAACCAGGGCAGTAAGAGAGCCTCCACCCAGAGCTTATTTTGGACACAATGAGCTAAAGTATTTGAGTGCCAACCCTCTCTTCATTATCTTATCCTGACTTATTATAATCAAATTTTCTTTTAAGAAACAACTTATATTTTATACAATGACAAGTAATGTGATTACTGTAGAAAAAATAAAACAGTAAAGTAAAAAGTAAATATATATCATCCATAATCCAGAGTTAAACATTATTTACATTTAGCAAAATGAAATAATACTGAAATAATACTTTGCAATATCTTATTTTTCTGAACCTATTTATTATTAGTCCCTACATGAAAAAAAATTCTTTGAGACCAGATTTTGCTCAGGAGACTAGCTTTAAAAAAATTTTTTTTAGGGGCACCTGGGTGGCTCAGTTGATTAAGCAGCTGCCTTCAGCTCAGGTCATGATCCCAGGGTCCTGGGATCGAGCCCCGCGTCGGGCTCCCTGCTCAGCAGAGAGCCCGCTTCTCCCTCTCCCTCTGCCTGCCGCTCAGCCTACCTGTGCTCTCTCTCTATCTCTCTGTCAAATAAAAACCTTAAAAAAAATAAAAAAAAATTTTTAAACAAAGAATAACCTGTATAAGAAAGTACACAAATTATCAGTGTGCAGCTTGATGAATTTTCACAAAGGGAATACACTATCCACACCACCAAGTAGAACATTAATAACAATTCAGAAGACCCTGTGGTGTCCCCTTCCAGACATTATCCCCTCTTCAAGGGTAATCATTATCCTAATTTTTGGCATCATAATTTACTTTTTCCTGCATTTGAACTTTGTATAAATAGAATCTACATAGCATGTGCTCTTTTGTGTCTGCTTTCATCTACTCATCAACAACATGAGTGGGATTCACCCATATTGTTATGTGTAGTTGTTATTTATGCATTCTCATTGCTATATAATGTTCCACTGCGGTTATACTACAATTTATCCTTTCTCTTGTTAATAGGATTTGGATACTTTCCAGTTGGGACTACTATAAATTGTGCTGCGATGAACACTCTTCTGTATGATTTTTGGTGAACACAAGAACAGACATCCCTCAGGAATATATCTAGCAGTGGAACTGTTGGATCATAGGGTATATATGTACTTAGATACTAGATAGTAGATACTGCCAAACAGTTTATTTGGTACCAGTTGTGTATAAGAGTTCTTGTTGCTCCACATCTTTATCAATATTTGATATTTTTTTGTGCTTTTCATCTTGGCCATTCTGGTGAGTATGTCATAGGACTTCATTGTGTATTTAATTTACATTTCTCTGATGCCTAATGAAGATGAATCATTTTTCATATGTTTATGTCCTTTAGATACTTTCTTTTGTAAAATGTCTGTTCAAGTCTTTGGCCCATTTTATATTGGGTTGCCTTTATTTTTTTTTCAATGAAGTGATTTTTTTTCAAGATTTTATTTATTTTTTTGTAATAGAGAGAGGGGGGAGAGGGAGAGGGTATAAAGCAGGAGGAACAGCAGGAGGAGGGAGGAGCAGACTCCCTGCTGAGCAAGAAGCCCAATGCAGAACTTGATCCCACAACCCTGAGATCATGACCTGAGCCGAAGGCAGATGCTTAACCGACTGAGCCACCCAGGCATCCCTGCCTGTATTTTTCTTATTGATTGTAGAAGTTCTTTATATATTCTGGATACTTGTCCTTTGTTGGATATAAGTACAGCAAATGTCATCTTCCTTGCTGAGTTGCCTTCTGTAATATATTGTTTTGATGAGCAGTATTTTAAATTTTTTAAAAGATTTTATTTATTTATTTGAGAGAGAGAGTGAGTGAGAGAGCATGAGCAGTGGGGAGGGGCAGAGGGAGAAGCAGACTCCCTGCTCAGCAGGGAGCCCAATGTGGGGCTTGATCCCAGGACCCTGGGATCATGACCTGAGCCGAAGGCAGACACTTAACCAGCTGAGCCACCCAGGCACCCCTTAAATTGTTTAATATAGTGTAATTTATCAGTTTTTTCTTTTGTGGTTGGCATTTTTGGTATTTTAAGTAGGCTCCATGCCTAACTTGGGGCTCGAACTCATGATGCAGAGATCAAGAGTCACACACTAACAACTGAGCCAGCAGGTGCCCCTTTGGTTTCTTATTTAAATTTTTTCCTTTTCAAAATCATGAAGATGTTCTATGTTTTTTTTCCAAAAACTGTATTGTTTTACCTTTTAATTAGATCAAAACTCACCTAGAATTGTTTTATTATATGATATGAGATTGGGATTAAGATTCATTTTTTTTTTTTTTTTTTTAGGAATATTTAACTGACCTGGCACCATTTATTAAAAACATCACATATTCCCTCATTGCATTTTATCTGGTTTAGATCTGTTTCTGGAGTTTCTATTTGGTCTCTTTTTCTGTCCCTTAGCATTATTTTAAATGGCTGTATACTATTTCATTGTCTGGAAGTGTCATATCCCCAATTGCTAGGAATTTAAGTTGCTTTTACTTTGAACATATTTTCTAAGACCTATCTCCCTATTCCAAAAATAGCATTTTGTATTTCATCAGTGAGTCTTACATACCCCGTTCCCAGTTGGGTGTGTTGTGGACTTTTTAAAAAAGATTTTATTTATTTATTTATTTGAGAGAGAGAGAGAGAGAGAGAGCTCAAGGAGGGGTGGAGGAGGAGGGAGAGGGAGTGAGAGAGAGAATCTCAAGCAGACTCTGTACTGAGCATGGAGCCAGACTCAAGGCTTGATCCCATGACCCTGAGATCATGACCTGAGCCAAAACTAGGGGTTGGATGCTTAACTGACTGAGCCACCCAGGCGCCCATGGATTTTTTTTTAAATTTTAATTTTAATTTTTAATTTTTTAAAAATTTTATTTATTTATTTGACAGAGAGAGACACAGCGAGAGAGGGAACACAAGCAGGGGGAGTAAGAGAGGGAGAAGCAGACTCCCCACTGAGCAGGGAGCCCGATGCGGGGCTCGATCCCAGGACCCTGGGATCATGACCTGAGCCGAAGGCAGACGCTTAAAGACTGAGCCACCCAGGCGTCCCTGGATTTTTTTTTTTTTTTAAAGTAAAACCGTGCTGTGGAATAAGAGGGAGTGAGGGCCCTTCTCTGGGGGCTGCAGAATGATAGCTGCTATGCAAAGGAAGGGTCTTTTCAAGAGCCAGGGTCTCTGGGGCTGTTGGCAGAGTCACTCTGGTGCCTGGGGCGAGCTGTGTGCATCTACATTAGCAGTTCTGGACCCTGAAGAGCAGCAGTGACCCTGGGATACATGGAGATGAGAGAAGGGAGGCTGCTGAACCAGCCACTCCTTAGCTTGACAAAATTTCCTATCCATCCCTTCTTCTGAGGAGCCCAGCCCCCTTGCTTCCACCCCATTTGCCAGGGAAGTCTTCCTTCTTTTGTCCATTACTTGTCCTGGATCCTATATCTTAAGTCTGGAGATAGCTCACATCCCCAATAAACTGTCCTAATGAAGATGTTTGGGGAAACATTCACAAGGGATGAGACCAGAAATGCTCATTTTGCCAAGAGAAACTTACACTAGCAGCAGAAACAGTCTGGTCTAGAGACTTGCTCCCAGCCACCAGGCCAGCCAGCTGGGGCCAGAGCAAAGACAAGAAACTGGGAAGCCATGGGTGGGTCAGCCTGTCTATGGCTTTGGGGCTGAGGAAGTTCTGGTCCCAGCTGTGGATGAAGATGCTCTTCCAGCCTTCTTCCCACCTCGCCCAGGAAGAATGGGTCAGAGCCAAGAGCCACACAGATGTTCCCTGTGAATGACAGAGACAGTGAAAAGGCGCGGGAAGGTGGAGGGAGCTGATCTGCTAGAGACCAGGGTGGGAGGGGGCTGCAAGAGAAGCCAGGGGAAAAGGCTGACAGAGTGAATGACTGTCATGTTTGCTTTCTCCTAATTAATGTGGTTTCCTTACAAACCCCTGCTGATTCCCAGCTGGTTGACTCAACCATAACAACACGTGGCCTGCCCTGCCCAGGCCAGGAGCCCAGGCTGTGAACCTCCCAAGAAGGGTCTGGTTTCATCTGCAGCAGTTGCCCCTCCTCCCCAACTGGCTTTGTGCAGTTGAGGGAAGGGACAACACCTCAACGGAGAGCATGAGAGGTTGCGGGGGACAGCCAGGGACTGCCTGCTTTGGGCTCGCCTGGCTGCTCACCTGTGTTTCCTGTGACCTTTAAAAAAGGGCAGTTTCTTGCTGGTCTGGCAGGGCTGCTGCCTCCAAACAGGTATGAATGGGGGTGGGTGAGGAGACCTTGGGCAAAGAACCCCTTGCTTGGTGGTGGCCTCTCTACAGGCATGCCCTGTTTGACTCAATGGGCCTAGAAACAACTAGGCTATGTCTAGAGTCCTGGGCAATTCAGGGCTTTCCATCGGTTTTTCAGAGTTGCTCCTCTTCCTCGCTGGGACTTTGATTCTGTCCAAGTTATTCATCTTATCCCCTCATTTGTTCATGGATTCATTGGGCCAGCAAGTATCCACTGAACAGCTACTGTGTGCCTTTTGCAAACAAATGATTACATGCACCAGGGGAGACTCTCAAGGGGTAGAAGCTCTTGTCTGACAAAAAAACATTATGTGAACTGGACGATTGCCCTGGGATCTATTTGCTTCCTCCCCCCCTTTTTAAAAAGCATTTTTTATTAGTAAAATAAAATATGTTCAGAAAAATCATATAACTTCAACGTACCATACAAGGGATTAATTAAAAGGCAAAATGGATTCGTTTCTATGCTGGATCACTAGGGCATGCTGCTGCCAGAACAACAGCTGGAGGGAGGGGGGATATATGAAAGAGAAGTGAAATTGGTGAGAGGTGGCTTTAGGGGCCTTCAAAACCTTTCAGGAAAGTGAGGCCAGAGGAAGGGAGGCCCCAGACAAAACTGCTGAAGGCAGAAGAACCATGAGAGACGATGGACTCTGAAAAACAAACTGAGGGTTCTAGAGGGGAGGGGGGTGGGAGGATGGGTTAGCCTGGTGATGGGTATTGAGGAGGGCACGTTCTGCATGGAGCACTGGGTGTTATGCACAAACAATGAATCATGGAACACTATATCTAAAACTAATAATGTAATGTATGGGGATTAACATAACAATTAAAAAAAAAAAAACCCAAAACTGCTGAAGGAGAGAGAGGCTGCCATGCCCTTTGTGTGTATTCCCCAGGCACAGGCCAGAATCCTCTCCAAGTGAGTGCACCCTGGTAGGGACCCCCAGAGCTCACCTGGCATTAGCCTCACTCTAGCTTCAGCCAATGGTTGGGGTCAGTGCCACCCGCTCAACTCCGTGTCCTCGCAAATTAAGTCATTCTGGCTGTGGCTAGACCTTTGTGCAGAGGGCTGGGTGCCCCTTTGGAAAGGGTCTTCACATCCCTGTCAGGTTAAGGAACTCGTCAGATTGCTTTCTCTGGGTGCCTGAATCCAATTCTTACATAAGGGGGGAGATTTTTACCTCTTAGAGCACTTTGGAACTATTGGCGTATTTTTGTGAATAGGGACAAAATGGTACCCTAGGCAGATGTTGTCCCCTGCTTGCACATGAGGGACACATACAAAAGCAAAATGGAAGAGCTGCAGCCTGAAAATGAGGCTCTGCTCTACCCACTGGCCGCCTTAAGTCAGTAATGCTCTCTGGGCCTAAGTTTCCCCCTCAGTAAGGAGTCCCATCTGGTTCTAAAATTCTGACTCCATAAAGACACAGAGTGAGAGTGTCTGGTCTTTAGCTTCCTCCTCCCCTTTCTGCTCCCATTCAGAGATCTCACTCATTTTGACCCTTCGGCTCTCACCTTGACGCTGGTAAGTCCGAAATCCATAGCCCTGCTCCAGCCTGTCTCCAACTCTCTATAGAGATTTCTATTTGGTTCTTCTGAAGGAGCATAAATGTGCACCGTGTCTAAGTGAGGCCACCGCCGCCTTCCTGATAACTATCAGCACTTCTGTCAGTCTCCCTGTGGCTCACAGAGTCACCATCTACTGTCCCCATCCAATCGCCAAAGTTTTCATACATTTTGCACATTTCAAAGTTACCTCCTGATTTCCCCTCTTCCTCACCATCTCCATTTCTGTCATTTTTCCAGTACCTCCGTTTGCCTTGCCCCTTGCCCTGTGCCTCCCTTTCCAGTCTACTTGACTGTCCCCGTCTAATTTTCCCAAACACGCCTGGGCTCTTCCCGGCTTGATGGCATCTTGTCGCTTGCAACTGGCTTCTGAATCTGCATTTTTAAAGAAGTCCTGGAATACTAACATCTGAGAATTGCTGACCAAGGGAAGTAAAGTCCCAGCTTCACACACAGGGCCTTCCTCGAGGTGGCCCCCCCTCTCCCTCTTCCCTCTCTTCTCCCACAGGGACTCTCAAAGCCTCCCCTGTGCCCATTCCCCCCCCAGCCCCCTTACTGTCACTATGTTCCTCTTCAGGGGTGCCTTCCCTTCTTTCAAGGCCCGGCCCACTTCTCCCCTCCTTCCTCCCCAGATTTCTTGTATCTGAGCTTTCTGGGTATTCTCTCTTGCCTACCTGCCCCTCCAGTGCTAGGCTGCTCCTACCTCTGGTGACTTGATTCCACGCTATTCCACACGAGCCAGGACTCTCTGGGCTGTAAGTGAGTCATCAAACTTACAGGAGGACATTTGCTACCTTTTTTTTTTTTTTTAACATTTTATTTATTTATTTGATACAGAGAGAGAAAGAGGGAGAGAGCAAGCACAAGCAGGGGGAGTGGCAGAGGGAAGGGGAGAAGCAGGCTCCCCACTGAGCAGGGAGCCCGATGTGGGGCTCGATCCCAGGACCCCGGGATCATGACCTGAGCCGAAGGCAGACGCTTAACTGCTTAATCAATTGAGCCACCCAAGCACCCCCATTTGCTACTTCTTATAACCAACCCAGGAGAGGCAGGGTTCAGTGGGGCCTCGGGGCAACTGGAGCCAGAAACTCAGAAACACGGGGCCCATCCTCCCCTTCTCTCATGTCTCTATTTCTCTCTGCATTGTGCCGTTATTCACTCCTCTCTGTAAGGCTGCTGGTGGTTCCTAGGCTTGAGACAGGGTGGAGATCCTAAGATTGGCAGGCCCCAGGGGAATGCTATGGAGAAGCTGCAGAAAAGGCAAAAGAGGATATGTTTCCCCAAAGAAGGGGGAGTACTGTTCCAAGATAAAGGGAAAATGCTGGACAGAAAAATTAGTCAATGGTCACCCATTTGTCACAGTAACTGTGTTAGTTAGGATTCGGGTCAGCTATGCATGAGGAAAACCCCCAAGAGCAGTGACTTAAATAAGATGCAAAGGACTCTGGAGAGAGAGACCCAGGCTTTGTCTAGCTTGTTGCTCTGCCATCTTATAGTTCTAGAAGACTGCTTGAGCGCCAGCCACTCTGCCCATACAGTCTAGGGAGCAGAAAGGAGAAATGAATGAAGAACGGCCCGACTTGCTATCCTTTAAAGATGCCTCCTGGAAGTTGCACACACTTCAGCTTATATCCCTTGTATTGCCAGAACTTAGTTCTATAGCTATACTCAGCGGTGAGAGCTTCTGAGAGATGCCTTAATTCTGGGCAGCCACACGCACAGCTCAGAATCAGAGGTGCTCTTACACGCTGAGGAAGAAGGGTGGGATGGATCTTAGGCGACTAGCCCGTGCCGTGACCATAATCCCTGAGGTGCTTCAAGGGGGCATTTCCAGCCCATGGGGAACACACTGCTAGGTAAGGTGACCGGCTCCATTTCTGGACAGCCCACATCCACCCATCTGTGACTTATACCTGCCGGGTCTCCCTATGCCCTCTAACTCTTTTCTACACTATAGTATTTACATTTTTAGAAGACAACACTGGCATCCAAGTCAGTTTTGGTCCTATCACCCTTAAATTCTGTTTTTCTCTCATAAGTTCCAGACCCTGGTGTGCAGCTGAGGCTGGTCAGTATCTTCCTTAAAAATGTGGATCCTTCAGTGGGGCTCAGTGCCCCAGATGTTCTGTGACCTGTAGAGGATATAATTGGGCTTTTGGTATCCCCATCTCAACACCCTACATCTGTTAATGTGCCCAAGATTGAGGGAGAATGTGGTATCTCATGTCTGGTGGGCTAATTGCCGACTAACTTCACACTTACCCTCACGTGGTCATCATGCTGCCAAAATGCTCGCATTCCACACTCTGCTCCCCCGGCCGGCTGAGCCCACAGCAGGTCTTTACAAGTGTCTAGAGCCTTCACTTAATACCTTGACTGTCAGCTGGTGGATTTGCTTTTCCTTCTGACTTCTGCCAGGGTCAGGAGCCATCTTTCATGTTCCCATGGAGCTGTTTATTTTTTGTCTTTCTTTGGGTAAGGTTATTTTCCTAAGTAAGGTGCAAGGTCTCTCAGAACAATGGAAAGCACCCTGACTTCAGAGTATGTTGCAGATTGGGCTTCTTAGAAGTGGACTCTGAGGCGGAGGCTAGCACGCAATGGGTTTTTTAGGGAGTGCTCTTAGGACCCATGTTTGCTAAAGGGAGGGAAGGAAGGAGGATCGGACAGAGGGAGGGGGCAAGCTGCAATGAGGTCTCAGTGAAATGTCCCAGCCTCCTACAGGGAGCTCTGAAGCTGGGATGACCCTTCAGGATTGTCTCACGTAGGGACAAGAGGGCCAGGTCTTTTTTTTTTTTTTTTTTTAAGATTGTATTTATTTTATTAGAGAGAGAGGATGAGAGGGAGAGGGGGAGCAGACTCCCCGCTGAGCATAGAGCCCGGTGTGGGGTCCCAATCCCAGGACCCTGAGATCATGACCCAAGCCAAAGTCAGACACTCAACTGATTGAGCCACCCAGGCGCCCCAAGACGGCCAGGTCTTTGTATTCGAATGATGATGAGCCATTGGATGTAGGTCCCTTTCCGCTAGACATTCTCCACAGGAGTTGGCAGCTCAGGGCTTTCGGCCTGCTGCCCTCTAAGCAGCTGGAAAAATAGGTCCTTTATCTTGAAATGGGGTCTGAACAGGGCCTCATGGCATCTACCCCGGAATGGAAGAGCTGGGGGCTCTAGAACTGCGGCTGACCAACTGGGTCAGCCCGGACCAGTCCTTTCACCTTGCTGAGGCTCAGTTTCTCCTCTCATAAAAAAATGATGTCTGGGGTGCTAGCAGGTGGCATGGCTGAGGGTGGGCCAGGTTCCAGCTGTGGCCGGAACTCTGCCTAAAAGGCCTGCTCTGAATCCAGAGGTGATTCCCATGCCCTCCCCTAATCTCTGGCTTGCTCTGGTTTACTGTGGGCATTATCCAAGGGCCAGGAGGTCACTAGGGTCCCAGGCCAGGGATGGGCATCGAGATGAGAGGGGGGCTGCCTGAGGGACCAGCTGGCAGGGGCCCCTGGGGAGCTCTACTATTTGGAATGGTTTTCCTCAGAGTCCTGGAAAGGCCTGGCAGGGGACAAAAGTCACAGAGTGGTTGTCCGGGACTGAATTTTTGTATTCCACCTTCTCCCTCCCAATTTATATGTTGGAGTGCTAACCCCCAGTATGATGGTATTAGGAGGTAGGGGCCTTTGGGAGGTGATTAGGTTTAGATGAGTCAGGAATGTGGAGCCCCAGTGTTCACGTTAGTGCCCTTATAAGAAGAGGAAGAGACACCAGAGCTTCCTCCCTCTGTCTTGGGAAGACCTGGTGAGAATGAAGCCATCTGCAAGTCAGGAAGCAGACCCTCACCAAGAGCCAAATCTTTTGGCACCTTGGGCTTCCCAGCCCCCAGAACTGTGAGAAAGGAATGTCTGTGTGTGAACCCACTCGGCAGCAGGCTGAGCTGACGAAGACCCTGGTGGTGGCAGGGGAGGAAGGAAGCGGCTGGAGAACCCCTGACGGTCACCGCTGAGGATTAGAGTCAGGAGACCTGAGTCTCCGTGATAGGTCTGCCCCTCACTGGCTGTGTGACCTGGGGCATGTCCCTGGACCACTGTCGACTCCAGTGACCTCCTCTGAAGAATGAGGTCAGGTAGGGTGCCTGGGTAGCTCAGTTGGTAAAGTGACTGCCTTCAGCTCAGGTCGTGATTCTGGAGTCCTGGGATCAAGTCCCACATCGGGCTCTCTGTTTGGTGGGGAACCTGCTTCCTTCTCTGACCCTCCCCCATCTCATGCTCTCCCTCTCTCTCCCTCTGTCTCTCTCTCAAATAAATAAATAAAATCTTTTTTTTTTTTTTTTAAAGAATGAGGTCAGGTAGAAAGTCTCTGAGCTCATCTCTAACTTTGTGGTTCCATCACTCGAGAGCTAATGTCCTTCCATTGCTCTTCTGTCGCCGGGGCTAGGATGGGCAGAGACTGGGAGCCAGCGGAGCAAGCTTCCTCCTCAAAGGCTGTCTTTGGGTGGAGGTGGGTAGGGGTGGGGTGGGAGGGTGGTGCGGGAGATGAGAAGACTCTGGGGCCCAGGGTCACAACCCTCCCTCAGTATTGTCCTTCCTGGCTTGTGGCAACTTCTGGGTGAGCTTTGGATCTGACAGTTTCAGGGTGAATTTATTAAAGTTAAGGGTATTAATAATAAAAGAATATAAACTAGATTTTATCTGTGACACGGATACTCATAACCACGTGGTATGTGCTCTGTGCACGGCTGGTGTGTGTGTGTGTGTGTGTGTGTGTGTGTGTGTGTGTGTGTGATGAAGAGAATGAGAATGAAAGAGGGAGATCTGTCATAACTTGATGTTTGGGGGACGCCTGGGTGTTTCAGTCGGGTTAAGCATCTGCCTTCGGCTCAGGTCATGATCCCAGGGTCCTGGGATGGAGCCCCGCATTGGGCTCCCTGCTCAGCGGGGAGCCTGCTTCTCCCTCTGCCTGCCACTCCCCCTGCTTGTGCTGGCTCGCTCTCTCTGACAAATAAATAAAATCTTCAAAAAATATGACTTGATGTTTGGAAAAAATGCCACTTTTCCCCTTTGCTCACAGTTTCCTTTTGACCCCTGAGAAGATTTTTGGTTGTATTTATCACCATACAGCTGCCAGCCTTGGAACGTGAGAACCCAGGGGAGGAAGTGGAGCCAAACTCTGCTCACTCCTCTGGGTGGCTGGAAGGCATCGAGCAGAGGGAGAGGGAGACTGCTTTCTTTCCTTTTCCCTTTCTAGCCCATCTGACCTTTCAGTGGGACCTGTGTCCTGCTCCCCTCCTCTCTTTTGCCCTGAGCAGAGGAGGGAGATAGATGGGATTCTCCCTGGGGTGGGGGTGGGGGAGCATGGAACTCATGCCTTCCAGGCCAGCTTGGTCCTGGGGTCTGGGGGCGGGGGAAGGACATGGGGCCATTCTATGACCCCTGGCTCCCCCTGCCCTTGCCCTTGAAGGCCTGTGTGTATCATCACCTCAGGCTCCTAGGCTCCTAGGGTCTCTGATGGTGGAGTCCCCCCTTGTCTCATCCCAGGCCTGGGAGGCAGGAAGTGGCAGCAGAGGGTGTTCCCCTCTCTGGAATGACCTCCCAGCTCTAGATAGGACAAATGACTTGCTTAAAGTGAGTAGTAGCCAGTTAGAGTCAGAGTCCTAGTCAATCCAGTGACCTGCCATCTAGAAATAGATTGTATTTGTTCTCTCTGGTTGGGAGGCGGGAGGGGCTGGAAAAATTCTGTTTGGCTGGTCAGGTAGTCCTGGGGTACGGGATATTCCCGTGGGCACCGGCTGAGTTCCCCTCGCCCTGAGTCTTCCCAGGAGCTGGGGGCATAGGGAGCAGAGCTCAGGAAGGAGGGAGGGAGCGGCCAGGATTGGGGGGGGTGGGGTGGGGAGGCAGAAAGGGAGGGAAAGGGCTTGGGGACAGAGGGAGCCGGAGAGTGAGCAAACAATGTCCTGGAAAACAACTTGTTTCCCCTTCCAGGAGCCCTGCCTGCCTGCCTTCCCCGCTAGAGACAGTAATTTAGAATAACGAGTCATAATTTGATTACATTCTCTTCCAGCCTCGCAGAGTAAACAAGGTTCTCCGTGGAGGGAAGGGGCAGCAGGGCCCAGGCTTCTGTCACACTCCCCTGAGCCTGGACAGGGGTTTCCCCTCCTGTCGCTGTCCCTCTTTTCCTGGGTGTGCTTGAAACACCGGTGGGCAACTTCAACCCCCATTTTTTACCGAGCCTTCCATTGTCCTTCTGGCTCCTACCCCTTCCTCTCCCTCCTCCTCTCTGCCCTCCCTGATCATGTCCCCACCCAGAAGCCTGCATGCCGTGTAAATATTTAAACCCATCTATTATTTCCTGTTTATTAGTGGTGTAAATCCTGGGCTCATTCATTGTGCATCTGTCTTGCTGTATCTATCTCAGAACGGGAGGCCCGAAGAGAGGGCCACGTGTCTGCTCTTCCCTGGGAGTAGCCTCCCTCAGGCCTGTACTCAGCTGTATGACCAAGTTTGACTTCGAATGTTTTTCCCCCATGTTTTGCTTTATTGTGGTAAAGTATGCATAACATAAAATGTCACATCTGAGTGTAAAGCTCGCCGTATCAAATACATTCTTAATACTGTGCAGCCATCACCACCATCCATCCCCAGAAATCTTTTCATCTTGTAAAACTCAAGCTCCCTCCCTATAAGTACTAATTCCCCATTCTGTTTTCCTCTCGGTCCCCGGTGAGTATGTTCTACTTTCTGTCTCTATGATGTCGATTACTCCAAGTACCTCATATGAGAGGAGTCACACAGTACAATTTGTCTTTTTGTGCCTGGCTTATTCCACTTAGCATAATGTCCGCAAGGTTCATCCATGTTGCGGTGTAAGTTAGGATTTCCTTCCTTTGGAAGGCCGAGTAATATTCCGTTGTGTGTAGACCACATTTTGCTCCTCCATTCATCCATCACGGACACTGGGGTTGCTCCCACGTTTTAACTGTTGTGACTAATGCTGCTATGAACACAGGTGTACAAATCGGCTTTTATTTTTTTATGATAAAAGGCTACCTTGTATTGCTTGCTTGCTATACACTCAGGAGTATGCAGACTTAATCACTTAATTATCACAAGTACTTGCCAGGTGGCAACTATTCTGTTTTTTTTGTTTTTTTTTTTTAAAGATTTATTTATTTATTTATTTATTTGAGAGAGAGAATGAGAGACAGAGAGCATGAGAGGGAGGAGGGTCAGAGGGAGAAGCAGACTCCCTGCCGAGCAGGGAGCCCGATGTGGGACTCGATCCCGGGACTCCAGGATCATGACCTGAGCCGAAGGCAGTCGCTTAACCAACTGAGCCACCCAGGCGCCCGCAACTATTCTGTTTTATGGATAAAGAAATTGAGGCTCTGAGAAGCCAGTTTGCTCAAGGCAGAGAAAGGGGGAGCGAGGACCAGCACCTGTCCATGCTTCTAGCCATGGTCTTTCACTGCACTGTGTTGATAATGGACTTGAAGAAGGAGTCTCAGGGTATATTACCAGTCCTGCAGCCCCACGAAGGACAGACTCTGTCCCCGACCCTCTTCCCAGTGAGAGGCTCCATCCTCCTGTCTGTTTGTGCCCCCCAGACAGGGCAGCCTGGACACAGGACCCTGTGGGGCCCTGGATGGACCTATGAAGCCCAGGCAGACCCCAGAATGAAACAGCGTCTGATAGCCTTCAGGCTGCCGGCATTTCTGTTGTTGCCTCCCCATCAAGGGTGAGGGCAGTGAGGTGGAGGGCACGGGTCAGTGCGTCATTAGAAGGGTGGGGAGCGGAGGGAGTGGGGAGTCCTGGGGCCCCACAGGGTGGGGTCAGGGCAGTCATCATCCATCCCCACCCCCAGCTCTCCCCTGTGACTATAGCATGTCTCTCCTTGATGTCCTTGCTCCAAGTCCCACCCATCATCTCCCCACCCCCACCCCCACCTCCCCCAGTCTTCCTGAGGGCCCTTGAAATCCAGGCTGGTATCCTGGTCTAGAGAATTTCCAGGCTGGGCTCTACCCTAAGGTATCCAGCCTAAGGGGCTGCTTGTAGGAGAGCACATTGGGGTGAGGGGGCTCTGGGCTCTGTCAGCCTGTCCTGGATTCCTTCCTCTGAGCCAGCCTTGAGCCAAGAACTCCAAGGTCCGTGTGGGAGTAGCAGTGGGTCAGCTCAGTTCCCACGGCAACATGCAGGGTGGGGGCTGGGGCCCGGCAGATGGAGGCCTGCCCTGGGCCCTGGAAGACAGGTTTGCTGCCTCGCTGTGTGACCTTGGGCCGTTCTCCTCCCTGGGTTATAAAGGGCTTGGTCCACATCACTGGTTCTCAAACTGCCCTTTAAAATCCTTTGGAGAGCTTTAAAAACTACTCTTGACTTGTTTTCAGCCTCAGAGATGCTGATTTATTTGGCGTAGTTTGTGGCCTGAGCATCAGGATTTTTAGATGATCCTCAAGTGATTCGAATTTATAGCCAAGTTGGAGAATGACCGTTTTAGATAAGTGCAACCTCGGGGAGGTAGTGCGGCCTAGTTGTTGACTACATGGCCCATTTGTGAACTGACTACTTACCCACTATTGTGTAATAAGTGTTTAGACAGTGCCTGGCACATGGTAGATATTCAGTAAGCGTTTATTGAATAACCAAAAAGAGCCAGACTCTGGGTTTGAATCTGCATGGGAGACAGCGCGGGAACTTTCTTTGCTCTACTTGCTTTGTTTTGCAACATGGGGACAGTGAATAGAACTTACTTCATAGGATTAATATGTATAAAGCCTCGAGACGGTGCCTAGCGTACGCTAAGCACTCCATAAAAGTTTGCTGCCATTTTAAATCTCTAACCTTATTTTCGGGCCCCGCCTCCCCCATGAAAGGCTCTCTCTTACTCTCCTCGGCGCCCCTGCTGGGGTTGCAGCTGATACTAGTGAGGCTAGCTGGATCCAGCATTGCACATCTTTGGGGCCTAGGGCAGTGTCTGGACCAGCCATGCAGGAGGTCATCACCCTTTCCCTTCCCTTAACGTGTAAAACATGTAGACAGAGTCTTGTTTGGTACAAAGGGCAGGAGGGGCTTGCAGACCATGACGTTGACCGACAAGGCCCAGAGTTCTCTCCTTCAGATCCTTCTTTGCCCTGCCAGCATGGTCTTTCTTTCTTTTTTTTTTTTTTTAAAGATTATTTATTTATTTATTCATGAGAGACAGAGGCAGAGGGAGAAGCAGGCTCCCCGCAGAGCAGGGAACCCGATGCAGGACTCGATCCCAGGACCCTGGGATCATGACCTGAGCCGAAGGCAGACGCTTAACTGACTGAGCCACCCAGGCGCCCCAGCATGGTCTTTCTAAGCCAGAAAGAAGACCACGTCACTCTCTTGCTTACTATGCCTCCGTGCTTCTCTGGCCCTTGCAGCGTGAGCCTGGGGCCCTGCAGGGGCCTGCGCGGTGCCCAGCCTTCTGTCTCCCTCCTCTCTCCATCCCTCATCTGTGGCTGTACCTCTTGGACTCCACATGCCAGTCAGCCCAGATGAGCCGCAGTCTCCCACAACAGGAAACATATTCTGCCCGGGGAGAGGTGGGCTCCGGCCGAGGCCTGGAAAGCTCATGCCCGCCCCTGCCCCCCTGCCCTCTTTCACTTTTCTTTTAAGTTTCCGCACAAACGTCGCCTCTTTTAAGAATCCTTTGCTGACTCCTGCATCAGCTGGGCTCACGGATTATTTAGTTATTGTGCTTCCTCATTCAGGTGCTGTTTTTCTCCACCAGAAGGGTAACTGCTACGTGGGCCTGCGTCTCTGGTGCCCGGCCTGGGGCTTGCGGCTTCGTGAGCTCAGTGGAAGTTTGTGAGATGAAGAACGGATAGATGGATGGATTTGCTGGCCCGTGGACTCACTGGTACGTTGTACCTGCACAGCTGAGGGTTGTTGCACCCTCAGGGGATGTGGGAGCGCCTATGCTTGGGCCAGGACTTCTGTGAGCACACACTTGGGAGCACGGGCAGTGGGGAAGGGGGCCAGGCCCCTTTGGGGTTGGCCCTTTGGGAGCTGGAAAGGCCCTGCCTTTTTCTGCCCTTTGCCTGCTTCCCGACAGCCTCACCGGGGGCCTCTGACGGCTAAGCAGGGATGTGGGGTCAGATCAATATTTGTCTTTCTTCAGGAGCTGCCCTGCTCCCTACCTTGAACCTCTGGCATTGGCAGCGGCTCCATGCTGGACCCAGTGAGGGACGCCACCCGTAGACTTCTGCTGTTAGGGCTCTCGGCGTAGGTGAGAGCCAGAAGACGGTGAAAATCTTGGAAGGCGATCTTGTCCAGCTTACTGCTTCCAGGCAGGCCTGGACTGAGAGCGGTCTGCCCTTTCCTTTGGAAGTCTCTGGAGGGGTGCCTGAGTGGCGCAGGCGATTAAGCGTCTGACTCGTGATTTCGTGATCTCAGGGTTGTGAGATGGAGCCCTGAGTTGGGCTCCACACTCGGCGGGGAGTCTGCTTGAGATTCTCTCTCTCCCTCCCTCTCTCTGCCCCTCCCCCCATGCTCCCTCTAAAATAAATAAATATAATCTTAAAAAAAAAAGTCTCTGGGGGCGCGTGGGTGGCGCAGGCGATTAAGCGTCTGCCTTCGGCTCAGGTCATGATCCCAGGGTCCTGGGATCAAGCCCCTCATGGGGCTCCCTGCTCAGCCAGGAGCCTGCTTCTCCCTCTGCCTCTTGCTGCTCCCCGCCTCGCTTGTGCTCTCTCACTCTTGCTCTCTCTCAAATAAATAAATAAATAAAATCTTAAAAAAAAAGTCTCTGGAGAGGGAGACTCCATAAGGCCTTCCCCCACTTCTCAGTCCCAAGCTCTGGCTGGGCTCCACCCTCCCCATCTCATTTGTGCACTGGCTGGGCTGGATAGTGTGGCTTATATTGTGGCCACGTGAGACAATTTGAATAATTGGGAGCATATATTCTGGGCTCAGACTGGGTTCAAATCCCAGCTCTGCCACCTATTAGCTGTGATGTCGGGCAAGTCCCTCAATCTTCTGTGTCTCAGTTTTCTTGTCTATACAATGGGAATGATAGTAAGGCTGTCATTGCGAAGATTGAAGGAGTTAATGCATGAAAAGCATGTAGAGGAGTACCCAGCACGTAGTAAAATGCTCAAAAAATGTGAGCTGTTCTTATTCCACAGCAGCTGTCTTCCCGGAGATTTGACGTGGTGTGCACGCAAGCACCTGTGATTCGGGGGTTAAGGGTGAACGAGACAGGTGCCTGCCCTCCAGAAACTCACAGTCCAGATGGGAGGCTGGCACCAAAACAGATCCGGCAAAGAAACGAAAGGGCCGTTTAATGCAGAAGTAGCTGCTCTTTCTGCTTTCTAGAAATGTGCTATGTTTCATGTTAGGGAAGTGGTTCTTTTGTGGGGAACACACAGCAATGGGCCGCTTGGGTGAGAAAGGCATGGCCTGAGTGGGTGAGGATGAGGTGAAGGCAGAGTGAAAGTTTCGCATGACCTGAGGTGTTCAGAAAACTGTCACGTCTGGGGCAGCTGGGAGGAGAGCGCTGGGGGTAGGGTCCTCCAAAGAGGGCCAGTGGGTGAGGACCAGCAAAGAAATCTCCAGGGAGAAGTCTCATCTCAATTTTTAAAAAATTGTTTTTTGTTAGTAGGGAATATGTTTGCATATTTCAAAGAGTTAAGTGCACAGGGGCGCCTGGGTGGCTCAGCATCTGCCTTCGGCTCAGGCCATGATCTCGGAGTCCTGGGATGGAGCCCCGGCCTTCCTGCTCAGCGGGGGGTCTGCTTCTCCCTCTGCCCCTCACCCTGCTTGTGTTCTCTCTCTCAAATAAATAAATAAAATCTTAAAAAAAAAATTAAGCACACAGAGGTGTATACGCACAATGAAAGCTCTCCCTCCACCCCTGCCCCTGGGCCACTAAGCTTACCGCCAGTTTCTCATGTGGCTTCCCGGAGATCTTCTATGTATATAGGGCAACTCTATGTAAACATATTTTCCTTCCTGCTTTTCCCCCTTTCTTTTGCAAATATGTCATTCACAGGACCCTGCACCTCGCTCTGTATTTACTCAGCATTTGCTTAGCTTTGCATTTCCTTAGTGATCAGCCCGGGAGCAGCAGGGCTTTCTGGTTTTCTGACAGCTGTGCTGTGCTCCACTGGGTTTGTGTACAGAGGTTTATTTACCCAGAGTCCTACTGTCTCACCTCCATGGTCAAGTCACTTCCTGCTCTGTGCTGTAATTTCCCCTTGTACCCTTGAATCTTCAGGAAAGTCAGCCACACAGATGTGGGCCTGGTGAGGCTTAGGAGTGGATCACCACACGGCAGAGGGCTTCACGAGGAAAGGTGTGAGAGGACGCCCCATGCCCAGCCCTCAAAGATGCTAGGAAGGGCTCTGACTCCCCACAGTGTGTGGAAGGGGGCTCGAGGCTTCCTCCAGGATGTCATAGGAAAAGGTAAATCAAGGAGGCCCAAGGTCAAGCAAGCATTCGGATTTGAGATGCCTGGGTTACTCAAATAATGGTCACATAATTAGAAACGTAGCCAAATATGATAGGACAGGTTGAATACCGGAGCTAGAAGGGCCCTTGGAGACCGCTGAGCACTCCTCCCTCATGGTCATAATAACACAAATACCTAATATTTTTTGAGCCCTTCCTCTGTGCCAGGCAGCATTCCAAGTGTTTGTGCTGATTAACCCATTAAATCCTCACACTAAACTTTGAGGTGGATGCTACCATTATCCCCGCTTCAGATAAAGGAAGTGAGACACAGAGAGGATACATAACAGTCCCAGGTTCACAAAACTAGTAAGTGAAGAGCTGGAAATCAAGACCCGGGAGTCTGGTGGGGAGCCCAGGCTCTGAAGCGTCACACATTCTACCTCTTACACAGGTGAGGAGACTGAGCCCAGAGCAGGTGCTACACAGCAAGTTGAGGGCAGAGCCTGGGGGTCTAGAATCCACGACCCCTTTTAGGACCCTCTCTCCAGCACACTGCCTCAGTTTGCCTGATGTACTGGGGAGCAGGGCGGTGTAGGGAGAGGGCCAGCAGGGGTGTGGCTCTGTGGGGATGAAGAGAAAGACTGTGATTAGGTCTGGGTGGCGGTCAAGAGGACGTCCTGGTGCTTGGGGTCATGTTGAATACCTGACATTACAGGTGGGTCCGGGGTGTGTCCCGAAGACCCTTACTGTTGATTCAAGAGACTCTCAGTGCTCTTCCAACCGTGGTTTGTCCATTTGGTGGCTTCTCTGTGGCCCAAACTGGCTCCTTGCCCTGTCCCCAAACCTACCAGGTCCCTCTCTCTGCACCTATCATCAGTGGTATCACTTTACCACATGAGCAGGCCCTACAGTGGTTTTGGGGGTGGGAGGCATTCACTCAAGGAAGTAAAGAAACCATGTGCAGGTTAGAACAGTGAAGACTCCTGATGTTCTCAGCACCCCCCCGCCCCGCATCGAGGTCTAATGGAAGTGACTTGGGGGTTGGAGATGATAGCTTCAGGACTCTCTGACCTCTTCCACAATGGGGCACTTCTAACAACTCTCCTAGTTAGGCTATGGAGCTCCCCGCCTTGCTGATCCCTGCTCCCCAGTCACAGCCCAAGCATCTGTCTGTCTGCTGCAGCTCTGAGCTCACCTGCGAGTCTATCTGTGATTGAGAAATCAACCCCATTCTGGTTGGTGAAGACTGTGATGGTAGCAGGGCGACCATCCCGTCTCTGCTTCCGCCTGTTCTTCCTGCTCCCAGCACGCTCCGTGTGCCCTTCCATAGCTCTGCCCATGTTGGACTCGCCCAAGTGTTGTGAGCAACTCAAGGGCATCTGAGTCTCCCAGCCCCCACCACAGCACTTGGCACTTAGTAGGCACTCATTAACGCCTATGCAAGTGATGAGTGAGTCCTCCAGCCTGCCACTGGGTTTTGGAGGAACCCTGCATCCCCTCTGTTCTCTAAGTCTGGCCCCTGCTGAGCACCCCCCTTCCTGACTCCCAAAGGAGCTCGCGGTTCTATCTATCCTGCCTTCTTCTTTTTTTTTAAAGGTCTATTGAGATGTAATTCCCATGCCATACAGTTCACCCACTGAAAGTGACAATCCAGTGGTTTTAGTCTAGTCGCAGAGTTGTGCAACCATCTCCACAATCAGTTTTAGAGCATTTTCATCACCAGCCAGCCTGTCTTTTGGCAGCACCCACCCTCTCAGCTTTCAAACACCCACAGGTCTTCCTCAGCTTAAAAAAAAAAAAAGGCTCTCTTAACCCTGCTCTGAACTCTGTGACCATTGTGCAATATGTTTCCCTCTTTTCATGACTAAACTTCTTGAATGAGTGGTTCACACCCACTGCCTTAATTTTCTCAGATTCAATAAACATTTTTAAAAAGCATCTACAAAGTGCTAAGCCAGAGGTTTTCATATATATCATCTCATTTAATCTTCAAATTCTGCATGACCTGGGAATTATCTTATTTTAGAGGTAAGAAATCCAAGACAGAAAAGTGACTTTTCCAAGGGGCGTGGTCAGGATTTGAACCCAGGTCTGCATGAATGCAGAGTTGGTGCTTTGTCCAGCTACATACCATCTGTGCTACAAAATCCAGCTGCACAGTTGACCTGCTGACCTTCCCATTCATCATTTGGGCGAGGTGCTCCTTGAATCCCACCACTCCTCAAATGACCTTGCTGGTGCAACCAGATTCATGCCCTTTATGCCAGGCTCATTCTTTTCTCCAAGACTTTGTTCAAGCTGTGCACTGGGCATCCTTTTCTTCCTCCCTTCAGTGTTGGAATATCTGAAAATCCTTTTTTAAAAGATCTGGCTCAGATCTACTTTCTCCATGAGAACTCGCTGTATCTTTGATCAAGCCTACCTGCTCTGGGGCGCTATAGCTTGTCCTGTTCCTTATCTAACAGCTTGGTCTTGTTGTTGAAATTGTTGTGGGTGCGGTTCTAAATCTCCTGGGATTCTGGAACCACATGGGCAGCCTACCACCCTACCTTGCTGTGTTATGGAAGGAGCAGGTACTAAGGAAGTGTTCTGGAAGAAAGGAAAGAGAGAAGGCAGGCAGGCAGGCAGGCAGGCAAGCAAGATGGAAGGAAGAATGTGGGGGTGATATGGTGGTAATGATAGTGAGGATCTCAGGAGATATGGATGCAAAGGTGTTTTCAATTGTGAAATGTATTTTAAGGGCAAAGTAAAACTTGTCTAAGCCACACAACCGTATGTTGCGTGCTCAATGATTACTATTTGCATTAAGTTGAATGACCGCCCTCCCCCCTGCAACAGCCCGTTGCTAGAGATAGCGGAGGTATACTTGTATCCTCTTCTGGGTAAAGAGTCTCCAGAGCAGGGATTACATCTGTCCCTGATCACTTTCCTAGACTTACTTAGCACGGGACCTGACACATGGCAGCCCTCCAAAATCATTGACCAAAAGAATCTCCTAAGATGTGCTGTGCCAAAGGTATCTTGAGGATATATATATCAGCTCAGTTGTCTCATTCATTCAAGAAATATTTATTAAGCACCTACTATGTGCCAATCATAGTTCTAGGTACTTGGGATGCAGCAGTGAACAAAACAGATTTGCCTGCCGGCATGGAGCTGAAATTCTAGTGGGCAAGAGAGACAATAAAGAAGAAAATATAAAAATAAGTAAATCATAGGGTGTATTAGAAACCAATAAAGTCTTTGGACATCAAGTTGAATAGGATAAGAGGAGAAGATTGAGAGTATTGAGGGAGGAGTGGTTACAGAAAAAAATAGCTTGGTCAGAGTTGGCCTAATTGAGGTGAGATTTATGATTAAAGGAGGGAGCCATGGGGAAATTTGGGGGAAGGAAAACAGTTGAAGCAAAGGCCCTGAGGCAGGAGTGTATCCAGAGTGTTTGAGGCCAGTGGGGCTGGAGTGGAAGGAAGAGTTGGGGGGAGAGGGCAGAGGTCAGATGGGGTGGGTCCTGGAACCCATTGTGAGGCCCTGGCTTTTGCTCTGAGTGGGAAATAACACTGGAAGGTGTTGAGCGGAGGGATGAGGTTGGCTTTAAAAGGTCAACTCTAACTCTGGTTACTGTGTAGACCGTAGGGCCCAACGGCAGAAGAAGGGCGACCTGTGAGAGGCCATTGAAGTGATCCAGGGAGGGGGGATGGCAGGTTGGTGTGAGCAGAGTTTGGGAATGATGGGTCTGAATATATTTTGAAGGTAGAGCCGACAAGGCTTTCGGATGATTGAAGGTGAGATCTTGGGGACGTGTATCAGTGGTGGCTCCAAGATTTCTGGCCCAGGGGGTTGGAAGGATGGAGTTGCTATTTGTTGTGGTGGGGAAGCTATGAGTGAAGGGCCACTAGAGGGCAAGGTCAGAGGTTTGGTTTTGGACATGTGGGATTTGAGCAGTCCGGTGGGCACCTGGTGGTGCTGATGCATAGGCAGTTGATTATTCAGGCCTAGAATCCTTTGCTATGAATGGACCTGAGTCTGTCCTTCAGCACCTGTGCAGTCCTGCTGCCAGGCACGGAGGGTGCTGTTCCCACAGACTGAGACCCCACAGCAGATGGGGTGGCCCTCTTTCTAAGGCTTGGTTTCCTCCTTGGCAAGATTGGTGCAATAATACTCATTTTGGGGGTTGTTGTGGGGGGTCGAATGAGATAGCAGCCATAAAGCATTTAGCTCTCAGATGGTAGCGAAAATATACTGAAGAACCAACTTGGATCAGCTCCTGCACACCAGTCATCAGCTGGGTTGGGGCTTGTGGGGCAACAAGAAGGGGAACCACTCTGGAAGGGGGTATGGGGCCATCCAACTGCAGCTGACAACGGCTCCTTGGGTTGGGGACTGAGTGACCGTTCTCTGAGTGTCCCAGCCAAGATGATGAGCGGCAGGCTTTTTGGCTGCCTGGGGGCACTGCCGCTTTACAGTTTTACCCGTAGGAGCTATTAACCAGTCCTCGGCTTTTGAAGACACATATGTTCTAAGGGGAGGCTATAGGATTTCCTCGGCTTTTCTTTCAGGCTCAGCACGTGGCCTGGTGTGCAGCAAGCCTTCGATGAATGCTATATTTGTCCTTCCCTCCACATCTATAAGAGGGTGGCTGAGAAACCCGTCTTCCAGAATTGCTGTGAAGATGGCACGCAGAAGCGTATAAGGAGGCATCGTTGCACAGTGATGACATTTAACCCCTGGGGTACAGTCTCAGAGAGATGTTCAATAGCTTCCCTAAGGCCGCAGGTGCTGGGGGTAGAGGCAGTCTCCTTCAGGGGGGCATCTTCCGCAAGTTTAGGAAGCGAGGAGGGCAGAGCTGAGCAGAGAGGAGGGAGGGTCAGACTCCACCTGGGGAGGGCGTGTCTTCCAGAGCAGGTCCAGGTGTGGGGTGGAGGCACTAGAGAGTGAGACTTGAGAAAGTGGGGCGGGGAGCGGAGCGAGGGGAAGGTGTCCCGAGCAGCTAACAGCAGCTCTTAGAGAGGAGGGAGGGAGTGCTTGTAAGTGCCGGCCAGACCACCGAACCCTTCTGCCTGCGGGGAGGTGCCTTGCCTAGCTGAGGCTGCTCAGGGGAGGCTGCTCAGGGGAGAATAAGGACCTTGCTCAAGATCACATAGACCAATAGTGATGTAGCTGGGCTTGTGACCCAGCTCTGCTCAACCACAAAGGCTGCCTTCTCTCCACCACACCACGTGGACGTCAAGAACCCCAGGCAGCAGGGGGGATGGACACTATCAGATGACCCTTTGGCAATCTCTTCCGGCAGAAACATTCTCGCAGTCTCCGCTCCCTGGTCTCCCTCCACACTTGCCCCTGCCTCCTCCCTGTCTTTCCCTCCTCATTACTCAACCCCTAGTAACCCTACCAGCTGTCCGGCAGGGCCAGGGGAGGAGGAGACTGGCTCTTCTGGGTGACTCACATGAACCCTCTGTGGCCTGCCCACCTCCCTCCCACCTACCAAAACAGTGGTGAGGACCCCCCTCCTCCCACCCTGTCCTCTGCAAGCATCCTCAACCGAGGGGTACTTCCCGGAATTAGCCATCAAGAACAGCTGGAGCAGGGAGGGGGGAGTGGGAGAAGGGATGGGAGCTAACAGCTTCCAGATGTGCCAGGGCATGTGAGCCAAGGGAGCCTCCAGTCCAATGGTCTCCTGCCGTGGCTGGGAGGCCAGGATGGGCTGGCCTCCACGGCCAGGACTTCAGAGTTGCCAAGGCAGCTGGGCAGATCCCCTCCTGGAAAACGGCACGCACACCCATGTGTGCAGCGTGAGGGAGCCCTCCGTGCTGCACCTGCAGGGGCCCGTGGGAAAGCCCCTGCGGCTGGCTGCTCCCTGCGGCCTGGTGGTTTTTTTTTTTTTTTAAACATCCAACTATTATTTTATTTATACCGCTATGCTTAAGTTACATGGAAAAGACAACTAAGCAGCTCTGCCCCATTTCAGGAAAAGTTTCCAATCAACACCAATTAAGCAGTGACAAAGAACCAGGAACGGTGACATCTCTGGGTCCAGACAGACAAGGCAAGGGCGCGCTCTGATGCCACAGTTCATCTCCAACAGGACCACGGCAGCATGACCAGCACCAGCCATGCCAACACCGAACCTTCAGCACTCGTCGAACATTCGGATCTCTTCTCCGAAGCTAGCAAATCAAGGGAAATAATTGGGTTAAAAGGTTATTTTTTTTTTTTTAACGAAGCCCAAATAAGTGTAAAACGAGGCCCAAATAAGTATAAAACTTCTCGCAGTTGCCATCCGAAACGTACACAAAACACACCTTTTCCCTAACAGTGTTAGTACTAACCCCGTCCACCTTGGCTACCCTGCCCGTGGGGGAGGCACAGAGCTCAGCGGCTTGGAGGGCAGCGTCCCTGCTCAGCCGCTCACCAGCTCCGACTCTCGAGGTAAACCGCCCAGCTCCCTTAGCCATGCAGTGGTTCCTACTTCTTGAAGTTATTATTAGGGGTGAAATGTCACAATCTATGCAAAACATGTAAGGCGTTGCCTGGCATGCCGTCCCTTCTTACCGTTTAGAGGACACCTTCTTTGTTTCAGAAGCTATGCCATTTTAGCCTTGCAACTTGCAAGTTAGCTGTGAGTACCCCTGTTTTTATGAGAGGAAATCAAGGCTCAGAGAGGCTAAATTACCTGTCCAGGTTTACGCAGGTGTTAAGTGGCAGGGCTGCGACATCAAGCCGGGCCAGTTAGATCCTAAAACCCAGGCTCAGTGTACTGCGTCCCTCCCTGCGTATTTCTTTACTATTTTTCCATCAGTGGTAAAAAAAAAAAAAGGCTGTAGGACCTGCTAGGGGCCGGGGTGGGGGGGGCATCATTTTCATTCTCGCTTATCTGAAGAGGACTGATTTGGAAACGTTGGCAAGAGTTTGGGGGTTCAGAGGGGCCCCGGAAGGAGAAAGCAAGTGCCCGAGAAGGGGGCACTAAGAACAGATTTCAGGAACGTGGAAGAAGCAGGGGACAGGGTGTCCCAAGGTTGGAAGGCATCCAGGTTGTCCTAGGGTGGCCTCAAAGAGGACCCGGAGCCCCCCTGAGCAAAGCCCCAGGGTCCATGATTGCTCTTTCCCTGTGTGTGTGTTTCTAGCTTTGCCAGTTGTTGCTCCCCTTCAGCACGTCTTCTCCTTGGCTGGGGCGGGCGGTGGAGGGTCTCCAGAATTCCCCTTTGTCAGATGGGGAGGACGGGAGAGCAGGGAGGAGGAGAACCAGGAGTGAGGGGGCTGGAGCTGGCCAGCAGGGAGGCCTGCGATTGGCCCAGCTCCCGGGGCCTGCCTTCCCCTCACCATTCCCTCCCCCTGCCCCCCAGGGCTCCTTGGCCGCACAGCCTGCCAGTTGGGACCCCGCCAAGCCAAACAGCTGCCAGGGGGAGAGGAAGAAGCATTTCCGAGCAGTGAGGCCCCTGCGGACTCCGACTCAAGCCTAGAATCCCCCTTTGTCACCGCCAAGTGAGAAAGAGTCTGTAGACATGCATACAGGCATGCACACGTGGCACCCGGGAGCCCGGGGCACAGGACCTGAGGACCTGGGCTGCCACGGGGGTGGGGGTGGGGGGGTGTCCAGGAGCAGGCTTGGGGAGGGAGAGAGGGACAGGGGCCATGACTGTGCCAGGTGGGAGCAGGGGTGGGGGAATTAGGTTTGGCTCACTCAGAGGTGAGGGGTGTGTGTAGTGGGTTGAATAGTCCCCCCCCAAAGTTATATCCATCCGAAACCTCAGGGTCTGATCTTACTTGGAAATAGGGTCTTTGCAGATATAATGAAGGTAAGGATTGAGATGAGATCATGCTGGGTTAGGCGGGCCCTCAATCTAGTGCAAGAATCCTTATAAGAAACAGGAAAAGAACATACAGAAACCCAGGGGAGAAGGCCATGTGAAGAAGAGCCACATGAAGACAGGGGCCGAGGTTGGAGCTCCAGCCAGGGAACGCCTTGAGCCACTGGAAGCTGGAAGAGACAAGGAACGATTCTCCCTCTAGAGCCTTCGGAGGGAGCACCACTGTGCTGACACCTTAATTTCAGACTTCTGGCTTCCAGAAGTACAAGCGGATACATTTCTGTTGTTTCAAGCCACCAGATTTGTGGCAATTTGCTATAGCAGTTCCAGAAAACTAGTATGGGGGGGGTGCATATGGGAAAAGGGTTGGGGGTGGGTGGGTATAGCAGAGCTCGATAAGAAAGGCCTGGAAAACAGAATGAAAAAGATTTATTATTTATTGTGCTACTATTCTGTGCCAGGCACTTTTAAAGATGCTTATCTCAGACCTTACAATGATCCTGCCAAGAAGAGTTATGATTCCCATTCTTTGGTGAGGTTCAGACCCAGGTTTGTTTTCTAATAGCTGGGATTCCAGCACTGCATCCTCTGTCTTGCAAGCCTGGCCTCGTCCCACTTTCTCTCGAGGGGAGCCTCAGCCGTTTCTGGGTCAGATACGTGCTTCACGTGGCGGGGGATGGCCTCCAGAGGTCCAGGAGGGGAACATAGTAGGCCTCACTGTGGAACAGGGCAAAGGGTCATTACCCCATTATTCTGGGGCCTTCGGTAACCGGACAAGCTCTATTCACCGCTGCTGCTGTAGCCCTCGGGGACACTCATGAGGGTCTGTTCACGTCCCTGAGCCTTAGGGAGGGGAGCGAGACACCGGCCCCTACTCGCCTCATTCCCGCTGCTACGGCCACCGGCACCATCCCACTGCTGCTGCCATCGCCAGCCCCTCCATCACCACCACCTCCCCCGCCATCATCACTGGTACCATCACCACCATCACCACTACCTCCATCCCCATCACGACCACCGAAACTTCTAGAACCACTGTCAGAGGCAGCACTGCTGCTTCCGGGTCATCACCTCCATTACTTCCGCTCTACCCTGCCACCACCACCATGACTGCCTCTGCCGCGTGAGGTAATGGAGAGGCTAGAGGTGGGTCAGGGAACTCGGCGGGGATGTCCTGTGATGGGGCAGCTTGAGCAGCAGTTAGCAGGGGAGGGAAGTCAGAGTCAGGATGTGTCTGGCTGACAGACGTGATTGGGAGTGAAGGACTGCTCTGAGTCCAGGCTTGTTGAGAGAGGAGGAGAGCCTGCCTGGCTGGAGTAAACACTTAGCGGGACAGGCTGTCTTCACAGGCGTGGGTTCAGCGGGTGGAGGTTGTCTGAGTGACATATCTAGGCCCTGCCTGGCTCGTGCGCGTCTCTGGGGACGTGGATTTTGGCGGGTCCCTGGCTCCTGGCCACCTGCCTGGCCTGGCCATGGCAGTGAGGTCATGCGAGTGGCTGTACTGGGAGCACGGGGGGCAGGGTCAGGAGGAGGGGGCCTGCCCTGGCTGGGAGGGGAAGAAGGCCTCTCTCCCCAGGCTGACCCTATCAAAAATGATGAAGTAAGCACGTCTTGATGCTCCTTCCCCCAGATTCCCCTCTCCTCTGCCTGCCTCCTCCTCACAGGCCCCTGGTGCTATGGGCTCTGAGTTTCTCTCTCCAGAGACACCTGGCTATTCAGTTCAGCCACCTGAGGGAGTACCCGAACCAGATAGCTCTGAGCTGGGGGCAGGGAGAGAATGGACTATGGGAGAAGGATGTCCCATTTCTCTACTCAGCTGTGCAGCCCTTCCTTCCACCTTAGGCCAAGTGTGTGTGTGTGTGCGTGTGTGTGTGTGTGGTGGGGGTGTGGCAGAATAGGGCAAGTGTGTGTGTGTGTGCATGTGTGTGTGTGTGGTGGGGGTGTGGCAGAATAGGCCAAGTGTGTGTGTGTGGGGGGTGGGGGGGTGGCAGAATATTCCAGAAGCTCAGGCCACAGCTGCTCCCCTTGCCCCTTCCCTGCATGCCCAGCCACTTCCACCACCTTTAAGGATGGGACTGACCGGCTCTGGGAACAGCCTCTCTCCATCCTTCCAAACCCCTGAACTGTCCAAATGCCTGGCTAATCCCACCCTCTAGGATTGCGCTTGAGAGCTTCTGGAAGTGAGAAACAATACTATCGTGGGATGCATTTATCTCTGCATCAGGCGTGAGAGCCCGGCAGACAGGCTGGCGACTGGAGGGGCTGAGGGGCCACTGAGTCCCAGAGACGGGATTGGAGGGTGGGGTCAGTGGACACTGGGGAGGGGCCACGGCTTGCCCCTAACCCTGGGAAGTGGGTGTGGCTGAGCCACTGCCCACTTGCCACTGCAAATCACTCCTCAGGGGAAGGCTTTTTGCTGGGTTAGGAAGGACCTTGGCAGATCAGGAGGACCTTTTGAGGTCCACACAATAGTGACAGCAGGTGTTTATTGGGCACTTACTACATATCAGTCCCTTTCCAAGTGCATTTCGACTCATTTAGTCACCCCAACATCTCTGTGAGATTAGTATAATTACTGTTATCTGTATTTTAGAGTAGAGGAAACTGAGGCACAGATAGTTTCCAATGTTTTCTGAGTTATAGTGTTGAGAAGTGAGCCTGGGATTTGTGCCTAGTCTGTCTGAACTCCAGAGCTTATGCTCTTCTCTACTCCAGGGTGGGGAGAAGACAATGGCCTGAAAGACCCGTGTGTCTGGACAACTCTTGTGTGTCCGTGTGGCAGCCGCCTCTTTAATTCTTCTCTGTCAAGAGGTGCAGCAGTGTCTCAGATCAGAGACAATAGTCAAATTTGCTCACTTACTCAGACCCCATCTGGGTGTGGGGTGGGGGCAGGAAGAGGGTCTCCTGGCATCCAGTTCCTACCAGCCCTGGACTCCCTTTGGCTTTCCCTGCCTGTGCTCACCCCCACAAAGGCAGTGGGAGCGATAGGGTTAGTTCTCACTACCCTTCCATCCCCTCTCCTCCAGTCCTCAGAGCACCTCCTGAGCAGCACCTCAAATTATCCTCCTCATGCACTAAGCCCTTTCTTCCCTTCCAAACCCCACCCTGGAAAGCCTTTATCTATTTATCCAGTAGATGTTTGCTAAGTGTCCACTATGGGCCAGGTAACTTGCCGGGTGTGAGAAGACAGGGATGGATACAGCTTGAGTTCTGCCCTAAGGAGCTCAAACCGGTTCTTCATTCCTTACTCTCCATACTTTATCACTTAGACACACCTTCATGCCTTTGGAGGATCACCAGAGGTGGAGATCAGAGGTGGAGAGAAGGACTTTTCGCAGGTCTGGAGATCAGAGAAGATCTGGGGGCACCAGAGCAAGCAGCAAGAGTGGGAGCTGGAGACAGCAGGCCCCACAACAGATGTACCAGGCCCTGGAACCCCTTTCTTTAGACAGCTACTTGGGCCGGTGCCTGAGTGGGAGGAGGATGGTGGGTGCCATCTTCCTCCTCGCTGGAGGAGACTTCTTGCAAGACAATAACCTGTTTGCTGAGCTGGAATTCTGAAACCTGTTAGGGCTAACTTGAATAGATGATCCCAGATGATCACCTCTTTAAGGGAAAGAGAAGTAGAGTCACAGAGGCTGGGATGGAGGCAGGGGAGGGCAAATTTCTATGTAGGGGAGTAGACTTCATTAGAGAAGCTGGTGAGCTTGAGGAGTTGGATCTTGTTGGGTTAATCTGTTATGGCAAGCAACTCCAGAGACTTGTGAAATGGGTAATAATCTCGTTTATAATATTAAGGTCATTCATCCATTCATTTCATCAGTGACTGCCTTATTCCAGGCACTGTATTAGGAACCAAGGATTTAGTGATAAAAAGATTCAGTTCCTGCCCCCTTGGAAATTGTGTTCAAGTAGAGAGAAAGACAATATACTGATTACTATACAAACAGTTGACTTCGATACAAATTTGAAAAGTATTAGAGAGAACTACAGGATGCTATGCTATGAGAATTTATAACAGTTCATCCTATCTGAGTCTTTGTGACTGGAGAAAACTTCCCTGAGGAAATGACATTTAAGCTGAGACTTGTAGAATGAGAACAGTGTGTTAGGGTCAGGTTCAGCTGTGAGTGACAGAAGAATTCCACAAATAATGGTGGGGTAAACAAGATAAAAGTTTATTTATCTCTCACATAAATGAAGCCAGAGGTAGGTACTCCAGGTCTGATAGGGCATCTCCATAACCATCAGGAACTCAGGTTTCTTCTATCTAATGATGTCACTCTGCCATTCTCAAATACACAGCTTTCATCTCATGGTCCAAAATGGCTGCTCCAACTCCAGTCATTATGCCCACAGTCCAGTCAGTGGGGAGGAGAAAAGAAGAGGGAGAAGGCATGCTCCTTCTTTTAAGGCCATATCTTTGTCAGTAGCACACATCACTTCTACTTCTATACCACTGTCCAGAGCTTGGTTATATACTTAGCTAGAAAGGAGGCTGGGGAATTTGTCTTTATGGGCAGCCATGGATCTAGCTACAGATCATCAGTTCTATTAGTAAAGAAGAAGAGGAGTTGATGGATAAAAGTCTATGCCACAAGGAATTAGCTGGGTGAAATATGGGGGTGATAAAGACGAGAGTGTCAGAAAGAGGGTTGCCATGTTAGAAGCCTGTTAAGCAGGCATTGAGAATGACTCAGTGACTCCCTGTTCCTGGTGTGGTCAGCTGACTGGTGATTGCATTTGCTGATCTAAGGGATTTCGAAGAAGGAGCAGATTTGGTGATCAGGACGAGTTCCGGGTTAGACCCATTGAGTTGAAGCTCCTGTGAGCTATCCATGAGGGAGGCTCATCATTACACAAGAGACAGGTCTATATTGGGAATGGTTGGCATATCAGTGGCAACTGCAGCCAATATGCGAGGGAATGAGAAGGCCCAGGGAGCAGTGTAGAGAACAGAAAACACCTAGGGCACAATCCCAAGAACCCAGGGAAGATGTTCACCCTCATTTTGTGGTCTTCTGGTCTCTGGTTCCCTTTTGGAGCATTGTCTTTCCACCATCTTGTGCAATGATAAATCAGATGATCCGTTCTCCCACTCCAGAGTTTGGAAGGATCCTTAGGGACCTGTTCCACCAGACCCTCCCTCTCACCTCCATGGGATGGCCCAGGGGAAGCCATGTGACCTAAGCTCAGCTGGACAGACTCTCTCCTGGGACCGGGCATCTTGAGCACCTGACGCTAGCATGGAAGACGCCTTTGGAGTTCAGCCAAGTAATTTCTGTCCCATTTCCAAGCGAGGTATTCTAGCCTTCCAGCCAATTCCCTAGCTAGTTCCTCAATATTTTTGCAATGAATTCTTTAAAAATTTTTTTGGCTTGTAAATGCCAGGGGTTGGTTTCTGTTACTTGAAAACAAAGAGGAGCCAGCAGAGGAAAATGAGCCGGACAGGACTTCAGAGGGGCCCGAGAAAAGCCGGGAGAGTGAGGTTTCACAAAAATAAGCAAAAGAGTCTATCTTGAAGGAAGGAGTAGCCAGTGGTGTCAATTTTTATTTAAAAAATGTCCAGTATGTCTAAGTAAGCATAGGAGGAAAAGGCAAGAAGGAGACACAGTTGTTACCAATGATTAACAATGGTGGGGAGGTTTTGCTAGATCTCTGTTTCAAAGAAAGGAACCCAACTCATACGTGCTTAAGACAAGAACAACACAAAAGTAATTTATTGGCTCATGATCACTCACTGAAAAGTCTAGGGGTGGACCTGTCTTTGGCACAGTACGAATATGTCATCAGGTCTGTTCTCTGCTCTCCTGGTTTCTAAGCTCTCTTCTCAGGCATCATCTCCTCGGGCAGCACTCCTGGGAGATCCTGCTAGAGACATACCCAGTTAGCAACTCCTGCTGGAAAACCAGTGACTCCCCCAGTGAACTCCCAGGACTAGCTCTATTGGCCTGGTTTGGGTCATATGTCCTTCTTGAACCAATCACTATAGCCAGGGCGAGTTGGTGCTCTGAGTGGCCAGGCTTGAATCATGTGATTCCCCCGGGAGCTAGGGGGCGGAGTCATCTCCCTCTGAGCCACTTTTACTGAAGGCATGTACTTCATCTAAAATAAATCGAGACTCTGGGGCACCTGGGTGGCTCAGTTGGTTAAGCGACTGCCTTCGGCTCAGGTCATGATCCTGGAGTCCCAGGATCGAATCCCTCATCGGGCTCCCTGCTCAGCAGGGAGTCTGCTTCTCCCTCTGACCCTCCCCCCTCTCATGCTCTCTATCTCATTCTCTCTCAAATAAATAAAATCTTTAAAAAAAAAAAAGTAAGTCGAGACTCAGTGATCAGAGGCTCAACAATCAAATTTGCAGTCCAGGTTACCAGGGGGAAGGTTACAGATGGCCATGTTTGGGTCACAGGGTCATACCTGGAGGGCATGGAGCAAGGCCCATTGAGGCACACTTCCTCAAGGCAGTGGGTACTGGGCAGATACTTGCATGCACGGGTAGCCTTGGTGGTGGGCAGATGCAGGAATAGTAAAATAAGCATAGTTGATACGTGGATGGGCTCTGAAGTCAATGACTGCATTTGAATCCACCTGGATTTGCCATTTACTATTTTACTTCCGAGTCTCGGTTCTTATCTGAAAACTGGGTTAATACAGGAATAATGCCAACCTCTTAAAATTCTTATGAGAATTAAATGGAATAATCTACATAAAGGGTTTAGCTGTGTTCCTAGAAGATAGTAAGTGCTCAATGAATGTTCGCTATTTTTAAAAAATTTTTAAGTAGTCTCTACACCCAACATGGGAGTCGAATCTACAACCTGGAGATCAAGAGTCGCATGCTCCACCGACTGAGCCAGTCAGGTGCCCCAGGATGTTTGCTATTATTATAGTGGCCTTGGGGTTTTGTTCTATGCCCTTGGTAGGGGAGCAGGCAGTCCTTGGAGCCCCCCATTCCTCATGCCATCAGAATTCCCTGGTTCAGGGCCCAGAATTCACTAGTGGGCTCTATCAGTCTAGCCAGATTCCAACCCCAGGGATGAGGAAGAGAGTGGGGACTTGGGGGGGGGGAGGGTGTGGTCAGGATGGATCCCAGTAGGACTGAGTCAAGGCTAGTGGGAAGATGCTGGAAGACCAGGGATTGAGGAGGAAGGTGAGGACTAAAGGGAGGGGCAATTTTGGGCAGAGCCAGCAGGGGTCACTGCAGATCTAAGTAACCTCAGGGAGGCTATGGGCCACCCAAGGGCCCTCTCATACACTACTCTCTGCCTCTGTCACTGCCATCCCTGGGATGCAGGGCTCAGGCCAGTTCTGGGCAGTGGGGTTGGGATTTGGCTCATGCGGTTGGAGGTGGCCACCTAGGGCCGCTGCTCTGTATCCTCCAGGGCCTGGGCTGTCGTTCCTCAGTGGAGGCCTTCATGTCGGGTATGTGCCTGGATTTCCGCCTTACTGGGACCTGACTTCTGGCAGCACCTAGAAATGTGTCTCTGGAGATGCTTCCCTATAAAGAGCTCTGGGACCAAATGAGTTTCCTCGTCTCATTCCTCTTCTCAGAGGGTCGTGGCCCTGATTAGCGTGTTGGAGGCTCCGAGGAGTCCCGCAGGTGAGAAAGCCTGTCAGACTTTGTTTGGCCCAGGCTTCTTGGGCTCCTGTGAGCCCTTTCACCAAAGGCTGAGGGAAACACTGGTTTAAGGTGTCGTCGTGGGCAGAGAGCACGTGCCCCGGGAGGTTAATGTGTCAAGCCCGGCCCCCTCCCCCCACCTTTTATTGCAAAGTAATACGTAACACATGTCTGTTATGGAGAATCGGAAGAAATCAAAAGCGCAAAGAAGAAATTGCTTCCGCCACCTGCCACTCCTTAGAGCTACCCCCAAAAGCTCTGGCCGCTGTCCTCCATCTTCCCAGGGAGGAGGAGGGGACCATGGCATGAGGATGACCTCAAGGCACACCCACTTTTGCTGCAGAGAAGCCCTGTCAGAAGAGGGCCCTTTGAGAGGTCATCCTAGCCAACCCTCTGTCTCCACCCTGTGCCATTCTTGCCTCCCTTTCTCGGGGACATTCCCAGGGTGCAAGAGGATGGTGGCGGTGGTTTAGCGGCTGTTGAGTGGCGTGGAGGAGACGCGGGTGTTCGGACCATCCGCGTGGAAGGGGATCTTCCTCTCTAGGTGGGGCGACCGGCCCTGAGAGGGGCCATGGCTTACTGGGGTTTCACAATGAGCCAGGGGTAGAGCCAGCAGAATCCTGGGTCCTGGCCAGGGGCCCTCCCCACCTCTCCCGCAGCTCTCCATGCCAGGAGGCTGCACAGAGGGGCCTGTGCCCTTGGAGCGAGGCTGCGGTTTCCTCTGTGGGCCGCCCGGGCCACCCGGGGTGTGTGGGTGCCGGGCGCGCGCCCCACAGTTGTGTAATAAGCACTGCAGTGTGTGCACGCGCTCGGTAACCTGATGCAACAGGGAAGTTGCGGTCCCGTGAGCTGGGGTGTGGGCGCTTGGCTGGGGCCCAGACCACAAGGAGGATTTGGCTTGTGGCTGCGGAGGCCGGCACGGGGGTCGCAGAGTTGTCTGCGTCAAGGCTTGTCCATTCCTGGGTGCCCACATCCTGGTCCCTGTGGGCGCAGGGCTTGAAATGGGGCTGCCTGGCCAGCTGATGCTGGGGGGGTGGCGCTTGTGCAGAGAGGAGGGACTTGCCCCATCCTCATCCTGTTTACCTGGATGCCTATTGTCATGGGGCTGGGGGCCGGCCGGGCTTCCTCCCTGTGGGTCCATCTCTTCCATCTCTTCCTGGTTGTAAAATTGACACCAGCCCCCCCACCTCCACCCAATCCTGGAGCCCTCACCTCAGTTCCAGGTCATTTTGCCCAGCAACATCTGTCTTTCACTCCCTCCACCTTCCTGAATTCCCCAGCCCTCTCCCGGCCATGGCCTTTCCTGCACACTCCCTGTCGAGGAGAAGCAGAACAGAAGAGGCTGAGAAGCAGCCACATTGCAGCCAGGCCAGATTCCCACTGCCCACCACTATTTCTGAACAGAATGAGAATGATCTGGGTTCTTTCCCAGCCTCCATGTGCTTGTCTGAGAGATGGAGCAATGATACGTCTGCCACAGGGACCCTAGGATCTCTAGGGAAGGGTCCCGTGAATAAGAGTTGCCCTTTTGTTCAATCCCACAAGGATCGAGCACCCGGGGACCCTCACTCACAGCATCTCCATCGTCAGATGGGGCAATGGGCACTTTAAAGAGCCAGAGGCCCTGGAAGGTGATGAGAGTACAAGCAGGCCCTATCCTGCCTGCCCTGTGCTTGGTGAGGGTCTCAGTGGCCAGCTGTGAACCCTCCCTCCTCATTGTCCTCGAGGGAGGTGAGGTATGTTTGTTTCTTCTGCCCCCTTCCACCTGCTCCCGTGTCTCAGAGAGGGAACATGCTTCAGGTTCACCAGTGGCTAGGGAAGGGGAAGAAGGGCATCTGTGACCCGCATCCTCACCTCCTTCCCTGGCTGGGCTGCACCTGGCCCCCTGGGGCTCCTCTTCAGTGCTCCCAGAATGCCTCGTGTCTCGATCACTTTATTCTGCACTGACTGCCTGCTGTTTTGATGGTCTGTTTATGTATCTACTTAAAAATAATGGTAGAGGGGCGCCTGGATGGCTCAGTCGTTAAGCATCTGCCTTCTGCTCAGATCATGGTCCCAGGGTCCTGGGATCGAGCCCCACATCGGGCTCCCTGCTCTGCGGGAAGCCTGCTTCTCCCTCTCCCACTCCCCCTGCTTGTGTTCCCTCTCTCACTGTGTCTCTCTCTGTCAAATAAATAAATAAAATCTTAAAAAAAAATAATGGTAGATACCATAGAGTGCTTGCTGTATACTGGGCTTCACATATTAACTCATTTCCTCCTCACAGCAGAGGGACACACAATTATTATCTGTGAGGAAGCTGACGCTCAGGGAAGGGAAGTGTCCTGCTCAAAATCAAAAGCTTGCGCTGTCTAACCTCATCACTATCTTATCACCCTGGTTTATTTTCTTTAGAACTTTGATCATAGATAGTTGTCTTCTATTCACGTGTTTGTTTGCCCATTTGTTTGTTTCTCTGTCTACACAGCAAGCCCCGTGAGGTCAGGGGCTTTGTCCTTCCTCATTCACATTCCAAAGTCTTTCCTTGTGGATGGTTGATGCTCAGTAAATATTTGTGGAAAGAATGAGCCACTGAGCCACTCAGCGGAGACTCCTTGAAGGTATGCTCTGTGGCTGTTCACCATGTTAGCCCCGCGCTGCCCAGCACAGGCCCTGGCCTAGTACGGGGCTCAGTCAGCACTTTGCTAGATGAATACAAGAGTGCAGGAGAGTCTAGAGAACTCAGTTGTTGCTGTTCTGCCTTTCAGACTCCAGGAACTAGGGGAAGATGTTCAGCCACAGGAAATATGGGGGAAGGATTTATTCTTCCTGGGTCTCTGTTTTGGTTTCTCTGTGTGATTTTGTGTGTGGGCACAGAGTGGGTGCACAGGGGGGAAGGTATGAGAAGATTGGAAACATAACAACCCCTGGGAAAAGACTCTAATTGCTTCATATCTACAGGCAGGAGATATAAACAGAGCGTATGTGTGTGGCCCAGAGGAGGCTTCTAGTAAGTGATGAATACATGAATGAGAGAGCAAGTGAGTGAGTGAGGGAGGGAGTGAGGGAGTGAGTTGAGTTAGCGGCACAGTGAGCTCCTTGAAGACAGGAGCATGCTTTACTTTTCTTTGTAGCCCCAGCCACCAGCATAGGCCCACATCAGGGCTTGGCACATGATTGCTGAATGAATGAATGAATGAATGAGTGACTAAAGGAACAAGTTGGTACCAAGGAGCATGGAAATGAATAGAAAAGGTGGGTCTTGCAAAGGGCCCTACAGCCCTAGTGAACCAGACCGAGGATGCAAATGCCAGCCTCTGGGTCTTTTCCACTGGAGTTAGGGTCTAAGAAATAAGGAAGGGGCCCTGGTGACTGGCAGGAACATGGTTTCCTCCTATTCATTCTTTCCAGGTGCTCTATCTGGGATGCTGTGTAGATACTAATACAAAAAATAAGACCACATAATTACTGAGCGCTCACTATGTGCCAGGCCCTAAGCTCTTTACAAGTGTTAAGGAATTCAATCCTTTCAGCAAACATATGAAGTAAGTTGTACTATTTTCTCCATTTTAGAAAGGGGAAACTGAGGCATGTAGAGGTCATGCAAAGTGTGCAACCAGAAAGTGTCACACAGTCATTCCTCAGGCTCTGCTGGGAAAAGCAGTGGCTGCCCACGCACATGCCTAGTAAATGATGTTCTCTGGGTCTTGCTTTGGCTGTATCACCACTCCAGGCCTCTTTCTTCATCCGTAGAATGGGAATGCACGTTGTCTTGGGCTGGGAGACCAAAGTCAGAGGGCTTTGCCAGTTGTGAAGGGGCTACGGGGCTCTTCTTACGGGGCAATGGGACTTTCCTCTTCCTCCCCAGGAATCACCATTATCTTCTTCATGATTATGATCACGCTCATCTTTAGATCTGACCTCCTGCCATTAATATGCCAGCACTGGAGACTCTGGAGACAGACAAATCCACTTCCCATTCAGGGATAATTGCTGTCTGATTTGGCCTCCACTTCTCTCATATTTTCATTTTTATTCTCCACCCTCCAAGCCCTGACTCAGTTCCCGCCCATCTTCTCTATCCTCAACGATTGCAACAGCCTTCCCCACTGGCCTCTCAGCCTCTGGGCTCTTTCTCACCCCCATTAACTAATTTGCTTAATATGTAAATCAAAACCTGTCACTCTCTTGCCCTCATGCCAAGAACTGACTAAACTTTTTTTTATGGAACAAGAAGCCTTGGTAATGTGGCCCCTGGGAACACCTTTTTTCCAGCCGCCCCCCCCCCCCTGCCCCAGTGCCCGCCAGCCATGCCATATGCTGCCAGGTCCTATAATAGAGCATGATTTTCATGCCTTTTTGCCTTTGCTTGTGCTGTTCCCTCTGCCTAGCAGGTCTTTCCCGACTTTGTCTCTATGGTGAATGCCCATTCATTCATTTTACCCTTCAGAACAAAAAAGACACCATTGCCTTTTCTGGTTATAAAAGTGACACATGTTTATTGTAAACAACTCAAGCAATATAGAATACACTAGGAAAGATAAAAGGAAATGTTTCCTCTTCCCACAGTTCCAACAATTGGAGATAACCACTGTTAAAGTACTATGAGTATAATCATGAATTTTTTTTCTGTGCATATATATACATATATCTTTAAATGCATATAAATACATACATACTTACAAAAAATGGATCATTTGTGCTATTTGGTAACCTACTTTGTACCCTAAGTGAAATATTTTGGACATCTTTTCCTGTGAATAAGCAGTTTTACATAGTAATTTTTTTGTTCTTCAAAAGTCAATTTCAATGGGTGCCTGGGTGGCACAGTTGGTTAAGCGTCTGACTCTTGATTTTTGCTTAGGTTGTAATCTCAGGGTCATGAGATTGAGCACAGTGTGGGGCTCTGTGCTCAGCGTGAAGTCTGCTTGAGATTCTCTCCCCCTCCTGCTCATGCTCTCTCTCTCTCAAATAAATAAATATTAAAAAGAAACCCACGTCAACTCCAATTCAAATGTTTACCGTTTTGGAAGGCTCTCCTGGTTCTCCCCTTCTCCCCTAGCCCCCATCCACAGTGCCCCTCCTCCGAGGACTCATCGTACCTTGTACCTCTTTCTTTGAAATCTTTCCTGCTTGTAGGTCATCATATGATATAAAAAGCAAATGCACAAAACAGTAATTATAAATTTATGGTAATGGGCACACAATGTACAAAGATACCATCTGTGACAATAACATAAAGGGGGAGAGATGGAGATGTAAAGGAGCAGAGTGTTTGTATATTGAAACTAAGTTGGTATTATTAAAACTAGGTTGTTATAGGGACGCCTGGGTGGCTCAGTCAGTTGAACGCCTAACTTGTGATTTCAGCTCAGGTCATGATCTCATGGATCATGGGGTTGGGCCCTACATCAGGCTTTGTGCTCAGTGAGGAGTCTGCTTGAGATTCTCTCCCTCTGCCCCTCCCACCCACTCACACACTCTCTCTCCCTCTCTTGCTCTCTCTAAACTAAATAAATAAAACTTAAAAAAAACCCTAGGTTGTTGTGAGTTTAAGATGTTAATTGTAGGGGCACCTGGGTGGCTCAGTGGGTTAAGCGTCTAATTCTTGATTTTGGTTCAGGTCATGATCTCAGGGTCCTGGGATCAAGCCCCACTTTGGGCTCTGCATTCAGTGGAGAGTCTGCTTCTCTCTCTCTCCCTCTGCCCCTCCCCCTGCTTGCACTTTCTCTCTCTCTCTCTAAAATAAATAAATCTTAAAAAATAGATGTTAATCGTAATCCCCAGGTAACCACTAGGTAAATAATAAAAAAAATTTAAAAAGGAGAAAAGAAGTGTATCAAAATAGTACACTATAAAAAATCAACTAAGTGAAAGAAAAAGGCAGTAATGAAGGACTTGGGGAATGAAAAACATGCAAGATATACAGAAAACAGCTAAATAGCAAAATAAGTCACTATCAGTATTCACGGTAAATGCAGATGAATTAAACTCTCCTATTAAAAGACAGAGATTAGATTAAAAACATCATATGATGTCTATAAGAAGCTCAAAGGCACAAAGAGATTGAAAGTAAAAGGATGAAAAAAGATATCCCATGCAAATAGTAACCAAAAGAGAGATGGGGTGGCCTAATATTGTCATATAAAGAGACTGTCAGTCAAAAAAATACTTTAAGACAGAAGGACATCATATATTAATAAAAGGTTCATTTCAGCAGAAGATATAACAATTATAAACCTCTACACACCTAAAAACAGAGCCCCTGACGCAAAAATGGACACAATTGAAGGGAGAAAGAAACATTTCTACAATAATAGTTGGAGACTTCAATAACCCACCTTCAACAGCATGTGGAACAATTGGACAGAAAGTCAATACAGAAATAGTAGTGGACTTGAACAACACTATGAACCAATTAGGCCTAACAGATATACATAGAACACTCCATCTGATAGTAGCAGAGTTCACATTCTTATCAAGTGCATATGGAATATTCTCTAGGATAGATCATAGGTTAATCACAAAATAAGTCTTAACAGATTTTAAAAGATTGAAATCATACAGAGTAACTCTTCTGATCACAATGAGATGAGACTAGAAACTAGTATCAGAAAGAAAATGGAAAAACCCACAAATATGTGGAAATCAAACAACACACTCTTGAACAACCATTGGGTCAAAGAAGAAGTGGCAAGAAAATTAGAAAATACACTGCAATTAATTAAAATGAAAACACAACATACCAAAACTTTATGGGATGCAGAGAAAGCAGTTCTCAGAGAGGAATTTAGAGTTATAAATGTCTACATTAAAAGAAAAGAGAAAGATCTCAAATCAATAACCTAAGTGTACACCTTAAGGAACTAGAAAAAGAAGAGCAAAGTAACCTTAAAGCTAACAGAAGAAGGAGCTAATAAATATTAGAGATAAATGAAATAGAGAATAGAAAAACAATAAAGAAAATAAACAAAACCAAAAATTCTTTGTAAACGTCAACAACATTAACTAGACTGACTAAGAAAGAAAGAGAGAAGACTTAAAACTACTAAAATTAGAATGAAAGTGGGGATATTACTACTGACCTTATAGAAATAAAAAGGATTATAAGAGAATACTATGGGGGTGCCTGGCTGGCTCAGTCAGAGGACCATGTGACTCTTGATCTCAGGGTCATGAGTTTGAGCCCCATGTTGGGTGTAGAGATTACTTAAATAAAAAAAACTAAAAAAAAAAAAAAAATACTATGAATTATTCTTTGCCACAAATTGGATAACCTAGATGAAATGGACAAATTTCTAGAAACGTGTAAACTTCCAAAATTGACTTAAACAGAAATAGAAAGTATAAGAAAAACGTTGAATCAAGAATCAAACCCCATCCAACCAAAAAAAAAAGTCCAGGACCCGATGGTTTTACTGGTGAATTCTACCAACCATGTAAAGGATTAACACCAATCCTTCTCAAACGTTTCCAAAACATTGAAGAGGAGGGAACATTTCCAACTCATTCTATGAGGCCAGCATTACCCCAATACCAAAACCAGGCAAAAACAATACAAAAAAAAAAAAAAAAAAAAAAGAGGAAACTACAGGCCAGTATTTCTTATGCATATAGATGTAAAAATCCTCAATAAAATACTAGCAAACCGAATTCAGCAGCATTTTACTAAAAGTTGGACTATAAGTCCAACATAATGCAAGGATGGCTCAATATAAAAAAAAAAATCAGGGGTACTTGAGTGGCTCAGTTCGTTAAGCATTCAACTCTTGGTTTCAGCTCAGGTCATGATCTCAGGGTCCTGGGATCAAGCCCCATGTTGGGCTCTGCACTCAGTGGGGAGTCTGCTTGAGATTCTCTCTCTCCCTTCCCCTCTGCCCACCCCCCCCACTTGTGCACACATGCTCTCTCTCTCTCTCTCTCTAAAATAAATAAATAAATCTTAAAAAAAAATCAGTCAATGTAATACACCATGTTAATAGAATGAAGGGAAAAAAGACACATGATCATCTCATTTGATGGGAGAAAATGCATTTGACCAAACACAAAAACTTTCATGGTTAAAGACACTAAATAAACTAGGAATAGAAGGAAAATTTCTCAACATGACAGAGGCCATATACGAAAATCCCACAGTTAACATGAGCGAAAGACGGAAGGCTTTTCCCCTGCAGTGCTAAACAAGATGGCAAATGCTTTTTGTCACTTCTTTTCTATACAGTAATGGAAATTCCAGCTAGAGCAATTAGGCAAGAAAAAGAAATAAAAGACATCCAGTTGGAACGGAAGAAGTAAAATTATCTGTTTACTGATGACCTTACCTTCCTATATATAAAAATTACCTCAAAATGGTAATTAGTCACCCATGTTTAAGAGCTAAAACTTTAAAACTCTTAGAAAACCAAGGGAAAAAATTTAAGACCTTGGATTTGGTAATGATTTCTTTAGTATGATGTCAAAAACACAGGCAACAAAAGAAAAAGATTAATTAGACTTCATCAAAATTAAAAGCTGCCACCGAATTATATACTTAAAATGGTTAAAATGGTAAATTCCACGTTTTGTGTATTTTACTATAAAAAAAAGTTAAAAAAAATAACTGACCTAGAGAAAACCCTTCAATTCCACTTCAAATGTTTACTGTCCTGGAAGCCTCTCCTGGTTCTCCCCTTCCCCTCCTCACCCCACCCACAGTGCCCCTCCTCTGAGGACTCATTGTACCTCATGCATCTCTATTTAAAACCTTTCCCAATTATAAGCTCATTATTTGTTTATAAGCTGGTTACAAGTTGGCCCTGTCTCCCCTGCCCCACCACGATTTCCCTGTGGGCAGTGTAGCACTCGGACCCCAAGCCTTGGAGACTGAGTTCACGTCTCCACTCTGCCTCTGATCACTGTGTGACTACTGGCAAGTTCCTTAACCACTCTAGGCCTCTACATCGTCATCTATAACATGGGGGTGATGAGAACACTTACCTCATAGGGCTGTGCACCAAAAGGTCTTACAAGGATACCAGGCACACAAGACCTGCTCAATCTACATTGTTTAGCAAAACACAGATGGCTAGACTATAAAATGCATGCACAGTAACAATCCTTGTTCTCTTCCCAGCCATCTCCGGAGGACAGATGGATAGGATCTATATCTCTGTGTGAGCATTTGAATGTATGTGGATACATCCCAGGATGGGGAGAGGAGGGGGCAAATCCTTTGCCCTCTTCCCTGGCCCTGTCCTCCCAGGGCCCCGGGGTCCGGCCCCAGCTTCCCACCCCTGCTGGGCTGGGGCAGGGAAAATGAGAACATCCCCCCTCCCTGTCTTTGGGGTATTGTCCCCAGTGGCAGCAGAAGACCTACTCTTTTCTCCCTGGCTTTTACCTGTCCTTAAAGTGGGCCCCCCAGGCGTGCCCAGGTCCGAGAGGATAGGAAGGGCTCAGACTTGGGGGTGAGCATCAGTCACTGCTGCCATAGCAATCAGGGCCCTTTCATCAGCCGGAAACAGCTGCACCCGGTTGCCCCGACATGTCCAGACGGGGGTTCCCTGCCCCTCCCAGCCTGCCCCTCTTGCCCCCCTTCCCCAGCTGACAGTCACTCTTACCCTTCCCCGGATGCAGGGGACAGGCTGGGGCAAGCCAGGGACACACTCAATTTCCCTTCCCTTGCTGCCCCTCCCTGGGGTGACACCACCTCCTCCCCTCCCCCACCCCACCTGCCCTAAGTCCCCAGGCCCTGGCTGGGGTGGGAGCTGGAGGGTTTGTCTGGAGAGGGGTCCACGAGGGACTGACAGCAGCAGTCAGGCCTGAGTTCCTTAGGCAAGATGCTTTAACTGGAACTCTGGAACAGCGAGGTGCTGGGGAGACCCCAGAGCACAGAGTGGGGAAGGCATGCACCCAGGGTCATACAATAGCTGAGCTAATTCTAGAACCCAGAGCTTCAGATGCTACTTTTCTTTCCCTTTTCCAGCAGCCGAGGGGTCTCCCGACTTCCTTCTAGCTCTGATATTGTGGACCTGCTCAGACTCACTCTTCTTTCCCTCCTTGTTTTTCCCTGCTGAGGTGCCCACGTTTGCTGGTGGAGGTGGTTAGGGGTGGGGTGAGGGAAAAGGACCCTTCCAGCAGGTTCAGCCTCTGTTTTCAACAACATAACCACTCCCCCACCCCTCCCATCCCCCTACCCTCCCATCCCCCACCCCTCGCTGTGAACTAAGAGACCAGAGGCAATTGTGTAGGAAGTGCCTGGTTTGGGCAGTGGCCAGATTGGTTCTGTTGGGTTCACAGCTCAGTGCTCTGCCCACTGGACAATCCAACCTGGAGTCTGACAGATGCCTGATATATTTGACTTCTGCCAGCATACGATTGTTTAAGGCAACCCCAAGGTGTGGGGAGGGTGCCTACAGCTGTGGAGGCAGCGACGGGGGCAGGCCCACCGGGCTCAGAAGTCAGGATCCCAACTGGAGTGGGTAGAGGAGGGCTGGCTAAGCCAAGCTCAGAACCAGATGTCTGGGGGTCCAGACTGGGGTGTTGCCCGGCCCCAGCCCCCTCTGAGGGTCGGAACCGAGGCTAGAGGGCAGAGGGGTCCCTAAGGTCAGAGAAATGCTTCTCTTCCCCCTCTGACTTCTGTTGTTCTGCTGGGACGAGTGCAGGACCCTCACTACAGTAACAGCCAATATCTTCCCTTTTGGTCAGCATCACCAGACAGCCGCTGGGGAGTTGTGGGGAGGGAGGCTGTAGGAGCCCTGGGGTGTGCTCTGGGACCCCGGGCTCTTCTCTGGGCTCCACACAGCTCCCCCACCCCAGCCTGCATGACTTTAAGTGAGTCACCGGGACTTTTTTTTAAGATTGATTTATGTATTTGGGGAGGAGGAGGAGAGGGGCCGAGGGAGAGAATCTTCAAGCAGACTCCCTGCTGAGCGCGGAGCCCAGTGCAATGCAGGGCTCCATCTCATGACCCCAAGATAGTGACCTGAGCTGAAATCGCGAGTCAGACACATAATGACTGAGCCGCCCAGGCGTCCGGAGTTCCTGGGACTTTGCCTCTCCTTCTGCACCACAGGTCCTTGCCCTGCCTTCTCTCTACCATGGTGGGCGTGGAAATCTTCAGGAAGGAGAGGGTGGGTCTCTGGGACAAGATGGTTCTTTGGCATTTACCTACCCCTCACCCCAAGGCCTGAGGCGGCTCCTGCCAAAGAAATTGGCCATCAATCCTGAGTCAGAACAGCTCCATCTCCAGAGAACATCTGACACAGCGGCGGGCAGGCTGTGGCCCTGCCTTCTGAGAGTTTACTGTCAGAGCCAGTCAGAAGGTACAGGCTGGGGCAGAGGCCCAGTTTAGAGCTGAGGAGGAGGGGAAGGAGAAGCCCCCGCTGCTACAGCCCGGACACCGTGGCTGGCCAGATACATCTGCTTCCTAAACCCACAGAAGGCCTTCCGGAGCAGCCCCAAAGGTGGCCATGTCCTCTAGCCTGCTGTCATCTCTCTCTGCCCCTCCCTCACTGCCAGGGGAATGTCCTCGGTCCCCCTGCTGGCTGTGAGTACTGTGAGCACCTTGACCACTGCTGTCCTGGGGCCGAGGGCCGGGTCTGCACAAGAGATGCTCATCTGGTGCGGGCAAGGATGGCTGGTGGTCCCTGGTCCCTGTCTGCTTCCCTGTGCCCTGGACACAGCTCCTGGCCCGGGCTCCAATACTTCAGTAAAGGGGAATAGTACGAGATCACGGGCAAGTCTGTTTTGGGAGGGATGTGGGGGTCCAGAAGAAGAGAGGGTAAGAGAAACACTGTTTCAACCAGAGGGGGAGATGGGTAGAAACTCAGAAGAAGGCGTGGAAGGTGGAGTGTCGAAGAGGTCCCCTAGGAGATCCCCTGGAACTGTGGACTCTCCTCCTTCCCACAGTTCTTGTAGCTTGAAGCTGAATGCTGTGAGTGTGAGGTGTCCTCAGACATAAACAGTCACTCCCAGGAAACTACACCCCACATCCTTGCTGGCTCCCTGTCTGGCATCGGGGTTGAGGTCCCAGGACTCTCTCTTTGGGAGAAAGAACCTGGTGCTAGGGACTTAGGAGGTCTGAGAGAGGCCTTGAGGCCAAAAGGAGCATAGTAAGGTCTAGCAAGGGTGCATGTGAGGGGGCGGTGGGGAAGGTCTTGGACAATGGGTGGGCCTGACTGGTTCGGAGTGCCTTGGGCATTCCCTGTCCTCACCTCTGCCCCTCGCAAAAAGTGGCCAGATGAGATTCAGTTAAATTTGAATTTCAGAATCCTTGGCTCTGGGCCTTGGGTGGAGGGGGCGGTGGGGGAGGTTGCCCTTTCTGCATAAAGAAGGACAGAATAAATAACAAATCATTTTTAGTATATCTCAAACATTGCACGAGACATTAGGTGTCCTGAAGTTTTATTTGCTAAGCCTGGCAATCCTACCCCTACACCCACCATGGCCTTTGTCAGGGACACCTGTCTCCCTAAGGCTGTCTGGAAGTGGGGAAGGCCCAGGTTCCCGCGGGCTGGCCGCAGTGTTCCCAGCCAGGCACAGAAGGCCCCGTGCTGGCTCGGGGGCTGGTGCTGCAGGTCCAGACAGTGGCTGTGGTGAGCAGCAAGGCGGGGTGTGTGTGGAATGGGGGAGGGGAACTGGGCAGTGGCCGGGCCAGAGAGACAAGGGAAAATTTTTCTGTGGGTTCCTGTCTTGTCCCCTCCCCACACTCACCACCACTGGGGCCCTGAGTCACTGGGGCAAGGGGATGGGACAGACCAAATTTTTCCACTCATCCCCCAGCCCTGTAACAAGGCTCACCTGATCGGCCCCGCCCACACAGAGGGAAATTCCAGTCCTAAATCCTGTCCGGAATTCTCACCCTGGCCAGCCAGCTCCGCATTGGGGGTTGGGGAACGACAGGCCCCGGGGACACCTATGGGACTCGCTTCTGCATCCAGAAAAGAGCGGCTTGCTTAAGGAGGGCTGGTGTGGGCACAGCTGGATAACTCTTGGGATGGGGGGGCTGGGCACGGGGGCAGCAGAGATGTGAAATCTGAGGCTGAGGCCAGGACAATGTGTGTAAAGGCACAGTGAGGCCACTCTGGTTCAGCTGACACCAATGCAGACCGTCTTCAGCCCCAGTCTGTGTGTGTGCGTGCGTGCATGCATGCCCTTCTCACCCGGTTGCTGGAGGGGCTGTAATGACAGAGCTGTTGCCAACATAAAGCCCATATTCTTAGCCTGATCCTCAAGGCCCTTTGTGTTCAGACCTCAAGGCACCTTCCCATGGTTGGTTATCCACTGCTGCTCTTTTCGGTGCCCTAGGCGCTCATCCAGGTGCTCAAACTCAGATGCCTTACAGGGGCCAGACAGGTAACTGGGGACAAGGGAAGTGGACTGGACTGAGGGGGGAGGTGTGCTACTCGGCTTCTCAATGGTTGTTGCATTTCTGGAATTTAAGACTCCAAAGCCCGTCCTCTCCCACCCCCAGCCTCATTGTTTACCTTCTGGCTCTGGAGATGGACTGCGCCTTTTTCAAGGACGCTGTGCAGGCCAGTGCGGGTGGGCCAGACGGAACACGTCTGAGGGCCGGATGTGGTCCACAGGCACCAGTTTGCAGCCTCCCCTCCGGCCAAATGGCACCTTTCCTGTTTCTTGTATACGCCCCTCCCATTCCTGCCTCTGTGCCTTTGCTTAAGCTGTTCCCTTGGCCTGGAATGCCCTCTGCCATCTCTGGGTGTCCAAATCCCTATCCATCCTTCGAAGTCCAGCTCCTAGGCCACCTCCCCCGTGAAGCCTCTATGGCTCTCGCCTTGCGTTCCCTCCATCCTCTGTACATCTTTTATGACCCAAATCACTTCCTGCTTTGCATTAAGGTTATTTATATTCCTGTTGAATTACCTGTTGGGGTTGGTTCTGTGGCCAGTTAACTTCTGACTGCCTGGCACAGAGCAGCATTCAGGAAATCATTGTTGAATGAATGTCAAATGGGCAAATGGAACCACTTCCCACGCCCCTCACAACCCCTTTGAGTCAGAATTGGGCTCAAATCGTGGCTCTCTGCTCATTTATTATAGCTATGTGACTTAGGGCAACTTACTTTGTCTGAGCCTTAATTTCCTCATTTGTAAAATGGGTGTATTAATAGTATGTGCGTCTGGTTAGATAGTCTGAAGAATAAATGTGCTAATGTATGGGAAGCACCGAGAAGTGTACCAAACACATCCCTTAGTATAAGCCATTGTCATCATCATCATCATCAGTCTTGTTATTACAAAGCTCCAATGTTAAAAAAAAAACCCCAACCCCCCCTCCAAAAAAAAACAACCAAAAAACAAAGCTCAAATGCTGCCTCCTCCATGAAGCCTTCCTCAGTCCTGCAGTCAGAATTAATCTCCCCCTCTGTTGGGTTCCTACTGTGTTTTCTCTGCCTTGTGTTATAATTAATAATCTGTATCTGACTCTCCCATCAGACTGTCACCTCTTGGAGGGCAGGTCTATGCCTCACTGATCTTTGTGTTTCTCAGTCATTCATGCAGCACTTACTGAGTGCCTTCAAAAGCCAGGCACTGTGCCAGGGGCCTGGAGATACGCTGCTGAAAGATATATCCCTTATATACTACTCAGCCATCAAAAAAAAAAAAAAGAAATCTTGCCATTTGCAACGACGTGGATGGAACTAGAGGCTATTATGCTGAGCGGACTAGGTCAATCAGAGAAAGACAATTATCATATGATCTCACTCATACGTGGAATTTAAGAAACAAAACAAAGGATCAGAGGCACCTGGGTGGCTCAGTCGGTTAAGCGTCCGCCTTGGCTCAGGCCATGGTCTTGGGATCGATTCAGGCTCTCGGCCCAGCAGGGAGCCTGCTTCTCCCTCTCCCTCTGCCCCTCCCCCAGCTCCTTCTCTCTCTCTCTCTCCCTCTCTCTCAAATAAATAAATAAAATCTTAAAAAAAACCAACCCAAACCAAAAACCAAACCAAAACAAAACAAAACAAAGGATCATAGGTGAAGAGAGGAAAAAATAAAACAAGATGAAATCAGAGAGGGAGACAAGCCATAAGACACTCTTAATCATAGGAAACAAACTGGGCGTTGCTGGAGGGGAAGGGGTTTGGGGGATGGGGTAGCTGGGTGACGGGCATTGAGGGCACGTGATGTAATGAGCACTGGGTGTTATATAAGACTGATGAATCACTGACCTCTACCTCGGAAACCGATAATACATTATATGTTAATTAATTGAATTAAAATTAAAAAAAGAAAAAAAAAAGAAAGTTATATCCCTTACAGCACTTGGCTCTGCGCCTAGGACTGCGAACACTCCCTTTCTTCCTGCTACCTGGTGTCTGCTTGCATCACTGAAAGTGGGCTGGAATGGGGTGGGGGGTCGGGCCCAGCAAAGCCCAGGCTCCGCTGACCACTGAGGGGCAGCTTTACCCCCAGTGTGGCCCTTCTGTGCTAGGGGAGCAGGGATGAGCTGGTGCTCCGGAAGCAGTGAGCAGTTTGGATGTGGGGTGTCAGCTCTCCCTGCCTGCCTTGGGTCCTCTCGGTGAGGATTGGGATGGTCCTGGCAGGTCTGGTGCTCAAGCCGGGTGGAAACGCCCCAACTCCTGGGTCAGCCTCCAGGTCCTGCACCTCTGCGTCCCCAGGGGCATCAGCTTTGACTTTTGGATTCACTACTTATACCCATGGTGCGACCTGGAGAGATAATTGTGAACCAGATATTTACAAGCTCTAGAGCCAGGCTCCTGAGTGTGACTTCAACAAGATGCTTGGCCTCTCCGGGCCTCAATTTTCTTATAAGAGGAATTATGTGAGTTAATAACTATATAGTTGTTTGCATTATTATGGGTTACTTGCACTAGGCTGGGAGTTAGGAGCCCCAGGTTGAGTCCTGCCCCACTCCGAATACCCTGTGGGACCTCGGACAAGCCCTTTTCCCTGTCTGGGCCTGAGTCTCCCAGGCTGTGAGATCAGGAGTGGTATATACTCATCTCCCAGGCTCCTTCTGCCTCTGAGAGCCTTTGAGCTTAAGATTCTCTGTCTGGGGGCGCCTGGGTGGCTCAGATGGTTAAGCGTCTGCCTTCGGCTCAGGTCATGATCCCAGGGTCCTGGGATCGAGTCCCACATCGGGCTCCCTGCTCCTTGGGAGCCTGCTTCTCCCTCTGCCTCTCTCTCTCTCTGTGTCTCTCATGAATAAATAAATAAAATCTTTAAAAAAAAAAAAAAAAAGATTCTCTGTCTGGGGTCCAGCCCCTGTAAGTGGGGATGGCCCTCTCCCTTCCTAGGGACCAATTTCTCCCTGACAAATAGGGAGTCATGATCCACTCACATCCCAGGGATTGCAGCCCCTGTTCCCTGGTTTCAGCTTCAGTCATGGGACTTGAGTCCCCAGTCCCTGCCCTTAACCCTGAACTCCTCTTTCCCCTCCTCCATTAGCACATGGGGCTAAGCTCAATGTCACCAGAGGCAGCAGTCGGTCCCTGCGCCTGCACACCTCAGCCTCCCACCCCTTTGCCAGGCCCACAGCCAGGAGGCAAGGCGAGAAGGGAAGGTACGTCTGAGGCTCACCTGCAGGGATATGAGGTGTGAGGTGGGCAGGAGGGACAGCTTAGGCTTCAAGGACCACAGCTGGGAGCGGGGATTCTGAGTGTGTGGCTCTGGCAGGCCCTGTCTGCATCCTGGTGGGCCACGGACAAGAGGGGCATCCATTATTTCTGCCCCCCCCACCCCCAGTACCTCAGCAGGATCAGTCGGTGGGCCTCCACAGACAGGGGAGAGGGGCAGGGGTGCTGAGAGAGTGGGCGCCCCTCCCCCACCCAGGCCAGACCGCGTGCTCCCTTCCCTAACCCCATAAGTCCTTGGTCCTCATTAAAGACCCTAATCCTCCCGCCCTCCCCCTGGCTGATTCAGAGGCCTCCACCCCCAGGTGTAGCGGGGAGGGGACAAACATCTACGGATTTGGTCGTTGTCCCTTCCCCCACCCCCACCCACAAGACTGGGCTTGGCCACCTGACTGAGCGGTCAATGGGCATCTAGGGGTCACTGGCACCCCAGGGTGGTGCTTCTGGGAAGTAGAGGCACGAGAAGACAGACCTCTGAGGGGAGGAGTCCTAGGAAAAGAGCGAAAAGAGGAGAGGTGGTGGCAATGTTCTGACCAAGTGGGAGAGTCCCTGGCAAACAACACTTCTCCCTTCCCCTTGCCCCTCGCCACCCCGGAGATCCCCCACTGAGGCGTGCCCCCAGGGCCGGCACAAGCACCCAGCTCCGGACCTCTGCAGCAGCAGAGCAGTGAAGGCCCTGGGGAAGCCAGGCCAGGGGCCCTTGGGCCTCATTTTCCTTGGGTTTCTCCAATGGGGCTGATCACTGCCTCACTTGCTCTTGCCTCCCCTCCTGGGGCCAGGCATGAGGGCAGAGGGAAAGGCCGAGGGGAACACACGCTCTGGCAGGTAAGCATAGTGGGTGCTGGGGGAGGTTGGGGCCAGCGTTTGCAACTGGCTCCCGGTCCTCTGGCCCAGTGCCGGCCTGTACCTACCGTTTCCATTGGCCTAGAGCTTCCTGGTGGAGTGTGGAGCAATCCTGCTCCTTCCCTTTTACCTCCATTCCTCCCGGGCTGCTGAGAGCAGCTTCCCGGAGCTCTTCTTCCAATAATGCCTCAAATGGGCTTCACTGGGAGGCCCAAGGTTCTCAGCGCCCACCCATCCCCCATGCCTACCGGTCGCTAGCTGGGGGTGCTGGGCTAGGGGCCGCTGGGGGCTCCGGGGAGAGAAGACAGCCTATCCTCAGGCAGCTCCCAGGCTGATGGGCTGAGACAAGGGGTTGCAAACAGACACCTGCTCTGTGTGTCATCCACTGTTGACCCAAAGGGGCAGGTGGTCAGTGATGTAGACCAGGGACATAATGAACTATATCTCATCAGAAGCAAAACTCATGATTCATTTACGTCCCACCATAAAGAACGAACACTGCTCATTAAACTTTGACACAGTGCCTTCTCGTTGGTGATTGCAAGGCGCATCCTGATTTCAGTGATGGTAAAATGTCAAAAATGTGTGTCAGAGAACAAAAATAAAAGTTAAAAATATTTCTCTTGGACTCACGTCTTTTTCCTGCATCGAATAGTGTTTACTCGGAAGGCGTGTTCTGGGGTTTAGGAGGGCGGGGCTTGTACATCAGCGCCTTGCCCGGCACGGAGAAAACACTCACTCGATGTTCACTATTACTGCTGGTGCTGTTCTAGGTACATGAAAGTCCTTTTTGCTAATTTTGTACTGTTCAGAGGCCAGGATCTCCGAGGATACTGAGTCAGGAGAGCTGAGGAGGGGGCCCTATTCCATGGGTGAAACCTACAGTGTACCTATAACCCCCATCAGAAGGGCTCAGCTCCTGGGCGCCTGGGTGGCTCAGTTGTTGAGCATCTGCCTTCGGCTCAGGTCGTGATCCCAGGGTCCTGGGATCGAGCCCCGCATCGGGCTCCCTGCTCCGCGGGAAGCCTGCTTCTCCCTCTCCCACTCCCCCTGCTTGTGTTCCCTCTCTCGCTGTGTCTCTCTCTGTCAAAATCAAATCAAATCAAATCAGATCACATCAAATCAAATCAAATCTTAAAAAAAAAAAAGAAAAGAAACGGCTCAGCCCCCTTCTGATGAGCCCAAAGGCCTAAGTTGCCAGCCTCTCTGAAAAGTGCCACCGTGACTCATGACCCCTGTCAATCAATCAACCATTGGGTCAATTCATTCATTAAGACATTTCTTGAGCACCTGTGCCTTGGCCATCACTGCTGGATCCCCCACGTGGCCCCAGCCTGGCCTCTGCCTGTTAGAGGCACCCAGGCCTCAGCTATTTGAACTGGCACATCAAAGGCAGAATGGTCCTGACTCCTCATTAGGGGCTTTTTTCCCATGGATCAGCTGAGGAGGTCAGCTCCTCCCCTCTCTCACCATCCCTAATCTCACCCCCCACAGGGGAGGGCATCTTCATTTCCCAGACACTCCTGGGCCTCTGTAGATGCTGCTCTCTCTGCCAAGACACCCTCAGCCTTGTTCTGTGCAAAGCCTCTCCTTGGTTACAAAGAGGTTTTTTTTAAAAAAATTTTTTTCATTTAAATTCAATTTAATTAATATATACTGCATTATTAGCAAAGACGGTTTAAGCCCTTTCTTCAGGAAGCTTCTCTGAGAATGCCTGGCCCCCACTCAGCTATTTCTTAGTGCCCTTAGGACCTAGTCTGAACCCTCCTGAGGTGTGGGCTTCTCTTCCGCTCAGATGGCCGGATGCCGGTGGTGCAAGGCTAGGTCACTGCCACCCCGGACTTGAATTCTGAATTTTTACCCCCCTATGGTGTGCTCATGGGACAGGCAGGGGTGGTCCTGCCCTCAGAGCCCTCTCTACCTACTGGGCAGTAATGTCTTCCCCTGTCATCCTACGCTCCTCAAGCCCCGAATCGTAGGATCCCAGCCTCCTCCGGTAGGGGCCCATCCTGTGCCCCCCATCAGATTGCGGTATTCCTCTTGAGGGAGAGAGGCTGTGAGCTAAGCTCTTCAGGGGACCCTTGACTCCCCCCAGCCAGCCACAGAGCACAGGCTAAAATCTGTCCCCACTCTCCCTCCCTACCCAAGCAAGCCCTCCTCCGTTGTTTATTGTACAAGTGTAGACCCCAGGGGCCGAAGCCTTTCTCACACCCAGGACTGAGCTGTCCTGTCCTCAGCTTTCCAAGAACAGTCTCCATTGAGTGCATACAGTTGTGAAATGATCTTGCTGGGCCCTCCAAGAGATGAGGCCATTTGTGGGCTGAGTGGGCCATTGCAGGCTGCCAAGGGTCAGGCTGGGGACCTGTGGGAGCCAGGGCTCAGGCCTCAGGCTTCAGGAGGGCCCATCTCCTCCTTGCATGCAGCCTCTAGGAGCTCTAGGAGCAGGGAGCCCTGGGGGAGTGGGGAGCCAAGCCCCTCAGGCCTCCTCCCTCCTGCTTTCTTCCGCACTAGGGCTTCTCCAGAGGATAAGACATGGGGAGAAAAATAGACCTTCCTAGCTGGGGGGGCAAGACCGGTCCCCGTGGGCCCAGTACAAAATGAAAATGCAGGTCTCTTGTTCAACTGAGGAACATTAAGCTGAGCATGGGGGCCCCCCGTCATGCACCCTAGGAGTCCTGTGGCCAAGCCCCTGTGGCCTTGTGCCAAGGAAATGTCTGTGGCCCGAGAGAGGCAGGGTCTTGGCCATGTCACCTGGAAATGGAGCCTTGGACTCCTGCTCCCTGTCCAGTGCTCCTGCCTGGGCCTCACTGCACTAGAAGGGCTTCTTTCTATCCTGGGTCTTCCCATTTGCCCTGTCCTCCTCCCTCGCTTCTGAGCCTCTGGAAATGTCCTCTGTCCCCCAGGATCTCCTCTTTCAGGGAGCCTTCCTTTCCTGTTTAGACCAGTTTTACCTGCTGATTATTCCCGTGATTCTTGCCCCTTCCAGGCTCATTCACACAGCTTTGCACTTGAACTTCTGACTCTTTATGTGTTAGTCCATGCGAATGAGAGAGAACAGCCTCCTTCCTCCCTTGCCCAACAGTCTTTCTAGGTCTTTCTCCTCAAGACTAGGAGCCCTCTGAAGACAGGGCAGACCCTTCATTCAGACTGGGGGCTCCCTGGGGTTGGCTGTTCTGGGCCTCCCTCTAGGCTTGTCTCTGTTTGCCTAACAGAGAAACTTCTTTTTTTTTTTTTTTTTTAAGATTTCATTTATTTATTTGATAGACAGAGGCACAGTGAGAGAGGGAACACAAGCAGGGGGGAGTGGGAGAGGGAGAAGCAGGCCTCCTGCGGAGCAGGGAGCCCAATGTGGGGCTCAATCCCAGGACCCTGGGATCATGACCCGAGCCGAAGGCAGACGCCTAACAACTGAGCCACCCAGGCGCCCCATAACAGAGAAACTTCTGACGTTGCACTAAGGGGTGACTGTGCCCCCGTGTTGGTGCCCCGTTGGCTGTGTGTGTTGTGGGGTTCTGTTCCTGGTTGTCTGCCACCTTCTTTGTCCTTTCCCAATCAGGGGCAGCAGATTCTGTGAGGGAGGCCTGCTGGGAGGAGATGGAGCCAGGAGTGAGGGAAGGACATGGGGGCAGCAGGAGACAGTGTGGCCACATGCCCCTCCCCCCAGCAGGGCCCCAAAGGAGAGGGGGCCTCCCCCTCAGGGTGTGAGGGAGGAGGGCTGCTCAAGGGCTGGGGTTAGGGTCGAGGGAGCAGAGGCAGGGTTTGTGGCATTTGGGCCGGCAGGGGAGAAGGGAGGGAATGTGAAGAATATCCTGACTCAGCAGTCACACCCGCACCGCCCCCCCCCCCAAGCTCAGGGATGGGCGTTGGGGAGGACTGATTGCTGAGAACATGCAGATGGCAGAGGCCCGGCTGTCCCTCCCTCCCTCCATTCCCATTCTGCGTCTGTGGGGCTGTGTTTGGGGAGGAGGCTGGGGACAGAAGTCAGAAACACTGGTGTCCCCCCAAAGATACTGGGGAGGCAAGGAAGGAAGCTGAGGGAGGGAGATCTGGATGTGTGTGTGTGTGTGTGTGTGTGTCTTTTGACATTATCATGGCTGTGAATATCAGTGACACGCAAAGGAATATCCTTCTTCCGGAATGAAGAGGATTACTTCTCTGTGGGGACGAAGTGGGGGACAGTATGAAGGAAGGGATTGGCTAGGGAGTAATGTGGGGAAGGGAGGGACATTAAGAGGGAAAAACAGTGTCCTGGACCCTGGGCCCAGCTGAGTGGGAGGTAGATGGAAGCCTGCTTTAGCGTATCTAGATCTCCCTTCCGCAACTTGAATATAAGCTTGGTTATAGACCAAGACCGTCTCATAACCTCTCTTTAATTATCTGACAACCCCTCCACAGGGCTGGGTGCAGAGTAGGCATTCTGCCCAAGCCTGATTTTGAGTACGCTTAAACTATTTTTAAAGCAGTCTTGCAATATCAGGTACCCCAAATTAAACTCACACCCATAATCCCGGCTATTGACATTTCTCCTTGTACCTTCCAACGTCTTTAGAGGTATACGCTTACGCAAGGCTGACTTATGTAAACTCAGCCTGAGTCAAGCTTTTCCAGCAGCCTTGGCGAAGAGAGCGCGCTGGCTGACAGGGTGTAAGCTCGCGTGTCACGCTCCTCGCTCCTTCGCTCTGAAGTAACCCTTGTTCACGGGCAAGGAGAGCTGGTGGCACCCTCACTGGGCAGGTTTCTGTCCCCCCCCCATGTTTACATTGCTGCCAAGCAGATACCTGCCTTCGATTATCTCCTGATTTGAAAGGATTCTGACTTAGGTAAAATGGCCTTACATAAGATTTGCCTGAACAGAACACTAACCTGATTTGGGCACCACATGCGTAGAGCACGGTCGGTTGCCTTTGTGTACAGGTACCTACAGTATCTGTAACCGGAAACCCCTATTTTAACGCTAAAAATTTAACTCCCGAATGTCACAGAACTCCAGAGGGCAGGTGTTGCCACGACAGGTGTCTATCATTTCGGAAAGTCTGTGAAGGCAGCCAGCTTATGGGGAGGTGAGGAATAATTTGAGATGAAATCACGTGTCATTAATCTCCCCAGAATCTACGCAAGTTCGAAACAACAACAGCAAATGTATTGAAGAATAATGTTCATTCCACTATGTGAGCAAAGACATTTATGGTATTATTTCCAGCGGAGGGATTAGGATCCACAGAGGGAGGTTGTCCCTCCTGAGGCCACATTTAACTGTCCCCGTGGAGAACTGTGGGGGGCGGTGTACGTGAGAAACGCAATGGGGAGATGTTAGAATTTTGCCGGGGAGAATTCAGTGGTTCTTTTTTTTTTTTTTAATTTTATTTATTTTTGAGAGAGAGAGAATGACAGAGAGAGAGAATGAGAGGGGTGAGGGTCAGAGGGAGAAGCAGACTCCCTGCTAAGCAGGGATCCCGATGTGGGACTCGATCCCGGGACTCCAGGATCATGACCCGAGCCGAAGGCAGTCGCTTAACCAACTGAGCCACCCAGGCGCCCCGAGAATTCAGTGGTTCTTGGGGAAGGAGGGGAGGGGTGGGTGGCAGAGAGGTGCTGCAGGAAAGTCCATTCTTAGAACAAGTACGTTGGTGTCTGGCCTTGAGTTTGGGGTGGGGGTGGGGAGAGGAGGCAGGCAGGGGCCAGGTCATGCAGACTCCCGCGGTGATGCTAAGCCAGTCCTCATCCTTAGAGAGGAGACTGCTTCTCTGGGTGCGGGTGTGGAGCGAGAGACAGCTGGGGAGGTCTACCCTGTGCTAACTGAGATCCTTCTTACTGTAGTTTCTGACCCATCCCATCTTCATTTCTCTCCATTTTATATAATTGCTCACTGTGCCCAGGGCAGCTGAATGTGGATCTTCAATCTGCACTTCCAGGGACCCTATTCCCAAACCCCACATCTGGGCCTGCGGTCTGACAAGCCCCACATGAGCTGTGGGGATTCTGAAGCAGGATATGTAAGATAGTCAGGGCAGGTCCGAAAACCAGAGCCCAGAGCAGAGCGGAGTGGAGACGCTGGGGCCCACTCCCACCTCCCTCCCCTGCTGTGGCCTCCTGCCTCCCCATCAGGGGCCTGGAAGCGGTCAGCTCAGGCGACCGCGTCTCTACAGCATCCTCCGCTGGGTGCTTCTCCGAGAGCAACGTGCTGAGAGAGCACTTGTGAGGCGTGGGGGCAGGGGTGGGGGCAGGGGTCAGGGTGCTTTTTAATTTCTTGTTAGCGACGACAGCTGTAGAACTCAAGCAATTAAGGAGGAAGACTCCCCCAGGATGCCAGAGGGCCAGCCCCCCAGCTGCGCACATCTTCCTCCCTTCCTCCTTTTCCATTACCCACCCCCCCGCCCCTCCCCACTTGCGCGCACACATGTGCACATGCGCACACACAGGCTTCCCCTCTCTGAGCCCGGGAAGCAGTGGGCTACAATTATAGGGAGGAAAGCATTGCAAAGGGATCCCTTCCTCTGGGCTTCAGTAAGGGGAACAGGGTAGACAGAGTAGGGAGAGGCTGCTGGATCTAGAAGATGCCTTCTCCATCATCCAGTGGGGGGTAGAAAGTTGGTATTGAGGTGAGGGGCATAAAAAATGACCAAAGCCACAGTAGCCTTCCTGTGCTTCTAGACTGAGTGACACTCCCCTCCCCACCTTCAGGGTGTAGGAGAAGGGTCTCAGCTGGGGAAGGCAGGTAGGAGCTTTTCTTTTATTCCGTTAAGTTCTCCAGGGCACTGGGCATCTCCCTCTCCATCCTTTCACTGGGGATTCCTTCCAGCAGCCTACTCAGGATCCTGCCCATTTTGGGGATTCTTGTTCTGTTCCCAGCTGTAGGGGGAGGTACATGTGTTCGAAGCCATTCTTTTATTAACATCAGTCCTACCACATGGGCGGGGGTGTGTTTTTGGATGCAGGAACAAAGCTCTATATCCCTGTCTAAACATCACACTCCACCCACCAGCTGATACTTGAAACTCCACCAATTAACATTTGCTTTCTTTAAGACCGTCTCCTTGTTAAGTTGCAAATACCCTTGGGAAGGGAACCCCTTTAAAAGACCTGAGAACTGATATTGATAAACGGGTAACTGGGATGGGGGGACTGGCTCACCAGAATTCTCGGGTGGTATCAGGTTTATAGAAAAGAATAGATTCGCTTCACAGCTTTCCCTTGCTTCTGATTAAGTCTTTTTTTTTTTTTTTTAAGATTTTATTTATTTATTTGACAGTGAGATAGAGAGAGCCAGAGAGCACAAATGGGTGTGTGTGGGGGGCGGGGGGGATGGCAGAGGGAGAGAGAGAAGCAGGCTCCCCGCTGAGCAGGGAGCCTGATGCGGGACTTGATTCCAGGCCCCCTGGGATCATGATCTGAGCCAAAGGCAGACGCTTAGCTGACTGAGCTACCCAGGACCCCTGATTAAGTCTTTAGAGTTGGGGAGAATGACAATTCAGGCTGGTCCTCTCTGATCAAAAAAAAAGGAAGCCTCTGAATTCTCATGGTCATGACCGTTATCATCGATAACCTCATACAGGCACGGAACACCAGTGATTCTACAAAGATGCCCAACATATGGCCCTTGCTCTCAAGATGCTCACAGCGTGGTGTGGGACACTCAGCTCACCTGAGTGACACATGAGGAGCCTAGGGAGGTTTCAGAGAAAGGGCTTACATGTACCAAGGATCCTCTTATGGAGATTAGCCAGGTTGGCAGTGACCAAGGAGGATTTGAGGCAGGAAAGAGGGGATGGTGCAGGTGAGAGCTGAAGAGGCCTCAGTTAGGCTGATAGTGGTGAGACCAAGCTTGGACTTAAGGAGAAGCATTTTGGAAAATAAATCGCCAGGACTCCAGCTATGCAGGAGATGGGAGAGGGAGGAATTGGGTGTGAGTCTGGGGTTCAGAGCTTGAGGACCTGGGTGATGGTGGTGTTACTGGCAATGGAAGGGAAAGTCTGTTGGAACTCTGTTTGGATAGAAGGTGTGCCCTATTTCAGCATGTTGCATTTGAAGGTAAGTCATTCCCCCCAGAAGAGGGCAAGACTGAAGGCAAGCCACACAGATCCAGAGTACGATTTTTTCTTAAAGAACTTCTATAAATATCAGCAGTTCTTCAAAGTGGCCAGTACAAGGGGCTAGACAATTTTCCCAAATAGCTTGCCTTTGATCAAAATGTTTTAGCCATTTGTGGAATAGTTCCTGGGTGTCCACTAGGCACCTGGCCCAATCTTATGTAAGGACATGTAGACTGTTGGGTTTATGCCTTCAGGAAATTTACTTTCTGATTGGGGTGACATTAAAGTAAAACTCATGAAAGAGGCTACATATGCCTATGGCTTCCCACGATACTGGGTATACTAGTTGTCTGTTGTACAATAAATGGCCACACACTTAGGACCTCAAAACAACATGCATTTAGGGGCGCCTGGGTGGCTCAGTCATTAAGCGTCTGCCTTTGGCTCAGGTCATGATCCCAGGGTTCTGGGATCGAGCCCTGTATTGGGCTCCCTGCTCAGCGGGAAGCCTCCTTCTCCTTCTCCCTCTCCCACTCCCCCTGCTTGTGTTCCCTCTCTTGCTGTCTGTCAAATAAATAAATACAATCTTAAATAAAAAACCAACATGCATTTATTAGCCACAGTTCTGAAGGTCAGAAGTCTGTCATGGTAGAGCTGGGTTCTCTGCTTAGGATATCACAAGGCTGGAACCAAATTGTTGGCTAGACTGGTTTTTTATCTGGAGGCTCTGGGGGGAAAAATCCACTTCTACGCTCATTCTTATTGTTGGCAGAATTCTGTTCTTTGTGACTGAGGATGGAGCCTTCATTTCCTTGCTGGCTGTCAGCCAGGGCTCCTCATGGCTCCTGAAGGCTGCCTGTACTCCTTGCCACATGGGCCCCTCCATGTTGTAGCAGCAACGGTGTGTCAACCCTTTCTCATGCTTTAAATCCTTGACTTCCTCTTCTTTGACCGGCCAAAGAAAACTCTGCTTTTTTTTTCTCCTTTTTCAACTTTTTAAATTGTGGTAAAATATACCTAACCTAAAATTTGCTATCTTAACCATTTTAAGTGTACAGCTCAGCTGTATTAAATACATTCATCACATTGTGCAACTGTCACCACCATCCATTCCCAGAACCCTTTTCATCTTGTAAAACTGAAACTCTGTTCCCATTAAACACTAACTCTCCATTGTCCCCTCCCCTGACCCCTGGTAACCACCATAGTACTTTCTGTCTCTATGATTCTGACTACTCTAAGTACTTGTTATAAGTGGAATCACACAGCATTTGTCTTTGTGTGCCTGGCTTATTTCATTTAGTACAATGTCCTCAAGTTTCATCCGTATTGTGGCATATTACAGAATTTCCTCTCTTTTTAAGGCTGAATGGCATTTCATTGTATGTATGGACCACATTTTACCTATCCATTCATCTATTGATTGATCCTTGGGTTGCTTTCATGTTTTAGCTATTACGAATAATGCTGCTATGAACATGAGTGTACAAGTATCTTTTTGAGACCCTGCTTTCAATTATTTCGCATATATACCCAGGAATGGGATTGCTGGATCACATGATAATTATTTTTAATTTTTTGAGGAACCTCCATACTGTTTTCCACAGTGGCTGCCCATTTTTCATTCCCACCAGCAATGCACACAGGTTCCAATTTCTCTACATCCTTGCCAACACTTATTTTTTGTTACAGAAAAATTTCTTTTTGATAATAGCCATCCTGATGGAAGTGAAGTGGTATCTCATTGTAATTTTGATTTGCATGCCCCTAATGATTAGTGATATAAAGCATCTTTTCATGTCTTCTTTGGAGAAATGTCTCTTCAAGTCTCTTGCCCATTTTTGAATTGGGTTACTTGTTTTTTCTTGAGAGTTTTCTTGAGAAAACTCTCTAGGGTTCATGTGATTAGGTCAGGCCCGTTGGGATAAACTCCCATTTCTAGAGTCAACTGTGCCGTATAACATAAGCTAAACACAGGAGTGCAAGCTATCATATTCACAGTCCAGGGATTATACAGAGAGTCGGGGAATGTGGGGAGGCCATCTTAGAATTCTCCCTAGCACACTCAGAATTAAAAAGGAAGCTTCTACAGCAGCCCTATAAGACTAGGTTCTGACCCCTAGCTACCTCTCTCCTCTGCCATTTAGACATTCTTACTTTCCCTTAAAAGGCAAGCATGTTCTAACGACAGGGACTTTTTTTTTTTTTTTTAAAGACTTTATCTATTTGACAGAGAGACACAGCGAGAGAGGGAACACAAGCAGGGGGAGTGGGAGAGGGAGAAGCAGGCTTCCCACCGAGCAGGGAGCCCGATGCGGGGCTCGATCCCAGGACCCTGGGATCATGACCTGAGCCGAAGGCAGACGCTCAACGACTGAGCCACCCAGGCGCCCCACGACAGGGACTTTTGCACTTATTGTTCATTCAGTCTAGAGTGCTCTTACTCAGACATTTCCATGGCCTTCTCCCTTATTTCCTTTGGGTTCTGTACAGAGAGCCTTTTGCTGACCCCATCTCAGTCTCTATTTCTTTACCTTGTTTTATTTTTTCTGCATAGCATTTATTACCACCTGATGTATTATATAGGTATATGTCTACTTATTTATTGCCTGTGTCCTCTCATTAGAAGTAACCTCAGTGAGGGCATTAACTTTGTTTTAATCACTCTTCTATACCCAGTGGCTAGAACAGTGCCCAACACATAGTAGGTGCTCAATAAATATTTGATGAATGACTAATTGGATGTGTTTTTATACCTACTGAGATCTTTTAAATGGAAAAGCTCTTCCAGAGCACAAAATAGATGAAAAATTGTTCCTGTATTATTTTTGGTTCACAGTTTAAAACTTTTAATACATTTGAAAATCTTTAACTAGAGTAAATTAAGCACAAAGTAAGCAGAAGAAAGATAAAGAAAATTAATGAAGCAGAGAGCAGAAAAACATTAATCAGTGAAACTAAAAGCTGTTTTTTTTTCAAGAAGATCAATAAATTGATAAACCTCTAGCTAGATTGATCAGAAAAAAAAGAAAACACACAGATTACCAATATCAAGAATGAAAATGGTGTCTTCACTATAGATTATACAGATACTGAAAAGATTTTAAGAGAATGCTATGAACAATTTTACTCCAGTAATTTCCATAACTTAGATAAAATAAACAAATCCCTTAAAAGACACAAACTACAGAAGTTTACTCAAGAAGAAATAGATAACTGGAATAGACCTATATGTATTTTTAAAACTGGATTTGCAGTTAAAGTTTTCCCACAAAGAAAACTCCAGGCCCAGATGGCTTAACTGATGAGCACTGCCAAACATTTAAGGAAGAAATAATACCAATTCTACACAAACTTTTCTAGAAAATTATAGAGAAGGGAATACTTCCCAATTCATCCTATGAGGCCAACATTACTCTGATACCCAAATTAGAGAAAGATATTACAAGAAAAGAAAACCATAGATCAATATCTCTCACGAGGGGTGCTGGCTGGCTCGTTGGTAGAGCATGCAACTCCTGATCTCAGGGTCATGAGTTCAAGCCCACATTGGGCGTGGAGCCTACTTAAAACAAAACAAAACAAAACAAAACAAAACAAAACAAAACAACAACAAAAACTCCCATAAGCGTTGATACAAAAATTCTCAACAAAATATTTGTAAATTGAATCTCACTCTTTCCCTCCCTCCATGATAATACACCGCGACTAAATGGGATTTATCCTAAGAATGCAAGGTTGGTACCATTAAAAAAATCAAGCATGTAATTCATCATATTTAGAAAGAAAAAAAAATGATCATCTTAGTAGATGTAGAAAAAGCATTTGACAAAACTCAATATCCATTCCTTGTAAAAGAATTTCAGCAAGTCAGGAATAGAAAGGATCTTCCACAACCTGATAATGAACCTCTAGAAAAGAAAACTGATGCTGGTGAAAGATAAGAATGTTTCCCCTCTAAGATCAGGGTTAAGACAAGGATGCTTATTCTTACTGTGTCTTTTCAACATTGTACCAGAAACTCTAACCAGTGCAGTAAGGCAAGAAAAAGAAATACAGGGCATTCATATAGGAAAGGAAGAAGTAAAATTGTCATTATTTGCTGATGACATGACCATCTGTGTAGAAAATCTGGTGGAATATACAAAGAAGCTACTAGAACTAATAAACGGATTTAGTAAGTTTGCAAGATACAAGATAGATATACAAAAATCAATTGTATTTGTATATATTAGTATTGAACAACTGGAAACTGAAATTTAAAAATAATACTTTTAAAAGTGATTATTCATTGCCCTGGGCTCCCAGTTCTTCAGTTCTGGGAAATTTTCTTAGATTATGTCATTAATGATTTCTTTCCCTTAGTTTTTCTGATTCTTCTACTATTTGGATATTTTCCTGTTACTTGGATATTATTGCCTGAACTGGTTCTCTAATTTTATTGTATATTCATTCATATTTATACACCCTTTTGTTATTGTCCTTCTATTTAACGGATATTTCCTCAGCTTTCTCTTCCAAACTTCTTATTTTTTTTTTAAAGATTTTATTTATTTATTTGTCAGAGAGAGAGAGCACAAGCAGAGGGAGAAGCAGGCTCTCTGCTGAGTAGGGAGCCCAATGCTAGACTCAGTCCCAGGACCCTGGGATCATGATCTGAGCCGAAGACAGATGCTTAACTAATTGAGCCACCCAGGGACTCCTCTGGAGTCCCTCCAGTCCCTGAGCCACCCAGTCCCTCTCTTCCAAACTTCTACTGAATTTTTTATTTCTGCTATCAAATGTTTGATTTTTCAAGACTTCACGCTTGTTTTCTTTTAGAAAAATCTATGCTGCTTTTGTTTCATTTTTGCCATATTTTCCCTTATTCTCATAATGATAATGTGTTGTTATTTTTTAAGTTTCTTCCTGCTACATAGTCTCAACTTTCTCCAAATCACTTTTTGTTTTATTTTGTTTTGGTCTGTCTTTTGTGTTAAAAGCTTTTCTCAGATGTCTCATAATCCTTGGTTGTTTGGTTGTTTTTAAGTGTGAAGATCTGAAAAGCTGTTTGGGAGCTCTAAGTGTGTGTGTGTGTGTGTGTGTGTGTTTAGTTTATCATCTGTGAGCCTCACACTTGGATATTCATTTTAAAGCTTCTGATGTTAGTATCTTGGGTCTTTTCTTCCTTTTAGGTGAGTCAGGTTCCACAGAGATGCACCTTCCAGTTTCCTGCCAGTTTCCTGGGATACCTGGGTCTCAGAATCCACCATGTGATCATTTTCTGCTCTCAGTGTTGTTGGGGGGGGAGGGAAATGCAAGTGTTCAGGCTGCTACCTTTTCCTGGAAGTCCCTTAGTCCATTATTAGAGGCTTTTATTATTGCCAATTCTTTTTTAAAAGATTCTATTTATTTATTTGAGAGAGAGCGAGTGAGCACAAGCAGGGGGTGGGGCAGAGGGAGAGGGAGAAGCAGGCTCCCCACTGAGCAGGGAGCCCGAAGTGGGGCTCAATCTCAGGACCCCGAGATCATAACCTGGGCTGAAGGCAGACACTTAACTGACTGAGCCCCCCAGGTGCCCCCCAATTCTATGTAATCATACTAAAAGAACAGACCAGGTGTGCTTTGTTCAGGAGCTAACCTGTATGTTCCAAGAGGGCAGAACTGTGTCAGTCTGCTTTACTGTGGCATTTCATTCCCCTGCACAGGGCCTGGTATATAAGAAAGTATCAATACATATTTTTAATTAATTAATTAATTTGAGAGAGAGAGAGTGAGTGAGAGGGACAGGTAGAGAGAATCTGAAGCAGACTCCACACTGAGCACAGAGCCCGATGTGGGGCTCAATCCCACAACCTTGAGATCATGACCTGAACCCAAAACCAAGAGCTGGACACTTAGCCCACTGAGCCACCCAGGCACCCCTAAAAGTATCAAGAAATATTTACTAAATGCACGAATCAACAAATAAACAAATGAGCTGCCTTCAGAGCCTTTATTACATTAAAAAATTCCCTCAGTGATGTCGAGACTTCACCTTTGGGAACTGAATAGTATGTGGAAATAGCCAGAGGTTGTTTAGTGCCAAGATGTGTGAACTAGGAGAGTGAGCAAAGTTAAGCAGGTAATAACAACACCTTTTTTTTTGGGTCCCAAACAAGGTGCGGCACCAAGTTATGAGATTGACTTCCTTGTTTGGTGTACAATGAAATCTGAGGTCAATTCACAAAAGGAAGCAAATGGTATATGATTTTGGGGCAAGCCATTTAGGTTGCAGAAGATTCTGCCTTCCCTTTCACACACACAAAAAAACAAAACTAAAGCTGAACCAGATGAGGTATCACTACCTTCTTGGCCATGGGGTTTGATGATTCTACATCTCTGGGGGCTGAGGTATGACTGGAGGGGCAAGAGAAAGCAGAAGGCCGATTCTCTGGGACGTGCATCCTAGTAGGCAAGAGGGAAGGGGTGTTGGGAGAAACAGCTTCTCTGAAACCAAAGTGGGGTCAGGAATCTGGGCACCTCTCCCCGGCTGGAAATGACACCACCAACAGCCCTAACTGTGTATTATGCACTCACTCCATGCCGGCTCTGAGCTTTAAACACGTTGCCTCATTAGGTCCTTGCCATAGCCCTGTGGGGTCGGTCGTCTTATTATCCTCATTTTCCGGGTAAGGAAATTAAGTCACAGGGAGAGGAATGTAGTGTAGACATTTCAAGTCAATTTAGCCCCAGAATGACTAAAGGAAGATGGCAAAGGAGGAGGGAACCTTGAAGGGAGTATATTCCCTGTGGCCAGATTTTATTATAAGAGCTGGGGATTGATGAAGCATATGTGAAAACCAGCCAGTGAGTGGTCTTCTGGTAGTTACTCCATGTGATCTTTGCTGACCAACCAGCAAATATTGATAATTAAATATTGTTCATGTTGAATTGTTGACCAACAAAGAGAGGGAAAAAATAAATAAAAAGTTTCTCCTATGAACAATTGAAAGAGCTAGGATCAACTGGAACATTCCGGAGATTGAACAATCAATCAAGGTAAGCAATTTTTCTGACTCACTCTGGGATGAATTGTGTTTTGTTTTTTTTTTAAGATTTTATTTATTTATTTGAGGGAGAGAGCATGGGCGGGGAGGAGGGGCAGAAGGAGAGAGAGAAGCAGACTCCCTGCTGAGCAGGGAGCCCCATGGGGGACTCAATCCCAGGACCCTGGGATCATGACCTGAACTGAAGGCTGACGCTCAGCTGACTGAGCTACCCAGGTGCCCTGAGATAGGTTTTATTTTAACCTTATGGGTGCCTCTTTCTGTGATGACTGGGGTCTCTGGCTTCACTCTGAACAGTGTGTGATGGGCCTTGGCCCCAGTGGACGCTGATTTGAAATCCTGAAAGCATTTGATTGAAGGTCTGGTATCACCTTGCTTTCTTGTTATTTCCATCTTTGAGCACAGAAAGGAAATTCTGGTTTTTGGTTCATTCTTCTATTGAAAGCGTAGTGATTAAAAGTGTAGGCTCTGGAACCAGATAGACCTGAGTTTAAATCCCAGCTTTCTTATTTATTTGTTGGATGACCTTGGGCAAGTTATCTACATTCTCTAAGCTGTAATTTTACAAGTATAATCTACTCCACGGGGTGAATGTGGGGTTAATGAGGAAATGTAAGGTGCACAGTAGGAATGCAACCAAAGGCAGCATTTACTATTAGTACCATCCATCACCATTCCGAGAAAGTCTACATATGGATGTCTATACCTGCAGGCCTGTATTAGTCCTTACGCTGGGGTGTGAGGTGTACAGATCATGGAAAAATATAGTTCTTCCTATACAAGTGCATTTGGAGAGAGATAACACCCCCCACACTCCCTTGCAAAGTTAAATGTATGGATTGGTCAACAATTTGAAGCTGGATTGTGAGGCTGTATTGTCTATACAGCAAATGCTATAGGAGTTTTGGGGAGACCACTGAACGGAAGTGGTCCAGGGAGTCTTATGTTAAGAGGTGAAATTTCATGGCTGGTGATACCTAGGTGAGCATGAAGAAATAAGTGTGCTTGGGCTGTCCAGAACCCTCTCTGGCTAGAGTGGGATGCGTATGTAGGGAGGCAGCGGGAATAAGGCTGCAAAGCTGGGGCCACACACAATAATATTATTGACACCAATGGGAATAGCAATCAACATTTATTTAGTTTTTCCTGTGTGCAGACAACGAGCTCATGCTACACCCTTCCCATATATGACCTCATTTAATCTTTACTCCAACCCTACTGGGTATCATAGGTGTAGGTATTATTATCACAAGTTTTCAAGAAAATGAAGGCTCAGAGAGGTTGGGTAACTCGCCCAAGGACACAGAGCTAGAAATCGGCAGACCCACAGTTTGGATGCACAAACATACACGGACACTGACACAGACAGACACACACAGGGACGCAGGCTCAGGCGACAGACGGTTGTCTCTCTCATTCTTTGCTCGCCTCCCCTCTAGCTGAGTTCGGGGCTAGTTCTTTCCTTTGAGGGGTCCCGGGGGAGAAAGTAACCCCTCTGCTCACCTATGCCAATATTCCTCCAGTTTTAGTCCCCAGCACGGCTCCGAGGGCAGGGCTGGGATGGAGATGAGGGAAGCGGGGTGATGGGCTACAGTGGCTAAGGAAGCGCTCACCGTCAGGGCTGACTGTGCATTTTGTGTCCTCACTTGCCTTACCCTAGTTCTGACCCTGCCAGGGGCTGGGGGGCTCTGCAGCTTTGCTGTATGGACCAAGAGGCCCCTCTTTATTCCAAGGTCAGGCACGAATTCCCAGGGCTCAGGGCACTGCTCTCCTTTCTGTCCCCACATACGAAAGCGGGATAATCTCAAATTGGTCTCAGATCATCTTTCCACTGTTTCCACCGAACCCACCCTTGTTCAGAGCGCCCCACAGCCCAACTGGGCCCTGCATCCTCCAAGGAGCCACCCTCCCAGTCCCGGCCCATACTCTCCCGCGCCTGGCTGCAGCCCCGGGGGCAGGGTGCCGCCCCCCAGGGGCAGTGGGTGGGGGCAGCTGGTGATCCCAGAGGCCTGTTCAGAGAGCCACGGAAGTCTGCCCCAGGGGCTGGGAAGTCCAGCACTGCTCTCCCCCGCCCTCTAGAGGCTTGGGGTGGCACTAGGTGAGGTACCTAGGAGGGGTCCTGATTGAGGAGGGGGCTCTGGGCTTCCAAGAATGTCTGGAAGGTGTCCATGGTCAGACAACAGCTTCATTTGAAGCCCACGGCTGGAAGGGGCCCAGCGAGTTTGTGCTGTCAGCTCAGGAGAAAGGGGTTCAAAGCCCCCCACCTCTGTCTGGGTGTGGGGGGCCCTTCCTTCTATAGGCCAGAGAAGAAGCTCCCTAGTCTCTGCCCAACCAGCCCAGCAGGATGGCTCCTCTCCACCTCTCACCTTCCCCTTGGGAAGCAGCAAAGAGGCTGGAAGCTGGCCCTGCCAGCCCCAGGGAGGCCGGAAGACCACTCCTCAGATAGCCAGGGCTGCCCCGAGGAGCTTTAGGTCAGGAGGGGCAGAGGAATGAGGAGCGTGTCCCAAGGTGGCTTTTTGAAGACAGAAAAATGGTGGGAGGAAACTTCAACTCCTGGTTGGGTAGGACAGACAGGGAAGGGGGAGAGCGGTGACGTGGGGAGAGCCTGGGAGGATGGGAGCCTTTCCAGCTCGGAAGACTGGGTGCTCCTGGGCCTCCAGAGGGAACCGGGCAGGGCCGGCCCAGCTTCCTTGTAACACACTTGCATAAAGCATCTGCAGGGCGGTGCATCTCCTCACCTGGCCCCCGTCAACGTCCCCCAGGTCGCCTCAAGTTGTCCATTATGTGGCTGAGGTCTTTGGAGGGCTTGGCCCTACCCTCTGGCTCATCCTTCCCCTTTCCCGGGTCCTCACTGCAGTAAAGAGGGAGGGTCCTCCTTCCTGGGTGGTTTTTCAGCTTCCGTTCCCTTAGGAGACCAAGAGATACCTGGGTGTGGGACAGAGGAGGAATGAGTCACAGAATTGTCCCACCTGCCCAAGTGCCAGGCCAGGAGTAGAGCAAGGGAAGACCCCTTTCGGACTTAGCCAGCTGGCCCTAGGTGAGGGGTGGGGGTGACACCCAGAGGAGAAGCAGGCCTGGTCTGAGCATCCCAGCAGGCTTGTGGGGAGGAAGAGCCCTTGTCCTCATAGTCTGCCCTGTGGACACCCCAGTGCCTGCCCGGGCCCAGGCTAAGTGTGCGTCATCTCTACTTCTCAAACTAGGGCTCTGGGTTCCTCTAGCTAAGCTGACATCACAGCGGAGGTGCAGGACCTGCCCCAGTGAGGTAGGATGGTGCCTGGAGTGGGGCTGGGGGTGCCTAGGGCTCAGAGCCCCGGCGCTGAGGCTCCCTCTCATCCCCTCCCACCAGGGAAGGGTCTTTCCCTCCATTTCCCACAAACACTCTCTTTGCCACTTGACAGCCTTCTCATTCCATTCCCTCACTGCCCTGCTCCTGGCCCCACCACACCCCTGACAAATTCCTTCCCCCACTTCAGCTCCCAAAGGGGGGGCCTAGGAGCTGACACCCTGTCTCTCCTCCTCTCTCTCCCACTCCCCAACATTTCGTCCCAGCTAGGAATGGGCCTGGAAGTCTCTAGATAAACATACCACTGCTAGCATCCCATAAATCCCCCAGAGAAGATGAGTTTGGTGGGCCTCTGCTTAGGTAACTTAAATCCTTCTGGTGGTAATCCCAGAGCTGTTCTGGTTGATGGCAATAGGCACACGGGGGCTGGTGATGAGACAATGGACTGAAGACATGGCTGTCCACCTCCCTGCCCACCTCTGTTCCAGTAATCTTTATAACATCTCCAGAAGGTGGTCCCAGGTGGGGCTCCCTGGTGCTCCCTCCATACCTTTCAGCAGGCCGAGTCCACACCTCTCAACCTTACTGCTTCCTCCCCATGCCCCTCAGCCATGGTCTGGGAGCCCTATCAGGGCTTCAGAAATCAGGCACCCCTTCACTCTATAAAGAGGACATTGAGACCAGAGATGGGCAGTGCCTTGCTTCAGGTCACACAGCAAAGGCAGTGACACTCCCTGGTTTTGAACTCAGGTGCCCTGGCCCCTAGCCACAGCCCCACACGTGGATATCCGAGGAGCTGCGCAGGGAGCAGCAGTGCTTAAGGGCAGGGCTTTGGAGACGCTATTTGTATGAGGCGCTTTCAAGGTAACTTGTGGTGGTGTTGGGGGAGGGTGTTCAGGGGGCACCCAGCCTCTGTAGCCCTCAGTGAGGAGGGTGCCATGACCCAGGTCAGCTTGCCTCGAACCACTGGGTTTCTGGGAACACTCCTTTCTTCTCTGTGGGGCCCTGTCACGGGTGGTAGGAGCAGTGGTGGTGGTGGGGTGTGGTTGTGTGTGTGTGTGTGTGTGTGTGTGTGTGTGTGTGTGTGGTTTATCAGTCCCTGCGGCCTTCAGCCTGGAGAACTGAGGAGCTTTGGAGAGGAGGAGGTTTTGGTGGATAAGTGGCGGGGAGAGGGTCACACCGTGGGGGAGGAGGAGTTCCCCTGAGTGTAAGACTCACTGTGCCTACCTCTGTCCTCTTTCAAGCCCCAGGTCATGCCGGGGGTTTGGGGGAGGGGGTTTGGCCCCCCTCACTGTACCTGTGGCTCTCTCTAGAGTTGCCACCTCAACCCCCCTGGCACCCAGATGGGCAGGAGTGTGTCCCACCTCCTAAGAAATCTCCCTTTTGCAGGTTCTCCCTTAGAGAGAAGGGGGAGTCCTGGCTTGATCTTCCCAGGAGTGGAGGAGACATAGAGGCATGAAGACCAGGGCCCCAGACAGGCCTCTTCTCAACTGGGAACTGTACATTCCAGCTTAGAGTTGAGAGCCTACTGGGGCAGGGCAGACATTCAGCTGGTGCGCCCCAGCAAGGCCACCTGATTGGTAAATAGCTACTGTTCCAGCACCTGGTCCCCCCTACCCCCCAGCCCTCTGTGTGCCTCTCTGGCCACCCCAGTCCCTTCCTGGGTCCCCTGGACCTCCCCATGTTACAGAACCTGTGGGGTTTATGTGTGGCCTGGCCTCTGCCCCCAGCTCTATGGGAACCATAATGGGTGTTCAGTATTCTGGCCATCGCTCTCAGCCGGGTGGTGGGGACTGGTCCCCATGGAGTTGACAGGGGCCAGGTCCTGGGACTTGGGGAAGCGGGCAGCAGACGCCGCAGCCTGGAGCGTGCCCTACTTCACCTCTCCTGATGCTTCCAGCTGTGTTTCGGAAGGACAGGGGTTCAAAGGAATGGGCTGACATCCAGGGAGATGTAGGCAGGACCATCTCTCCAGGGGACCCCAGGGGGCATGGGTCACACCAGCTGGGCCCTCTGCAGGGCACTGCCTGGAATGAGGGATTGCTGAGCCTCTCCACATGGGAAGGAGAAGCAAACGATGAAGTCCTGGGCCCAGCAGCTGACCTGCTTCAGATGGACGCGACACCTCATGCCAGCACCCTTCCCAGGCACTGCCGGGCTCCCCAGTAAGCCAGTCAACCCTTGGGGGCAGAAGCCCTACTTCCCCCAAAGGTGCCTAGCTCAGTGCTGTGCCCCAGTGAAGTGATTAAATAGCCCTTGGAGAAACAGAAGGGGCACCAAGTTGCGAGTCAAGAGATCTGAGTTTAGGTCTTGCTCCAGGTAGCTGTATGCTTTGGACAGCTCATGCTGCCTCATGCTGCTCATCTGGCCCGTGAAGGGATTTTCAAACTTCTTTAGTCGTGGAACCTTTTCTTCAAATGAAATCTCAAGTGAAACTCCAATAAATACAGCCGATAAAATTGGGTGTGTGGTGCCTGGCCGTTCCCACAGCCTCCCGCCACCTGCCCCGCCTCTTAGGACCTCCCTAGGCTCCCGGGAACCAGGTCTGATGTTCTCCTGACATGGATACGTCTTGACTAATTGTCTGCTTCACTGATTTTCTTGAGGATATTAGGCCAGGTTGCTCCTGGGAGCTGAGAGGAGGTCTCCCCCACTCCTTGTGGCCGGCCCTGCACTTCTAGGTCTGGGAAGGCAAGCAGGATGGTGGGGGTGACTCCTCTCAGGGGGCCAATCATTAACAGGCTTTATCTTTGTGGACCGTCCTGGGGGGCCTGGGTCATGGGCCAAGCTTCCGGCCCAGGCCCAGGGGGTCTCTGGGGGAGGAGGGAAGGGACACTTCTTGCTAAGAGGCAGGGACAGTTTGGGTACCTGCCTCTTTTTTCCCCCCTAGGATTTTCCTGAAGGAACCCATAGTGTAGCCAACTCAGTGACAGCCTGGTGACACAGTCACTCTGAAGAAAGGCTAAAGAAGGAACCAAGCCAACATATCCCCCATCTCTGGCAAGCACTGTGTGATTTCTTCTTCCTTCCTTTCTTCCTTCCTTCCTTCCTTCCTTTCTTCCTTCCTTCCTTCCTCTCTCTCTGTCTCCTTCTTTCTTCCTTTTGTTTTTAATTTTTTTTTTTTTTTAATCAGAGAGAGAGAGTGAGCACAAGCAGGGGGAGTGGCAGGCAGAGGGAGATGCGGGAATCGATTCCAGAACCTTAGGATCATGACCTAAGCTGAAGGAAGACGCTTAACCCTTAACCTGCTGAGCCACCCAGGCATCCCTTGTTTTTGTTTTACAGGGGGATGGGATAAACCCATTTCCCTAATCCTTTCTGTTTGACTTTAGCCGGATGCTAGCAGGTTTCTATTCTCTGAGAGTTTGCTCACTCCTGGGGTAGGGACAGAGAAAGGGAAGGGAAGTAACATGCATATGATACTTACTCTAGACCAGAGCTTCACCTGTATTCATAGGCTCCATTTATCTTCTTACAACCACAACTCCCATTTTACAGATGAGGAAATCAAGGATCAGGCAGATGATGTGACTTGTCCAAAGTCTCCTGGGTTGGAAGTGGTGAACCAAGATGGAATCCAGCCTGTCTGGCTTTTTCCATCACACCATAGGGGCACAGGGATGGGGCAGGGTAGCTGGTGAGGGCTTTTCACAATGAGGATTCACCAAGCCAGTGTCTTTTTAAAAAGGACAGACGTTCTGGTCTCCTAGGTAAGAGAGGAAGCTGTTCTGACCTGCTGGGATTTGAGGGGTTCCCTGGAACCACACCTCCCCTCCACCACTTGGTACTATGTCCCAGATTTCATGCATCTTTGAGTTAAGCATTGTCCTTTCCAGAAGCCTTTTGAAATACACAGACCCCTGGAAGATGTGACATTTTATATCAGTGATCTCAGTTGGAGTGTTTGATGGAGTGTTACAGAGCCTTAAAGCTTAGGGGGTGTAACCTCCCGCTCTTATCTAGGAGGATTCTGAGGTCCAGAAAGGGGACGGACTTGGCCAAGGTCACTTGGCATGCAGCAGACTTGACTACCCCCACCCCCCACCCCCACCTCCCAGTGCTGTTTCCAGGTTTCCACCTGTCTGTGACAGGCAGATGGGAGACCAGACCTCTGGGCACCTGTTGGGGGCTAGAAAACCTCTTTCTGCTTTGTGCCCTGCTGAAGCTGAGTGGCCCTGTGCTTGTCACAGGCTGGTGTCCTCTGCCCTCTGCTTCTTGCTCCCGGGTGAACAATAGTAGTGCTCACCAGGCAAGCTGGACCTACCTCTAGTGTCTGCTTGTTTGTTTAAATTCTCTGGCAGAGACATGCTGTCCCAGAGGGCGGGGAAACCCGTGTGGGGCTCACCCCCTGAGGGACAGCATTGTCCCTGTGGGCTTTGGCTGGGAATGTTTCTGAAGAAGCCCTAATCCCCTGCCCTACCTAGCCTCAGAGTCTCTATCACCCCCAGAGAAGCACTGGGAGAACTGTGTGAGCCATCAGAATCCTCCAGACCTCACTTCCCCTGCCTGTTCTTTATCCTTGTCCGTGCTGCAGGCAAAATGCCGCTCTTCCCTCTATCCTCAAGCACCACCTCCTCCAGGAAGCCTTCCTCTACCCCCAGCAATCATGTGGCCCCCTCAGAGTTCCTATTTTCAATTTACTGTTTGGTTCCTCTGGACAGAAAGCCCCTTCCATGCTGTTGCAGCCCCCGGGCCGAGCCAGCACAGGGCTTATGGGCTGAGTTTAATACTTGCTTATGGAATAAACGTCCCATGCTACCTCCTGCAGAAAACCCTTCTTGAGGCTCATCCCAGCCAGTTTGACTGCTCTGGCACCTTGGGCATCTTTTAGGGCCACCTTCCCACCTCACCTTCCGGTGGAGCCGTACGCATACCTGTCCGTGGGCAGCAATGTTCCAAGGCAGGCATTTTCACTCGTGTCTTACAGATGAGGGGAACTGGGGGGTCAGAGAGGTTGAGTAACTTGCCCAAGGTCACTCAGCTAAAGAGTGGCAGACAGGAGTGTCACTTGTGTCCATTTGGATCTAAAGCCCCCGTACTCTCCACTGCCCTGTATCTCATATAGCATCAGCACTCTGCCTGATGCCTGGTAGACCTCGGGAAAGATCCACGGCTGGAACGAGGCTCAGTTCCCAGGCAAGGCCCAGGTCTGAAGGGGGAATACAGCTTTAGGACCTTAGCTGTCACCTCGTGCTACCCCTCTTCCCAGGAGAGGGACTCCCTCCCAGACTGGGTGGGGGTGTGTGAGCAGGGGCAGCAATGGGCAGGACGGGGGGTCAGACTTTGAGGGGTAGCACAGACTGGGGGGGTCAAGAAGTGAGCATGTCAGGGAGAAGCAATCCAGGGAGAGAGCCTGGCATTCGGGGATTAAACCGAGGTCTGTAAGGGACAGGCAGAGACTTGGCTGATAGGGGCTAGGGGTGGCTCCCCCAGACAGTGACCCTGCCCTGCCCTGCTGCCCCTTCTCCTGCTTGCTCACCATCCCTCTTCCCTCCCCTTTTCCTGACGGGCTTCTCTGGGGGAGTTAGCCTCTCGGGCTTTCTCTGCTCCAGTCTCATTACCAATCATCATCAATGCCTATCATTACCCCAAGTCAAACCTCCAGATCCAGATGGGGACGGGAAGCTGGCACAAGGAAAAAGAGGCCCTTCTTCCTTGAGGGAGAGACCGGGTGCGTGTGTGTGTGTGTGGGGGGGGGGAGAGACAGAGACAGAGAGAGGGAGAGATTGACCCGCAGCCAGAGACAGCGAATTGAAGGGAGCCAACCCAATTCTCTCTCCTTCAATTCAACAGGTTTGTGTCCCTGTCTTTCCAGTGGATCAGATCTGTGTCTGGCTAGGTGCCCGGGGAGTCAGGGGATGGCGTGAGGGAGGAGACCTTTCTTCCCATCGCGGCGAAACCACCTGGAGAAATGCTTAGACAACAGCAAGAATGAGCCACTCTCTCCTCACCCTCCTTCCCCACTTCAGAGGGGCTCTGTCCCTTCATCCGTGGGTTTGGAGGTTAACCGCCCACACTCACACAGGCAAGAGCTTCCCTGAACACCAGAGTGACAGGACGTCAGGACAAAGTACAACTACTTGCCTCTGATCACTACTTCTTTTGTCTGGGGCCACAGCTGGCTCCCGGCTACCTTTCACACTCTTCTCTACCCCCACCCCCACCCTCTCCCCACATCCCCCTCACCTGGAACACCTTCCCCTTCCTCCTTGGCTCCTGCGGAACTGCTTCAGAGCCATAAGCTAAGGCGGCCCTGGTCCCGAGGCCTCTGAATGGGGCTGAGGATGACCTTGGAGGGGACCCAGCATGACCGCTGTCTGGGCCGCTCTCTGCTCCATGCCCCACCCTCCATGTTGCTAGGTGACCTTGGGTCCTTCTGTACCCTTGGGAGTCTTTGGGTGCTCAGTCTGTCCGGATGCTCCCTGCCCTGCAGCAGCCTGTGGAGGGAGGATGGTGGAATCAAGTTTGCTGGTGGGATTAAGTCTGTGGGAGGAGAGGGTGCTAGAGAGACACGATTTGGTCTTACGACGGTTGATTTGTGTTCCTGATTCCATGGGCTTTTTGTCCTCTTTCTGGAAGACCCAGGTGTGTTGGGCTCTCAGTTCGATGGTAATGTGGGCAGTGGCTGGGTGTTGTATATCAGGGTAGTGTATTGTTGGGAAAGCTGGTGACACCACACTGGAGGACAGCATCCAGAGGCAATCCTCCTCGGAGTCACCACTAGCTTGTCTCTGAAATGAGGGGTGGGGGGTGGGAGACCCCTCCCCACCCTAGAGAAGGGTGCTCCAAAGCCCCTCAGGCCAGGATGCAATTCTGCTCCCTCATTCCCTTGGTTCTCTGGGCCAAGTGCACAGAGGGAGCCTCGAATAGGTAGCTGAGACACACCTTACTTAATACCACCAAGGGGGACATTTGGCTCAGGTTGGGGAAAGCCCTGGGGTTATTGTGACAGGTGACAGCCACCCCTCCTTGGAATCCCTCCATTCTCCTCTCAACTTCAGGGTCTTTTACTAAGACCTCCTCTTTTGACCTCTTTAGGGCCAAGGAAGGCTGAGTTGAGGAGGGATGCGGTGGAGGGGGCCAGCATGAGTGCCTGCTCATGCTGCTGGGAGCCTCGGTCCTGACTCTGCCTGCTCCAGGGCAGGGATGAGGGAGGGGGGCTCTGCCAAAGCACCCACATCTTGGGCTCTGGCGGTGCCAGATGTGGACCAGGTTGGAAGGAGGAAGTTTAATCGCTTCCCTTCCATATCCCATGCAGCAGCTTGCAGCATGGAGCCTAGGTAAGGAGGCTTGCCTGGGAGGGCCCCCCCCCCGCCCCCACCGCCGAGCCAGCAAATAAACATTTACTAACCCTTGTCCTTGCTGCTAGGGAGCTTGCCAGGGGGTGCAGGCAGGACTGGAGGCATGAATGATGCAAAGGGTAGGATGGGGTGGGGGTGGGCAGCCCCTCTGCTCATAGGGGCCTCAGGACACTACGCCCGTGGAACTGGGCTGCTTAAGAGGTAACCTAGCACCCTCACTAAACCACAGTACCATGTGCCGAGGCAGGGGGTTGGCTGAGTAACCTCCCTGGATCGTTTGGGTCAATTTGGGGGAAGTTGCGGCATTCCCGCTCTCAGCCCAGACACTCACAGAGGCTACATCAGCCCTGGGCCAGGGCCTGCCCAGATCTGGATGAAAAATGAGACTGGTTGGTCCCTCTCTTCCCTCAGGTATCAGAGCCCCCTCTTTGTTCCCTGGGGGAACCAGAGCTGCTGGGTCAAAGCCCAACCAGGAATTTTTCCAGGCTGGTTCCTATATGCAAGGGTGGGGTGGGGGGGCCTCAGGGAGCACTTAGGGAAGACCAGAGGAGTTGGAGAAAAGGGGGCTTTGAAGGGAGCGGGTGTGAAGCGGGGGGACTGGGGGAAAGAGGAGAGAGGCTCCCAGTTGGTAGAAGTAGGCAAGGGATCCTAGGGGTCTGGGGGTCCTGAGAAGAAACCCCAATTCTGTTCAGAAGATGAGCTGAGAGACTGGGCTGGGGCTGATAGAAGCCTTGGCCCCCAGCCTGGTGGGAGCTCCGGGCAGCTGGCCTACAGACGTTCCTCAGTGTTGGTGAGTAGGTTTGAATCATCACTCAGGCCCTGGCCTCCATCCGCCCCCACCAGCCCCCTGGCCTCAGTTCCCTGGCAACATCTGGGGGGGGGGAGAGCAGGAACAAGGGCTTCTGTCTGCCCAGCTGCCTCTCCCTTTGGGCTCTGCCAGACTCCACAGTGCATACGTGGGCTCCAACAGGTCCTCTTCCCTCTGGGCCACTGACTAACCCCAGAACCACACGGCTTCCCATTTTCAGCCCTACAAACCTGGTGCCAAATAATTTTCCCCAAGGAGGCTTCCCTGGACACTTCCCAAAGGACCCCAGTCACCCCAGTCTGTTGGCTGTAGCTCACTCTGATGTCAGCAGGCCAGATGAAGTCTCCAGATGGGCACATTGTCCACGTGGATTTGTCACGCCTCTTGTGCCCAGCATTGGGCTCTCTGCACGTGGGTCCATTCGAGTCCCAAACATGCCACTGTTTGGGAGGTCAGAAATGGGACCAGGGGTAGCCTCCCTCCACCCTCTTCCTGAAGCCCATTCCCTCTTGAGCCAGAGCTGGGGTGTGCAGGCAGTAGTCACTAGGGGGCGCTCGGCCACCACAGGGAAGCTGGGTGAACTTGGAAGAGCAGCGTCTGCGTGAGAGTGAGGACGCGTGTGTCAGTGTGAGTGTGTGTGTGTGGGGCGGGCTGAGAGTGCTGGAGTGGGGAGAAGGCCAGGGGTCACGCCAGGATTCCAGTAGATCTGTATGTCCTTCTCCCCACACCCGTCCCTGTCCGACTCCCTGCACGCCCAGACCACCCCCTCCCTCCAATATTCCCAGCGAAGAAGGAATAGCTCTCGAGCCCCGTCCGCACATAACCTCACTTTCTTGTACCCTTCCCCCCAATACCGCGCGGGCGTGTGTGTGTCTGGGCAAAGGTGGGGGCGGATGGGCAATTTTCAGGCTGTGAACCTAGGTGGGGGTCGAGCTCCCCTTCACTGGGGAGGGGGTTAGGCTTTGCTACACGTCCCAGGGGAAGGCCCGAGGGGCGTGCGGGGCAGTCGGAGAGGCGCAGACACTGGGCCTGTCCCCGCCCCCAGGGCGTGCCAAAGGGCGGGGCCTACCCTATTTTAAGCGGCCGCTAGTGGTAAGGAGCGCAGAGGCTTGGGGCAGCCGGGCTGCGAGGAGGCCGCGGCGCAGGGGGCGAGTGGAACCGGCGGCAGCGGCGCTGGGTCGGGAGGCGCAGCGGCAAGGCGGGCGAACCGGCGGGGTCACCAGCCAGGGGTCTCCGCACTGGAATTTGATATTCATTTATCCAGGGTTTACCCTCCTCCTTTTTTTCTTCAGCAATTTTTAAAATCCACATTCTTTCCCGTTTTAATTTATTTTTTGCTTCCCACTCCCCGCTTAAATCGGGCCGACTGTTTGGGGAGATTGCTCCTTTACTTCCCCAAATCACTTCGGATTTTGGAAACCAGCAGAGAGAAGAAAGAGGTAGCAAGAGCTCCAGAGAGAAGTCGAGGAAGAGAGAGAGAGACGGGGTCAGAGAGCGCGCGCGGGCGAGCGAGCAACGACAGGGACAGGGGCAAAGTGAGTGACCTGCTTTTGGGGGTGACCGCCAGAGCGCGGCGCGAGCCCTCCCCCTCGGGATCCCGCATCGGACCAGCAGCGCTGACGGACAGACAGACAGACACCGCCCCCCGCCCCAGCTCCCACCTCCTGCCCGGCCGGCGGCCGAGGGTGGACGCGGCGGCGAGCCGCGGGCAAGAGCCGGAGCCCGCGCCTGGAGGCGGGGTGGAGGGGGTCGGGGCTCGCGGCGTTGCAGTGAAACTTTTCGTCCAACTTCTGGGTTGTTCCCGCTCCGGAGGAGCCGTGGTCCGCGCCGGGGCAGCCGAGCCGAGCGGAACCGGGAGAAGTGCTAGCTCGGGCCGGGAGGAGCCGCAGTCGGAGGAGGGGGAGGAGGAAGAAGAGAAGGAAGAGGAGAGGGGGCCGCGGTGGCGACTCGGCGCTCGGAAGCCGGGCTCATGGACGGGTGAGGCGGCTGTGTGCGCAGACAGTGCTCCAGCCGCGCGCGCGCCCCAGGCCCTGGCCCGGGCCTCCGCTCGGGGAGGAAGAGGAGACCGCCTAGGCGCCGAAGAGAGCGGGCCGCCCCGCAGCCCGAGCCGGAGAGGGAGCGCGAGCCGCGCCGGCTCCGGCCGGGCCTCCGAAACCATGAACTTTCTGCTCTCTTGGGTGCATTGGAGCCTTGCCTTGCTGCTCTACCTCCACCATGCCAAGGTAAGCGGCCGTGCCCACCAGGCGTCGCGGGCCGCTGCGAGCGCCTCTCCCGGCTGGGGACGTGCGTGCGAGCGCGCGCGTGGGGGCTCCGTACCCCACGCGGGTCCTTGGGCACCGGGCGCGCGGCTTCCCCCTCGATCCTTGTACATGAAGGGGGAGGGGGCGCGCGCTAGGTGGGAGGGCACCGGGATAGAATCTCACCGCCCACGCGGGCCCTGCCCACCCACCAGAGTCACCGCACGTACGATCTGGGCCGACCAGCGGAGGGCGGGAGCCGGAGGAGGAGGCCGAGGGGGCTGGGCTTGCGCTGCCGCGGGCGGCTGAAGTTTGCTCCTGGCCGCTGGTCCCGGACGAACTGGAAGTCCGGGCAGCGGGGGCGGGAGCCGGAGCCCAGTGGGCAGGGGGGGTGCCCGGACCTTGGACCGAGGGAGGGCAGAGAGCGTGGAGGGGGCAGGGCGCGGGCGAGAGAGAGGGGGCTTGCTGTCACTGCCGCTCGATCTCTTAGGCCCTCGCCACGAGTTTGAGAAAAGTTTCGGGGTGGATTGCCGAGGGGACCCCTGGTCTCCGCCGGGCCACCTGCGCGGAGGCACCCCCGCCCGTCCCCGCTCGCGTCCCGCTCGGTGCCCGCCCTCCCCCGCCCGGCCGGGCGCGCGCGGCGCGGAGCCGATTACATCAGCCCGGGCCTGGCCGGCCGCGTGTTCCCGGAGCCTCGGCGGCCCCGAGCGGGGAGCCCCGGGCGGCGAGCGGCGCCCCTCCCCCGCCGGCCCTCCGCGGGAAGGTGACCTCTCGAGGTATCCCTAACCGGAGGACCCGGAGAACCACCCCACACCTCTCCCCACTGTCCCCAGCCCCTAGTCCCTTCCTGTGCTAGGAGGGATTTCTTGATGCGCCTTCTCCATTTCTCCCTGACGTGGAGAGAAGCCCCTGCCACCTTTCTATTTTTTACTCCCCTCTGCTGAGAAGACCCGTGTAACCCCTCTCCGACCCCAGAGGCCAGGGAAAGGATGATCGCTGTCAGAGGTCAGGGTGCAGGGGCCCACTTTGGTGCTTTGTCAGACTACCTAAAGTCCCCACTTGGTGACAGTCTGCTTTGCTCCCCTCCCCCACACTTCCGAGCTGTGCTTTAGTTTTTATGGGGGTGGGCTAAGGGAGGAATGAAGAGTGTCATTACTCCACTTTATACTTTTTGGAAAAATGGCTTAAAATTTGCTGTGACGTCTGCATTGTGGGACCAGCTCCCCCCACCCCCACCTTTGGAGGGAGCTCCTGCCAGCCTTGCAAACACACTTTGTCCTGGTGAAAGGGGGTGTTGGAGCAGGAGCAGGTGGTTTTTTGGAACTCTAAAACTTGCCCACCCGACTTGCTTCTCAAAGCCATCTAAGGGGCCCTTTACACTCTTCCCTTACACCTTCCCTCAGCCAGAGTCTCCCCTTGGAGAGAGGCAGAAGGAAAAAAAATGGGCTGGGGTCCCTGCTGCCACTCTGGGTGCCTTAGACCCTGGCACAAAGGCCTTGGCTCCAGGCCTCCAAGGCGGGGGGGCCGGGGGGGAGGGGGAGGAGTGGCTGCCTGGCCACAGCGTGACCTTCAGAGGCCCCCAGAGAAGGGCACCTGGCCCCTCCCTGCCCAGAACAGCCCCTCCCAGTGCCCCCTGGCCTTGGAGGGGGTTAAATTTCTGTCCCCCCTTCCTTGTTGGGGCCCAGGAGAAGTGGAGGGCATAGGGAGAACGTTGGCAGAGGAAGCCAGGGGGTATCATGGAGATGGGCCAGGGGGCTAAGGTGGAGACCCTGGAGGGTCCCTGAGGTTGCTGCTGTGAGAGGCTGCCCAGCTGGGATCCTGGAAACTGTTATCTGACCTTGGCCCTAGGGGCAAGGCTCGGGGATCCGGGGTGCATTGGGGGTGTGTGGGAAGGAGACAGACAGACTTTGTCAGTGGGGTCTGCAGTTCCACAGCTCTGCTGCTTAGGATGTGCCCGCAAGGAAGGGCAGGTGGGGTGGGCAGCTGGTGAGAACCGAAGGCTGGGAGAAGCCTTTGCCTGCTTGGAGCTGTCAGGTCCACATGGTTGGGCATGTTGACCTTCACAGCTTCTGGGGAGGGGAGGAATGATCCGGTGGGGGTGGGGAGGGATGGCGAGGCATAGGGGAGGCCTCAGGCCTGGCTAGTGCAGGGGGCCCCCTAGGGGCTGGGCAGTGCTAAGGCATAAAGGCTTTCCTGGTTGCATCTGAGGAAAAGTGCCCAGCTAGGTGAGAGGGACTTGGGACCCCCCTCAGTCCAGGAGGGAGAAGAAACTAGCGAACAAGGTGCGAGTGTGAGGCTCTGGGCTTTGGAGATACATTCAGGCTCCCGGAAGGGTCTGTGTGCTGGGAGAAATGGGGCTCTCCCCTCCCCCCAGGGTTTCCTCCTTGGTTTTCCCTTCTAGGCAACCTGTGGGTTTGCTGAATATTCCCAGGAACAGAGGAGTTTGGAAGGGGGAGGGTGGTTGGCGCCCTTCGTTCCTCTGCACCCTCCTCCTTCCCCAGCACCAGCTCACCCTGGTATTTGTCATGTCAGCAGGAGAAGGTCACCATGTTGTTTTTCTCGCCCCCAGTCCTTCCTTCCTGCCCCAGTCCAAATTTGTCCTCCTATTTGACCTTACTACTTACCCGTGGCTTTGGACCAGGGAGTCGGGGGGCTGAGAAAATTCCCTGAACTCAGCAATGGGCCAGTGAGGGGTGGGGAGGGAAATGTGGGGAAGGGGCGGGGACCCGGACAGCACAGCGTTCTGGTATTTTCCTCCTGTGTTTTCAGTTCTCCACCCCCACCCCCCCACCCCCTGCAATATCTGGTCAGTCTTTCTCTTCCTTCACAATTGGAGCAGCACAGGGGCTGTGGGCATGCTCTCTGCTGTGCGGAGCCGGGCAGGTGCCTTGTTCCACTCAGAAGCCCCGGAGAAGCCAGAGGCTGCCGGCTGGGCGGGTGGCTGGGCCTCTGCATCCCTGCTCATGCCTGTGTCTTGCTCTTTGTTTTGTCCTCAGTGGTCCCAGGCTGCACCCATGGCAGAAGGAGAGCACAAACCCCACGAAGGTGAGTCCCTCTGGCCCTTGGATGGGTATCCTGTCTCCCCAGGGGATGGGTGGGGAGGCTCCGATTCCTTTCTTGCAGGTCTGTGGCGGTGGGGGAGGGGGGAAGGGGTGCAGGAATGGGGAATCAAGAAGGGAAGAGGGGAGCACCATGAGAGTCCCCATTCTGGAGGTCTCTCTTTGCTACTCAGGCCTCTGCTAGAAATAGAACTTGTTGCTTTTTCCTTCTGCTCTTTCCAGTAAAATTTTATTTGGAGAGGGGGCTGTGAGTACAGGCCAGGAAAGACAGTGTTCAAAGATCCCAGTTGTCGAGGGAGGTGTCCCTTGTCCCACCTGCCCCCAGGGGAGGATGGATAGTCTGTGTCACATTCAGCCCAGCCGTGTCACCCCTGCGGGCTCTGTGTGGAGGGGTATGTGCCCCTGGCTGTTCAGCAAGCTGGTTGTGCGTGAGCTAGACGTGCAGAGGGCCCAATCTCCTGAGCCCCCCCCCCCCCCACAGCCTGTATTCCTTTGGGGCTGGAGAGAAGGCCCTGCAGTCTCCCTCTGCCCTCCGGGTGGGATAGGTTTGGGTGCTGTGAACTTCCCTCCTGGGCCAGCAGAGGGCTGGCTGTAGCTCCCAGGTGCCCCGCCCCCTGCCCAACTCAGAGTCAGCCTGCCTTTTGTTCCTCTGTGGTTTGGAGTAGGGATCCTCCCATTTCTCTAGGGAAGCCCTGCCCCCCGCCCCCCAATGTGGCCTCTACTCCAGCCTTGGGGGAGGAGTGCCCGATGCCACTCCCCCAGCGCCCCACTGCTGAGTAAGGAAGGCCCTGGGGTCTTCAGACCTCAACCCACTGTGACCCAGGGTGGTGGCCAGGGGTGGTGTTTGCACTCCCTGGGCCAGTGGTGATGCCCAGCCCGTTCTGCCTCCCTCTTCACTCAGGAGCTCTTTCCTTGGCCAGGGCCTGGCTTCCCAGCCACCCCACAGCCTGTGCCGCTCAGAGGCTCCTGGGTCCCAGTGTGCACCCACCCCCCCATCAGCCTCCCGGTGGTCTCTGTGGTCTGGGAGAGGCAAGACAAATGATCTTTGTTTGCCGGGGACAAGATTGTCTTCAAGAAACAAGGAAAAGCAAGAAAGCTTGTTGTGGGACTCGATGTATGTCCGGTGGCCTGGGCAAAAGCAGGCCAGCTTTCCTTGGGGGCAGTGGCTAGAGTATGAGGGGTACGGGTGAAGTTGCCCCCCTCGACCTCCCTCCTGCGGCCCTTGGGGATTCCAGGGAGCTTTTCCAAGGAATTCCTAGTCTGGGTCTTTATACCCTCAGCTACCAACTGCCAGTGGCCCAGACCAGACCTTCCTGCTTTCCTGTCCTGGTTGGGGCCTTGTGGCCCCAAAACCTGGGCCACCTCTGTCCCCAACCATGACAAAATGTCAGGTCAAGAATTCTTGATAAGTCATCTTCTTCGAGATAGACTTGGCTTAGAAAAGGGCTTCTTCAGATCTCTGCTCTCATCTATACTCTGACGGTGCTTTACCTTAACCCTTTTGAGGGTGGAGGAGAATTCTGTGCCTGTTGTCTGCATAGGGGAAGTAGATCTCAGACAAGGCCAGGGACTGGTTGGGAGCCCCCCCGCCCCCGTTCCCTTGCTGTTTTCACACCTATGGCCTTCCCCTCCCTTCCCCTCAGCTCCCCAAATTCTCCTCAACCCACTTAGTGTATAGATACCCCCAGGCTCATCTTCCTTTACCATCAGGAGGGAAGAGGAGCTCAGCCACAGTCTCTGGGGAGAGGCAGGCTAGGGGGTTGCACTTCAGACGCCTGGGTGAGGTTCCAAACCTTGTGTTACCTGGGCTGAGAAAGAGCGCTTGTTTGGGGGCCGGAAACGGGAGACAAAAACCCCACACTTCAGTCTCAGTTTCAGTGTCTTTAGAAGTCCACCCAGCCACTCATACAGATGTGCGGTCTGAGGCCCAGAGAGGGGAGGGACCGGCCCAAGGTCACACCGAGTCATGAACAGAGCCCAGACCTCTTCACGGGCTGGATGCCCCTTCTTCCTCCTGTGAGGGGAGAGACATTTCAGGGAGAGCGTTACTTTGTGGTAGTTGGGGGGGGGGGCGTGAGATGGAGAGTGGCAGGCTGGGCCACAAGTTGGAGTCATCATTCCAGGTCCTGAGTGTGTCTGTTCTCCAGGGCCCCGCCCCCGTGGCCTAGAATTACCCCTTCATGCTCCAGTGCACCTCGGGCCCCACGGCCAGCCTGGGAAGCCGTCTTTACCCTGCCCTCCCTCCAGATCAGCTTCTAGAAGTGCTCCATGGCTGCGGTGGCGGCACCGTTTTTTCCATGATGCAAGCAGTTTGCCCTCTTGGGCGGGGTTATCGGTGGCTGGCAGGGCCTGCATAGAGTGCCCACCCACTGCCACCTGCTGATTCCAGGCAGGCCCGGCGCCTGTGCCGATGTTCACCACCTCCCCAGCCCGTGTCTGGGGAGGGGTCTGGCAGGTGGCAATGTGCCCCCCCCCCAACATGCTTCTACATGATTTGCCTTGGGAAGGCTTTGATGTCAGAGCAGATTGCAAGTGTGGGCCCGGGGCAAGTTCCTCAGCCTCTCTGAACCTCCAGTTCCCACTTTGTAAAAATGGGGTTCCTAGTGGAACCTCGTAGTGTCACGTGGGGAGAATTATTGGCCATGGAAACCATGGATGATGGTGCCCAATGGCCGGCATGTAATAAGTCCTCATCCGATGGTTGTTGGTATGGTGGATGGTGTGATGGAGGTTGTAGGGAAATGCAGAGTAGGTTTGCCAAGCTGGCTCTTCCTCCTTTCATGGGAAACAGATCACCACCACCACCACCCCCACCCCCCCCACCCCCCCGCCGACAAGTATACTCATCTTCAAACTGTACCCTGGTATCCAGGTTGACCCAGGAGGTGGCTCAGCGGTCATGGCGAGGGGGTGGGGTCACACGTAGCAGACCATCTCCCTCAGAACCTGACAGCCTCGTGTGATCTTTGGAATAAAACCAGATCTTCCATCAGTGCCCGTGGTGCAAAGCTTAGGGAAGGATGTCAACCACAGCTGGAGGGACTTAAGCTAGAGTTTGGGAAGGATTGGCCCAGTAGGGGGTACCTCTCACAGGAAGCCTCAGGGCTTGCCCTATAAAGCTCGGTGGAGACGGGGGCCGGCCATCTCTTGTGTGACCGGCTGGGCTCATGTGTCACTCCATCCCACGCAGTGGTGAAGTTCATGGACGTGTACCAGCGCAGCTACTGCCGTCCCATTGAGACCCTGGTGGACATCTTCCAGGAGTATCCTGACGAGATCGAGTACATCTTCAAGCCATCCTGCGTGCCCCTGATGCGGTGTGGGGGCTGTTGTAATGACGAGGGCCTGGAGTGCGTGCCCACCGAGGAGTTCAACATCACCATGCAGGTGGGCATCTGTGGGGAGTGGGGGGTGGGGGGGGCGGGAGCGGGGTTAGACTTTGGGAACAGGTACTCCCCGGCCCTTTCCTGGGCAACTCTTGAGAGGAAGAGCCAGACTTGCCTTGCTCAGCTCCTGGCCCTGAGTCAGTCAGGAGGCAGTGTGGGGAGTCTTACCCCCTTTGGAGAAAAAGATGCCCTGCATTTCTGGGATGGTCTGGGATTTCCCACAAGTCCCTACTGCCTCCTCCTCCTCCCTGACCTTTGCCCCTGGGCTCAGGAGGGGCTGACACCTGTGACAGGAGCCCCTCTCTTCCTCTCTTGGAGGAAGAGGGCGCTTCCTCCTGGGGGGCTCTGTTCGGGGTGCTGGGTGAGCCTGGTGCATGGAGAGTGCTAGAAGGTAGTTGTTTGGTGCTGTCTGGTGACAGGGCACATCTCAGCCTAGACAGGGTGGGAGGGAGCTCTGAGACCCCTGGGAAGGTGGCTCTTGGGTAGCGACTAGGGGTCAAGGTGAGGCCTAGAGGGGATAACAGGAGGGGAGGGATGGGCACAGGCAAGAGCCCAGGACCTGAATTCCCAGCCTGGCCAACCCGTGCAACCATGCCTGCCCTCAAGAAGAGCCAGGGGCTCCTTGAGGTCAGTAGGGTCGGGGGAGTTGGGGTGGGCCTGAGGCTCTTTCTGGTAGAGCCCCTGGTGCCTCCTCCCTCTACCCCCCACCCCTGCTCCATAGAACCCCTGGGTGCTGAGTGGCAAGAGCCACAGGATGTCCCATCTGGGTATGGCTGGCTGGGTCACTAACCTCTGTGATCTGCTTCCTTTCCCTCTAGATTATGCGGATCAAACCTCATCAAGGCCAGCACATAGGGGAGATGAGCTTCCTACAGCACAGCAAATGTGAATGCAGGTGAGGACGGAGTCACGGATTCGGATTCGTTTGTTCAGCAGACGGCGGGAGGGTTAAGCATGTTTCACTTGTTAGCCATTTCTACCTTGCAACTGTGGCACTTTGGGCATTTTCATTTTACTTCTCTGTGCCTCAGTTTCTACGTCTGTCAAATGGGCACAATAATAGGATGTCTCTCGTGGCATTGTTAGGATTAAGTGAGTTACGTAAAGGGATTAAAACTGCATTGATATGTCATAAATAGTACGTTACGGCTCTTGTTGTTAGCATCACCAACTGAACCCCTTTCTGTTTTGTTCTTTTCTCTTTCTCTGCCCGCTGCAGACCAAAGAAAGATAGAGCAAGGCAAGAAAAGTAAGTGGCCATGACTTTAGCTCCTCTCCCTCTCCTTGGTTGGTTATCTTGGTTTGGGGCTCTTGGCTTCCTCTGTCAGGGGGGTCTCATATCTTCACTGAGTCAGGGAGTTGGCCTCACGAAGACTTGTGGTGGCAGTAGGGGTTGGAGCAAACCCGAGGATTCTGGCTCTAGGATTAGGGGCAAAACCCCAGCCTGGAGCCTGGAGCTTCCTGTGGAAGGAGACCACGCATTCCAGGTTTCTAGGTCATTCCTGGCCGGGACTTGCAGTTTTGGTGTGTGGGGGTGCGTGTGGACAGCGGCTCCCCGGCTTGCTCTAGTCTTCTGTCCCCCCACAGCAGGGAGGGGGAGGGGGTGGCAGAGAGGCCAGCTTTTGTGTGTCAGAGGAAACGGTCTCTCGCCGTGGTTGCTGTGGTGGTGCGATTGGACTTGGGGGCCCGCTGAGAGGTTTTCTTGGTGATGCCCTCCTGTAGGAGTGAGGCGGGCCTGAGCCACTCAGCCCTCCCTGGCCAGGGAGAAATGAGTTGACTGTTGGTCATTTTCTGAGGCTTCTAGTTGCTCCGTGTGGAGGGTTGGGTCAGGATGGAGCAGGGGGCATAGTCTGGGGGCAGTGAGCCTTCAAGACCCGGTGAGCAAAGGGGACAAGCCTGCAGGGAAAGAGAATGAGAGAGAGCACCTGTGTCCTTCCCTCCCCTCCCCTCCCTCACCATCCCGTCTGCCCCCAAAGCTCTGGGGACCCAGAAGCTCCGAGACCTCAACCCCTTGCCTCTTCCCTAAGTCCCCAACTTCCAGGACTGCTGTGGCTCTCAGAGCAGTGATTTGGGAGAGTAGTCTCAGAGAGAGAGAGAGAGAGAGAGAGTGTGTGTATTTGTGTGTGTAGACCTTCCTCCTTCCCAGTGCTTTCTCCTAGGGGAGCAGTGTTGCCCCTCTCCTCAGTCCCTTCCCCCTCTCCCCAGTCCCGTCCCCTCATTTCTTCCCCTGTGGCAGACATTCTGGGCATCCTCTGGCCTGGCAGGTGTGGAGAGTGCTGGTTCCCTTGAGGGGAACAGGCTTCAGCCTGCCCCCCCTTGCCCGTTTCCCAAATGTCTGCATTGCCCCCAGGGAGAGCGGGGGGCTCGCCTGGGCTCGGAAGAGAGTCAGCTGAGATGGTGTGGCAGGCTTTGACAGGCTGGGGAGGGAACTTCCTGCCAAGTAACGCCCAGGCCCCTCCTCCCATGCCTCCCTAACTCCCACCCCACCCTACTGCCTGCCTGGGGCTCTGAGGACACCCATCCCCGCCTCTCGGCCCAGGTTATGGCTGGGCAGGCTGGCGCCTTTCATGTGCCGCCCCTGGGTCTGTGCCAGCTCCCAGCGTAGCTGCTCTCCCACACCGGGATCTGCAGAGGCAGGGCCCCTGAGGGACCCCATTGCTGTTGCACTTGGAAATGAAGGCAGAAGGTGCCCAAAGCACAGCCTGGGCCCCGACCCCCACCCCCATCAAGTCAGGTCTCTCCAAACTCTGGCCTACCTTTTATAGCACCCCCTCCCCCGACCTTCAGGGTCAGACTTGTCCAGGGTTGCTGCCCACAGGGCTTTGCCCCTGCCTGGGACCAGGAGCTGCCACGAGCACTCAGGCCTTTGGGTCCTGTGTCCTCCACCCAGCCTCTGCTCCCCACGCAGAGCATTGCCGGAGGCCAGGTTGGCCACCCCAGGGTGGCCGAAGGGAGAAGGAGGAGCTGTTGAGTGCCCGCTGCCCCAGCCTTGCCGTGCGTGTGCGTGCGCGTGTGCGTGTGCGTGCGCGTGCGCAGGCCCTTTCCTGGAGCCCGCTGGCCTCCCAATGCTTGTTCCAGGGAGTGTGTCCCGAACCCTGCCCCCCTCGTTGCTTCTTTTCCTTTCCCCTTCCCCCTCCCCCTTGCTCTCTCTTTGTCTGTCTCTGTTTTTTTATTTTCCAGAAAATCAATTCGAGGAAAGGGAAAGGGGCAAAAAAGAAAGCGCAAGAAAGCCCGGTATAAACCCTGGAGCGTGTACGTGGTGCCTCCGCTGTCTCATTGCCTGGAGCCTCCCTGGCCCCCAGTCAGACCCCCGCCGGCGGGACCCCCTAACCCTGCCCCTCCCGGCCCCCCCGGCTCTCCTCCCCCTCTCCCCCCCAGTGTCTCTCTCTCACTCTCACTCCACTAATGGGCACCAGCAGCTAGATGCGGTGGTGGCGTGGCCGGTCCAGGGTCGGGCTGGCCAGGTGGGCAGAGTGGGCCTGGAGGATCCAGGGAGGGGACTCCGGCTTGGCTGGGCACCGCCTTTCTCTCACCCACTGGGCACTGGTGGCGGGCCCATCTGGCGCAGGTGCCACGCACTGGTGCCTGCTCACCCAACTGGTTTCCACTGCTCTTGGCTTCTGCACTTGTCTGGAAGCTGAGGGTAGTGGGGCGGGCAGACGTGGCGTGAGGAAGGGGTGCGAGTGACTCGAGGCAGCCTGTTGTCAGCTGCAGGAGGAGGCCGGGTGGGGTCAGGCACCGTATGGCAGCCCCTCCTCGTGGACCTGGGGCCTCCGGAGGGGAGCCCTCTACTCTGGTCTGACGCACGGCACCCACAGAAACCTCCCTGTAGGTTTGGAGGCTCTTCCTCTGGGTTGGAGGCTGTGGTGGGCCCTTTGGCCACCAGTGGCCTGGCTGTGGACGCTGCCTCTGGGCTTGGCCTGATGTGGTGCCCTCCTTCAGCCTGCCTTTGGTGGAGGGGCCCGGGCCTGAGGGGCCCTGAGGGGCACAGGGGGAAGGTGGCCCGGATTGCTGTCCCCAGCAGGTGAAGAGTCAAGGTGTACTCTTTCGGGGGCGGTAGCCGTTGGGGCCCTGTGGCCCAAGACTTGAATTTGTCCCTCCGGGACAGCACTCCCCCCTTACAGTGTCCTCTCCTTGCACTCTCTGCCCACCTGTGTCTGCCTCTTCCTGCAGGCAGGCTTCCTAGCCAGTGTTGCCTCTTTCCGCCGCTCTCTCTGTCTTCCGCTGCAGCACTCGGATCCTTCCAGGGCTTGGAAGGGGCAGGGGGGCCAATGAGCTGGGTGGGGGTGCAGCTGCGGACTGTTAGGGGGTGTTGCATGGTTTTTTTTTTTTTCTCTTTCTCTGCTGATGCTCTAGCTTAGATGTCTTTCCTTTTGCCTTTTTGCAGTCCCTGTGGGCCTTGCTCAGAGCGGAGAAAGCATTTGTTTGTACAAGATCCGCAGACGTGTAAATGTTCCTGCAAAAACACAGACTCGCGTTGCAAGGCGAGGCAGCTTGAGTTAAACGAACGTACTTGCAGGTTGGTTCCCAGAGGGCGAGCAAGTCAGAGAGGGGCTTCACACAGAGATGGGGAGAGAGAGAGAGAGAGAGAGAGAGAGAGAGAGAGAGAGAGCTTGCGCGCACGCGCACCAGAGGGGCCAGCTGCTTGCTCGGCTTCTAGCTGCCTGCCTGGTGACTGACCGCCGCCTTCTCTGCTTGCGGGGCCCCTGCGGTGGGACGCAGGCGCTGGCCTGGCCTGCTGGGGCCTGTTCCGAGGTTGCCCTGGTTGCCTGAGGGGTTAGCCTGGTGTGGCTTCATGTGACGGTGTGGACGCAGGCTGAGTGTTGTGTCCTGTGGTCCCGCGGTGTCCTGTGGTGGCTGTTGGTCCTGACGTTGTTATCACTACCTTGCTACTAATACAGAGGGCCCTACTTGGTGTGGGGGCTGCTGCCGTCTACAAAGCTCAGACGCTCTTGGGGGCCTTGCCGCCACCCTCTGAAGTCCGCACCGCTGGGCTTCTCATCCCCTGTGTCCTTCACGGGGGCAGGGGGCGAGTCCCTCCGAGACTGGGGTCCCCGAGGGCACGGGCTCCCGCTGTTGGTTTGGGGTGGGTTGGAGATTTAACGTTTGGGGGACACTAGATACTTTTAATACTCCAGTTACTCATGGTGACAACCCCAAACAGCCCACATATTTCCAAATGCCTCCAGGATGGGCGGGTCGGGAACTCCTCACGGGAGGGCCTGGCTTTTATTCACCTGGGTGACCCTCCAGGCATCTGTACCTTTGTCCTCTGAGCACAGTGGGGACCTAGAAAGTGTCAAGTATGTAAGCGAATACGTGACTGAGTTCAGGGGGTAAGGTCAGGAGCGCAGAGCCGTGACAGGTTGGCTGGCCGTCTTTCGATGCCTACCAGTCCGGCCTTTGCTCAAAGGCTGGGAGCCCTCTGGGCCAGCCTGAGTTTCACCCAGGGAGGGGGGCTTATATGGGGATTCCCTGGCAGGATCAGGGTGCCCCCAGCTAGTCCAGATGCTCCATTAACAAAGTCCTTGGAATGTGGCTGCCTTCCCTACCCCCGTGTTCTTGTGGCTGTGGATGTTTAAGGGATGCTGGGGACCAGGCCCTGGGCTGTTGGGGCAGGCTTCTCTCTGTCTCGGTGGTATGTGAGGATAGGAAGTGTATGTGAGTGCTGGGCTTGGGGCTCTGCCGAACTCCAGGGCCCAGTGAGGGGTCTCCACGTGCCCCGGGGGCTTGGGGGAAGGTGAGGCCTTTATCATTTTCACGGTTTCTGTGGGGATTATTCTGCAGAGAGACTGTCTGGGATGGGGTGTGTGAAGTGACCTGGGGGCTAACAGAAGTTACCCCAGCCTCCAGAGACCTCCCCCCGTATGGGGGAGTTTCAGGACCCCAAATTGGGGGCTTAGGATGCCCATTGCCAGGCTCTCAGAAGGGCGGGGCCTGCTCTGACCTCTCATAGTAGAGAAGGGAAAAGGCAATAAGTCCCAGGGGCAGGGGCATGACACGAAAGCTCTTGGTGTCCCCTCTGCTTGGACAGGAGCAGCGCAGCGAATGATCACCTCTCGCCACCCAGCAGCCTGGTACCGGGGGCCCGCTGCGGCCAGCATGCTGAAGAAACAAGGCCTGGAGGGAGGGCATGGTGAAGGGAGATGTGTCCCTCACGGCCTCGCCGGAGCAGCCCCTCCCTTTCAGCTGGCCCTAGCCCTGGGTCAGGGTGCTCTCCCCACTCTCTTCCGCAAGCCAGCCCCATAGAGGCAGAGCTGAAGCCCCTCTCTCTGCGGGCACTCTTTGCTGACTAACTCGGTCCACCTCTGGTCACCATCAGCTCTTAAATGCCAAGTAGGGACTGTTCTTGAGTATGCGTTCATTTGTCGCCTCTGATGGCATGTCCCCATGTCCTTGTCTTGTCTCAACTAGATTGTAATCTCTAGAGGGCAGAGGGGAGTCCTGGACTCAGCTCCTGCTCTGGCGGGGCGGGGGGGCGGGGTGCCCACCCCGTGGGCGGGGGCTGGCTCTCCCCTCCTGCTGGGCTCCTCGAGGCAGCGCCGTGCTTTCGCCATCCTCTCTGCCGCAGGGACCCTGGGCTCCCGGGAAGGGAAGGCTGCCTGCCTCACTACCGCGTCCCCGCGCCCGGCCCTAACCGCCAGCCTCTGTTTCCCGTCTGCCGCAGATGTGACAAGCCCAGGCGGTGAGCCGGGCTGGAAGAAGGAGCCTCCCTCAGGGTTTCGGGAACCAGACCTCTCACCAGGAAAGCCTGATTCAGAACGCTACAGAAACCACGCCGCCGCCACCACCACACCAACCATCGCCATCACCAGAACAATCCTTAATCCAGAAACCTGAAATGAAGGAAGAGGAGACTCTGCGCAGAGCACTTTGGGTCCGGAGGGCGCGACTCCGGCAGAAGCATTCCCGGGCAGGTGACCAAGCACGGTCCCTCTTGGAATTGGATCGCCATTTTATTTTTCTTGCTGCTAAATCACCGAGCCCGGAAGATTAGAGAGTTTTATTTCTGGGATTCCTGTAGACACACGCACCCACATACATACATTTATATATATATATATTATATATATATATATATATATATATATATATATATATATAATATATAAAAATAAATATATATATTTTATATATATATAAAATATATATATTCTTTTTTTTAAATTAACATTGCTAATGTTATTGGTGTCTTCACTGGATGTATCTGACTGCTGTGGACTTGAGTTGGGAGGAGAATGTCCCTACCCAGATCCCAACAGGGAAGAGGATGGGAGGGGAGACTCTGGCATGATCTTTCGGTCCCTCTTAGGAAAGCCAGGGTCCCCTTCCCTGCCCAGGAACGTGCATGGCCAGGGCATGGGGGCAAATTTGGCCTGCTTTTGGGAACACCGACAAACCCAGCCCTGGCCCCAAGCCTCTATACCCTGAGTCAAAGGGACAGACGACAGGTACGGGGACGAGGACACTGGCTCTGACCAGGAGTTTTGGGAGCCTCAGGACACTGCTGTACTTTGGGGATCCTCTCTGCATGCTGCACGGGCATCCTGCCCCCAGGGGCACTGCCTGGAAGATTCAGGAGACCGGGCAGCCTTCACCTACTCTTCACTGGCTCCTGAGATGCCCAGGGCACCGTTGCCAACAGATGTCTTGGCGAAAAGAAGAGAGACATTGGTGGAGGAAGGGCCGCCTGGCGGCAGCTTGTCCTCCAAGGAGGAGGCCTCCTGCCTTGGCCTTCTCCCAGTTCCCCTTCCCGGGTGCAGCCCAGGAGGGCCTGATGTCCTCAGACCATTGAAACCACTAGTTCTGTCCCCCCCCAGGAGACCTGGCTGTGTGTGTGTGAGTGGTTAACCCTCCTCTGTCCCCAGACCCGACCCTTCCCGCGGCACAGAGAGACAGGGCAGGATCCACGTGCCCACCACGGAGGCAGACAAAGTGTTTTATATACGGTACTTATTTAATATCCCTTTTTAATTAGAAATTAAAACAGTTAATTTAATTAAAGAGTAGGGTTTTTTTCAGTATTCTTGGTTAATATTTAATTTCAACTATTTATGAGATGTATCTCTCTCTTGCTCTCTCTTGCGCTCTTATTTGTACTGGTCTGTGTGTTAAGATTCATGTTTCCAATCTCTTATCTCCCTGATCGGTGACAGTCAGTAGCTTGTCCTGAACAGATATTTAATTTTGCTAACACTCAGCTCTGTCCTCCCCTTTCCCCTGGCTCCCCACCACACATTCCTTTGAAATAAGGTTTCAGTATACATCTACATACTATATATATATTTGGCAACTTGCGTTTGTGTGTGTGTATATATATATATATATATATATGTTTATGTATATATGTGATTCTGATAAAATAGGCATTGCTATTCTGTTTTTTATATGTAAAAACAAAACAAGAAAAAATAGAGAATTCTACATACTAAATCTCTCTCCTTTTTTAATTTTAATATTTGTTATCATTTATTTATTGGTGCTACTGTTTATCCGTAATAATTGTGGGGGAAAAGATATTAACATCACATCTTTGTCTCTAGTACAGTTTTTCGAGATATTCCGTAGTACATATTTATTTTTAAACAGCAACAAAGAAATACAGATATATCTTAAAAAAAGCATTTTGTATTAAAGAATTTAATTCTGATCTCAAAGCTCCTCCTGGTTTCTCCTTCTCCATTGGGTCCTTGTTCCAGACTCCCTTCTGCCCCCTTTCCCTCCTCCCTTGGGGAAAATGGCATTTGTCTTAGGTCTGGGAAAGGGGTCCCAGGTATGCAGGTGATGGGTGGCCCACCTTCTTGTGCTGGGGGCCACAGCGCTTCTGTTCTGGCTGAGCAGGTCCTGGAGGACCCCGTCCACCCTCTGCCATGATGTGGGGGGGGGAGGAGCTCTGCAATGGGGGAGGAAGAGGAGCCAGAGCCTCCTTAGAGGAGCCAGGGCCCGCAGTGAGCAGTGCTGCCTTCAGGAATCACATGATCCAGGCCCGGTCCCTTGGTCGGGAAGGAACTGGCCATGTGTCTGAGCTTGCTGCCCGGGGGACAGGAGAGGGCTGAGGTTGGCTATGGGGTGCTCATGGGGCCCCAGGGTGTAATTAAATTTTACAGAGTGGGTCCTGGAGTTCCTCGATCCTCTGGAAGATGGACCTGCAGCTCTGGTGGCCCTTAAGAGGACGCCCTGCCCCGCCTTGTTGTGTAGGCCCCGCTCTCCTGTGGTCCTGGCCAGGGTAGATGCTGTCTAGGTCTTTGGCATTTATGAGCAAGGCTTCCAAATCCACTTCCTCTTGCCTCTCTTTTATCCCCTCAAGCCATATTTATTGGGCCAGCCCCCATGCTAGGGCAGAGGATGCTTTTATAAATAAGACAACTCCACTCCTCAAAGGTCTGGTGAGGGTGGGTGGCCGAGGAGTCACAGAAACTATAAATCCATGAATAGAAAGATACATAACACGTGAGGGGGCATCTGCTCAGCTTGGGATGTATTGGGGGTGGCAGAGTCTGGGGGTCTTCTGACATTACCTCTCGGTAGCCCCTTGAAGAATGGGTAGGGGGAGATAGAACAGGGAGGGGAGAGGGGGACGGTTGAAGCAGATATCCCAGGCAGAAGGTGTGGTATGAGCAAAGGGTTGAGGGGGGACTCCAGTGGGCAGTGGTGAGGCATGGAGGGAGGAGAGAGGCAGGGTTAGCTCGCAGGGAGCCTCTGGCCTGTTGGGGATGAGCAGCAAGTGAGGGGTTTTAAAAGCACCCCAGCAGTATGGTAGGCCGGAGGTAGGGAGGCCAAAAGGAGGCTGTTGCATCCCTCCAAGGGGAGGGGCGGAGGGGGTAGTAGCAACTTCTGCCTCTCCTGGCTATACTGTGAGGAAGATGGGAGGCCAGGTCCCTGACCCACAGAGCTTTTGGTCTAGTAGGCGCTTTGCACCTACCGGGTCTTCCACTGGTTAACACGGAATCCACACCACAGCCCTGTGCGGTAGGGGCTCTCGTCATCCCAAGTGGCTATTTGCTGGAGCCTCTGAACGGCCTCCTAATTCTTTCACCCCCACCCTCTTTAAGTTGATTCTCACACCACAGCCAGAGTGAGCCTGTGAAGACTGTGAGCCAAATCATGTCACCGTTCGGCTCAAAACTTTGCAGAGACTCTATTTCACTCAGAGAAAAAAAAAAAAGTCCATACGATGGCCTGAAAAGGCCCTGCACCATTTGGGCGGCCTCTACTTCCCTGACTCTATGACTTCTGACCCCCCTCGGTCACTCAGCAACAGCTACTATGGCCTCTCTGTTCCTCAGACTGTGGGTGCTCTCCCACCCCAGGGCCTTTGCACTGGCTATCCCCACTTCCTGGAGCACTCTTCTCCTAGTTGTGGCAATGTGGGGCTCTCTTACCTTCAAGTCTCGTTACCTTCTCAGGGAGGCCACCTTGACCACTTCATTTACAATTGACACCCCTTCCTCACTCTGCACTTGGGTCCTCCTTTTTACCACCCCATCTTTCCCCCCATAACGTGTGCCATCTTCTCAAACACTCTAGAATAGTGGTGTCTAGTAGAACTGCCATGGGAGCCACACATTTAATTTGGAATTTTCTAGGAGCCAGATTTAAAAAGGTAAAAAGAAACAGGGGAAATTAACTTTAATACTATATTTTACTTAACCCCAACGTATCTCAAAATATCATTTCGCCATCTAATCAATGTAAAAATTATTAAGGAGAGATTTCCCTTTTCTTTTGTGTGAAATCTTCAAATCTGACGTGTGCTTTCTTCTTACCGCGCATCTCAGTTTGGAGTAGCCACGTTTCAAGTGCTCAATATACACACGTGGCTAGTGGCTACTGTTTTGGACCACATAGCTCTAAAATTTACTTTCCCTTTTGTCTGTCTCTCCCCCACCCACCCTCGCCCCCACCCCTGCCCCCACTAGAATGCAGGCAATGAGGGCAGAGATTTTTGTCTGTTTCGTTCATTGCTATACCTCCAGCTCCTAGAACAGTGCCTGGAACATAGTACATGCTTAATTAACGTTTGTCAAATGACACATTGCGAAACTGCGGCCGAGGTGACCGAGGGGTTCATCCCAAGGCTGTGGTGGCGGGTGAGGCCGGCAGCGGTGGTTGGTGGAGGGGCTCACTGACAGGTGGAGACACTTGAATGGGGCTGGGCAAGGAGGGAATTCAGAGTCCGATGTTGGGATTAGGGACAGAAGCCTCTTGGTCAGTGCCAGGCACAGTTTCCTCCTTTTAGCCACCCTGGAGATGGGGCTCATGATTTCTGCTTGGCTGATGAGAAGCAGGAGTCTCAGAGAGGGTGAATAACGTGCCTGAATTTACGCACAGCCGGTAAATGGCCAAGCCAGAATTTAAGCCAGCTTTCCTGACTCCAACTCTAGTGCTTGGTCCACCGCACCGTGGTTGCCCTGGGCTAGGGCAGAACATCAACAAGTGAAAATGAATCGTCTAGACTGAATACAAACAGCCAGAAGAAAAGTGGGACAGGGGGAGGATGCAGTGGTGGCCAAACCCAGGGCTGAAATCCAGAGTCCCCAAGTGTGGTAAGGCAAGGCAAGGCAAGAGATGTCTCCAGGGGCTGGGGCTTGTCAGTGGAAGATCCGAAACCTAAGCACAAAAAGAATTGCAACATGCAGCCTTGGAGGAGAGAAACAGTCTTTAAATAGACTACGGGGAAAAGAAGGATAAAATGAAAATGTTGCATCCTTCAGTTGTATAAGACCTGCTCATCCCCCACCCTGGAGCGAGGCCCAGTGCCAAGCTGTCCCAGCTCATCTCCCCTCTGTGGGACTCACACCCTCCCCTCTGGCCTGGCCACTTTTTTGCCTAGAGATACACAGTGCTCCTTCTCAACTCTGATCTGCCCAGCCTGAGTCCCTTTCCCTTTTCCCTAAACAGTGACAGACCCTGGCCATAGCCCCCAAAGGCCTGGGGAGTATTTGCTTCTCCAAGGACACTGCCAACCTACTCTCTTCCCCCTCTGCAAGGAGGCTGGGTAGATCCATACAGATCTGGGTGATTCTGGGTCGCTTTTATATGTGAGGACCATCACGGCGGCCTGTGTGCGACTATGGCTGCCAGCCGTTCTTCCCATCCCTGTGCACACATGCCGCTCCTCCCATCAAGAAGTAGAGTCTATTTTTCCTCCTTTGAATCTGGGCTGGCCGTAGGACTTGCTTTGACTAAGAGAATGTGGCAGAAGAGCTGTTCTGGGGCTTCTCGGCCTAGGCCTTAAGGGACAACGCAGTTTTCCATCTTGCCCTACCGGCAGGCAGCTGCCATGTTGTGAGGAAGTCCAACTACCCTGCTGGGGAGAGAGCCATGCAGAGAGAAAGAGAGAGGCTCAGGCAGGAACAGCTCCCAGCTGTTCCAACCATCCCCAGGTTGAGACAGCAGACATGTGAGCGATGTCATTTTGGATCTTCTGGGCCCAGGGGAGCAGCTCTTGCCAACAACACATAGAGTGAGAAGCCATCCGTTGCCCAAATGTACACAGTTATGAGCAAATACATGGACTGTTGCTGTTTCAAGCTATGAAGTTTTGGGGTGGGTGTTACCTAGCAATCATAACTAAATCATCCAACTACGCGGTCACTTCCTTGGGGTAGGACCTTTGTCCCCTCCCACCCATAGTGTTTTATTGGTATGTGTGATGGTCTCAGGGGGTAGAATGAGGTTCAAGGAAGGAAGGACATATGTGTAACAGACTCAGAGTCCGGGGGTCTGTCTTGGTGGGAAGTCTGGTGGGAAGTCTCAGGACAAGGGCTGTCCCAGGCAGGACAAAGTATTGTCCAAAGTTTTGGAGTGAGGAGAGCAAGTCATTTCCATCGAGGTCTTACCAGGAGGAAGTGGGCCTCATCTACAGCATGAGGGGGAGAGGCTAGAGATTAAGAAGAACTGGCAGAGAGAGAAGGTCAAGGAATTTGGAGGAGAAGCTAATGGAATCTTTTCCCTCCCTTCTCTCTCCCGTCCTCCAGCACTTACGGAATACCAGCCGTATGTGTTGTGCCCTGGTATAGAATGACCTCTCCTTTATAGGGGTAGCTTTAGCACACCCCAGCCTAGAGATGGGGGGATGGAGGAGGTGATCCTTGAGAGGCCCTGCTGGGTTGGCCTCAGAATTGTTGGGAGAGAGACAATTCAGCCACATCCACAGGCCATCATCCATCAGGACTCGCGGAATAGGGGAGGGGAGGGAAGGAATCAGTAAATATTTATAATCTGCTTGGAAAGGGAAAATGCAAAGCAAAGATAGGGCCTGGCCGAGCATCCGCAGAGGAGGGGATGGAAGCCACTCAGAAGGGGGAAGAGCTAGAATGGAGGGGAGCAGTAGTTCATAGGGAAAAGACTCATCAGGCTGAGGCATCTAGGGGAGGAGGGCTGGGCCTGGGTCTCCTCAGGATGAGCGGCTTGAGATCTGAAACAGCTTTTAAAAGGTTGCATTTGGCATTGGTGGCGGTGGGATGGAGGGATGATAGTCTGTTAGTGAGAGAATTAAAGTACTGCCCTCAGGTAGCTCCCAGGCTGAGGGGGTGACATGGCCCCTGCCCTCAGGTTGTGCCCTGTCATCACAGAGGTTCTAGTCTGAGGGAGGAGACAGAAGCCCCGCCAGCAGACCCTTCTTTGTTGACTAAGATGGAAACCGCTCTCAAGAAGGTACTTCCTTGTCTTCCTTTCGCTATGGTAGGTGTTTGGAATCACAGGGTATGGGTGCCTGATGAGCCCTTCCAGGGCCTGCACCCCCATCCTTCCCTCTTCTCCCAACACACATTTATAGGTCCTGCAGGTCTTCTCTCTCCATTTGTTAAGAGCTGAGCATAGCTTACCGGTCTGGGCCCTGACACACATCCCCTCATAGTCTCTGGGTCTGGCTCCACGTGGGACAGAAGCCAACCTGTGTCCCCCTCCTGAGGCCCTGCTTGTCCCCTCTGCTGGGGAGGTCTGAGAACCTCATTCGTCACCTCCTCAGGCTCCCGGCAGGGGGATCATGTCCCTGCTCCCCATCCTGTGCACAGCTGACGCCATCATCCTGGGACTGGAAGTCTCCCAGGCAACGGGGTGAAGGCATGTGGGGCTCTGCCTGGTGCCTCTGCAGGGCCCGTCTGGGCTGCTCCGAGCCCCACCAAGCCTTCTGACAGATCTAGGTCAGAATCCTGGGTCTGCCACTGGCTAAATCATCTCTCTGGGCCTTAACTTTCTCTTCTCTGAAATGGGGACAGTCACACCGGCATCGTGAGCTTGAGGGGAAGAGGTGATGTTCACATGTCAAAGTACCTAATACAGTGCCTGGTACGTAGGATGTGCTCAAAACCCGTCTTTATAATTATGTTATGTCTAGTTCCCAAGTCAATGTCTTTTTCTTCTCTGAGTTCCTACTTTGGTATAATTTGGTTGGTTTTTTTCCTCCTCACTTAAAAAAAATTTTTTTTTGAAGATTTCATCTATTTATTTGAGAGACAGAACGCTTACGTGAGAGAGCGCATGCGCGAGCACATGGAGGGGGCGGGGCAGAGGGGAAGGCGGAGGACAAGCAGACTCTGCACTGAGGGCAGAGCCCCACAGGGGCTCAATCCCACAGCCCTGAGACCATGACCTGAGCTGAAATCAAGAGTCTGCTGCTTAACCGACTGAGCCACCTAGGCGCCCCCTCACTTTAAAATTTTTAAACTGAAATACCACAACCGGGTTTTATACTGATCTTTGCAGGTAGAGATCCTTCCTCTCTTGCTGAGAAGTGAGGCAAGCAAGTTCAGCCCTGGAGCCCGCGAGTGGGGAAGAGGGGTTGCACTGAGGTGAAGGGATGTGGAGAGAGCCCTCCCAGTCAGGGATGATGCCCTGTGGCTCAGAACCCGCCAGGCGCAAGGCAGGCGTGCTGTGAGTATTTGAGAAATTAATGAACAAATGAATAGGACCAGAACACAAGGCCATTCTTTTCTCCCTGTTTCCCCCAAACACACCAAGGGTCTCCAGTCTGAAAGAGGAGGCTTTGTGTCCACCTTCTATACATAGCTGGGCTTTGGGCAGGAAACCTGGAGGCCTGAGGCAGGGCTGCCTGGGCCTGCTGCTCTCAGACTGTTCCCAGCATACATCTGAGGGGCCCCCAGTGGAGGAGGCTCTCAGGGGGCCCACCTCAGAAGCCCCCCAAGACTAAAGTCCTATTGTTCTAGGATCTTTGCGGGGGAAGGTTTGTGGTGTAGGTACAGCCCTCTGGGAGTGGGGCAGGGAGAAGGAGGCTTTCCCTGGGACTTTGAGAGCTGGAAGCTTCCATTTCCTGGGGAGGCAGCAGGAGAATGTGTTCTGGGGAAATATTCAGGGAAGGTGTTTGCGTATAGTTTTGCTTCTGGCACAGGAATCTCCATCCCCATTCTAGTTCCTTCTGCTTCACTCTCCAAGGCTTTCCTCCCGGTGGATCCACCCTCACTCCCTTCCATCCAGCTTGAGAAACAGAGAAGGTGGCTGGGCCCGCATCTAGGGCCTGCTGGCCTCCTGAGGCTGGGATCCCATGGGGGAGGGCCTGTCCCTGGCAGACACCCTCGAGACGTCCTCTCTCCCGGGGTAAGACAGGTCTTCTTCCACACGAGCTCATCCACAAGCTCACACACACGCAAGTGTGACAGGGGTCACTGCTCCCAGTCACGGGGCGGCCGCCTGGTTGGGTAAGGGCTGTGAGGGCAGGGGCTGTGAGGCTCAGCTGAGGGATCCGGCTTCTCAGGATGAGCCCCCATGGGGCTGGGGGCAGGGGGGTGCTGACCTGGCTGTCGTCCCATGACCCAGAGCTGCCCTCTGGGAGCTGCTGATTTTTCTGCAATAGCCACCTCCTGGATATTAATAACCCTCTGTCTGGCAGCCACAGGATTGATAACGCCGGGTCACTTCTGGTCCAGCCTGGCCTGACCGCCTGGGTTCAAATCCCGGCTGCTAATTCTGGGTCCCCGAGGTCCAAAAACCAAACCTAAAACACAGCTCCAACCCTGACCACTTCTAAACTGTGTCTTAGGGCAAAATTATCTTTTTGAGTCTTAGCCGTTGTCTGTTAAACAGGTGCCATGACCCCTGAGGATCTGGGAAATGTGGATGGGCCTGGGGTGGTGGCTGGCATGGAGTAGGTGCCCAGGAAAGGTCAGCAATTGTCACCGTTGTGACTGGGCACAGGGTGGTGGGAAGAGAGGACTTGGGATTCCACAGAGCTGGGCTCTACTTTTCACATCAGTAGAAATTTCTGGCTGTCTGACCCCGGGGCAAGTTACTTGACCTCTCTGGGCCTCATTGTCTTTATCTGTGAAATGGGCATGATAACACCTATCTCCCAGGTGTTAATGTGGATTAAGTTAGTTAATGAATATAAAGTGATTGCCACTTAAGAGGGGCTCAATAAATATAGTACTCGTTGAATGAAAGAATGAACATTAGTCACATCACTCTGTCAGGGTCCCTAAGGACTGGGACAGAGTCTCTGTCATCAGGCTGGGTGCTCCCTGAGGATGGGGGTGCAACTCTGGGCTTGCTTCCTCGAGGCTGATCTACAGAACCCAACAAACGCTCAGCATCTCGGATGATTAATTCCTTTGGTCGGTAAGGAATGTGGAAACAGTCAGTGTAGAAACCCACAAGGGAAGACAGAAACAGCTTTTCCTTTCCTCTTAGTGATGGGGGGGATAGGCAGGACCTGAGACCCAGCACTTAGTCCTGCTCCTGGGCCTGGGAGAGGGGATGTTTGTGCCCACAGAGGTTATGAGAGCTCAGAGAATGCCCTCCTGGTGAGGCTGGTGGGCTTGCCCCCTTTCCTTTTGGCTGTGGCCACCTCAGCCACACCCTTGGCCCTGCCCAACTCCAGCGGCCATACTGAAAGCCCAAACTGGGGGTTTGTGTGTTGGGGGGGGGTGCAGGGAGGAAGGAGGGCGGAAGAGACATGAGTTGGGGGAAGAGCTCTGCCTAATGCTGGTAAACCCTCCCCCAGGCCCCATGACTTCAGAGAAACTGCCCACAGGTGCCAGGCCCAGCCGTTGGTTTTGGCCTAAAAGGAAGTTTCCCTGAAGACTCTCTTATCTCAACCGGCCTGGTGTGGCTGCTGAGAAGGAGTGAAGGAAGCCATTCGCTCCCTTGCCCACCACCACACGCCCACTCCAAAGGTTTTTCCTGGCCTTTTCACCCCAGCCACACTTCTGGGGGAGAGAGGGGAGGCGGTGGCTCAAGCTGGGGGTGTCTGTGGGTCTGAGGGAGTTCTAGGGACTCTCATTTTTGTGCCCACGCCCCACAGTACTGGGTACCTGGATATCTGAGCTTCTCCTGCTGTCTTAGTCCTACATGCGCTTCCTGGTCAGCCTGACCCTGACAGGTATGAAGAGGAAATGTCCTGGAGGTAGGGTTGGCAGACACAGCAAATAAAAATACAGGACACCCAGTTAAATTTTCATTATTTGTCTGAAATTCAAATCTAGCTAAGCATCCTGTACTTAAGTCTGGCAACCCTACCTGAAAGGAGTGGCTGGACCTTCCTCCTAGGTGATTCCTTCAGGTGCTTTGAAGATTTATTTACTTATTTGGGTGAGGAGGGGCAGAGGGAGAGAGAGAGAGAGTCTCAAGCAGGCTCCTCACTGAGCACAGAGCCCGACTCAGGACTCGATCTCGTGACCTTGAGTGGAAATCAAGAGTTGGACGCTTAATCGACTGAGCCACGCAGGCGCCCCCCACCCCCTTCAGGGGCTTTGATGCTTCTCTCCTTCCTGCTCATCCTTCTTGCTGCTTTGCCAGCAAGGTTCCCAGTGTAGACATTGCATTTGGGCCCCTGTTCTGGATATGTCCCTAATTTTTGCCTGCAGCAGAGATGTGAAGCAAATTAGAAGCTGAGAGCAGAGGCAGGGTCTCTCTCCTCAGACTGGGGGCTCCCTGAGGGGAGGGGCTTTGGGTCACTGCCCCTCAGACCAGGAACCTCCATTTCTCCTCCCCATCATATTAAGACCATTTTCTGGAGGAAATGAATCTGACCCCCAAGCCTGACCTTTTCCTTAGACTCAAAAGAGTTTTGACTGCTGGGACCTAGGGGAGCCCAGGAGAGCCTGCTTTTCTCAGCAAACCACCTTCTCCTCTTTTCTGATGCTCGACCAGTGGTAATTCTCTCCCCCAGCCTTGTTTTTGTGGGCAGTGGGCTCAAGAAGTCCCCAGGCTCTGGAAACTTACAATGGAAATTCTGCGGTGGGAACCACCTGAGCTCTGGCTGGGGCTCAGTCCCTGACCGGCCCTGTGACCCTGGGCAGTCTCTGGTTCCTCTCCGGGCCTCGGTGTCCCTATATGTGCAGTGGCAATGTATCTAGCCTGCTGACCTTGGAGCAGTGTTTTCCAAACTGCAAACTGATCTGTCACGGGGTCAGGAGGTCAGTTTAGGGGTTTGCAGCCAGCATTATGCTTTTTCTTAAATATGAAAGAGAATAGAAAATATTCAGAGAGGCTTGCGAGTAGTAAGGGTAAATACTATTTCTCGAAACTCTTGGGGTATGTGTGTTCATATGTGCTCAGGGGTCACGGTGTAGGATGTATTTTTTCACATGGGTTACGGTAAAACAAAAATGTCAGGAAGACACTATCTTAGAAGCTGTGACAGAAGGTGGCAGGGGCAGCTGGAGACCCTGAAGTGGGGGTCTGCTACTTCTTTACCTCATGGCTGCCAGGCCAGCAGGCAGCGCCCTCTCGGGGGCTCTCTTTCACTCTCCTAGGTGGTAGTCTTGTCTTCCTGCCCTGCCTCTGTGGGCGCTGACCCACCCTCCCCAGAGACCAGGTCCCTCCCCACTGAGAGCCCTGAGGGGCTGGGGCTGGTTCCCAGGTCAGTGCAACAGAGGAAGGTGCTGGGATCCTCAGCCTGGCAGTACCCAGCCTGCCCCGCTGCCTGTCACTGGCCCACAGTAGTACTGTATTGGGAAACCGAAGCTCTGGCCAAGTGGAGAAACACTGCTCCCTCCCTAGCTTTCCCAACTTTCCCAACTGCCCTCCACCGTGCCAGCACTAAAGCTCATTAACCCCTTCCTGGGGGCTGGGGGAGGGGCCCTCTCCAGGCCTTGTGGGGTCTGGGTGGGTGGACATGACAGAGAGGGTGAGGGCCTGGGGACCCTCCGCTGTGTGACCTGACAAATCTCTGGCTTTCTGAAACTCACTGCTCTATCTTTCCTCTGGGGAATAAGATCCAGGTGTGACCCACATTCTGGAGAGGATTTGAGGATAAGACGGGAAGAGGTTGGGAAAGACCTGGTGGAACTGCTAGATTGTTATATCACTGCTTGCCTCCATCTCCGTGGGTGCTGTCATCTTGGGGTCCAACTCACATATTGTAAAACGGGCGGAAGGGGAATAGGCCCTGGAGCTGGGTCAGACTCACTCAGGGAGGGGAAGATTTGGTTTGGGAAAAAAAGATAAAACCAAAAGCTCTTGACCTGTGGGCTTTCAGTCTGAGGGAAAGAACAGCTTTGTCTCAGGGAGCCCCAGTCTGAGGGGAGACATAGCCCTGCTTCAGGGAGCCCCAGTCTGAGGGGGAGACACAGCCCTGCCCTCAGGGAGCCCCAGTCTGAGGGGAGACACAGCCCTGCTTCAGGGAGCCCCAGTCTGAGGGGGAGACACAGCCCAGCCCTCGGGGGAGCCCCAGTCTGAGGGGAGACACAGTCCTGCCCTCAGGGACCCCAGTCTGAGGGGGAGACACACAGACCTGCCCTCAGGGAGCCCCAGTCTGAGGGGAGACAGAGTCCTGCCCTCAGGGACCCCAGTCTGAGGGGGAGACACAGTCCTGCCTTCAGGGAGCCCCAGTCTGAGGGGGAGACACACAGACCTGCCCTCAGGGAGCCCCAGTCTGAGGGGGAGACACAACCCTGTCCTCAGGGATGTGCAGTTTAAGGGGCAGACACAGCCCTGTCCACAGGGAGCCCCAGTCTGAGGGGGAGGCATGTGGAAGTCTATCTCCTTGACCCTTCTCCTTGGGGTGGAGGCCCCTCTCCCTGGAGGCCCTGAGCTGGCTGGTTTGGCGAAGAGGCATTACCATTCCTTTTCCTGCAGTGTTTGCCTATAGCCTTAGGTGTCGTACGATCAGGAGAGTACCAGGGAAGAGTCCTTTCCCTCAACCATGCCCACTTTCACCCTGCTAGCTCTCTCCCTCACTGGCTGACCACAGGTCTGAAGTCACTTCTTAAAATCCCTCTTTAGATTTAGGGCTAGAAGGGATGTTGGAGGTCTGTGAGTCCCAGATCAGAGGAGGAAACTGAGGCCTAGAAAGGGGAAGAGTCCTTCCTGAGGTCACACAGGGAAGTTAAGTGTTGACCTTAACTCCCAGGCCTGTGGTCTGGGCTAAATGGAGACTTTGGGGGATGTGGGTCCACTCAATCCATGTGTGAATGAGAAGGCACTGTGAGGGAGGGTGCGCACGTGCGCACGTGTGCGTCTGCGTCTGCGTGTGGGGGTGGGGGGGCTCCGGCACAAGGAGCTCCGGCTCCCCTGTGAGCAGATGTGTGTCGACATGGGTGTCCTCCGTGAGGGGTCTATTTCTGTCTCAGTGCAGGGAGGACAGGGACACTGGACAGGTCTTATCCCATTCCCCTGCCAAGTCCACCTGGCCCAACCCTCTTGGGACCAAGGGCAGAGGGCAATGAGTCACAGATGACTCAGGTGCTGGAGGCCACAGCCACGCGTGGCACCTGATAGTCGAGAAGAACTGGGCCTGTTCCTGGACAGACAGGTGACCCGGGAGGCTGACCTTGTGAGGTTCCTTTCCTAGAAGACAGGAGGGCTGTTGGGCTGAGCCATGTCCACTCCCCCAGAGGTGTGGGATCAGGGTCACGGTAAATGGGAAAGAGTTTTCCCCGGCCCTTTGGAGACAGCAGCTAGTAGCCACTGCCCTGCTCTGCCCTTAGACTGGGTCTGACAGCCCTGTCTTCTTTGCCTGAGGCAGGAGCACTGAAGCCTTGACCTGCTGCTTGATCTGGAGGCCTGGGCCACAGGATGAGACCAGCTGGGATGTGGACAGCATCCTGGGTTTGAATCTGACTATGCGATCCGGAGCCGCACTGTTGCCCTTGGGGCCCACCCTCTGCAGCATGAGGGGTTGTGTTGGAAAGCTTGGAAGTTTCTTTCTTTCTTTCTTTTTTTTTTTTTAAAGATTTTATTTATTTGACAGAGAGAGACACAGCGAGAGAGGGAACACAAGCAGGGGGAGTGGGAGAGGGAGAAGCAGGCTTCCCACCGAGCAGGGAGCCCGATGCGGGGCTCGATCCCAGGACTCTGGGATCACGACCTGAGCCGAAGGCAGACGCTTAACCACTGAGCCACCCAGGTGCCCCTGGAAAGCTTGGAAGTTTCTTTTAGCTTCACCCCTGATCAAAGCTTGAAGGCTGGGCCGAGGGAAGGCCTGCAAGATGCCCCCTCTCTTTCCCCTCTGCTTGAGGTGGGGGACTGGGGAGGAGTGGACTGGGGATGGGAAGTCCCGGCCTGGCAGGGTATGCCCCAGGGTCCCTGTCCACCTGAGACACCCTGCTGATTACAGGGTGAGCAGCCGCAACCAGACACTGTAATCTGCCATCCTCCCTCCTGCCACGGGCCTGCTGCCGCCTTTCCTAGTGCTTTTTACAATTGTTTCCTAGGAACCCTGGGAAGGGGGAAGCCCTTATCCCCATGGGGTGAGGCTGAAGCCAAAAAGAGGTGAGGAGAGGGAGGGAGATGAAGAGAGAGGGAGGGTCAGCAAGGGGGTGTGAGGAGAGAGGGAGGGAGGGAGAGGATGGGGGGCAGCAAGGAGATGTGAGGGGAAAAGAGAGAGGTGTAGTTTGACAGCAGAAGGCTCTCCCTGGGTGACAGACTGAGGAAGAGGAGGGGGAGGAGGGTGGATGTCCAATCTCTGCCCCTCAGACCCCAGCTTAGATGCTCTTCTTCAGAGAGCCACTGACCCCCAAGCAGCAGCCTCCTCCTCCATCACTTTCTACAGTTTTGCCCTTTAGTGAGGAAAGGGTGGCTCAGATCATGTCCCTCTTGGGCTCAAATCCTTGCAGCAGCTCCTCATTTCCCTCAGAGTAAAAGCCAAAGCCCTCACATGGCCCTAAAGGACCTCCATGATCCCTTCCCAGGCTGGCTGCCTCCCTGACTTCCATCTTCAGCTCCTTCCCTTCCATTGCTGGAACCCCACAGGCCTCCTTGCTGTCCTTCAAACATATGCGGTATGCTCCTGCACCAGGACCTTTGCACGACCTTTCCCCCCGGAATGTTCTTTCTCCGGCTATCTGCAGGACTCACTCCCTCACCTTCTTCAAGTTTTTTGCTCAAATACCACCTGCAAAATGAGGCCTCCCCTGAGCTGCCTGTTTAAAATGGCAACATTTTCCCCACACTCTCATCTCTTACCTTACTCTTTTTCCTAAACGCTGATCACTTTCCAATGCCCTCACATTATAAAATGCACTTATTTATTATGTGCACGATATAGTGTTGGTCTCCCCGCCCCCCCGCCGCCCCAACTAGAATTTAACTTCCACAAGGGCAAGTATCTTTGTCTGTTTGTTCACTGATGTATCTTACGTCCCTGGAATAGCATCCAACACATAGTAGGTGCTCATTTTGTTGAGAGAGGGACTAGCACCTATCCCTGTGGGAGGGACCTGTTCTCTCTACCTCTACTACTTACCCGCTCCCCCATCAATGTTTCTGTTTATAATCTGTCCCCCGACCTGGAACAACAGTTCTGTGACAGCTGGGGCCTTGTCTTTCTCCTTCGCTGGTGTTCTCCTGGCACTTCTCTGGCTCAGAGTAGGCACCCAGTAAATATTTTTTGGCTGGATGGAAGGGACCAGGGAGAGTAGGAAGGCAGGACAGTGACCAGGAATAGGCCCATATGGTGGGGGGGGAGTTCCTGCAGAAGAGGATTGGGGGTGTCCACTGGTCACTCTCAGGTCCCATAAGATCCGCCCATCTAAGTGGGAGACATGCTCATCCAGGCCTGTACACACACACTCTCTCTCTCTCTCTCTCTCTCTCCAGGATGATCACACATCTGCATACAGACGAGAGACGGAAAAAAAAAGGCCAGAAATTGTACTACAAGGTTGATGATGGCATCAGGCTTAACCACTGGGGGCTTCCTGGAGGAGGTGGACTAGTGCTAGAGCCCCACATGAGGAAGACCATCAGACACCTCTAGTCAGAAGTAGACAAGGACTGGGGCGCCTGGGTGGCTCAGTCGGTGAAGCGTCTGCCTTTGGCTCAGGTCATGATCCCGGGGTCTTGGGATTGAGCCCCATGTCGCGTCGGGCTCCCTGCTCAGCGGGGAGTCTGCCCCTCCCTCTGCCTTTCCCTCCACCCCCCAGCTTGTGTTCTCTCTCTCACTCTCTTTCTCTCTCAAATAAATAAATAAAGTCTTAAAAAAAAAAAAAAAACAACCCACGAAGTAGACAAGGACCATGTGGAGGGACTGGGATGGAAGGGAAAGAGGAAGGATGTGGCAGGGGTCAGGAGAGGCCCAGGTGAGAGGCAGGGCTGAGGCAAGGCTGAGACGGGCCCGTCAAGACCCCAAGGGCTTGTGGGGGGGCTCCAGTGGGGCCTTACAAGATTCAGGAGGGAAGAGGTTAGGTTTCCCACCCAGAATCCCTAAAGGAGGAATCTGTCGCCTTTCTCTGGTGTCTGCCCTAACAGGCACAGGGAGACGGTCAGGAGGCCCCCAGTGGGGGCTCTGGCTGCAGGGTCTAATACCCCTGTTTCCCTCAGAAGGTGGCACTGAGAGTGTGGTTTTGTATTTGATCCCAGCTAGTAGTTTTTTCCAATAAAAAGAAACTCTTGACTTAGGAAAAAGAACCATGCCCAAATCCGGTGATCGCATTTGTATAAGATGAAAATGGGCTGAGAGAGTGAGCAAGAGTTAAAGAACCACGAACACCAGGCCCGGGGCCGCCCTGCCAGCCCCGCTGTCCCCGGCCGCATGGCCTAGCCGCCCGCAGCACGGTGTAGAAAACCCAGAAGGAAAACGATTTTGAAATTCTACTGTGATGGATAACACTTCTGGAGATTTTGACCATTTTCAGAGCTGGGCCTCTGCTTCCCCATCCTCTGTCACAACCTCCTTTGAATTCTTGAAAAGGCTCTATCTTTTGTTGTCATGTGGACACTCTTATGTGCTAGACATTAATGGAACAGGTTGTGAGCAAAGGACACTGGGCTTTTTTTCCTGAAACACGACTGGTAACCCTTGGCTTCCCTTGTAACCTGTCACTTTCCTGTACCTGGAAATGGTACCGCCACCCCCGTCGTTGCTCAAGCCCAAAGCCTGGCTTTCGTATTTGATCTCTGCTTTTGCTTGAGCCCCACATCCAAATCCATCAGCATCCTGGGGCCTGTTCTACTTCAAAAATATTTCCATCCCTTGCCCCACTCTTCCCACCATCTCTCCTGGGTTTTGTGGCTTCCTTGTTCCCTTCCGGTCCCTCCAATTTGTGCCCCTCCCAGCAGCCAGGATGAGCTTTGACACCACATGCCGGATCATGCTGCCTCTCTGCCTAAACCCTCCCCACTCACCGCATAAAGCCTGCCCTCCTTACCTGCCTCCTGACCAAATCTTCCACCTCCTGGAGGCCCCTCTCACCCCCTGTACACACTGATCTCTCCGTTCCTTGAACATATCAGTTTCGTGTCTGCCTTAGGGACTTTGCACTTGCTGTTCCCTCCTTCTAGAACATTCCAGCTCCACACCTTTGCATGGATGCCTCCTCCTCACCTTTTAGGACTCAGCTCAACTATCACCTCCTCCAAGAGGCCTCCTTTGAGCACCTCCCCTTGACAATATCAATCACGTCAACAATTACATCATGTTTTATTTCTTCATAGTATTCCTCACTAGCTAAATTAATTTTGTTTACATGTTTATTGTCTTTCTCCCTCTCTAGGATTCCAGGAGAGCAGGCACCTCGTCTGGGTGAGTTACCACTGCATGCTCATGCCTAGTATTTGGGGTTTGTTACATATTTCTTGAATGAATGAACGAACGAATGAATGAATGGATGGATGGATGGACGTTCCAACTCTGCCTTTGCTAGTCTTGTAGAGATTTCGCAACCTCTCTTACACAATCAGGAGCTTGGTAACCTGTTTGCACTCTCATTCCAAGGATTTTAGGCTTGCTTGGCCAATCAAGTTGCAGCTCATCAATTCTTGGCGGCCCCACCCCTGCCAGCAGGGCCCAGAACACACAGTAGGTTCTTGACACCCACTGGGGGCCTGAGTTGCTTAGTTCAGCCAGGCTCCTATACTGATTATCCAGGTGACTTTAAGCAAGTCCGTCTATCTTTTGTTGTTTATATTCCTCATCTGGAAAGATAAAGAGGTTTGCACAGATAGTCTCAGATTCTGTTTGACTTTCAAGGACCAGAATGGAATGAACTAGCTCAGGAGGTTTTTGTGGATTGGGAATGGGTGGGGGTAGGGAGAGGGTGGTGAGCTATTTGGAGGGGGTCTCAGATAAGACTTCCTTCCCACGGCCTTGAGGATTGGCTTTGGGGGACCCTTTGGCTGAGGTTTGCTGCCCGAAGTTTAGGATTTGCCCCTTGTCATTTCTCGCTTCCCCGGAACTTCGACTATGAAAGCATGGCCTGAGGGCTGTGGCTGCTAGTCTGTCACAGAGCAAACATCTCCAACCTGAGGCAAATGAACTGCCTGAAATTACTCACACGGACTTTGGGGGTATGCCAATGAATGTATCTGGGGGAGAGAAAGTTCTTTGCTTTTGCGTTCTCCAAGGGCTCTGTGCCCCCTCAAGTTTAGGAAACCATATTTAGAAGGCCAGGCTGACTAAGATGAGTAATAGAAGGAGGAGGAAGAGAAAGTACCCTATTCCCCAATTTTTTCATGTCTTTTCTGGACCTGTTTCCTCTTCAGTAAATTAGAAGTTTAGGTGATACTAGAATAGCATCTAGCATTTAGAATAATAATGCCTACTTTTATTTCATGTATATTATCTCATTTATTCTTCCCCAAAGCCCTGTGAAAGTATTCCCTTTCGACATCTCTCTTTTCCAGATGACAAAGCCAAGGTTTGGGGAGGTTGGGTGACTTGCCCGAGGTCACACAGCCTGTGGGTGACAGAGTGGGCCTGGGACCCAGCTGCTAGCTCTCGGGTTCTCCCACTAGCACTCTGGGCCAGGGGGAGTAAGGAGAGGGGAGAAGAGGAGGAGGTTGAGGGGGAGGAGGTCATGCCCAGATGGAAATCCTTAGCTCCTTCCATTGAATCCAGAAGGCCTCCAGGAGAAGGGGGCGCTTGGGGAGCTGGGGAGTGGGGCTGTGGAGCTGGAGAGGGGAGGAATTCCCAGGCAGCTGAAAGCATCCTTTCTGGTGGGTTCTCAGGTATTTATGGTCTCTTCGGATGGCTGGAATGCAGGTGTGGGTTCTCTATCGGACTTTGGGCTCTGCCTCAGGCCTCAGGCTGGGGAGACTTTACGGAATGTGCCCCTTGCCTTCTAAGCCACCTTTGGCCTCACCTGCTGTTTACCCTCCTCTTCCTCCCCCTCTACCCCCTTGGCAGCCTGAGCCAGTGCCAGGAAATTGTTGGTCAAAGGTGAGGTCACCAAGAACCTGGAGAAACAACAGGTCCTCATTAACCTTGTTTATCTGTCAGCTACCTGTTGCCTTATAAGGTTCCTCCTGCCCCTTCTCATTAACTGTGTCTCCTGCTCCCTTAGAAGCTCAGATTCTCCCGGAAGATTTCTGTATTTCTTTCAGGCTGACCCTTCCGAGATGCTCTTCCTGTTTCTGGCATGTGGTCTCTCTATCAGGCCGCATCTCAGATTATGTGGTCACCTGAGTCGAGATGCCGGCTTCTTAGTGAGGCTGTAAGCTGCTGGAAGGAAGGACAGCGTTTGTTTACCATTGTGTCCTCAAAGCCTGGCGACAATGTCTGGTCCAACAGATGGGTGAATGAAGGAATGAGATTAATGTCCCGGGTCTACAGTTCAGAACTCACCTGCTCTAGGAAACCTCCTGGGATTACTTCCACCCTGCTCTTACCATCCTCTCATTCCTACCTATGGTCTGCCTGTCTATCCTGTCCTGTCCTCTGCTCGCTGTTGATCTTCTTTCAGGTGGGTGCATTCAACCACAGGTGAACTCTGTGAAGGCAGAGACTGTGTCTTCTAATTCTCTCCTGTGGCCCCCTGATCCCCACCCCACCCCAGTGCCCTGCACTCAGCAGACCCCTAACTGATGCTTACTAACTAACTGGCCCGTGGGATCTGGGCCAAAGTGGGCCCAGGAAGGTCAGATCATTTCTCAAGGTCACCCAACTTAGTAGGGAAAGAGCTTCGGCCTGTCCAGGCCCAGCCTGCACATCCCTCCTCAGACCCGGGGCTCCTTTTGCGTGCAGCGCTGATATTTTAAAACCATAAACGTTCATGCATTTTTCACTCAAAAGACTTTTGGCCAGAGCCTTCCATGTGCCAGGCACCGTGCTCATTCTGGTTCTCAGAGTTGGAGGTGAGATAGTTCCTGACCTCAAGGAGGTGAGATATTTCCCAGAGCAGTCTTCAGCGTTGGAGCCAATGTCGGGGCAGTCAGAGAAAGCTTCCCTGAGGAGGCGGCACATGAGGCCCTTAAAACGTTCTTACACAACCATTCATTTGGTGCAAGGCGTTTAAGAGAGCCCTTGCCCATCTCCTTTAGTCCAACATATGCCGGCGACCGGCCTGTGGGCCCGGTTCTTGGAGAAGGGGAGAACGTGGGCCATTCCCCAGCAAGCCCTGCTCCATCCGGAGCCAGAGACGGCAGCTAGCAATGAGAGGGCCTGTCGCCTGCCGGCAGACATGCTGGCTCAGAGATGGGCAGAGATACTCCCAAGGCCCCGCGGTGACCCAGAAGCCAAGATCTGGTCAGGATGGGGCGATGCAGCCAGAACCCCAAGGCGGCCTGACTCCCCCCCCCCCACCCCGCCCGTGCTCTCTCCCCGAGATCGCCCACATCCCTTTGCCTTCACGAGGCCAGTGCCGTCACCGGGCAGGGCTCTGGGATGGGTGTGGGGCGCGGAGAGAGAGGTCCTTACCAGGGCCTGCTCCTCGCCCAGTGGCAGATGGGCACTGAAAAGATGGCCCAGGCTGAGACACCTGTTGGAAGGAGGGCGGGTATGAAGGAAGCCTAGCAACTGGGGCAGAGAGGACGCCCATCAGAGAAAGTGTGCCTCCTGGAGACGTGCGTGCACAGCTGAGGTCCCATTTCTCACGAGCAGGGCAAACCTATCCGAGAAAGAGAGAAGGAAAGGGCCTTGTTGGCTGTGAGCCTGCCTGAGCAGGCTGCCCGTAGCTCCCAAGCCTTGTTTTCACCCCTAGCAGCCTCAGGGCACAAAGTCCAGTGGGGTGATTTTGTCATCTCTTCCCAGGGCAGCCTTAAAGGGCCAGCACCTTCACTCCGGGTTAATGGTTACCTGTTGGGTCACCAACAGCCCTGGATGTCAGTGTGTACGAGGATGGGTGGGAGGTGGTGACAGAGGGGTGGCCCTGGGGTGGCGCTGAGCAGACACCTGAAGAGGAGGATGGTGGCTCCTTTGAACACATCCTCTCAGGGGCTGCCTCCCCTCCTGGCTGGCCTTGGGCCACATGTGTCTTTAAGGGCAAACAGCCCGGGGAACTTGTGAGCCCAAAAGGGAGGGTAAAGTCCAGGGTGCTTCTCCCCCCAGCTCTGACAGGAGAGCAGTTTGGGAGAGGAAAAAACCTGCCCGGCTTAGGATTCCCAGAGCGGGGCGGGGGGGTGGGGTGGGGGCGGGGGGTGGTGGTCTTCCAGTCAAATGAGAGGGAAGAGCAGGTCTTGGGCCCTCAGGAGGTCAGGGCTTGGCTAGGCAGGTCCCTGGGGTCCCTCACCCTCAACCACTAGACATACGCATGTCCTACACACTTGGAAGGTACGCCAACATCATTCCATCCTGACCTGGCAACTCCCCGGTCCTTCCATTCTCCGTCTCTGTCCCACCCCCCAGCCTTGGGAAACAGAATAATAAGTAATAATATTGATAATAAGGGCTACCCTTTGTTAGGCCCTGGGGATATATATAGATTCATTTGTAATCCTTTCAACAGCCCTGCAAGAGGGTACAGATCTCACCCCCATGTTTCCCAGAGTGTAGAAGGGAGCCCGGAGAGCTTATGTAACCGCCCAAGATCACACACAGAGCCAGGGGCAGAGCGGGACTCGACCCCTGGTCTGTGTTGCATCAAAGTTCCGTGCTTTTTACCACTGTGGGTGATGGGCTACGGCCCTGCTGTTTCTCCAGCAGACTGGCTTAGCCAAGCCTCCAGAAGGCTTTCATGATTTGCCCCAGCCAGCCTGGGAATGGATGAATGAATAAGCAAAATGCAGTGTGTACATACAATGGAATACTATTCAGCCCTCCAAAGGAAGGAAATTCTAACACACACCACAACATGGATCAAACTGGAGGACATTTTGCTAAGTGCACTATGCCAGTCACAAAAAGACAAATGCACAGGAAGAGCAGGATGGGGTCACAATAGTCCCAGATGTCAGTGTGTGCGACCATGGGTGGGAAGCGGTAGGAATCTAGGGGCCTCAAGCTTGGCCGTGTTGGATTGTCTGTCACTGCCTTGGGCTCCGTGGCAGGAGGCTGGGGCCTCCCTGCACCCTGGGGGCTCCCCAAGGGCAGGGCCAGGGGCCCTGAGGGGGCTTGTCCAGTAGCCCAGGCCTGGAGGAGGCAGAGGGATGGACAAGATGACCCTCACAGGAAAGTGTGTCGTGGACAGGGCCATCCCTATTTCTGTGAAGACTTTATCTCAAGCTCCCCCTCCTTTCCTACTCGTGGTTCACAGAGCAATTCAGGACTTTTGTCTTTTCTCAGGCATTGAAAGCTAATTATTTCCACCAGATTCCTGCCTGTTGCTTTTAACTGTTATCATCTGGCTCAGAGACCACAGGCCGCAGCTTATCCTTTCTCAAGCCCTTTGTACACACAGTTTCTTAGGGGTTTGGCAGAGCAGGTTTTATTAATCCCACTAGACAGATGAGGACACCGAGCCCTGGAGCGAGGAAGTGCCGTGACCAGAGCCTAGCGAGGCCTGGTGGCAGAGACCAGCCCTGCCCTCAGCCTGGGCCTTGCACAGCTTCTCCCGCCGCCGGAGCTGCTTCTCCCGCCCTCCCTCAGGGAACTTTCTCATCTCAGGCTCACTTGCTTTGGAGTTACACTTTGCCTCTAATTCTTTTACTTAATTTTTGTTTATTGTGGTAAAGCACACTTAACATAAAATTTACTGTCTCAACCACTTCAAAGTGTACATACAGTTCAGTGGCATTAAGTACATTCCTATTGTTGTGCAACCGTCCCCACCATCTTTCTCTAGAGCTTTTTTGTCATTTCCAAATGCAGCTCTGTACCCGTGAAGCACGGACTCCCCTTCCCTGGCTGACCCCAGCCCCTGGTGGCCGCCATTCTACTTCCTGTCTCTGTGAATTGGACTACTCTATGTACCTCATGTAAGTGGAGTATTTGTTGTTTTGTGACTGGCTTATTGCACTTAGCAAAATGTCCTCAAAGGCCCATCCATGTTGTAGAATAATGTTAGAATTTCCCCCCTTTTGAAAGCTGAATGATACTCCATCGTATGTATAGACCACATTTGGCTGATCCATTCATCCATTGATAGGCCCTTGGGTTGCTCCCACTTTTTAGCTAGTGTGAACAATGTTCACCATGTCCACACTATGAACTCGGGTGTATGAATATCTTTTTGAAACCCTGCTTTCAATTCTTTGGGGGTAATATACCCACAAATGAAGTTGCTGGATCATACAGTAAGTCCATTTTTCATTTTTTGAGGAGCCACCAAACTGTTTTCCACAAAGGCTGCACCATTTTCTGTTCCCACCAACAGGGCCAATTTCTCTACATCCTAGTCAGCACTTGTGATTTTCAGGTTGTTTGATAGTGGACAACCTGATGGGTGTGAGGTGGTACCTCATTCTAGTTTTGATTTGCATTTCCCTGATGATGAATGACATTGAGCATCTTTTCATGTGCTCATTGGCCATCTGTAGGTCTTCTTTGGGAAAGTGTCTCTTCAAGTCTTTGCCAGTTTTGGAATTGGGTTATTTTTTTGTTGTTGAGTTTTGGGAGTTCTCTATGTATTCTGGGTATTAATCCCTTATTGGGTATCAGATATATGATTTGTAAATATTTTCTCCCATTCTGGGGGTGGCCTTTTTACTCTGTTGATAGTGTTTTTTGATGCACAGAAGATTTTTTTAAATGTATTTTTTTAAGCCATCTCTACACCCAACATGGGGCTCGAACACGCCACCCCGAGATCAAGAGCCACATGCTCTACCGACTGAGCCCTCTAGGCGTCCAGATGCACAGAAGATTTTAAATTTCACGAATGACCCTTCTTCCTGATGCTGTCATGCTTGGCCCTGGCTACTTCACCTGGGGTTCCAGAGTCGCGAACCTATGTCACCTCTAGAGCTGTCTCCCTGCATTGACAGCGGGACCACCTGGCTGACCCCACCCACCAACCACAGAGCTCCCTAGGGGTCGGGCCCTGGCCTGGTTAAGGTCTCTATGACCAGCACCGACACAGGGCCTGCACTTAGCAGGTGCTCTGTGTGTGTTTGGTAGGATGAAGATGATCTTTAGTGACACAGGATTTGGGCTGGGGGTAGCATGGTGGGAGAGATGGGGGGGCTTCCAATGCTGTGGAAAATGGGTGCGAGATGGCCTTCCAGGAGGAGGAGGGCAAGATGGAGGGGAGCACAGACTCCGGAACCAGAGTGCCGAGTTCAAATCCTCTTCTTGGCTGTGCAGCCCTGGGCAGGTTACTTCACCCTTCTATGCCTCAATTTCTTTGCCATCTTTGAAACGGGAGTCATAACAATATCTAGCTTAGAAGGTTGGTTATGAGAATCAGATGACTCATAAAACAGGGCTTAACATATCATCAACATGATACAGGTCCTGGCTGTTATTATTATTACTTTATTATAGCCTCAGCTCTTTGAGGTCAGAGAACACATTCCCTACGTCTTGGTGGCTCTAGCACCTAGCACAGCACTCAGTGTAGACCTGGTACTCAGTAGCTATTTGTTAATTGGATTAAAGTGCCTTTTGTCAACCAGGCAGTCTTTCCTTACTCTGCCCTTAGTTTCTCCTGCGGCGGTTCCCTGGCCTGTTTCGTCCTGTTCTCCATCGTTCTGCTTCACGATTGGGTCTTGGTCTCCCCCGCACCCCTGCGATGGGAGGTAAACTGCTGGTTCTCCGCCCTTAATAAAGGGATCCTGAGGCTGGGCTGGGTTAGGGGCTGGGTGGCTGCAGTGGCAGGTCGGGAGAGGCTGGGGCTGGGGGAAGGCAGCCGCTCTCCCTTGTCTTCCTCCTACGTAGCCCCCTGCCCCAAGTCACAGAACCATGGAACCTCAGTGCTGGTTTCCTCCCCCAGCCTGGAAGGGCCTGGACCATTCTGTGCCTGTTTTCCTTCTAGTTTGTTGGCTGCCTGGTTCTCTCTTGGAGCCAGGGGATCAGAGAGAAGAGAAGAACCTTCGGCATTCTGAGAGGGTGCCGGCCATGTCTCCTTCCAGGCACTCTCTGATATGACTCTTTTGATGATCTCCTAGGCATTGTCGTTACTCCCAGAGGCCCCCTGGAGCCAAGTCTTGGAGGGAGGGTGGAGGATCACCCCTGATCCTTCCCTGGGTCCTTCCCTGGATCCCTCCTCTGTGGATGGCCCACTACCCTCCATTCACTGATGTCATGACCAGCTGTGCCCCAGGGATCCCAGGTACACAGGGACCCGGGCGGTCAGCTCTGTGCTCTGCCCAAGGTTCAACCCTCCTTGGGTTCTTGATGTCCCAAGTTCCCTGATGTCACCTCAGATCCTATGACTTGCCCTGCCCCACTCAGGAGGGACCTTGTCCCCGAAGACTTTGGCCTTTCTTTGGATATTCATGGGCAGTGTGGCAGCTAGGTCAGGTGCCAGTGGACAGTGGGGAGACTTGGAGGTTGGCTTGGGGCTGGGGTGGGGGTACCACTTTGCCCTGCATGGCTGGCTCTGGGTGTAAGAGCAGTGAGTCACCCCTTTCAGGCAGTGGTGAGGAGAGAGAGCAGGGCATGGGCACTGGGTATGTGTGGGTGTGGAGGGTGGGGAGCCCGGGTTGTTCCCATCTCCCGAGAAGCCTGGTGGCTGCCTTGCATCTCTGTGCGTGTGAGATGGGCTTATATAGGAGTGTGTGATTTGTGAGTGTGAGTGCAGGGACACGAGGAGGGGGATTACGTGAGGGGCGGGTACAGTGGCAGTGAGTGAGGTGGGCTGTGTTGGTGATGGGGTGGGTACTGCGCTGCTGGGCTTGGGGGCTGCGTGGAGGCCGGAGTAGAGAGTGACCACAAAATTACAATGTACCTTGATCTCTCTTTATTTTAATTTAACCTCAGCCTCTGCCAGGGGTCGGGTTGCTGGGTAACTGTTGGGAGTGGGGGGAGAATTTAGGGCCTCCTGTTGCCACCCCAGCTGCTGATTATCATCTGAATGATGTCTTAGGAGAAGAGGGACTTGCCACTCTCAGCAACCATACCTCCGGTGGGAGCACCAGCTTTTGTGGGGGGGGTGCTCACACCCTGACCCCGGTGTCTGTGTGTTTATCACTCTGTGTGCGTGTGTGTGTGATGTTAAGAGTCCGGTGTATTTTTGTGTATGTACACGTGTGAGTCCGTGACCTGTGATGGGCTCTGCATGTCGGTTTTGAGGTGTTGTGTGTTCCTGTGTATATACACAGGGGCAGTGCCATCGTATTTGATTTTACTTGTTGAATGGGGGAACACACCGGAGTCACCTTTTCAAAATTATGCAAACAGAAACAACATTCTAGAACTAAATTTTAACAGTCATTGTGATATTACTATATGCAAATATATGTATGTATATTTTATGCCATATGTTTGTCCTATATCAAAATAAATGCCTTTGATATATTGTTGAAACTTAGTTTTCTTAAACAAATACAAAATATAAATCATTTTTTTCTAACACTTGATTTCTTCTGACAATAAAAGGAATCTTGTTTTGATCAGATGCTTTTATTACCACTGCCTGAAAATATTGTCTAATTGTTTACTATCTTTCTTTCACACCAGAATATCACCTTTATGAGGGCAGGGATGTTTGTCCATCTTGCTCATGTTGTATTTGCAAAGGTTAGAATAGTGCCTGGTACGTAGAAGGTGCTGAATAAACATTTTTTGTATAAGTGAAAGAGAAAGTATTCCCAAGAATATGGCATGTAAGTAGAGGCCTGAAGGGTGAGGAGGCATTTACCAGGTTGAGAAGGGGTAAGGACTGTTCTAGTGGCAGGCAGTATGTACAAAGGTCCTGAGGCAGGAGGAGGCAGAGTGCATTTCTGAGGAGCTGAGAGGTGGCTGGTGAGGCTGGAGTGCTCTGTGTGTCCTTGTGAGCGTGTGCATACATGGGCACGCCTGCATGTGTGTGTGGAGGGTCTTCTCAGCCATTTGAAGGAGTCTGGAACGTTGCAAAGGAGTGACGTGACCAGAGTTGTGTTTTAAAAACACCCCTCTTGGGGCGCCTGGGTGGCTCAGTCGTTAAGCATCTGCCTTTGGCTCAGGTCACGATCCCAGGGTCCTGGGATGGAGTCCTGCATCGGGCTCCCTGCTCCTCAGGCTCCCTGCTCTCCCTCTCCCACTCCCCCTGCTTGTGTTCCCTCTCCCGCTCCCCCTGCTTGTGTTCCCTCTCTCGCTGTGTCTCTCTCTGTCAAATAAATAAAATCTTAAAAAAAAAAAAAGAGCTCTACATTTAAAAAATAAATAAATAAAAAAATAAAAACACCCCTCTTGTTGCTGGAGGAGGCTGGAATCTGAGGTGGGGAGAATGAGAGCAGCAGGACTAGGTGGGGACCCGGTGCTGTCCTCCCGGTGAGAGATGGTGCGGACTCCGCCCCTCTGGTAGTTGCCTTGGGGATGGAGCCCCTAGGACCGGGTCAGGAGGTTTTCAGCAGCAGAGGGGTGGGGTTGCCAGGGTCGCCCGGTGGCGTTGGGAGGGGTGGGAGAGGGAGCTGTCTGGAGTGGGTCTGAGATTTCTCTCTTGCTTAATTGGTTGGCTGGTGAGCTGAGGGCTTCCTGCGTGCTGGGCGCTCAGCTAACCACTTCACTGACCCAGTTAATCTTCCTAGCCTTCTGAGGCGGGTCGGATATCATCCACGAGGAATCGGAGGCTCAGAGTGCTAAGTCCTCTGCTGTAGGGTTTACGCTTGGCACTGTGAAGCCCTCCTAACACCTCTCACCATCAAGGCTTGCGGTGGGCTGGTTAGCAAGGGCATCATAGACATATACGGGGTGAATAGTTCATTTTAACCGGAGACCTATGGATGCGCTCCTGTTTGCCAGCTTTTGATGTGTGGCTGAAGCCTCCCCTGGGCACAGCCGCTCCTGTGCCCGGAATGTTCTCTCTTGTATAAACCATCCCATGACATGCTGTCTTCTCTGGGTTCCGGTTTTGGTTTACAGTAAAGTTTATTACACCTCTCAAGAACTAATCAAGGGCAGGATTCTTCCAGATTTTGAGCACCCCCAACCACCCGCCCTGCTGGCTCCATTCTTTACAGCCTGCCTTTTTCACCTCCAACCCAATGGCCATGTTTTCAGTGGTTTGCTGTTACCAGACTCTTCCAAACATTCAACTTGGATTTTTGAGAAAACAAGAACCCTCGTTCTTCTCACAGTCATATTTCATTGTGTTATGCCGGATTCAACTAAATTGTGTAATGACAGTAACAAGCGCCACTGACAAACAGGTTTGGGGACAAACACAGTGGCTCTGGGGGTCCCGGTGGTTGGGCTGTGGGAGCAGAAGTGGGCCGGCACGTTGTTGATCCCCTGGGTGGGTGGTGGGCATCGCTCTGCGGGCTTCTCAGAGAGAGTGGAGGGGTAGCAAATGAAGTCAGTTACCCGCTGAGAATGTGGGCAAGGGGGAGCGCGGCCCTGTCGTGTTTTACCAGAAGACGAAGTCTGTGTTCAGTCCTTAGTACACATAGTTGGAGCCCTCGGGAACCAACATGAAATGCTATCAGTGGCTTAAGTGCTCAGCATCAGTTTTAAAAAGTATGCTTTGTACCTCAAATCATTGATTCCATTAATGATGAGCACAGGGCTGGCAGTTCATTCTGGAACTTCACATTCTCCTGAGCCAAGCACTGTGAGGGCAGCCGGGGCTGCAGTTGGGGGTGGTGGATGCAGCGCCCTCTTTGTGTGTCTGCACTTGCAGAGGCTGGGGTCCATCCTGGAAGCCAGGCTTCTGCCTTCGAAGGACTTCTGCTCCTAAAGAGAGTGAAGAGGAGATGCCCTGGAGCGGTCAGGATCTGGGTCCAGAGGCCCGGTCAGATCTGACAGCGTGTGTCCTGTGCCTGGCCCACAGGGGCAGAGGGAGGGCAGAGATGGTGCTTTCTTGACACATGGTGCCCCCCTGGCCCAGGGTAGGACACACTGGGTGGGCATCTCATCTGTGAAGACTTGCAGGCATCTGACTCATTTCTGCCTGGTGCTGGGGACCATTTCATCTCTCAGAGGATTGGGGGAAGTGAATGAAGGAAAAGGAATTGGTTGAAAGAATGGGTTAGCAGAGTGGCAGTGATCAGGGAAACGTGGGATAAAAGTGAACCTGTCCCTATTCAGAATCATCAGGGAAGAGAATTTGGTCCGATTCAGTTGAACCGTCATTTCTTGAGTCATTGTGTTAGGTTCTGGGAATGCCAAGAGGAGTAAGACACCATTCCTGTCCTCAAGAGCCTATCATATGGCCGTGGAGACAGACTCCAACAAGAGCATCTCCTAGGACATGCTATGGCTCCAGGTTTGGTGAAAGAGCTCAGTGACATCATCAAAAACTCAGGCTTTTTCTATCTTTCTGCTCTGCTGTCCTGAGCACATTAACTTATTGTCCACATGCGTGTTGCCTCAGGGTTGCAAGATGGCGGCTACGGAGCCTCCTACAATTATATTCAAGGCAGAAAACAAAAAGGCCAAGGAGAAAATGCGGCTGCATTTTTATCAGGGAAGAAAAGTGTTTCCCAGAAACTCCGTCAGAAAAGGACCTCTCATGTCTCATTGGCTGGGACTGAAAGGCAACGCTGCAAGGGAGACGGGGAAAGTGAGGGTCAGGCGGTGGGGGGGTGGGCAGGATGCTCGTGATAGCTTAGAGGAGCCTTGATTCATCCCCGGGGCCTGGATACATTGCCATCTGAAAGGTGGGGGTTCTGGAGGAAGGGCTGGGGCGGAATGGCCGCTAGGTGGAAGGAACAGTGTTTTTCACATGCAGTGAGAGCTAAGGTGAGGCCCGGCATGCAGAGAGAAACCAGATGGGCAGAGTTAGCCCTCCCTGGGCGGGGCAGAGAAGGTTTCCTGGAATAGGTGATCCCTGAGTGAGATCTGGAGCACCCCTCTCAAGACCAGTTGGAAGGGGAACCTAGGTAGAAGGAATAGCAGGAGCAGAAGCACAGGGATGCGAAATAGTATAGTGCACCCAGGGATGTGTGCACAGAGGTTTAGTTAAAGGAGGAAGTTCCAGAGGTAGAGGTGGAGAAGTGACAAGAAACCACATCATGGTGGGCTTTGCAAGTCCTGCCCCTAACTTGGATTCTACCCTGTAGGGTCTTGAATGGCTTTCGGCAGAAGAGGGGCCCGATGAGCTGGGATTTTTAGGAAGGAGCTGGTGCCGAGAATGGATGGGAGAGGCTGGGAAGGTTCTTGCACCATCCAGACAAGAGCTGCTGAGGGCCTGTAGTAAGATTTTCCAAATCTGCCTGCCAATATTTCAGCGACAAGATAGGAAGGATTCCATGGCATGAATCTCTGGAGGGACAGATGTCTCAAGAGGGCTGGGAAGCTCCCAAAAATGTACATCAGATTGTGCAATCACACACAGGGTAGTCTATGTCCCAGTGCTGAAGAAAGAGGAGCTGTGGCTGAGGAGATCAGTGGGCGGCATGGCAGCTCGCTGCGTTGCTGTTTTAGGAAGGCTTGAGCAGAGAAGGGAAGGGCAAATCTGAGACGGGGCCATGAGCCTGTGAACACGGTGCCTGGAAGACAAAAATAGGCAGAACTTTGTAAAAGATACTAGGGGCAACTGAGGCTTGTGTAGCCAGGATTAGAGCCCGTGGAGACTGGGGAAGGAGGAGGCCGTGGCTGGGCCTAGGCGATGGGGACTGGAGAAAGGGGGTGTTCCTGGGGCTGTGTTGTTGCTGCCCCTCTGCCAGAGACCAGAGATGGGGCCACACTGGAGAGGAAAGAGAAGCCCCTCCCCAGCAGCTGCTCCCAGGGTTTGCAGGGGGCCTCTCCCTGTAAAACAACATTTCAGGCAAAAGGGAAGCTTCTGGACAAGACTGCTGGGTCTTCTCGGTCCCCTCTGAGGAAGCTCGGAGCACGGGGCTGGGTGCAGGAAAATGTGGCTCTGAGTTTCAAAAAGAGGAGGGGTCTGGAATCTGTAACTTCACAGCTCAGGGCAGTCCTGGACCAGGATCCTTGCAGACTGGGAAAGGGATGGTTCACCAGCACCTAGAAAGGTGGGGGAGGGGGGTCCGGGAGCCAGCAAGGGCTCGCCATGACTAGCGTGTCAGGCCAATTAAAAACAAGAGTGTTGTGAAATAGATAAGAAACACCCATGGAATAAAACTCAAAAAACACCAAAGAGTATACAGTGAAAAGTGCCCCTCTCACCCCTGCCTTCTAGCCCCCCGGCTGTGCTCCTCAAAGGCACCCAGTGTTACCGCTGCTCATGTATATGATCCACCTATCTATCTACCCTTTAAAAAAGGCAAATGTGTTGGGGCGCCTGGGTGGCTCAGTCATTCAGCGTCTGCCTTCGGCTCAGGTCATGATCCCAGGGTCCTGGGATCCAGCCCCGCATCGGGCTCCCTGCTCAGCGGGAAGCCTGCTTCTCCCTCTCCCACTCCCCCTGCTTGTGTTCCCTCTCTTGCTGTGTCTCTCTCTGTCAAATAAATAAATAAAGTCTTAAAAAAAAAAAAGGCAAATGGGGCGTATTTCACTTGCCACGTTTTACCTAACTTTCTTTTCCTCTAACAGATTTTGGAGATTTTTACTCAACAAAGCATGTGGGGCTGCCTCATTCTTTCGATGTCCAGGGAGTACCGTAGTACGATGCCCTGTCATTTATTCTACCGGCCCGCCACAGTCGCCAGGCTTTCTCTCTCATTGTCTTATCTACAATGAATAACTTTGCATACACATCACTTTCTGCGTGTTTGATATATGTGATATGTATGCGTTTCTATAGAATAAATACTCAGAGATGGAGGTGTTGAGCAAAGAATTTGCTCACGTTTAATTTTGATAGATATCGTCAAATTGTCCAACTGCATAGAAGCTGTGTGGATTCATGTCCCCATCCTCCTATACAGGACGGTCTGTTTCCCTGTATTTGGGCTAACCGTGTTTTCCAACTTTCAGGTCTTACTGGTGCTGGACGGTCAGAGAGAAGGAATCTCCAGTTTTAGTATGTGTTTCTCTCATTAAGATTTCTGACTAATGGATTTTCTGACTCCCAAGAGGATTGGAGACTGGTAGATGCAGGAGTTGTGGGAAGTGCGGGAACTCCGCAAAGTTCTTGATAACGTCTCTCAGGTGCTTTGATGGTCAAGATGGAGAAATAGAGCTGCGATCCTGAAGTAGTTTTATGGATCAGTAGCTGGAAAAATGGTCATCCATTCATTCAACAAACATCCATGGAGCTTACGTTCTACAGGAGGAGACAGGCAATGAATGAAAACCAGAATAAATAAGTAAATCATGTGGTATATTAGAAGGCCGTATGCCAAGGGTATTGCTTAATAAATCCACATTGGTCTAGAAAAGGACAATAGATGCCACGGGGGCTCTGTCATTAGTCTCATCTTGTCTATTCAACACATAGTGATTGAATATCCACTACATGTCAGGTGTTACTTTAGGAACTAGGGATACAGCTGTGAACAAATCAGACAGAAGTCCCCGCCCTCCTGGAGCTGACACTCCATTGGTAGGAGACTGACGATAACAAATTAAATAAGAAAAATAGGGGCGCCTGGGTGGCTCAGTTGGTTAAGCGTCTGTCTGCCTTCGGCTCAGGTCATGATCCCAGGGCCCTGGGATCGAGCCCCACATTGCATCGGGCTCCCTGCTCAGTGGGGAGTCTGCTTCTCGGTCTCCCTCCTCCTGTTCGTGAGTGCGCCTTCTCTCTCTCTCCCCCTCTATCGCTCACTCACATAAATAATCTGAAAAAAAAGAAAAAAGAAAAGTATATAGCATATTAGAAAGAAAAAAAAGTGCTATGGAGACGAATTAGGTGGGGAAGGCTGATAAAGAGTACCAGAGAGTGGGGTCGCCATTCCAAATGGGGCTGCCAGGAAAGGCCTCACTCAGAAGGTGGCATTTGAGCAAAGACCTGAAGGAGGAAGGGAGCCATGAGGCTTTCTGGAGAGGGAAGGCTGTTGCAAAGCCCGGGAGGCTGAAGCAATGCTTGGGGTGTCCGAGGAGCAAAGAGCAAGGGGGAGTGTGGAGAAGGGACAGAGCAGGGAAGGGGAGCTGGATCCTGCAGGTGTGGGGGCCTCTGTGAAGCCTGCAGCTTTGACTCTGAGTGAGGCAGGAACCATTGGAGAGTCAGCGCAGAGGAAGGGTGGCGCCTGGATTGGGTTTTAATAGGCTGATTCTGGTCGCTGTCCTGAGGGTAGACAGAGGGCAGCGCAGGGAAACTGTAGTGATCCAAAGAGCAAGGGCAAAAGTCATGAGGTTCTTGCAAAAATCCAAGCGAGAAATGACAGTGGCTTGAACCTGACTGGAAGTGACAGAGAAATGGTTGGAGTCTGCTATGTTCTGAAGATAGAGCCAAAGGATTTGTTGACACCTTGGCTAGGAGATGTGAAAGAAAGGGATGTGTGAAATAGGATGGCAAAGGCGTTTGGTCTGAGCAAATGAAGGATGGAGTTGACCTGACCGGAGATCCTGAGATGGTGAATGGGATGGCTGGGTGGGGCCAACGGGAAGGCCAGGTTTGGAATGCCGAGTCTGAGATGCCCAGGAGACACCCAGGTGGCGATGAGAAGGGGACAATAGGACATGCGGGTCCGGGAATCAGAGGGGACGGCTGGGCTGGAGATTGAAGTCTGGGAGCCAGCAATTTATAAATCATATTTAAAGCCTCTCATCCGGATGAGATCGCCCAGGGAGTGAGCGAAGACAAGGACGAGAAGGGGTCCAAGCACTAGCCATGGGGCATTCCAATGTTACAGAGTTGGGTCACAGAAAATCGCCAGCAAAGGAGGCTGAGAAGGAGTGGCCAGAAGGTGGTGGTGGTGGTGGGGTGGGGGGGACCAGGAGAGTGTGAGAGCTTGAAAATAAAGTGAAAAAAAAGTTTCAATGAAGCAGCGTGACCAACTGTTCCAAATGTTGCCGAGGGGTGAACCGGGATGAGGACTGAGGAGAGACCCTGGGAGGGACCGGAGCACCATGCGGGAGTGGTGGGGGTGACATCCCGCCTCCCACTAGCTAGGACTTGCAGGAGGGCCTGGATGTTACGCTGATCCCCTTGGGAGGAAAAGTGAACCACCAGGAAAGGAGTGGGGACCCAGAAGCGCCACGACAGGTGGCCGTGAGGGACGTGGTGATACAAGGTGGCATTTGCCAGGTTCGGCACGGGGGTCCCACATACCAACCGTCTAAGTACAAAAGACTTGAGGCTTGTTGACAGCTCCCGGTGTGTCAGCAGTGACATGTAGTGATCCGAAGAGCATGGCAATTACAAGCTGGGTTAATGGACATATCATATCCGGAACGACGGAGGTGACTGACCTGCTGGGCTCAGCAGAGCAAGGCGCACGGGGAACTGGGTTCGGCTGGGGGAGGGGAGGTGGGAGTAGACCCAGCAGGTGCGTGCAGGGAGTGCCCAGAGGGCCAAGGGTCTGCAGAGCAGTGGACTTGGGGAGGGAGGATGTGTGTCTACCGTTCTGAGAAGAGCTCTCCTATGAAGGTATGTCTCAAAGTGGTGGCACAAGGCTGAGTGAGTGGAAGCTGAAATGTGACCCGACTCGGTGCTGTGACTTTTTCTATATTTACTGTGGATTCTCCATGAAATTTTATAATTTGTAAGCATTTCAAACCCCTTCTGACCCAGGAGTGACCCACAACTTGCTGAATGCCTGAATCTCAAGTCTTGGGAAAACAATGCTTCCTCTCAAGATCAGCTGAATGAAATGAGCAACTTCTAATCTGATCATCAACCGAGGCAGAGGAGGTTTATAATGGGTAGGCCACAGGGCTCGGGGCTTGGTCTTACCCGGGAACATGCTGTCGCTGCCCTGGCAGACAGCATGGGCAACCAGCTCCCACAGTGCAGCCCCTCTCCCCTCCCAAGTGTCTGGGCATGGGGGTGAAACCAGGAGAGAGCAGAGAGCCGGCTCCTGTCCTCACAGGGCCCCCGGTCTGCTGGGGGTGGGGGTGGAACGGGCTCCAAGGGCTGGAGGCGTTGGCGTGACCATACCTCGTCTGGCAGGAGGGGAAGGGTACAGCCTCCAAGATAGAATTCCTATAACCTTCCTGGTCAGCGCCGTCCCACAGAACTCTAATGTGAGCCACATCTGTATTTTCTAGATTTTCTAGTAAGCCACATTAAGGGAGCAAAATGAACAGGTGCGACGCATTTTGACATATTTTATGTATTTATGTATATATTTATTTAACCTAAAATATCCAAAAATATTCTCCTTTCAACAGGTAATCAAGGCATGAAAACGTCCTGGGATAATTTACATGATTTTCTCATGCTCAGTCTTCACAAGCTGTGTGCATCGTCTGCTTACTCACAGCACATCTCGATTTGGACCAGCCCCGGGCGCTGGGCAGCGAGGGCTCGGTTTTCTGTCTCATGTCCTTCCCTGGGCTGGAAGGAGCCAGGGCTGCCCGTGGGCGTGCAGGGACTCGGTGCTGGCGCCCGCCTGGCGGGGGAAGGGGTTCGCGGGGATCCTCGGCCGCGATCTGCTGCGTCGTGCGGGGTTTGCCCGCCCCTGTATGCGTTCCCGGGCGGCAGCTAGCCCGTGCCAGGGCTGCCGGCTGTTTTCCAGCGGCGGTAAATATTAACGAAGCGGTGGGAGGCAGGCCCTCTGGGAGGCCTGGGCTCTCCCCATGGGAGGAATGGAGATAATGCTGTGTACCTTAGATAGGGCTTTCAGTCTGGCCTCTGACGCTGCTGGGCTGAGCTGCCGGGGATACGCAGGCCGGCCTTCTCCTCCCAGCACCAGGATGCCCTGCTGGGAGAGTCTCAGAACCCGCAGACCTCCGAAGTGCCACTTGCCTCTATGTGTGCATCAGCCTCGCCCCACTCCTCAGTCTCTCTCCCAAACCACCTCTTCACCTGAAGACCTCTTCTCTCCAAATCCACTTGCCAACAAGCCCAGCTCAGCCCGACCTAAGGGCAGAGGGAACACATGGAGCTCAGATATTTTCTTTAAAAAAAACAACAACAAAAACAAAACCAATCAGCACTCACTTATTGAGCACTTGCTGTATGCTGGGCCATTACATAAGCTGCCTCCTTCCTCACTGCACACAGGGTCTCAGGTTGTCACCCCCCACCCAGGAGAGGGGCCTGAAAGTCAAACAGGTCAACGTCACAGCTGGGCTACAAACCTAGGCTTTTGATTAGACTAGTTCTAGCTGCCAGAAAGTTCTCTCTGGGGAGGAGAAAGCAGGAGTATTTACTTGCATTTGCATAAACAAACACTGGAAGGACACATAGGAGCGAATGTGATTACATATGGGAGGGAATGAGGAGGAATGGAGGTACTGGGGGTGAGAATGCTCAAGGTATATCCCTGGGTATTACCTTGATATTAGAACTGTTTAGATATATTATCTAATTTTAAAAAATAAATGAGATGGAATTTTAGCTGTTTGTTTTTTTCCCTCCTGGTAGAGGAAGATCGGTTTCTCAGAGTAGATGAGCTTGATGGGCAAGCTGAACATTTTTTTTTTTAAAGATTTTATTTATTTATTTGTCAGAGAGAGAGAGAGCACAAGCAAGGGGAGCGGCAGGCAGAGGGAGAAGCAGGCTCCCCACTGAGACCGATGGGGGACTCGATCCCAGGACCCTGGGATTATGACCTGAGCCGAAGGCAGTCGCTTAACCGGCTCAGCCACCCAGGCATCCCCGAGCTGAACATTTTTTGGTATCTAGAATGTGTGTGGGCCTTATTTTCCATAAAGATCAATTAATTAATTTAGATGACAAAAAAAGAAAAAAGTGACTTCTTTCTGATCAGGACTTGGAATTGGTCTTCTTTAACCTATACCCTTCGCTCCTATTTCCTTACACCCTTGGCTCCTTCCAGTCTGATGAGGAAAACAACCAATTTCTACCCCTCAAACAACCCCAGTCAGAGGGAGAGACACAGCCCTGCCCTCAGGGAGCCCCAGTCTGAGAGGGAAGACATAGAATCTGAGATTCCTAGCACCTCAGAGGTACAGAGGAAGGGTCTTGGCATGATCCTGCCCTCAGGGAGCCCCAGTCTGAGGGGAGACACAGCCCTGCCCTCAGGGAGCCCCAGTCTGAGGGGGAGACACAGCCCTGCCCTCAGGGAGCCCCAGTCTGAGGGGGAGACACAGCCCTGCCCTCAGGGACCCAGTCTGAGGGGGGGGAGACACAGCCCTGCCCTCAGGGAGCCCCAGTCTGAGGGGGGACACAGCCCTGCCCTCAGGGAGCCCCAGTCTGAGGGGGAGACACAGCCCTGCCCTCAGGGACCCCAGTCTGAGGGGAGACACAGCCCTGCCCTCAGGGAGCCCTGGTCTGAGGGGTAGACACAGCCTTGCCCTCAGGGAGCCCCAGTCTGAGGGGGGACACAGTCCTGCCCTCAGGGAGCCCCAGTCTGAGGGGGAGACACAGCCCTGCCCTCAGGGACCCCAGTCTGAGGGGGAGACACAGCCCTGCCCTCAGGGACCCCAGTCTGAGGGGAGACACAGCCCTGCCTCAGGGAGCCCCAGTCTAATGGGGGGAGACAGCCCTGTGTTCACAGAGTTCCCAAGCCCAGCTCCTCTGGATCATGTGAGAGAAATGAAGGGGTTCCTCTGTGTTCTGAAGCACCCACTTCTGCCCTGGGCCTGGCTCCTCTTTCCCATCCCAGGAAACCTCCTTCATTCTTAGCCTACTCAGTATGTCAACACTTGATTCATTTCCCCTGAGTGCTTGTCCCTGGTTCCCAGAAGGTGTCTGCATGTCCTTCGTCGCTTCCAGTCTCTCCTGGAACCAGGGAATGCCTGTCCTGAGGGCATGTGGGAGGTGGGTATCTCCTTGAGAATCTCCCTTGCAAGACAGAGACTCTATACTATCACTCGGACTGAGCTGGGCTGAGCCAGGGTGGGCCGGAGTGCGGGTCTGTGTGGGGACCTGGGGGCTGCCCTGCCCTTTTCCCAAGAAGCACGTGGGCAGTGAGAGCTGAGGAGAGGGCCCAGGAGCTTTCTCTTTACTTGTGGATCTCATTCAGTGAGTCTGACCTGGAACCAGGCAGAAGGATGGGAGGCCCTGAGTGTTCTGGGAGTTCCAGAGGTCATTGACCTGGGAAGGAAAGGACGAGCCTGGGGCCGGGCAGGCCGGGGCACGCGCGTGTGTGGGCACGTGCACACACACACACACACACACACACACACACAGGCTGTGTTTCCTTCTAAGCAGAAGGTGCTGCTCTTGGCAGAACTGCAGAGGCCCATCCCATTCCCAGCCAGGGTTCCTTAGCATCCTTGAGGGGAGGCCAGGTTGTGAGGCCAGTGGGCTACAGCCAACCGTACCCTGTCCTGGGAAGGTGCTCACTCCACCCCACCCGCCTACATTCCCTTCTCTTTCCCTACTGGCAGAGGGGTCCTGGGGTCTGGACCAGGCCTTGGAGGCTGGAACAGTGTGTGGGGATGGAGTGGTGGAAATCTGGTTGGGAGACTGAGGGGTGGCAATGGAGTGAACCCCTTGAATACCCTGCCTATCTTCCTGTCTCCAGTCTTGACCTCCTCCTCCCAGCCTGGCTATGAAACTGAGAGGGAGATGGCAGGGCAGGGTCCCAGCAGGCCCAGGTGGGGACAGCAGACACTCCTGTCGTCGAGTACAGACATAGAGTCTGAGAGTCCCAGCACCTCCGAGGTACAGAGCAAGGGTCTCGGCCTGATCGGGCCCAAATGTCCTCATTGGACAGCTCGGGGAACTGAGGGCCATAAAGGTTTTGGGAAAACATCTTGGAGAAGCCACAGAAGAGAGGGCCCTGGGACTGGGCCCTGGAAAGCAGTTTGTGGGGCTGATGCTGGGAAAATGTCAGGGTTAGGGTGAATAAGATGGGAAAGGAGAAAGATATCCGATGGGGAGTGAGGCCGGGCGTGTCTGCCCAGAGTATCAGGCCTGCAGGGAAAGAAAACAAAGCATCTGGGATCTTGTAAGACAAGACCTCAGGTAACCCCAAGGCTCAGCAGTCAGCTCCCTAGGAATGTCTGCCAGCCAGCAGCACCTTTGACTCAGCGCCTTTGCTCTGCAGCCCAGGGTGACCTTGTGCAGGCCATCCCTGCTCAGGGCCTCGGTGTCCCCTTCTGTAAAAGGAGACTGGTACCCAGCCTTCTTAAAGGACCTCCCCACCCCCAATCTCCATGTTTTACACGATATCTTTGAGAGGCTTTTCTCCATCTGGCACTTCTCACTCTCCCTGTGAGTCAGTTTCTGCATCTGTAAAATGGGGATAAAAAATAATACTTATCTCCCAAGCTTGTTGTGAGGATTAAATGAGTAAATACACATAAAGCATCTAGCACCTGGCACACAAAAAAATAATTAGGAGGACTGTAGTGGGTTTCTTTTTCATTGAATGACCTGGGCAGAAGGCCTTATTTTTTTTTTTCTTAAAGATTTTATTTATTTATTTGACAGAGAGAGACACAACGAGAGAGGGAACACAAGCAGGGGGAGTGGGAGAGGGAGAAGCAGGCTTCCCGCAGAGCAGAGAGCTCGATGCGGGGCTCGATCCCAGGACCCTGGGACCATGACCTGAGCCGAAGGCAGATGCCCAACAACTGAGCCACCCAGGCGCCCCCTCCGTGGGGCATTTTAAAGGCAGCCTGGCTCCAGGGAGGCCCACATCCTAATCCCACATCCAGGCCACTCACGTCCAGGCTGGAGAGCCCAGAGGATAGTGAGACCCAGGCCTGGAAGCCCCTGGAACCTCATGCCAGGACCACTGAGGTGACGTAGGGTTTCTGGGCCTTGGGCCCCAGAGGGAGAGTCAGCACCCTCCTCCCGCACCCCCACCCCGGCTGGAGACACCCTGCTGTGAGGCTGGCGGGAGATAGGGGAACACCGAGAGGCATCCCATGGAGGGCTTTCAAGAGGCTGCCCTGCTCAGGGTCAATATTTGTTCAGCTCTTGGGCTGGCGTGGTCCCTCACTGCCTCTGGTCTCACATTCCAACCATCGCACCCCTATCTCAGGAACGCGCTCCCATCGACTTGGGGGACCGCGCCCGACATCGGCAGTGGTCTGCCCCGGTCTGCCACAGCCACCACCCCCATTTCCAGGCAGGTGCGTGGAGGACGCAGGCCAGGTGTGGGCGCTGGGCCCTGCCCCACCTGCTTCCCCACCATGAAGCTCCGACTTCCCTGCCCACGGCAATCAGGGAGGGAGGGGGACAGGACCTTGTCTGCCTGAGGCTGAGATTCCTACTTCTATCAGATCATTACTTTGACCTACATTTCCTAAGCACTTACTCTGTTCCTGAGAAGATAGCCCCTCCCACCTCTACCCTCAAAAGAAAAGACTTCTTCTAGGCCCTTGAGAAGCTTGTAATCAAACAGATTTTTCTCAACCATCAATAACGTCTAGGATCTCATTTCAAGGGCAAATATTCTCATGGGACCCCAGTATTAACTCAAATCAGGTTTGCTTAGATATATGCAGACATACAACTAGATATAAAATATCTTTCACTTTCAGCTTATGCACAACTCAAAAATGAAAACCAATCTGCAGTTGAAGTACAAAGAAAACAATACGAGCAATCGATTTCAAAGGAAGGACATACACTTTAGTACTGAAACCAAATCATCACTTGCAGTGTGAACAGCCGGGACCGCCAGAATACAGGGTTTTGTTCCTTTGAAAGGGGAACTGGGAGTGGCGGGCGCCCACGGCATTTACATATTAAGCCCCACCTCTGCTCTTTCCTCATTGGCCAAGGACAATTGGTCCTAATGAGGTCAGGGGTGGAGCGCTGAGGTTAGCTTGTAAGTGCAAAGGCCCTGAGGGGTAAGGGGCAGGTCTGAGGACAGGATTAATTGCAGCCAGGTTCTAGCCTGGCTTTTTCCTGGTCCCTGACTGTCTCCACAGCTCCTGACTTTCACCCATGAACTCATTTGCTTCTTATTTCAAGGTGGAGAGGTGGGCAGGGCAAGTTCCTTCCAAGTCTCTTGAGTTTTTGCCCTGTCTCTGTGAGGGAAGGCATGACTTTTTAAATTTCTATTCTTATTTTGTCCCCTTTCTCCACAAAAGGTAGCATACTTTACACATGGTTCTGTATCTTACTTCTTACTTCTTCAGTTTACTCCATCTTGGAGGGCTCTTGATAATGGTATGTAAAGAATGCCTTGAGCCTTTTTTTTTTTTTTTTTACAGCTGCATAATATTCCATTGTATGGCCGACCTGTCATTTATTCAACCAGTCCTTTGTTGAGTTAGGTCATTTCCTTCTTTAGTTTTTACGAACAATGCTGCAGTGAATAATCTTGTACATGCGTCATTTTGCACGTACTAGGTATATCTGTAGCATTAATTCTCAGACCTGGAATTGTTGGTCAATGGGTATATGTGTTTGTAATCTTGATACATATTGCCAAATTGTTCTCTGCAGAGATTGTAACAAATAAACTCCCACCAGCAATGGATGAGTGTGATTATTTCCCCACAGCCTGGCCAACGAAGTGTGCTATAAAAAAAAAAAATTATTTTTGCCAATCTGATAGGTGGAAAATTGTATCTTACTATAGTTCTAATGTGGACATGCTTTTATTTACAAGGTGTGTGGCTGGGAGGTGAAGGATGCAGTGTTCTGTTGGGGAGTGAAGGATTTCCCAGGGCTCAAGCACCTGACCTTATTTGTTTTAATCTGTGGAAACCTGGCCCAGGGAGAGACTCTAACTGCAACAGGACCCACCCAAGTCATCTCCAGATCTGAAGGCGCCTGGAAAAGCCACATCAGCTTATCTTTGCATATGGATGGGTTGGGTGGGGCCTTGGGTGTATCATCTTAGAGCCTTAGAGCCTTCCCCCGCCAGGTTGCTGGGCCCTCACACTAGTGGGGAAGTTGCCCAAAGACCATGCCATTTTTCTAGGCTGCTCCTCTATGGTATGGGAGAATCACAGGATGAGAAGCTCCAATGAATGACTAGAAGCCAAGCCCCTTTTAGTCTTGCTAGATTCACAATATTCGTGGTGTCCCTCAGGACCAGAGACCCTGTAGAAGGAGAAAACAAGGTTAACTTCATGATTTGTTCTATGTGAATCCACTCTTGCTTCAGGTGATCAGCACTCTTTCCTGAGATTCATTCCTCAAGGAGAGGTCAGAGACAACCTCACCCGAAATATGTGGGCCTGGCATTGCTGAGGCGTGGGAGGCTCAGAGAAGGGCCGGTGTAAGATCTTCTCCCCCTGGAACGTGCTTCAGTGTTCAGATGCTAGGCCTCCTTCCGTCTGAATGCCACAGTGTTTACAAGAGCACCTGGGCCCCAGCCTGGGACCCCAGAGCCGCTGAGTGTGATTTGTGGGTCAGCACCCCAGAATCTCTGGACTGAGGAATCTTGAACACAAAGCAGCTCAGACTTAGAATATAAAACACCAGAGTTGAAGTGACCCTAGACAGCACCCAGGTCCTTTATGGTACAGCTGGGGAAACTAAGTCACATGTAAGGTAAGGGACTCACCCAAGGTCTCCCAACTAGCAGATGGCAGAGCCAGGCGGGGCACAAGTATCTGGACTCCCAGGCCAGCCCTCTCTGAGCTCAGTTCTAAGGGGTCGGGGCTGAGCCTGTTGCCTCAGGACAAGCTCTTTCTGACTGAGTGTGGGTGCCCAGGATGGTGGGTGCCGCTGCTTGGATGGCTGCCAGCTAAGGCAGGACCCCCAGAAGCCAGAGTGGATGAGGGTATTTACAGGGTCCATTGTCAGCATGCCCAGATTTGTTTCCCCGCCTGCTTTTAATCACACCTAATGATTCGCAGAGGAACCCAGAGAATCCCTGGCTCTTTCCTTCTGCTTCCCTCCCTTCTGCAGACATGGGGAGAGGGGCAGGTGGAGGCAGCGGCCTTCCCAGAAGTCAGCCTAATCCCTTTGCCTGTCTTGGGAAAGCTCTTAATGAGGATTGTTCCAAAGGGTGGGGGCAGGGAGGGGGCTTGCTTCTCTGCCAGTACATGGAATTTCTGAGAAGCCCCTCCCCCAAGATGCCCAGCCCCAAGTTTAGCTGCCAAGGCTCTGAATTCAAGGAAAGAGGAAACTGTGAACGAGGAATGGAAAAGGGAAAAGCCCTTGTGGCGGAATAAGATGTGTCATTCAGTGCTTCCTCATTGCCCTCTTGATTGGTCGCCCTTTGCCAGCCTCCTTCACTCCTGTCCTTCCTTCTCCTGGGAATTCCATCTCCACTGCTGTCTGTCTGTTCCACCCTGCCCCCCAGAATGGCCCAGTTCCATCTACCTCCTCAGGAACCTTCTGCTACTGCTCTAGCCTGGTGAGCTTTCTGCTCTTTGAGCCCTCCATGGCTGGGACATAGAAGTTGCTCAATAGACCTTCTTTAATTAGAATGTGTCGAGCACCTAACTCTATGTCGGTATCTTGGGCTGGTTCCCCATCGAGATGAGGATTCGAGCGCCAGTAGCTCATTTGGGAGGTGATCCCATGAACCGGCAGTCAGGGAGTGAGGAAGTGAGGCAGGGAAAGGAAGGAAGCCAATAGAATATGTGTGATTGGGCATGTGCCCGCTGTGGGCACCTGGGGGGCCCCCCCACACTGGGGACCCCCTGGAGACTGGGTAGAATAGTCACCTCAAAGTTACCACCCAAGGGAAAGTGAGCTCGGGTATCATCCCCCATCCTGTGGTTGTTAGTTGAGGGATCCTGGGGTTTGGTGTCAAGTCCCTGGCCTTCCTGGCCTGCTCTGCACGTGCAAGCCAAGAGGCCTCAAAACATCAGAATGGTGGGGCACCTGGGTGGCTCAGTCATTAAGTGTCTGCCTTTGGCTCAGGTCATGATCCCAGGGTCCTGGGATCGAGCCCCGCATCAGGCTCCTGCTCAGTGGGAAGCCTGCTTCTCCCTCTCCCACTCCCCCTGCTCTTGTTCCCTTTCTCACTGTCTCTCTCTCTCTGTGTCAAATAAATAAATAAAATCTTAAAAAACAAAAAACAAAAAACCATCAGAATGAGGAGTGCTGCGGGGATCTGAGTGGGTATGTCCATGTCTGTGTGCGCTGGCCGCTGGGGAGACAAAGGTGAGCAGAGCCGCCCCTGCCCTGTAGGACTTCACAGTCTAGCGAGGGAGCAGGGGTTAAACACATCATTCCAGCACAAGGCAGTAAATACCAGAATAGAGGTATCCATCTCGGGCCGCGGGAACGTAGAGGTGGGACACTTGACCAGTCTGAGACTTAGGGAAGATGTCTGGAGTGGAGAAGAGAGCAGAGCTGGAGTCTGGAGGGCTGACTTGCTGTCGGGGGCAGAGAAAGTGGCAGGGCAGTCCACACAGAGGGAAGGACACAGCACAGTCACAATGGGGGCTGGGGGGCACTCTGAGCCCGTTGTCAGCTGACGTCACCAGCGCGGCCACCATCTCTAGCCCAGCATTAGGGTCAGCTCAAGTTCAAACCACTTTTGAGATAGCCAATAATCTTAACCTTAACCTGGAAGGACTGGCTGATGTTGAATTTGCAAACACAGAAACATTTGCTCATTTAAGGAGCTTAGTTAGCAATGTGTCACGCACACTCTTGAAGTACATCAGTGGTCTCCAAAACAGGGTGTGCCAGACTGGCCCATCAATATTTGGGAAGGCACTGGAAGTTCCTATTTATTTTTTCTTCCATCCTCTAAAAATGTCTATTTAGGGGTGTATTTTTCAATAATGTACATAATTTATTAGTATGGTAGCACATGTAAATTTAAACAAATAAATATACACATGTTGGGGCACATATCACAGACTTTTTATTAATAGAGGCATATGATCAAAAGAATGAGCCTATTGAAGTGGATGATGGCTGGGGCCTGCTTGGAATGTGCCACAGGAAGAAGTTTCTAAGAACCTGCTTTTCTCCATCCATCCGCAAGAGGTTCGGGCTGGGCTCCCCAGTGGCATTCCCCAGTCCTTTGTCAATAACCCTGTGCCCATTGACCCATCAGGGACTTGCACCCTCTTTGGTAGCAGGAGCCTCTGTTTGGAGCTGTTTCCATGGTAACGAGGCTGAAGCCATCATTTACTGTCCCTATTCCTGGGCCCCCTTCCCTTGGGCCTGAGGTTCCCAGGCCCGGGACAGGCCCTGTGTGCTCCCATTTTCTGGCTGACTCACAGCCTCCCCAGCCCCACTCCAGCCCCTGCACCCCATCCTGGCCTGGCCCCTCGGTCCCTGACTGATGGCTACAGTCACTAATTACCTTAGTCATCTTTCCATCCATGCTTGTTGAGCTAATGGGGAAGGCAAACAGAAATCTCAGCACATGTGGAAAATTCCTGCTGACATGGCTAGAGGCCATGCCCAGATTTGGGGGGATTAGACCTTCCCCTTTGAGGCTGCAGGGATGGATCCCCAATGCAGAACGGTCTCCATGGTTTCATGGGGAGGTGGTAGGCAGCTCTCCTTGTCAGCGCCGGGTCCCCCAGCTGGAGGTTCGTCTTATCAAACATGAAGCAAGGTTGGCTCAGTGTGGGGGGCTGGGGGGTAGGAGTCCAGCCTGGGGCTGGACTCTCAGCTCTGGGCCCCCCAGGATGCCCAGCTGGCCCAGTTGGCAGAATTGGGAGGGTGGGGCCTCGGCTGCAGGCCCTCTCACACCTGAGGCCTGTTAATAATTATCCCTGGGGAGGGCAAGGCCCCAGAAGACGTCGCTAATGAGCCTGCTAAGTGACAGCTGGACCCTTCCTCCTCACCTGCTCTGGAAAACAAGATCTGGCCAAGGAATTCTTTAACCTTCTTTGGGCTGGGAGCTCCCTGAGGACAAGGGCTGTGTCTCCCCCTCAGATGGGGCTCCCTGAGTCCTTGGAGACTTCTCCATTGTCAGTACCAGACTTCTGTTCCTGTTGCTGATGCCGGAATTTCTGCCTTGAGCGGGTCCCTCCTTGCCCTTGGGAGGCTACTCTGTCTAGTATAAGGAGAGTTGTCCAAAAGAATAGATGGTGGGAATGTTCTAGATCTGCACTGTTGGCTACAGGACCCACTGGCCACAAATGGCCACTGAGCACTTAAACTGTGCCTCTGAATGACTGCTCTTGTAAAACCTAATGTTAATTCATTTAAAAGTAATTGGCCACATGTGGCTAGTGGCTACCATACTTCTCAGTACAGGTCTATAAAGTTTCACAGTGGGGACCTGAATGGGTGGCCAGCAAATGTAGGCCACACAACCCTCCCAACTCTCCATGCCCTGGAGTGAGAGCTCTTTCCATTGCCCTGGAAGGCTTGAAGGGGTCCAAGGTCATTTTCTTTGGAGGAGGCTCCAAGGAGGCTCTGAGAAGCCTGGCGGCGGGTGGGGGGGGGGGTTCCTCTCCCACCCCTAAACCCCCCAGGCAGCTGAGGGGCCCAGAGGAGCTGGCCAGAAAGCACCTGTTCTTAACGAGGGTCCCCAGGAACCGGGCAGCCCTCCCTCCACAGGGCACGGGGCTGTCGCCGCCTGAATGAGGGAGATTTATGGAAAATCCCCTCACACAACAGGCGGATTTTCCAAGCCTCATTGGCTGCTCTGGTTTGAGCCTTCATTAAGGAGAACGGGGGACAATGGAAGAGGTGGGCGTGAGGCCCTGGGTGCATTCAGCTCTCTATCATTTGGCACTGGGAACTCCATCAACGCCTGCCCCCCACCCCTTCCTTGCTCGAAGAGGTCACACTCTCTCTCTTTTTAATAGTAATAATAAAAGGGCCACATGCAGCAGAGTCAGACTCAGCTTCCAGGAGCATCTTTCTTGCATTTTAAAGATTTCCAGAGGAGACATCCTGTGGTTTTGCTCTACAAAACCTTATAACGTACAATCTGGAAGTGCTCCCTTACAGCTAACTTAATTGTATCCTGCTTCAGGTTCAACTTACTAGGATTTTTCTTCCCCTTTAAAGTTATGGTGACATTTCAATGTGTCAAGGGCAAGTGTGTGATTTCCCAGTAAAAAATCTTGGTTGGAAGGAGAAGTCACTATCTACCGGAGCTGAGGAACCCTGGAGCTTTGCGAGCACCCGCCAACACCTCGCTGTGCATTGAGAGAGGCCAAGACCCCTCCAGATGGGTAGTGACAGAGCTGGAGCCAGAGCACGTGCTCCGAGCCGGTGCTTGCACACATACTGGCTGCCTCTGAGGGGGCTCATCTGCAGTAAATACCCAGGGGTCCTTCCTGAGGACAGAACAACTCTTAAGCCAAAGGAACGGGTTTCTAAGAGTGAAATATTAGGTCTTATTCCACAGATGCTTTTTTTTTTTCTTTTTGGTCCTAAAGCCCCTTCTGGGAAAGTATTTACTGTGTGTGATGGAAATCAGTGGAGGTGTCTCAGAGGAGGTAAGACTTAACATGAGCCTTTCGAGGTGGTCAGATTGCTTGGAAGAAGAGAGGGGTGAGGCTTTCCCAAGGGTAGGAATAGCTGGGGCAAAGGCTCAGGAGGACCATGAGCAGGATCCTGGGAGGCAGCCCTTCTGCTGTGTTGGGGACAGGAGAGTAGGTGTCATTCACTGAGCAGAACGTGGATGGGTACGGCCCATTCCCTGAGATGGTGAGGTGTCCAAATCCTGGGGGGTGACTTGCCCCGTGGGAGGAACTGGCTGGAGCAGGAGGTGTTTATGGTTCTCCCTCTCCTGGGGGCAGCCAGAGCTAGCCAAGTTTACAGTTGCTCTGAACTCTATAAACACACTCGGTGAATGTGCGTATGTGAGTGCATGTGTAGGCAAGTGTCCCTGCTGCCATCTGACCTTCCCTTCCACGGCTGTGTGGGCCCTGACCTCCTCACCTGGTGCAGGGGCTTCAGCTCTTTGCTCTCTTGGGCCTGGTGACACTTACTGAGGGTGTCAGTAAGCATGGACATCATGGGACCCTGTGGGCCTCGTAGATTTCCTGGGGAGGCAAGGCCTTGGGGGGATGCTGGAGAATGTACTTGGTGAGGCAGAAGGGCATTCCAGCCTGGGGACAGCAGGAGCAAGGGGGTATGTGAGTATGACAGTGTGTGTGTGTGCGCCCACGTGCATGTGCATGCACGCATGTGTGTTTGATCAGACAACGGGGAAGTGTGAGCCTTGGGTACATGGAGGAGAGAAGGTGGGAGGTGGGAGGATTGGCTTTGGGGAAGCCTTTATATCTGACCTGATGGTTAAGAGAGTCATATTCCAGATCCTTTTAAGAAATCATACATACAAAAATGCCTTCTGTCTGGTACATAGGCCATGTGTTGATTCTGTCATTATTTTTTTAAAGGTTTTATTTATTTTTGTGAGAGAGAGAGCGCACGTGGGGAAGAAGAGCAGAGGAGAGGGAGAAGCAGACTCCCCGCTGAGCAGGGAGCCCGACGTGGGGCTCGATCCCAGGACCCCGGGATCATGACCTGAGCCGAAGGCAGACGCTTAACCGACTGAGCCACCCAGGTGCCCCTGATTCTGTTACTGCCAGTGATTATATGATGCAGAGCTAGTTCCTGCCATTGTGACTGGCTTCCCCGAGCACTGCACATTCTGACCCGCGCTGAACATGAGTGGAACAGTGGCCAGTGTTATGACAGCCTGTGGTCTCAATTAGGGGTCAGTGGTGGTCAGGGTTAGGGGTCAAGCTGTGTCCAGGATGGAGTGAGCCTGTGGTTGAGATAAAGGGTCAGTGGTGGTTATGACTGGCTGTCGGTCAGTGGCCAGGGTGAGGGGTCAGATGCTGACTGGGAACTGTTTTCTTTGTGTTAAGCTAACAGCTCTGGAAGAAGCTGACCTTGCCTCAGAGGCATTATCCTCAGAGACCAGCGCCTCTGTTTAGAGAACTCCAGAGGGGCCCAGAATGTGAACTTTAGAGTTCGAGAACTCTAAAGACTTGGGTTTTAGGCCTAGTTCTGCTAACTTAGGAGCCGAGTCCCGGGCAAGTGGCCTCACTTCTCTGAGCTTCGGTCCCACCTCGGTAGGAAAGTAACGCTATCTGCCCGCCTAGAGGGTGAGGTCTTTGTTACTGAGCATCCTCTTATAAAATATAAGCTCAGTCATCACTAATTGCACCATAGCCCACACTCCTCACTCCCACAGGCCTATGGGTAAATCCGCAGCGGTCAGGCAGTTGGCTGGGAGCGAGGTGGTTAAAGCAATACTCCCCAAACTTGGCTCCTCATTGGATCCTCCTGGATATCTTTAAAATCATTCCGATGGCGGCTCTCAGTCCAGCACTGCCCCCCAATTTTGAATTCACTGGTGTGGGGGCGACCTGGACATCAGTTTTAAAAGCTCCCCAGGTGATTCTAATGTGCAACCAAGTTTGGAAAACACTGGGTAAAAGCCCATACTAATTAATGAGCTAAAGAGAATGCGTCTTTAAGCAGCCACCTGAGCTGTGGGTAAAACCCACCAGCTGGCCCCAGGCCCCGTCCTGGTGGGGGTCTGACTGAGGGAGATGAAGGGAAAACAGCAAGAGACTCCAGGAAGAGTATTCTCTCTTAACCTTCTCCACACCTCTGTTCTCCATCTGTGAAATGGAGTTAAAATTATATTAACCTTATGACCGTTGTGGGGGGGGAGGGCTGCAGGGGAATAAAGCACATTGTAAGTTGTTACAGTTGACCCCAGTCAACCAAGAGACGTCAACTGAATATTGGGGATGTGGGCAGAGAAAAGCACCTCAAACCTCCCTTCAGAGCTCTCCTCACCAGAAATTCGTGGCCAGTATATTGATAGTCTGAAGCCAGGGGGATGGACAACATAGCCCTGGTGAATCCAGAATCTCTTGGCCCTGAGTAGGGTCTCTGAGGGTATGTATCCCCTGTTTAGAGTATTGTCCCCCTAAATATACTCACATTAGTTTGACTCTGTGTCTTATTTTTGGTTTCAGGAAATACCATCCCCATAATAACCTGTAGGGCGGGTAGGGGATGAGGAGACAGGGCTCTGCCCCTTCTGGCTCTCTGCCCCTTCTGGGAGGGATGTTATGGAACTCCTGGAAGCTTCAGCTCAGGCTTGGAGGCCGCTTCTGGCTGGGTTTCCAGCATCTGGGTCCTCAGGAGAAAGTGGTTTTCTCCTGTGGCCTGTGTGCCTTTAAGACTCCGAGACCAATGGGGGCACCTGACTGGGGAAAATTCCAACCAGTGGGTTCCTTTGAAATGGAAGTGACATCTAGTGGTTTGAAAAAGAACTGCCAAGCTGGCCCCCCAGGCCCAGGCTGGCCCTTGGGGTTCCTTTGCTGGCCACCAGGCCCCTCTCCTCCTGGGCCGCACCCTGCTGGAGGGATTTACAGCCCCAACAATGGGGCTTTCAATGGCAAGTTGGCTCTCCTGGCCCGACACCAGGCTGGAACCCCTACCCAGACCTAGGTACATACACTCAGGCCCAGGGAGACCAGGAGGGGCCCAGAAAGTGTGTCCCCTTCCCAGCGTGTCAGGGCTACAGTGTACAGTCCCAGGTGAGCCAGACTCCTTGGACCTTCTGTCCCTTGATTCTGAGGAGCCCTGTCGTGGGTCCAGCGCCACAGAAGTCCCGTGCGGGCCATAGTGCTGAATCAGCGGAAACCTGCGGCCAGGCTGCTGTTATGCAACCGCCCCGCCACTGGCCCGCTGGTGTCAGCTACAGGCCTTTCAGGAAGGCAAAGGGCCTCAGGGGCTGCATGCACCCAGACTTGGAGGGGTGTCAAATGGGGGTCTGCACAGAGCCGTGGCTTTGGAACCAAAAGGGAGGGACAGAGGAGGGGGACAGTGCCCAATCTATGGTTCTCCAAGGTCTCTGACTTGAAGAACCCTAGTCTGAGGGGGAGACACAGCCCTGCCCTCAGGGACCCCAGTCTGAGGGGGAGACACAGCCCTGCCCTCAGGGAGCCCCAGTCTGAGGGGGAGACACTGCCCTGCCCTCAGGGAACCCCAGTCTGAGGGGAGACACAGCCCTGCCCTCAGGGAGGTCTGAGGGGGGGTCACAGCCCTGCCCTCAGGGAGCCCAGTCTGAGGGGGAAGTAGCAGCCCTGCTCTCAGGGAGCCCCAGTCTGAGGGGGGAGACACAGCCCCGCCCTCAGGGAGCCCCAGTCTGAGGGGGAGACACCGCCCTACCCTCAGGGAGCCCCAGTCTGAGGGGAGACACAGCCCTGACCTCAGGGAGGTCTGAGGGGGGGTCACAGCCCTGCCCTCAGGGAGCCCAGTCTGAAGGGGACACAGCCCTGACCCCAGGGAGCCCCAGTCTGAGGGGGGAGACAGCCCTGCCCTCGGGGAGCCCCAGTCTGAGGGGGGAGTCACAGCCCTGCCCTCAGGGAGCCCCAGTCTGAGGGGAGACACAGCCCTGCCCTCAGGGAGATCCAGTCTGAGGGGGGAGACACAGCCCTGCCTCAGGGAGCCCCAATCTGAGGGGGAGACACAGCCTTGGTCTCAAGAATCCCTGTCTGAGGGGGAGATACAGACATGCCCTCAGGGAACCCCAGTCTGAACTGGAGACACAGCCATGGTTTACAAAAATCCCAGGTGAGGGTGAGGGCAGGAAAGAATGACGCACACATGAAAGAGGCTCATGACCCTTGAAAAGCTCTGGAAAAAATCAGGGCAGATGATTATAGGGTAGCAGAGCCCCAGTGGCTGGGCTGGGAAGGAGGCAAGTGATAGGCTCCTGGATTAAGTAGCAAGTTCTCAGGGGAAGCAAGGCCTTTAAAGGTGGCAGGAACTCACCTCTGCCCTCCCTGTGTTTAGATCTGGGTTTTCCCCCCGGTATCTGGCTCACAGGGTGAGGGACCTCAGTCCATCTCAGGTGCTGAATTCAGTGGCACCAGGGCCTGAGCAGATGATAAAAGGGACTAAGCAGGATTGGGAGGGCTCGCTGGCATGGCCTGGACACCTGGCACACCTTCATTTTGTCCCCACCTGCTGTGGTCCTGCCCTGCCACTGCCCTGTCCTGCCCAATGCCCAGAACAAGGCGCAGCTGCTTCTGGCCTCAGCTCTGAACTTCTGGAACTTCTGGGAGCTTCCTTACGCCCCTTCTCTACAACCCTAGGCTCAGGCACATTCTTCTGGGTGAGGAAGCGTCTGTTTCAGAGGTTGAGTGTTTCAAGGTTGACTTCCTGAGAAAGCTGTGCAGTTGGCTTCCTTCTGAGAGACTGAACACCTAGCATCTTATACTCTCTAAACCTTCTGAGGTAGAAAATGCTTGTTTACTTGGTCTTGTTAATTTTTATTTCTAAGAGGTACTACATGGACATGGTAAAACAGAAAACTCAAGTACAGTAACAATTGGTGAATCTAGGTGAAGGGCATAGGCAGTTCTTCGCGACTCTTCTATAAATTTGAAATTACTTCAAAATAAAATAAAAAGCTAAAAACAAATTCAAAACAGAAATGTAAGTCTCTCTTCCATCTTTTCCTCTGGCCACTACTTAGTTCCCTTTCTTGGAGGCCCCCAAGTTATCAGTTTCCTGTACATCTTTCTAAAGATAGTCCACAATATATTTATAAACTCTTTTTTTCTCCCATATAAATGGTGGCATTTCCCTACACTGCTCTGCGTTTTGGCTCTTTCACTTAATATATCTGGAAACCACGTGGTGTGAGTACACACAGAGCTGTCTTGTCTTTTTTGTGGCTCCAGGGTATTCCGTTGAACGGGTGATTCAAATTTTCACTGGGAAGATACTGTATCATGAAGAGCGTAAACTTGGGAGTTGAGATGCTTGCTCCACTACAAAGCAGTTGTTCAGTGTCGAGCCAGTGAGTCAGTCTCTTAGTGACTCAGTTTCCTCATCTGTGGCCCGGGGTTAATAACGGCGTCTACCTGGGAGCGTGTCGTGCAGATTCAGTGAGATACCACTTGTGCGGGCGTAGGTCACTGCCTGGCGCGCAGTAAGCACTCAGTAAACGCTGGCCGCCACTCCCTCCCGAGATGGTTTTGCCAGACCCCCTTGAGAGAGAGTGGAGCTGTTCCCGGGCTTTTATTATTATAAACAATGCCACCCACGAATATCCTGGTCCGCACCTCACTTGGTACTGGTGGGAATGTCTCTGTAGGGAAGGTGCCAGGGACTGGAGTCGCTGGGGCAGAGGCCACGTGCATTTTTTTTTTTTTTAAGATTTTATTTATTTATCAGAGAGAGAGAGACAGAGGCAGGCAGAGGGAGAAGCAGGCTCCTTGCTCAGCAAGGAGCCCGATGTGGGACTCGATCCCAGGACCCTGGGATCATGACCTGAGCTGAAGGCAGACGCTTAACCGACTGAGCCACCCAGGCATCCCGGCCACGTGCGTTTTTAATTTGGAAAGACACTGCCAGGTTGTCCCCCAGCCCCCACCCCGAGGGGGTCCTCGCCTCACCACCACAAGCCGTGTTGGAGCCTGTTTCCCCCCAGCCTTGACAACACGAGCGTGCTCGCTTGAACGCGGCACTTCGCAAATTTACCGTTGTCGTAGAGCTTCTTGGGGGCAGTCACCCAAGTCCATGAGGGTATTTGCTGGGAGCAGCCAAGCCCACGAGGAGGGCTAGAATGGTCTACAGCTTGCAAACGTCTAAAGCTGGCCCTGCCAAGATCCACACATGCGCACTCACTCTACGCATTTTTATTAAATGTACGGCATTTAATAAAATGCAATAAAAATAACAAAAATTTAATAAATTGCAAACTCCACCACGAGTTTGCAGTTGTTGGTGGCTGGTTTTTCTGGGCCTGTTAGCACATCACAACTGTTGGTTAAGTCTGATAATACTTCAGATTGTGCTTATTGTCACCATTTCGTGTCCGAGCCAGGGACCCGCAATTTCTAATTACATTGTTAACCTTTTATCCCACCTATGAAGGCACACAGACGACGCTAGTATGCATCTGTCATCGTGGGGAGGCCTGCTTCTTCTCCCTGGACTTAGACTTCCTGCTGTGGATCACCTATCAACCAACCTCTCTCCCTTCTTTTCTTGGAAAATTGGAGCCCATTATTAAAAAAAGAAAAAAGCAAAAAGCAGACCCCGCATTGAGTAACCTGTCATCTGAACACCGAAACCTCACCAACCCGAAATGTATCTGAAGGGTGAGTATTCCTTTACAAAAGAGTTTCTACTGAGTTAATTTTAGTAGATTTTTATCGAAGCCCTTTTAGAGGATTAATACAGGCGAAGGATTGTTTGAGGATGGCGGCTTGGGGCAGGAGAGCAGGTCCACCGTATCTCTTACTGATTCGAAAACGTTCTCACCCACAGCCTCCACGTGCCCGGATCTCGCACAGGCCCCAGGCTGCAGTGCTCCCTTATGATTCACTCTGATTGAGGCTGCTGTGCCAGACTTTCTAGGACTTTTGTGGGCTCCCCGGCCTAGTCAGGCATCAAAGCCTCCGATGCCTCCTTCCCCTCCGATGACCTTGCAGATCTGACAAATGCCAAGGACTTTGCCTGCGCTAGATCTGGTGTGGAGTCCGTCCCAGGCTGCTCAGAGTGATGGAAACAAATTGGCTGCATCTCCAAAAGCCCCTGGGGTGGGGGTCAGGTTTAAGGTGAGGATGCCCTTGAATGAAGGTCAAATAGGTTTCCTTTTCTCCAATTGTTTAATAAACTACTATTATCTAATTACAACACACATGTGGAAAGGTGCACAAATCCTGAGTACACAGCTTGATGATTTTGTAACATGCGTCTCATGAGTTTTACATGCAATTAATCATCCAGATCAAGAAAGAGAGCACTGCCAGCTTCCCATAACTCTTGCTCAATGGCCCTCCCCGATTGTCACCCCCATCAAAGGCAAGCACTCTTCTGTCTTCTATTCCTGACAGTTAGCATGGCCTGACTTTGGAACATTATATAAATGGAATCACATCGCATGTACCCGATTGTGTCTGGTGCCCTTTGCTCAGCATTGGGAATTTACCGTGTTGTGTGTCCGTTCATTTATTCTCATGGCTCTGTAGTATCCTATAGTGTGAATATACAATGTTTAATCCATGCTAGGACAATCATTGTGTTGTTTCCAGTTCAGGGCTACGGTGAATAATGCTGCTGCTGTAAACATTCTTATCTATACCTTGTACGGGCTTCTTAGGTACCGAGGGGAGGAATTACTGTGCCAGAGGGTAGACGGGGCCATTTTCGCAAGTGCTTTTCCAGTAGTGGTGTATGAGAGTCCAAACAGCTCCTCCACGTCCTCACCCCCACCACAGTCAGTGGTTTCCATTTACCGTTCTGGTGGTCAAAACGACCTTTCCAAACCACACATCTTTTGATCACCTTCCTGCTTTGCCCCAACATTTTATTGTGAAAACTTTCCGACATAACAGAAAAGCTGAAACAATTGTACATTGAGGACCCATATCCGCATGATTGCAAGATCTAATCATGTAGTCGACGTTTGGGGTGATCTTTTTTTTTTTTTCCGTGTGTCTAACCATTTATCCATCTATCTGTCAACTGTCTTCTTTTCTTAATTGTCATGCTTCTTCAGGAAGGTAAAACTCACGTATCCTCACATTTATGCATTTCAAGAATATATTCAATGGTTTCAGTAGATTTGGATAGTTGTGCAACCATCAGTAAATCCGGTCTTAGGATACTTCTATCACCTAACAGAGTTCCCTGTGCCTTTTGTAGTCAGTCCCTACTTTGACTCCCAACCTCAGGCGACCGCTCATCTATCTGTTTTCTCTCTGTGGAGTTTTACCTTTTCCAGAAATTTCATATAAATGGAATCATATAGTATATGGTCTTTTCTGTCTGGCCTGTTTCATGAAGCATAACGCTTTCGAGGGCATCCATGCTGTAGCATGCGCACTAGCTCCTTCTTATTGCTGAGCAGGATTCCAGTGTGTGGATATACCTCAATTTGTCTATCCATCCTCCTGTTCATTGTCCCCATAGGGTTTTAATGACAGGATCACAGTCTGTCCTAAGGAGACCTGGCCCATTTATGGAGTGGTCTACTTACGGGAAGAGGAAAAGGCAGAGAGAGACAGAGACAAAGAGGGCTAGAGACAGAGAAGGCAATATTCCTGTTGTCCCCACATGTCCTGTCCAAACCAGCACTGGGCCTCCTCCCTGTTCGGAAAATTCCCGACTGCCCTGTGCTCAGCTATCTCTCTGAACTCTGCATACCTGGCCGGCCGCCCTCCTCTAGTGTCCACAGTTCACTGCCCCAGACTGGTATCTCTTTCATGGCTGACTGTCTCATTAAGTCCTACAAAGTTCACAAAGAGCTCAGCATCCTGGCACACGGTTTAGGACTTGGGAAACAGTGGCCTTCAGTGCCGGGCGGGCTCTTTGAGGGCAGGAATCATGGCTTTTGTGTGCTTTTGCTGTAGTTCCAGGCCCAGTACGTCATCGGGCGCACAGGAAGGGAGAAGAGTGGACAGGGCAGTGGGTCGGGGGGCCTTATATGGTCAAGGCCTGAGCACCCCGAAGAACTCAAGCCCTCTGGTGAGCTCCTTATTAGGGAATGGCCCCGGGCCAGGTCTGAGGGTCGCCAGATTTGGGTGCTGAACCACAGCTGGGAATGCCAGGATCACTAACGAGGTCCTAGTGAGCCTAGGGAACAAGGAGGCTCCTGCCAACAGAGGCCCAGGCCACTGGGAGTGGCTGCTGGGACCCCCAGCTGGTGAGAGGCCCAAGCAGCAACCAGGCACGCTGCTCCCCTCCCACCTCCGTCTCGGCCCGTAATTCCCACAATGCCTAGCTTCTCTGCAGACCGCAGGCTGCTCTCTCTGCATGCTTCTCGGAGTGCTGAGTGTGTGGGCTCCCAGGCCTGGGCCAGTGATGCCCCCCTCCCTCCCTCCTTGGCCCCCCCTAAAATGAGGGCCCCAGATCTGAATGTGCCTTAACAGCTGCACTGTCCATGCGTGTGGTGCCTGAAGTTCTCGAAGGCAGTGGTGCTCGTACTTGAGTGACGCACGCTCAGGCACAGAAATGAGTTCTCGATTCAGCAGATGTGGGTAGAGCCTGAGAATTAATTTTTTGCATGTCTAGCAAGTTCCCAGGTGATGCTCATACTGCTGGGCCAGGCACCAGTCTTTGAAAATTTCGGCTCTAGCGCCTGAGTAGCTCAGTAGGTTGAGTGTCTGACTCTTGATTTCCACTCAGGTCATGATCTCAGGGTTGTGAGATCGAGCCCTGTATCGGGGTCCATGCTTGGTGGGCAGTCTGCTTAAGGATTCTCTCCCTCTCCTTCTGCCTCTCCCCTACTCTCACACACACTCTCTCTAAAATAAATAAACAAATCTTAAAAAAAAAAAAAAAAAGAAAGATAAAGAAAATTCCTGCTCTAAAGCTTTGGGTCTCTCCTCCAGGGGCTCAACTTGAACCTTCCTCCTGCCTGCTGGGGGCTGGGGGAGGGCAGGGGAGAGGCATCTGTTTCTTTCTCTGCACAAGTCCCGAGAAACATTTGGATTTTGGTGACCGTGAGGGTAACGGTAGGAAGTTCCCACTGGACTTGCCTCTGGCCACAGGGCATGGCCAGACTTCCACAGGAAGGGGCAGAGACAATGCCTTGTGGCCAGCGTATCATAAAGACAAAAACAGATCAAAGCTGGAGTGTCTGAGTATAAAAATTAGTAAGTGGTTTCATAAAAGAGATAATCAGAACTCACTATCCTTCTAACTGCAGTGTCAGTAATAAACTTAGTTTTGATTTTGGAAGTAACCCCTGTAAGAAGAACTCAAAATTACATGGGTCAGACAAGATAGTAAGTGCAGTTTTCCTGGCAGTGTGCTAGAATGATTGTTCAGCTCAATTCTGCGGTCAAGCTGGGCCTAAAAAAAGGTCCACAAGAGTTCTTTAACACACTCAACCCTCAAGCCAGTCCTATGAGGCAGATATTCTCATTCCCATTTCACAGATGAGGAAACTGAGGCATCACGTTAAATGGCAGATTCAGGATTCCAACACGAGTCTTTTCTTGACTCCACCTCAGACTCGAAACCCCAGCGTGAGGTGGTGTTGCCCCCCACCCCCCTTTTTATTTTTAAATACTGAATGTTTTGTTTTTTTTTTTAAAGATTTTATTTATTTATTTGACAGAGACACAGCAAGAGAGGGAACACAAGCAGAGGGAGTGGGAGAGGGAGAAGCAGGCTTCCCGCGGAGCAGGAGCCTGATGCGGGGCTTGATCCCAGGACCCTGGGATCATGATCTGAGCCGAAGGCAGACGCTTAACGACTGAGCCACCCAGGCGCCCCTAAATACTGAATGTTAAGTGAGATTCTCCCCAATACTTTCTAGCCAAATTGCCGACACATCAGGCTGAATGAAGGCTAAGGCAAGCTCTTCTGTTCCTTGGGGTGTGAACGCCCTCGACCCCAGCTGGCTCTACCAGGAGTAATCCAGCATCTCTGCTGTCAGAAATGACAGATTTGGAAAGAGATTCCTCTCTTGGCTTATCTGAGCTTAAGACAGGTAAGATCGATCGGGGAAGCTGATCCACGGCGATCACTTTTAATTGTTCTTCAGCACCTGGGATCTGTGTGTTTAAACAGCCAGGTATGCCGCTTAGTGCTCGCTCAGGGGGATTAGAGCTGGCGCTGCGTCAGCTGGGCCCCCACAGCTCACCCCGGGGACAGATGGGTGGTAAGTGAGGGAAGTGTCTACCTCCTCTGAGTGTTTGCACACGGTCATATGAGTAAGCTCCGCTGGAAGGGGCACCAATCGAGTAGCATACAGGATGCTGTTGCCTCCTGGGACTATGGTGGGCTCCCAGATTTGTGTTACAAATTTCTTCCCAGCCAAAGTTTATCACTCAGTAAAGAATTTAGGCAGGGAGTGAGACCAATTATGGATTAGATAGTGACCTTTGGGTTGGGGCGGATGAGCGCCGCGGGTGGCAGGGGTGAGGGTGAAAGTGGGGGAGGAGTGGGGACGCGGGGTTTTGATGGTTGGTGATAACAGAAGATGGTGACAGCCGTGGTGGGGGATGGTGGCACAGGAGATGGGATGTTTGAGGAAGGATGCCTACTGGGACGATAGGCTGAAGAGCTCAGGGAACCAGCTGGAAGGTCCAAAGCCGGGGATGGAAATTTGATCATGGTTTGGGATGGCCGGGGCGAGGGGAGGGTCGCCTGGAGGAGGCATTGCTTTCGGATTACCCACTCCCTCTCCAGAGGTGTCTGCCCGGGGTGTTTACAAACCCGCTCCAACAGCGCAGCTGGGAGGTCCTTCCCGGCTGAGATTTAGCAAACCTGTTTCCCGAGGAGGCCCCTTTTCCCACCACAGACAGATGGGTGCTGCTGTCAGCAGGAGGCGAAGCTGTAAGTCAGCACGGGTGGGGGCTGTGCTAGGGGCCAGGGGAAGAAAGGGCCCCACCTGGCATGGCCTCCTCTGACCCCCCACCCCCACCCCAAAGGGGAGGCCCTGACCAGCTTCGGGGAGTAGGTGTGCCACCTTGGGTGGCCAGAGGCTCGAGCTTGGAGTCAGAGAACGCTGGACATGGAAATCAGCAGAACCACCTGGTTCATTCCCATGCAAAGAAAAGAGAGGCGTTATGATTCCCATTTCCCAGATGAGGACACTGAGGCCTTGGGAGGGGAAGAATTGTGCCCAGGGTCTCCTGGACAGGCAGCAGCAGAACCTGGCTCAGCACCTCAGTCTCCAGACTCCTGGCTCTGAATTGTGTTTGCAACAGCACCTCATTTGCACGTGGATGTGGGAGTGTGGAGTGGTGGGCCCATGGGGCGGGAGTCCGACAGAACCAGGCTGACTCCTGGGTCTGCCGTTCACTTGAGGGTGGGTGTCACTGGGCGCCTCTGTTTTCTCTTCTGTGAAATAGGAGTGCTCAAGTATCGCTTCTAGGGTGGGGGACAGGAGTCAATGAGATGGGCATAAGTAAAACTCCGTATGAATGTTAGTTTTCTTCCCTCCCTGAATCATTAGTCCTAGGTGGGAGTTTTCCGTGTACTTCAGTGTGTGTTTGTGGCTGCTGCTGTGCATGAGGGAGCATGTATAAGACTCCAGACGAGAGAGAGAGAGAGAGTGTGTGTGTGTGAGAGAGAGAGAGAACGTTGAGATTCACAAATCCTGGCCAGGCAGCCCCAGCGAGGGGAAGCCACAATATTTACTGATCTTGGGAGGCATTAGAGGTTGGAGCCTCTAGGATTGGCCTGGCATGGTGGCAGGGGGCTGCCTGGTGAGGGAGGTGCTTTGGGACCCCCCAGGCTGCTACAAACCCGGCCGGCTGCTGCCCTAGGAGCTGGTGGGGCAGGGCAGGGCTGGTCTCAAGGTTGGGCAGTTCATCTTCGGGGCTTAGGTGAGCTTGTCCCCCAGCCTCAGTCCTCAGAAGTCAGGACTTGGGCATTGATCCTGACGGGGTCCCCGTGGGCATTTGGAGAGCAGTCCAGTGGGGGATGTCTGATGAAGGGTTGGAAAGCGGGCTTTGAGGACCCCAGGAGAGGGGAAAGGAGGTAAGGCTAGTCCCTAGGCCTCCAGCAAATTCCACCTTCCTTGTACCCCAAAGTGACCCTGCCTCTCCCCTCGTTCTGGGAAGAAGCCTGAATAGGTAGAGTCTGGTTATTGGTGCTGTTTATTAACATTTGCATCACATTCCATCCGGGAGCTTGGGGACCTAGGATGCCAATTCACTCCCCGACATGTCAGTTTTGTGATGTCACCAGAAACACTGGCTCCTGGAGAATTGCTAGGGCACAGAAGGGTCTCCCTCAGAACCTCTTCTAAACTGCCTATAATCTCCCCCATTGCATTCACAGAGGCCTAATGCATTGGAGTCCTCGCAGGTCAAAGCTGAGGTCAGACCTCGATGGCCTTTCAGTCCAGCTGTCTTACTTTACAGATAAGGAAACTGAGGTCCAGACAGGAGGCCTGACTTGCTCAAGATTATACAGTCAGTGGCGGTGTGGGGTCAGAACCTGGTCCAGCCTCTTCCATATTCATTATTTGACTGACTATGCACAAAAGCACGCATTTGGGGAGCATCCTTCACGCGCACCCCGCCCAGCCTCCCACAGGACCTCTAGCTTCATTTTGCTTCATAGCAGCACCTGACATTACATATTTTGTGGTTTATCTTTTGCCCCCCACCAGAATGAAGCTCCATGGGGGCAAGAATTTTTTCCCCATTTTATCCACTGCCATATTGTAAGCATCTAGAACGCGCAGTTGCTCAATAAGGAATTGTGGGATTCATTCCTTCATTCCTTCCTTGGCCACCTCTCTCTATTCTGGAACCTGATAATACGGAGAGGGGTCAGAGCTGGCCCCTGTTCCAGACCACCCCCCCCACCACCTGAAGGTGGGAGGGATCAGCTTGCCTGGTGAACTCTGGAAGGTCACCCTTGGGGAGGGAGGAGCTGGGGTGAGGTGCCGGGAGACTTTCCTGAGAACCCAGAACTGGGTCATGTCTCAGGGTAGAGGCAGGGGAGCCTACCAAGCACAGAGGAGACCAAAGGTGTGGACACAGGTGGCTTGTGACCAGAGGGAAGGGGAAAGAAAGGTAGAAACCCATGGAGGGGGGGAGTGGGAGCATGGAGGGAGGCCTGGGGGGGGAGAGGGTGAATGTGATGCTGTGGAAGCCTGGGCCCTGGGTGTCTGGGGCAGGCTGTTGGGGGCAGGGGGTGGCGGGGGGATGGACCCTGATGTTTGTTGATGTTTGGGTGGGCTGGAGAGTGGGGGCGAGGGCAGAGAGAAAGAAGTCCAGGTTCCAGCCCCTGCAATGCATATGGTCAGATGGGGAGACATTGCTCAACCCTAAAGAAGAGCTTCGGTTGGAGGCTCAGTTTTCTCATCTGTAAAATGGTGATGAAGACACGACCCCGGGGGTGGGGGGAGGTGAGCTTTGTCTGAGATGATCTGTCTGAATGCCCTTTGCCCACTGCTGGACCCCCAAACACATGATGGCCTGTCCTCCTAAACACTTCTCCGTTTTCCCTGGGCACAGTCTCTGGGGAGTGGGGCTCTGGGTCTCTGCCACAAGGAGTGGGCCGGGCCCCCCCTGCCTCTGCTCCCCAAGCCCTCTATGGTTGGTGGCCCAAGAGGTCACCCAGTTTCCTCTGTCCCAGTTGACCAGAACCCTCTGGGCTCTGGGGGTGCTGCGGGTTTCCTGGCCAGGGCCCAGGCCCCGGCCTCACTGGGGGCTGTGAACAAGAGAGCAACAGACCAGATTTTGCAAGCCTGAAATAGTTTATGGCCAGGCTGAGGCAGGGAGGAAGGAGGGCATGGCCCCAGGAATGCGGGAGGAATGCCTGGGAGGCTTGTTCCTGCCCCCCACCCCTCCTCAACTCCCTAGGGGAAAGCGAGCCCAGTCTTCCGGCCACTGGGTACTGGGCAGCAGAGAGGGAAATGGTTTGGGCCCTAACATTCCAGGGCCAGAGAGTGGGTATATATGTGAGGGGTGAGCTAGTCTTCTTCCCTGGGTATCATCTCCAAGGAGGCCACCGGGATAGACCCATCTGTGCCTCGAACTCCCGTCAGGCTTGCCCCTGACTTGGCCGGCAGCGCCGTGGACCCATATCTTCACTATAGGGAGGGGAGGGGGTGGTTTTTGTCTTGAAGCAGGGCCTCTGTGTCTTCCTTTAGACTGGGAGCCCCCTGAGGTCAGGGTTTGTGCGTTCCCTTCAGGCTGGGAATTCTTTAAAGACTGGGACTCTGATGCCCCCATCAAATGGAAGCCGCCCAAAGGGCGGGCTGTGCCCCCCCTCACCCAAATGCCTCTCATGGCCAGGATGGGGTGGCTCCCGAAGCTGGGCCTACAAGTTGTGGTCTCCATCCTCATTCCTCCAGGCCCAAGACTCAACTGCCTTCAAACCTGCCTGCAGAGTGGGGAGCCTCTAGGGACCAGCTGAGTCTTGTGGACTGGACACCAGCCTATCAACAGCCTTTGCCCCAACTCCTGTTCACAAGACACCTGAGGCTCTTACCTGTGCGTTGCGGGGAGAAGCCAGGCCTCCATTACCCATCTGGATAGTCCACTTGGCCCTGCTGGTACCATCCTCTGGGCTTTCTTCTTCTGCTCGTGGTCTGGGGTCCATCCTGGGGAGGGCTTGGGAGTGCACAGGCCATAGCGTGCCATTGTCTGCCCACTAATAATACCTGCACATTCCTGGGGCCTGTATCGGGGCCAGTCATCTTCCCTTTCATGTTTGACCCTGCCCCAGTGAACCAGTGGATGGGGTGGGGGCTGGATAGGGCCCCAGGTCAGGGGCAGACGGGCAGGAATAGTGGAGGGTGGAGAATAGGTGTCTGGTCTATTCTCAAGGTTCTAGCGCCCCCAGTTCCCACTAAGGCTTCGGCTCTGGTAGGGAAGACACAAGGTGTCAAAACACTGGCTGGCCAGACCCCATCCCTTTTCTTAAGATATGGCTCTCTTGCCTCTACTGGCAGGATATTCCCTTTCCAATTCCCTTCACACACTCCTAGACCAGCCCCAAGAGGTCATTCTGTGGTCAGGGTTATGGATAATCTATGCAGAGTTGGACCACGCTGTGGATAGAATTAGGGGAACTGAGATCAGAGTTGAGGATCAGGCTCTGACCAGGGTTGCAAGTCAGCCTGTTTTCTGGGTTAGAGGGATCAGTCTGGCTAGGTAGGATCAGGGGTCAGACTGTATCCAGGATTAGGGATCAGTTTATACCTAGGATTAGGGGTCAGTCTATACCCAGGACCAGGGATAAGTGTATATCCAGAAGTAGAAAGTCAATCTGTTTTTAGGATTAGGACTCAATCTGCACCCAGGACCCAGGCTATATGTAGGATTAAGGTTCAGTTTATACTTAGGATTAGGAGTCAGTCCAGGGGGTGCCTGGCTGCTCAGTCAGTAGAGCGTGCCACTCTTCATCTCAGGGCCGTGAGTTCAATCCCCACATCAGGCACAGAGCTTACTTAATTAATGAATTAAAAAAAGGACCAGCCTAGACCTAGGAATAGAGTAGTCTATACCCAGAATTAGGGGTTAATGGGCACCCAGGGGTAAGTGTGTGTTTTGCACTGACACTGAACCTATGACTTGGCCACAGAAGGTGATCCTGGCCCATCTGGTCATAGAAGGCAGAGAATACAGTTTGCAGTTTGGTGGAGAGAGAGTTGGCCGATTCCTTAGCCATCCACTCTGGGAACTCACCTCTGGGAGTTACTAGGGACAGGGTGGGGAGCCTCATCCCTCACAGAGAAAGCTTCAACTTGAAAAGTCACCAGCAACACCAGCCTAAGCCCCCTGGGGATGGAGCATGGCACCCAGGCAAGGAAGGTCCCGCGAATGCCTTGGAGACAACATTGCCTAATGCCATGGACGGGAAGAGCCCTCCCTGATCAACTCCCCAGATGGCACTTCTATTTGCACTGGACTCTCGAAACTCATTTACCAACAGCTCACTCTGCAAACATTTCCTGAATACCTACCGTGCTTGAGTCCAGAGGTTCTCAAACTTGAGTGCACAGAAGAATCATCCAGGAAACTTGTGGGAAAGGCCGATTCCCAGGCTCCACCCCAGAGACTTGGGAGCACAAAGGTGCTGGGGGCCGCCCAGGAATCTGCATTTCCAATAAGCCACCGCTGTAGCAGTTTTAAGACCCTACTTGTGGGACCTATCCTCAAAAGCCTCATCGGTTTAAAAAAGGATTGTGGAAAACACCCGTAATTCTGCCTGGTGAGTTCAGTGGGTTGGTGTCAAGGATTTCCCGGATAAAAAGGTGTATATGACCATTTTCAGAGAAGCCCCGAGAAAGCCCTGCAAGGAAGTAACTAACAGTGAGTCTCTCCCTTGTTTCTGACCACACTAAGTTAAAATTATACCTGCCTTACTGCAAGAGTTGTCTAAAACTTAGCTGTTTAACTATCCCAAAGCATTTTCATGTGCTTGGCAAGGTAGGAGAATTAGACACACAAAAGATGAGTTTTGAGCAGAGACGTGTAAAGCAAAGCATAATTAATGTATTAAATGAGGCAAAGGAAAAGAACGCATAGGAAAATTCTGTCTGCCTCCAGTGCTAAGGAAGGGGACAATGCAGCGCAGCTGTTATTATTAATAACTCCCCAATTGTTTATAAACAATCGTCCCGACAAACAGTGCTCAAGCAGCCCAGAGCAGCTTCGCTGAAGCCGAGGCCCTGTGCCTTGCCCCACTCTCCCCCGCAGAGCGCCGCCAGCCAAGAACCCTGCCTGCAGTGGGTCTACGGAAACCACAGGGTGTATGCTTTCCTTTTCCAAATGGTAAATTAAAATATCGATTATGCTTTTGCAGACAGCACATTCCTCTCTCTCCAGCCTGCCCCTGGATCAAGAATCCTGGTGTTGAAGTGCTCAGTGATCTTGAGCACCTTGCTGAAGGCAGGGAGGCTGCACAGTATGACAGTTCTTCCCCCCCACCCCCCCTGTGGCTCACTGCCATGTGGCATGCTTCTGCAAGGTTACATAAACTTTCTTTATTTAAGGTTTCCACTCTTCCCTCGGAGAATGAATGGACTTCCGGGCCTGCCTGTGGGGCAGGAGCTTAAGGTATTGTGCTGCTCAGAGGGGGAGAGAGGGCTGGACAGAGTCCCAGGAGCTCCTGGAGGCTACACCCTCCCTGTCTGGTCCTGGGAATCTGGACCCTCCTGCTGGGAGGACAGGAGGTGACCTTCCATTCCTCTGGGCTGGGCTGCAGGCCATCTGGTCACAGGCTCCTTGAATCCCGCCAGGGAGATTTTTCATTTATCTTAGTTAAATTTCACCTTTGTTGGGTTTAGGCCAGCATTTCCAGAGTGGTATGGGATCCCTCTGGTTCTTCTAGCCGGCCGTGGCTTTCCCAGCCCTCTGGATACTCCCTTCCTTCAGAGTCGCACCTCCCCAGGGCATTGCTCCCTTTCATTCATTCATTCATTCATTCATTCAACAAGGCTTCATTGAACAGCCCTGAGATTCCCCGTCTGGGGCTAGGCACTGAGCTCTAAAGGTAGACCCATGGTCATGGTGTAGACGGATGACCAGGCACAGAAGCAGATCACTTCTCTCTAGTGTGGTATAAGTATGCCAGGGGATTAAGGGGGCATGGAGGGCCCATGGAAGATAAGGAAGTCTTCATGAGGGAGAGAACACTTTATCTGAGTCTCAAATTAGGAGAAGGGAAGAGTGGACTGGGGGTGTCCAGGCAGAGAGAACCTGGAGTCTGGAAACAGCATGGCCAGGGATGTTTTAGAAGTCACCTTCTAGGGTCTGCATTGTGAGGTCAAAGTGGAGAGAGTGTGGGGCTGAGGCTGGAGAAGCCTGTAGGCAAGGTCCTAGTAGAGTGTGGGGAGCCAGGGCCTCCCCCCGGGGAGCGGGGTAGTGGAGAGCATGGAAGGTTTCAACTTGAAGAGAGTGACCTGGTCGGGTCTGCCAACTTGACACTGTCCATTAATAGGACCTGATGTATCTTTTCCATGGCTGTGGGTTCTTTTTTTTTTTTTTTAAGGTTTTATTTATTTATTTGAGAGAGAGGGAGTACACATGAGCTGGGGGGGAGGGGCAGAGGAAGAGGGAGAAGCAGATTCCCCGCTAAACAGGGAGCCCGGACACTAGATCCCAGGACCCTGAGATCATGACCTGAGCCAAAGGCAGATGCTTAACTGACTGAGCCACCCAGGCGCCCCGTGGCTCTGGGTTCTTAACAGCTCTGGGAAGGTAGGTTGCCGTAAGAACTGGACAGTGTCATGAGCCACTGAACTGCAAAATCTGGGGGAAGGAGAAGTCTTCCAAGACAGAGGAGCCTGGATTTAGATCCCTTGCTATGTGAGTTCTGCCAAGGTATGGAATCTACCTGAGCCTCAGCGGCCTCATCTATAGAATGGGAGCAATCAAATACTGAAGGCCAAGTGGCAGTGAAGCAAGTGAGAGAGCCTAAATGAGAAGCTGTCGGGGAGGGGCCTGGAGCTCATTCCAAGACTGTAAGTGGGGGGACCAGAGCCCCCTGGCTGCCGTCTCCATGGCTGCCTGAGCTGCTGTCTGTGACGTTCTTCCTCGCGGGAGGTCTGATAACAGAGCCTGGAGAGCTATCCCCACCATAAACAGTCAGGCCCTGGGTTTCTCCTCCTGATCTTGTACCTCGGCCCTGTGTGCCCTGTGGCCCACCAGCCCTCTGGCTCCAGAGCAGGGGTGGGGAAGAGAGGGGTCTGCCCAGCTTCCGGCAGGCCTCACAGTTGTGCAAGGCCATCTGATTCCAAACAAACTGGGAACCTACCACCTCCCTGGCAATTCCAATCATTCTGGCCAGCAGGTGGCCAGGCTGCCACTGTTTGGGATAGTCAGGGCTCAGGTCCCAGGCCAGGTCTGCCTGACCAAGGCTGAATCTAGTCTCACGGTATCAGGGGCTGGCATGGCTGGGTCTCTGGTGCAATGGAAAGAGCTCTGGGCAGGGAGTCAGGTTCTAGTCCTAATTCCCCCACCAACTCACTGTGTGACCTGGGGTAAGTTCCTCACCCTCTCTGGGCCGTAGTCATTTTAGCTGAACCTCAGGAGTTTGGTGGTGATGATCCAGGGTGCCTTCCATTCTGGTGTGCTGGCCATTTGAGTTGCTGGGACCTAAGCCCTTGGAAAGATGATGCGGCTTTTCCCCAGACTCCGGTCAGGGGGCATACCGCCCCTTCTCATTTATTCCATATCGGCTCCAACTCCAAAGAGCAAACCACAGGCATGAGAAGAACTCTGGTCACATGTGGGTGGCCTATGTAAGAGTGAGGAAGAGCTTCTTGGATGTTTTGGAAGCTTCCAGGTGCTGCTTCATTCATTAGTCCATACATTCTCTCATTCAATGAAATTGAAGAATGAATTCATTCATTCCTTCTTCATTCACTTGGTTAATAATACGAAGGGGCCCTATGATATGCCGGACCCTGTGCTAGGACCTGAGATTTACTAGTGAGCCAGATGGGTAGAGTCCTTTGCCTTACCGGAGCTCGTGGCCTGGCCTGGCCTGGCCTATTTTTCCAGAGAAGCTGGAATAGAGCAGGCCCACGTGTAGCATCTGAACCTCAGCCCTGGGAGCCCTGAGACCCAGTGGGACCCCGTCCACCCTAATCCTCTAGAACCCTGTCCTAACCACTGAAGGGGAAGTGGAGGAGAGAGGAAATATGTCTCTGCTCCAGGAAAGCCCCATGCTGTGAGGAACCCCAGCCCTCACTTCTGGAGCTGGTCCTGGAGCCAGCCAACCCCTCAGGGACCCACGGGAGCCATGCATCAGCAGGCGCAAAGCCAGGCCCTGCCCTGAATGGTCTGGGTGAGGGCAGCCTGCAGCTCCCAAGGAGCAGGGAGTATTTCTCTGGGCTGTTGCCTCTGCCTATGGATAATACAGTGCTCAGTAAGAAGGGTTTGGGAAATGGAGGCTGGACATAGCTCCATAGCCAGGTGGAAGGAGGGGTCGTGCCCTGGGGAAGACTCTGGGTCCTTCCAGAACTTGGGAATATGGAGAGGGGCTGCTTTGCTGGGCACCACATGGTGTTCTCACCAGCACAAGCCTGCCCTTGCACCTAGCAAAAGCAAGGATGGTGTCAGAGCATAGGCCCACTTGCAGGGGACCTGGCCCAGAGAGAGGAGTGCCTTCAACAGGGGTGAGGGGCACCTGGGCCACGCCCACCCTCCCTCTACACCCTGGCCAACTTGACTAGCCCCTCTCCCTCCTGGCCTTCCAGGCTCCTGGGGAAGGGATGCAGAGGCTCAGGAGAGGTGTCTTGCTCTGCTGCCCGCCCCCCCACTTCTTGCACCGGGCTCTTGCCAGAGTTCAAATGGGCAAACATCAACAGACTCCTTCTTTTCTGTCCCTTCTCTGTCACTGACCTTTCAATAGTCTCCATTTTGTGTAGACCCCTGTTGAACTTGGCCTTTTGGGCGGTCCCAGACATATGTTTAGTATTCAAACCAGTTACACTAATCTAATATCCCAAGTCACTATTAGTTGAGCTGATTTTCTCCTGGGGAAATGGAGTCCCAGAGGCAGGACAAGGACTTGCCAGCTCATACGTCCAGCCAGGGCTGAGCTCAGACCAGAACCCTGGGCTTCCTCAGGTTCCCCAGCTGGCTGCCTCCTGGGGCTTGCTCCAAAACTCCAGGCGGGACCAGCTGCATAATTTGTGGGGTCTACCGCAAAATGAAAATGCCACGCCACTTGTGCAAACATTATTAAGAATCTCAAGATAGTGACAGCAGAGCATTAAACCAAGTATGCAGCCCTTCTACACACGGGGCCTTGTACAAGGACACAACTCACATGTCTGCAGAGCTTGTCTGAACCCTAGGAATGTGGAAGGAGGAGGGGGGACCCCAGCCAGTTTGCCCCTGGGAGATCAGAGGATGCGCTCCTCCTTGCTGGATGTGTCTCGGAGTCAGCCAAGATTTCCAAGACCAGTAAAAGCCACCGTTTGGGGATCACTCCTGCACAGAGGGTCAGTGCGGTGCAACGCCAGGCTTTCCAAAGGCGGTGGGGGGAGACAGACCCAGAGGTATATCTTTATTAGCAACTGGCTGTCTTAAACATTCCCCATGGAAAGTTCTTAGGGACCCCCAGGAGGGACTGGAGGTGTCCCCACAGCTACCAGCAGAGGTTCCAGGCGGAGTGATGAAGGACGTGCCGAGGGGGAGGAGGCGGCCACAGTTCCTACCACCTTATGCAAGAGGGAGAACAAAGGGGCTTTGCTGGGAGGTATTATAAGATTAAGTGGCTGGGTCCAGGACAAACTCAGCAAGCCCCTTGGGACCTGAATTAGCAACAGCAACTGAAAGGGGGGAATTAAAGCTCCTGGCCCTCTCACGGAGGCCCCCACCCCCTTAGTCCCTGCCTGGGCCTCCTCACAGAGCTAATCTGCTGCCTTGCCCAAGTTCCTGCCTGGGGCCTGTGAGAGGGGCTGGTCCCCTCCACTTAGAGGGGACTGGAGCCTTCCTGGGGAAGGAGCTGCCTGACCCCTGACCCCTGACCCCTGGGGCACAGGCTCTGAGCAGGCTGGGTGGCCCAATTTGGGCTGAACTTAGACACTTGGCTGAGCTCTAGATTTGAGGGGAAATCGCTGCTTCTCTCTGGGCCTCTCCTTCCTGCTGATAAAGTGGGAATTTGGGGCCGTGGACCCAATGGCCATCCTGGGGGTCCTCGAGCTGGTTCCAACAGGCCTCAGGGTAGACACCTCTCAGCCACATGGGACAGGAGTGTCCCCAGTACAGATGAGACTTTGGGATCTCGGGCCAATAGGTGTCAGGTTAATTTAAAACATGAGAGGGTGTTTGAGGTTCCACCATCTGGTCCCCACTGGCCTTCCCAGGTTCGCCTCCTTCTACCTCCCATGTGACAGTGTAAGCAGCACACGCAAAGCTCTCTGCTCCTGCTGTTCCCACTCTGGAATTCCCTTTCCTGGCTGCCCCTTCACTTCTTGAGGCCCCGCTCTGTCTGTACATCCGGGAAGCCCCTCTGCCCCTCCTAACATCTCTCAGGGCACTTACTAAGCTAGCAGCCTCCTCTCTGTCTGTGTCTGTGTGCTTCTAGAGAGCGGGAGCCCAGCCGTGCCCGGGGCCGCACAGGACCTGGGCCTGCGTGCAGCACCGGGATGCTCGGCGGCCGGGACACGACGTTGGGAGCTCCCAGCGCTCAGGGGAGACAGGGATGACAAGGCTGCACAACAGCTGAGGTGCCCGTGTGTTGAAGACACTGGAAAGAATTACAGGGGTGATGGGAAAGGACAAAACTGTGGGAATCTGGAAGTAGAAGTTTCCCCCGAGGCGAGACCTGGGGGGGGGGTGGGGGGAGAAGGCGGGAAGGACAGGAGGAGAAGAGCCTTCCAGGCAGAGGGAACCGAGGGTGTGGGGGCCCTGAGAGGGCCGGGGAGCTGTGCACTAGGAGCCGGGCCGGCCGGAGAGGGTGAGAGATGGGGCTGGGGTGGGCCGCGGAGGGGATTGTGGACCTTATCCGGAGGGCAATGCAAAGCTATTAAGGGGTTTTAGGCAGGCGAGTGAGTGAGGTGATAAGATTTGCATTTCTAAAAGATCACTTTCGCTGCTGTGTGGAGAGTGGATTAGGAGGACAAGAGGCTCTTGCAGTCGTGAGAGCGGACAGAGAGGGGACTGGACAAATTGAGAGATTTAGGGTGGGAGTTGACAGAATTTGGAGGTTGGTGGGATTTGTAGGGAGAGGGAGGAGGAGGGGAGGCTCCAGGTTTCCGGCCTGTCCCTTGGGGTGGTCAGTGGTGCCAGCAGACAGCATGCATCTGGGCATTGTGTCTCCCCCCACCTGTTAGCAGGGCGTGGGGGTGTGGATGCTGGAGCCAGGGCAGCCTGGGCAGCCCTGTGGGGCCGCCCAACTGTTCTCCACTGTTAGTGTGCCAGTAAACATGTATGGAAGGACGGAAGGACACACACCCACACAGACTCAGATATTACGTGTGTGTACACTGACCCTTAGGCTCACAGATACATTCACAGCACCTGCCGGGATACAGACATCCACACACCCACACACTTACCTGGAGCAGGCCCCCTGGCATGCACATGTTTACCTGTGTAAATAGATCTTAATTATTAATGATAAAAATAACCAGCATTTATTGATTGCCTGGTATGTACCAGGTGTTATTTCAAATCCTTCATATCCCATCGAGATGTGCAAACATGGCCACAGCCCACTCACAGTACGTCTGCGCGCATCCCATGCACCTACCCACGTGCGTATGTACATGTAGGTGCAGGAATGTCATGCAGTACCTACTGTGATGTACACGGATGCATATTTATTACAAAGGCACAAATCGCTGCAGACGTATTTTCCAGCGCGCACATAGGCACACTCATATGTATACGGTCTACACACTCAGTTCCCAGACGTCCGCTTCCTCTCTTGCGCGATACGCGCATTCTCCTGTGCAACGGGAGAGTGGTACACACTTGGACGTGCACCCCCTGTTTGTGTCACAGGCTCCTACACGCAGCACACACAGATACAAACTCTGACCCTTTCTCCCACAGGGCAATTTATGACCATCCGGGCTCATGTCCGGATTTGCCATTAACATTAATGAGGTGATGTCGCCCGGGTGTTCGGAAACCCTTGCCCGGGCGGGGGTGGCGGGGTGGCAACAGGGAGAGGACAGAGAGGCCATGGTCACAGAGGAACAGCTAATTATCCGGCTGACCAAGGTTTGATTGTTTTTCCCACGGCTTCCACCACTGTCCCCAACACAAGACCAGGTTCTGGCTACACCAGAGGGTGGTGGGGGCAGGGAGCAGGACTAGGGAAGGGGAGGGGAAGAAGGGAGTGGGAGAAGGTGGGGGGGGCGGTATGGTGACTGACCCCCATTTCAGTGTTGCCCCTCCCCCTTCCTCAGGAGCACTCTCTGCCTAGAGCTATCGGAATTGTTTCCTGAAATGCTTCAAAATTCTTAAAGGTGTGAGTCTCTGTGGCCCTTTCTGCCCCACAGTGAACCTGGTATCAGAGTCAAATTCAACACCTTCATTTCAGGAACTTTTATTTGCTGACCCAGGGAGCATAAAAGGAGTCCCACCCCTATGTTACCACCTTATGTTACCATCTAGCACAGGCCACAGTAATAGCCACGCACAGTGCTCATTGCTTCCTCCGTTCTCTGAACCAGCATTTTATGAACCGTGAGACATTGTTTTAAGCCCTTCAACTTCCTACAGTCACCCAAATCCATGAAAAACCTTTCTAAGCAGGAGTGAGTATGGGCTTCCCATGAACTTATTAATCAGAGAAATGTCTCCCAAGACTTTTGGGCATTACAATAAGAAAGGGAAATTACAAAATGAAAATGCAGTAACTGCAAATAACCTCTGCACACCTCTTTGGGGGAAAAAAAAGCTGTCTTTTTTTCCCCCAAAGATTTTATTTATCTATTTGAGAGAGAGAGCACAAGTGCGGGGCGGGGGAGGAAGGGGCAGACGGAGAGGGAGAAGCAGACTCTCCACTGATCAGGGAGCCGGATCCCAGGACCCTGGGATCATGACCTGAGCCACCCAGGCGCCCCACAAATGTGTCTTTCACATCCTTCATGCATCTGAGGCTCACAGGAATCCTGTAGGGCTAGCAGAGTAGGTAGAGTTATCCCCATTTCACTGATGTGGAAGCGGACTGAGAAGGGAGAGGTTTGCCCATGATCATGTGACTAAGGAGGAGCAGGGCTGAGCCTTGGCTCTTTCAAGCCACTTCTCTGAATCACATACTCCATGTTCTCTGTCATTTATTTGTAGGACTTCCTCCCAAAGCACTTCCTCCCAAAGCGTAACATGGATTACATTCCATGTGCTTTCGGGGAACTTTTCGTTAAATCTCCTGAGTTACCTGGAGCAGTCCTGGGGTGGAAGGTGGAGAGTGTGGTCCCCAGCCAGAGATTAGGGTCATGGACTCCGGTGCTGGGAGGAATCTGGGTGTCCTTGTCTTCCCATAGACCTAGATGGGGACGAGGCACCTGGCTGGCTCATTTGGTAGAGCAGTAGACGCTTGATCTCGGGGCCCTGAGTTCGAGTCACACATAGGGTGTAGAGATTACTAAAAATAAAAAAGATAGAAATGGGGACATCAAGGGCTTCTTGAGCCCAGATGGCACCAGGATGACTGCCTGGGATGCCCAGATCAAAGATTGGGGTGCTAAGGGGGCCTCCAAGAGTCCTGGTTTAAATATCACCTTCAGGCATGTCCCCCTAAGGAATCATTAGCTTGGTTTTACAAACAAGGAAACTGGAACCCTGAAAAGTCATTAGGGCAACAGTATTTATTGAACACCTATTATTATATTATGAAGCGCTGAGCTCAGTACTCAATATGATGAAGGACTAAATGAGCACAGTTCTCAAGGTGCTTACAGTCTGGTGGGGAGGAAAGAGTTTGAGACTTGGGATCACAGAGTCTGGGTCTGAGTTCCAGATAAGAGGGCCATTTGTTTTTGAACAAACAACCCTGATTTAAAGTCACTTTAACCTCTCTGAGCCTCAGTATTCACATCTCTACAATGGGAATGTTCCTACTTTCCTTTAAGCCTGCCATTAAAAATTAGATCTATAAAACGCCCATGCAGTGCCCCTCACAGACGTGGTCCCCTCTTAATTTCCTGCCAGGCTCTGTTCTGTTCACTTCTTACCCCTCCCTCCCTTCTGGCTACTCCCTCAGGATCGACCACCTCTTTTGGAAACATCTGAACTCTTGGCCCAACTTTATCAACTCCCCCACCATCCCCAGCCACATCCTAGCTTGAATAGCTGTGAGCAACACGGGGGTGGGGTGGGGGGGCCAACAGCTCTCTTCTGCAGCCTCTCACGTCATCCATCCCCCACCCAGAGGAGACAAGGAGACCCACAGGCACTCCCTCCCTCTTTCTCTGGCTTCCTCAGCCCAGAACACAGCTTTTCCCAGGAACACCCACTTCACCCAGCCACTGAAGTCCTTTCTCACTGCTCTTGAGGAGCTGACTCCAGAGAGACAAATGCAGAGATCGACAAGCCCCAGGATGTCCTAGGAGAGCTGGCTCAAAAGCCCCCCTCGGGACATTTGCTCCCCTCTCTGCTCTGCAGCTTCACTCCGTTTGGTGAAGGTGGCAGGGGTTGGGGTGGGGACAGCTGTGGCAGGACTCTCTAGCTGGACAGAACGTTGCCCCCATAAGGTTGGTGGGGTCTGCCAGGACTCTGCAGAACCTGGGCAGCCTTCCCTCTCTGTCCAGCCTGGATGGGGGTGAGCATCCCAGATAGGGATGGGGACTCCTGGGTCCCTGCCCCTGCTATGCCTCTGCTCCAGCCTGGGCCTCAGATCTGCCTCTTGGGCTTTGGTCTCCTATCCTATAAAATGGTTGAATAACCTGCCCCTGGCTCCCACCAAATCTACGCAACCTGGTATATTACAGGCATCTCATAAAACTATGAAACACACTTAAATGCCTGCAGTGCCATTCAGATGGAACTGGGGTCCCTTGTGGAAACTTGGACAGAGCTGTGGGGTTCAGGGTAGACCACAGCACATTCTTGGTGGGCGGATGGGCTGCCCAGGCCAAGGGGCCATGCTTCCCTGGCCCTGTCCTTCCTCCAGCCTTAAGCTGTAAAAATGCCAGCTAAACAGAGCCAGAGATGGCTCAGAATTCTTTTCAGGGGCAGCGTGAGGCAGCGGGTCCCGCCAACAGCAACACGGGGAGCCTGCCGGCTGCCTGGGCACCCTGGTCACGCCCCCTGCACAGAGCAGCTTCTCAGCAGCTTGTTTCCTGGGGCAGGTGGACTGGCGGGAGTCTCTCAGCACTCGTCCGGAGATTGCATGGCCTGTCCTGTCCAGGGGCACTGGGGCGGCGGGGGTGGCCACTGGGGGATGCCTGGAAACAGTGGGTTGGGAGGGAAGTGGCCAGGAATGTGAGCAGGGAGAGCAGGGTGTGAGAACAAACAGTGAAACCAGCAGGAACGTGGATGCGGATGTGGGGGCAGGTGGGGGGCTCTGGCTAGGAGCACTGGCAGGCAGTCACTGGAGGGCAGGGCAGGGGCTGAGGGATGGGTTCCCAGGATAGAATGTCACACTGTCCCCCAGCACTCAGGCGGGGGGGGGTGGCGAATGGGATGGGTACTGGGGTTCCTCCCCCGAACCTGCAAGCCAGGCCTCTCAGTGCTTGAGAGGTCTGAGATCCTACAGGGAGGGCTGGGGTCTGGGCCTGCTATGGGTTCTATGCCCTTTCTACCTAAGGCTAAGGAGCTCTTCCCAGAAAAGGGCCCGGAGCGCTTACATGTGCTTGCAGAGTCAGGGGCTCAGGGTCACCAGGCTGAGGAGGCTGTCCATTCCATTTCTGCCTCCTTGCAGTACAACCGAAGGCAGATGGCCTCCTCCCTCTGAGACCTCAGGTCTCCGCATCTGTACAATGGGGATAACACAACCTCTGCGCACCGCTGCAAGGGGAGTGGGGCCAGGGGGACCGGCGTGGGCCTCTGGAAGAAGCCGACAGGGCCCCAGAGGTGGTCTTTGTGGATGAGAGGGTGGGCACTGGGGAGGAGGGGGAGGGACACGGAACTCCTGAGTACCTCTCGCCCTCCTTACTTAACAATAAGCACGTGATTTAATGCGGCCCGTAAATCCTTTTCCGCCTTGGCCTCTCAGCTACCGCACCACAGGCTCAGAATTCAGTTTTAAACAAGTCTGGGATTAGGGCTGCAGCTGTGAGATGCAGGGGGTATCTGTGTGTGGCGGGGTGCACTGGCCTGGGGGGGCCGGCCACGCTGCTTCCTACGCAGGGACCGGGAGCGGGGGGCGGGCGTGATGTCTGCTGGGCTAGGAAGGAGGATGGCGCAGCAACTATCTCAAGAGAGGTCTCGCGGCCCTGGGGAGGGTTGGGGCCTTGCAGAGGGGTCCCCAGAACCACAGAATCTCAGGAGGGACCCCAGGCTTCATCATGCCACCGGGCCCTGGGCTGTACCGGGCAACTTTGGAAAGGGAGGGGGGAGGATGGGAAGCCACAATGGGTCATCACTGGTCTCACTTTTCATATATGAAATGTCTTTGAAGCAGAGCCTGCTTCTCAGTTCCCATGAGGCTTTGTCTGGTGTTTCAGCTTTTCAGAGAGCTGGGAACGAGGGTTGGAGAGGGACCCTGGAACCCTAGCTCGAGATGAGGATGAAGACAAGTGCAGCTGTGGGAAGCAGTCTTCAGACCTGGGAAAGGCTTCCCGTGGAGCCGGACTGGGTGTCTGCAGGGTCACCCCACCTGGCAGGATTAATACCAGCGGGGGAGAGCCACCCAGATCAGACAGCCCGGAGCCCCAGCTTCGTGGCAGGAAGGGTGCCTCCCTGGGAAGGAAGAGCACAAGCTCCCCGTATGGAAAGAGAGCAGCTGAGGTGGGTATCGCCACGTGGCTGGTTGCTACAAAGGAGAGTCGGCATCGCTGAGGGGGCAGCAGGTTTCGGATTTAAGAACCTGCACGGTGATGGCACCACTCTGCCTGCCCAGCTCGGACCCTGGCCTCACGCTATCAGCGGTGCGTGGGCAAGTTACTTCATCTCTCCAAGGCAGTGACCATGAGGGTTAAAGAAGATAATAATTCAAGAAATGTTTGTCCCACTCCCCCAGAAAGGGTCTTGGAAATTCTGCAGTGCATAGAAATGGAACCTTTCCCAATGAGCTGGTCTGTTCCAAGGCATAGTGGGATGTTTGTCCCAGGGTATGATGGTGGGATGTTTGCCCTATAGACCATTGACTCCTTTCTACACTAGCTAGACGTCCTTCCCTCAGCTCCCAGGACACCCTGTGCTTTGTGATTTCCTTGACTTCTTCCTCTACCTACTCTGGAGAGAGAGGGCCCGGGATCTCATCCACCTCTTTGGTCCCTGCCACCACCTTCACCTGCAGATCCTATCTCCAGCCTCACCTCTGTCCTGGACCCCTCCCTCCACCCCTCGCCCAAGCCAGACCCGCTCCTTCTCTGATTTCCTTGCTCACCCATGAAGTCAGCCCAGCCGCGACTCCTGAGCTCCATCACCAGACAGCCTTCATGGACAAGGTCCCATCAGTTCCGCCTTCCAAATCTCCCGGGTCCTCCTAGGCTCTCTTCTTCCTCACCAGAGCTGCTTCCTCTATCTGATTCCTCACAGCTTCTCTGGCATTTCATCCAGTCCCCCCTATACCCCCCCCATCTATCCCCAGCAGGTCACGGATGAGTTGCTTAAAATGAACATTGTGTCATACTTTAAAAAGCTCTGACAGTTACCACTCTGGCCTACACTCCTCACATTTTCCTACCTCTGTGCCATGGTAGAAGCTTTTTCCTTTGCCTAGAATACTTTCCTCCGCTTCTCCAACCCCCAAAGTGCAGCCTCAGTGGAGCCTCCATCATTTCCTCAGGCTCGTCCCCTGTCCTAAAACCCTCCAGTGGTCCTCCTAGGCCTCCGGAAGCAAGTCCTGGGTCACGGTCTCAGGAGGCCTCCAAGACTGTCTTAAAGGGGTAACTGAAGGGAGTTGGATGCTGGGCTCCTTACAGCGACGTGAACAGAGCTGAGGGAACCGACATGGGAAGGAGCCAGCGGCTGGCCTGAAAGAAACAGGGAGGCAGCTGTAGCTTCTAGAGAGGGGTCATCTGCGGCCATAGATAGAGGGACACAACTCCCTGCCCCGCTGTGGTCTAGCAAGACTGCTAGGGGGCCTCTCTCTCTTCCCCTCCTGAGATTACCTCCTGGTGCCTCCCATTGGCTCCATTCAACGAAGCCAGAGGGGCAGGGGACCTGGGGTGATACAACCCGTGGGAGCCAGACTCCCCAGAGAAGGGTGGAGAATGGACCTGGGGGAGAACAGCCATCGTGGGCCCCAGCTCCCGGTGTGGTTGACTTGGCGCTCTGGCCCCAGCCCACCTCTAAGTGGCATGCCTCGCACACCCTCTAGCACTCCAGTGGGCCCCCGAACCCGCAGTGCCCCAACTTGCCAAGCCTGTACCTTTGCATTGCTGTTCCCTGGGCCCTTTCCTGCTTCCTGTGTTGGCTGAGACCTGCTCATCCTTGGACTCTCAGCTGTGGTTGTGCCTCTGGCCCGAGGCCCTGAGTCTGTGCTTCCAAGGCCCCCTGGGCCCACCTTCATCAGGCACTTAACTCTCATTGTCCCAGTCTCTTCACTCACCCTGAGGACTGTGTTTCAAAAGTGCTTATTTGCTGCCCTCCTTGCGGTAGGTGTTCACTGAAATGCTTCTTGAACCGAACCCTAGCGCCTGTGCCTCTGGAGAAGGCTCATGTTCTGGCCCCAAGACCGCCATCTCCTCGAGAGCAGGCAACACGTCTAACTCCGTTCGGTATCGCCCTAGCGCCTGATGCAGTGGCTTTTTCAATAAGGTTTGTTGATTGCTCGTATGAAGGAATGAATGTGTGGGAGGCAAAGCAGACAGAAAGAGGGGGACAGGCAGACCCTGTGCTCCCAGAGTTCAGGGGAAGACATTGCTCCTAGCTACGGAGAATCAGGGAAGACTCTCAGAGGGCTAACTTGGAGCTGGCCCTGAAGGATGAAATCGTGAGGAGGGCTGGGAGAAACACTTCCAGGCGGGGCATGGCATGGCCGAAGGGCCTGAAGGACAGGGGAGGGTCAGGAGAGACGTGAAGGGGGCCACCTAGCTTCCTGAGCTTTCCTCTGGGCAGTCTGTCCCTCTCTTTTCCTCCTGCTTCTCTTCCCATTCCTGCCCTACCTCCTCCAGCAGTCCTGTGATATCTGCCCCTCTGGGAGCTCCTGAACTCTGGGGCTCCACACCCCCAAGTGTAGCGCCCCTCCCCCTCTGCCCGGCCTGAGCTGGCTCCAGAGGCCGGTGTTCCCGTGTTCTCCCCCTGCCCCCGCTTCTTTGGGCCCTGGCTGGGAGCCTCTGAGGGCTTGAGCTGTGAGTTCGAGTTTGGACAGGAGCCTGCTCGGCCCCCAGTGACGTGCTGGGGCTGTCTGGGCCACAGGGAGCCAGACGTGAAAACCGCCAGTCAGCGGAGCAGGGTGGCCGGCCACAGTGCGCCAGCCTGGGTGCCCGCCCTGCCCCTCCTGCCCCTCCCTTCCCTGAGGGGTGTCCCCAGTGGACTGGCCAGTGGCCCGAGGCTCCAGGGGAACATGCTTTTTGCAAGCTGTGGCTGAAGGAGGATGAACCCGCTGTCCTGCCAGCTCTGTGTGGCGAAGAGGGAGGTGCCCTTTGCCGACCGGCACCCCGCGGGATGCCAGCCCCAGGGAGAGTGACCGAGGTTCTGGCTTCTGCTCCCTAACCCACTGGTCCTTTTCCCCTTGGGGCCTTTGGTGGGAAGGCCAGAGCTTCCAGGACTGGGGGGAGTGACTCCCAGGAGGGTGTTCACAGGCCTGGGCTCAGGTCTGGGAAAAGCCCATGCGGATGGAGGCCACTGACTTCTAGGGTACAAACCAGCTGGCAGACTGTGGCGGGGCAGAGAGAGGGGGCTCCTTCCATGGCCCTGGTGCTTGGGGCCCCTGAGGGCCCATTGCGGCTGAGAGCTGAGGCCGGGGCGGGGTAAAGAGGCCAGAAAGGCCCCAACAGATCCTCCCAGGCCTCCTCCTCTGCCAGCCCTTCCCCCCAGCCCTCCCAGGCCTGAGGGCAGGCACCCAAGGGAAAGGGGCCCTCAGCCCGCTCCAGTGATGCAGACAGAGGCCTCCTCTGAGAGGGGCCAGGCGTGGAGGAGTGGGCACCAGGGGGTGAGGCTGTCTTAGGGGGTGAGGAGTCTGAACTGGGCTTGCTCCCCACTGGTGGAAGGCAAACAAAAACAGAGCTCACTCTTACCCTCCACAGGCAGCCCCCCTGCAGTGAGGGGTCTACTTCCCTGACTGTTGGTTTTCCTCCAGAGTAAGAAAGAGAATCAAGACAAGGATCCCATTTCCTTCAGATTCGCTTATTGCTTCAATCTGTCTCTCCCTCGGTGTTTGCCTTGTTTGTTCCTTCCTTTTTTCGTTCAGTAAATAAATGTATCTGAGTACCTGACAAGTACTTGGCCTTTTGCTGGGTAAGCTCTGGGGGCTCTGAAGAAGTGGGAAATGAGAGTTCCTAACCTTTTAAAAAAAAAAATTTATTTATTTATTTGAGAGAGACAGAGAGCACAAGCACGGGCAGCAGCAGAGGGAGAGGGAGAAGCAGGCTCCCTGCCGAGCGGGGAGCGCGATGTGGGGCTCAATCCCAGGACCCTGAGATCATGACCTGAGCTGAAGGCAGACGCTTAACGACTGAGCCACCCAGGTGCCTCTTTTTTATTTTTTTAATTTTTATTTATTTATTTATTTTAAAGATTTTATTTATTGACAGAGAGAGAGACACAGCGAGAGAGGGAACACAAGCAGGGGGAGTGGGAGAGGGAGAAGCAGGCTTCCCGCCAAGCAGGGAGCCCGGTGTGGGGCTCGATCCCAGGACCCTGGGATCATGACCTGAGCCGAAGGCAGACGCTTAACCGACTGAGTCACCCAGGCGCCACCCCCCCCACCTTTTTGGGGGGCAAAAATCTTCCTGATGAGTGATGACCAGACTACACCCCCTCTCTCAGCAAACTGCCTATGTCACCAGCCTGGGTTAACAATTCCTAAATGCTACCAGCCTCATGGGGGAGGCAGACATGAAATCGAGAACTAAACACAGTGTGAGAAATGCTAAATGGGTTTGATTTCTGACTTACTAAGTCTCTTACCTCTTTGAACCTGGGTTTCTTCAGCTTTGAAGGGGGGATACTTATATCACCTCCCTGTGTCACTGTGGAGAACGAATGAAACAAACTCTAGAAAGGGCCTAGCAGTGTCTGGTGTATATTAAGTGTTCATGTATATGAATCCTCTTTCCCTCTTATCCCTAGGTCCCTAGGAGATCGGCACTATTATCACTCCATAGTACGGAAGAGGAAACTGAGGCACAGCAAGGTAAAACAGTGTCACGCGGCTGATAGCAAAGCTGGGATCTACACCTCCTTGGTCTGGCATCAGAGTCTTTGCTTTAAGCCACCACTCTGTATTGCTTTTCTAGAGTGGCTCTGTTTCCTCACCATGGAATGAGCCTCTAAGTCCCACTCAGCTTCTTGCAGATCACTTCTGTTGGAACAAAGGATCCAGGAGAGAAAATGGAAGTCCTAGAGAAAATGTTCTGCCTTTCCTAAAAATACAAGTTCAAGTTTAAGCGTCGAAGCAAGGGGGGGAAGGAAGTCTCCAGAGGACCAACTTTAAGGAGTGGTAGGAACATCAGCCTGGAGCTAGTAGAGCTAGGTTCGGGTTTTGGTTCTGTTACAAAGCCACCTCTCTAGGTGGTGGCAAGAATAAGATCTATAAAAGCGCTTGGAGGCCCTGTGTGCCTTCCATGGCCTGACCAAGGGCCAGCCCTGTACCAAGGCCTCGCATCCGGCTCTTCCACAGACTGTGAGCTCCACCAGGGCAGGGCCGGGTCTGTGCTTTGCTCCCAGCTCTTGGCCCCCTTGCTGGCCCATGTAGTGCTCCATAAATGCTTGCTAGATGAAGAAACCAAAGAGGCACCTCCCGAATGTCAGACCTTTACACCAAGAGACCTCCTTTCCTTTTCCCGGTCTGGGGGCCTGATACCTCCCTGTCCTGGGATTTCCAGGACAGCAGCCAGGGTTGCCAGAGGAACATTTTTTGCCAAGGTCCAGGAGGAGCACCTGCCTAAGCCACCCTGACCTCCCCCTAGCCCTCTCAATCCTGAGTATCCCAGCCCTCAGGGTGCCTAGCAATGCCCAGAGCCTGCTGGACGCAGACCAAGTCCCACAGCCCCCAAGGCACAGACAGGTGGCCCGAGAGGGACCAGGTCATTTCAGTTTCACACAAAGAAACTGCCAAAGTTTTTCTCTGAACACACTGGCCTTCTACCCACAGTCTCCCAGGGACCTATCCGGGAGAGCAGGAGTGCATGTGGCTGAGCCCTCGCTCAGAATTTCATTTCATAAATTGCATCCTATATTCTAAGCCATGAGGTCAGTGGATAGTTAAAGAGATCTATGGTGAATCCCTTTGTAAACTGGGGAGAGAATTCCTTGAGGGAACCTTTGTACACATCTAGATTTGCTTAAAGGAAAGCAAAAACTTGCCCCAGGCTTCCTGTTTCACAGAAGGGGAAACCAACGTCTTGAGGGTCCAAGCACCTTGCTGGGTGGGGGAGAGTCTGAGTGGGGAGGAGGCCTGTCCCCCTGGGAGGAGCTGGGAAGGAGGGAGACTCTACGGCCGGCAGGCAAGAGCCGGGGATGGAAAGGGGGGCCTGCGCTGCCACGTGGGAGTGCCAGCAGGGGTGAACCAGGACAGCCTGCCCCAGCTGAGGACTGGCCAGAAGTCTGCTTATCTGACAGTCCAGTTTGGGTCAGTGGACCTCCATCCACGTGGATAAGGCAGCACCAGCTTTGTTGAGCAGCATCGCGGATACCAGGGTCTGAGCCAGTGCCCAAAGCAGTGCCCGACAGAGCGGGGCTCGGCTGGTCATTGCTGGATAATCACCCAGAATGTCTAGAATGGAGTCCTCTGCTCGGCAGATGGTTATTAGTGAGGGAATAAGTTGGGTATGCAAAGCCCTAGGGTTCCATGGGTGTTTCTTGATCACCCTCTGTAGGCTTAGGGCAATACTTGGTGCTGCTGGGGGAGGGGTATTGCCTGTGGATGGGGGTAGGGAGTGGAATAATCAGGAAGCACGGTCAGTCCTCGGCCTGAAGAGGGTCCTCATCTGCAGGAGGGGCTGACATATCCTGCCCCAGAGAATTTGAGGTTAGAGAACACGGCGGTAGAAACAGCAGAGTACATAAAAACTCCAGCTCTAGAATTGCTCATTCTTTAATTCATTTGTTTGACAACTATTTCTTAAGCACCTACTATCTCCCAGGCACCAGTTTAGGCTCTGGGGATATAACAATGAAAAAAAAAACAGATTAAACCCTCTTCCTTCATAGAGCTCACATTCTGGTAGGAAGAGATAGTAAAAAACAAGATAAACGTGTGCATACACATGTCAGTAGCCAGAATTGCTCTGAAGAAACAGAAAGCAGGGTGGGGGGCGGGGACATAGAGAGGCGATGCTGGGCTATTTTATGCAGGAAGGGCAGGTAATGCTTCTCTGAAAAAGTGACATTTGAGCAGAAACCTGCTGGCATGAGTCCTGTGGATATACAGGGAAGAGCGTTTTAGGTGGCAGGAGCAGTGGGTGCAAAGGCCCTGGGGCAGGTGTATGTTTGTTGTGTTGAAGAAACAAGCGAGGCTGGAGTGGGATGACGGGGTGTGTGGAGGGTCTGAGTTCAGGGACGTAGCAGGGGAGCAGGCCACGTGGGGCCTTGGCAGTCATAGGACAACCTTGTTTCCCGTGGGCAGGCGAGGGATATGATCTGACTCACACTTTAACAGGCCCACTGCGGCCAACGTGTAGAAAATTCACTATAAGAGACCAGGTGTGGGTGGAAGCAGGAGACCATTGCAAGGGCCCCGCAGCGGTCCAGGCAAGAGGTGATGGTGGCCGAGATAGCTGAGAGTAGTGGCCATGTGAGTAGAGGACAGAAAGCAGTGGGATTCCAGCTCTGCAGCTTTCTAGCTGTGTGCCCTTGGGCAGATTACTTAACCTCTCTGGGCCTCTATTTTCTCATCTAGAAAACAAGGTTGATAAAAATATCCACCTACTTACCTGGTGGGATTTTTGTGATGCTTGCACGAGGCATAAGCCCAGTGCCAGGCTCAAACTTGGGGCTCCCTCAGGGACAACTCTTAGTCATTATTAACTCCCAGGAACCCCGTGCCCCGGGAACCACATATTCATGGTGGAATTTACAGAGCCCCAAACCCCCCAAAAAAGAAGTGAGGGGTCAGTTGGCTTAGCGGGGAGAGAGCTTTAAACGTGTTTAAATCCCCAGGGTCTTAGGGCTCAGCAGGCTACTGTCCTCTCCCTGCCGGTCTCTTGCTCCCATGCCCCGGGGCAGAGGTGCCCTTGGCCTCTTGTTTATTTGTTTGCCTTTTACCTGCGTTGAAGTTTCAGCTGAGAAACCGGCCCCACCAGTTGCCGGGCCCAGCATCCCCTCCCCCCAATGGGCTTCCAGCTGTCCTGCAAAGTCCACAGTGCCCAGGAACAATGCAGGGGAGGGGACAGCTGGAAGTCTGACAGCCCTCTGTGCTCCCTGGCAAGCACGTGACCCCGGGGGGATGACTGTTGGAAGTAATGATGGGGAACAGACCCAGGGAAGGGGGAGGACTAGGGAGGAAACTCAGGTCTCTGGGCAGGTGCTGGGGGCCGTGGTGCCTGCAGGACTGGCTCTCCTGGCTCAGGGCGCGGCCATGGCTCTGCCAGACAAGGGATGGCTCTCAGGACAGCTGGGGACATTTGCCTGCCCTGGAGGACATCGGCCTAGAAGCCTGAAGGGACAGGCCCAGAAGGGGTTGGTCTAGCCCTGCTGCACCCATTTATTGATTCCCTCTATCATCTATTTATTCCAAATACTGAAGCCTATTGCGTGCCTCAGCCTGGGCTTAAAAATTTTCCTCCTAAAAGGAACGTTTCTTAGAGAAAGTGAGAGGAGAGAGAGGAAGTGACTTTTCCAAGGTCACGTAGTAATTTTCTGCAAAGCCCTTCCAGGACTCCTGACTCCCTGTACAGTGCTCTGACCAGTAAGTGCCCCTAATGCTCTGGCGGCAGGAGCAGTGGGTGCAAAGGCCCTGGGGCAGGTGTATGTTTGTTGTGTTGAAGAAACAAGCGAGGCTGGAGTGGGATGACGGGGTGTGTGGAGGGTCTGAGTTCTTGGGTGGCAGAGGCCAGCCTGTGCCTGTCTCTGGGAGCTCCCGCCTTAGGGCATCTACATCTGCCTGGTTACCTGGGAGGGGGCCTGGGGGTGTGTGTGTGCTGTGCCCTGTTCAGGGCCATAAAAGCTAAAGGACGTGTCTCCAGCTGGGGGGTTGTGTGTGTGTGTGTGTGTGTGTCCTGGACCAGCCAGGGAGGGGTGGCGCCTCTCAGCCATGTGGCTTCAGCCTACTCAGGGTCATCTCCCTAGATCAGTTTTTAAGTGGGAATGGATTTGTCTGCCAACTTGTCAAGGTCACTGTGGGGAACACGAACATGTTTTTCTAAAGCCCTCCCTCTCCCCCCACAGACAGGATCAGTGCTGGTCAAAGCAGGGATGGGGACAAGAAGGTGAGTTCCTGGTTCCTGGGCTGGGCGTCTGGCTTGGCAGCTAATAAGCCTGTCACTTCTGGGAAGTCTGTGGCTGTGGGTAGTGGGGGCTGTGGGGAGACCCACCCTACCCTTGGGGAGTCTACTCAGGGAGACACAAATGCTGCCCATGGGGAGTCCCCAGGCTCCTAAACCCAAGGGCTTAAATTAGGAAGAGTTTATCCAGTGGTTCTGTGGGCCCCACTGGCCCCATGGCACCCCAGAAATTGGTGTGTGAGCTAGGCACCTACCCTAATCTCCAGCTCAAAAAGGTAGGAGGCCTCTGCCTCTGGCCACGGAGACTGACACACACGGGGTCTCCCAGCCCCTCCGTGCCAGATGGCCAGGCCTGCTCTGTCTTTACACCTCTGGTCCCCATGCAGCTACGTGCCCAGTTCTGTCTAGTCCCGCTCCTTCGGCACCGCTTCTCGAGTCAGGGTTGGGGGGGCGTGGTGGGACCCGGCAGTGACTTCCATGAGACTCTCACTCTAGGGGAGTGCCCCATAGACAGCCCTGTGCACGGCCACCGCTCACATGCACACACACACACACACACACACACATCGGCCTCTCTCAAGTCCCCGTGTTGCTGGACACTCAGAATTATGGATCCAGCCACCCAAGACCACATGCTGACTGTTGCCCCCAGAATAGGCCCGTGGTCCAGCCTGGGCAGCCCCATCCTTCCTCATTGGCCTCAGCATCTGTGTCCAGGTGTCTTTGGGCCTCGGGCCGCACCCCACCAGGCTCTTCTCCTTGTTGTAGGCTCCGGCACTGCCAGCCCAGCCGAGAGAGATGCCCAGAGCCTGCTTTGTATCCGGCCCAGCCTCCCGGTGCTGGGGAGGGTGGTGGGAATAGTGCTGAAGGTCAGGGCTGGGGCCAGCGGGGCCTGGGAAACTGCAGAGTCCACGGTGGGTCAGGAGGGCCCAGCCTCTGTTTGTTGACCCTGAGCTGTGGACATAGGAGAAAGCACCACATCCCTTCCTGCATCTCCTCCCTGGGCTGCGTTCTGCCCTCCTCCTGTCCCTGGTGCCCTGTGGTCGCGGGCCCTGCCCCCAGCCAATGACCCAGGCTTCTCCCCTTCTTGTCCATTTCCCCGCTCTCCGGCCACCCCATCCAGGCCCACTCCAAGTGGGGCTTACGTGTAAAAATATCCCAGCTTTTTTTAAGCTTGTTATCTACTATTTTTATCAGATGGTCCAAGCAAAGCATGGCCGAAAAAAGGGAAAATCATACAGCAATGTTTGCCAAGCTCAATAGAAATAGCAACGGGTGGGCTATTTTTAACAAGATGAATACCCCTGTCCTCTGAGGTCTCCCCTGGCCCCACACCAGCATCCTTTGTCTCTCTGCCTGGACAGCAGATTTTAAAATACGCCCACAGTCACCAAACCACTAAATGCACCCAAGACAGTGACTGAGGCACTTGGAGCCAAGGAGGACCGTGGGGGGTATTTTTTCCCTTCTCCTTGCCTCCCCTGAAGGAAATCACACTCTTTTGTTTGAAAAACCTTCCAGGTTGGTTTTCGAGGCCTTTTCCTGGTTGTCCCACTCCCACGGGAACAGCAGAGGTTACTCTGAAACATGCAGTGGTTTGGGCAAGAGTGATCCCAGAGGCCCGGTACGGCCCGCGGTGGTTCCTGTGCCGGGCTGTGGCGGGGCACTCACAGAACGAGCCCGCAGCAGCCAGGCCCCGCAGAGCAGGGTGGGGGGAGACGTGGGGGGTGCGGAGGACTGCCTGAGGTGGGAGGCGCAGAGGGGGTCCTCACTGGGCCTCTCTGCTCGGCCACGGCAAAGCTGACGGCTGGCGGGTCCTCTGAGCTGCAGTCTGCACAGAAAAGAGTCACACACCTGTCGCCGTGGGAAGCCACCTCTCGTGGGCCGAGCAGCACGGGAGACTTCGGGAGAGAGTGAGTCACAGCCTCTCTCCAGGCCTCCGTGTCCCCCTGTGTACCAGGAGGGGCCTGCTGGACTCTCCCGGCCTTTGGGGATGTGTGGTTGGGAAAGCAACAGAAAACAGAAACAAAAGGTGACACGCTCTTAGGGGAGGCATTGAATGAAACACTTTCTATCCCATTATTATTCCCTGACTTAATCTTCACCGGAGGGAACACCCAGGGAAGGCCTCGAATCATGTGCCCACCCTGGGGCCAATCTTTCTGGCCAAGGGGATGGGATCCTGTGATTGGCCGTCTCTGATCCCAGGCCTTCCCTGCGGCCAGTCCCAGGCTCATGGGGACAGCAACTGCAGGTGGTGGGGGGACTGATGCTGGGGAGAAGGGGGGGGAGGGGCTGGGCAGAGAGACCGGGAGCGCCCCCTACAGGTGGTGGAGCTGGGCACTGACTCCAAACACCCTTCTCCCATGCCCTCCTGGGGACCCTGTTCAGAAAGGTATTCTGCTACAGGTCCGGGCAAAAGGAGGGAGAAGTGGGTCCCGGGCAGGAGGAGGTGATGAGGGCCCGGGGGCCCCAGGTATGACTCTGCTTCAGGCATTCCGGATCCCTGAGCCCCCTCCCCGCCATGCCAAGCTCGATCTGGTTTCCAGGCCTTTGTCCTTCTAGCAGCAATACTGCCCCCCACTTCCCCTTCTCCATTTCCTAACCTCCCATACAGTTAAAAAATTTTATTTAAATTCAATTAATTACCATATAGCGTATTATTAGTTTCAGAGGTAGAGGTCAGTGATTCATCAACCTTATATAATACCCAGTGCTCATTCCATCATGTGCCCTTCTTAATGCCCGTCACCCAGCTACCCCATTCCCCCACCCCCTCCCTTCCAGCAGCCCTCAGTTTAAAGACTCATCTCAATGGCCCCTCCTCAAGGAAGCCTTCTCCCTTTCCCAGGCAGGACAGGGACTCTGGAACCCCTGCCCCTAAACCGTAGTGTATGGTGACTGCCTGCCGCGTGCTTGCCAGGGACCAAGGCCTACTCGATCTGTTCCCACAGGGCCCAGCCCAGGGTATGAGTGCAGAAAATGTCTGTGGAGTGGATGGAAGGGAGAAGAGACAGAGGAATGGGGACTGAGAAAGAAAAATGAGAAGACAATGGGGTGGAGGGCTGGGGGAGGGGGAGAAAGGAAGTGCAGTCACAGGCCAGGGCTCAGGAGGGCATGTTCGGAGGGGAGGGAGGGCCTGAGCACAGGCAGGTTCTCTGATCCCAGAGGCTCTGGCCCGGGGCCGTACTCCTGGGGGGGCAGTGTCATTAGTGGATAGACACCACCTGCTTGTTACTCAGTAGTGTCTGTCGACTGACTAACTATTGTGTGCCTGGCCCTGTGCTGGGCACAGGGCCTCTCTTCTCTGCCGGCTGCCCTAGGAAGGGGGATCAGAGTGATGGGGAGCAGGGCCCTCATAGTCTCCCGCAGCCCTGAGGAAATGGATCTGCCTGTTTCTGGACAGTGGGGGTGTACCCCCACCTTGCCCGGGGTGCCTAGGTCGGCGTACTTCTCAGAGACATTGCATGGCAGGGACACCACTAGAAGCCATGAGGGCCCTGTCAGCCATGCCCTGCTGGAGTCTTGCCCACACCCCCACCCCCCGCAGGATGCCCCGGAGGGGAGCTCCCACTCAGGCTGGCCCCTCATGCCACTCCCACCAGAAGGAAGGATGGAGATGGGGAGAGGAGGGGGTCAGCCGACCAGCTGCTGCCCAGCCTGATAATGAATCGTCCCAAAGTTTGCTGCCCCGTCTGAATAGCTCTGCTTTTGAAAGGGGTTTGTGACAAAGGGTACATTGAATGTCCGCCACTAGACAAGGAGGGCCGCCCGCACACATACACAGGGGAAGCCCCTTTGGGAGACTGCGAGAGATGGCGAGAGGGATCCAGATAAGGAGCAGCATTCTGTCGCTGAATCTGCCTGCTGGGCTTGGCTGGGTTCTCCTTCTTTCTGACTCTGGGACTGAAAGGGCTCTCGCCTCGGGTGTATGAGGTGGCAGCCGATCTCCTTGGTGGTGTCTGTGGCCCAGGGACCAGCTGAACTGGGGTGGGGGTCCGGGAGGGGGTGGAGCAGAGCCGGCTCACAGAGGGCATCTGGTTGTTTAGTTGAGAATGTAGAATGCTGCTGCCCTTTGCTGGACACTCCCTTCTCCTGGGATCCTGATGGTCGGGACGCTCCCCAGGCCTCCTCAAGACCCCAGCCCAAGTAGACTACATTCCTAGAGGCCAGAGTCTCTCTGTCCTGCCTGTCTGGGGCCCCCCACACCTCCTGGCAAAGCAAGTGGCCGAGGGTGGGGGCCCTAGTGCTCACGGTTCTGGAATTGATTATGATTTTGTTTGTTCAGAAATTATTGGGAACAGTATTTTCTGTTGATTCAATTTAATGTGCATGTGCATATGCATATTTGGTTTTCTCCACCAAAAATCTGGCTTTGCAGAACCTCGGTTTGTGGCCCCACCTTTAGTCCTGAAGTCATTTGTGTATTTATTCAGCAGATTTGTTTTATGAGCACGGGATGTGCCAAGCAATGGCTGAACATCTGGAGACCCAAGGGCTTCCCTCACGCGATGGGCCATCCTGGGCCCAATTCCTTTGAATGGGAGAAAGGGATTGGACAAGAAATATCCCCGAGATCTCCCTTGATGAGCCTGTAAGGACAAACAAATCATGGCTGTCCTGGGTCTGTAGCCATACCACGTCACAGGACATTCTCCGAATGCCTATTTGGGGGCAGGAGCATGTCTGCTGTGACTTGGCCCGTTAGCCCTGCATGCCACATCATCAAAATGTGTCTGTGCATGTCTGTGTGTGCTCCAGCCTTCCTAGAAGGGGTATCGAGTAAGAATCCTGACTGCCACAGTATGAGGATAATGGTAGTATCTCCATGGCAACTGACTTACTCTCCCCGCACCTTGGTTTCCTCATCTGTAAAATGGGGATAATGGGAGAGACTGCTTCACTGGCTTGTTGTCAGGTTAATACTGTAAAATACTTAAGACAATATTTTGCACATGGAAGGCACTCAGTAGATGTTAGCTTTTACTACTACTACTACTACCACCGCCTTAGAAGGCGTCTTAGATCAAGTTCGCCAGAAGCAGACCTTGAGAGGGGATTCCTGGCTCAGTGATTTCCTAAGGTAGTGCTCCCCGGGGGCCTGGGGACGAGACAACAGGAACTGGGGGATGGGAGAGGAAGAGGCCGACAAGGGTGCAGCGGATGGCTTCAGCCAGGGTCCTCCCCATGAGAGATAAGGCAGATGGGACCTTGCTCTTCTGCACCCCAGTCATTGGCTAAGGGCCACTTTGGGGGGTGTAAACTTCCAGGTACGTTGGGTTCTGCAGACAAAGTGGCTCCTATAGCCTGGGGCAGTCACCCAAGGAAGAGTGAACAGAAGGGAAAACCACAGAAGGTGGGGGAGGCACCCAGGCCCGATACAGAGACCTGGGGGAGCCTGGGAGACCTGAGGGTGGCACCAACAGTCCCCTCCGCTGAGAGATACCATGAGGAACAAATGAGCAGGGCCTGTACATGAAGCCCATGGTCAGTGGTAGCTCTAGTCTGGCTGCCTCACCAGCCATAGGTTGCTTTTGGTCCCAAGGCAGGGATTCCTTAGGGTCTGGGAGGGCCTAGGCAGGCCCAGAGCCTCATCTGTTTGTATAGGACAGTGACTCCCGCTCTGATCGAGGAACCAGTGAGAAGAGCCTGCCTGCTCTGGCTGCCTCAGCGAGGCGGTAGGAGCCCTGCCAGCCCTGCCAGCTGACACGGGCTCCCCTGGATCTGCCCCCAGGTGCTGGGAAGGAGGGAGAAGCCATGTCAACGTTGACAACCACATGTTTACCCTCCCGGACACCCTGCACCTGCTACTTCTTCCCTGCCCTCTGCCTGATTTCTGCTGCCCATCCCACTCACGTGGGCAGTCCTGCCCTGGGCATCCCCAGGCCCCACGGTGCCAGGCAGCTCTGACCGGGTGTTCCCCGGGGGAGATGCCCGCCTTGGTATCAGACGGAATACTGGAGAACATGGCAGGCCCAGCAAAACTGGCTTTGTGAAAAGTCCGGACCCTCCTGGAAAACTCCCACGGCCAGGGAGGCAGCGGCAGGAAGGCTGCCTGCTGGGGGTAACTCTAGAGGGAATTCCCCGCTGAGGATCACCAGAATAACCTAGTATCACCTACCATGTGTCATCACTATGTTTCAAACGGATCCCTCCGTAGGTACCATTTTATTTAAAACCTGCCACAGCGCTGTGAGGTCACTCCTTTTACAGGAGTGAACTAACGCTCGCGGGGGCCAAGTTTCAGACTAACTGACGCCGTCAGCCCTTGGCCACCCTCTCTCCACAGCGGCTTCTGCTCACTCAGGATAAAAGCCTCCAGCCTCACATAGGCCCCCACGTCTTTGCCTGACCTGGCTTCCCAGGTGTCCCAACCTTCCCTCCTCCCATCCTCCCCTCGTTGTCCCCACTCCAGCCCACCAGCTACGTCTTGGCTGTTTAATTTATAGCACACTAGCTCCTGCCTCAGGACCCTTGCACGGGCTGCCCCCTCTGCCTGGCAGGCTCTGCCCCCAGCTGCTGTGACTCTCTGTCTCTTCACGTCAGAGCTTCACGTCTCTGCTCCATCGTCACCTCCTGTCCCCCTACCTGCATTCTCTATTTCCTTTACTTTGCTTTCTTCTTATTTATTTATTTTTTATATATATTGATTTATGTATTGCCTGTCTCTGTTCACTAAAACACAAGCCCCGTGATGGCCATGATTTGCCTCTGGTTCCCTGCTGTTTCAGGTCCTCTATCGGTGTGACAGGCAGTCCGTGCTCCATAAACATGTGCAGAATGATTGAAAGGTGCCAAGACTTGGCCTCAAAAGCTCCGACCATCCGGCATCTTAGGGTTGGCAGAGGGTGGCCGACGAGACCCTGCCGAGCCCCGGGGTCTGTGGTTCTGTGCGGGCTCTCTTTTCTCACAGGCAGAGAGAACAGAGGACAGTGATCTTCAGGAGAGTTTGGCCCCAGGCATGTCCCTTCCTGTGCCCAGTTCTGTTCTGTGTGGCCACGAGTAGCCTGCCTCGGGCCCTGTGCAGCCTCCTTCTCTGGGCGGCTCTGTCCTTGGCCAGCTTGCGCTCGCTTCCTTCTTCTTGACTCTGAGGCCTGGGGGAAATGCTGCCCTTTCTCTCTCAGCCTTGGATCCTTCCCGAGTTTTCAAGTCCAGAGGAGCTCAGCTGCCTCTAAACTCCACATCTAGAATTTCCCCCAAAAGGCCTCCTGCATCATCTGAATACTTGTTCACTCAAAATAATACTAACCAAGCATCTTGTATGTGCCAGGCACCCAGACAATGGGGGGAAGGACCCAATTTCCAGCTCTGTGTCGCTGCCAGCCTGACCTGGCCCAGGAGGCCTTATAATGGGCGCCTGGAGCAGAAGGGGCTTGGGATACTGAGCCAGGGCCCAGAGCTGTCCTCCCTTTACTCCACTTTCCTGCCAAGAATGTAGGGACAGGAGAGGGAGCCCCGAAAGGCAGCCCCACCCCACATCTACTCCCTTCGGGGAGAGAGGCAGCTTCTTGGGTCAGCTGGGTGGAGAGCCAGTCTTTCCGAGGAGGGAGAGCCAGCCGGGCATTTGGTTTGAGGGAGGCCTGCCAGCCTGCATCCTCTTCCTTGAACTCAATTCCGAGAAAGCCTTCCCTCTCCTGCCTGCCCCTGCCCCCCAGATGGTGACCTCCTTTCCCCCCTGAAATGCCGAGCGCCTGCCCAGGGCACCTCCTCCAGGAATGCCCAGGATCCATGGCAGGGGTCTGGTTTCCCCCAACCCCCCATGTCTCCCCAGGAGAGAGGTGGGCAACTTCACCCCATGCTCTCAGAACCCAGGCCACAGGCTGCCACCTGCCCCCGCCCCACATGTACACAGGCTTCCTCATTCCAAGAACTCATAGACATTAGGCTTCTGTCCAGGTTTTTCCACGTCTTCACGGGCCACTGGCAACAAATCCTGGAAGGGAAAGAGAAATGAAGGTCTTCACCAGGCCAGCAAATCAGCATCATGAGCATCCTGAGGAGGGACCCTGAGGAAGGGTAGCTACTCAAAACAGGCAAACCCACAAAAAGAGTCCCAAGTCTGGTGGGGTCTGTATGGCAGGAGTGGTATCTGGGCCTGATAAGAATCTCTAAAGGGCATCAACAGTTGACCATGAACTTCCTCTCTGGGCCTCAAAATCCTAGAAGGGCCCCCGAGTGCGTAGCAGTAGGATGCTTAATGTAGCCCCCTGAATGGCCTCGGGGATGCCTCCCCACCACTTCCTCCAGGAACAGGGGCCTCACCTGCAAGGCTGAGCCGGCATTCAGCAAGTTAGCCCTGCTGGGGAGTGCCCCCCTCCTGCCCCATCCCTTGCTCTTCAGGCTCCGTTCTGTCAGAGGATGTATTTAAGTTCCATATGGCAGAAGCCCTAGCCCTGTCTGGTGGGCCTTCAGTGCATGCACCTTGAGCCCTTACTGCCTTCTCCTTGGATGTTGGGACCCCCACCCCGACCAAGATGACCTCAGGGGTAGGACCCCAAGCCCAGGAACGAGAGGCACCATTGGCAGCTGGTGGCCCGAGTTCACATCTTACATCCAGCCCATTCTAACTGTGTGACCAGAGTCACATGCTTCACCCTTCTCTGCCTCAATTTCCTCCTCCGTAAAATGGATGAAATGACAGACCTATTTCATATGACTGTGGTGAACTTAACTGGAATAATCCATGCAAAGCACTCAGAACAGGCCAGGCACCAAGTAGGTGCTCAATAAATATCACCTGTTGGTGTCCTGTCACCTGTTGACATTCCATCCTGAGCTGTGAAGGATTCTGGGATTGGGTCCAGGTAGGCTTTCTCCCCAAGATGACCTGATCCTTCAGGAGATTCACTAGGAGAAGGGGGCCCTCACAGCTGCCTCCAGGCCCCTGGGGGTTGTGGCTACTCTGGAAAGCCCCGACTCACCACACTGTTTGGATTGGGTTTCTATTCCCAACACCGGTGAGAGGCCTGCTATTTATGGCCCCCCATCCAACCCCCTGGTCGGCCAGACAGTGCGTGGGCTGGGGACCACATGGCTGGCAGCCTGCTACCCCCACCCCACCCAGGCTCTCCGACCGGGGCATGTTTCACACGCTGGTCAGCCTGCTGGCTCGGCCGTAGCTTCCCCAGCTCTGCCTGGCCCCCCAGGGGGAGAAGCAGAGATGGCGGGGACATGAGGGGTCATTGGCTTCTCCATCCCGGCCTCTGGGTTCTAGAAGGTCTCTTTGAGGGGAGGTGGGTTCTTGGGGCCTTGGGGATAATACACACATACCTCTTTCTATTTCCACCCTAAGAATGACACATTCTGCCTCTTGTAGCATCTAGTTGGTTAAAACATGGGCTCTGGAGCCCAACTGCCTGGGTTCAAGTCCTCCTTCGAGCCCTCATTAGCCACCCTGCGCTAGTGCCTCAACCCCTTTGTGCCTCAGTTTCCTCAGTTGTAAGATGGAGCTAGTGCTCTCACCTTCACCACAGGCCATCATGAGGGTCAAGGGGACTGGGACAGGTCAAGTGTTGAGCACTGGATCAAAGTCGCTCTTCTTATTCCTGCAGGGTCTGGTGCGGGATGGCAACCCTGGCCTTCTTCACGTGGCTCCTGCTCCTGGACTCGGCGGGCTTGCTGTCCCCTCTGTGCAGATGGAGAAGCTGAGTCCTGAATAGGGGAAGGGACTTTGCCAAGGCCCCATACCTCGTGGAGCACTTCCCAGCCTACCGGCTGCCTCTTGATCTTTAACCGCTAGAGTCCTATCCCTGCCCCCCACCAAATAGATAAGGAGCTCCCAGCAAGAAAAGGTGGGGACCCTGACAGGTGTGCATCCAGTGGGAGCCAGGCTGAGCTCACCCCCTGGGCCTGCCTGTCCCTCGGCTAGTGCCTCCAGCCTGCCTCCTCAGGACAGGGGCTATTTTTAGCATGTGGTGTTTGCCGGGCAGTGGGGGATATTTGCAAAGGGTCAGTCTGCTGGTGTCCTTTGATTTCCAACTGGAAACAGCTCTCGGATGTGCAGCTGATTGGCTGAGAGCATGAGGCTTTGGCGAGCCTTTTCTCTTCTTTACAGAATGTGGCCGTTTCTCCTTCCCGTCCGCCCTCTTGCCAAGCCCACAGCTTCTGTTCCTGGCTCCCCGCCGCCAAGATGGTGACAGCTTTCCCAGGTCTGGTGGGATGAGCAAATTGGACAAAGTGTGGTTTCCTGGCCCTGGCCCGGCATCTTCCCTCCACTAATAAACCTGTGGCTAACCATCCATGGCCTCGCGCTCCGTGGGTTAGAGTACCACGCCAACAAGGCCAAGGTCACACTTTACCCCAACCAGGCCGACATTGCAGGGAGGTGTGCTCTGTCTCATGGCCTCGGCCTGCCCCCCTTGCCAATGCAGCAGGGACTGGGGGCAGGCCGGGGAGGGCTGCGGGTCAGGGAGAATGTGTGTGGGTGTCTCTCTGCCCCCAGCCCCTGGAGGGCCTGACTGAGCTGGTCCACCTGCCCGCCAATGGGCAAGGCATGGAGCCAGGCACTTTCCTACGTGAAGGTTGGCACGTATGTTGGTGGGAAAACACTGAAGACCAAGAGAGTGCCAGGCTGGCAGGCACCAGGCTACTGAGTCAGCCTTCCGAATTGGTTGGGGAGGGCTCTGGAGAGGCAGCTGAGTGGCAGAGTATGATGGTTAAGTGAACAAACTGTGAGGTTCATTCAAATCCCTGTGGGACACTTAGTAGCCACGGAGTTATGGAAGGACTCTGTGCCTCAGTATCCCCATCTGTAAAATGGAGATACTCATAGACCTCTCACGAGGATGAACTAAGCTAAGGCTTGGAAGCACTTAGCACAGTAACTACTATGTAAGTGTTAGCTCTGGTCATCATTGTAGTATCTCAACCTCCAACACCTGTTCCCTGGCCGCTGTACCCCTCAGCTCTGGCCCGCTATCCCCCCGCCCCCACTCCCTCCCTCATAGCAAGCCGAACCAGTCACTGGCCCCAAGGCCCTTGTGCTGTGGAAGCCCGGGTCACCTAGATGGCCCCCACCCCACCCCCGGGAGGCCAGGTGAACGGGGTAGCCAGACCCCAAAGGGGTCTTGCCCTCACCCCTGCCAGAAAGAAGCTCAGTGTCCTGGGAACAAGCTGGCACGGGACAGGTGCCTTGCTCTGCTCTTGTGGCTCCTGCCCAGGAGGGCGCGGCCACTGAGCTCAGGTCTATAAATAAGGTATCTGGGAGGAACGGCTTTAATTTGCACTCTACCTATTGGTGTTTACTTTGCTATTTCCAATATGGTAATTTAATTCTGTAGGGCGCCTGGCGGGGGGTGGGGGTGGGCGGGTGGCGGGGGACACCTGGGACGTGCGGTTACCTGACCGCACCAGGAGTCACTCTTGTGTCCCTGTGCAGCTCTGGACACAGATGCCCCAGGGATAGCCATGGTCTGTGGGGACCCCAGGTGGGGGCACGGCATGGAGGGGCTTGGCTGGATATTGAGACCCTTCTGTACCCAGACCCACAGTTCTCCCCTCTCCGTTTCGCTTGTTCCTGAACAACGGCGCCAGCATCTCCCTTCCCTACTGCCTCCACGTCCCTCCTCGCCTCGGATCAGGGCCTCTATCTCTGCTGAGATGACTGCCCTCCTCCAGCCACCTGGGAGCTCGCTCCAGGCTTCTCTGATGGCCATATGGCTACTTCTGATACAGCCTTTGAGGACTTTCCCCCCAGCTGCTTCTTGTGTTTTAAATTTTTGTATTTTGTCTTTTCTGTAAGACTGTGGGCTCCCTGAGGGCAGGGCTGTGTCTCCCCTTCAGACTGGGGCTCCCCAAGGGCAGGGCTGTGTCTCCCCCTCAGACTGGGGCTCCCCGAGGGCAGGGCTGTGTCTCCGCCTCAGACTGGGGCTCCCTGAGGCATGGCTGTGTCTCCCCCTCAGACTGGGGCTCCCTGAGGGCAGGACTGTGTCTCCCCCTCAGACTGGGGCTCCCTGAGGGCAGGGCTGTGTCTCCCCTTCAGACTGGGCTCCCTGAGGGCAGGGCTGTGTCTCCCCTTCAGACTGGGGCTCCCCAAGGGCAGGGCTGTGTCTCCCCCTCAGACTGGGGCTCCCCGAGGGCAGGGCTGTGTCTCCCCCTCAGACTGGGGCTCCCTGAGGCATGGCTGTGTCTCCCCCTCAGACTGGGGCTCCCTGAGGCAGGGCTGTGTCTCCCCTTCAGACTGGGGCTCCCTGAGGGCAGGGCTGTGTCTCCCCCTCAGACTGGGGCTCCCTGAGGAAGGGCTGTGTCTCCGCCTCAGACTGGGGCTCCCCGAGGGAAGGGCTGTGTCTCCCTTCAGACTGGGGCTCCCCGAGGGCAGGGCTGTGTCTCCCCCTTCAGACTGGGGCTCCCCGAGGGCAGGGCTGTGTCTCCCCCTCAGACTGGGGCTCCCCGAGGGCAGGGCTGTGTCTCCGCCTCAGACTGGGGCTCCCCGAGGGCAGGGCTGTGTCTCCCCCTCAGACTGGGCTCCCTGAGGCATGGCTGTGTCTCCCCTTCAGACTGGGCTCCCTGAGGGCAGGGCTGTGTCTCCCCCTCAGACTTGGGCTCCCTGAGGGCAGGGCTGTGTCTGCCCCTCAGACTGGGGCTCCCTGAGGGCAGGGCTGTGTCTCCGCCTCAGACTGGGGCTCCCTGAGGACAGGACTGTGTCTCCCCCTCAGACTGGGGCTCCCTGAGGGCAGGGCTGTGTCTCCCCTTCAGACTGGGGCTCCCCAAGGGCAGGGCTGTGTCTCCCCTTCAGACTGGGGCTCCCCAAGGGCAGGGCTGTGTCTCCCCCTCAGACTGGGGCTCCCCGAGGGCAGGGCTGTGTCTCCCCCTCAGACTGGGGCTCCCTGAGGCATGGCTGTGTCTCCCCCTCAGACTGGGGCTCCCTGAGGCAGGGCTGTGTCTCCCCTTCAGACTGGGGCTCCCTGAGGGCAGGGCTGTGTCTCCCCCTCAGACTGGGGCTCCCTGAGGAAGGGCTGTGTCTCTGCCTCAGACTGGGGCTCCCCGAGGGAAGGGCTGTGTCTCCCTTCAGACTGGGGCTCCCCGAGGGCAGGGCTGTGTCTCCCCCTTCAGACTGGGGCTCCCCGAGGGCAGGGCTGTGTCTCCCCCTCAGACTGGGGCTCCCCGAGGGCAGGGCTGTGTCTCCGCCTCAGACTGGGGCTCCCCGAGGGCAGGGCTGTGTCTCCCCCTCAGACTGGGCTCCCTGAGGCATGGCTGTGTCTCCCCCTCAGACTGGGGCTCCCCGAGGGCAGGGCTGTGTCTCCGCCTCAGACTGGGGCTCCCCGAGGGCAGGGCTGTGTCTCCCCCTTCAGACTGGGGCTCCCCGAGGGCAGGGCTGTGTCTCCCCCTCAGACTGGGGCTCCCCGAGGGCAGGGCTGTGTCTCCGCCTCAGACTGGGGCTCCCTGAGGGCAGGGCTGTGTCTCCCCCTCAGACTGGGGCTCCCCGAGGGCAAGACTGTGTCTCCCCCTCAGACTGGGGCTCCCTGAGGGCAGGGCTGTCTCCCCCCTCAGACTGGGGCTCCCTGCGGACAGATCTATGTCTCCCCTCAGACTGGGGCTCCCTGAGGCAGGGCTGTGTCTCAGAGAACCAGCTTTTCCCTCAGATTAGGGGTCTTCCGAGGTATAAGGCTATTTCTGTCCTTTGGTCTGGTCTCCCCAAGGGCGGAGGGTGAAGGGCTCCTATTTCATGTCTCTGTTCCCTTTTCTCTCCCTTTCCCACAATTCCCAGGGTGTATGACCCCAGGAGGGCTTTGGCCCAAGCGTATTCCCTCTGGTCGGGGCCGTCCTTTAGGGCCACCAAGAGTGCCTTTGCCCTACCCTCACTGAGTGGCAGCACTGGTCAGTGGGACCACATTATGACTTTTCTGGGCCATAGGCACTTTTGCCTTTGTGAGCCCCTTCCTCCACAAATGCCGAAAATTATGTTTTATAACTGTGTTGGAATAAAGACAAATATATCCATATTATATATGAAAACATTTTATTTGACTTAAAAATCATTTTTTCCTTTCCATTTTAAAATAAATTAAAACATCGGGGCGCCTGGGTGGCTCAGTAGGTTACGCATCCAACTTGGTTTCGGTTCAGGTCATGATCTCAGGTTCATGAGATTGAGCCCCGCGTCGGGCTCTTCGCTCAGCATAGAGTCTGCTTGAAATTCTCTCTCTCCCTCTGCCCCTTCCCCCGCTGTCACTCGCGTGTGCTCTCTCTCTCTCTCTCAAGATAAATAAATAAAATCTTTAAAAAAATAAATTAAAACACTTTCATGGACCCCTAAATGTCTTATGGGCTAACACTGTGCCCTACTCTGGGCAGAGGAGCCTGCGTGGACCAGGAGCCTGCGTGGACCAGGAGCCTGCGTGGCCATCTCCAGCTGGGACGCCTTTCCCATCCCTCACAACATCTGCATGAGCCAGGCGGGCCGGAATTCCTATCCCACACCAACAGCAGGGCCACGGCTACTGCTCCGGGCAAGGCCACGGCAGGGACCCCGTCAGTGGCGCGCTGCTCCGTGCCAGGCGCTGCGCTGAGCACGCGGTCCCCTTAATCTTATCTAATCCTCGCAGCCATCCTATGAGGCAGGCACTGTGATTTTTTTTTTTTTCCCCATTTCACAGATAAGGAAAATGAGGCTCAGGGGGAAAAAGTGACAGGTTCAAGGTCACCCAGCCAGTCAGTGACAGGGTGGGAATGGAGGACCCAGAGGTCCTGGCTTCCGGAAGTCTAGGTCCTTCCACGGCACAGAGGGTGAAGGGTGCGGCAAGGTGTAGCTTGGGGTCAGCCACAGAGATGGGTTCTGTTGTCTGCAGGTGGGTCGGAAGGAAGGTGGCGCGTACCTGCCCTAGAATTACCTGCTCGCTCCAGCCCCATGTCCTCTCTGGCTTCCAGCCCCCAGGGGCTTTTTTGCTAGGGGTTATAGACTTGATCCCATGGTGGAGAAGGGGTGTGGGGATTCCCGATGAGGTGCCCTCCACCCGTCCCCCTGGAGGTCTGCTAGCTTTCAGGCTCTCGTCCCTCCCCTTCAAGTCACCTTGTCCCAGAAGCTGCCTGGGAGCCTCACCTGGGCTGGGAGCCGCGGGTTGGGAAGGTAGGGGCTAACCTCCAGCGTGGCATGGGGGGTGAGCTCAGCTTGGGGGGCAGGGCTGACGGAACCCTGCTCAGTGAGGGATTCAGGGTGCTCAGGGCCCTGCCTGCAGCCTCCGCCCGGAGCCGGGATGCCCTCCCTTGCCTTGCTGGCCCATCTCCACATCCCTAGAGCTGTCTGCCTCTTTCCTCCTCTTTGCTCTTCCTTCTTTATCTCTGGCCTGGCTTTAAAAAAAAAAAATCCATCTCTCTCTCTGTCTTTTTATTTTTTGCCTGTCAATCTCTCCTTCACATTCTTGTCTTCGCCCCATTCCCCTCTCCCTGTCCCTTTCTACCCCTGCCATCTCCGAATTTCCTCCCTCAGCATCTCCTCCTCTGCCTGTCTGGTAGGCTTCTGCTGTCCGGCTCTCCTCGCTGGTTCTGTCCACCTGTTTCTCTCCCGCTCTCTGTCTCCGAGAGCTTCTCCTGCACCGGCACTCTCTCTGTCATTCCACGTCACTCTTTGTCCTTCTCCCTCTCCCACATGACTGGTGCCTCTCTCTGCAGGGACAACACGTTCCACAGTCTCATTACCCAACAAAGGTGGTGAGACCGTGCATGGGGGGGATATTACTCAGGCACCTGGCCCCTCGGCCCTGCTGTGCGTGTTGTGGAGGGAGGGGAGGCCTAGGAGCCGGTGGAGTGTGGGCGCCCACCACCGCCCTCGGGGGGGGGGGGGGGGGGCTCTGCTCCCTAGCCCTGGAAAGGAAGCAGGGAAAGGCCGTTTGTGCAGACTGGCTCTACTTGGCTTTTAAGCAGCACGTCTTTCTTCCAAAGCCAACCCTTTGATCCCTAGAGACATAAAAGGAGCCATCTGCATTTGTGTTGCGTACAGGTAGTGGAGTGGGGGCGGGCAGGGGAAAGAAAGGGGGAGGGCAGCAGACATCTGGGGGATGCTCAGAGGGGCCACACCAGGCCTCTTGAGCCCCGCATTTGAGACCCACCTCCGTGCCTTCTTGGCTGGGGGACCTCTCTGTCAATGGGCATATATAATAACTAACTAAATGGGCAGTTTTCAAGATCAAATAAGATGATGTGTTGTAACAACAACAACAAAAAAAACCAGTAAAGGGACTTTGAGGGGTTTGGTGTGGCCAAGAGCAGAGCCACGCCCTCTCTAAGTGACTGCCAGGGCTTACTTTTAAAGCCTCTGTGTCCTCAATGTGAGTCTCCTCCTCCAGGAGGCTCCTCAGTTAGCCCCGGTCCCCAGGGTTTCTCAGCCACTGAACCGCTCCAGTGCCTAGGTTCCTGGTCACCCTCCATGTCAGAATGGATGCTGGTTGTTTCCATCTCCCTAACACACCCAAGGGTGGCAAAGGGCAGGGCCACGCCTTTACTCCCCCTTATGGCCTCAGGGCCTGACCCAAGTGGGATGTACGGGATGTCCTTGGTCATAAGAATGCTCTCCTGTGGTCCTGAGGAGGCTCTGATGTTCAAAGTACTTTAGCAGAGCTATGGCACTTGGTCCTCGACCAGCCCAGTGAGGAAGGCAAGGCATGGATCAGCATCCCCATTTTAAAGACAAAGAAACAGGTTCAAAGAGGTCAAGTAACTTGCCCAGGGTCAGTTAGTAAGTGGGATTAATAAGATACCCAGAGCCTGTCTGCAATTCACATTTTACAGATGGGGGAACTGAGGCAGAGAACAATGGAAACAGCTTAATAGAGGCAGAGTCCAGATGAAAACCTAAGCTTCCAGGCTCTTGCTTCCAAACCATAATGTCTGGACCACCCTCCTGACCCCATGTGGTAGACACATATCAGGGGACACCAGGCTTTCAGAGAGGGTTCAGGAGTCCCAGGGCTATGCCAGGGGGGCCTGCCAGGTGACTCACTGGGTTAGACTTCAATGCTATGGGAATCCCAGATGAGCCCTCGTCAGGATAAGCCACAGGTCCTGTTCATGGGTGACATGGGGCTGAGAGATGGGCTAGATTAGGACACCCTTATTCTTTTCTCTCCCTCCTCTGCACGCCAGGCTGAGTGCAAGCCTCTGCCTTTGGCTGCCAGGAGGGGAGAGCAGCAGAAGACAGGGACAGATGGGAGCCTCCCACAGGCCACCCCAGCCCGACTCCACCTCCTCTTCAGACAACACAGAGTATCTCACATGTAGTCTGAGGACTCACTGCAGTGCAGACCTCTCTCCAGCCATCATGGCTCTCAGGACCTCCAAATTCTGACTCAGAATCTTCCAGAGTCCTTGATCTGGGGCTTCTCCTTCCCTCAACCCCAAGACTTCAGGATTAGTGCCCCTCCCTAGGTTCCATGTTTTGTCTACTGAATCCACCGCTTTGTTATGTCCTGATCCATTTCCCCATTTTATTAATGAAGGAAGCCTGTTCCTGAAATAATCAGAGTTTCCAGTGTTACTGTACCGATAAAGTGCCGGCTAAGAGCAGACATTTGACATTTGAGTTAGAGGCTGTGACTAAATGAGGGAACAGGTAGGATATCCAGGTCAATGTTTGTAATACAGGAAAAAGCTCAGGGGTCATCCTTACTGTCATCATCACAGACTCCTGAGGGCTTGGGCCCCCATGCCGGGGACACTTAGAGCAGTCATGGGGCTCCAGGCACGTGCGCGCGCGCGCGCGCGCACACACACACACACACACACACACACTCATGTTAGCACACATGCCCCAGAAGAACCAGCAGATTGGGCCTGGGATGATGTGACTAGCTTGCTACCCCAGTCCATTAGGCTTGAAGTCTCCTGGCTCCAGGTGTTGTGATTTCTCACTTGGGGCTGGTTCCCTTTAAGCCCTTCCAGAGCTGTGAGCTGGGTCACGTGCAGGAACTAACCATCTAGTCGGGAGACAAGCCCTGTTGACTGAAATCCCAGCCCAAGCAGTGCAGGACAGGTGCCCTGGGTAGGGGGAGGTCCAGGAGGGGAGCAGAGCTGGGGGCCACGCGGAGGGCTCATCACACTGGGACAGCCTCTGGTGTGGTAGGTACATTGAGGTACTTCCTTGCCACAATAACTATGCTCTGCAGGAGTGGTAAGAAGCTCCAGGCTTCCAGCGGCTGACTGTCCTCAAGTCTCATGTATGTTGCCTTCAACTACACGTGTAGGATTTGTTTTTGCCGGCAGATTTACCTCCTTGATTAGATTTGACTCCAGCCAGTGTTAGAATTAGCGTTCATTCCTTAAGAAGGTACCCAAACAGATTGAGGGGCCTCAAATGTGTGCCTGGAGAAGGTCACCTGAGAGGTAGTGACAGCCACAGGTAATCCTGGAGCTGTGCCATCCCCTTGCCTACCAGAATTCACAGCCCCGGGCAGGTGCTGGGAAGATGGCAGATAAGGCTGGCAGGTCTATCCTTCAGCCTGGGATAGGGGAGGCAGCTCATCGATTCAAGAGCCAGTCTTGTCTAATTCTTTCATTTCACAGATGTAGAAACTGCACTCTGGGGTGGAAAGTGACCTTCTCCCAATTCCACTGCCAACAAGAGAGCCAGGAGTCAGATGCACATCCCCTGGGGCTGCCATGTGGATCTTCTTCCCTCCCATAAGTGAGAACAAGGGGGTGGGAGCAAGGAAGAAGCATGGGAGAGGCTGGGACTCCTTTGGCCAACCCCTTCCTGACTTGTCCTGTATCCTATCTGGGTCTCAGTTTTTTATCCATAAAATGGAACGCATGGCCTCCATGAGCGCCAAGGTTCCAAGATGTATCAGACTAGAACATTCCTCCCTGGCCTCTGAAGCCTCAAGAAATGGGATGAAGCCAGAGGAAGCAACGGGAAGCCGAAACTCCAAGACAAGGAGGCGCCTGGTCTGGGGAAGGGGGGTAGGCAGAAAGCAGCAAAGTTAGTGCTGTACCCTCCACCCCAGCTATTTTTACCCTAGAACACTGGACTGCAAGAGGCCTGGCTAAAAATACCAGTAGCCCAAGCCCGGAGCATCTTCCCCCTAGAGAGGCGGCATGGGGGCTGGCAAGGAGAAGGCTGTGGGGACCAGGAGTTCCAAGGGCATTCATCCTTCTCCTTCCCAGGGCTGGGATGCCGGGGGTGGGGGTGGGGGGCGCGACTGGGAGGGAGACCCTTCCCTTCAGAGGGCCTTTCCTTCTAGATAGCCCAAGAATAAGCTTGTTTTTGTCGTTTTTGGCAATTCTAGCCAGCCCTGTCCATACACATACATTTTTTTTTTTTTTTACCCAACGTCAGCAGAATCTGCTACAATTTTGTGTTCTGTTCTTTTTCATTTATTCTTCATAACCATTTTATGTTGCTATGTACTCTTAATACCTGTCATTCTTAATGGCTGCATAATATTCCGTCCCGGGGACTTTTCTCTTCCCTGATCGTTGGGCCTTTGATGGTTTCCAGTGTTCCATTATTATAAATAAAGCTGGCTTGGACATCTTTGTGCCTGTGGCTTTTTTCTCCTCGTTAATTATTTCTGTAAGATAAGTGTCCAGGTCAGCAGGCAAGGCTGTTTTTGTGCTGTTTGATGTGGCTTGCCAAACTGCTTTCCAAAAGTAAATGAAGGAGGTTTCATGTAAGGATGCATCCCACACTGGATGCCAAGTACAGTCAGGCTTCAGGGAATTGGAACTGAGAGCCAACAGGAGCTCAAATAGGTCCCTCCCCAGGGATTGCCTGTCCCAGCTTCTCTCTCTGCTCTCCCTGCCCCAGGTCTTTTCTTTTCTTTTCTTTCTTTTTTTTTTTGGACCTAGCAGAGCTGTCAGCTCTGAGCACATATCATTTTGTAACTCACCACTCGCATGTCCTGAGGGCTTACTTTGACCTAGGCCCCGTACCAATCATCTGTATGGATTATCTTAATTTTCACAACCACCCTTGGCTGTAGGGGTTATAATAATCCCCATTTTACAGATGAAGAAACTGAGGCATGGAAAAAACTGAGTAATTTGTTCAAAGATGCAGTCACTAACTGGTGGGACCAGGTCCGGCCTCACTGGCTTACCTCACTTAAAAAATGTACTCAGGACCACTATACCAGTCTCCCTGGGAACACAGAGACCCCAAATCCATCAGCAACAGCCTAGCATTTCTGTGTCTCTGAGTTAGAATATGGAAAAGGGAGAATCTGACTGGCTTAGCCCAGCCTATGAATTGGAACCCTGTAAGTCAAGGTCCCTTCTGATGTTCCCGTGTCCGACTCTGTTAAAAAATATGAAAAAGGAAGGTAATTGGCATAAATGCTAACTTGTTTGCAATGGCCTCTCATTGGTTCTTGGTAAACCTGAACATATTTCCATATGTTCCTCTCCTTCTGTGCGTGCTGTCCACACCCGCCTATCTCGGTCATGCTTTCTATCTTACAGATATGAATGCCACACAGAACCATGATGTGCTGGGAGGGCTTGCAGGTGGAGCGAGGATGATTTCTCACTACATGACTTCTCTTTTGTCCTGAAGGCCTGGGGGGTTTGACCAGCTTCCTAATCAGTGTTTCTGAGAAACCGCCTTCTTCCTCCCCACCTGGTGTGTTATTTGAACTAGACAATCTTTAATGGGGACATCCCCCGCCGGGAGGGTCTCTGCATCTGCCCTTTCCTTTCTGGCACTTTCTCCTGAATGAATTGACTTCTGGAAGTTTCCAGGGGCTGAAACAATTCACTGCTCAGGCTGTGGGACTTATCCTTGAGTTGCATCCTACGTCTGCTCTTATGGGGCTTTCACCTCATCTCAATTCTGGACTACGGCCCCACTTTTGCCTCCAAGCCCTGGGGAAAGAACCCTTATATCTGCATCGTTGTACTCAGAAGCTGTGCCATCGTACTGCTCAGATGCTAAGGGTCCTCTCCTGCTCTCTGTCCTCAGACCCGGTGGCGACCAAGTGCCCACTGCTGTGGCTCTGAAGCAAAGAGCCTTCCATCAAGGAGGGGAAGGCTGGGGAGGGGGCGTGCTCCAAAGGAAGCTATGCAGCTGACACAGACAGGGAGAGACACATGGCTAGGTTGCTGGCAGAACCGAAGCAGGAAAAGCCCCTGTGGGCAGGGAGAGCCGGCAACTCCGGGTCAGCCTGTCATCAGCAGCCACCTGAGCTGCCTGCCCTGGTCAGCTGTTCACAGCTGCGGGCTAGCTGGAGGGGGTGGTGACACCAGAGTCGCCCTCTGAAGCCAGGGATTCAGGTTTACTCGTGACCGTGGCCTCCACAGCCCAGAACTCCATCCCAGCCCTTTGGAGCCCGCACACAGCCGGTGCTTTGGGATCTGGTGGAGAGTTCATAGCATCCTCTGTGGAACCGTGAGTGGTCTCTCCATGGACCCTCCTCTGCCATGCGTTGGAGATGCTCAAAACCTGCCCATGGGCGTGAAGTTGATAGAACCAGTAGGAAATGGTGCTCCTAGGAGGTCAGCTGGCTTCTGATTATGCAAAGCCCAGGTTGCCTGCCACCCATGGGCCGCCCTTCTCTTTTTATCATGAGCCATAGTTCAGGGGCATTTTTAAAATCTCTGCTCCTGATGTCAGGAATATGGTCCCTTCTAGCTCACAAGATTGGCAGACAGAATGTCCTGGGGCTGGTCATTTGTTTCCTATGACTGAGACCACCAATTATGCCTTTATATTTGTTCTCCTCTTCCATGGTGATAGAAGTTTTGGTTGGGTACAAAGCTCTCCACCAAAGACTACATTTTCCTGCTTCCCTTGCAGTTTAGATGTGGCTTGTGACTAGGTCCTGGCCAATGAGATGGCAAGGAAGGAGCATTCTCTTTCATCTTTCCGTTTACCACTGGTTGGAATGCAGATGTGATGGCAGGAACTGGAGCAGTTATTTTGGACCACATGGAGAAAGCTGCACATTGAGGAAAGCAGTACGACAAGTTTGAAGGAGGGTGTATACCTGACACGATTAAGCCACCTATCATCCTGAACTACCTAGTTGGATGATCAACTTTTATTCTGTTGAAGCCTCTGTATTTGGGGGTTTCTTTGTCCTGGTAGCTGAACTTATATACTCCCCTATGAGTATAGTAGAATGGCCACATCTAGATGTATCTGGTCACTGGTGAGATTAGGAACCCCAGGTTTTAGTAGACTATTACTTTGATCATCCTTCCCAGTATTCACACCCTTGTGTGACCTTTGCTCACAATGACTCTAGACTGGGCCATGTGACTTGCTTTGGCCAGCGGGACCTTACAAAGTGTGCTGGCTATAAGCAGAGACTTGGCAAGCATTTGCATGGTGGGGCTTGTCCTCTTGGGACACTAACTCTTGGGATGCCTCTTCTCCAAACCCAGCTGCCGATCTTGAGAAGCTCAACATAGCCATAAGGAAAGGCCACGCAGAGGAGAACTGAGGTGCTGCCCTTGGCCCCAGTGGACCCGGCACCAGTTTGCCAGCATGGGAGTGAAGTCATTCAGGAAGCAAATCCTACAGTCTGAGGCACGGAGCAGAGATAAGCTGACCCTGCCATACCCTGTCACAACTGCAGAATTGGGATCAAATAAATAATTGTTGTCTTAAGCCATTAGCTTTTGGGGTAGCTTGTTACACAGCACGAGGTAGCTGAAACACAGGTGGATGGCCCAGGGCCCTTTGTACTGTCGGAAAAACGGAATCCACCATACGTCCTTTTATACCCAAATGCCAAATGTCTCTTCCTTACACCTTGATACTAAAACACGACCTGGGAAGTTGCCGATGCTCTGGAAATACATAAGCGTGCCTACTCTTCCCTCCAGAACCCCAGGCCCTGCCCTCGACTCCTGCCAAGTGTTTATCCTTTCCCCTCCCGCTTGGATTTTTTTTTTTTTTAAAGATTTTATTTATTTATTTGAGAGAAAGAATGAGAGAGAGAGAGCATGAGAGGGGGGAGGGTCAGAGGGAGAAGCAGACTCCCTGCTGGGCAGGGAGCCCGATGTGGGACTCGATCCCGGGACTCCAGGATCGTGACCTGAGCTGAAGGCAGTCGCTTAACCAACTGAGCCACCCAGGCGCCCTCCCGCTTGGATTTGTAGCTTCTTCAATGGGGGTGGGCTCCATGGACCATCCCTGGTTTTTCATAAAGCTGCTGACGTGCCCTATCACTTAGATCAGGGTTGGGCAGCATTTGGCAGCCAAAGGCTATTTGTGTCTACAATGGCCTCCCTCGTGCCCACGTGAGTAAACGTTGGAGGAATGAATGAACAAATGAGCAAATGAATGAACTGTGGCAAAAAGGAACGTCCCTGGATCCCAGCACGAGGTCAAGGTGAGAGAGGTATAGAAGGGTCTCCAAGGAAGGGCACGATCAGCAGAGAGTCTAGGTCTAATGAAAGATTGCTTTGGAAATACGTTAACCCTTTTAAAACATAATTATAGTAGCTGACATTCTTGAGCTCTTGCTATGTGCCAAGCACTGTGCGAAGTGCTTTATATAAGTTATTGCATTAATCATCTCAACAACCCTGGGAGGTGAGTATTATAACTTTCATCCCATTTTATAGATGAGGAAATCGTGGCCCAGAGAGGTTAGGCAACTTGCCTAAGTGGGGATGGGAAGATTTGAATTCAGACAGTCTGGCACCAGCACCCAAGGGCATAGCCCCCACGCTCTGACAAACCACAGGAGTCCCATATTCCGCCCTTGGAGAAAAGGCGGGAACCTGGAATGCTTTAGGGCGCAAGCCCCAGACCCGAGCCTATGAAGTGCTCCTGGGAACCTCCAGAAGCCCAGGTCGGAAGAGAAGAAGAAGAAAAAAAGGGAGGTGAGTCTGGGGTCCGTGTGCCAGGCAGCAGGGGTGCTGGCCTTGGGCCCAGAGGTGCACTCCCCGCTCTGCCCCAGCACCTTCACCGGCTGCTCCCACTCACTCCCCAGAAATGAGCCCGGCCCCTTCACACGTGTCCCTAATGCCAGGTTCCAAGAAAGCCACCTAAATACCTGGTATTTGAGATGTAAAGAGACCGGCTCCCTGTACTTAGCGCTTCGCTAACTTTTCCAATTATAGCGCCCTATTTTCCAAAGTCTAAAATGGACATATGTTATAACTGTCTTGGGCCCCAAGGTTTCAGAAACACCCTTAAGGCTCCTGAAATACAATCGTATATTTTAGACTAATTCCTAAAGGGCCGAGTGGGGTTCTCTTTAACATCTGCCAGCAGGCACACAGATCTGGTCTTTGTTCCCCAATGAGCCCGGGGCCTGGGCACAGGGCGGCCTCAGGTAGCCCTAACTCTGTGCCGGGCTGCGTGGGAAGGCGTGCAGAAGGTAGATCCCAGGCTCGGTCGGGGTTGGGGTTCACAGGGAGACACAGCCCTGCCCTCAGGCAGCCCCAGTCTGAGGGAAGTTGCCAGGCTGAAGGAGGCAGGACTGTACAAAAACACAACAGAGGACCTTGGAGCGGCTGTGGGATTCACTCCTGCCAGCTCTGTTGTCACGGGTGGGCAGGTGGCAGAGGAAGCAGGCAGGAAGGCCGCCTGGTGCCCAAAGGGCCTGGAGACAAGCAGATTAGGTTGGGACGGGGCAGTGGAGCTGAACTTGAATCGCTCCCTGGAGCCGGTGCGGCTTCAGGACTGCCAGCCGGGGCATTTTCTGGTCAATCCCAATTGTCGTTATTAAACATTTATTATGCAAGGGAGATGTGCTTTTCTGGTCGCAGCGTTTGGCCAGTGGACTTGGTGAGTAAATGGACTAGAACTAATCCTGGAGCTAAATAGTGAGGGCCTCAGAAAATAAATGCCTCACTTGCCTAATAGCTCCCACAGAGGAGAGAGAAAGTACCAGCCCTTAGACTGCCCCTCTTCCCCCAGGCCACCTAGCCTGGCAGCCAGGCCTCCAAATGGCTTTGTGACTAGATAGGGCAGAGATGACACTGGGGCTCGTTCGAATATAGAGCCCGAATTGGGAGTTTAAGGAAATCATATGTAGGGGGCAGAGTTCTGCTTGGCATCAGGAGAGCTGGGTTTGAGTCAGCTCAGCCCTTAATTTGTAGGATATCACCTCAGGGTTGGGAGGGGCATCCTTTCTCCCTAGAGGCCAGAGCCTGGAAGAGGAGGAAAAGGAGAAAATCTCCACTCTGACTGGAGACAGAGTCCTGCCCTCAGGGAGCCCCAGTCTGAAGGGGAGAAGAAGCCCTGATCTCAGGGAGCCCCAGTCTGAGCGGTGACACAGCCCTGCCCCCGGGGAGCCAGTCTGAGGGGGGAGACACAGTCCTGCCCTCAGGGAGCCCCAGTCTGAGGGGGGAGACACAGCCCTGCCCTCAGGGAGCCCCAGTCTGAGGGGGGAGATGAAACCCTGACCTCAGGGAACCCCAGTCTGAGGGGGAGACATAGCCCTACCTCAGGAATCCCCGGTCTGAGGGGGAAACACAGCCTTGCTTCAAGGAGCCCCAGTCTGCGGAGGAGGTGCAGCCCTGTCCTGGGGGAGCCCCAGTCTGAAGGAGGAGGAGACATAGCCCAGAGACTCAAGAAAGAGAAACACCAAATAAGCTGGGCCTTTGGGAAATAAGGTTCATCCTTACCCATCCACTTCATTACTTGCCCAGAGAAGGCCAAGGGCTCCTCAGATAGCTATCTGGAGGGAGCCATTTTGAGTCTGGACAGAGACCAGAATGGGGTAGGTGCTCTACGATCGCCTGGAGCCTCTTGCTAGGCACCGCCAGCCCCTGACCTCACGTGACTCTTGCAGGTCATGCCCAGAGTGGGTGCCTACAGTGTTAGCAAAGTGTCCTTATGTTACTAGCCAGGCCATTTTTTTTTCCTGAGCGGAAAAGAGCTTTACTGACCCTCTTAGTGGAGAAAGACCAGGAAAGGGGTTTATTTGGGTCTGGAAAAGTCTCCTTGCCAGACCGGGAGCTTTAGTCCTAGGCTAGAATGGAAACCACAGGGCAGGGATTTGGACCTACCTCGTGTACTGTTTTAACCCCAGGGCCTAAGATCCAGCCTGGCACTTGGTAGGTGCTCAATAAAAATCATTGAATTCATTAGAAGCCATCTGCCTTTTCAACACTAACTTAGAACTCATCTCTTATCGAAAAATCTCCATGATAAAACTTTCCCAACTTGAGTGACAAGGGCTCAAATTCACTTGCAAATATAATTAATTGAATTCCAACAACCGTCCATTTTGAAAGGAGCCACCAGGCCAAGGGACAGCAGAGAGTTGAGCCTAGCGGAAGCTCCTGTGACAGTTGACCCAGTCTCCCTGTAGCTGTGGTTCCCAGTAAGGGCTGACCCTGCCAGCCCTGACTTAGGGACACCTGCCATGTGGACCAACACAGGATTCTCCTCCAAAGCGGAGCGCAGGCCAGCCTTGTCAGTTCTTCCCGGAAAGGAACCCCGCCCTCCCAGCCCCCTCCCCACACTGCTGGTGAACTCCAGACCGGGAGCTCCCTCTCCCACCTTGTTCTTCCTGGGAATCTTCCTGGGGCAGAGCTGAAGGGACTCATCCCGCCGGCTGCCTGTGTCTGAACTCTTTGTATGTGCTCAAACATTGTGATCGGTCCTACGTTTCTGTGTATGTTTGTAAATGTCTCGTCCCCCCATTATTATTCACTCCTGGTAGGCACCAGGCGCTCGCCATAAATTATTTCTAATCTCCATGAAAACTCTACCATTATCACCCCCTTTCATGCACAGGAGAGCTAAGGCTTGGAACTTGGAGAGGTCACATATCCTGCCCAAGGTCACTTAAACTTGTAAATGTCAGAATCAAGATTCAAATCCAGAGCTGTTGGCTCCAAAGAAGTTCTCTAAACTAGCCTTTTCCACAGCTAGCTGTTTATCAGCATTTGCAGAGAAGCTTTATACAAGCACATCTTCTTTACAAAAACATCATGAAAAAGAATGAGGCAGCTCTCTATGCATCAATATGGTGCTGTGTGTGCCTAGAACATCTCGAGAGAGAAGGCAAATAGCTAGCCATTGCTGGCCCTGGGGGACAGTCCCCGGAAAGGAATACAGGAGAGAGACTTGCTTGTCACCGTACTCTCTTCAGTACTGGTTGGTTCTTCCTCCCTCCCTCCCTTCCTCCTCCCCCCCCTTACTTCCTCTGTTCTTTTCACCTTCTCAAAAATATATGAAAATAATTTTTAAATCAAATACAACTATACATTCCGGGGCCCCCTTGCTGGACCTCTTAATAAATTAGGGTCTCCAAGGGTTGGGTCTTCGGAAGCTGTATTTTATTTACTTATTTTTTATTTTATTTTAAGTAGGCTCCGCACTCAGTATGGAGCCCAATACAGGGCTTGAACTCAAGATCCTGAGATCAAGACCTGTGCTGAGATCAAGAACCGGATGCTTAACCAACTGAGCCACCCAGGGGCCCTGGGAAACTAGATTTTAAAAAGCACCCTAGGCAGGCAGTGGAACCCTCTGATCCCAGCCTCTTAGAGGCCTGACCAAGCCTTGCCTTGCCTGCCATGTCCCCACTTCCCTTGATCCTGAGCTTGGTACTGTCAGCTCTATGTGGGACCAAAGGCTGCCTGAGACACGTGGGGCCCCCCCTTGATGTCTCCCGCAGGACCTTTTCCAGCCAGATGTCACGAGTTCCAGACCTGCCAATAAGCCAGCGCCACCCGGGGATGCAGCCCCTGTGTCCTGTGTCTGCCAGAGCTCAGAGGTCACACCTGCTCTCACACCTCGAGGCCACACACACCCAGGCCCGCCACACCCCAACCTCAGGGCCCTCAGCCTCCGTGATCAGCCAAGGTTATGTTATTCGGGTTCCCTCATAGAAACGGTGGCCTCCTGACCACACTCTTCTGTTCCTTGGCTTTTTCCCTTCAGTCTATCCGGGAGATCTGTTAGCATTGATCACACCCCATGGAGGGAGAGCAGCACAGCATTGCCCTGGGTTGAGGTGCTGGCATTTGTCTGGGAGTGGTGGGAGCAGGAGCGACTCCGGAGCCGGAACTCCTGGGTTCAAAGCCCAGCACTTCGGCACTTAGCCGTGTGACCTGGGGCAAGCTCTTCATGTCTGTGATGTGAGGATGGGAAGCGTGGAGACACGTAGTGCTGTCAGGTAGTGACTGGCACGTAGCAACCGCATACTGTGTTCTCACGATCTCTCCTATCGTTCCAGCCTCAGAGGGAAGGCGAATGGGGGCTAGTAAGCAAGGCCTGGGCTCTGGAATTAGCTCGGCATCCAGTCCCCACTCTGCTTCTTTCTAGCTCTCTTACTAACCTCTGAGAGCCTCCTTTTCCTCATCTGTAAGAGGGGGATGACTCCTGGCTCACAGGGAGCCCACACACGACACACATTCAGAGAAGGAACAATGGAATAGAAGTGGGGCTGGAGGCAGGCTGGTGGGCGCAGGTGTCCCGTCCCCCCCTCTGCCTCTGCCGCTGTGAGGCCTTACGGGCACCGGGGTTCTGGCCGGTCCTGGCCTTCCTTCTCCAGAGCGCCCAGGGGAATCACAGCCTGCGGAAGACCCTACACTACCCGGACATTCCTTAGGGCTGGGAGATGGGCCGGCCGCTGGGGCCAGGCCTGCACCGGTCAGCACCATCCGCACACCCCTCCTGCCGAGAAGTGGGACCTCGGGAGGCTGACCGCAATCTGAAGCCACATCATTCACATCCCGGAGAAGACATTGTCGCAAGGACTGGGAAGTCTCCTCGGCCACATGGTGGGCGAGGGCTCTGGCCCTCAAGAATGCCTGGACTTGGCCAAGAGGGGGACAGAATAAGCAAAGTGTAGGCTGCGTGCTTGCGTCCATGGGCCTGGGCTCCCCCAAGCCCTGCTCACTGGCCTGGGAACAGCGGCTCCCCCACACCTCCGGGGTGCCTCCTTCCAAGGCCCATCCAGCCCCTTCGGGCACTCTAACCCCTCTGGGGATTCAATCAGCCGGTCTGCTTTGCTCTCCTGATTGAAGCAAGAGGAGGATCTGCTGCCTCTGGGGCTTCCCTGAGCCTGCTGCCCATGGGCTAGTTGTCCGGGAGCAGAGACTGTTAGGGGCTCACCTTCAGGCACAGTTACCCCGTTCATGCCTTCGTTTAGGAGTTACTTATCCACCAAGCTCCCCTTAGTGGACTGAAAATCCCATGAGGGCCGACAGGCAAGCTCTTACTCATCACCGTTCCTAGGGATTAAGTGGGTGAAGCTCCAATGCAACGCTGTTATTATTAACACCCCCAAAAGTCAAGGACAGAACAGTAGCTGGAAGAATTGAGCACGTGGCTCAGGCACATGCTAAGCTCTTCACAGGCATTAACTCATTAATCCTCACAACTCTGAGATCCAAGGCTGTATGATCTTCATGTACAGAGAAGAAACTGAGGCACAGAACAGTAGATTGACTTGTCTCCCGAGGTCACACAACTAGGAGGTGCCAGGATTCAAACGCCAGCGCTCCGGAGCCTGAACCCATTTTCCAGCGCAGCATGAGCCCTCGGTGGGAATTTGTGGACTCCCTGAGGGAATGGTATACAGATGAGCAGGCCCACGGTGAGGAAGGGCCAAGGGGGCCAGGCCTGGGTTTCTGGACTGATTTGGGACTGACCTCAGTAGCTTGGAATCCGAAGGCCTCTTGGCCCTGGCTCCTCCTCACCTTAGCACTCAGCTGGCTCCGCACAGGTGACACAAACAGGACTCCAGTGCTAGGGCGCTGGTAGGGATGCCAGCCTGATAATCCCCGCCCCACCCGCCCCGGGAACCAGGCCTCTCCCTGCCATGTCCAACAGGGTCACGCCAGCGGCTCCCAAAGCCCTGGGCCAAGTGTAGCATCTCTTTCCCCACCCTGCTCCTTCACTCATTCTAGAATATTTCGTGGTTAAGAGCATGGACTCCAGGGTCAGACTGCCTGAGTTGCGTTCCTGGCTCTGTTACGTGACCTTGGTCATGTTACCTAATGACCTCCCTGTGCCTCACTTCTTCATCTTTGATATAGAAATCAAAACAAATCATTGTAAGGATGGTGTGAGGATTAAATGAGTTAAAACATGTAAAAGGCTTAGAACAGTGGCACGTCTCAAACAGCACAGACGTCCTCGTGACTCTTTATTGCGCTTCTTCTTACCCATGCATTTAGACCGATAACTAAATAGGCAGCTGAGAGGGGAGGGCGGCCGGAGTAATAACGGTCCGCAGTCAGCATCACTGGAAAACCAGAGAGGAGCTGCCAGGACACCCTCTCGCTCTTACGGAAAGTCATCCCCGGGTGAGGGGGGAGGGAGAGCTGCCCCCCCCCCACAACCCTGCTCCTTAGACTCCATGCTGGTGTTGTCTTGCCCTCTGCTGAGACAGACAGCCAACAGCACCCCGTCCAATACTTAGAGCTCAGGCACACCTGGCCACAGGCACAGGTCTCTACTTGATGTATTTCAATGGATTTTTAAAAATCTGTATCAAAATTGTTTATGAGTCACCTAAGAGTCACTCGGATCTGTAAGGTTCTATAAGGCACAAACAACAGTCTCACTCGGCAGAGGTGACCACGTTCACTTGCCATGACAGATTCTTCTGGTGCCTCGGGCCACCCTCCTAGGCGCAGCCTTCCCTCCCTCCCCTTCCATAATCCCCATGCCATTCTAGTTAGATGAGAATGGACATGACCTCGTGAAAGCATTGACATCCAGTGGTGAGCCATTTAGTAAACTGTAAACTGTGATTTTTTTTTCTTTGCATAACGTTTTATTCTCTCTGGAATTGATGATGGTCCTTTCGGTTGTTCACTTAATTTTCTATGTACTTAGAAGGAATTCAGTGGCTTCTCACTTTATGACAACTGACATCTATTGAGCACTTCCTATGTGCCGGGCACCCTTTAAGTACTTTCCGTGTGTGAACTCACTCAGTCCTTACAATAGCTCTCAGAGCTGTACACTCTATGATCTCGTGTTACAGATGAAGAAATTGAGGTACAGAGAAGTTAAGTGACTCTCCCACGATCCCAGAGCAAGGAAGTGGCAGAGCCAGGATTTGAACCCAGGCTCTTCCCGCTGCAGGGTCCGTGCCCACCTGGCCCCTCCTGGCCCCTGGGAGCCCATCTGTGCGCCGATCTCCTCCAGGCCCTTCCTTGCGCTCCTGCTGATTTCTGTCTCTATGGCCAGACTGTAAGCTGGGTGAGGGCAGGCCCCGTGTCCTGCTCCTCTGCAATGCTAGAAGCGGGGCTTACCCAGCAGATCCTCCTGCGCTTGGCGGGGCGGTCCTGCCTTCAGCTGCCTACTTGTCCGCGTGTTCGTCCACCACGGGCCTTACAGGTGGGAGGTGGGGCAGGGAGCAGAGCTGGTGTGCTTACGGCTGGGCCTACAGAGGCTCGGAAAGGCCAAGCAAGTGCCTCAAGGCCTCGCTGTCGGGGTACTCGGGTCTGAACCCCCTCCTCTGGTTGCAAGCCCAGGGCTGTTCCTAACAGGCTAGGCTGCCTCCTGCAGACACAGGCACATGCAGCCAAACATACAGATACGTTATTCCCGTATGCTAATTAGGAACCCGCATTTCCACAGTGCATGTAACAGACACAGACAGACAGACGCGCTTGCGTTTCGTACGTCCATCCGCACACACAGGCACACACACGTGCACACGGGATCCGCAGCATGCCAGTTATACCCAGATGCATTACAGCCACAAACATGTCAACACGGAAACACGTTATATACACACGTGTTTTATTTACAGACACAAACCCAGCACGTTATATATATATATATATTTTTTTTTTTAAGATTTTATTTATTTATTTGAGAGAGAGAGAATGAGAGAGAGCATGAGATGGGGGAGGGTCAGAGGGAGAAGCAGACTCCCCGCCGAGCAGGGAGCCCGATGTGGGACTTGATCCCGGGACTCCAGGATCATGACCTGAGCTGAAGGCAGTCGCTTAACCAACTGAGCCACCCAGGCGCCCCAGCACGTTATATATTCACACACACACGGACTCACAGAGCCTATACACATATGGCACATAAACACACACATGTGGAAATATATGTATATACACACATAAACATATGACCCGCATTTGCATAACACACTAACGCATAGTCACACAGACGTGTGCCATACTTTTCACACATTAAAACACACAGGCATCTGCACAAAACACATACAAATAAACACACACAATATACACAGGCAAACATACGAGCACATGGGTACATCCACAGATGTGAAAACATGCACAAACACAGCCATACTTACACGCGCGTGCACACAAATACGCGTGCACGCGAGCATCCATACTGGCAGGTGCCCGCCTGGCCTGGCGCGCTGTGGAGCGGTGGGAGAAGGCCCATGCGTCCGGGTCCCGCAGCTGTTGGCTGACTTGGGGGGAGTGTGTTTCCCGACCTCCCCCTTGGGGTGCGTCAGAGCGTACCTCCCTCGGGCAGGGCTGGGCGGTGCCAACCTTGTTGCATGGGGGGGGGCCGAGGGGGGTATGCAAGCCCTAGCCCATGGAGGGTTGAGGGCCCCCAGACCTCCTGCCTTGCTCTGGAGCCCCACTTAGGGTTAGCACTGGTCGAACTCCCAGGGAAGGCCCAAGAAGCTGCAAGCTTACACTCTTACCAATGAGAAAATGGAGGCTTGCCCAGGAGGGTTGAATTTCGTGAAAGCCAGTTTAAGGAGAGAGGGGATTTGAACTTGAGTCTGTGAGAACCTAAAGCCACCACACTACACCAATCCACACCTGGGAGTCTAGGCCTTCTACACCTGCGGCTATGCACACAGTAGGGTGCTGAATTGGTGCACATGGATCTGAAGGGTAGTAGCACTCTAGGTCCTGGGTCTGGCAAGTGGTTGGAGGGCTACAGGGAACCAGTCCCAGAATTCTGAGGCAATGTAGACCTCCTGTGCGTTTGGAGACCTTGCCCACATCACCCCCAGCCCAGAGGTCCGGCCCAGGGAGGCCCGCTTACCCAGAGGGCCCCGAGGCTTGGTCCCTTCTTCCATCCCTTGGCTTCCTTCCCTGACCTGGTCTCCCCGCCACCACCAGCACTCCCAGACACATTCCTCTCCCTCAGACATTCATTTCAAGGGCTCGGCAATTTCTTTGCTGGATTTGATTTGCCGCTCAGGCATTTCCTCGAGTGGCCCCTCAGTGTTTGCCCTTGTCCAGATGGCATCCAGATGCAAACATCCCTCCTTTCCCCCCAGCTCTGGCTCCTCAGCTGGGGGAAATTAATCCTCAGCCCACCTCACACCCCCCTCCCGGCATCACTAGCTTTGTTTCTTGGGCCTGAGGTCAGGGCTCGGGCTAACACCTCTGCCTGCTTCTCTCTCCAAAGCCAGGGCCTCTGGCTGACCTGTTATCGGCCTCTCTCTCGGCCTTTGTTCAATTTAACAGGTAATTGCTCTGTGAGCCAAAGCAAATGTCAGCATGATAATGAGGGTGATATGATGCAGTTGCGGCCCAGGCCAGAAGGGGGGAAGAGCGGGGGGGTGTGATTGTGTTCAGGGAGCAGGTGACGAGTGCCCTGGAGCTCCAGTGGGGGTCCTGAGAGATGACTGAATCCAGTGAGGACACTGAGGCACAGAGAGGGGAACAGGTAACAGTTGTGCTCACAGTTATGGGCCGATGTCTGTGGGCAACAATACAGAGACCAGCCCACGTAGTCCTGTGAGCGAGCAGGGTGTGATTATTTTCATTTTACAGATCCGGAAACTGGGGCCCAGGATGGAGAGAAAAACTAACCAGAACAACCACCTATGGAATAATTTCATTTGCCAGGCACTAACAGACGGATAGGCTACCTTATCTCTGGGAAACTTTGAGAGCTGGACATAATTGTCCCCATTGTATAGATGGGGTAACTGAGGCTCAGAGAGGCTTAGTAACTCACACAAGACCATGTGGCTACTTAAGTGGCAGAACTGGGCTCTACACCAGGCTTCCAAAGCCCATGGGGCCTCCTGTGTGGCCCAGCTGGGTCGGCAGCAGGGCAAGGCCTCAGGCACGATCTCTAGAGCCCTGTCCCGGCACGGTGACAGCCAGCCTGGTGGGAAAAATCTCCAGGAGCCTGGGGGACAGTCCTGGGTAGGAATTCCTGTGCCTGGGGAAGCCTGACGGTTCCTCAGAGGCCAGGCGCCAGGCCTCCCAACTCTCTGTCCAGTGCTGGACTCTCGACCCGGTGATAGGGCCCACAGAGGCCAATCCCCAGGGGGATAGCTCTCCACTGGCCCAGGAGCGGAGGGCAAGGCCCTGCTGATCTCTGCTCAGACCCTCTGCTTCCCCTTCAAAGTTAATATTTACACACCTTCTGTCCGCCCTGCCGTTGTGATGCTGCCGCGGACATCAAAGTGGCCAGGAGGGCTTCCCTGGTCCTGGGCTCCCGAAATCCTTTTTTGGGCTCCAAGTGGGCCCACTGGCCTCCAGCCAGCCAGAATGATGGGGCAGTCGTGTTGTGCCCAGATGGACTTTACTGTTTTTCCATTGTACATAGTCAAGCTTCCTTGACAGAAAATGGGGCATTTGGCTCAGGCTCAAGGCTATGGCGCAAGCATTTCCTAGAACCCCTGGGCATCGGACCCCAGAGGTGTGAGGAGCAGGGGGCAGGGGGGGCAGGCTGTCGCCCAGCTGAGCCTCAGGCAGCTGTGGCGATGCCCATGAGTAGGACCTGCCTGGTGGTACCAGGTGGTCCTGAGGTGTGTTGACTGAGTCAGATGGGCACAGCGGTCCCTCTGGTCTCCCCAGCCCCAGCAAACACCAGAGCTGGACACACAGGGTAAGTTAGGGACAGGGCTGGAACTTCTCACCTGCCTGCCTCTTCCAACACCTCCTCCAGGTGGCTTCCCAGCTTGCTGAGCTCTGAGTACCCCCATTGGCTAGACTCTCTGCTCTTCCCACTCCCTCCCTCCCCACTCCCAGTTATTATTCCTTCTGGACTGGAAGTGAACTTGGCTTTGTAGCAGAAGGTTGGGCAACCTGAGGAACCCAGGCTCTCTGAGCTGGGCTCTTCCCCCAGAGGAGGGTCAGAGGCGCTGTTTTCACCTGGGAGCTGGGCTGACCTGGAAGCTCAGAGCGCTTCAGGGAAGACCCCAGGCTGCGTGGAGGGAGGGTCATCCCCCTCCCCCTGCAGTTACTAGTCCGGACAGGCTGGCCAGACCCGTGCCCTTGGGGTCCTCAGGTGGGTGCTTCCTGCTGAACGTATGTGGGTAAATGTCTGAGAGTCACAAGGATGGCCAGGGAGAAAGGACACCGTCAGCAGCTGCACGTTGGTGGCCAGGTAGCCTGGGAAGGGACACCGTGGCCGGAATGCCAGGTCTTGCAGGTTAATGTTTGACTTGGAGCCATGTGTTTTTCCACTGGGTATTTTTATCCTCTGTGCCTGGCAGTGGGCAGCCGGGCACCCTCCTCTGTGGGCAAAGGAGGGGGGGTGCCCAGGTGGGGCTGCCCTGGGCAAGGCAGGGCTGCAGAGAGGCCAGAGGGGCTGGCTTGGGGGTGAGGGGCAGGCGGGGGCGGGGGAACGGGAGGGGCGGCGCTTTCTACCTCAGCTGCGTGCCTGGTCCCACAGAGCCCAGCCCGGCCCCTGGCTCCTCTTCCTGGAAGGACAAGCAGAGGTAAGGGGAAGACCAAGAGAGCTTCCGGGAGTCCACAGCTTTTCGGGAAAGAGTTACCCTCCTTGGTAACGAGTCACTCTCAGATCTCGGACAACCACAAGTTAGAGATTTCGCCCTTCTGGAGACACCTTGGTCTTATTCAGATGGTGGGAGTAAGTCAAAGCTGATGGGCCCCACTGCCCAGGACTATCGGATGGGGAACATAGCCCTGCTCCCAGCGAACCCCCAGTCTAAGGAATGGAGGCTGTGTCTTAGGGCAGACCTTAGTTCCTTTAGATCCAGGAACCTAAACCTGAATTAAAGACACCCACTGGGTCACAGAGCACTGGGCTTCCCAAGCCCTCACCATCTCTTGGTCTCCCTCCTTGGCAGTGGGGAGTCTGACCCGAGTTGGCTTTAGAAGGCTGTTTACAGCCCAGTGGCCAGAGTCCTTCTCACCCCTGATGGGAGGTGTGGGAGAGGGAGGCCCTCAAATGTGCTCAAGCTAGAGCCAGCTGCTGCCAAGTACCCTCTGAGCAAAGCCAGCTTCTTTCCTGTCCCTGCTGAGAGCTCCAGATGGGCTTTCAATTTATGCTTGAGTCGGTGGGAAGTGGGTCTCCTGCAGACCTGCCCACCAGCCGGCTCCCCAGCTCACCAAAGGCCGCCCAGCCCCGCTGCTGAGCAGCACGGGTCTGAAGCAGGCCAGGCAGGCTGGCCCCCAGCCCCGGCTGTTTCTCAGGACTCCCTGAAGGGCTTGCCCGGGAAGGAGTAAGACTGCAGGAAGCCACTTATCTCTGGCTGGCCCCATGAAGGGCTTCCTGAATGAGCAAATGAAGGTCCCCAGATCAAGGTGGGATAGGGGGCCTGCTGGAAGAACAGAGATCTCCGGGGGGGGTGGGGTCCCAGTTCTCTCACTGTCCCCCCATGATTGCCTTGAAGTGGGGTGTAAGAGCAGGGCTGGGACAGAGATTCTTAGCCCCGCATAGGGAGAAGGGCCCATTCGTTGGTCAGCAGCAGGGCCCCAAGGCTGTCTCCAGCTGTGATGATTGCTCTTTCCACTCCCAGCTGAGCTTCCTGTAGGTCTTCGCTGTCCACTGCACCCTAAATCCCCAGCCAGCTCAGACTTGGCCACCTCTCTGTAACCCGGTTTATGCCAGGCACTGGGCTAGGGCCATTTCACCCACAGGCCTCCCTCACTACAGCCTGGGTGGTAAATCTCTTTATCTCCATTTTACAGATGAGGAAACTGAATAGAAGCATCATTAAACAATTAGCCCAAGGTCACATGGCCAGCCAGTCAGTGGCATAGCTAGGATTTAAACCTCAGTCTGTCTGACTCCAAATCCAGCTAATTGAGAGATCATATCAGCCATGTATCCTGTGTATTTTAAATCCCAGATTTCTTATCGGCTCTCTCTGCCAGAGCCCTTCCCCAGAGGGTTGAATATCACTGACTCCTACCACCCACTGTCTCATATTTCCCGCACCAGGAAGTCCTTCCTGGAGTCTAACCTGGGTGCCTCCTGCTGTCTCTTACCCTGAAATCAGGGAAAGTGGAACAAAGATGGCCCCTGCCCCATGCCCTGTCTTTGAAGACTGGGTTCCACAGGACTGTGGCATTTCTCTGGGGCTCCGAAGTGTGGATTGCTTCTGGGGGCAGAAGCAGGAGTCCCAGACACTGGGGAGGAAGGAGGAGGGATTCTCTCGGGCCGCCTCCCAGAGGAGACTTGGACGGTGCCTGCAGACCCTTCCATTTCCTACTGAGTGTGGGACAGGTGAAGAGTGAGCTGGGATGAAGGCAGGGACTGCGAGCTGTTTGGGGGGCAGGCGGGGGGTGGGGTCCGTGGCTTCTGATGCTGATGAATTCTTTGGGGGAATTTGAGGCTCTGCCTCTGGCAGCACCAAGAAGTCCCGGGATCCGGAAATCCCCAAGTGGCCCTTGCACCCCTGCGGAGGACGAAATTGAGGGGAAAGGACACAGGCTTGCACCCATTCCCTGAAATGGAAGCATTCAGTTCCTCATCGGGGTGAGAAGGAAGGGGGAATTCCAAAGACCCCGCTCCAGGCCTCTGGCACTAGACCCAGATCTTCCATTTCTTAGAAGCTTTCTGGGAGAGCCCTCCTGACTTCTGGTCTTTTCTGACTGAGTTTGGCAGGTGGGCCAGAGCGTGACCACGATGGGAGATGCCGTAGACGGCACGCAGTTCAGCTTCTATGGCTCCCCTGCCTGGGAGATTGGGATGGAGAAAGCCCCTTGCCCCTGAGCCCACCTGAACTGCCTTTCTCAGGCTGCCTTGCCCTCAGAGCCCCAGGCAGGACCAGAGCCGGCTTCCTGTGGGCTACACCCACTCGAGAAGGGCGAGAAGCCCACCACCACTGTGGGGAGAGGAGCATCGCCCACCCACCTCCTCCTGTAGGCATTCCAGAGTCCCCTTCCCTCCCTGGCCAGAGCTGGTTTTCTCTGCCCTGGGTTGGGGCCCGTGAGAAATTCAGAGCAGGGGCAGACAGAGGCCCTCAGGATGGCAGACACAGTCTTGTCCATGGGGTATAGGCAATAATAAAAGCTAACATTCCTTAAGCACCTCCAAAATGGGGCGCTTTATATAGATTAACCCATTTAATCCTCACAACCGCCCTATGACGTCAGGATAGCAGTCCCCCCTTACCCAGGGGGGAATACCTCCCAAGACCCCCAGCGGATGCCCGAAACCACGGACAGCACTGAAGCCTATATACACTATGTTTCTTCCCGCACATACATACCGATGATAAAGTTTAATTTATAAATTAGGCACAATAAGAAATGGACAACAATAACTAACAATAGAATAGAACAATATAACCACATACGGCTATAAAAAAGTTACATGAATGTGCTCTCTCCCTCAAAATATCCTATTGTACTTACTCACCCTTCTTCTTGTGATGAGTGAGAGGATAACGTGCCTACGTGATGAGAAGAAGTGAGGGGAATGGCACAGGCATTGTGACACAGAGGTAGGCTGCTGTTGACCTTCTGATCCCATGCCTGAGGGAGGATCATCTGCTTCTGGGCTGTGGTTGACTGCGGGTAACTGAAACCTCAGAAAGCGAAACCGCAGGTAAGGGGAGAACTCCTCTACTATAATATCCACATTTTACAGATGAGGAAGCTGAGGCCCAGAGTGGCCGAGGAACTGGTTTGAAGTCTCACAGCTAGGAAGTAGGTTGGGAAGCCAGGCATTCTACCTCGGAGCCTGAGCTCTTGCCCTCTGCACCTGAAGAGCCTAATACAGTAGCCACTAAACTCATGAGACTAGAGATCTTCCCTGACTTATGCGGTTACAACCTGACAAACCCACTGTAAATGGGAAATACTGCGAGTTGAAAATGCATTTAATACACCTAACCTCCTGAATATCATAGCTCAGGATGGGCTCAGAACACTTACATTAGCCTACAATTGGGTGAAATCATTTAACACAAAGCCTATCTTATAATAAAGTGTTGACTATCTCATGTAATCTATTGAATACTGAAGGTGAGAAACAGAATGGTCGTATGGGGAAGAATCATTGTAAGTGTATGGGCTGTTTGCCCTCGCGATCGCGTGGCTGACTGGGAGCTGTGACTGCCGCTGCCCAGCATCGTGAGAGAATATTCTACCTCTTCTTGCTAGCCTGGGGGAAAGATCCAAGTTCAAAATTCCAAGTACAGTTTCTCCTGAATGTGTGTCACTTTTGCACCATCATAAAGTCAAAAAATCGTAAGTTGAACCATCATCAATCAGGAGCTTCTGCATTTAACTTTGCACTAAAATTCAATACAGCTAAAAACTCAGTTCCTCAGCTGTATCAGCCACCTTTCAAGGGTTCGATAGTCACACGTGGCTAGGGGCTACCATATTGAACATTTCCATCGTGGCAGAAAGTTCTTTTGGACAATGCCAGTCTACAAATTACTGCCTCTGAAGAATCAAGAGGGAGCAATGGAAAATCATTCTTCAGTTGATAGACTAAAACAATAATTAACAGTATGATAATAATGGCTATAATTTACTGAGAGCTTCCTACGTGCCAGGCGCAGTGCCAAGCTCGTAATCTTTACCCAATCCCAGGCTCAGGAAGGTTACCCAGGGTCAGAGTAGTCAGGAAGTGAATTGAATCCAGGTCTGGGTGACCCCAGGCTGGTCCTTGCTCCACCTCCTGTTGTGTCCCCAGGAGCTTCTAGTCCCTGGGGAAAAGAGGGGAGGGCAAATGCATGCATTTCACAAGACCAGGGATTAAATAAATCGGCGCTTAATTAACAACATCACGTTTCCGCAGGCCCACTGACCAGAACATTGCACTAATGAGGTCAAGGTCTTGATTTTGAGCCCTGTGAACATCACTTCACTTCACACAGAGAGAGGCTCTTTCCCTGCCCTAACGGCTGCATCCTGCCCCCAGATATTGTGATTAGAAGGCTGGGAGAGTGTGGCTGTTTCAGCAGGGCCCACGGCCTGCTATCAGAGGCTCAGCCCAGGGCAATTTGCTTCAGGCAGGGCGGGGCTGGAGAAGAGGGGTGTTAAATGCTGGCGGCTGCATGTCTTCTGGACAATAAATGGGATGGGAATGTCTTCCACTTCTGGAAAGGATGGGGTTAGCAGAAAGCAAGTTCTGAATGTGAAAAAAAAAAAAAAAAAGATGTAGCAGAAGATTCAACAGAGCTTCTGAGACTTGCTTCCCCTTAGGTAACACTTTGGGGGGCTATGCGGTTTATAGGGACTTTTGAGGGCTTGAGGGTGGGGAGAGCTACCTTAGTATCCCACAAGGATTGTTCTATTGTTGGGAAATTTAGCTCCAGTGATATGTCAACTCCCACGTGTCCTCTGGGGAGATAAGGCCCGGTGAATGGCAAGACCAGGCAGTTGAGCTGAGAGCTGGACCTTCTGGACAGAGCGGAGATAATGACGGTTCAGTGCCTACATGGGGCCAGATGTGTAATAGGTCTCAGGGGATGTTAGTTCATTCAGATGATCTCTCTCCTTTAAGCAACATTTCCCCGGAGCCAGCACACCACCAGGTTTGGGGGACTCTGATTATGTAAGCCTTATGCCAAAAGCGTGACCCAGTGACTGGCTGTGAGAGTCAGGGTAGACCAGGCTGCACTGCAGTAACAGATGAACCCGTGAATCTCAGTGGATCCACGCCACCAAGGTTTCTGTCTTGCTCACACACTTTAGCCCAGGCAGATTGGCCGGGGCTCTGCTCCACATAGTCGGTTAGGGACCCCGGACGTCGGATATATCAAATTTCAACACGTGGCTTCCATGGTTGTGCCCGCAGGGACAGAAAAAAGCAGGAGAGCTATGTACTGGCTCTCTAATGCTTCGGCTCAGAAATGACAGACAACATCTCCATTCACAGCCTACCGGCCAGGACTGCTCTTGTATTCCCATCTGATGGTGAGGGGGCCGGGGAGTGGCGGGAAGCACATGGGCCTGTGGTGAGTAATAACTGCCTCTAGCACTCCACCACTCTCCCTCTCAAGATCCCATTTTCCTCTCCTATAAAAGAACTCTGAAGGGTCTTTTAGCTCTGGGGTTCCAGGTCTCCATGGAATGTTATTCCACAAACATTTCTTAGGTGTCTTACCAAAATGTGGACGGCGCTCAGTTGAGTTTGACCCTCCTCTCTCAGAGGTGGATTTGATTTGTTTTAAAACAATCAAAAGTTATTTGACGACCCAATTTAAAAATGGACAAAAGACCTGAATAGACAGCACATCAAAGAAGAGAGATATCTAAATATATGAAATAGACATGAAAAGAAGCTCAATGTCATTTGTCATTAGGGAAATGCAAATTAAAACAATACCAAGAAATCACAGCATACCTAATCAAATGGCTAAAATTAAAAAAAAAAAAAATTTGACAATATCAGTTGCTGGCGAAGATGTGGAGCAACAGGAACTCTCATTCGTCACTGATAGAAATGCAAAATGGTACAGCCGCTTTGGAAAAGAGTTTGGCAGTTTCTTATAAAACAAAAATACTCTTACCATATGATCCAACCATTGCACTTCTAGGTGTTTCCTCAACTGATTTTACAACTTAGATCCACACAAAAACCAGCCCATAAGTATTTATAGAAGCAATTTATTCAGAATTAACAAAAATATCATTGCCAAAGTAACCAAGATGTCATTTAATGGGTGACTAGATAAGCCATGGTATATCGACTCAGTTTAATAGTATTTAGCAATAAAAAGAAACGAGCTATCAAGGCACACAAAGACATGCATGAATCTTAAATGAGTATTGCTGAGTGAAAGAAGCCAGTCTGAAAAAGCTATACACTGTATGATTCCGTTATATGACATTCTGGAAAAGGGGAAACTATAGAGATGGTAAACTGATCAGGGGTGGGGGGGAGAGTTGAATTGATAAAGCACAAGAAGTATTTCAGGGTAGTAGGACTATCTGTGTGATACCGAAATGGTGAATACATGACACAGTGATTGTCAAAACCCCCAGAACTTAACAGTACAAAGAGTGAGCCTCAATCTATGCACATTAAAAAAACAAACAAACAAACAAACAAAAACACTTAGGAGATTGGGAGGTCATAGGACAGCATGTAGAACATGACAAAAGAATCTAACTGTTTTACAAAAATTTAAAACCACCTCACTGAAGGGAATGGGAAGAAAGATGCTAAGTCACTCTGGAAATCAGCAGAGTCCATAAGAGCAAAGACAAAGGAACAGCACGTAAGCACTGTACTCTAGTTGATCAGGTCGTTTCCCATAGAAATACAGGTTAGCAATCTGAACTAATATACATGTATACTGGAGTTGAGCAATTAAGGAAATGGATAGCAGATGGTGGGAGCCAGGTTTCTCGCTGTTGGAATGAAAGGTTACAGACAAGTTAAGGGGAGAAGGCTAGAATGATCATGTGGTAATAGAGTTGGGGCCATGCATAGCTTAATATAGATACAGATGGTTACCTAAGCAATACTAATAGAAATGTATATATACATGGGTTAGTATATACACATATATTTCCTTTCTTTGTCAACTGGGAGGGTCTATAAGCACCTCTAACCCAATACCGATAAGCACACCTAGCACTCAGATCTTGGTTTCTATACCCCAGGGCTCCTTGTAGTAAAGGCTGATTCTGGGACTGGGGCAGGAAATATACAAGATGAGCCCAGAGTATCTCATAGTGTCAGAAAGTAAGGAAGTGCTCAAAAAAACCCCAAAGGAGCCAACTAAAAGGAATCCCAGTGGCCAAAGATGGAACAATTTGAGAAATGAAATAAAGTATTTTGGATTATAACCTGAAGTATAAAATAAATCTCCATGAGTCCATACTGATATAAATAAATGGTTGAATAAATAAATGTGAACGAGGAGACAAATCTCCTATGCAGAACTGAATTCCAAATAATTATGTAGATGTTTCACTCTCAAGGAGGGAGAACATAGCTCCTCAGCCCTTCCGTGTAAGCTCTGCATAGTGACTTCCTTCCAAAGAGAACAGTATGGAAAGAGCTGGGGCAGGGGGTGGGGGTGGGGGGGATGGAAGGGGGTGGGGGAGAGTATCTTTAAAGTGGAGAAAACTGACAAACACCACCTCAGCCAGATGATCAAGGTCAATATCCACAGCAATAAGTTATGTTGGTGATTTGTACCCTTGATATGATGTGAGGAAAATGGTACTTTATCTCTGTATTCTTCCTTCATAAACTGCTAACTCAAGCCCAATCATGAGAAAAGCACCAGACAAGTCCTAACTGAGGACATTCTACAGAAATACCTGACCAGTACTCCTCAAAACTGTCAAGGTCATCCAAAACAAGGAAATGAGGAACTGTCACAGCTAAGAGGAGCTTAAGGAGACGTGACAACTAGATGTAACTCAGTATCCTGGATGGGATCCTGGAAAAGGAAAAGGATATTAGTAAATCTGAAAAAAGTATGGACTTTAGTTAATAATAATGTATCAATATGAGTTCATTAATGATAACAAATATACCATACTAATTAAGATGTCTACTAGAGAGGAACATGGGTGTGGAGTATATGGGAACTCTGTATTGTCTTTGCAATTTTTCTCTAAGTCTAAAAGTATTCTAAAGCGAAGAGTTTCTTTTTAAAATGTTACTTGAAATCAAGTTCAAAGAATAATTGGATTAAATTGGGTAAAGAAAAAAAGTTTGATTCTGATGTGATGAGTTTAATTGACTTTAAAAGTACGTGTGAGTGAATCAAACCACAGGAAGCCGGGCAAGAATGCTCTAGAGGCAGGGGATGCTTCGGGGTGGATTCATCACAGCTGAAGCCACTGGAAGGAAGGGGCCCACGGCACTGGGATAGGGCAGAGACAAAGACTTGCTTTCTGGCCTTTTCCATGTTGTACCTGTTGATAGAAATAAATAAAATGTAAATCAAAAACAAGAACAAAAATGTACCGAGTGAGCAGCATGATCAGAGTAACTACTCTCTTCTGAGATAAACTTTTTGAAGGATAACCTCACTCGCTTACTACAACCCCACCGGAACCCTTTCTGAGCCCACCTAACAGAGAACGGGCTGCTCCTTGTTCCCTGGGCGTGCGGGTGGGCGGACAAGGTGGCGCAGGAGACAGAGCTTGGCCCGCAGACCCCCGGCCCACTCGCCGGCTGTGTGACCTGGGAGAATAGCCAGCCTCTCTCAGCCTCCGATTCGTCCTCGCTGATGCGGGGCCAGAAAGCCCCACCTACCCGGTGGTGGTGGTGGTGGTGGTGGTGGGAAATTGGAGAGCAGTATGCGAGTTAATAAGGCCTTCAGTGAATGCTGGCGACTACTAGCGGAAGAGCTGGAGGACAAGTAGATTAATCCAGATGGGCTGGACTGGGTTGTGTAGACTATGGGAGAAAAGAAGGCCTTGTTGACTGGGCCGGAACGGTTGAGGGGTGCGCTCCCGGTAGAGGAATGGCAGGAGAGAGCACAGGAAGCAGATGGAGGGGCAGCCCCAGCAGGAGGGGAGGAGGAGGCCTGGAGGGGCCAGGGAGGAGGCTCTGAGGTGGGCCGGGCCTCCACACCCTGGTGGTAAATCCCTCTCACGTTTGTCAGCCTCAGTGACCTCTTTAGTGACCCTGGTAACTTTTAAACCAAGAAAAAAGGGGATTGATGGTTCATCTGGAGAAAAAACATGGACCAAGACTAGAACCTGCACTAGAGCCAGAAAAGGGCCCCTGCTCTGAATGAATCTAAGGAACAACTCAGGGATATTTCTGCTGGGAAGGCCTGAAAGGACAGCCTGTTCCCTGAGTCTGTCAGAGGCCTTGAGCCTCAGGTGGTCCAGTCTACCCTTCAAATAGGGAGGGGCTCCCCCATTCTGAGGAACAGAACTGTGCCTCCACTCCTAGAGTGGGCAAGAGCAAAGGAGGGGGCTGAGGGCAGGAGCTGGGTCTCCACCTTCAGACTGGTGGAGGCAGTCTGCGGGTAGGGGCTGGTTCTCTCCCACACGCTGGGGGCTCCTCGGGAGCAGGGCTGAGTCTTCTTCCTCAGAATCCCGCATGGAGATCTGCCCCAGTGCATTCTGGGGTTGGGGGGCAAAAGCTCCTTCTTCCTTGAAACAGTGCCCTCCACAAAGCAGGTCAAAGGGCCAGGGCTAAAAGAAAACAAGGAGGAGATTTTTGTTGTTCTGCTACTTTCCATAATTTCAAAACACGTTTTTCCTGGCCTGTGACAATTTGCCTCCCTTGGGCCATGCCAGGCCCTTGGTTGGGTAGCAGCAGGAAATCGCCAAGGACCTGGTTCTTGCCAAAATAAATCCCTCTCCCGACCATCGTGGCCTGCAGAGCTGAGGCAGGCCCACCCAGCCCTGCATGGCAGGGTCTTCCCGGGGCCGCCAGGCTGAGGCCATGGTAAATAGTTTAACCGTGTTTATGTAGCAGTAATATGCGTGTTACCTTTCACAGCAACCGCATTCCAGAGGGCAATCGTGGGTGATTTACCTCGTCCCTAGCGGCCGCCAGTCCCCGCAGTGGGTGGGTGGCCTCTGGGGCCCAGCTCTGCTGTCCCAGGAGGGCTGTTTTTTAAAAAAGCTGCCCCTACCTGGCCGTGCCCCACCATGTGTGTGTTCTCAACCTGGGGATTCCTCAGCAGCTTCCCCAGGGGCTTCTGTGGAGTCTGACGGGAATTGTCAGGGACCACACCCTCCCCTCTTCTCACTTCTCAGGCCAGAGCGGCCAGGGTTTGGAGCTTGCCCATCACGTTCATGGAGATGGATGGATACAGGCCCCAACCTTGTCCTCCGTACTAGCCCTGGCGCCCGATGCAGCAGCAGCCCCCAACCAGGGTACTAATAACAACTCACCTTTGTCGAACCCTTACTAGGTACCAAGCACCGATTTCCATGCCTTGTAGCTTATGAAGGAAGTGCTGTCGTGAGCCCCTTTTACAGACAATAAAACTGAGGCGAGGAGAGTTTATGGAACTTGTCCAAAGACACACAGTGAGTGAGGGGCAGAGTCTGGGAGCCTGAACTCCCAGCCACCACGCTTCTCCCCCTGTCCCGGTCCGTGAGCAAGCCTGGCTCCTGGATGGGGCGGGGTGACTGGCTCAGAGATGAAGTCCAAGCAGCAGAGGATGGCCCCTGTGCATGCCGGTACTCACCAAGTGGGCACAGAACATGCACAGTGTCCCCCGCCATGTGCGCACACCCCGTATGTGTGCATATTATCTGCACCCACAACCAGACCTGCATACTTCCCCTAGATCTAGATCTAGATCTTCACCCTCTATATGCGAGTTCACCCTGTACACGTGTGTTCCTCACACATGCATTCCCACAAGGACACGCACACGCACAGGTGTGCATATAATGCGTGTGTGCAGGGAGTATGTTCTGCCGCTTTGCTCACCAAGAGCATACTTCCTTTCTTTGACCTTCGAGCTAAGTGTCAGCCCTAAGACGAACGGCAGGAGTCAATGTCCTCTTACCTCATGTGTTCGCTCAACCAGTATTTCCTGAGGACCCACTGTGTGCGGAACCTTATGCTGGGGACCGTGGTGGCAGGCTCAACCTGGGGCTCAGCCCAGCCCCTTAGGGACACTTTATGCAGGGCAGTGACAGGCCAGGAGCTTGTGGACACAGTCATCCCTGTTGCCAAGGGTCCGCCTGGGGGGATGCAGGCTCAAAGTAGGCTCTGTGCTCCTCTCTGGTGACGGCATGCCTGCCTCCGGAGGCCAAGCTACCTGCCAAGTTCTGGGCACCCACAGACCTTGAGCTTTCCTGCAGGCTTGAGGTCTATGGGGAGCCCAGCTGTGGACTCTGGATACGTCTGGCAGGGCCCAGAGCCTCTCCCCAGCATCCTCAGAGTGGAAGCAGCAGCACAGAATCTCTGAGCAGCCAGGTGGGTATGAGTCACCAAGCAGGCCCAGCACTGCCCGCCCGCCTGCCTGCCTGCCTGCCATCGCAGCAGTGTGCTGGCCTGGCCTTGTCCACACGGCTTCCAAAAAAGTCCACAGCATGAGCCTTCCCGAGGCCTGGTCCTTCTGTCAGCCCTGCCGTGCCCTGCCCTGTACTGTGGGTTGCGCGGGCCCCACTGGGCCATGAGGGGCCAGACCTTTCACATGGTATCTACTACCCAAGTGCCTTGCCAAGAAGAACCAGGAGCTGGGAGCCCGGCAAACAGCCTACTGGCCAGGACTGGCCTCATGAATATGAGACCCGAAGGGCCCACGCGTAAGAAGGCCCCGAGGTTGGCTTACAGCTCTGCTGCTGCCATCTTGAAATTCTTAATAGTTTTGAACAAGGGCCTGGCAAACTGTGTAGGCCGCCCTGCCACTGGCTGAGGCCTTCTGTGGGTGAGCCTGGTGGGGCCCTGCCCACTCCCCACCTTCCTGCTGCTCTGTGTGCCCCTCGGCCGCCCTCTGCCCCTGCTAGCCCGACCTCCCGCCCTGGGCTGGCCCTGGCCGCTGGGATGTGGGCGGCTGTGGTTTCCCAGCGCCCACAGCGTGGCCGCAGTGTTTGAAGATGCACTTCAGTGGTGTCCTCAGACTGTGTTCCTTCTGTCGCCCAGCCTGCGGTCACCCTTGCCAGCTCCCACCCCATGGGTGTTTGCCCGCTGCCGCCCAGGCCGTAAGGAGCTGGGAAGGGGAGGCCCTCAGTTGGTAGCACACTCAGCTTCTGGTTCAGAGCCCAGGCAGAGACCGCTCAACCCCAGCCCCACCCCGACGGCCACCAGCCGTGAGCTCTCTCGACCTCGGTTGCCTTTGCTGGAAAGTGGGGATCAAGACGTTTTCCCAGTAGCATTGCTGGGAGGCTCCCCGGTGACACCCAGGGAGCACGGGCAGGAAGCCTGGCACAGAGTGGGGGCGAGGAGAGCATTTAGTTTCAGCTGCTTAGTAGCTCAGCATTTACCGAGTGCCTCTGCAAAGCCGAGCCAGCCAAGGAGAGGCCCCTGTTGCAGGAGCTCCCGGTCGAGGTGGGGTGCGGGTGGGCGGCCGTAGGCAGAGCTAACAGCTTAGCTAGAGCGCACACAGAATACTGGGGTGCGATCTGGAATGTGGGGGGAGCCCCAGGCCGAGCAAGAGGCTGTGACTTGCCTAGACCAGGACTCAGGAGTCTTGTGTCTTCGCCTACCAGGCACCCCGGGCTGACAGCCTCTGCCGTGTCTCTGGTTGCTCAGAAGGGACACCAGTCCTGCTACTCCGCAGCTGTGTGCTATGTGAATGGGCTGTGTTCCGCGCGGTCTGTCTTCGGGGCACGAGTTGAAGTCTTCTTGGTGGGTTGTGGATGTCATCTGTGCCTCTGTCCCCCTCCCTTCCGACCATCACTGAGGGCCTCCTGTGTCCCCAGCACCCGCAGAGGCTCAGTGGCCGTTCGTGGGACATACCACAGCAGTCTCCAGGGGATGACCCCAAGCCAACAGCCTGCCTTCTGCCTCCTTGGAGCAGTGACGGAGAGGCCAACGCCCCTCCATTTATTTCCACGCCCCAGGGTCCCGGGCACCCCCGGGCCTCCTCCACAGGAAAGCGATAGCCAGCTGCAGGGTCTCTGTGCGCACCACCCCTTCCAACACTCGGACCCTCCTCCTGCCCATGTCTTGAGGCCACCCCGTCTTCCAGGGGCCCAGGAGGCCCCGAACAGGGTTTGGCAAGGACAGGTCTGCCACGGGAATGGCTAATTGAAAGCAAAGAGTTGAAATGAGGGCCCAGTGATAAAGGGAGAATCTGGAGGCCCCTAAAGGGAGTTTGGGCAGGGCCGTGGCCCGGCTGGCCTCATCTTTAGCAGCTCACTCAGCTCGGGTGCGGAGAGGGGCTGCGGGAGCCATGGCAGACAAGAAGGAGCCACAATAGTCCAGACACCCGCCTATGGGGGCCTGAACTCTCTGGATGGGTGGGGAGCCCCCCAGAGAGGTTTGGAGCTAGAGCTTTGCCCTCCTGCCGGCTGCACCCCCACGGCCTGGGAGCATCCATCCTTCCCTCGGTGGGCTCCTAGTCCAGCCTGTGGTCCTCAGGGCGTGGAACTGTTCAGCCTGGGAATCAGGCAGTTGAGTCCCAGGTCTGCCCCAGGCTGCAGAATAGATGAGGTTTTTTTTTTTTTTTTTATTAGCTGTCCCTTGTTAACTCATAATTGCAATCATGTAACATTTAATAGAGACACAAAGTGATCCCCATCGCTGCCCCACAATCATTCATTAGCTAACAAGATGGAGTGGCTCATAAAAAAGGGCCCTTAAAAAAATTCTGGAGAAATGGAAAGCAGGAGGTGATGCAAGCCTTGGTTAACAAAGGCTGAGGGCCGGGAGGCGTGAGCGGGTGTGAGCAGAATAACCCAGGCCTGATAAGCCACAAAGCAGAGCCGGCTGCTCCCTCCTCCCTCTGCAGCCTGAGTCACAGAAGCCGGGGATGTGTTCAAAATCGAGCAATGTAATTAGCAGGTTGCATCATGCCCCTCGATTATAAATTACAACGGGCACAAAGAGGGAGGATGGAGGAGCAGGGATTATAGGGGTAACCCAATCCTGGTGCCCAGGAGGGGGGTGGGGGGGCCGGGAGCTACCACCCAGCCACTCAGGGACCCCAGGAGCCTCTGCCTACCCTGTCACGGGGCAGCGACAAGGCCTGCTCAAAGCCTGCTTTGTGTGGCCTGGGATAATGATTTACAAACTTGAGGAATCAGGAGGTGCGAAAAGAAGACGACCCTCTTAACCCAGCCATTGTCTACCCCCTACTGGAATGCCCAGCATGCCGTGCACCCATGCACCTGTGCACACGGATGCTATTTGAGGATGGTCCAGGTGAGGAGCCCTCAGAGGGGCTGGGTCGATAAGATCTAAAGGGGCTGAGCAGGGGGTTTGGAGACACCGTCAGGGATGACTGAGACTCAGCAAACAGAGAGGGGCTGCAGCGATCCGCTGAGGCTTCCCTCCGTGGATGAGTTGGGGGGGGGGTTGGGCAGGCATGGAACTCAGGGTTGATGACAGAGCCAGCTCTGTTCTAGGGGTCAGGGACCTGGATCAAGCCCAGGCTTTCCGCCAGCAGGCTGTGGGGGCCCAGACAAGCCATTTCTCCTCTCCGAGCCTATTTTCCCCCACTACAATCCATCAGCCGGCCGTCGGACCAGGGCAAGTCATTTCCCGTCTCTGTGGCTCAGTTTCCCTACCAGGCCTTGCCAGAACTGGCCATGTGACCTGAAACAAGTTCACCTCCATGTAAATGGGGACCTCAGTTTCCCCATTTACAGAAGAGTGGTGACCCAGACCATCTTTCAAGTCTAGCTTGAAGGATTCTTCGGGTCTAGGGTGAACTTTTTGTCTAAAAGCTAACCAGTCAGCCAGTGAACCTGCACCTTGGAGACAGGGGAGACAGGGCCGGGCAGCTCGGCAACCTGGCCACCTGTGTGAATCAGAGCCTAGGGAGGCAGAGCGAAGTCGGAGCCCAGGCACACAGCAGGCTCGGGCAGAGCGGGGCCCTGGTGGCATGGTTCCCCCGGAGCCCGGGGAGACACACCCTTCACTTCCTCCTGGGGGCAAAGAGCTGGCCTTTTGCTCTGGCCTTTGCAGACAGCCTTCACGCCGCAACATTTTCCTAGCAGCCCTATTCTTGGGCATAGGAAATAATCCCATTAACTTTATTATCTCTGCAGAGGAAGGACAAGGGTATAGATCTGCTCTGAAGCTCAATGAACGTGCTCTCTCTTGAAAGGAAAACCACAGAGCTGGGGCAACTTGCTCTGAACAAGGCCTGGCCCTGGCCAGAGTTTTATTCTCAGGGTAGAAGAGAAAGCACAGCTACCTCCTGAACGGGGGCCCTCAGCCACTCAGGGCCTCCACGTCTCCCCTCCGGGCCTCAGTTTCCTCAAATCTGCACTGACACAGAGCGACAGGTACTCTCGACAAGTAGGTGGGGGCTGGGATGGAATCCCAGTGACCACCGCCTTTCCTCAGACGCCAGTGCCGCCCCGCTGGCCTGTGCCCAGGCCGCCAGCCTCAGCCCCCAGATCCCTTTACCACTGTGCAGCCGCAGGACCCTGTGAAAACCTGTGACTCTGAGCACACTCCGGCCCTGCTCAAAGCCCACCGAAGTCACCCCTCCCCAGGGTCCCAGGCCTGGCGCCTCCCTTCCTCTCCAGCGTCTTCCTCCTCCATGTAACCCCAGTTCCTCTGAGTGGCGGGGCCCTCCCCAGCACACCCCAGGCGACGTCCCACCTCCACGCCTCCGCACGAGCTACTCCCACCGCCCAGGTTACCCTTCCCCTTGATCAGCTGAGCAGTTTAGATTCAGCCTTTAGGAACTCTGTGTCACCCCCTCCGAGAAGCCCTCCCCCACACGCCTCGGCTGTGCTTTCCCACCTGAGCAAAGCTCTATCTTCACAAGTGGGAGTCAGATTGAAAAGCGGTCTCTGCGCTGTGTCCTCGCTAGGCCGTGAGCTCTCCTGGGGAGGAGGTGGGTGCCCCCCACTCAGGGCCCTGCCTGCAGACAGTCAGCGCTCAGAAGTGTCTTCTTTGTTGAACTGCTGCCTTTCCCCACAAGGGGGAAGAAGCGTATGTAGCCTTGAGCCCCAGGCCTGGCGGGTGAAGTTTAAAACCCTTGTTCATTCATGCATTCATTCATTCATTCATTCATTCATTTGTGTAATCTGAATACATGTTATGAGCCAGGAATGGGGGAAGTACCAGACCAAAAATTTCGAACATTTCCCTGAAGGCACTTCCAGGCTCCCCCATGAGCCCCTGAGCCCAGGGAGAAAGCTGTTCTTGAAGCTGTCCCCCAGTGCGGGCAGACCCCTGGGGGGACAGTGGCAGCAGGAGGCCGTCCTGTCAGCTTAGCCCAGCAGGGCCTGCGCCTTATCGGCAGTGATCTCCTGGCTCCCTCAGTCAACAGAAGCTGGGTGTGAGGAGGTGGTGACAGAGAGGGGGCCATCTGGAGGCCGCTTCCCACCTGTCAGGAGCTCCCAGCACGTCCTCCCGTTGGTGAGGCAACCGTCCTTGTGTCTGCACCGCCTAGGCAGGTGACAACTCTGCTCCCATGTCAGGGTGACATTAGATCCCTAAGTCGTGACCTCACTCAGGCGTCTGTCCTTGGGTCCTGTCTGTTTCTGAGCTGAGAGCCAAAATATCAGCAGAGACACAGCACCTGGACACCCTTCCCAGAAATGCCAGACACAGAACAAGCATGGCATCCCCATTTGATCAGAGAGGAACCTGGGATTCAGAGACATGGACACACCTACCTGAGGTCACACAGCTCATGTGAGCCTACTTCAGCCTGTAAAGTACACCCTTTCTTTCTTTCCCCACCCTTGGGGGCCTGAGCCGTGCTTCATATTTGGTCTTTACCGTGTCCAGTGTTGGGGCAGGTGTGGGTGACAATAATACCTGCATCTATTAGGCACCGATGATGTACCCAGCACAGGTCCAGTTATTTTATTTACATGCACCCAATCATATTTATTGAGGGCAGGCACTGTTCTAGATGCTGGAGATACGGCATTAAGCAAAGCATACAAGGCCCTGAGGAAGCTCACATTCTAGTGGGAGAAGCAGAATAAGCCAAGAAGTGAGTAAACAGAAAATAATCGAGGTGGTAAAAAGTAAATCGGGAGAAGGGCTGATCAGTAGAGGCCTTTGATTTGGTGACTTTTGAGCAAACCCCTGAAGATGCTGAGAGAGGGAGCATGGGACTCGCTGGGGGACAAAAGTGCTGGGCAGAGAGGACAGTAAGTACAAAGGCCCTGGGGCAGGAACAGGTGTGGTGTGTTCAAAGAACAGCTAGGAGGCCACTGTAGCTGGAGAAGAGTGAGGGAAGTGCAGGGCGAAGGAGGTGAGGTATCGTGTCATTGTGTGTTAACTCATTTAGCATCACAACAATGCTGAGCACCGGGTACTATTGTTATTCCCTTTAGCTGATGAGGGACCTGAGGTACAGAGAAGGAAAGTAATCTGTCCAAAGTCACACAGCAGGCATGTAGCTCCGTCCTGATGGTTTATGAGCATCCTTCATGGCCCAGAGCACTGGTTCCCAGTCCCGGGGATTAAAGAGAATCACCCAGGGAGCTCAGGAAGAATCCAGATCATCAGTATCCTAATTTCAACAAAGCTGCCCAGGTGATTCTCACGGAATCTTCATGAGCCCAGCTTTGGTGAGCCATTGGGCAATGGCTGTGGGCAGCCTGGAGCAGAAGAGTGAACACCCGGCCTGGAGCCTGACCTTAGTGCGTCTCTAATCTCTGAGTGGCTGCAGTCTGTCTGAACCTCAGTCTCTTCATCTGTGAAATGAGAAGACTGAACTCCATCAGTGAATTCCCCACACTTTTTAGCAGTAGAATTCTCCCTCAGTCAGGCCTTAGGGGGAGCCTGAGATACAAAACAGGTCAGAGGAGCTTTATTGGGGGTGGGGTTCAGCTCCTTGGCAGCCTCTAAAGCACGATTTATCCGGAGAGCATAGGCACATGGTCAGATAGCTTCGAGTTCCAGATATCCATGCTGGATCCTCTTCCCAAAGCTGTGGCCCCTGGAATGGGCCCCAATCCCCGGCGTGGGTTCTGTAAATCCTGTTTTGGGAGCACTCCAAGGAGCTTGCTCCAAACCCCGGCTCCTTGTCCTGGAGAGGTCTGCGTGCAGATAACGGGGTGGGGGGTGGGTGGAGAGGGACCTGGGCTGGACACCAGCCTCTTTCAGCTTGCCAGGTTCCTCTGCCTGCTTGCCATCCTTGCTGGGGAGGGGGGGAAGTGGCATGTCCTAAATGCTTGGGGTGATCCTTGGACCAGTGTTGGGGACAATACAGCAGGTGGCAGCCATCCAGCTGATGGGGGCAGGAATTTGCTTCTACACAAGCTGGGCCTCTGGCGTCTGGGATTTGCTCTCCTTCCTTGCCTTGGGATAGCAAGAACGCCTCCACCAGAGCAGGCCCTTGGCATTGGCCCAGTCCTTCCTGAGACTGCATCCTAAGGCACCCATTTCACAGATGAGGCAAATGAGGCTCGGAGAGATCTGCGTGGAATCACGTGGCTTACAAACATGGTGAGACCAATCCTCGGACCTCAAACCAAGAGCTTCACCTGCTAGAGCCGGAGTCCTCTTGGACAGGGGGAGACATGCCCTGCAGAAGACAGACAGATAGATAGCCTGCACCCTAGAGGAGGACAACCTCAGGTTGAAGTCCTTCTATTCATTCCTTCAATATCCAACACAGTCCCCTGCACCCAACAGGTGCTAAATAATTATTTGTGATACGCTTGCTTCGGAGTTAGAAGGGAAATGGGTTTCCTATCTGAGATGCCTTGGGCTGTCTTTGGAGTTTTAGCCTCCTCATCCGTAGGATGGGATAATAAATACTATTACCTCCCTGGCCTGGTTGAGAATAGGAAGCGGGTGTTGGAAATGGAGAAAATTCATGCAGGCACCTGCTACGTGCTGTGCTTCACGTCCAGTCCTTATGATAATACTGCATGATAGAAACGACTCTCCCTATTTTATGGAGAAGGATCCTGAAGGTTGGAGAACCAAACCTAGATCTCTCACCAAAGCTCATGTTCTTCCCACTGCATCTGGCTGCCTCCCTATTATTGTCCCGGCACCCAGCGTGCGGTTTTGCTTTGTTTTGATTTGACTTGAAGTCCCCAAGTGAGACAGAGCAAGACTGAAATGAAGCCTGCCAGTCCCTCCCTTCCAGCGGCAAATAGCCAGGGGCCCTGGGAAGAAAGGCCTGGATTTGTAACTCTGGGTGCAGAGACCCCTCTCTCTGGCCAGCACGTGGAAATGACATGGATTCCTCAGCTTTTCCTCTATGTGTGTGGGGTGGGGAGAGGAGATAGTCCACAGGGTCCCCCTCCCCCCAGGCTAGATGCTGGCCGCTTTTGAGGGCCTCATCGGGATCCACGTTGAGGGCCTGGCTGTCGACTCGAGAGTCTGAGAACCTCTGCCCTTCCCGACACAGCCATATGGGTGCTCTGGCCACCCACACGGGGCTGTGGCCTTGGACAGACAGAAGTCCAGGAGTCAAGAGGCTGGGCTTGATGGGAGGACAGCTGGCTCCTGTGGGGAGACCTTCCTGAGCCCCCAGCGTGAGTTGGCTCAGTCCTGGCAAGGGAAGGGGCCCAAGGGTAGGCCCAAGCTCCTCCTAGGACCACCCCATGAGACAGAGGCTACTGAGCCCCTGAGAGCGCTGTGGGGCCAAGGGGGAGTAGTATTTTCTCAGCAGGATTTATGTGTGTGTGCGTGTGTGTGCGTGTGTGTGAGTGAGTGTTTAACAAGGAGTGGGGCCTGCTTGACTTCTGAGCCTGGAATTTATACAGCCCCTCGATGGCGGCTGCAGTTTATCTTGACCGAAAGAATAATAAACTCGGTTGACAGGATGATGTATTCAAAGCATCTTCCCGTCACAGCACAGAGCCCCCCAGCCCGCTGTTAGGATGTCTGGCGTGGTGGGGACCGTGTTATCGAGTGTTTAGCCCCCGTGGATTGTCAACAACGCATTGTTTGCAGGTTTGGGGCAAGGCGGAGATGGGCCGGGCTGGGGTGGGAATGGGGGTGTCTGGCCACACAGGCGGGTGAAAGGCTGGCCGCCCAGATGGGGTCAAAGAGGCGTCTGCCTTTGATGGAAGCTCGGAGGCCCAACCCCTCCTCCCTGCCCTGATGTTCCCTTTTCTGCCTCAGAGAGAGTCCTCCTCACTGACCTCCATACAGGTCCCAGCCCAGCTCTAGACGTAAAGGGACACACTCGGGCCCCACCATACTCCAGGTGCTGGGAAAACCTCCTCCACCCTCCACTTCCCATTATTTCCTTAAAGAAACAAAAAAAAAATCAGCCTTAAACCTCAGCTTCAAAAAACACCCTGGAAAGGGTGAGGGAAAGCCAATAATCTGGGCTCACTCATGAGAGAGATCTCAGCCCAGTTCCCTGACCCTCCACCGGTCCACCTTGGGCCAGTCCTGTGAGCTCTCGGAACCTTCTTCCCTCCCTGTGTGACAGGGAATCATGATGCTTGTCCCACCTATTTCACAAACTACAGTAGCCCCCCTCATCCACGGGGGATATGTTTCAAGACCCCCAGTGGATGCCTCACACGGTGGAGAGTATCAAACCCTACATATCATGTTTTTTTCCTACGCATACATACCTATGATAAAGTTTAATTTACAAATTAGGCACAGCAAGAGATTAACAACAGTAACTACTAATAAAATAGAACAATGACAACGTCAGAATGTAATAAAAGGTATGCGCATGTGGCCTCTCTCTCCAAATATCTTACTGTGCTGTACTCACCTTCTTCCTGAGTCGAGGTAAGATGATAAAGGCCCACGTGATGAGACGAGATGAGGGGTATGACACAGGCATTGTGACACGGCGTTAGGCTGCTTTCGACATTCTGATGATGTCAGAAGGAGGCTCATCTGCCTCCAGACCGAGGCTGACCACAGGTACTGAAACCGTGGAAAGTGAAACCGTGGCTTATAAGGGGGGACTGCTGTACATGGTTACCATGTATTCAGGGCTTATGATGGGGATGAAATAAGATAAGGATTAGGCAAACACTTTGATAGCTTGGAAGCAGAAGATAAACTCAAATTATTTTTTTTTTCTCAAGGCCCCTTAAACTTCAGGCAGGGGAGCCCTGGCTTCTGCCTCTGACAACATGCTTCTCCCTCCACCTCCCTTATGGGAAGTCCTTTCTTGTTCCTACCCTCAAGCTCGCTCTTGGTTCAGTTTTAGCCGTTGCTTTGCAATGCTTCACACAGAGGTTCCAGTTCCCCTTCTCTCTTAGGGTGTCTTTTCTGGTTTAATGGTCCCAGTTCCTTCCCTACTCCTGGTGGGGGGGCTCCACCCGAACCAGCTCTGGGACTCCCCTTCCTACAGAAGTGAGTCCTTTGCTCCTGCTCCTCGAAAGCAGGGGGGGTTCTCCTAGGCAGACAGCAAGCCCTACAGGGGGCTAACGGGGGCAGTGGCAGGCGCAGGGAGCGAAGGGAAGACCCACGGACAGAATGCTTAAGCAAGCAGTCGGCTCCATTTCAGGAGTCAGTTTGGAGCTTCAGTTAAGCCTCCTAATGGACAACATTATCCCCATTTTACAGATGTGAAAACTGAGGCTGGGGAAGATTCAGTGTCTTGCCCCTCGGCAGATGGCAGCAAGCAGACAGACTCGAGTCCAGAAAGTCTAGCTGGCTCCAGGGCTGCACTTGACCTGGCAACTTCAAAGGAGGAAGGAGAAAGCCACCCAGAGGCTGTGGGGTCTGGGCCAAACAGCTGGATGGGGTAATGGGGTGATGGGGGTGTATAGGAGCGAAGGTCTGCAGGCTGGAGTAGGCCCCAGGGGAGAAGTCGGAGAGGAGCTCAGATCTGAGCACAGGACACATGTGTGTGCTCGGTCACCTGGGCTGGGGACAGTAACACTGTGCAGCAGGCAACAGTATCTTCAGACGTCCGACAGGACTCAGTCATTTGTTCACTCACTTACTCATTCACTTGCTCATCCCTTCACTTCATCCTTTATTTGCCCAGGAGTCAAGATCCTGGGGATCTAACAGGAAAGAGGTCTGTCAGCAGGTCCCCATGCACCCATCTATCTGTCCCACGTGTCGTGAATGCCTATTATGTGCCAAGCCCTGAGTTCTACGGCCAAGTGAGCCCGTCCTCACCCTCCAGGCACTCAAGGTCCCGTGAGGGGGGAGAGGCAAGCAGGCAGACACTTATAAACCACATGTTTGTGTGTTCATTGAGTCGATCAACATTTGAGAGCCCTCCATGGAAGATGCCAAGACCAGAACGATGACCAGGACACCCTCACTGTCAAGACTTTCTGGAGCCCTGATTTGCACATGTCCTCCCCACCTCCCCATCCTCTGGGGTAGATTTGCATGCCTATTTGCATATGTTTGCATAAAATATGCTCCTATCCATATTCATTTCAGGCATTTTGATTTATGTCATTGCTCCCCCTCCCCACAGCTGGCTGTCCCCATGCCTTTTGCTCCCCCTTTTGGACGGGAAGACAGGGCAGGGACCGTGCCCAGCAGGCACACAGTCTCAGCGTTTCTCTGTGGCATTACCTGGGGAAGGCGGAGAGCGATTTTCCGGACAGCTAATCTGCCTGCCGGACTCTACTGTGCTCTGTCCGAAACTGCTGTGAGCTCGGAGGTCCCTGGGGACTCGTAAGCTGAGCATGTCCTCGGTGCTCTTGCTGGGCCTCGGGGAGCGCCAGGCCAGAATGAGAACCGTCTGTGCACTGTCCGCCAGAGAGCAACTAATGGAGTGATGAGTGCGCGTCGCCTGGAAGTCTGGGGGCCATCCCACGTGGGTCGCCTTGGCTGGCCATGATCGGGGGGCCAGATCTGGGCTTGGGACCCCTTCCAGGGCCCCACTGCAGCCGCTGGGCCTGCAGAACACAGCCCACAGCGTCCACACCCGTACACAGAGCAGAGAGGAAGTCTGACTGCAGTTCTGGTGCGGGCTGGGTGGTGCTAGGCAAGATCTTGCCCTTCCGCGGGCCTCAGTTTCCCCTTCTGAACCTAAAAGTCTACCAGTGTTGGCTGCTGCAGATGCATGCAGGCAGCCCCAGCTCATCACCCAAGCCCCAGAGAGGAATTCTTCCGTCACAAAAAGGCCACAGCCAACTCCACGGCGCTGAGGCTCACACTCTCCCTCCCTGGAATCCTCCCTCTGGCCTCTAGGTCATATGAGCTCCAGCACTCGATATAATGTGACCAAGGGAGGAGCCAAGAAGCTGCTGAGAAACCAGGAAACCCCCCCGCCCCCCCATTCCATCCCCACCATCTCCATCTTAATGAGGTCCCACTGGAGATGCTCCCATGTCAGGGAATGGGAATGTTTCCACCTGGGCAGAGACAGACAGGAGGCGCTGGGGGCTCTGCCTTGGGAAGCCTCCCGCCTGCCAGCCCTGCCCTCCAGCCGAGAGCTCCGGAATCGCGCCCACTGCTCCACTCCCCCCACATACACATCCTGGGCCGTGCAGGGCTCAGCTTGTCACCGACAGGCTCTCCACTAAATGAGGTGGCTTGATTGCCCCTTATCACAGGGGCTTATCTCCTGCGGTCACTCGCCTGCCAGACTCCAGAGAGCCACTCAGCAGGCCTCTCCCAACCTCTTGCTTCTCCAGCCCCGACTCTCTCCTGCTTCAAGGGGACACTGGATTCCAATGACCCTCCCTGTTGGTCAGTCAAGCTGGGGACACAAAAGGGATAGAGGGAACTAAGGATACTCTTCCCCACTGCCCCTTAACCTGTCACAGCTTCACACATGTTCTCTGTGTGATACAGATTTGGGGGGCCTACCCTCCCCAACGTCTTGTCATCCTGCAACAAAAGTGAAAAACACATTATCTGTGGTGCAGTTCTTTACTCCCTCATATCAGGGGTTTCCTAGAGCACAGGCTCTGTCTCCCCCTCAGACTGGGGCTCCCTGAGGGCGGGGCTGTGTCTCCCCCTCAGACTGGGGTCCCTGATGGCAGGGCTGTGTCTCCTCTCTCAGACTGGGGCTCCCTGAGGGCGGGGCTGTGTCTCCCCATGCAGCAACACTTTCCCCACCATCTAGCCTGTGCCGCACCCAGCACAGCCTTGCCTGCTCCATGGGTAGTGGTCAGTGCTGGGTCTAGACTGGGCCTTCTGCTGCCCAAGAATCACTCCCTAGAGTTCTGCTTGTAGGCTGGACAGAAGAAGGGGCCAGAGTGGAGGCCACAGGGCACCTCTGGGGAAACAGGGCATCCTCCGTAGGGATCTCTATGCGGTTGCATCTGGAGGCAGGGAAATGAACAGGATGACCGTTTTATTGGCTCTGGGTCAATAAAACCTTTTATACATCCTCAGTGTTTAGTACAGGATGACACCGAGATGGGGGCGTTGCTTTTGTTTTGTTCTGTTGATCTGCGGGTTAGGCTGTTGATAAAGTCAGGAGAAAAAAATGAAGGAAGGAAGGAGGATGAAAGAGAGGGAGGGAGGGAGAGAGGGAAGGAAGGAAAGAAAGAGAGAGGGGAGAGAGAAAACTCACAACCTTTTCCATTTGAAGTCTCCTGTATGGGAATGTATTTGTTTAAACTCCTCTTATCTTCACCACTTGTTTCTCCACTGGTGGAGGGGTCTGTGGAGCGAGGCTGGTTTTTCTCCCAGTGACAACAGAATTGCAGGCTCCATAAACGGCCCACCGGTGCCTGGGCGGAGGAGGAAGACAGGTTTGAGCTGAAGGCCCCCCACTGCCTCTCCCTGCCCTCTCCCCGTCCTCACCCAGCCCCAGCCCCCTGTGACCCAGGGCAGGAGACATGGCTGTCCAGCCACTGCGGGGGGTGGGGGGTGGGGGGGCTCCAGCCAGCTCTGTCACCCTCCAGCCTCCCTCCTCCCTGCTGCCTCCCTCAAGCCTGGCTGGGGTCCTCTCCTTGAGAGCCTCCCTTGCTACCAGCCCAGCCAGAGGCTTCAAGTCCTTCCCTTAGGCTCCCCTCCCCACCTCTGTGGGACGCTTGCTGTGGGTGCTGCCTCTTCCAGGAAGTATCTCTTGATGCCATACTCTCCCTGATTCGTTCATTCCTGTGTTCATCCTTTCAACACACATTTTTGAGTCTCTGAGATGTGCCAGGCATAGGAGATAAAGGGCCTGGGGAGCTCAGAGCCCAGTAGAGGAAACCAAATGTCAACAGTCAATTAAAGCTCTTTACGGTGGGTTTTGGTTTACTCCAGTCTATAATGATAATATCTAACATCAATTGAGGGCTTACTATGTGCCAAGCTCTATTCCAGTGTTTCACATCGAGAAACTCATTCAATTCTGGAAACAGCCCTACCAGGTAGGGCTATTTCACAGAGGTCCTGTTTGCTCATGAGGATCAGACCTGAATGCAAACCCAGGCAGTCTGGGACAGGGGCTGAGCTCTCAAACCCATGGCTGCTTACCTCACAGCCTGGAGATGTCTCTTTATACCTCGGGTCCCACTCCCTGCTCCTCACAAGGTGGAAGGGCCCCGTGACAATCCCACCTGTCCCAGCTCCTTGCCCAGGGCTGAGTCATCCATCTCTGACCGAAGGGACTTGAGTCTGTATGCCTCCGGCAGCTCTCCCCAGCCTTGACCAACTGCCTGCCTGTGGCCCATCTCTCTCTGGAGGGTCGGCATCTCTGAGCCAGACTGTCAGCCCCTGGCAGGCATGGCCTGTAATCTCCTCAGCACTGAGCCCAGGATGGGCCCATGGCAAGATTCGTTGAGTTGGCTGAGGAGGGCAGCCCTCAGACCAGGAGGAAGGTAGGTGATGAGGGTTGGCAGAGTGCCAATGCTGAGGATGGCCGGCGCAGGGGCTCAGCCCATAATGACCATGAGGAAAGTGCCAATCCCCAAATGGTCTCCTAGCCCCTCTCTGAGGAAGTGTGTCTCCAGAAGAAAAGATCCTGCTGGCCAGCCTCAAGCCTCGATTTCCTCAAGGTCCAGAGAGGCTGGTGAGAAGCAGCCCTCAGGTCAGGGATTCTTTGGGGATTTGGCCCCTGATGGGAAGCCTCTGGAAGATCAAGTTATGTCCCTCTCTGGGGGTCCTAAGAAAGTCCAGCAGGTGGGGGGGATGTCCTAGGGCTGAGACATAGGAAGGGAAAGAAAGGAAGGAAAGAAGGAAAGAAGGAAGGAAGGAAGGAAGGAAGGAAGGAGGGAAGGGAGGGTAGGAGGGAGGGAAGGCAAGGAGGGAAGAGAGGGAGGGAAGGAAGGAAGAAAGAAACTGAGCACATAGAGAGAAAGGAATGGGGGAGCCGAAGGAGTGCATTTGCGTACTTGGCGTGTCTGGAGCACCTACTGCGTACCGCACACTGGCCCTGGTTGTACATCATGAGGACAGAAGGCCCCATCTTAAAGGAGCTCTCGAAGCAGGTTGTAGCTGGTGGTAGCCCATGGGCCCCCAAATCCAAGTGGGGAAGGGGAGGTTGCCGTGGGATGACCTACCCCTGAGTCAGGCCAGCTCACCCCCTCCCCCAACAGAAGCAGGGCCAGATGACCAGGTCTGTGTCCAAGGCCCTGCATCGGCTCCCAATGCCCCCACCTTCTGGCCCGGGACAGCAGGCCCCCAGCCCCAGCTCCGGTGTGGGGGTCAGCTCCTGTCTCTGAAGTTAACATGGAGGGGGCACCGCTCAGGGGTCGTTCAGGTCTGAGGTTAGGGTCTGACCTATGCCAGCCTGGCCCCCACCCAGCAAGGCCAGCGCATGCTCCGTGGGCACCAGCTTTGTCCTTCACTTTGTGGGGACAGAGGGCAGACGAGGCTTCACCGTGGAGGCTGCTCAGACCTCATAAGCTCCCCTGCAAGCCTGTGAGCCCCTCTAGGTCCGGTAGCAAAGGGAGAACCTTTCAGAGCTGATGCCAGAGCTGATGGCCTCCCCTGTCCTGGAGCCCAGCAGCCTGAGGAGAAAGGGAGGGAGCTGCGAGGAGCCAGGACTGGCCGGGGGGAGGCCTTCTCAGACCAGGCCTTCCTGACTCCCTGGCTGCCGAGGTCTGTAGCAGGCCACCCCCCAGGCTCGGACTCTCTCGGGCCTGCAGCCCTGAGCCCCGAGCGCATGTGCAGGTGGGTGTTTGCCGGCTGCCCAGGGGCCCACCGATCCACGCATGCGTGTGTGTGCGCGCGTGCGCGTGCGGATGTGCACGTGTGTGCCTGGGCCGGCTTATGAATGCGGAGGCCCTGGGAACTCGAGGACTTGGCCTCCCCTTCCTTCTAAACCACAAGGCCACGGGCCAGCCTCAAGCCTTGGTTTCAAGGCCCAGTGAGGCTGATGAGAAACAGACTTGCCTGAAGATGTCCGTGGGCGTGAGTGACCAAAACGCAGGAAGAGGACAAACCCTCAGGCCCAGGGGCTCCTGCAGCGTTGGCCCTCTTCTGGGATCTGGGGAGGGCCCCCCGATCAGCCGAGGGCCCTCTCTGGGCCTGCTCCATCGTGGAGGCAGAGAAGCCATCCCTGAGGCTGGGGCTGCCAGCCTGGCCCGAGGTGAGGCTGGTGACCCCCTCTGCCAGGGATGTGCCCGCCTGCCTCCCCACCATTGCCAGGCCTCTGAGGACCTCCAGAGACACTGAGTGTTCCTCAGTGGATGAGAGGAGTGGGACTCCCCTGCCCCACCCAGCATGGAGGGGGAGCTGGGAGAGGGGAAGGAAGCAGAGGGGTCCCCTCCATCTGAGTGTCTCCGAGTCAGACCACAGATCTCTTGCATCGACCTCAGTTGTGGTGTGCTGGTAGGGGGCTCGTTCAGAACACAGATGCCTGCGATTGTCCCCACCCCTAAGAAACCCTGACTGAGCAGGCCCCGGGTGGGTGAGGAAGTCTGCAGGTGCAGTGAGTGCCCCGGGTGACCCAGAGTGGTACAATGCAGCAAAGCGTAATAGCTGAGACATCAGGTTTTGGAGACCTGAGTTTGAATTTGCACTCACATTCTCCCCCAGCCTCCCTGGAGTTAATAATATGACTTCACGGAGATAATGTCACATCACAGGTGCTCACTGCATGATGGAAGCAGTAAGGACAATGATAATAATGACAGGGCTGACCATAACCCAGCCCCGGCTGCATGCCACGTCCTCTCTGCCATTATAGGACTCATACCCAGGAGGCCCGGCTGACGTACTGAGTACAGAGCCCCACCCCTGTCGTCCTGTCCCTTGTAAATGGCAGCCAAGAAGGCTCCCTCCTCTGGTTACTGCGCGGGCTCTGGGCAAGGCCCCACAGCTGCCCCCATTTGCCTGACCAGCAATCCCAGAAGCCCCCGCTCCCTTGGGAGATGCAGCCCAGAGCCCCCAAGGAGCCAGACCTGGTTTCCTCCAGGCTAATTGACTAATCATCTGCTGCCTTGATAGCAGGAGGTCTGGCCCTCACTCTGTCCATCTCTCTGGCCAACTTAAAGCAGGCAAGGATTAACATGCAGGCTGGATTTGCTCCCCTAAGTTCTTATCGAGGCCCTGTCCTCCGACAAGGCAGGGCAGATGGTTTCTTTTTCAGGCAAAGGACCCTGGGAGGCTTCTGGACAGGGGGAGGGAGGGAGGTAGAGCAGTGGGAGGAGGAAGGGAGGGCAGCTCCCCCTCCATCCTGGCCTGCCAGGCCTCATCAGCCGCTCCCTTCCCAGGAAGGGCCGCCATGGGCTGGAGCCATGGGGCCATCTCGGCTCACTCACCCTGAGCCCCTGTGGGAGGAGGCCCCCCAAACAGCTTCCCTTTTCAGATGGGAAAGCTCAGCGAGGGCTGGTGGCTGACCGAGCCACTCAGAGAGGTGGAGCCCACCTTGAAGGCGGTCTCCAGGCACTCAGCTCTGGGGCATTTACACCTCATCTCCTGTCAGTGGGGCAGAAGCAGTGAAAGAGCTCCATGTGGGCCTGGACCGGGGTCCCTTAGGCAGAGCAGCCAGGGAGTGCAGGCTCAGGAGCTCGGGCCCCACCAGGGAGGGGAGGTGAGAGGGGGACAAAGCCGGAAGGCGCTGGTCACTCGGGAAGTTAACTCCAGTGGGTGGTTTGGGTCACAGAGGGTGTCAGACTCTGGCAAGGAGGCCTCTGAGGAAAGATGAGAGAAGTGAAGGTGCCCAGAGAAGAGAAACCCAGAGAAAAGGAGGGGGAGGAGAAGGAAGAAGAGGAGGAGGAGGAACAGGTGAGGGGGTACTGGCACTGTGCTAAGCCTCTAAATGACTCACTCCATTCATTAAGTCTCATCATATTAACAACCTCATGGAGTCCGTATTATAATTCCCATTTTATAGATGAGAAAATTGAAATCTAGGAAGTTTCTAGAACTTGCCCAAGTTCACACAGCTGATGATGGACAGAGCAGTGAACAGCCTGCCCCCACACCCAGCCCTGAAGGGGGTCCCAGGTCACTCCCCCAAGGATTAAGAGAGGCAGAAGTGAGTCTCCCTCCCCATCCTTTTATCCTCCCTCCAGTCTGCTGCTGAATGCAGGAGTCAGCTAAGAATCTGAGTCTCACCTGCCTGTCCCCACCAGCCTTCATCCCCCATGTTGCACGTCCCCATGCCAGGAGCTGCTCCATCTCTCCTCCTCCAGGAAGCTTCCTGACCATCCCACCCCATTGCCTTGCCAGATCCGCAGAGAAGGCCCCATATTTGCCAAGATGTAGGGTGTTGGGTCCTGGCCTACGTGGGTGGCAATGCAGGGCTTAGCATGGGCACCAGACTCACACAGCTCTGGCTTTGAAACTAGTCTGTGCATCATTAGGCCACCTGTGCCTCAGTTTCCTCATCTGTAAAAAGGGACTAACAATGGCATCTTACTTCAGAGGACAGTAAGGATTTAAAGAGATGATGCTGGGGCGCCTGGGTGGCTAAGTCGTTAAGCGTCTGCCTTCAGCTCAGGTCATGTTCCCAGGGTCCTGGGATCGAGCCCCACATCGGGCTCCCTGCTCAGCGGGAAGCCTGCTTCTCCCTCTCCCACTCCCCCTGCTTGTGTTCCCTCTCTCTCTCTGTCAAATAAATAAATAAAAATCTTTAAAAAAAAAAGTAGATGGTGCTGGTAAGGATTCACCCTGAGGGGGACAAAATGAAGCTTGCAAAGTGTGTGTGCCTTTTCCCACATTACAGAGCATGCTAGTGGCGGTGAGAACCAGAACGTGAGAGCTGGCAGATGAGGGATAAGGCCCACAATAGAGGCCACACACACACACACCCCACCCCCACCCTGGTCTCTGGACTCCTGGTCCAGTGCTCCTGTCCCTTGGAAATCACAGGGTCCCTACGGCTGTGAGTGCTCAGGGCCAGGCAAGGCCGGACCAGAGCAGCTTCCCAGGCTAAGCCTCTCGCCGGCCCTTCCAACCCCCACGCTCCCTCAGGGACGGTCTCCACCTGACCCCGGTGGTCCGTCTCGGGCGTGGGGCTGTTTGCAACAGGCGCCTATTGTCTGCTGGCCTGAGTGCACCTGTAGTGCCTTGTCCCAGCCCGGTGAGTCAGCTCTTGGCAGGCCGCGGAGCAGCCACTCCACATCATCTTAAGCCTGAAAGAGAACCTTTCTCTTCGTTTTCTCCTCCTTCCTCCCTCTGCTCTCCATGAAGTGGTCATCTCCGCAGGGCAGCAGGGAATAGTATTCTCTGCCAAGATTTCTTCAGTCTCCTGGGCCAGGAGACAGGGTGGGGCCTCGGAAACAAAGAGAAGGCAGCCTACGGCTGGCCAAAGCCCCTGAGTTGCTTTAGGGCACTGTTTGTGCCCCCAAACTCCCTGCCTCCAGTGGGGCCACCAGAGTCGGGGCAACTGCAACAACATTCTACTTGTCCAGAGCCCACGTACTTGATGACCTCTACCATTCAGACTGAGGTCTGAAGTCAAGGCTTCTGAACAGACTAAAGATGTTCCTGACAGTTGTCGGACTAGAGTCTGGCAATTAAGCTTTAGAGTTTCACTCATTGGTTTTTTCCCCTACCTGAGTCAGAGCCTATCTGCTCTTACCTTACACATGATTCTAGTATGCATGGTTATCTAATTGGTGTATGTAGTAAAAGAATAAAATCAGAATGGGGGGAAGGCCATTAAAGATATTCTCACTGATAGCAAAAGGTATCAAGTGGCAAAGACATAAACAATAAAAAGTAGACCCAAGAACAGAAAACTAAAGCAATCTTGAGTTATTCAGAGTAGGAGCAAAGAAAATGACATATCCCAATTCCTAGGGGCATCGCTATGTTTTGACTACAGTAGGAGATATTCTTAACAAGGACCCTGAGGCTTCAGTGGAAAATTGGATTATGGTCAATCTCTGTTTAAGAAGGTTTCAGACTGCGTGATACATTTTTTACAAGGACTTTCAAAGAACATGATTTCATATTTCTTTATATTTTTGACATTTAAGGAATTAAGTAAATAAGATTTAATAATAGCAGCCTAAGTGATTTAGACCAATATCCTACTGAGGACAGCTAGAACAGCTGGACAAAATATTTTAAAAATCTGCTTGAAGCATTGAGGAGCTAACAAGATAGGAAGAATTTCTGGGCCATGATTAGAGACCCAGAGGAGAAAGAGTGGCATTTAGGGCCATTTTCCCCTGAAGGGAGTTTGCCCATGCAGGAGGGGTCAGCTCAGAGTCCAAGAAGCTGAACAACAATTCTGATGGCCCTGTGGGACTCAGAGGACAAGAAGTGGAGTCCCAGGCTTACCAAAAAGTTGGACTTGGTGAGCCCTCTGTCTTTGGGCAGGCATCCCAAAAGGGCTATACCCCAGGAGTTAAGGGTAACAGCTCAGTTTCCAACATAGGCCTTAAAATTGAAGTAGGTAACCATAGTATTAGTGCCCCAGGTAGCTGGCAGACACAAATGTAAATCCTTTCTGAGGAAGATAACATCATTCTAGGGTTCAGGTTTTTTCTACAAAGAAGTCTGTAAATACAATGTCCAACACATAATTGAAAATACCCACACAGGAGGAGTCGGAAAACATAATTTCCAAACACCAGAACAGCAGACAATAAAAACAGACCCATAAAAGCTACACATATTAGAGTCATCAGCAAAGATTTGAAGTAACTGCTTGTTATGTTCTAGGAGATTGTTGTGGTTATTACTGCTACATCACAAAGTACACGAGAAGTTAGTGGTATAAACAACTTTGTTGTGTCGTGATTTTGCAGGTCAGGAATTCAGAAAGGGCTCAGCTGGGCAGTTCTCACTTGGGGTCTCTCACACAGTTGCTGTCAGATGTCAGCTAGGGCTGGACATCCAAGGCAGCTTGCTCACATGGCTAGCAGTTGGTGCTGGACACCGACTGGGACCCTGGCTCGTGTTGTTGACCCAAGCACCTATGCATGGCTCCTCCAGCATGACAGTCTCAGGGTAGCTAGATGTCTTACACAGTAGTTGGCTTCCTCCAGAGTGAGAGTCCCAAAGGAGGCAGAAGATGCAGGGTCTTCTCTGACCTAACCTCAGATGTCATTCAGCATCACTTCCGCAAAATTCTATTGAGCACAAAGAAGTGACTAGCTCCAGCCCAGATTCAAGGGGAGGAAACACAGACCTCCCTCCACTACCTCTCAATGAGAGGAGTGTTAAACATGTGCAGTCAAATTTTAAGACTTCCACAGATGAAAGAGTTAGCTTCTATTGTTGAGAAAATTCCAACAGATTGATGACCTCTTCCAAACAATGAGCTATTCTAGACTTTACCCAAATGAACTGTGTATCATCTCCCAGGAGGATCTCAAAAGCTTGTCTGGGCCACATCACATGAACATCTTCACAACAGAACACACTGCTGGAGATGGTGTTGGGGGCGTCTCAGTTCCACTGCCACACTCACAATGACTCGCCTTATCCTCAACCCTCCTGAAGCCTCTGTTTTCCCCATAGAGGTGACAAGGAAACTCCTCAGAAAGCCGAAGATCTTAAAAACATGCTGTGGCAAAATTAGAAATGATCTCAAGTGATATATATCTATCCTGAGGCTTCCGGAGCCCGGCTGATCCTTAAGATGCCTGCTAAGATGGAAGATTCTCAGACTGGGAGGAGATATTCGCAACTTCAGAACTTGCCTGGGGTTAAATACTAAAATAGTCAGGGAACTCCTGCTAACCAGTAAGAAAAAAGACAAGAAATCCAAGAGAAAAAAATAAGCCAAAAAAAAAAAAAAAAGTAAAGAGGCATGCCACGGGAGAGGAAATGCAAAGGCCAGGTATGTGAAGGCCTTTCATATATGACAAATTGACTAACCATCGGAAAGATGCATACTTCAAACAACAGCACCCCTCTGCACACCCAACTGAGTGGCACAAATTAGAAAGGTGAATTCTACTCGATGTGGGGAGATGAGACCTTGTGTCCTACAGGAGAGAGGATAAACGAATCCATCCATTCTAAGAGCAGCAATCTGGCTGTATTTAGTGAAGCAAAGTATGCATCACCCTGTATCTCAGAATCCCACAAGTGAGTATGTAGGCTGGAAAAATGATTATACAGGGAGGAGAGAGGACATGCACGGGGTGCTCATGACAGCAAAACTTGGGGTAAGTGGGGAGCTGGGGGCAGCCTAAGTGTCCACTTCTGGAGAAGTGGATCAGTCAGATGTCAAGCGGCAGTTAGAATCAAGCCCGACGCACCTCCGAGAACACATAACAACAGCAGTGTGGAAAGATAAAAGTAAGAAACAGAGGGGAATGACAGCATAACACCATTTCTATAAATGAGAAAACATGCAGAAATCACACAGCGCAGCATGCAAAGATGCGTGTTTCAAGACCTATATCAAGCACATAAAATGAGGGTCTGGAAGCCAGGGGTTGGGGACGGTGGAAAATGGGAGTGGAAACCACAGGCGAGTGAGAAAAGAAAATGAAAAGTAGCATTAAAGGGGACTTCGACCAGACCAATGACGATAGTACATTATGAACGGAGGAGTGTACTGAGTCCAGTTGTCTGCATGTGGGGCAAAAATAAATCAGTAAAGCAGCTTTCTAGACTTTAACTTCAGACATACAGCTTCAATAGGCTGGGTGTGATCCCCCAAATATGGGTCCCAGTGATTTTGTTGATGCCCTCCACAACATCCCAATGAAATGTCATCAGTGGCTGCTTGAATACATCCAATGATGTGGAGCTCATTCCGGTACTAGTTATTAGAAAGTACTTTTATTACATTACATTGTTAAATTATATAATGCATTATATATTATTCTTATTATTATATAATTCAATTCTAATGATTAGAAATGTCTTCCTGAGGCCAAAATTTGTCTCCCTATACCTTCCAAAGCATTGATCCAAGTTCAATTCTTTGAAGCAAATTAAAAATAATCAGGCCCTTCCTGGGCACTTGTTATGATGAGCACTGGGGGTTATATGTGAGTGATGAATCACTAAATTCTACTCCTGAAACCAAAATGAACAAACAAACAAACATAGGGTGCATGTAAAAAAAAAAAATCAGGCCCCTCCTGCTTTCACATGCCAGTCCTTCAATGCCCCTCGATCTCTTTGGCATCTCCATGTTCGTCAAGTTTCCCTCCCTCCACCCACCTCTCCTCTAGCCAAGTTGTCCCCTCAGGTCCAATCTAGCTCCCAGGGTTTCTCCTCAAACATGGCTCCCTCAGCGAGGCCCCACATTCTGGGTACAGCCTGATCAGCACGGAGTATAGCAGCACATACACTTCCTTCAGCCAGGGTCCTATGCTCCTGTTAATATAACCCCGGATTATAGGGTTTTTGTTTGCTGTTGTTGTTGTTGTTTAAGCAATTTTTAGTGAGTTTATGGTCAGCCAAACTTCCAGGTCTTTTTCAATAGAATTTCTCTATCCATACCCTCCCCCCGCACCCACACACACCAATAGGGCACAAAATAAAAGCACAAAAGATAGACAGTGTAAAGCAAGACCTTAGCTGCCTCCTTGGTTTCTCATGTGTCCTCTGGAGGTGGTCTGTGCATATACAAATATACACACACATCTTTGATTATACAAAGAGAAGCATAGTCTACACTGTCTGTACTCTGTCATGCACCTTGTTTTTTACTTAACCAGGTGTGTTGGGGAATCTTTCTTATTAGTAACTTATAACCCCTTGCCTCATTCTCTGCATCACACCTGTGGCCTTCCATTACATGGACCTATGCAAAGTATTTAACTGATCCCGTGCTGGGGGACAGGGACACTCTTCCCGGTCCTTTGCAGCATCAACACCATCCTGCCGGGACTACCTTTGCACATAAGCCATTCCCCACGTGTGCTAGCTTCTCTGCGGGCTCAATACCCGTGTGCCTTTTCACTCGGGTTTTGTCTCCATCCTGGAGCTGGCCTTTGTCGTTTCTGCCCACTGCTGATCTCTCTTATTGGCTCTGCCCGTCGTTCCACACGCTGTCAGGGACACTGAATCCTCATTGTGCCGCTGAGCCTGTGTGTCTCAGTGGAGGGGCATCTGCAAGCAGGGGGACCCTGCCACGCAGGCCTCCATTCGAGCCATTGATAAAAATGTTCAGGGCGATGGGGCCAAGGAGGAGGGCCCTGGGACAAGCCCTAGAGAATTCCAGGTGTCCATTCATCAGCTGTCACCAGAGGCGTGTCCCTGCTGTTGTCATGGGAGCCAGCCTTGCCAGAGTATCCCAACAGGCTCTGCCACTCTGCGGGCGGAAACCCAGCACCCCCGCCTCCGGCAGCCCTGCATCCTTGTGGGAAAGAGAGCTGGGGCTGCTTCATGTCGTATCGTTTGATCCCAGAAGAGCTGACTGGAAGGTCTGGAGAGGAGAGGCCTGACCTTCGTGGTCAGCCGAGCTGGGACCCTGAGCTGCCTGTTTCTAGCAGTGTGGCTTTGGGCAAATTACTTAACCTCCAGAAGTCTGTGTTTTCACCCGGCAACTGGTGGTAACAAAACCCACTTCTCCGTGTTGTGAGGATGCATGAAATCACTTGTCTACACTAGGGCTTCTATTGCTATCTGTTCTGTCTGTCCCGTCAGTCTGTCTGTCTTCCTTATCCATGAATTCGCGGGCCAAATAATCAACTCCCAGGTATTCGGTGGGGATTGGCTTCGAACTCAGAAGTCTGTCATTTCCCAAATGGACCCTTCCCACTTTTTCAAAATCAGCCCAGCTCTGGTGCTCCGCCCTCCCTGCAGAGCTGAGACTGTGCTCTGGGGCGGGTCTTTCAGCTCCGCACACAAAACGCCCTCTGGCCCCAGACTTCACCACCACAAACAGGGCCAGCTCCATCCTAACCTCCCTTCTCTTTGCTTGGACTGACCCTACCCCCTCTTCCGGTGGGTCCCCCTAGCAGCGAGAGCTGGACCGATTTCTCGCTGCAACAGAGCTAAAAGAAGGAATGCCATCCTAGCGCTTTATCCCTGAGATCTCGGCTCCTCCTGCCAGGGTGGCCTCCCTCTCTGCACTGTGAGCCGTGCACTGCTATTTGGCCAAGAGCTCATCTGACCGGAGTTTGAAAATGGATTTTCAAAATGGAGTTTGTTTGAACACTGTGTCCACCGCGGTGCCACCTGGGGTGCCCATCCGACCCCACCCCCACCCCCCAGGGCCCGGCTGTGATGGTCTGCGAAGGACTCCACTTCCCAAACTTGCATCCGTCCCAACTCTCGCTGCCGTCCCAAGTGTAAAGCCATGGGTTCTTTCCTTCCCCGGAGTCCAGGATGCCCAGTCGGGGGCCCACTGCCTTGGGCTCACTGCTGAGCGTACATTCACAGTGATGAGGCCACTGTCATGTCCAGCTGATGCTCCCATGAGCAAGGATTCCATTCGCCTCCACCACATTGATTCAACGATCAAGTGTTAGGGGCCCGTTGTGGGCCGGGCCCTGCCCTAGGCACTGGCGACAGAGAGGAACATGCTCCAGCCCTTGACCTGGAGGAGCCAGGTGGAGACCTGGTCACCCCTGGCCTCCGCGCTGGGTTGGGGATCAGGCTGCCGCACCAGCCGAGGCCAGGGGCTGGCCACTTCCATAGGTTTTCTCTCCGCCTGGAATCGTCCTCCCATCCCTCCCATCCCTCCCATCCCTCTGGGTTCGGAGACCCGCCTTTGTCTGATGGGGCGACATGAGTATGTGTTCCCCAAGGCATCACTTCTACTCTCAAACATCTTCAAGGGAGGTAGGAGCTGCTAGGCAGAGCCAGGACACAAACCCGGGTCCTTAGGCCACCCAGCCCAGGTTCTGTTGTTCCATAAGCAGCTTCCACCCCGCTCTACTTCCCCAACCCTTGCCCACTTCTGTCCTGCTGTTGCCTGGAAGGGACATGGGGAGGAAGAGCTAGCCTGGAATCGGTCCTGTGCTAAGTGGACTCAGACCCAAGTCCTGCTCCCCCAGTGCTTGTCTCGACGCCTGGGGGGTTAGAAATGTGCATGAATGGCTGTCAGTCAAGGGGAAGGTGAGCTGTGCCTAGGTGAGAGGTGTGGTTCCTGGACATTCAAGTTCAGAGGAGAGTGGCCCCCCAGCTGTGAGAGGAGGTGCAATTGTGCGTGACCCCCATTTGCAGAGCGCTTTGCTACTTGGCAGCTTTCCTGCACCTTGTCCCCTTACCTGCTGGGAGCAGGACAGGCAGTGTCCCTGGCTCAGAGAGGACAGCTTTCAGCCTCCTCCGCCAGGGCAGGAGGCCTGGGCTCTGCCAGGCTCCGTGGGGCCTTCCTCTGTACCTGTGGGTCCCCCAGGTCTGTTCTCTGCCTGCAGGAAACCCATTTGCAGGCCAGGCAGGGAGGCTGGCCCTGCTTACAGCACCTCTCCCCAGCGGACACAGCTGGCCCAGAGGGGAAGGGTGAGCAGCAAGGGCCCAGCAGATCGAAGAAGCAGCAGCACATTCTAGGGGTGGTCCGAGCCTGGCCAGGGATGGGAGGGGCCCCTCGGGCCCGGCTCTCCCAGCTCCTGTGCCCCTCAACCCCAGCAGCCCAGCCTTTCCTCTGAAGGGCAGGGCTGAAGTTTGACATACTCAGCTTGGGTCTCACAGGAGATGGGGGTACCTTGAGCTGAACCCCTCTGCTTGGCCACTCCAGGTCAGTGGCAGAAGGGGGCAGTTCTTTTGGCTTCCTGCCCCCCCCATCCAGGAAGGGTGCCCGGAAGAGCCCCCAGACAAGTCCCTTGACCTCTTAGAGTCCCAGTCCCTTTGACTGGCACGCGGAGGCCCCTGGAGCTAAATGAGATAATGCAGGTGTTTAGGACAGAGCTGGGCCCGGGCTTGGTGCCTGATAAAGGTGAGCTGCTGCTTGGTTGTCATGAGTATTATTACTTGGCTCTAGGCCGCTCCCCACCACTGCCTGAGCTTGGGGTCATTTGGTGGAGGTCCACAAGGCCACTACCCTGTGTGGGGTGTACAGCAGCTCCCCATAAGGGGTGACCCCTCTGATGGGCCAGAAAGGAAAGAGAAGGACCTCAGACAAGATGCTGGAGTTCAGCCTCCGGAGGTGCTGAGTGTCTGAGATGCGTGTATACTGCGGTGGCCGCGGCGGGGGCTCTAGGGGGGTAAGGTTGCTCCACCACAGAAATGCCCAGGAGCCAGCAGAGACACCCTGCAGGAGATCCCAAGGGGAAAGGGGTAGGTGAGGCCTTGGTCATACATCTCAGAGGCCTGGTTCTCTCTGAGGGTATTGCCCTCAGCATTTGAAACACTCCAGCTGGGTCTCTGCTGCTATGGGGAATGAAGGGACAGGGCCTGTGTCCATCATGCATTCATTCTCTCCTTCCTTCCTTCCTTCCTTCCTTCCTTCCTTCCTTCCTTCTTTCCTTCCTGCCTGCCTGCCTTCCACTAGGTTGTGTTGAGCACCTTTTGTAAGTCCAGGCACTGAGGATGCAGGATCAATAAGGCACCCCTGCCCTCAGGTCACTCTTGACACTTCCTGGAGCAGACCCTACCCCTCTCCCCAAGACCAGCGTAGATGGCTCCAGAAACTGGTGAGAGACCGCAGGGGCAGAGCCTCAAGACCCAGCTGCCCCTCTCAGTCAGGAGTGTATTTCCAGTACCAATCTTGAAGTTCTGGGGCTCATCTTTATTAAAGCAGGTGGCATTTCCTTTCCAACCCACTGCCCATCAGGGAAAAGAGGTGCCCTTGTTCCTTCTCTGCATCCATGTTTGCTCTGTGGCCAAAGTCCTGACAATGGCCTGCCAGCCCCTACAGGATCTGGTCCCTCCTACCCCTCTGACCTCATTTGCCACTACTTTCCCTCTCACTGATTTCATGCTGGCCCCATTGCTGTTCTCAAACAAGCCAACTCCATGACTGCCCCAGGGCCTTTGCACTAGCTATTCCCTCCCTCTCATGGGATGCTTCCCCCTCATTATGAATGTGGTTTCACCTTTCTGCTCTTTACTCAGCTATCATCTTCTCCTCGTGGCCTTCCTGATCTATGAACATTGCATCACCCCTTTACCCACCTACACTCCCATCCCTCAACCCCTCCTTATTTTTCTCCAGAGCACTTATCATCACCCTCTAATATACTCATTTTGCTGACTGTTTTCACTCTCCACTAGAATGCCAAATCCATGTGGTCAGCGACCATGGTCAGTTTTGCTCACTGCTGTTCCCCTTGGGACTCAAACAGGGCCTACACAGGGAAAGGGAGGGAACACCAAGAGAGCTACATGCCCCAAGGAGACCTCAGCACGGATGGCGGGGCAAGAGGCCAGTAAGTCTTACTGGGGGCTGACCTGCAGCTGGGAGCACATGAGAGGAAGGGCTGCTAGGCAAAGTGCTCGGAGAAGCGCCATTGGGGCCATGCCCCTTGTCCCCTCAGTGCCGCCTCATTCTGGCTGCAGTTTGACGTGTTTGCGTCAGGGGCTAAGAAAAAGCATTTCCACAAACTGAATTCAAACCTTGTCTCCAAAGGAAGCCTGCCGTGCTTGTTAATGCCACCTGCCCTGTGGCTGGTTTTCACCCCAGCACGCTTCTCCCACCCCAGCCATTTCACCGTGACTCCAAGTGAAGCAAAAAGGAATGGAGTGAGGAGGAAAGAAGTTGCCCTATCTGGGTACCTACCCAGGTATGCCAGGCATGTGTCATGTACTTTCCCTTCATAGCCGCCCCATTTTACAGGTGAAGAAACCGAGGCCCGGAGAGATTATATAACCTGCCTAGAGTCACAGAACTAGTAGGTAAGGGAGCAGAATTCACACCCAGGGCTCTGATCCCTGGCATTACACCTTAGCCTGGGGACAGTGGGAAGGACTCCATAGGCCCAGCTGAAGGGGTGTAGAGTTTGTGATTCCTGCAGAGGGGTCTCTGAGGGGCAGCACTGGGTGTCGGCGTGGGCTGAAGAGTCCCGGACCCCCATGTATGCTGCCAACACTCCAGCTCCAGCCACAGGTGAATCCCTGCCCCACCCCCACCCCGGGTAGGCAGGGGGAGCTCCCCAAGACCATCTCAGGGGTCAGGGACGGCTTGTCTCCGCTCCTGCTGGCTGCCAGCTCCCTCTGCTGGACCCAGCCCTGAGGACGAGCTCAGACACAGGGACGCCGCTGTCTGTCCGCACTTGGGCTCTGGCAGCCCCTCCCTACTACACATGGGCAGTCACAAGCAGGGCACCTGCTGCGTCCTCCCGGGGTCTGGGGAAGGGATTCTCCAAAGGATCTGTTCTGGGTGACCTGGGAGCTTTGCACAGGAGGAGAGAATGGGGGGGGGCAGTTTCCACCTGCTGGCACCACCATGCTCCACTCGGACACGGCAGCTGTGTCTGCAGACAGGGGCTCTGTCCTCTCTCACACGGGGAGCTGCCTGCGGGCAAGGGCTGCTGCTCACCCAGGATATAAGCCCAGCTTAGCCCCCCAGGTGCCCTGGGACAGCCTCTCTGCAGCCTGGCCATGCCCAGCCCCCAGACACCTGTCCCTGCCACTCTCATTCCCTGGGCTCCCTCTCCCCACTGTCAGATCTGAGCTGACACTAGGCAGGGCTGGCAAGTGCCACCCTGACCTCAGCAGCCCCAGAGGTGGTGCAGCGAGAGCCTAAGAGCTGTGCCAGGGATGGGACGTGACTGCCCCCCTGAACTCAGCTGCAGGCTCGGCCATGAGGAAAGCGATACCTTAGGGAGGCGGAGTGACCAGTGACATCAGCGTATGTGACTGTCATCCCAGTTTTCCCCTCTGCCCTCCACCCCTCCTATCCACAGTGCCTGCCGAGCACACTGACCTTCAGCTCATGGACACAGGCCTCTCTGCACGCCCACCCCAAGGACAGGGGCAGTACCAGTAGGAAGGGGATTGCTCTCTGACTCCTTGTCTTCTAGTGAGTACCCAGGGGACTGAGGAGGCCACAGGCGCCAGCCCTCTCCAGCCTGGGCTTCTTGGGGCAAGAGCTAGCTGCTTCCTGGGTGACCCTCCCTGCTGGCAGCCCTGCCCTGAGGGAATTGATCGTTCTCTCGGCTCTGTGAGATCTTCCTCCCGAGTGCCTGGCAGGCTACCGGTGACTGGAAGCCAGAGTAGAGGGCACCTGGCTCCCCACCCCAAGCCTGCTGACAGGGCAGCCAGGCCTGCATCCCTGTGGGAACAAAGGCCCAGCCAGGATGGCCAGAGCCAGCTGTCCCAGGGAGGCAAGTTCAACCACCTTGGATGACCACCACTTGCCCCTGAGGAGCCTCCTGGAGAATCGTGTTGCAACAGCTCTTCTCATGTGCCCCCTAGACCCCAACCCAAGGGATGCCAGTCCAGAGCTCAGTGTCCAGACATAGCTCCCAGCCAGGGCAGACCAGTCAGAGATGCCCAAATCTAGATTGACAGTTGCCAAACATGTTTGGTTGTGCACCCTTATCAGAAAATATGATGTGCACAAGCACTCAGTATAGATGTATTTCTTTAAAATTCTGTTCACTGGGATGCCTGGGTGGCTCAGTCGTTAAGTGTCTGCCTTCAGCTCAGGTCATGATCTCAGGGTCCTAGGATCGAGTCCTGCGTCGGGCTCCCTGCTCAGCAGGGAGCCTGCTCCTCCCTCTCCCTCTGCCTGCTGCTTATGTTCCTGCTCTCCCTATCTCTCTCTCTGTCAAATAAATAAACAAAATCTTAAAAAAATAAAATAAAATTCTGTACACTGAGGCCAACATCGCAGCCTTAGCCTGAGCTATAATATGATTTGGAGCAAGTCACAAATCAAGGGAACAGCAAAACATTTAAAAGGGATATCCAGGAACAAGAAAGCCATAGTGAGTCTTGATAAGCTCCCACATATCCCTGGGGGTGTGGAAGGCTGTGTGCACACTAAGAGGCAGCCAGAGAGGCCCTTAGCTATCTACTGATCCCTGGCTAAGCACATAGAAAGTAAAAGTTGGGACAGATTTGTAAACTGCCTGAATCTTGAATGTGTTTCCCAACCCACACACAGATGCATTGGCAGAGGATAGAAGCCTAACTGGATCAAGGTATTTAAGCACACTTTCTGTCATTGGCATAACACTAAGCTATGCTGATCCAGGGCAATTTCTAGGACATCAGGCTTAAAAATAAAAAGAGGATTTTAAGAAATAAACTGAGCAGAGACACCAGCAGCCTCACACTGTGAGGAAGACAGACTCCGTAGAATTAGTCTAGACAAGTCACTAAACAAACAAACAGCAAACTCAGGAACAACAACCCTGGTGTTTGTCATGGCGAATCAGAATTCAGAGTTGCCACAATGTATTATCAAAAATGTCCAGTTTTCAACCAAAAATTACAAGACATTCAAAGAAACAGGAAGGTGTGATCCATTCAGAGGGGGAAAAAGCAGTCAGTAGAAACTGCCTCTGAGGTGGTCCACGTGTTGCACTTAGCAAACAAAGACTTCAAAGAAGCTATTTTAAATGTCTTCAAAAAACTTAAGAAAACCATGTATAAAAGAATTAATGAAAGACTCATCATATAGGGAATATCAGTAGAGATAGAAACTATATATATATCATATGATATATATAAAAATATGTATGATATATATGATTTATATATATATACATATATATATATAAAATACTATTTTTAAAGAACCAAATGGAAATTCTGTAGTTGAAAAGTACAATAACTGAAATGAATAATTCACTAGAAGGGTTCAACAGCATCTTTGAGCTGGAAGAATAAAGAATCAGCAAACTTGAAGATAGATCAATTGAGATTATCCAATCTAAAGAACAAAAAGAAAAGAAAGAATGATGAAAAAATGAACAGAGTTTCAAATACCTGTAGAATATCATCAAACATATCAATATACACTTAATAGGATTTCTAAAAAAAGAAGAAAGAAAGAGCCAGAAAAATATATTTGAAGATACAATGGTCCAAAAGTTTCCAAATTTGATGAAAAAGATTTACACATACAAATAAAGTCCAGGGGTGCCTGGGTGGCTCAGACAGTTAAGTGTCTGCCTTCGGCTCAGGTCATGATCCCGGGGTCCTGGGATTGAGCCCCACATTGGGTTCCCTGCTCAGCGGGGAGCCTGCTTCTCCCTCTCCCTCTGCCTGCCGCTCCCCCTGCTTGTACTCTCTCTCTTTCTAATAAAAAAATTTTTTAAATCTTAAAAAAAAAACAAAAACAAAAACAAATAAAGTCCAGATAGGAGAAACAGAAAAATATCCATAGACATTATAGTAAAACTGTTGAAAGACAGAGACAAAGAAAATCTTGAAAGTAGCAGGAGAAAAGTGATGCATCATATAAGGGAAGCACAATAAAATTAACAGCTGATTTCACATCAGAAACAATGGAGGCCAGAAAGAGTGGGGTGGCATAATCAAAATGCTGAAAGAAAACAAAAAAGTCAAACTAGAAATCTTTACCCAATAAAAGTATGCTTCAGAAATGAAGGTGAACTGAAGACACTCCCAGATAAAGAGTGAGAACTTGTTGCTAACAAGCATGCCTCATAAAAAATATGAAAAGAAGTCCTTCAGGGTGAAAGGAAATGATACTAGACAGTAACTCGAACCCATATGAAGAAGTAAAGAGCACCAAAAAAGGTAACTGTGTAGATAAATATAAATGATACTACAAATATATTTTTCTATTTTCTTCTTTTAACTGATTTAAAAGACAATTGCATAAAATAATAATTATAAAGCTGTATTGTTGGGCTTATACATACAAAAAAATTATATATAACTAATACATAATAGTACAAAGAGAGGGAGGGAACAGAGATATATTGGAGCAAAGAAAGGACACCAGATGGTAACTTGAATCCACAGCAGAAAATGAAGAACACCAGAAATGATAAATATGTGGGTTGATATAAGAGATTCTCTAAATATGTTTTTTCTCCTTTCTTCTCTTAAAATTTTAAAAAGACAGAAGATAGTATAAAGCAATAATTATAATACTATTATTGGATTTATAACATACATGGATATAATATACATGACAATATTAGCACAAAGGGTGAGGAAAGAAATGAAATTACATGGAGCAAAGTCTTGATAATTTATAGAACTGAATTAGTATTAATCTGAAGTAGACTGTGATAAATTACATACTATAATCCCTAGAACAACAATTAAGATAATAACTCAAAAATATAATAAAGGAATGACAACAAAGGAAATAAAAGGTACATAAGAAAAAATCTGTATTTAACACAAAAGAAGGCAGTAAAGGAAAAACAGAAAACAAAAAAAAATAACATGAAACATATAGGAAAAATAGCAAAATTGCAGTGATAAACTATATCAATAATTACACTAAATGTAAATAAAACATTCAGGTTAAATGTGATGATGTAAACATTATCAGACTGGATTAATAAAACAAGATCCAATTATATGCTGCCTACCAGAAACATTTCTGATCTAAAGACACAAATAGGTTGAAAGCAAAAGAATGGAAAAATATATGCCATGAAAACAATAACCATAAGAGAAATAGAATGTCAGGTAAAACAGACTTGAAGACAAAAAATGATACTAGAGACAGAGACAGTTTATAATGATAAAACGGTCAATCCATCAGAATGATAAAGTAATGAACACATATGCACCTAACAACAGAGCCCCAAAATATACAAAACAAAAACTGGCAGAATGGAAGAGAGAAATAGAAAATTCACCAATAAGAGTTGGAGGTTTGAACACTCCAATTTCAATAATGTATAGAACAACCAGACAGGAAATCAGCAAGGATATCTGAGATTTGAACAACACTATCAAACAATTTAATCTACCATGTATAGAACATCCCACCCAACAATAGCAGGAATACACATTCTTTTCAACTGCACTGAAAATATTCGCCAGGATAGACCATATGCTAGATTATAAAAGAAGTCTCAATAAACTGAAAAGGATTAAAATCATACAAATAATGTTCTCCTAACACAACAGAATTAAATTCGAAATCAACAACAGAGGAAAATTTGGGAAATCACCAAATATTTAAGAATTAAACAACCCATTTCTAAATAACTTGTAGGTCAAAAAGAAATCACAAGGCAAAGGTAAAAGTATTTGAATTGAATGACCACACACAACATAGCAAAATTTATAGAATGCCATTAAAACGGTACTTAGCAGAAAATTTATAGCTTTAAAAACTTGCATTAGAAAAAGAACATGCCAAATCAAAAACCTAAATGTCCAAGTGAGAAATTAGAAAAAGAAGAGCAAACTAAACCCAAAGCAATAAAAAATAAGGAAATAATAAAGATTAGAGTAGAAATCAATGAAACAGAAACCAGAACAATAAGGGGAAAAAAAAAAAAGCAATGAAACTAAAATGTAAAGATTAACAAAATTGACAAGCATTTAAATAGACATACCAAGAGAAAAAAATACGAATTACTAAAATCAAAATGAAAGAGGGAATATCACTGCCAACCTCACTGAAATTAAAAGATGATAAAGGAATACTATGAACTACTTTATGCCAACAAATGAGAGCACTTAGATGATTAACATCATTGGTTATTAGAGAAATGTAAATTAAAACCACAATGAGATACCACCTCAGACCCATTAGGATGGCTACAATCAAAAAGACAATAACAGGGGTGCCTGGGTGGCTCAGTCTGTTAAGCGTCTGCTCAGGTCATGATCCCACGGTCCTGGGATCGAGCCCCACATCGGGCTCCCTGCTCAGTGGTGAGCCTGCTTCTTCCTCTCCCTTCTGTTTGTGCTCTCTCAAGTAAACAAAATCTTAAAAAAAAAAAAAAGACAGTAACAAGTGTCGACGAAGATGCGGAGAAATTGGAACCCTCATACATTGTTGGCAGGAATGTAAAATGATGCAACCACTTTGGAAAACATTTTGGCAGTCTCTTAAAAAGTCAAACGTAAATCTGCCAGATGATGCAGCAATTCTCCTAGGTATATACCCAAGAGAAACGAAAACTTCTGTCCGAACAAAACCCACGAATGTTTATAGCAGTTTTATTCATAACAGCCAAAAAGCAGAAACCATTCAAATGATGAAATGCTGGTGAATGGATGGATGAAATGTAGTGTATTCACACAACAGAATACTATTCTGAAGCGTGAATACTATTCTGAAGGAATGAAATACTGATATGTATTAAAACATGAATCTCAGAAACGTCATGCCAAGTTGAGCAAACTAGACACAAACTACCACACGTTGTATTGAGTCCATGTGTATGAAATGTCCAGGACACGTAAATCTGTAAAGACAGAAAGTAGAGTAAAGGCAGCCTGGGAATTGACTACAGATGAGCAGGAAGGTGATGGAAATGGTCTGAAATTGGATTACGGTGATGATTGCACAACTACATTTGTTTACTAAAAGTCACTGAATTGTACATTTAAAAGAGGTGAATTTGTGGTATGTAAGTCATACTCAATAGAGACCTTTTAAAATTATATACATGTACTGCAAGTAAAATACACATTCACTAAAAAAAAAAAAAACAGAAATTTTAAAGGATGAGATCAAATAAATATAACTTAATTTCTAGTAATTTCTTCCTGAACCCTTTCAACTCCGGAGACCACTATACTCAATTACAAGGAGAAGCAGGTGGTCCAATGGTTAGAGATGTGGACCTGGAGCCAGGCTGCCTGGGTTTAAATCTCAGCTCTGCTACCTACCAGCTGAATAAACTTGGGAAGCAATGTAAGCTCTCTGGGGCTCCCTCTCTTTGTTTGTAAAATGGGGATGATGAGAATAATAATTAAGCAGATGTCCAGGGGCTCTTGGGAGGGAGCCGTGGGGAGCGGCCACTCCCAACCCATCCCTGCAGGTAACACTAGACGCAGGTCCATTGCCATTTAGAAGTCTTCCTCATTCCCAACTCCTAGGCAAGGCAGGCTCACCAAACTAACCCACAAAGCACCCGCTGTGTGCTTAGCACCAAGCACTCAGGTTGGAAAGATAGTGCTCCCCCACTCCAGACACATACAATATGCAGACTGCATCATAGGTTTACAGAGTCTAATGAGAACTTACCTTTATTGTGTGGATAGGGAAACTGAGGTCTAGAGAGAAGACACTAACTCCAGAACACTGGGAGGACTGGAGGTTCCCACGGCTGGAAAGAACTTTGAAAAGGAAATGTCAAAGGTGCAATGGCATTCTGAGCAGCGCAGGGAAGAGAGAGGGAGTGAGCTGAGGGGAGAGGGTTCTGCACAGAGCAGGGTGTGGATGTGGAGATGGGGAAGCAGCAACCTGTTGCACTGCCCAGAGCCGCTGGTGACCCACCAGCTCCAGCGGGGCAGAGAACGCAGGCGAAGGGCAGGCGCCCCGGAACTCCAGAAGATCTTGTCTGGTCCGTGCACTCACCTGCTCACCCCAGGGCGCGCCCTGGGCCTGAGCTCCATCCCCTGTGTCTCCGCTGACCTCTTCAAATCCCTGCTGGCCCCAAGAGACGGTCCAGCTCCAAGTTCAATGACCCCGGATTGGAGCTGTTCCTGGGCTGCTTGGGCAGACCTGACTACCCCAGCTCAGGTCCTACCTGAGCCGTGGGGCGGGGCGGTGGGGAGGGGGCAGAGTCGCCTGCCTTGCAAGCCTGGAGACAGTTGCAGCTGCGTGGACTCTGGTCTGGCACCCCGACCCTGCACAGAACTGGGGAGTGGTGAGGTGCAGGGTGGGGTTCCAGCACCTGACCTCTGTCCATTCTAATTTATCTCCAGCAAGCATTCGCGGAGTAAGCTCATGATCACCCTCTAAAACTCGCTTCTACCCCAACTTGACTTCTAGCAGCCACTCCCCTGAAAATTAGGGTTCCAGCCAGAGAATTTTGGAGGCCCCCACCCCAACCTCCCTGGATGACAGCTTCTTTCTCCTTCCTTCCAGCTCTTACCAGCTAGCCCATCCTCTGTTCATTGTCCCCGTCTAACTCTCCCTCACCTCCCTCTCTTTTGGCCAGCTCACAGGCAGAACAGGGCAGAAGGATTCAGGACGCAGGGATCACCCCAGGGCTGACCTGCTTGCTCTGTGTTCGCAGTTCTGCCCTTCAGTGCGGTATCTTTGACAAGCTGTTTGACTTCTCTGTGCCTCAGTTTCTCCATCTGGGAAGTGAGGATAATAATGGTACCAATTTCTTACGGTCACTGGGAAGACTGGGGGTGGGGAGTGGCATCGCTATTACTCCCTTCCCCCACATGCCCTCCCTATCCAGCCTTCATCCTCTTCCTCTTGCACAGAGAGGTGAGACACAGATAAGTAACATTTCGGTAGAGCCACTGCCATTCTGAGACCCAAGGCCAGTCGTGGATCGGAGCCAACTTGCTCCGGCTTGGGCACTTGCAAACATCTCTTCCCAACTTCTCATTCATTGACTTCATGTTGGTAGACTGAAATCACCCGTAGTGGGAATGGTTACACCAGGGATATTGACAAATGCTACAAATAAAGACTTTGTCCCAGAAAGCCAGTGGTTAAACAGCTAGTAGCTGTTTTAACTGCCTGGGGGTCGGGTACCCGGAGCACTGGATGCTACAGTGAGCCCCTGGGAAAGAGCCAGAGGAGCCCCGGAAGAGCTGTGCGTAGAGCTAGCCTTACCTACCTCCTTCTCCCTCCCCTCCAGCCCCACGGCAGCCCTGTGCCTGGACCACTAAGGTGGCCTCCTGACGGCAGTCCCCACACCCACTCAGCTCCCTCCAATCTCCCCTCCACTAACCCAGCATGCAACAACCCCTCGAGGCCCTGTTAGGATGAAGGCAGCCCATCAGGCTCTGCAAGCTCTGGCCCCTTTCCTCCCGCTCTTCCTTTGAGTACTTCCTAGACTTCTTTGTACGGCTTGTTCCTGCCTTCGGGCACCTGTTTCCTCACCTAGGTGGCTCCTCCCAGCCTTCAGGCCCACTTCCCAGGGCAAACTCCTAATCTGCCTTCAGATCTCAGTGTTGGGGGTGGGGGGGACGTTCCCTGACCTCTCACCCCTCCCAGGGAACAATGCTTATCACCGTTTTTATCTTCTTGTGTGTACGTGATCTTCTGGAGTCTTTCTCGCTGCAGAGATGGTAAGCTTCAGGAAGGGGCTACGGTCTGGCTTGCTCAGCACCAACCTGCAACACAGGACCTCGAACATAGGTGCCCGGTAAATATTTGCCAAATGGATGAATGAAAGAATGATCCAGTGGGAACACCGACTTTGGGGAGTAAGGGACTGTTTTTAAATCCAGTGGCAGCGGGGCTCCCCTTGGAGTCCGAGCCTGAGGGCAGAGCCTGTCCCCATCTTTGAGACACTGCGTGACCTGGGAGCCCCCGCTTCCTCTTCTGTAAGATGGGCTAATAATGAGAGTCAGGTGCTTGGCATACCGCCAAGGTTGCTGTGAGATCAAATGTTCCAGTGGACTCGAGAGACTTCTCTGAACTGGCCAGCCAAGTCAGGAGGGGGCTGGGGTTTAGATTCCGGCACTGCGGCGGGATGGCTGGGTCAGGTGGGAGGATGCACTCAGTCTCCTGGAGTTTCTGTCTCCTCAGCTGTGCGCCTCAATCCCCACTTCACCATGCAGCGGGAGGGCTGATTGCTCAGCCCCGAGTCTGGGAGGGAGCAAGCCCGGAGCTCAGTGGGTGGCCACTGTGACTAGGATCTTCGACTCCAAACCCACTTTATACAGAAGCTGGGTGGAATTGCTTATGGAGAAACCAAAGAATGCTATCAGAGTATGCATTTTCCCGGTACGCTTGGACCGGGAGGACAGGTGGGAGTTTGGGGAGGGGCCTCCTGAGCATTTTTCTGTGCCAGGCACTGCACATGCAGGGAGAAGCTGGCCATCTGGGTCAGCCCTAGGTGGTTCCTTCCGCGGGAGCAGCTCAGGAAGCAGGCGAGGCTGACCACATGGGAGCCTCTGGGCAGGCCCTGGCCATAGGCAGGCAGGAGCCTGGGGCCATCAGATTGTTCGTGCAATGTGGCTGAATAGGAACGGCACAGTGGATGCCCAGAGCTCAACCTCAGACCACAGGGAAATAGGGCTTCCCACTTGGATAGGCTGTGCTGAGCATTTGTTTGGAGTTTAGAGGAGGAAGCTGCCATATTCTGAGCACCTTCTACAGGCCAGGCTCCAGCCTCGGCACTTCACACAGCATCCAAACAATCCTGCCGGGACATGCTACTAGCCCACTTTCTGAAGGAGGAAACTGAGGCTCAGAACAGTGAGGTGATTTGCCCAAGGTCACATAGCTCAAAATGTACTCAGCGAGAATTCTAATCCTAAACCAGCAACTTTCCACTGCCCCGTTCTGCCTCCCTGGGAAAAGGGGCTGGATCCTAGGGAGACCGGCCCTTGGCTATCTCCTGGGAGGGAAAGGGAGCAACAGGGCCCAGGGCCCAGGGCCCTGGACACTCTCCCCTGAGTCTCTGCCACTTTCGAGTAGAGGTGGGGACCTCTGTGTGCCTCTAGTGGAATAATATTATTAGCTCTAATTTAATGAGGGGTTATTATGTGCCAGTGAGCTTTCATTAACTCATTTAATCCTCAAAACAGCCCTGTGGCTGAGTCTCTTGATAATCCCCATATACAGATGAGAAACTGAAGCCCAAGAAAAGCTGGGCTTGATTCCTTTGGCACCTCTTCTTTCTTAGAAAAGAAAGATATATTGTTAGGGTTCTTTGGAACATCGACCCAGAGTCACATAACGACTAAGGGAAGAATGAGTTGGTTGGGAAGTCCTCCCTCCTGTCTACCCTTAGTTCCCCAGGCTGCAGCGAGAGCTTGACATTCCACAGCTTCTCTGGGCCAGGTGGCAGCCACCCCCTACCATGCAACCTCGGCCCCTCCTCTGCTGAAGGTCAGGAGAGAGGTGGTTCTCCTTTGTTCCCCAGGCCTCTGGGGAGCGTCCTAACCCCAGAGAGGCTGGTTGAGGTCATGGGTCTGTGCCCCCTCCCCAGGCCGGCCTGGCCATGCTGGCAGCCCCGTCAATCAGGTGCAGCTCACTCAGCAGCCAGCCTTTCATTTCCTAAATTAAAAGGGCTTGTGATTCCTGATTGAATTAAAGGCGGGAAGTTCAGCTCTGAGACCAGCAGGGAGATTTCAATCACAAGAGACTCGAGGCAATCAGGGTGGGCAGGAGGGAGAGGCACCGAACAGACAAGCCTGGGGGCAAGGGTAGGGATGCCCCCAGGACACCACTGCTTCTCTCCCAGGCTAGACCTAGGCAAAATATGGTGTGAGGATGGCTAATCCACAGCACCAACTTCCCATAAGCCTTTTGAGCATGTTAGTTTGAGTCAGAGAAATTTCATCCTCCCCCTTGCCCTTTGTACAGTAGACAACCTGCACCACTGCACCAGGCAGCTCTGCTTGCCCATGTATTTATTAAATACCCTCAGAAAAGTGAATTCCACAGTGCTTCTCAATTCCTATTGGCAGCAAGTTCTTTCTGCCTTATCTCCTAAACTCCATGTTGGACCATCAGGAGACAAGAAAGATGAAACCTTTTGCTTTGGAGTCATAAAGGTCAGTTACTCAGCCTGCTTTTCCTCCACCTCTAAGATGCTACAAACCCCCAGTGCCTTCCTAGAGACCTGGAGAGACAGGAGAGAGGATTGCAATGAATATCAAGAGACGCAGTCCTGGCCGTGTGCCTTGGGGAAAGCCCTTTTTCACCCTGGGACACAGTTCCCCATTTTCAATGGGAGGCATAGCCCTTATAGGGTTTGCCAGAGCTCTTGCCTCCTTGGATAGCCAGGATTAGGATGTGCCTTCTTGCGTGGGCCGGCAGTGAGCCCACCTTGTGTAACCGCCCCCCCTGCCAAGGGACAAGTCAGGAATGGTGAGGGTAGCTGTGGAAGCCCATGTCTTCCAAGGACAGCAAGAAGGACCAAACTCTACCCAGGGTAGGTGGGAGTAGGGTTCTACATCAAGATGAACTGACTTCCTGAGTGAGGGTGGTTTCTGGAAATAGATCATACAAAAGCCCTCTCCCCCTCGCGCCACCCCCACCCCCTTAGGCCCTGTGGTGTCTCCACGGGGGAAGCCTTACTTATAAGGGGTCACACGCAGCTGCCAGGACTGAGGTCAGACCTGAGGAAGGACCTACAGCATGGGATAGATAAGGCAGCGGCATGCATCATCAAAGGCGGGGTGGCATGGGGCAGGTTTAAGGAACGGGGAGGTCATGGCCCCCACCTAGGGTGGTGGCAGCGAGCTCTGAGCCTGGGATCAGAGAGCGGGGTTCTCCTCTCTTGCCTCGCTGGCTGTGAGCAGGTCCTTTCCCTCTCCTGCCGAAGGGAGGTGCCGATGCCATCCTAGCAAACAAGGCGGGCGCGGGCTGCCTGTGGCAGGGTGACAGGGGGCTGGGAGACAGTGTTGCCAGAGGCTTTTTCCTACAGATCTGAATTTTGCATACCCTTCACCAATGTGAACATGTCTTAGGTTTCGTGCCGTGGTGTAGGCTGTGCCCTTCTCTACCTGTGAGCAGACTCGCGGGCCCTTTCCGTGTAGCAGGTGCTCCTGCAAATATTTCACCCGCGTTTAACTCCTTTAATTTTCTCAATGACTATTGTTATCTCCATTTAGAGAGGAAACGGAGGCACGGAGAGATCCGGTGACCCACCCACGCTGTGCGGTAGCAGAGTATCCGGGCTCCAGAGCAGTGCTGCGCCTTAAGCTAGAGCTCTCTGTGCTCGTGGAAATGTTCTGTACCCTGCGCTGTCCCACACGGTAGCCACCAGTCCTGTGCGGTCTTCGAGCGCTTGCTGTATGGCCCACGCACCTGGGGAACTCGATTTTAATGTCACTTAATTCTAACATAAATAGCCACACGGGGCTGGTGACTGCTCTAGAGCCCAGTGCGGCGCTCAGACTCTGCTGGGCCACCGGGCAGGACAAGGGCCACCTAGCTGTGCCCCTTCACCCTCCGTCTCCTCCTCCTGGCCACTCCCAGCCCAGACTTCCAGGAAAGTTCTCTCTTTCCCCCACATTCCCCTGTGAGGGCGTCCGTGAACCACCCACGTCTGCCTCCATATTTCCTACCTGTCCCGAAGGTGTCCCAGACGTCAGGGGCAGCCCCACGCAGGGGCCGGGGCTGGGGCTGGTCCTCGGGGTCTGAATGCGCTCCCTGTGGGACCTGCCCTCTTAGTGCTGACAACCTAGAGTGACACCAGGGAGAAAGCTCTGTTTCCTCCGCAGTGACCCACGTCCACCAGGGAGACGTGTGCGGACGGCCCTCCCGCACCGGGGCCTCAAGCTGGTGGCTCAGCCCTGGGTCACACCTTCTCCTGGGGCCTGGGGTCCCTGAAAGACTGACAGTGTGTTCTGACGCACCTCCTGCTCTGCCCCTCAGGGCCCTGATATAGCACTTCCGGAGGGCGTCAGGCCCCAGGCCCCAGGGATTCTGGTCCCTCGAGGCAAGCCCACGGGGGGCGGCTCAGAAGAGATGGGATTCCTAGTGGACCTTAAAGTAGGAAAAGTCATCAGCTAGGGGGGCAGCTAGGAGGAAGGCATCTCCTGCGGAAAGAAAAGCAGGGCCAGAGGTGCAGAGGCTTTGAGGCTTGGCTGTGTGGCCATGCGGGAAAGAGGCAAGGGTTGGAGCAGAAGGCCTGCAGAGGGGGGGCGGTGGCTGGGAACACTACTTGCTGCCAGCATCTCCGTCCCCATCCCCGTCCTCGCAGTACTCCCTGCAGACCGCTCGCTTCTCCACCCACCACAGCGTCATCGCTTTGATTCTCACAGCTGCCCGGGGGCCAAGATACACCTGACACATGAGAGGAAGTGGAGGCTTCCAGAAGGGAAGGTCGCCTGACCAGACCCCACAGCTGGCAGGACGCACACCCCCGCACCTGCCCTCAGCGACGCACACCCAGCATCCTTCCTAACACTCTTGGGCTTTCTTCTGCAAGCAGCAGATCTGAAGGGAGGCCCGGCGGGCTTGTGCAGGCTGCTGAGTGGGGCAGGGGAGGATGGGTGGGAATGGGAGAGGCAGGAGGCCTGGGGCTCCAGATGGGGCGGGCGGGGGGCAGAGAAGGAATGGGAAAGAAAGAGGAATGAGCTGAGTTTCAATCCTGTTAAGTCTGAGGGGCTGTGAGATCTGGAGCTCAGGGCAAGAGGCCTGAGGTAGAAGGAAAGGTTCGGAGACCAGTGTTGACAGCTGAAGCTCTAGAGGGTTCAGGGACAGGGGAGGTGCCCTGTCATACCCTGAGGACTTCTGACCTCTCTCCAGGACCGGCAGAAGTGGGAGCCCTTCAAGGAGATGGAGGAGGAGTGGGGAGCAAAGGCTCTGAGCAGGCCAGGAAGGTAGGAGCTCGGATCTGGTGCCCAGGAGGTCCTAGCAGGGGCTGCAGAGGGCCAGGGGCCAGGGCTGGACTATGGGGTGAAGAGGACAGGAGGTCCAGCCAGAGGGGGTGAGGCATTCTCCAGGATGAGGAGAAAGCTGGCGCAGCAGTCACAGGGGTGGGGCGAGAGTGCCTTTGGGGGGCCCAGGCATGCCTACGAGCACCATGGGAGTAGTCCCCGGAGCTTCAGGTCTGCCGGCCCAGGCTCCCTCTGACGGGCGTGGCCTCTCGCCCTTCCTCCCCACACCTTCCCCAGAGCGCTCAGAAAAGTTGCTGAGCCCATTGCAGGCCCTGGGAAGGGTTTGCTGATTCACTGAGGCTCCGAGTCTAGCCGTCAGGAGGTGACAGAGCCCTAGCCCTGCCCCGGGGAAAGGGGGCATCGTAGGGCCCAGGCACAGGGTGGGGGGGCAGCCTGGAGGATGTAGGAGAGGCAGCTGCATCTCGCCATCCTTCACACACGTGCTGTGTGGGGGTAGAGGTGGGCAAGGGCCATCCTCAAGAACCAGGAAGAGACAGACAGATCCATGGCTGGATGTCCCCTGAAGCAGAGGAGCAGAGAGGGCCCAGGACAACAGTTCCCAAGGAAAGGGCACAATCCCTGCCAGCCACGGAATCAAGGAGGGCTCCAGGGAGGAGGCTGCAATTAGTGCGAGGTCCCATGGAGATGGGAGGAAAAGGATACTCCCAGCAGCAGGTGCACAAGCAGGAAAATGAGAGGCCTTGTCAGCATCTGGCAAGGGGCCTGGGTTGGCTGGCTCCTTGGGCGGGCCGGCCATGAGGTGTGGAGAGACACGAGGCCAAAGGGAAACTGGGTTCCAGGTAGAGAAAGCTTCGAGTGTCCAGTTAAAGAGTTTGGACTTTATCCCGTAGGCCATGCGGAGCTCTTGTAGCAGGACAGACGCCTCGGGAAGCGGGAAGGCAAAATGGTCCTCACTGGGAAAGGAGGGAAGGGAATGCCCACTGGGGTCTCCCCGAGGGCAGGAACACCAGCCCCACAGTCCAACTCTCTCACAAGCCAGGATGGCAAAAATAGCTGGGAATCCCTGTGGGATAAAAATAGCTGTGGGCAGGGGAGTTCACCTGCATGGACAGGTAGGAAAAGTAGGTCATGGCTGAGGGCCACCTGGGAGGTGAGCAAGAGGGAGCCGGATCTCCACTCAGAGCCAACTGCTTCTTCCCTCATCCAAGCAGACCCAGCCCTTCTGGGCAGTTCTGAGCAAGGTCTGTCAAGGGAGACAGGGCTGGAGTCAGCCCTCCCAGGCCTGCGGGCTCACAGTTACCTCCGGGGGGGGGGGGCGCTTTCCCATCTCCCACCTGTGTCCGGGCAGGTCTGGCTTTTGGGCATCTTCTGGCTCCTTGTCTTCACTTTAGGAATCCACTTCCCAGAAGAATCTAGTGCTTGGTTTCTTGGCGACATCATCTCCTCGACTCACAGAGTTCATCATTAATTTCTCTCTTTATTGCTATTGTGGATGTGTTGAGCATTTGTTAAGTTCTATGCACCGTGCCAACTTCACACTATGTGGATCTTTCTGAAATATGAGCCTGTCGCCCAAGAGCCAGGCATTTCTCTCTTGGAGCCCTTGTCCACACTCTTAAGTTGTTTCTTAATTACCATGCAGTGAAATTTCTTTTCTTTTCCTTCTAGTATACAGTTCCATGAAATGTAACTGATGTGTAGATTCGTGTAATCACTACCACAATCAGGCCATAGAATGTTTCCTCATCTCCCCAAATCCCTCATGTTATCCCTTTAGAGTTACACCCTCACCACACCCATAACCCCAGCAACCACTAATCTGTTTTCCATCACTGTAATTTTGTCTTTTCGAGACTGTCAAATAAATGGAGTCATTCCATATATAACCTTTTGACTGGCTTCTCTCATTTAGTGTAAATGCCTGAGATTCATCCAAGTTCTTGCCTCTATCAATGTTGTTCCCGTCACCGTATTCCGTTGTCTGGCCGTACGGCGCTTCATTAAACCGCTCACCCACTGAAGGACATTTGGGCTGTTTCCAGCCTTGGGCTATTACAAATAAAGCTGCCGTGAACATCCACGGACAGGGCTGCACGTGAAGAACACTTCATTTCTCTGGGGGTCTATGCCGGAGTGGGGTTGCCAGGACCTGTGGTTAGTGGATGTGTCACTTGACAAGAAACTAACAAACCATTTTTCTAAACACCTATGCCATTTTACGTTCCCGCCAGCAGCACATGAGAGACCCAGTTCCTCAGCGCTTCCGTTTGTCAATATTTTTTATTATAGTTATTCTGATGGACGTGCGGTGGTATCTCATTGAGGTTTCCGTCTGCATTTCCCTCGTGGCTGGTGATGTTGCGTATCTTCCCACGTGTTCATTTGTCATCCTTATACCCTCTTTGGTGAGGTGTCTTACAAATCCTTTGCCCATTTTTTTAATAATTGGGTGACTTGTTTTCTTGCTGTTGAATTTTTAGAGTTCTTTATATATATTTTAAGTAGAAATCCTTTGTCGGTTATGTGGTTTACAGATCCACCCCCCCACCCCCCCACCTCCCCCCACCCTGTCCATCTGTAGCTTGTCTTTTCATTCCCTTGATAGTGTCTTTGGCCGAACAAAAGGTTTTCGTTTTCATACAGTCCAACTTAGCGATTTTCTCTTTCATGGCTCATGCTTTTGGTATCATTTATAAGGTCCCTCACCTAACCCCAGGAGATTTTCACATATGTTATCCCTCGAAAAGTTTTATAGTTTCATGCTTTATATTTAGATATGATCCATTTTGAACTGATGTTTGTAATTAGGTCAAGGTTTGGTTTTTTTGCTTATGGGTGACCAATTGTTCCAACACCATTTGTTGAAAAGACTAACCTATCACCACCACCATGTCTTTGGATCTTTGCACATATTGATCACATTCGTGTGGATCAATTTCTGCACATTCCACTCTGTTTCACTGATCTATGTGTCCATCTCTTTGCCAATTTGACACTATCTTGATTATGTCATTTTATACGGTCTTAAAATTGAGTAGATTCCTCCCACTTTCTTCTTTTTCTTCTTTCAAAATTGTTTTAGCTATTCTAATTCTTTGCCCTTTCATACAATTTTAGAATCCACTCATTAATATCCCCAACCACCACCACCCAAATCCCACCAGGATTTTGATTGGCATTGTGTCAAATCTATAATTCACTTTGGGAAAATGGGTATCTTGGCTATGTTGAGTCGGATACAGTATCTTTCCATTTATGTGGGTCTTCATCGATTTCTTGCAATAGCATTTTGTAGTTTTCAGCATCCGGGTCCTGCCTCTCACACTATGGTCTTTATTTGTTCAGCTGCCACTCGCCTTTCCATTAGACTGTCAGCCCCATGAGGGCAGGGAGGGGGTCCACGTTTCACACTGCTGTGTTCAGTGAGCTCCCAGTGGCCCTCCTGGCATGTGCAGGCCCTAACTAAATATCTCTGAATGGACTACAGCACCTCTACACAGGTCATCTCATTTAATCTTCCCACAATTCCTCCAGGGTAGAGGTTATACTCCGTACTTTATGGAGGAGAAAACCAAGGTTTGGAAAGGACCTGTAGTAGGCATTATTTTAAGATGATCCTCAAGATTCCCACTCCCGGGCATACAGCCCCTGTAAAATCCCCTCCCTTGAGTATGGGCAAGACCCAGGACATCATTCCTGTGATTAGATCACATTCTATGGCAGAGATGAAGGGAGTTTGCTGATATAGTTAAGGTCCCCAGTCACTTGACTTTGAATTAATCACCCAGGAGATTTTCTTGGGTGGGCCTGACCTCATCAGCTGTACCTTTGAACCGAGAGTCTAGGGAATCTAGAGTCTAGATGGAAGATGTCAGAGAGGTTCAAAGCAGCAGACATGCTCTTCTGTTGACCTTGAGGAAGCAAACTGCCTGTGGAGAGAATCCCATAGCAGGGAACAGTGGTGACATCTGAGCTGAGGCCCTCAGTCCCACAACTACCAGGAACTTGGCAAAGGAGGGCCTCGGATGAGATCATAGCCCCAACCAACACCTTGATTTCAGCCTAGTGAGACCTGGAGCAGAGAATCTAGTTATGCTGTGCCCCAACTATGACCTACAAAAACTGGGAGGTAAAAAGTGGGTGTGGTGTTAAGTTTGAGGTAATTTGTTATACAGCGCTAGAAAACTAATACAGGGTCCTTTCTCCGACCTGGGACCCATGGGCCCCTAGACGGCCAAACTCCTGCTCCTTACCACTCCAGCATATCCTAATGCCTTCTTCTTTTGGGGGGCACAGAGGCCCTCCCAGCTCATGCCTTTTGCTTTGTTTTGCTTTGTTCTTCTGTTTGGACCTCAGGCTTACAGCCTCCGTGGTCCACGATGCTCCCCAATGATCTGTGCACAGCCCACTTTGATTTATGTTGGTTAGTTAGTTGGTTTTAATAAGTGCAAGAAGCATCCTTAAACCCACCACCCCTAACGATAGCTAGTTCTTGACAATAACCACGTCACACCGTAGCCCCCCATACCCCCATCCCTCCACCTGTGGTTACTGTCATCTGAACCTCCTGTTCATCATGCCCTTGCTTAATGCTTTATAGAGTTTAATTGCATCCATATGGATGCTATAAAACACATTTTTAAAAATCGTAATGGTTTTTAACTTTATAAAGAGTATCACATGGTATATAATCCCTTGGGACTTTTTCATCTCGATTTCATGTTGCCAGGATTCATGCACATTGCTGCATGTTGGAGCAGGGCACGCGTTTTGACCGCTGTGTAGTATTCCACCTGCCACCACACGGCCACAGGCCCTCTGTCCAGGCTGCCGCTCCTGGGCGTCGGGCAGTTTCTGGCTTCAGGGCTGTTCTAAACACGCTCATCCCAGGCTCCTGGTCCAGTAATTCACTTCTCAGAGTCCAATTCTGCCCAAATAAACCAAAGGATAAGGATTTTGTTTCTTTGACAGAGGAGAAACAGGAGCCTACCCCCACTGCTAGCCTGGGGCCCACTCTGACTTACTGCTCCCCCTGTGCGCCCCCCAGCCTGCTGCCTCCAACAGATCCATCTGAGTCGCTCCAGGGCCTTGGCCCCCCTGCCACCCAGCCGGGGAGCGTCAGGAGCACGCAAGCAGCTCTGCCCCAACCCGAGTTTCAACATCGGGAGCTGGCTCTGAGGAAGCTTGCTGACCACGGTGGCCGCTCACTCAACGGCTGCGGGCAGGGCTCTGGCCCCAAAGACGTCTCTCTGAGCGCTCGGAATGCCATGTCCCGGAAAGCCCCCCAGTCTCCAGCGCCACAGAGCATACGATGACAACGAGTGTGGTGACAAGTTGGCAAAATGGGAAGTGAAACGCAGCCCCAGGCAGGCCCCTGCCCTGGCGGGCCTCGCCAGAGCCCCCAGTTGAGTCACTGACCCCTCTTGGGCCAAAGTGTCCTCACGTAGCCCAGAGGAGATGCACGCCCAGTGAGATAAGAGATTTGACATCTGGCCGGAGGGAAAGTATGAGAGGGTGGGGAGGCTGAGCCCAAGGTCACGTCTGGCCGCTTGTGGTCCTCTCTGTAGAAGAAACCCAGCCCGGGACTGAACGGAAGGGCTGCTCGCTCGTGTCCAGGGCTCCCAGGGCCCCTGATGGCCCCGTCACCATCAAGTGGAAGAGGACGACAGCCCCTTTCCACGCCGTGACCCTGTCTCGGTGTCCCCGCCCGCCCTCTCAGCAGGAGCCGATCATACCCACATGCATATCTTGAGGAGTGACAATGCCCGCTATGGGACCAGGGAGCCCGGAGGTCAGGGGCACAGCCCTTTGCAGATAGAGCCAGATGGAAATCTCGGCTCCACCCCTTACCAGCTGTGTGACTAGGCAGCTTGCTTCGGGCTGTCAAGCCTCAGTTTGCTCATTTACAAAATGGGGATGATAAACGCACCACAATGGGGCGGCTAAGAGCTCACCCCTTGGGCTCCCATCTTGGCTCTGTCCCTTACGAGCTGTGTGATCTTGAATGAGTTACTTAACCTTCCTGCGCTTCCCTTTCCTTACCTGTTAGTTGGTTGAAAATGCAACCCACCTCCGGGAGGTGAAGATTCAATGAGCTGATGCTTGCAAAGAGGTCGGCACAGTGCCTGGCATGTAGTAAATGCTTAATAATGACAATGCTAGTCAATATCACGTATTTATTCCTTCATGTAACTAGTTTTACTGGAGGGGACAGGAGGATGGTCAACCGTGCACCCGACACCAGGTCTAAAGCTGTGGGGACAACACAGCAGAGAAGGACAGCCCTGGAGATTCACGATCTCACCACCTGAAAAGAGGAAAAAGCAAGGGCCTTAGAACTATGGCAGGAGACCCAGGCACCAGGGAGGGGATAAGGAGCGGGGGGGGGGGGGGGCTGCCTGTGTGCAGGGAGACCCCCCCTAGAGAGGAAGCGGGAGCTTTGTGAGGGAGGTGGTCTCTGGGGCACTGGGCCTTTAGCAAGAACAAGGTTTTACATGGAGGACGCGGGGGGGGCAGTGAGAAGCACATCATCCAGATCTTAGTGTAGGGCAGCGTGGGGAACTGTGCCTCAGGGCCCTGCTGGTCCGAGCCCTCCCCTGTCTCGGGGAGAAACCAAGGTCCAGAGGGGAGGAGTCACGCAAGGGCCAGGCAGTGCCTGAGAGGCTGGCACTCCAGGCCAGCGCTGTCCCCACCACCCTCACCCCAAATGAAGCTTCCCTCACCCTCTCTGGTTACCCAACTACTGCAGAACAGACCACCCAAAATGGAGCGGCTCAAGCAATTCCTTTCCCAGTATCTCCCGGGCCTGTGGGTCAGGGGCTGGGGAAGGCTTCAGCAGGCGGTTCTGGCTCAGGCCTTGGCCTGTGGCTTCCGTGTCTCCACATGAACTAGTTTGGGCTTCCCCACAGCATGGCAGCCTCTGGGCTCCAGCAGGAGTGTCCCAGGAGGCACGGTTTTGTTGTCTTTTCTGGCCTAGCCCTGAGAGTCATGCCGTGTCTCTTCTGCCACTTTCTATTGGGTACAAGCAAGTCACACACCCACCCAGGTTCAAAGCCGGGGAGACTGGACTCCACCTCTTGATAGGGGTGTGGCAAGGTTCTAGAAAAAATGTAGCAGATGGGAGATTTTGTCATGGGCATTGAGGGAAATAACATCCATGCCCCCTCCCTGGCCCCTGGCCCTGCTGTGCCCTCCAGGAGGCAGTGGGGGCCGCAGAGCCTTAGCCGAAGCCTGGCGGGGGTGATGAGGCCCCAGGCGCTGTGCACATGGGCAGAGGGAGGAGGTGCCGTGCTTGTGAACCCCTGGAATGGAGAGAGGGCGGACAGTGGAGAAGAGATGGCTGGGGCAAGGGATGCGGCAGTCAGATTCGGCCCGTCCCATTGTCTTGGAGCTGCTGGACGGCCAGAGGCTTTGGCCTGGCGAGTAGAAAGGATGATCCTGACCCTGAAACAGCTCAAGCTCAGGCAGGTGCCAGGTCCCAAAGGATGCACACCTGGGCTCCCCCACCTTCCCCAGAGAAGGAAGCACTCAAAACATTCTTTTGGTTAGCAGATGGATGGAAGGAGACAAATTGAGGCCAAACTCGGGGAGGCCACTCCACGGCCACGAGACAGTAGAACCATCATGAGCCTCCAGCGGTGACATAAAGATGTTTTACTGAGGGCCAGGTCTGTGACAGGTAATGACAGGAACCGAGGGGAGCAAGAGGCCTGGCCTTCACTCAAAGGACAAATACCAGAGGGAGGTTCCACTCCCCCTGAGTCTCCCCAAGCAGCCCGGGCCTGTCCAAGTGGAGGTCTGAGGGCCCACCCTGACATCTCCCCGAGTGAGCTGTCTTCCTGCCTTATTCCTGTCGGCCCCCTTAAAGGTGGGCAGTGGCAGCCCCAACTCTCTGCCCATACCATCTCTGGGGTGACAGGCACCTGAGGGTGGGTGGGACTTGAGTGGGAGGTGACAAGTAAGGTCTCTGTATCCAGGAAGCAGCATACCCCAAAACAGACACTGGTCCCCTGGAGCACAGCCAACAGAGGGGGATGGGACAGGAAGGCTGGCACCCACCACCCAGGGCCAGAAGGTGTGACCTGCATTAAGGCCTTTTATGCTTTTGGTTACTCTTCACACCACCCTGGCTGGGGGTCACATGTACCCCCATTCCACAGCTGCGGAAACAGGCTCAGAGGCCACACAGCCACGAAGTGGTAAAACTAGATTCAGATCAGCATCCGACCTGCTTTGGGCCCAGACCCCACATTTTTCTTAGCTTTAAGGAAAGGAGAACCTGGGGTCACCAGGGACACCGTCTTCAAACCCTGGGGATCAGCCATCAGCTCAGGGCCAGACTCCTCTCTGTTATCCCCAGGAGCACACCTGGAACTTGGGAGGGCACGGGGAGACCGATCCAGGTCCTTCCAGCCTCACAGCAGCAGACGGAGTTCAGCCCGCTCAGCTCCAAGGTCCTCCCGCCCGGGAGTCAGGTTCTGCAGAAGGTTTTAGCCCAGATATTCCTCCCCACCCCCGGCACACGTCTGTCCTCAGGCAGGGGCTCCTGGCTCCTTATCTTCTTTCCTGTGTTCCCATTCACTCACCACACCTTAAGAAGTGCAGCAGATTGGAGGGTGGGGGACTTGGGGGCACGTAGGGCAAGTTCAACAGAAGAGTAAGGGGAAGTCAGGGTGGCAATTACGAGGCTGAAGGCGAAACTTCCCCTCACGATCCAGACAGAAGCTGGGCACGTGGGGAATGAAGGCCTCTGGAGCAGAGAGTGTCTGGTGACTCACTGCCAGCCAGAGTCTACAGAAGGGAGGAAACCAGGGCTTCCTCATACCCCAAAGGTCAGGAGGAGATATGGGCTATCACTGGAGTAGGGTCAAGATCAAGGCCCCAGGTCAGTCCAGCTTCCCACCCATCACTCCTGTGTTCCTGGGTCCTAACAGCAGGTCAGCCCAGCCCAGTTCCCACGACACCAGCGCTGCTGTCCCAGAGGCATGAGAAGAGGGAAGCAGGGAGGTCTCAGAGCCCCCATCTGGCAGGGTATCCATGGGCAGAGTCTTCACGGGCTCCTCGAACCTGCATGTGCCCCGAGCAGAACAGTCTGAGTCTCTGCTGATTGAAGGCCGTGCTGTATGCAGGAGGAACCAGATGGAGGAGGCCAGTCCTTGCCCCCAGGAATTATGAATCAGAGGCCAAGCCAGGCAGACTCACCACCACCAAATTCCCAAAACAGGGCCCATGGGAGAGAGGATGTGCTTACACCTGCTACTGTGCAAAATACACTTAATTATTGGAAGCGCCAGCCATGAGGTTCTCCCTCAGGCTGTCAGGGTCCGGGGAGATGCTCGAGCCTAGTGGAGTCTATGCGGCAGCGAGGCAAACACCACGCGAACACTGCTGCAGACTTCTGTGTGGGGACGGAGCCAGCCTAGAGCTACGCTTTTAAAATATTAAACTTGAGGGCACCTGGGTGGCTCAGTTGGTTAAGCGACTGCCTTCAGCTCAGGTCATGATCCTGGAGTCCCGGGATCGAGTCCCGCATCGGGCTCCCTGCTCAGCAGGGAGTCTGCTTCTCCCTCTGACCCTCCTCCCTCTTGTGCTCTCTCTCTTTCTCTCTCAAACAAATAAATAAAATCTTTTAAAAAATAAAATATTAAACTTGAAAATAAAATAAAATATTAAACTTGGAGGAAAGCTAAATGTGGCTTCCTTCCGTGGGCCATGCTCCCCCCTGCCGCCCACTCCAGCCCCCAAGAATTAGAGTCTTTCAGATAGGATGCCTCTATCCTAGCCTGGTTGCTACTAGAAGGGGAGTTTGAGTAGGCTTTGGGCTGGGGTGCAGAGAGTTTATTTGGGAGGCAACCCCAGGGAGCAGGAATAAGGGATAAGGGCAGGGGACAGAGTGAGGCAGGGAAGGGAACTGGTGAATTCCAGGATGTTTTAGTGCATTAGCCACCCCTGTGTATGACTGGTGACCCCCACAGGGACCTATATAAGAGCCTTATGAAATGTGACTCAAGACCGTCTACCCAGGAGGGCAAAAGGGAGAAACATCTGTTGGCTTCTGTCCCCTACTGGGTAAAGGTGTCCCCACAGGCCTCCCTTCTGAGGTCGGCCATTGGAGGACCTCAGAGATTCTCGAGCGTCCGTAGGCTGCGGTCCACAAGCACAGGAGCTCAGAGAAGTCAGGGCGCCGTCTGATCGCATCTGCACCCAGTGCACGGAGCCTGCGTGGAACCCCGCCGCTGCAGCGGAGGCTGGAGGAGGCAGCCGGCTTGGAGGAACTTGGACCCAAGTGTCCAATACCCTCTTCACTTTGCTGTCTTCCCCAGGCCATCAGCAGCATCAGCAGCTTCCTGCAGGGCTTTTCAGAGCCTGAAAGATGTTTTCCTCCAGCCTTGGACGTCCGCACGGGAGGGGGGCCAGCTGTAAGGAAGCAGCGGGGTTGGAGGGCTCCGCTCTGCTTTGTCCAGCTCAAGGACCAGCCTGACTTCCCTCTTTCAGGGCTTCCCTCGCCAGGGGGCCTAGGTCCGGAAAGAGGCAGAGCCCATTCTGCCTGGAACTGCGGCCCGAGCCCTCCCCAGAGTGCCTGGCAGCCTCGAGCCCCGCCCGGCCTCTCCGCACGCATTTATTTCCTGCCCCGCCAGCGTCACTTCGTTTCTCAAGAAGCTGGTTGGGGCTCCTCCACTTTCTCTCTGCTCAGCGTCTCAGCTCTTTCCCTGGGCCGCCCCCCCTGCCACTCCCAGGGCCTTCCTGCCCACCCACGGGCCCCAGACATTGGCACGGGCTGCCCGGGCCCCCTGTGGCTTGGCCCCGTCCGAGCCCATTTGGGGCCCAGCCCAAATCAGCAATCGCAAGTACCCGCGTTTCCTTCTCGCTCACACAAGGTACCTATTGTCCACTGCACAAGGGAGGACCATCGCGTTCATGGGGCCGCGCAGAAAGGATGTTTACCCAGGGTCGTAGGCACCACCTGCGTGCTGCGTCCGGCCACGACGGGTCACGCACGGGCCTGACACACACCTCACAGAGACCCACACAGCAGGTTTAGAAAACAGGCACTCGGGCTCCGCAAGGGCACACAGGTGGACTACCGCTTGCAGAAATGAGGCCTGAGCGGGTCCAGGCCTCTCTCATCTGTGGGCTCCCTCTGCGGGCCCCAGGCGGCTGGCTTCCATTCCCCCTTCCCCTTCCTCGTGTAATCGTCACGGCTAACTTCCACCGTGGGTATTACGATTCCCATTTGATAGATAAGGACTACTGAGGCTCGGAGAGGTGCATTAGTTCACATAAGGAGAGGGGAGAAGAAGGGGGGATGGAGGACAGGAGGGGAAGGAGGGGGAGAAGGAGGGAAGAAGGGAGGGAGGTACCCGTGAGCACCACCTCTGCAGAGAATCCTAGGATGGCACAGATGCAGAGCCAGGCCTGAGGACCTTTCTAGTCTTCCTCTTGGGGGAGGGGGCAGTGAATGGCTCAAGGGCACATGGAGCATCCCCCACTGAGCTGGGGCTTGGGGATTTAGGCCCCGAGGTGGTGGGGGCCAACCAGAGGGGTGAAAGGGCAGGGGCAGGAGAAACACCTTTGAGAAACACCGTCTGCAGGAGAGAAGGAAGGTGTGCAGCCTGGACTCACCTGCCTGGAGGTGGGGAGGCGCCCAAGATACACCGGCCGCAGGGGCGCCGGGCGGGTGCTATAGTGCATGAGCCCCGTGAGTGCATTCCCAGGTGCGGGAAGGGGTGCTGGCTAATCCAGTGTACAGGACGCAGGAGCTGTTTCCGGACATTCCCAGCCGCATCCAGAGGCCCAGAACCCCCCAGGAGGGGCCACAGGGACTTTGTCTCCAGAGGCCCAAAGAGTATCTCGGGCAGCCAAATGGCCCTGCACGGCCACCAGAGCTCAGGAACAGGCCAGGCACTGCGCTTCTTGAGAAACCCTGCACCTGAGATGCTGCGGGTCCCAACCTCTGGGGTTATGTCTGTCACCCTTGTCAAACACTCCCACTGCCCCAAGGATATGGGTCAGAAGACGGGAGCCTCTCCACCGTGCACCTCCCAGGACAGTTAGTTAGAACAGCAAGGGGTCCAGCTCACTGCCCGGCCTCCCCATCCCTTCAAACAGCCCAGGCCACTGAACACAGAACAAGCAGGCTCAGAGATGGCCACTGTCCTCTGTGATGGGGATCGGATCCGCACTGTCTTCTCCAGTGGGAGGTGATAGGGAGGGAAGCTGAGAAGAGGCTGGGCATGGTCTCCCTGGATGTTCAGAATCCTAGAATCAGTGAAGTCCTTACAGCTTGTGTCTACAAAGTCTGAGATGTGTGTCTCTCCACACTCACTAGGGAACCAGCTTCAAGCTAAGTTCTCAAAAATCCTACCGTGTTGGAATCAGAAGGGCCTCTGAGATACAGCCCTCTAAGGGTTTTATGGCCGCAAACCAACCACTCCCAAACATAGTGGCCTGAAGCAACAATGGCTTGTGAATTTCTCACAATTCTAGGGGTCATCCTGACTGTTCTGGAAGTCTCAGCTGGGGTTAGTCATCGAATCAGCTGCATTCAGCTGGGAGGTCCAAGTGGCCTCACTCACAAACCATAGGCCTCTACACTACCAGCTGGGCCTCCATTCTCCTCCAGCAGAATTGCCTGGACTTCCCTCCAGCATGGCCGAGGCTTGAGTAGGGGAAGGGCGGGGCGGGGAGGGGTGTGTGGGTGGGGAGAGGGTAGGGGAGCAGCCAGGCCCTTTAAGGGCTAAGCCTGAAACTGGCACAGTGTCACTTCTGCTGCATTCTTTCCATCAAAGCAAGTCACAAAGCCAAGCCAGATTCAAGGGGACAGAAAGTAGACTACCTCTTGATGGGAGAGAGTGGCAAAGAATTTCTGGCTGTCCTTGATCCACCACAGAGGGGCCGGCTTCACCAGTGTGAGGAAAGTCAGGACAGAGCGCAGGTCCTGATGGAGACTAGAGAACTTAGAGATGGATGAGGCCCCACCCCTGCCCCGGGCCTCTCTGCCATCAGCCTCCAGTCCTTCCCCAGTGGCCCTGGAGGCCTGGCTTGCAGCAGGAAGGGCTAGGGTCAGGGCTGCAAAGGGATGTGGGGAGGGCTTTGGGTCCTGTTGAGGCATCTGCAGTTGGCGTGGGGGGTGAGCACCTACTTCCTGCAGAGGCCCATCCCACACAGGCTCCAGCCGGGACCAAGCCTGGGGAGCCTGAACACGGAGACTGGGCAGGCTCTGCTCATCGTTCTGTGAGCAGAACTGAGGCCATCTGTCATGGGAGGCTCATCCCAGGGGACCCCAGGTCTCCCTCTCCTCTTCTTCCAGGTGGTCCTTTGAACAGGTGCTGAGTTTCCCGCCACGCAGAGCTGGACTCAGTGGGCCCAGGCACTGGGCAAGCCAAGTCGATCCCCTGAAGGCCACCCCTCCCACTCCTGCACTCCTCGCTCTCAACAAACTTATTTACTCAGCCATTTGACAAATATTTATTGAGCACCTGCTCTGTGCCAGGCACCGCGCTGGTTGCTGGGGATACGTCAGTGAGCAAAATAAACAAAAAGCCCTGTCTTCTTGGAGTTCAGATTTGAGGAGGGGGAGTGTGTTTATAGATCATAAACAAATAAATGAGTAAATGACAGAGTGTTGCTCTCGTTTCCTGGGGCTGCCATAGCAAATCACCACAAACTTGGTGGCTTAGGACAGCAGAAATGTATCCCCTCCAGTTCCGGAGGCTGAATGTCTGCAATCAAGGTGTTGGCAGGGCTCTGCTCCCTCTAAAGGCTCCCGGAGGGGTGAATCATGCCTCTTCCAGTTTCTGGTGGCTTCTGGCAATCCTTGGAGTTCCTTGGCTTGCAGCCGCATCCCTCCTTTTGCTGGCTCCACCTTCACATGACTTTCTCCCCGTGTCTTCCCGCGTCTCTCTGTGTCTCTGCCTCTTTTTTTTTTAAACTTATTTTATTGAAATTCAATTAGTTAACATATAGTGTATCACTAGTTTTAGAGGTAGAGTTCAGTGATTCATCCGTGGTGTGTAACACCCAGTGCTCATTCCATTACGTGCCCTCCTTAATGTCCATCACCCAGTTACCCCGTCACCCCACCCCCTTCCCCTCCAGCAACCCTCAGTTTGTTTCCTAGAGTTAAGAGTCTCTTATGGTTTGTCTCCCTCTCTGATTTCATCTTAGTTATTTTTCCCTCCCTTCCCCTATGATCCTCTGTTTTGTTTCCCAAATTCCTCATATGAGTGAAATCATATGATAATTGTCTTTCTCTGATTAACTTATTTCACTTAGCATAATACCCTCCAGTTCCATCCATGTCATTGTAAAGGGTAAGATCTCATCCTTTTTGATGGCTGAGTAATATTCCTGTGTGTGTGTGTGTGTGTGTGTGTGTGTGTGTACCACATCTGTGTTTCCGCTTCTTATAAGCACACTAGACATTGGATTTCGGGTTCACCCTAAAACCAGGATGATCTCATCTCCAGAGCCTTAAACACCTCTGCAAAGACCCTATTTCCAAATACGGTCATACTCTGAAGTTCTGGGTGGACCTAAATTTTGGAAGAGGAACACATTCAACCCACTACAGTCATATTCACAGGTACCAGGGGTTTGGATATGCATATATCATTGTTGGGGGGGGGCTCTAAATACATTAGAAGAAGTAATTTGGAGATTATTGGAGAAAAATAAAGCATGGTAATATAGAAGGTGGGTGGGGTGTCAATACAGAAGGCTGGAGTGTGGAGTGTAGGTTGCAGTATTAAATAGGGTAGTCAGGAAAAGCCTCTCTGAAAAAGTGGTACTTGAAAATGTTAAGGAAGTGAGGGGGTAAGCCATGTGGGTATCCTGGGGGAAAAGCGTCCAGGCATAAGGAAGAGGCAGTGCAAAGGGCCTGAGGCAGAAGTGTGCCCAGCACATCTGGGGAATAAGGAAGCCGAGTGAGTGAGGGACAGAGCGGTAGCAGGGTGGGATCACATGGGGCCACGCAGGTCACAGTAAAGACTGTGGAGCGATACGAGAGCCTTGAGCCGAGGAGAGACAGGAATTGACTTTGTTGTCCCAGCATCACTCTAGTTGCTGGGTTGGGTGTAGAGCAGAGGGGGCCATGGGCTCAAGTGGTAACTCAGCCGCCCACTCCCCCACCCCAACAAGGGCGGCCCATGGGCAACAGGCCCTCGATGACTCTGGAGTGACTTCTGGGCTTCTGTCATAGAGAGGCGCCTCCAGGCCCCTGCCGCTGGACCCCCTGCCTACCCACAGGGCTCGGGTTTCCCCTTGTCAGCTGTACGCACCAGAGCCTGGGAAAGTCAGCTTTCCAGAACGATTTCATCATTTTCCATTTGGAAAAGTTTGCTGCTCTGACCACTCCCTCCCCCGCTTCCAGGGCGGAGGATGAAGGACTGAGGAATTCTGGAGCTCAGGGGGGCCACAGTCCGGGACAGGCGAGGCTTCCAACCTGCTCCATGGCTACCTAGGACACCAGCTGCCCAGACCTCCAGCCGGGGGACCCTCTGTACCCCGCAGGCCTGCGCCTCATGGTATTCCCCAGGGACTCCCCCAGTCATCGTCCTCCTGCCCCGGCACCTCCGCAGCCTGCTAAGGGGGAGATCATCAGCAGAGGCACAGAACAGGGCTGTACAAGGAGGGCAGAAGGACTCAGTGTCCCTCTCCATGACTTCCGCATAAAGCAGAGCCACTGTTGGGAACCAAGCACCTGCCTTTACTTCTAGGTGAGTAGAAACTTCCTTTAACATCTCTGGACCACAACGTTTTCCCCTCCATAATGTCCCTCATGCCCATTGCTATCGTGAGGCCTGTCCACACAAGAAGACCGTCAGTGTTTGCAGAGCCTGTCAGCATTACAGAACCTGCTGGGATGGCAGGGCCTACCCATGTTTGCAGAGCCTGCTCGGTCACAGAACCTGTTGCTATTTGCTGAGATCGTTTCTTTCATTCCTCCAGGCCACCCCCACCCATTACACAACGCTGGCTAGTAAAGTTCCCTTCCTCCCTCCTCTGCCCTGCCCCATACCCCTCTCTGAGGTCTCCCCAAGTACCCACAAGTTACTTTCCCAAAGGCCCCAAGATACACACCTCCAGAAACCCCACAGCCAATGCTCACACTCCCCAGTGGGACTATATAAAGTCTGAGGGGCTGGATGGAGCTCTGTCCCCACCTGAACAGAGGAGCAATGCCCTCCCAAGCTTGGGTCCTGAAAAGAACAGACAATTTGAAGCCAAGCAGAGCTAGGCCTCTGTCACTTCCTAGCTCTGGGGCTCTGGGCATCCTCTGAAGCTTCGGAGTCTCGGTTTCCTCATCTGTGAAAATGGGGATACATTATGACATGTGGCTGGGTGAGGTTCACTTGATGCAAGTGATGGGAAAAGACTGAATAAGTCAAATGGCTGCCAGTGACAAGCACTTCTGTGGGCCAGGCATGGGGCTCAGCTCTTCCAGAAAAAGTCATGAAGGGCTAAAGAGGCCCCAGGTATTCCTATACTCAGGTCCTTGTGGAAGCCTGCAAGGGTCTGAGCAAGCAGTTCACTTCACCTTGGCCCTGGCTGAGGACAGAAATATTTCAGGAACTTGAGAAAAGTAAATGTGGGAGCCCTTGGCCATTAATTACTCTCCTCCTTCCCCAAACTCTCAGTGTTATTTTGATAGTGAATGGGAGCTGAAGGGATAGGTTTCCGCTTAATGACTGTGAGCTCCCTGATGTAAGGGCTGTGTCTCCCCCTCAGACTGGAACTTGCTGAGAAGGGCTCTGTTTCCCCCCTCAGACTGGGGCTCCCTGAGGACAGGGCTGTGTCTCCCCCGTCAGACTGTGGTTCCTTTTCCCTCTCAGCCCCAAGGATGCAGGGGTTTAAGCATCAGCCTCTCTAGCTGTATTCCTGCACCACTGAGTGACCACCCAAGAGAACAGGGTGATTGAACCTGATGGACAGAGATGCAAGCAGGGTGGGGCCCTCCTGAGGAAGAAAGTGCTGATAAAGAGTCCCTTCTCTGAGCACTTAGCTCAGGACATCAGAGGGTTCAGCATGGAGTCAGCTGGCTTAAGTGCCGGCTGTATGCAAAGCCCGGTGGCAGGTGTTTGGGGAGACACCAAAAGGACCTTTACGCAGTGTCTGGGAGACAAGCCTGGGTGCTGTAGGATGCTGAGTGCTGAGGTGGGTGCGCACAGAGTTTTGGGACAGAAGATAGGAGTGGGCTCCCCAATCAGGCAGCCTCCACACAGGAGACCCTGATGGGACAGATCCCTGGGATCATGTAGAAGGTCTCAGAGCTTTGACCCTGAGGGGAGCCCTGAAGGCCCCTCCTTCATCCCACCCATCCTACCTCACCCCCACTTATCTGGCAGCCTTGGTCCTTGTTTTCCTAGAGATCGTCCTCCCCATTCCCCTCAGCCCCACTCAAGGCTGAGCCATCTCTCCTCCTGCTTCTGCACAGCAAAGTCCTGGCTGGGGCCGGGGGGATCAGGGGAAGGAATTTCTTCAAGAGCTCACAGAGGGCCCTTTGGGATCCACCTCCTGCTCCTGAGCCCCCCACATCCCCCACCTTGAAGCCCCTCACAGTCTGGGAATGTCTCACAAGAGGGATACGTGGGGTGTTCTAGAGACAGAAGGAGGAGCCCTGGAGGAGGCCCTAGCTTCCATCCCCTGCCTCCACACCAGGCAGTCATTCCATAACCCACCAGGCAGGGGCTCCAACCACGTCATCGCCCTTCTGCTCTTCTCTAGAAAAGTGAAACCAACTCGTTTCTATTCTCAGCCTAGCACTGGGTTCCTGAGCAATGAGGATCTGGGGTCCTCAGAGGGGTTCTACTCTCACAGAAGCCACACTCAGCGTATGTGGGCAGCGGGGTGCACATAGAGGTAGTGATGGTGAGGGAAAGTCAAGTTGACCCAGCCTCAGGGAGCACCAGTCTAAGAGGGGGGAGACACAGCCCTGCCCTCAGGGAGCCCCAGTCTGAGGGGAGGCACAGCCCTGCCCTCAAGGAACCCCAGTCTGAGGAGAGACACAGCCCTGCCCTCAGGGAGCCCCAGTCTGAGGGGGAGACACAGCCCTGCCCTCAGGGAGCCCCAGTCTGAGGGGGAGACACAGCCCAGCCCTCAGGGAGCTCCAGTCTGAGGGGGAGACACAGCCCTGCCCTCAGGGAGCCCCAGTCTGAGGGGGAGACACAGCCCTGCCCTCGGGGAGCCCCAATCTGAGGGGGAGACACAGCCCTGCCCTCAGGGAGCCCCAGTCTGAGGGGGAGACACAGCCCTGTCCTCAGGGAGCCCCAGTCTGAGGGGGAGACATAGCCCTGCCTCAGGGAGCCCCAGTCTGAGGGGAAACACAGCCCTGCCTTCAAGGAGCTCCCAATCTTTTCTTTTTTTTTTAAAGTAAGCTCCACACCCAGCATGGAGCCCAATGTGGGGCTTGAACTCATGACCTTACGATCAAGACCTGAGCTGAAATCAAGAGTCAGACACTTAACTGACTGAACCACTCAAGTGCCCTAGGGAGCTTCCAATTTGATGGAAGACAAAGCCCTCTCCTCTGGAATATCCTCCCCCAGTGGGGGAAATACAGCCCCTGCCCTCTGGCAGTCCCCAGTCTAAGAAGGGAAACCCAGTCACTGTCCCTTCAGGGTTAGTCTGACTTGGCCTTAAACACTTCAGCCCCCAGTCAGAGAGCAAAGACCAAGAGGTCACCATCTCCTGTCTTAGGTCAAGGTCTTTCCCCACTAGCCCAAGGTTTAAGGATAGGACAGACATGGAGCCAGAGGAAAACACAGAGACCCCCTACCCTAACTGGCCACTGGCAGGCAAACTCCCACGTTGTCGCTGGTGGTGCCCCAAGCTATCCCAGAATCCTGCTAAAAAGCATTCCTCTCCAGGCAGCAGTGGACCCCGAGAGTGACCTCACCTTGTCCCATCCATCCCTTCCCTCACCCCAGACACTGATTGTGGTGAAAGGCAGGCCCATGGGGTGAGGGAGTAGAGGAGGCCAGATAAGCTGACCTTCCTCTAGCTCCTGTTTTGGCTGAAACAGGCCAGTGGGCTGTTTGGTCTGTGGGCCCAGGGTGGGCAGGGGAGACTCTAGGGGAGGGCTTCCTAGGTCCAAGGCCCCACTGGGTGGGGACAGCCCACACTCTGGCAGGAGCGCCAGGACATCAGATCCCCTGCTGAGGTCCCCTACCATCAGGATGTGGCTCTACTCGAGCCCTCAGGATGACCACCCACCTCAGGCGACAAGGGGCTCCCCTGAGCCTCCCCACAGCTTCACCAACCACCATAGGTCACTGGTACTCTCCTGTCTAGCAACCTTGCCCCCTAAGGGATGAGGGAGAAGGAAGGGATTGTCTCCCCAGGGGAAACTAGGGACAGAGGTTGGCAAAGATTTCTCCCAAACCCTGTCCTTTCGCTCCTCGGCAGCAGTGTGGTGGCGCAGTGAGAAGAATCCAGGCAAGACCACAATCGGTCTGGCGGGAGTCGAACGTGATCCGTGTATCAGATGATAGCAGGAAATTGTTTGTTTTGCTGTGTGGGAATGGCATGCTGCTTTATACAGAAAAGTGGGTTTATTTTTGTAGAGATGAGTTCTGAAGTGATTGGGGGTGATACGTCATAATGTCTATAATTTACTTTGAAATACTTCCGCACCAAAAAAGAAGCAAATCTGGCAAAATGTTCATTGTTCTATCTTTGCAATGGGAATTTGCAAGTTCATTGTATTATTCTAGGTGTCTGAATGCTTAGTTTTTCATAATAAAATGTCAAAAAAAAAAGGGGGGGGGGAAACAGCAAATGTTGTACTCACGTGGGTTTGAAAACCAACCCTACCATTTCCTTGCCGTGTGACCTCAGGCAAGTCACTTAACTTCTCTGGGCCTTATTCCCTCTACAGTTAAATGGTACAACTACACACCCTCTCAGTAGGGTGTTGTGAGGATGAAACATAGTAACTAATACGGAGTGCCTAGCGCCATGCCTTGGACATAGTAAGTGCACAGTTAAAAATGGTTGTTCGTGGGGCGCCTGGGTGGCTCAGTCGGTTAAATGTCTGACTTGATTTCGGCTCAGGTCATGATCTCAGGGTCGTGGGATCGAGACCTGCGTTGGGCTCTGCGCTCAGCGGGGAGTCTGCTGGAGATTCTCTCTCTCCCTCTCCCTCTGCCCCTCCCTCTAAAATAAAAACAAATAAATCTTAAAAAAAAAACAAAACTTTAAAAATGGTTGTTTGTGAAATGAATGGAGAGAAGGCTGTGTGTGAAGGGAGTGTCTTCTCAAAATCTGAGCCTCGGTTTCTCAGCCTTCAATAAGCAGCAGTTAATGGTATCACTTGGGTCAACAGCCACCCCTCCCCACCCCCTACTCCATGCCAGTGTTGGAAGCTGGGGAGGAAAGAAGGCTGGTGGGTAGCAGGGCCCCTCTTAACAGGACCCGTGGATGCTGGGTCCTTACAAGGAACCCTGGTTAGTGGGCACCCTGCTCATTTGGTACCCAGCCCAGGAACAAAGCAACCCTGCTCTGGTCACGTCTAGTCATCCAGCTCCAAAGACAGTCAGGGCTAGGGATTGACCCCCCTCACATCCTCCCCTGAGGAGCCGGGCAGGGAGGAGTGAGAGCCCCATCCCAAGGACAAGGGCAGTGGGGTGTGCAGCTGGTAACGGGAGAAGGCCAACGCCTTCCTATTTTGGGAGGTAGGAAGCAGCAGGTGGCTGGCTGGTGTGGGACATGTGAATGCTCCTGTCAGGGGCCATGTGGCCAGCAGCAGGGCAGGCCACTGCCAGGCACAGCCTAGGCCCCTCATGAGCCTACCAGCCAGATGCACTTGTGGCCACGGGGGGAGGGAGCTCTGGTTTCTCCACCACAAGAGCATCCTCCCTAATATAGCCCATAAGGACGAAAAGTCCACCTGGAACCCACCATCCCCCTAAATCCTGCAGGGACCCAGGCTCCAGGACCCAAATGTTCTGAGGAACTCCCAGTCTGAGTGGAAAGATACAACATTTGCACTCCAGGAGCTCCTCATCTGATGAGAGACACCACCTCCACCCTGAGGAAGACCCCAGTCTAAGGAGGGAGACACAGCCCCTGCTTGGGAAGGCACCAGTCTGAGAGGGGAGGGCCCATCTGAGGAGAAAGGCTGGCGATGGGGGGGGCGCAGGGGCTGGGGTACTCGTTTGCCCGGCGGCGGCCCAGTGTTGCAGGTTCCTTCGGGAGCCAGGTTATTTTGGGGTGGGCAGAGGAGCGGCAACTTCCCAGATTAAAATAGACTTCCCTGGGTGTCATTCCTGAGATGTGCGTAGGTCCCAGATGAATGCTTGTCACACGGCTGTGTCCCTCTACCCGCCCCCCCCCCCCCCCAGCAGGCCGGGCAGAGCCAGAATGGCCGTCCAAGAGGAGCCTTGTTTCCTAATCAGGGCAGTGTGGGAACGCAGCTCTGGCCTCCAGGGCCACCCAAAGCTGCCCACTACTTGCCCAACTCCTTCCTCAAGGGGCTGCCAGCCCCCTCCCTGATGAAGCCTTCTCACACTGACTCCCGCTGGAGGAAGCCCTCTGGCTGCACCTGCCTCCCCAGTGGTGTGTCCAGCGTGCAATTTTCTACGGTGTGGGGCTCCCCTTCAGATGGGGGCTTCCTAAGATCAGAGCTATGTTCTGCCCTCAGACTGGGGCTCCCTGAGGGCAGGCCTGGTTCTACTCACCACTTTGTTCCCAGTACAGTGGGAAGAAAGTTGACCCAGGACTTGAGAGCCCTGGGTTCTAGTGGTGATACTGGGGTCACTTTGCCCTCAAGGGCACCAGCCTGCCTGGCCTGCCTCCTAAGAGCAGAGATGCTCTGGTCACAGCTCTAGGTTCCAGCTCCAGCTGAGGCACTTCCAGGCCCCACCTCTTTACCCTGCTGACACTCCACAGGGTCCTAAGGGAAGCAGCAGCTCCTGCCCTGGGTGGGTGGGAGGGCTTGAACAAAATAATGTGCACAAGAGACTTGGCACAGCGCCTGGCAGAAGGTAGTGGAAAGGTAAACCAAAGAAAGACCCAGGGAGCCAGTTCTCGGGCCAACTGTGGGTTGGGCAGAGCTCTAGGCTCCGTGACCCCGGGGTCCGGGGCCAAGACTGGCCCTAGAAGGCCACAGAGTGACCCAGGTCCCTGGCTAGGCCAGGGATATGCTAAGATCCTGACCTGCAGTTCGAGGAACGGGGCACCATCTGAGCATTCAGGGGAGGCACTTGCTCTCCCTTCCCCCTTTGCAACTCGCCCTCTGGCCACCCACTTCCAGCTGTCTTTTGTCCCTGTCCCCCAGGGCCCTCCTGCCTTTTCCTGCCCTGCCACCACCACCATGTGGAAGAATCCAGCTCCCCTGCACATGTGACATTTGGCATGGCGTGACCCCTGGGAGTTGGGCAGGGGCTGGGGACAGACCTAGACAACATAAACACATCCTGGGAGTTTACATTGTGGGGGCCAGGAGTACACACCAGTCGGCGGGCTGCTGCCCTGTTTATTCCCTGAAGGTTCACGGCCAGGGCGCCACTGGAGGAGGAGGGTGGAGGCAGTCCTCGGGTGGCTGCAGCTGTCTGGATGTCAATGTGCTGGGGACCCCAGGAAGACCTGTAGGCCTCCGAGGCCACCCCCTCCTGCCTCGTCCCAGCCGCCCTACCCGTCTCCCGGGACCGCGCACTGGTGCCCATGGGAGTCTGAGCACAGAGCGGCCTCCCTGAGCCTGCACTTCGGGGCCCTTCGGCCCTTCTCCCCTTTGGCCCCTGCCCTGCTCCAGGACCCTAGCTCAGACCCCAGTGCATTTTCTCAAGTCAGCTGGAGCTGAGCCTTGCTCCAGGGCAATCATTGTTAATGCTCTCCCTCGAATTTTCCCCGGGGGGGGTCTTACTTTTCTGAGCACCCCCTATCATTCAGCACCTCCTCCACCTACTCTGGCAAGCAAGCTGTGCTGGCCGGGAATGTCCATTGTCCGCACGGGAAGGTTGAGGCCCAAAGAGGACACCAGACCCGGGGCCCACCCACAGCTCCCACCCACAGCTCCACGTGGTTGCTGCGTTCAAGATCAATCGAAATGAGAGCCTCGCAGAGGCCCTGCACAGTGAGTCACTTTACAGGTGACAAGACCGAGGCTTTGAGGTGGCAAAGTGAGGACTCGCCCAGAGCTGCTCTGCTGGTGAAGTCAGGATTGAAACTCCGTGCTGCCTGGCTCCAAACGCCCTGCATACTCCTTCCCAGCCCACTGCCCAGCCTTCACCCCGGGAGTCCAGGCACCTTCTGGGAGCCGGCAGGGGTCCACGTAGTTCTCGAAAGGGCTCAACCCTTCTTTCCTCCTAAGATGCTTATTTGGAAGGCCGAAGTGTCTCCATTAACGGGTTCACCCTCATGTACAGTGCAAAGCCCCGTGTCCAGCACGGGCAGTAGGCAGGACGAACAATAATAATAATAAAAATAATAACGATCCTCAATGTTTACTGAGCGCTTGCTGTGTGCCTGCCTCTGTTTAAGTGCAGAAATATGGTATCTCCGACTCTCTGAGGCCATTATTAACTCTATTATGCACCCAATTTACAGTCGCAAAGACTGAGACACAAAGAGGTGAAGTGAGTTGTCCAAGGTAAGAACTAGAAAATGCCAGAGCCAGGTCTGGGATCCAGAGCCACCATGCTGTACGTAGGAGGTCTGGATGGAGGCTGACTTTACAGACCAGTGTAAACAGTGTAGGTGTGAATGTGCACACACGCGTGTACACACACACACACACAGCAACCAGCGAGGGGTAGGTGAAGCTGAGCCCCAGTGTGCAGAAGGAATCAGAACGCTGCAGGGTAGCTGGAGGAAGGCCTCCTGGCAGTGATGGGTTACTTGTCAGGGCATAAAGGACGTGAGAGATACAGACCATTCCCAGTGTGCCGGACCCTGGGCAGGACTCCTCTCCAAAGATCTGGAACATAGTAGGTGTTGAGTAAGTGTCCTCGGAATAGTTGAACAGTGCTAACGTGGTGCTCGTGTTGGAAGTCCCAACAAGGACAGCAGTGTGGTGGTGCTGAGCAGAAGTGGGGGACAGGCGATGGTGGGGTGATGGTGGAGGGGTTAATGGTGAGGAAATTGGGGGTGGAGTTCGTGATAGAGGCAAGAGCATAAATACATTTCTTCTCCTCTCCAGGATAGCCCTCTACAGCGCACACCAGACATTGCACGCTCCTAATCCTCACAGCTGCCTTCGGGGAGGCATTTTTAGCCTCATTTTATAAAGGATGACAATGAGCCACGGACAAGTCACATTCTGCTTGCCCAAGGTCACAAGGCCAGGAAGCTGGCCTGGGCTCGCTGCCCTCGGAGTGGAGTGCCAGGGCAGCGTCAAGGTGCCATGGTGGGACAGAGGCCACTCTGCACTCCCAACACGGCAGGCCCAGCCCTCGTCAGTCTGGGGGAGCAGGGCGTCGCAGAACTAGGTGACAGGGGAAGCAGTTCTAATCCCAGCCCCCCCACGGACACGCTGTGACCTTTGCTGGGCAGTGGCCAAGGCAGATGTCAGCTGCCAAGTGACAGCGGGCCTGCAGGGAATGCCAGTGGAGCCTGGCGGGAGCCCCACACACCAAGCAGATGAAGTCAGGGGTGGGAAATAATCTTGGAATCAGAGGAAGGCTCGCTTTGGGGTAACATTCCTGGAAAGCTATGCTCTGATTGGCTTGAGGTTGGGGTTTCTGCCCAGGCCTTTCCAGTCAGGAGCAAGTTTATTAATAAACCCTGCTCTGACTCCTGCTCTCACCCTGGGGAGAAGGCAGGGCTTCCTGGGACTCCTGGCCCCTCACCCCAGGGGTGGTGAGTCCCACTGCGGCGGGGGGGGTGGGGTGGGGGGGAGAGACAGACCGAGCCCTTGGATCTAAGCAAGGAGTGCAAATGCCCTGCACCTCCAGACTACATTCCCCACCCCCCTGCAGCCCCAGGGATCCCTCTGCTTCAGCCACGGGTGAGGTGAACAGGTGAGCATGTTCTGTGAGCGCCCTCGTGAGCCCTGGGTGGCGTGTGGGCGGCAGTGTGGGGACAACTGAGCGTGAGGGGTGTTAAGGCCTCAGGAGCAGGCGGCCTCCCTCTGCAACTCATCAGCACTCAAGGCCTAAATTTACTGCCTCCACTCCCCCGCCCGCTGGCTCTGACCTCATTAGGCTCCTGCCCATTTCCCAGGATGGGGGAGAGGAGGAATGACTCCTTAGTCTGAAGAGCAGGATCCCTTGGGGGAGGAGGGAAAGTCCCGAGGGTGGGGGAGAGGGGAGACGGGACACAGAGCTTAATATAGTCACAGGGCAGGCTGAGGAAGATCCCGGCTCCTATTACACCTGCCACCTCGCCCCCATCATATGACCCAGCTCCTGCTGGCAAGGCGTGGGCAGGGTGAGAAGCACCTGGTCCTGGGAAGCTCCCGCCGGGCTCAGCTGGGTGGTCCTGACCAGGAAGAGAGGGGAAGGAAGGGAAGGAGCCTCCAGCACTGATCCCAGCATGGATGCCAAAGGGACCGGTCCCTCTGATCCGCACGATTCCCCCCATCCTCCTTCACCCCCAGATCCACGGTCCCAAATGATGGCACACCTATGGGCAGAGCCCTAAGCCAGATTCAGGGGCGAGAGTCAGTATGCAAAGTTGCAGGGAAGTTGCTGTGAAAATCAGGTTTAGGATAAGCCCCTCCTGCAGAGAAATCTGAGCCCTATTCCCTCACTGCCCACACTGAGAGTGGAGACACAGCCCTGCCCTGGGGGAGCCCCAGCGTGACGGAACTGTCAGGCAAAATCCTCTCTGCTGGGCTTCCTGTGTGACCTTGGGCATTCACCTCAACATTTCAGAGCCTACGTTTTCTTGTCTATGAGGCAGCAACTCTCCCACGTCCCTCAGAGGTGCTCAGTGCCTACCCGGCAGATAGCAGAAGCTGAATAAAAGGTCATTATTCCTCTGCAGTGGGGGCGTTTTGTGGAAGAAATCATCACTTTTGGTCTTTAATGGGGGATTGCAGTAGCATCCCGTACACTCACCATTCCCACCCAAAGATGGATCATCTCTGGAAGGTCTGGCTGTCCTGACAGGCCTCCACAGTCTCCCCTGGCAGCCCCAGGCTTGGTGTTTACAGTCAACAAAGATCTGGAAAGTCAGCCACACAAGTGGCCCCAGGCCTGAGGACACAGGTGCAGCATGGGACAGGGCATCCATCCTAGAAGATGCTCTGCTGTGGCTTCTGGTCATGGACTGCCTGGAAACTGGTTTTTCAAATTTACTTTTTATCGAGGTATAAGATTTGTGCATCAAATTGTACAAATCTTGAGGCCGCAGCTCGGTGAGTTTGTGTGTATGCATATGCTGTGTAGTCCCCGCCCAGACAAAGCACAGCACGAGGCTCCCTCAAGCCCCAACCAGTCAATCCTCTCCCCCAGAGGTAACCCCTATTCTAACTTGTGTCCCCACAGATTGGCTTCGCCTGTCCTTGAACCCCATACAAATGCACTCCGACGGCATGCCTTCTGTGTCTGGACCAGTCTGTTCGGCCCGAGGTCTGTGAGCGTCCTGTGAGTAATCCTGCAGTGCTGGTTCTTCCTTTTTCATGGCCAAGTAGCTGTCCATTGAGTCCCTCATAATTTATTCATCTATTCTGTCGATGGACGTTTAGGTTGTTTCCACTTTTTTTTTAGAGAGAGAGAGAAAAAGAGCGCATGTGCACAAGCAGGGGGTGGGTGGGCAGAGGGGCCGGGAGAAAATCTTCAGCAGACTCTGAACTGAGCAGAGAGTCCAATGTGGGGCTCAATCCCATGACCCTGAGACCATGACCTGAGCCAAAATCAAGAGTCGGAGGCTTAACCGACTGAGCTACCCGGCGCCCCTCCACTTCTGATGTCATATGATTACGGCAGCCATAGCATTCTTAGACACGTCTTTTGGGCAGATAAACATGGCAACCCATTCTGGAGAGCAGATTTGGGGGTGGATGCGTCATTAAGAACTCCAGGGAGGCACGGAGAGATTAAATATTACTCTGAGCTCCTTGGATAGACACAGAGGGTATTATGCTAAGTGAAATAAGTCAGGCAGAGAACGACAAATACCATATGATTTCACTTACATGTGGAATCTAAAAAACAAAACAAAGGAGCAAACCGAAACAGATTCATAAATAGAGAGACCAAATCGGGGTGGGGGATGGGCAAAAAAGGTGAAGGGGATTAAGAGGTACAAACTCCCAGTTATAAATAAACTAAATAAGTCACAAGGATGAAAAGTACAGCAAAGGGAATATAGCCAATAGTCGATGATATTGCAATAACGTTGTGTGGTGACAAATGGTGACTACCATCTTACTTATCATCTACTTATCTTGGGGAGTGTTGTGTAATGTACTGGAACGCTGAGTCACTATGCTGGACACGTGAATATGACGTTGTATCTCAACCGTACTTCAGTTTTTAAAAATTTAAAAATAAAAACCTATTGAGCTACTGTCCTAGCCTATGAGCTTTTTTGGGTCCACCGGCCACTCACAGGGGAAGGAGGACGGACACAGAGGAACACCCAAGAGGAACTCCACCAACCTCCTCACTGAACCCAGAGCCAGTCACATGTGTGTGAGTGTGTGAGTATGTGTGTGTGTGTGTGTGTGTGTGTGTGTGTGATTATATTCATTTCCTAGAGTTGCCTAACAAACCATCGAAGACATGGTGGCTTACAACAACAGGGATGTAATCTCTCATAGTCGAGGAGGAGACCATAGTCCAAAACCGAGGTGTTGGCAGGGTTTGTTTATTCTGGACGCCCTGAGGGAGAGTCTTCCACGCCTCTCCGCTGGCTTCCGGTGGTGGCAGGCCATCCTTGGGGTTCCTTGGCTTGTAGCTTCCTCGCTATAATTTCCGCCTCCATTGTCCCACGGCCTTCTTCCCTGTGTGTCTCCGTGTTTCTGTGTCTACAAATTTCTCTCTCCCTAAGAGGACCCTAGTCCTTGGATTTAAGGTCCACCCTAATCCAGTAAGCTATCATCTTAACCTGATTACATCTACAGTGACTCCATTTCCAACGAAGGTCAAGTTCCCAGGTACTGGGGGTTAGGACTTCAACTTATCTCTTGAGGGACACATTCAACCAGCCACACTGATGATGACTCCGCACGTTTGTATGTGAGCACACATGAGTGTTTGTGTGGGTGTGTACAGCGCGAGGGAGCGCAGTGTGTGTGTGCGTGTGCTTGCCAGGACATGTCTACCTTGGTGTCTCTGGTCGTGCGTCTATGGCCATGGGCACGTGTACGTGAGCAGGCGTGCATGTGTGCCCCTGCGCGCAGGACTTTGGAGACCCCGCTGGCCTTGCTGAGGAGGGCGGGAAGGCAGCATGGCGGCAGCGGGCCCAGCTCCCTGTGGCTGAGGAGGTGCTTGGGGCTAGCCGGGGGTGGGCAAGTGGGGCCTTGCCTCATGACTCCAGAGGGTGAGCTGTGCGAAGCAAGGACAAGGGTATTTGCTGAGTTGGGCACAGAACGGGAGGCTGAGGCGGTGGCTCCAGGGGACAACGCCTGTTCCCGGGTCCTTTTCCAGGAATGTTCCTAGAAGGCCCCTCCACCCAAGCTCCCATCCCCTGCACAGCATCTGCCCGGATGGGGAGGCTCTGGCTGACTCATACCCTCTCGGGGCTGGAAGCCAGCCCTCAGCTCCGGCGTGCCAGACAGGTAGGGGTGGGGCAGGTAGCCAGCCCCTCCCAGGCCCCGCCCCCAGGCCCATCTGGAGTAGCACCCCGTCACCCACCATGCCTGGCCTGGGGCCCGACCGGAAAGGGAGAAAGACAGAGGTGAGTAGTGTTCAGGTAAGGCCCAGAATGAGGGCTGTTAATCTGCCAGGGCAGCTCTTTTAGGCAAACCCACCACCCAGAGACAGGACACTGGGAGGGTCTTTTCCATAGTCTTGTTGGCTTAGGGCCCGCTGTGAGCCACTGATCTCATTTAACCCTCACAACCAAGTTTAAATGGTGTTCTCGTCATCCCCATTTTACAGATGTTATTGCGGAGGTCCTAAGGAGTTAAATGGCCTGCCTAAAATTACACACATGTGTTTATGTTTGTTGGCATTTTTTATTCTCTCTGGAAATCCACACCTTACCCACTCCTCCACCCTCAGACCACAGCTGCTCTCACGGCAGCCCACCTGCCCACCACACACACCCCCTCCAGGTGCGGTCTTGCTCCCCCCCTTCCCCAGGAAGACCGCCTGGCCCATGGGGTGGCAGGACAAATTAGGGGGTGGTCTCTCCCTCTCCTCCCACCCTCCTGGACTTCTTGGCCGTGTCCTGGTTTTGTTTTTGGTGTGGCCGTGAATTTATTGCCTGTCTGAGAATGTTGGTGGGTTTGTGCGCACACGTCTGGAGGATGGGGCTCCTGGGCACACAGCTCTAGCTCCAGCTGGGTTTGCCCATCGGAGACACACGAGGGCAGAGCTGCGGTGGGATATACATTCACAGGTTGGAGCTGTGAGTGTGCCCGGGCACGCGTGTGTCAGCCCCTGGGGGTGTTCATGAAGAGTCTGCCCCCCCCTGCATCTTTGGGTGTCTATAGCAGGACTCCCCGTTTCTCTTCCCTTACCACAGAACTGCCACCGTCAGTTCAGACTCCTGGCCCCCAGGTAAGAGCCTGGTAAAAGCCACCTGTATCTGGGGACAGAGACACCTGAGTCTGAGGCCCCGCCTGCTCTGGCCACTGGTGCCCTTGAGCTGGTATGGCCCCACCCAGGCAGCGGGAGTGTCCTCATCCAATGGGATGGGGTGACATGGAGGAGGAGGCTTCTCCCGCCCCCAGGAAACACAGGGAGCACCCGGCTCCCTCGATGGGAGGCTCATTACCCCAGCGCTCAGTGGTTTTGAGGGGGGGTTCGTGCCAGGACTTGGCACATACTACAAAGTGTGGGGGGCACCCCCAGCACTCCCGCCCGTGGCTGGCCGGGGGAGGGGCTGTGACGTTCGGTGGCCTCATGCTGCTGAGAGGAAGTAGCTAATTGCCGACCTGATGACTGGGCAGGCTAAGGAATGGGGTGATGATGCCACCCGCGGAAGCAGGCGCCCCGGCACAAGGAGGGGGCCCTGCAGGGACGGGGTAGGCCAGGCCAGGCTCTGCAGCGGCTGAGGTGGTTGTGGCCAAAGGAGCAGGGGGTGGGGGGTTGTTGAGGCTGGGACCGTGGGAAAAGACTTCTCCCCAGCTTCCCTCAGCTTTAAGGGAAAAGAGTTGAGAGGCCCCAGGGGATGAAGGGATTTGGGAAGGGGCTACAGGGGGCGGAGGGGGAGGAGAGGGTGGCAGAGGCTTGCATCTACACTCCCCAACCTTCCCGTGTTTCCCACCCTGGCCCTTTAGCCCCTCTTTAGCCCCTGTGGCCCCAGGCTGGTGAGGAAGGAGGGAGCAGACAGAGGGCTTTTTTTACCATAAGATCCCCCAGGGCCCAAGCAGCCTACCTGGCCATACCTACTCTGCTGAAGGCCAGAGCATCCAGAAGTGGTGAGACTTCAGGTGTTCTTGAGGACAGAAAGAGCAGGCGCTTTGGACAGAGAGAACAGAACAGGCGAAGGCTGGGCGGTGGGCTTTAGTGAGGCTAATGGAGGATGGGGGCTTGGCTGTCATGGTTATAGGGAGAGGCGGGGCAGGGCCCTTCTGTACCTAGGGCCACACTGTCCCTTCTTTGCAGAAACTGGGTAACCAGACTCAGAGCTTCTCCCGCAATGCCGACCATAGCCTCTGGCCCCAGCAGGCCTTGGCCTCGACTGCCAGAGCAAGGACCAAGTCAGGAGCCACACAGGATGGAGGCCCCACCCCCCAAATCCCCAGGTGCATCCATCCCAGAGAACCTGCCAGCCCTGAGCGCCAAAATCCAGGACGCATCCATCTGCAGGTCAGTGCTCTGGGCCCTTAGCGCCCCCTGTGGGCAGGGAGCTATACTAATGGGGGGAGGGCCCTCCACCTGCCTGAGGGAGGAGACAGACCCGCCCTCCCAACAGCACACAGACCCTGCCTCAGGGTATGCCCAGTGTGATGAAGGGGACTCAGACATCGACCTACTAACTAACTCCAATCTGAAATTCAGCCCCCATCCTCAGGAAGATCTCACTCCGATGGAGACGTGTTCTACCATCAAAGCTCCATTCTGAAGGGTGAAACAGAGTACCGGGCTTCAAGAAACTTAGTCTGAGGGTAGAGACACACGGCCACATAGAATCTTTCTGGGCCCCCCAATCTGTTGCTGACATGGATTAGACATTTCAGTGACTTTAGTGCTGCTAGAAAAAAATACAAGACGTCCAGTTAAATTTGAATTTCAGATAAACGACGAATAATGTTTTAGTATAAGTATATCCCATACAACATTTGGGGCGTACTTACACTAAAAAAAAAAGTATTCATTGCTTATTTGGAATTCAAATTGAACCGGACATCCTGTACTTTTATTTGTCAAAGCTGACAACCCTCGATGCGTCCGATCTAAGGGAGGAAGGAAGGGGGAGGACCCCCAGACACCAAAATGCAGGTAAACATCGCAGCGTGCTCCAGCTCAGGAGAGCAGTGGTGGGGCGGGAGGGGAGTCCTGGGGCGCTGGCTCGCAGCAGTTTAAAATTCCTTCCAGGCCAGATCCCTAATCCCTCGGTGCACAATGGCCGCCTTCTCCCCCACCGCCTGCGCCCACGCCCTCCCCCGCGGGGCCGTGGCAGTGCCACCACGGGCCTCTTTAAGCCCCTTTGAAGCCGTCAGAGCCCCGCGCCGCGGGAGGCCCCGCCGCTATGCCAGCTATGCCAACTATGTCCCTGCCGCCGCCGGCCACCACTGCTCCCCCATTAATGCTGGCTAATCTGGCTAATAAATAAACTCCCCTCCCAGCCTCAGCCCCCCACTGGCTCCTCCCTGCTCCCCCAGAATTGATTTCAGGGCTCGGGTACAACATGCGTCCCCACTCCCTTCTGATAGCTCTCTCTTTTTCTTTTTTTTTTTTCTATCGCCGTCCTAAGACCTGTTGCCCATCGCTGACGGAATTTGGGGAGTCTCTGCCTCGCGCATTGCCTCTGCATCTCTTTCCGTCCACCTGCGCGCGGGGAGCGGGCCACATGGCTAGGTGCGGGGACACCACTCGATGCCCGCGGAAGATCCGCTGGACCGAAGAGCGCCCCCTGGAAGCCAGGGGAGGGGGAGGTCACGCCCCCTCCTGGCCACGCCCCATGCCACGCCCTCCCGTGCGCGCGGCAGTCGGGCGCCGGGCGAGCAGCGCCCGGACAGGTGACTCCGCGCCAGGGGAGGGCGATGGCGCCTCCCGCGGCAGGAGTCCTTTCTCCACGGCCTCTGCCGCCCCCTGCGTCCCCACCCGGACCTCGGAGAGGCTGACTCAGAGCCGAGCCCGCATCGCTTCACCTCCCACCACACGGCCGGAGAGCGCGGAGAAATGACGGGATGGCAGGGGCACGGCTAACGCGCTCTAATTACCCACCGCCGCTCTCCTCCGCGGCGCTCTGCTGCGCTCGGCCAGCGCGCCCGAATTAGGAACCCGTCCCCTGTCCCCGGGCCCCAGGAGCGCGCTTGGTGGCTCTGCCCGCCGACGTCTCCTGTCGCCCTCCGGGACTGCCCTGAGACCCCACCTGTGGTGGGGAGAGGGGAGGTGCAGGACTTGGAGACCCGAGCCTCGAGGTGCAGAAGGCCGCCCCGCCCCTCCCTCCCGTGAGCCGACAGCCCTCCAGTTGTCTGTCCGGAAGGGACAAGGGACTCGGAGAGTGGGGAGGAGGCAGGACCCGCTGCATTGACAGGGACACTGAGGCCCGTGGAAAGTAACCGTCCAGGGCAGGGCACCAGGGCAAGAGTATCCCCATTTTGCACTTGAGGCACAGAAAAGTGAAGGTTTTCACGGGGAAGGCCACCCAGCCAGAACTCCCAGATCAGCTTATTTCAGGGTGGCTTGTGACCTGCCCCACAGGCTCCTTCCCCTGACAGGGAAATTACCCTCTCGCAAGGAAAGGTGATACCCTCATCACAGACCTGGAGCTGCAGGGGGGCCGGGAGGCCCACCAGCTGTGGCCTGTGTGTCAGAAGGGAGCTAGTGAGGAGCGGCTAAAGTCTTGCATCCCAGGAAGGGTGGGAGAAGGCCCTGAAGACACAGAAGCCAGGCCTGGTGGCCGGGACTAAGAAGGAGCAACTTGGCTGTCAGCTTCTTTATCCAAACCAGGCTTAAACCTTTCCTCTATCAGGAATTCTTTCCTGATGTCCAGGGGGCTGCAGACTCATGGTCTTGGGCCAAGTTTAATCTTTAGTGAGGTTTTGTTTGGCCTGCAAAGAGTATGTGTGTTTCTTTTTATTGAATATGAGAGCTGACAGACAGTGTGAGCTGTCTGACTGCCCTCCGCATTGGCAAAGGCCAGCGTGGTTAGACTAGTCCCCAAAGGCATTTGGGTTTGAGACCCCTGATTGAAACCAGTCCACCTGGCTTTGCCTTTAACCGTTCCTCAGGTGCCGGGATCTTGGTCTGGGCGCCACCCCCATGTAGTCTTTGCATGTTTCTCGGTAAGCCTGCCCAGGCGAGTGACCCTGGGCGCCCCCATTTAGGCTTCCCAGATGCGGTGGCAGTGGGGGCTGCACATGCCTCTGGAAACCCCTCTGGTACCCCTTTTTTTCATCTTGAGTTTCAATCTGTGCCTTGGGTGTGCCTTCCCCAGCAGGGATGGTAGCAGTTTTTCTGCCACGCAACTAAAGGTTCCTTGAGGGCAGGATGTTGGATCTCACCCTTTAGTCTAGGATCTTACTGAGGGCTAGGGGACTGGGGTGTGGGGGGTAGTATCCTCCATCACAGGAAGCTCCTCGACGGCAGGGCTGTGTCTCCGCCTCAGACTGAGGCTCCCTGAGGGCAGGGCTGTGTCTCCCCCTCCCCAGACTGGGACTCTCTGAGGATAGGACTGTGTCCCCTCTCAGACTGGGGCTCCCTGAGGGCAGGGCTGTGTCTCCCCCTCCGTCTGGAGCTCCTTGAAGGCACTGGATTCTCACCTGAGATGGGGCATTTGCACCCCACCCTAGCCCTCTGGCTCTGGCAGCACCCGGGCATTCCTCCCGGGACACCGTTTGTCACGCTTTGATGAATGAAACCTACTAAGAATAACTCAGTCCTTGTAGTCTCTAAAGGACAGAGGTGTGGGGAGAGGGAGGGGCTGGTGACTATGGGGGGCCTGGGGGGAGACGGACACATTCTTTCATCCAGTAGCATTTTCCCAGGTGCCCATCTGGACACTGAGGGGAGACATGGTGAGTGCCGTAGGGCCCCCTAATGTGCCATTTCTGCTGTTGTCAGTAGGGGGGTGTCCACAGGAACCCTGAGACTGAAATCCCCACCCCCTTCTTCGCAACTTCCCCACTGCAGAAGTCATCACCTCAAGGCCACCCAGCCCCCCTCTATGCCTGGCCCAAGCTCCCTCTGCTTGGAACTCAGGTGCTTGGGGTCAGAGGCTGCTTCCAGTGGGTCACGGCTGTGGGGTGGGGGGGACCCCTGGAGCAGCCTTCCTCCTCCTATGGAGACCTGTCAGAGTGACCATGGGAGAATGTAGAAGCAGTCTCTCTTAAAAAAAGGGGGGGGGGGCACCTGGGTGGCTCAGTCGTTAAGCAGCTGCCTTGGGCTCAGGTCATGATCCCAGGGTCCTGGAATCGAGCCCCGCATCAGGCTCCTGCTCAGCAGGAAGGCTGCTCCTCTTTCTCCCACTCCCCCTGCTTGTGTTCCCTCTCTCGCTGTGTGTCTCTCTATCAAATAAATAAAATCTTAAAAAAAAAAAAAAAAAAGAATGTAGAGGCAATCTCAAACTGGCAGGGGGGCCTTTGGTGCTCTGAATGGGGGAGCGGGTGTGAGTGCCCCAGAGGAGGAATCCCTGTCCCCTGCTCACTCTCCACTCTTCCTCCCTCATCCTGCCCCTTCCCACTTCAAAACCACAAGCGTCCAGTTAAGAATTGAGCCACCTTTCCAATGCAGCTCTTCTCCCAGGCCCTTCACAGGGGGCCTGTGGGGTGGGGAGGCTGTGACCTTAACCCGCTTCTCTGGATGGGGCCTTCCTGGCACTCCACCCCCAATTGCCACCTCCTGAGAGGGACATTTCAGCCTGATCTTGGCAAGAATGTCAGCCTATGAGCCAGGCAGTCTGGTATGGTACGAGCTCTGCCACTGATCCCACTGTGACCTTGAGAAGCTATGTGCTCCTCTGGGCCTCAGTTTCCCCATATGTAAAAGGACTTTTGTCCAATTTTCATGATTTTCAAACTTTTTTTTTAAATAATGGATCCTTCTGTTTAGTAACTTAAGTGGCATCTCCACTGGTAACACAGAAAATGTTTGGGGTTCTATGGTCAAAATAAGAGTGGGGGCCCAGAACCCTAGTCCATCTCTCTCTCTCTCTCTCTCTCTCTCTCTCTCTCTCTCACACACACACACACACACACACACATCATCTCCAGGGCACTCCAGAGAGCACACTTCATAAACCTCTGAACCCTGAAATCCTTCCCTTGCAAGCATTCTGGGGCCCTGCCAGGGCTGGGAGCTCTCGAACTGGGGGTTCTGACAGCTCTGAGCATGAAGCAGTGATTGTGGGCCTTCTGGGTGTAGGGAGCAGGGCCCCGGGGTAACAGGGTGGGGGGCTCAAACAGATAGGGGGCATCCTTTCAACACTGGGTAACTCCAGCAGGGCTGGGCAGGGGCCTGGGTCCAAAGCTGGGTCCATGCAAACGCTCACTGCCCTCCCTACCCACCCACCCCCGCCCCAGCCAGAGGTCAGGTGGGTTTCTCTGGTGCTGGGCCCCTCAGCTGGGGGGAGAGTGGGATGAGTGGAGACAGAGAGGGCCCTTCCCCAGTGGGAGGGGCAGCACTTATGGCAGGAGCCTCTGCAGCTTTTTTCTGGAATCCCTCTCACTATGCCTAGGACAAGGACCAGAGTGGCAGGGGTGGGGAGCTGGTAAGGGCCCCGCAGTGGTTGAGCTGTAGGAGGCTGAGCACCAGGAAACCCAACTGGGGTTGTGTACCCCACTGCAGGAGACCCGGGGAGCCCCACAGCACCACTAAAGCTGTAAGTGTGAGGATTTGGTGCCAACAGGGAATGCAGGCGGGAGGCGGCCCCTGGGGCACTGGTGACAGGAAGGCCAGACTGAGGAGGGGAGCAGGTGCCACAGAGGGAAGAAAGATAGCACCAATAAGAGGCAGGCCTGGGCCTGGGGTCCCAGCACAGGGCAGCGGGGCGGGTCCCTCCAGAGTGGGGGAACTGCCGAAGTACCCCGGTCCCTCCTTGCCAACAGATGGCCTGTTCTCAGGGGTGCTGAGAAAGGCTTGTGTTCAGCCCAGCCCCCCAGGGTCACCAGGCAAAGGAGGTGCTGCCCCCACACTTACACCCCCAGGCAGCTTGCACCTGCACGGCCCCGGACAGACCATTTTTCCCGATTTCCCTCAGGGTACCTCACCATTCTCTATCCCAAACACACACACACACACGCGCGCGCGCGCGCGCGCACGCACACACACAGAGTCATTTGTCCCCTAGAGACTTCACTGCCTTGGCCTAGGGAACTCCTGGATCTCTGTTCTCTGCCAGGCACAGCTCTGGGCACTGGGGCTACGGGAGTAGAAAAATCAGCCAAAGTCTCTGCCCTCGTGGTACTCACATTCTAGGGAGGGATGACAGTTGATCAACAAGTCAGAAAAGACAAAAGTTCAGGTCATGATAAGACTTGGAGTGGAGAGTGTGGGATGGGTGGGGCGATTTCAGATGGCATAGTCGAAGACTGTCTTTGGGAGGAGGTGACATTTGAGTGGAGACCTGAGCTCCGAGAAGCCAGTCATGCTTTGGAAACAAAAGGAGTCCAAAAATGTACAATATTTTTAAACAGAAAAGAACATGTGTTCACAAACATTAAAGGGCAAAAAAGTGAGGAGTGTTTCAGGACATCTGCTATATGCCCAGCATGATAGTAGGACATTCACAGGCACCATCTCCCACAACCTGCTTCAGAACCCTGTGTGTCAAATTTCATTTATTTTCATTTTACAGATAAGAAATATGAAGCCCAGAGAGGTTACTGTTTCATTCATCTAATAAGATGTATTGAGTTTTGGGGCGCCTGGGTGGCTCAGTCGAAGCATCTGCCTTCGGCTCAGGTCATGATCTCAGGGTCCTGGGATCGAGCCCCAAATCGAGCTCCCTGCTCAGAGGGGAGCCTGTTTCTCCCTCTCCCTCTGCCCCCACCCCTGCTTGTGCTCGCTCTCTCTCTCTCAAATAAATAAAATAAAATTAAAAAAAAAAAGATGTATTGAGTTTTAGCCTCTAACACTATAATAAATCCCACAGGGGCCCTGCCCCCTTAGGGCCTCCAGACTGTGAGAACACAGAGGTGGATCAGGGAGGGCTTCCTGGAGGAGTCCATGCCTCAGCTGAGTATGAAAAGGTGAGGAGAGGGGTGACAGGGGAAGTGATGAGGTAAAAAGGGGGGCCAGAGGGATGACACCAGCAGCAGGGTGACCTGTGGACAGAAGTAAAGGACTGGGGTAGGGGTCCTGCCCGCTTGCCCCGTCAGCTCCCCGAGGGACTAGGGTGGTGAGTGAGGACGCTGAAGGCAGACAGGAGGGCAGGAGGGCAGATGGGGTCACCTGGTATGGCTGTTAGGCAAGGCAGGTCTGGTGGAAGCTCTTCCAAGGCTCTGGTGACCTGGATCGCCCCGAGTGACAGGGTTACTACCGGCAAATGATGGGTGCCAGCCAACAGCAAGGCCTAATGGGACAACTCACACACATTCACACACCTCACACCCACAGACACAGACAGACGTGGGCATGCCACACATGCACAAACGCACATGCAGCTGGCCCCACTCCTTGGTCTGCATTGACGAGGGCTGCAGAAAGGCACAGGACAGGGGTCAGAGATCACAGAACAGTGTGGTTTGAGCATAGTGTAGGCCTCAGGCCCTAGGCACATCTCTCTGGAGCCCAAGTAGCTGCTCCTCCAAACCCCCCTCCCAAGCTCTCGGGCCTCTTGCCTTCCCGGTCACCCCCCACACTCTCTGAGACCTTGCCTGCCAGTACCTTGTCCAGGATACGCAGACAGGACATGCGAACTCCTTGGCCGCTCACATTCACAGGGAATGCAGCCCCGCACATGCCAGCCAGCAGCAGAATCTAGAATCAGGTCTGAGTCTAGAATCTAGACTCAGAACAGACTCTGCGGGACTGGAACAAGCAGGCCACATCAGAGAGATGAGCATTCGTACACCAACACAAGGACGCGAACGCAAGGTCAGATACCGAACAGCTCAGACACAGGCTGGGGGTGGGGGGCACAAGTAAGATGGATTTGGGTGAGCATTGCTGGGAGGGGACTTGTTCCCTAGGGAGCGACGAATATGCAGATCTGAGCTGTGCTAATGGGAGGACAGCAGCCAGCTAGAAGAGAGAGGGGCAGCCCCCGGGCTCTGAGTTGGCCAGGCCCTCCAGAAGCCGTGGGTCCAGACCTGGGGATCTCCCCCTGAAGGGGACAATGACAGAGTGACAGGGTGTAGAAGGATCTAGAAAGCCCATCATAGGAGGAACTACCACAAGGATGTTTAGCCCCCAAAACAAGACTCTGGCATCTGGGAGGCCCCCGCTCCAGCCACAGCCTTTGCATACTGGTGAGTCTCCAGCTCCTCAGCTCGTTAAGCTCTGTACCTTCTTCCCAGCAGCTACAGCTCTACTTCCTTAGGGAAGCCTTTTCTGACCTCGCTGTCGGTTATGTCCCACGTTTATATGCTCTGCCTGCCACCCAGCCCTGGTCTTGGGGTAGCCCTTACCAGAAGCAGCTTTACCCATGTGAGTGTTCCGTTCATGGTGTCTCCCTAATGGACTGTAAGCACCGTGAGGTCGAGGGCCGTATGTGCCGTTGCTTACTATTGTTTTCCTGGTGCCTGGCACATCATAGGAGCTCCAGAAATGTCTACAGAGGAGGGAAGAAAGAGAGAAGGAGGGCAGGCGGGGGAATGGAGGTACCTTGAACTGTCCAAGGGCTGCCATATGTAGTTCTCCAGGGGCAGAAGGAGCAGGAGCACCAGCAGAAGGTCAGCCCAGGGAGTCAGATTTCAAATCATTAATAGGAAGGTTTTCGAAGTCAGATGGTCACAATGTGGATCAGGCTGCCCCAGAAGACAGTGAGTTTCTCAGGATGAGTTTAAGCAGAACCAAGGGGAGCACTTGGCAGAGGTGCTATTACTTGAATGAATGAATGAATGAATGAGGATGATTACTACCGAGTATTCACACATGAGCAGGAGGCTGCAGACAGCTGACCCATGTCTCAGAATTGCATCTGAATCAGACCCCAGGTGGACAAATAGCCACGGGCCCCGAGATGCACGCCGCACACTCACTTACAGAAAAGCACACTTCTAATCCATCCAGCAATGCCAGACGTGTCGTGCTGGATGACGTTTGCAGCAGGGCAAGGACAGAGGTGTCTTGGGAGCAGCTCCGTCCTGATTCCCCTCTCACTCTTCCCAAAAAGGTCACCCCCTTTGGGCTACTTTCCCAGGGGCTGACCCCTTGGCACGAATGCGTCCTGAGGTCAATGCTCCTGCGGCAGCTTCCTCCTCGGGGTTGGGGATGGCATTGAGAAGGAGGAACTTGGCACCTGGTCTCACTTGGCAATGACCTGGCCTGCGGAGGCTGGGGTGGGCGGGGCAGGTGCCCTGGCTCTGAGTTCCCCCCGGCATGTTCAGAAGCCTGAGACATAGGTCCAGCTCATGCCTAGGAGCCCTCTCCGTGCCCCACCCCCCACCCCCAAGCTCTATGAGCTTCTTGAGAGCAGGAATTGTAGTCTTAGCTGCCTCTATCCCACCGCTGGCTCAGAGGAGGGATCCACTGGGTGTGAGCTGAGCAGCCCAGGGACCAGGGCTGACAGAGCTGAGATAGAAAGGGGTGCTCTGCTCGGGGAGACAGAGATGGAGCACTTTCTAGCCGGAGTACAGTAGCATCTAGACAGGGACTGGGAAGAACGCGCCCTGGGGCCCCTAAGGCTGGGACCAAGTTGGACTTGTCTTCTGTCCATGCTCTGGGCCTGCCCTGTCTCCAGCAGCCCTGCTGTGGCGAGTGACCCGTCAGTGACTCACAGCCAGCTGTGGACACAGAGGGGAGAAAGTGGCCCCCAGCTGAGCTCATGCGCTCGCAATTAGCCCTCCATGCTTCCTCACCAGGGAGAGCCTCCTAGCTTCTACGCACGCACATCCTAGGCTCCCTTTCGCAACCACAATGCGCCTCTTGCTGCTTATTTTAGCCTGATGAAGCCTCTTGAAATGTCAGAGCTGGAACCAAGTTGGGATCCTGCATTTCAATCCTTTCATTCAACCAGGGCGAAAACGGATATTCAGGAGAGTAAGGGATGTGTTTCAGGTCACATAGCTAATTCACCGAAATTCCACTGCAGTCTTTGGGGAACCAAATCCAGGTGTCCTTAACTCAGAGAGGGGCAGTCTCTTCAGCCAGCCCCTGACCACACTTCTGGAGCCTCTGGAGCCAACATACCAGGATTTGAACCCCGATTTGCCCATTATCAGCTGTGCGACTATAGGCAAGTTACTCAGCCTCTCCATACCTCTGTGTCCTCATCTGTAAAACGAGGCTAACAAGGGTACCTAGCTCCCAGGTTGGTGTGCGGCTCCAGTGAGTTAATATAGCTGAACTGCTGAGAGCAGTGCCAGGCACATCACAAGTACTCGTGTTAGAACATGTTAGCTAGCATTCTTAGGTGCACAGTGGAGTCACCAAACCTCGGTCCTTGGTGTGGAAAGTTCAAAAATTTGGTTTTATCAGTTTGCCTGAGGGTGAGCAGATTCCAGGAGGCCAGCCGTATAACCAGGCTTGTGGCAAACCGATGTATGGTGTTCCCGCTGAGGCCCAGACGTCGCCGTCAGAAGGAGCAGAGGGGGCCCCGAGACCGCCCGCCTCCCACTCCAGCAGCTGCCACCTGAGATCCCAAGATCGCAGACATCACAGCAAGGGCCGTTGGAGATTCTCGGGGCAGCTCAAGCTGGAAGAACCTGGAGAAATGCCCTTCTGAACCCAAGAATGAGCCTCTGTTCATCTGCAAAACAAGGGAAAGCAGAGCCTCTAACTCACAGGGTGGTTGCGCACATGAGCTCAGGTGGCACTCTACCCAGCATTGTCCTTTCCAGCCCTCCTCCTTCCTGCCCCTTACCTGCTTGAGGCCAGTGGTCTCAACTCAGAGCAGCCTCTCCTAGGCCCCGCTGGAGAAATATTAACAAATTCTTCTCCTGCCAAGTTCCTCCTTTACCAGTCACCAAAGCTCTGACACCTCACGCCAGAGGAACTATGGTCCCAGAACATGTACAAGATAGGGTTGGTCTCATAGCAGCCTCAGAGACGCTTGTGGGATGGATGACTCGGTGAGTTAGTGAGTGGAGCAATTCCCAGAACCTTCTGAAAACTCACCCTGAGCTTTCAACATTGGGCAACATTCTGGTTTCCCCAGAGCCCCAGCCACAAACTACCTCTGAGGAATGGCTGCTCTTCATTTGTCTCATCCCTGGTCAGTGTTCGTCTCTCATGAACACAGCAATCTTTCTCAGCCCCTACCCACCGCGACCAACGAGACTGGACAACCAAGTGTGTTTGCAGCCTCCTCCAGATCAGTGTTATCACAACCATCCTACTGCCCATAACCACTGCCCACAAGCCTGGTGGTCAGTCTCGAGCCCTGTCCTGCTCTCCAAGTCACAGCTGTCCCCCATCCACCCCACCAACCTCCTGGGATGGCCTGCATAAGGAAACTGACTTTTTAACTTGCTCTTGCAAATCCTCTGATTGCTCATGATGTTGTCCAAGTCCTAGCCCTTGCCCTGCCAGCTGGTCCCTACCCATGGAGTACTGCTGTAGGTTGTCCTTCCCTCACCAGAATATCACCTACTGTCTGGACTCCTGTCCATCAGGGCAGACTGAAACTCCTCAGATTGGGAAGCCAGCCAGAGCCGGCTGGGAGTTTGTGCCCCTTTGAAGATTGGGACACTGGACACTAGTTCTATCCTCAGGTGCCCGGTCATGGTATGGGCATTGTCTCCAGTTTGGTTTAAGCTTTTCCCCAGCATTGACCCACGATTCAGGCCTCTGCATGTTTCTGGGCCACCAGTGGTCCCTACATACTAACCAGAGGATTCCAAGAATATCCAAACTGGAAGATCCTGAGGAATCACCCAGTCTAGTGGAGATATTCCTAGAGCATTTGAAAATGTGTTAGTCTTTTTTATTGTAACAATGATGAGAGGTGGTCTGGCATTGGGTGCCATGGGCCAGAGATGCTAAATATCCCACAAAGCACAAGGCAGTTTGCACAATGAAGAACTACACTCCTCTGTCCACTGATAGATGAATGGATAAAGAATATGTGAGATATGAATGTAAATGGGCTAAATGCCCCACTCAAAAGACACAGGGTTTCAGATTGGATAAAAAAGCAAGAACCATCAATATGCTGTCTGCAACAGACTCACTTTAGACCCAAAGACACCTCCAGGTTTAAAGTGAGGGAGTGGAAAACCATTTATCATGCTAATGTACATTAAAAAAAAAAAACCTGGGGTGGCAATCCTTATATCAGACAAATTAGATTTTAAACCAAAGAGATGAAGAAGGACACTATATCATACTTAAAGGGTCTATCCAACAAGAAGATCTAACAATTATAAATAATTATGCCCCTAACATGGGAGCAGCCAATTATATAAGCCAATTAATAACAAAATCAAAGAAACACATCAATAATAATACAATAATAGTGGGGAATTCTAATACCCTCCTCACTGCAATGGACAGATCATCTAAGCAAAAGATCAACAAGGAAATAAGGGCTTTGAATGACACACTGGACCAGATGGACTTCACAGATATATTCAGAACGTTCCACCCCAAAGCAATAGAATACACATTCTTCTCGAGTGCACATGGAACATTCTCCAGAATAGATCACATCCTGGGTCACAAATCAGGTCTCAACAAGTACCAAAAGATTGGGATCATTCCCTGCATATTTTGGACCACAATGCTTTGAAACTAGAAAAGGAGGAAAGTTGGAAAGAATTCAAATACTTGGAGGTTAAAGAGCATCCTACTAAAGAATGAATGGGTCAACCAGGAAATTAAAGACGAATTTTAAAAATTCATGGAAACAAATGAAAATGAAAATACAACTGTTCAAAATCTTTGGGATGCAGTAAAGATGGTCCTTAGAGGGAAATATATAGCACTACAAGCCCTTCTCAAGAAACGAGAAAGGTCTCAAATACACAACCTAACCCTACAGCTAAAGAAGCTGGAGAAAGAATAGCAAATAAAGCCTAAACCCAGCAGGAGAAGAGAAATAATAAAGATTGGAGCAGAAATCAATGAAATAGAAACCAAAAGAAGAGTAGAACAGGTCAACGAAACTAGGAGCTGGTTCTTTGAAAGACTTAATAAGATTGATAAACCCCTGGCCAGACTTATCAAAAAGAAAAGAGAAAGGACTCAAATAAATAAAATCATGAATGAAAGAGGAGAGATCACAACCCACACTGAAGAAATACAAACAATTGTAAGAACATATTATGAGCAACTATATGCCAACAAATTAGGCAATCTGGAAGAAATGAATGCATTCCAAGAGACATATAAACTGCCAAAACTGAACCAGAAGAAATAGAAAACCTGAGCAGACCTATAACCAGCAAGGAAATTGAAGCAGTAGTCAAAAATCTTCCAACAAACAAGAGCCCAGGGCCAGCTGGCTTCCCAGGGGAATTCTACCAAACATTTAAAGAAGAATTAATATCTATTCTTCTGAAGCTGTTTCAAAAAAATCAAAATGGAAGGAAAACTTCCAAACTCTTTTTATGAGGCCGGCATTACCTTGATCCCAAAACCAGACAAAAACCCCACCAAAAAGGAGAATTACATACCAATGTCCCTGATGAACACGGATGCAAAAATTCTCATCAAAATACTAGCTAATAGGATCCAACAGTACATTAAAAGGATTATTCACCACCACCAAGTGGGATTTATTCCTGGGCTGCAAAGTTGGTTCAAATCAATCAACGTGATACACTACATAAATAAAAGAAAGGACAAGAACCATATGATCCTCTCAATAGATGCAGAAAAAGCATTTGACAAAGTACAGCATCTTTCTTGATTTAAACTCTTCACAGTGTAGGGATAGAGGATACATACCTCAATATCATACAAGCCATCTATGAAAAGCCCACAGCGAATACCATTCTCAAGGGGAAAAAACTGAGAGCTTTTCCCCTAAAGTCAGGAACACAGCAAGGATGTCCACTATCACTACTGTTGTTCAACATAGTACTAGAAGTCCTAGCCTCAGCAATCAGACAACAAAAAGAAATAAAAAGCATCTGAACCGGCAAAGAAGAAGTCAAATTCTCACTCTTTGCAGATGACATGATACTCTGTGTGGAAAAACCCAAAAGACTCCACCCCAAAATTGCTAGAACTCATACAGGAATTCAGTAAAGTGGCAGGATATAAAATCAATGCATAGAAATCAGTTGCATTTCTATACACCAACAATGAGACAGAAGAAAGAAAAATTAAGGAATTGATCCCATTTACAATTGCACCCCAAACCATAAGATACCTAGGAATAAACCTAACCAAAGAGGCAAAGAATCTGTACTCAGAAAACTATAGAATACTCATGAAAGAAATTGAGGAAGACACAAAGAAATGGAAAAATATTCCATGTTCATGGATTGGAAGAACAAATATTATTAAAATGTCTATGCTACCTAGAGCAATCTACACATTCAATGCAATCTCTATCAAAATACCATCAACTTCTTTCACAGAACTGGAACAAATAATCCTAAAATTTGTATGGAACTAGAAAAGACCCCAAATAGCCAAAAGAATGTTGAAAAAGAAAACCAAAGTTGGTGGCTTCATGATTCCTTATCTCAAGCTCTATTACAAAGCTGTAATCATCAAGACAGTATGGTACTGGCACAAAAACAGACACATAGATCAATGGAACAGAATAGAGAACCCAGAAATGGATTCATGATGCAACTCTATAGTCAACTAATCTTCGACAAAGCAGGAAAGAATATCCAATGGCAAAAAGTCTCTTCAACAAATGGTGTTGGGAAAATTGGACAGCCACATGCAGAAGAAAGAAACTGGACCATTCCTTACACCACACACAAAAATAGACTCAAAATCAGATGAAAGACCTAAATATGAGACAGGAATCCATCAAAATTCTAGAGGAGAACACTGGCAGCAACCTTTTCAACCTCAGCCACAGCAACTTCTTGCTAGACACGTCTCCAAAAGCAAGGGAAACAAAGGCAAAAATGAACTATTGGGACTTCATCAAGATAAAAAGCTTTTACACAGAAAAGGAAACAGTCAACAAAACCAAAGACAAACAACAGAATGGGAGAAGATATTTGCAAATGACGTATTAGATAAAGGGCTAGTATTCACAATCTATAAAGAACTTCTCAAACTCAACACCCAAAGAATAAAGAATCCAATCAAGAAATGGGCAGAAGACATGAACAGATATTTTTCCAAAGAAGACATCCAAATGGCCAACAGACACATGAAAAAGTGCTCAACATCACTCAGCATCAGGGAAATACAAATCAAAACCTCAATGAGATACCACCTCACACCAGTCAGAATGGCTAAAATTAACAAGTCAGGAAACGACAGATGTTGGCAAGGATGCAGAGAAAAGGCAACCCTCCTACACTGTTGGTGGGAATGCAAGCTGGTGCAGCCACTCTGGAAAACAGTATGGAAGTTCCTCAAAAAGTTGAAAATAGAGCTACCCTATGGCCCAGGAATTGCACTCCTGGGTATTTACCCCAAAGATACAAATGTAGTGATCCAAAGGGGCACCTGCACCCCAGTGTTTATAGCAGCAATGTCCACAATACCCAAACTATGGAAAGAGCCCAGATGTCCATCAAAAGATGACTGGATAAAGAAGATGTGATGTGTGTATACACACACACACAACGGAATATTATGCAGCCATCAAAAAATGAAATCTTGCCATTTGCAACAACGTGGATGGAACTAGAGGGTATTATGCTAAGTGAAATAAGTCAATCAGAGAAAGACAATTATCACATGATCTCACTGAAATGTGGAATTTAAGAAACAAGGCAGAAGATCATACAAGAAGAGAGGAAAAAATGAAACAAGATGAAACCAAAGAAGGAGACAAACCATAAGAGACTCTTAATCATAGGAAACAAACTGAGGGTTGCTGGAGGGGAGGGTGGTGGGGGGTTGGGTAAATGGGTGACAGACATTGGGGACTGCATGTGTTGTAATGAGCACTGGGTATAAGACTGACGAATCACAGACCTGTACCCCTGAAACAAATAATACATTATATGTTAATTAATTGAATTTAAATTAAAAAGAATAAATCTCATATAAGAATGAAAAAAGATATATATAAAAAAGAATATATGAGATATATAATGGAATATTATTCAGCCATAATAAAAGGAACGAAATCTTGCCATTTGCAATGACATGGATGGAGCTAGCAAATGTAATGCCAAATGAAATAAGTCAATCAGAAAAAGACAAATACCATACGATTTCACTCATATGTGGAATTTAAGAAACAAAACAAGTGAGCAAAGAAAAAAGAGAGAGAGAGAAGCCAATAAACAGACTCTTAATATAGAGAACAAACTAATGGTTACCAAAGGGGAGGTGGGATGGGGGAAATAGATGATGGGGATTAAGGAGCATACTTGTGATGAGCACCATGTGTTGTATGGAAGTGTTGAATCACTATATTATACACTTGAAACTAATATAACACTGTATGTTAACTATACTAGAAATAAAATAAAAAATTGCACCCCATTCTTCCTTGGAGAAACACTGATTCTAGTTGAAAGTACTTAAAGTGCAGTTGTAGTAACTAAGAGCAAAAAGGATAAGGGACTGACCCCAAATTACACAGCATATTTGTCTTACAGGTAATCCAATGAGGAAGACCTAGGAATTTTTGTTCTTGAGGATTTCATGTCATCTGTTCTCAAAATCCACCAGCAGTCACCAAGTTTGAGGCACTATGGAAAGTCACAAAGACTAATGGGAGACATCAGGAAGGCTTCACAGTGGTGTCATTTGAACTGAGCCTTGAAGGATGGCTCATGGACTTGTGACTCTGGAATAGGGGAGAGCATAATAATAGGCAATGGTAGAACATGAGGACTGTTGCCCACAAATGAGGGTGGCTGAGAAATGAGCACAGGCTTTGGAAAGAAAGCAGAGGAGAATGGGGAGTGACTGAAAAGGTGAACTGACATTAGATCACAGTGGACTTTGCATGCTAAGCTGAGTACTGGAATTTTCTGTTGTGGGCAGTGGAAAGCCACAGAAGATATTGGAGTAGAAAGTATGCAATGATGAGCTCTGTGCTTAACAGGAAGGTTACTGAGGCTGCCTGTGGAGAAGCAATGGGAGGGAAATTATGGGGGCAGAAAACCACTGTCAGAACAGTCCAGGTGAAAGATACACATGATGTCATGGATAAGGACAGGTCAAGAAAATGGGATGAAGGAATGGAGACCACCTTAGAGCCAAGCAACATCGCAGGAACTGGTAATGTTCTTATTAAAACAAGGGATATTATTTTGGTTTGAGTTTCCCTAGAAGTAGACCCTAAGAAAACTATTTGAATATACTTTATTTGGAAGATGATCTTAAGGAATAACAGGAGGGGAGTAGGGAAATCGGGCAGGAAAGGGAAGATAGCCAAAAAAGGGAGGGGAAGCGGAATTATATCAAGCCAGTTATCCCTGTGGGCAACCGAAGGTCAGTCTTGCTGGAGGTCTCTGGGAATACAATGGAAAATGTACATCTCCAAGTTTCCTTGAAGAGCAAAGGAGTAGGGGGTATTTATCGACTGGCTCACACCAGCCACTGTTTGAGGGTTGCTCCTGGGAGCACTTACTCTGACGCTTTTGGAATGTCCCACATGCAGGAGCAGGCTCTGCAGCTAGAATAAGCCCTCAGGTATAAGAGTTTCAGGTGCTTACAATTGGAAGCTACCAGGTAGCTGTGTAGGAAAATGATGAGTAAGATGAGGTAAAGCACTGATAGTATCTGCAACACACATTCTTTGCATATAAGACAAGTGAGTTAGCCAAGATGGCTCCATGTCCAAAAACGACTCCATAAATGAACCAGATAGGATATTTCTTTCTTTTTTTTTTAAGATTTTATTTATTTATTTGACAGAGAGAGACACAGCAAGAGAGGGAACACAAGCAGGGGGAGTGGGAGAGGGAGAAGAAGGCTTCCCGTGGAGCAAGGAACCTGATGAGGGGCTTGATCCCAGGACTCTGGGATCATGACCCGAGCCGAAGGCAGATGCTTAACGACTGAGCCACCCAGGCACCCCCCAGATAGGATATTTCTGAGAGAGGGCCCTAACAGCTGAAATGCCCAGCTTCTGTGACCCCAGGAAGCAGAAAAGGAATCTGAAGTACAATAATATGGTTCTGTCAATTTTTGCTTTGTATGTTTTGATGCCAAGTTATTAGGTGCATGCAAATATAAAATTACATCTTCCTAGTGAATTAAATTTTATATAATTGTGAAGTGTCTCTCTTTATATCTAGTAATGCTTTAAAACCCATTATTTTAATATAACTCTAATAGCTTTTTGTTTTGTTAGTGTTATATGTTATACTTTTTCTCATCCTTTATCATTCTTTCTATATTTCAGGTACCTGTACATAAACAGTGTGTATTTGAATTTTGGGTCTTATCCAAAATAAGTCTGAAAATCTGAAAAATTTTGCCTTTTAATGGGAAAATTTAGTCATTTGACATATAATAATATTATGTTTATATTTGAGTTTAAATCTACCATCTTACTAAGTGCTTTCTATATGTCCTACCTACTCCATGTTGCTTCTTCCCTCCTTCCTTTGTTTCCTGCTAGAATTATTTTATTCAACTATCCTCCTCTATTAATTTAGAAGTTATTCACCCTTTTACAGGCTTTTAGAAGTTACCCAAAGATTACAGCATGCCTTCTTAACATCCTAACATTAAATGATTTTTTTACTCTCTTCCCCCAAAATATAGGGAAGGACCTTAGGACCTTAACTCCCCCTAAACACTATTATATTATTATTATTATACACAGCCAATATTATTTAACATGATCCACATGCTTACCATTTTCAATGGTTTTCGTTCATTTCTGCATCTCTGACCTTCCATTTGGGATTATTTCATTCTGCCTGAAAAATATCCTATTAATATGGCTCTGCTGGTGATTAATTCTCTCAGTTTTTATTAGTCTAAAAATTATTAGTCTAATGTCATCTTCCCTCCTGAATAATCCAGAGGGATATTGAATAACAAGTTGGCTGTTATTTTTCTTTCAGCCCTCTGAAGAATTCTATTGTCTTCTGGCTTCCCTTGTTTCCATTGAGAAATCGACTCTATATCTAATTGTTGCCCCTTTGAAGCTAATCTGTGTTTTTTCTGTTTTTTAAGATCTTCTCCATATCTTTGATTTTCAGCCTTTATTTCTACTCCAAGAGAAAAGATGTGCTTTTTAGTCTTACTCTAATAGGTGTAGATTCCTTTTGACTTATTCTGATTTAGATTCCTAGGGCTTATTGAACATATGGATTGATGTCTTTCATCAGTTTTTGGAAGATCTTAGCCTTCATCCCCTCATATATTGCTTCTGCTCCATTCTTTTAAACTTTCTCACTATTTCCTGTGGTCTCTTAGGCTGTCTTCTATTTTCCATCCTTTTACCTTTCCGTGCTTCATTCTGGATATTTTATTCTCATCCAGCTTCTAATTAACTAATTCTTCATTCAGTTTTGTCTAACACGCTGCTAAACCTATCTTTCGAATTCTTAGTGTCAGGTATTTTAATTTTCAATTCTAGAGTTTCCATGTAGAAAAAAATAGTTTCAATTCTCTGTCAAAATTCTGAATCCTGTCTTTTATTTCCTTGGTCATGCTAAGTGTTGTATTTTTTTTTTTTAATTTAAATCTGCTTGCATAACTTCAATATCTAGAGAGGATGTTATATATGTTTTTTTATATACTTTCTCATGTGTCCGGTCTCATCATGTGTCTGATTTTTTTATTTTAGTTCTGTTTTTAAGGATTTGGGTTTTTGTGGGGTTTTTGGTTTTTTTATTTTTTTTTTGTTTTGGTTTTTTTACCAGTATGCTCTGGACACTGTAGTTGCAAAATCATTTGTAGAAATGATCTAACACCAGGATGCTATCTTCTTCCAGAGAGGATTTACAGTAGCCTGAAGGCAATGGCAATACTGGATCGCTTTAATCCAATTTCAGGAATTGAGATGAGTCAAAGCAGAGCTGCAGCCCCTGTGAGAACCTGTCTACTTCTGGTTCATCCTAACTCCTCAGGTGCAGTCCTTTGGGGTCCCAGCCCAAAGTAAGAGAGTTCAGCAAACACTCCTCTTGATAGGCCTTGTCTCTTATCCCAAGGAGGCCCTCAGAAGTCCTGATCATTCTTTCTGCCTCTCAATTGCTTCCCCCAGTCCCAAAGGAAAGGCATTTCTGAAGGCAGACTCACCTCCCTAGTCCCCTCCAAATCCTAGCCCAACAATTCCCCACTACCTTAGTTGTATTATCAGCGCCCAGATGCTTCAGTTTGTTGTTTCATTTTCAGTTTTGTTTTTTAATACACAGCATTTCTAGTTGCCATCAGCAGGAAGGTGAATCCATATTACCTGGTCTGCTATTTCTGAAAGCAAGCATAATGATATGTGGGGAGTTTCTAAGACATTTGCAATAGTGTTAAGAAGGTGTTTTGTTTTGGTTTAAGCCAACAGTTTATTCAAACAGAATAATATGTTGTGGATTATCATAACAGAGTTTATTTTTCTGAGTTAAAAAAAAAAAGATCCAAGATTTATATAATTTATTGGTTTTAAGACCAAAGAGGGTTAATCAAGAACAAAGTTAAATGATGAGCTGGTTTCATGTTTTGGAAATAAAATTAGATTCTGTGTTCATGTTTAAAGAGCCATGACCAGGGAAACAACAGGCCTGGAGGATGGGTAGAAATTTATACAAAGGGATAAAGAGTAAAAAGCTTGATCTGGGGTGATAGGCTGGGGAGAGAGCAGATAGATCTGGGAAGAGCATACTGAGTTCAGCACTGAATGGCCTTCCTCTAACGTGCTGAAGAGAGCCCAGTAGAAAAGGCCAGTCAGTGGCCAGAAGTGGGATTCGAGCTGGGTGATCTGACAGACCAGAGAAATGGACTTGGGAGCTGCTTGTGCACAACTGGACTTGGAACCAGGGCAGCTAAAGGACCCTGGAGAGTGTACAGAGAGGGGCATCTGCCAGCACAGCACTGAGCTTTGGGGGCAGAGGGAAGCAGAATGAGTTCCAGGAGGTGGGGAGGTAAACCCTGTGGGTCCTGAAGGCCCTGGCAAGAGGCTCTCTTGAAGCCAGGGGTTTATAGGGCTCATTTTCCCTGAAAGGTTGAGGCTGAGATGTGGGGGAGGCCTCTGCTGACTTTGAGAGCAGTTTGCGTAGAGTGCGGGAACCCAGAGGCTCCTGGGAAGGGGTTAGGGAGTGAGTGGGAGGCCAGGAAGCAGAGGCAGTGTGTATAAACTTCTTTTTTAGAATGTGTGCGGCTCTGAAGGAAGGAATTGTGATGGTGATTAAGGGAAGAGCCAGTGGGAACTACTGGAGGAAGTCTGTGGGCAGAAGGGAAGGAGCCAGGGCAGATGGAGGACCAAACAATCCCCGGAGAAGGAGCAGAACGGCACACCCCGGCAAGCCCTGAACTCCACCAATAGTTCTCATTATTCCCATTTTTCAGATGAGGAAAGTGAGACCCAGAGAAGCTGACTTGCCCGCATGACTGCTAGAGAGAGATGGGCCTGGGATGGGCCCCATGTGCCAGGTTACTAAGCCCACCCCTCAGCCCACCTCACCCCACCCCATCATGATATTAGGGCGTCCATGACCATGACTAACCCCGTCACCACCACACTGCCACCGTCATCACACCCACCACGGCCTCCACCACCATGACCACCACCGTCACTGTCCATCCCACCACAATAATTACACTCACCCATACAAGATTTCCTGTGCTGGACACATGCAGTTTCTGTCTCTGGGGTCTCCTATTCTGAGAACATGCAACAAAATAAACTAGCCAAGACAGTCAGCTAAAGCCTTTTGATCATATGGCCGGTCAGGGTGATGCCAGTCCTATAATCAGACAGCCTGCATTCCCGGCTTCTTCCTGGAGGAGAGGGCACATCAAAAACTGGTTTTCCGTTTGTTCATCTTTTCCACGGGCCTCCCCCATCACCCATCCTCACCCTACCCTAAATCCTCCATTCATTGTCTCTGAGCTGGGAAAATTAAACAAATTTTTCTGAGGAAAAATCCTTAGGGAAGGGAATGTGTGCAGAGGGATTAGGGCTGAGCTAAGGCCCAGTTATTCTTGGTCCTCCTCCGAGACTCTTGGCTTCCTGCAGGGACATGCTCCCCACTTACCAGGGTCCCCTTCCCTCCCCCAACTCACCATAACCAACCTTGTACAACCAGGGGTGGGAAGTCCGGGGCTCTAGCCTGGCACCACGTGTCCATGGGTCCCAGACCCTCCCCAGCCCCGCCCACAGTCCCTCTTCCCCAGGCCCCCCGGGCCTCAGGCCTGCACGTAAAGGGAGACGAGGCGGGGAGGAGGCAGGCCTGGGGATGCTCAGAGAAAGTTTCCATGCTGAAGAGCTTGTTCTGAGCTGTTCTGCCAATTCCCCCTCCTCACTAATCCCAGGATTAGAGCGAATGGAGTCCAGGAATACAGAAGCCAGAGTCTGGGAATGGGGCGCAGTGTGGTGAAGGGAAGCAGGCAGGCGTGCATCGGAACCCCTGCTCAGCTCCTCACACACACACGCTATGCTGTGTGGTCCAGGCAGGCCATTGACCTCTCTAAGCTCTACTTCTTCACTTGTCAAATGGGGATCATCAAACCTGACCAGGATTAGAGAGGCTGTGTGTAACATGTGGTGTTCAGGAAGCAGCGGCTAACTGCCCGTTGCCACTGGTGGGATGAGCTCAGAGTGCCAGCAAGAGTGGGGACGAACGGGTGTTTCTTGCCCTTGACTCTTGAGCCCTGGCAGGGGGAGTGGTTGCGCGGAGAGAACATGGCACTGGCGTGAGCTAGGCTGGGCTGGCCCTCCGCTCCCCTGTGTGAGCCGGCAATGACTCATCCTTGCAGGCCTGCCACTTCCACACTGTTACACAAGATGCCTTATAGACCTGCTTCAAGGACTGAGTGAGATTTAACACAAGTGTGAGGCTAACACAGTGTCTGTCGTGCCTGCCCTGTTTCCCTTTGGCCTCTGTCTGAACCCAGTGAGTCCAGGCCCCTGGCTCCATGCCCTGCCCTCCTCAGAGGGACAGACAAAGGGTCCCAACCATCCCAGTCTCACCCTTGTCTCCAAAACCATATTCACCAGTCACTTTCCTTGCTCAAGAGACTACCATAGCTCCCTATGACGATCCACGTGCAAACCAGCCCTCTCAGCCTGGCATTTGAGGCCCCTACATCTTCCGACCCCATCTTCTGTCCCTTGTGTCACCAGACAGCCCTTGCCCTGTGCTTACTTGGCCCTGGCTGACCTCCGGCTCCCCAACCTGTCCCACAGCACACATCTCCTGCTGCCTCCCTCCCTTCCCCTCCCTAGGCTTCTGAGCTGGGCCCCGGCTCATCCATCTCTGAACTTCAGCGGATATAATGAGTCACAGACAAACCACATTTCGAGCGGCAGCCAAGAGGAAGCCTATCAATAACGGCCCATAACACACTTACAGGGCAGATCGGCTTTGGGAAGAAGCAGGTAATCGAATCTTCCTCTGGTTGCCATCTGTCTCCATCACCCGTACCTCACCCATGCGAGGCCTGCCCCAGACAAATAGGTCCTGGGCCATAATACAATTCCGTTAAAGAGAGCTTAGGTTCTCTGGGGACACGCAGAAGGTTTTCAGAAAGATGAGGAGGAGAGGACAAGGCCAGAGTCAGAGTGGATGAGTATGAGAACAGCACCCATCCCAAGATTGATCTGGAAAAGGCAGTGTGAGAAAATCCTGTCATCTTCAATATTCTTGTTTCTTTTGCATTTTTATCCATATTTTCTTCCTTTCAAATTTCTGTAGTGGCAGCTTTGCACATAAGAGGTGCTTAGATACATAACTCGCACACAACAAGGCAGAGGGCCTCAGCCCCAGATTCTGGCCCCAGGTTGTCTGGGGTGATGTTTCCACACCATCCCTGGCCAGGTACGTGACCTGGGAGGGGCTATTTTAACCTGTCTGTGTCTAAGCTGGCCCCTCTATGAAATGTAGGTGGTAGTAATAATACTCAGCTCACAGCTGACTCTGAGGACTAAGTGAATTGATCAGGTAAAGCCTTAGAGCAGGGCCTGCCCCGTGGGACACCTCCCATCATGTTAACTCTTATGGTTACCAAGCTACATGGAGCGGGATGGCTGCTCCTTAGGGGCTGCCTTCAGGGGTCACCCAAACCCTGCCTGTTTGCAGAACACTTAGGTCATTATAGTGGTTAGGATTGCATTAAGCTGCAAGTATCAGAAACCTGACTTCACGAGTTTAACCAAGGAGGGTTTATTTTCTTCTCACAATGAGAAGCACGGCACTAGCAGCAGCCAAGACTGACGTTATGCGTCCATGCTGCCCTCCATAACCCAGGCTCCCTTGCCTTCCCACAGTCTGAGCTTGTGGCTTTCCCCTCACACTCAGAAAATGGCTGCTGGACCTCCAGGCATCACATCCACATTCCAGGCAGGAAAAGGGGAAAGGGAAGAGTAGCACATTGCTAAAATCTCCCTCCCCTTTAATCAGGAAAACCACCCAATCTCCACTTATATCTCGTTCACCACAACCATGTCACAGGCCCACCCTAGTTGTGAAGCAGCCTGGGGAGTCTAGCTTTTGCTGGACACATGGCTGTCCTGAAGAGAACTGGAATTGTATAAGGAGGGCAGGGAGGATAGGTGTTTGGTGGGCACCTAACACTGTCTGCCACCCAGCTCCCCAGCATGACGCATTGCCTGGGTGTCTGAAAGCCTCACTCTGGAAGCAGTGAGGCCCCCAGCCCTGGAGATATTCCAACAGAGGTTAAATGATTACTTGGCCAAAACATCATGGAGGGAACTGAAGCAACAGAAAGAAATCAAGAAATCCCTAGCTCTTTCTAGCCTTAGGGCTTTGGGGATGAGTCCCACACCCTTAATTAGGTTATTGTATACGTTTGGCTTAATATGAAAAATATTGTGACTCAAAGTCCTAGATTCAAGCTTCACTCTTCCCTTCCTGTGTAACCTTTAGCAAAAAGAAAAAGAAAAGAAAAATACCAAATGCATTTATTCATCCTATAAATATTTATCCAGTGCCTATTGTTCTCAGTACTCCCTTAGGGGATACATCAGTGAGCCCCACAGGCAAAATTTCCCACCCTCAAAGAGGAAGAAAAATTTTAACAGGAGGAGACAATAAACAAAATAAATAAGTTTTCTCTTTCTATATATTTGATCGATGGTGATGGGAGCTATGGAGAAAAGTAAAGTGGAAATGGGGAGTGTCAAGGTGGTTAGGGGATGTCATTTTACACGGGGGCGGGACAGGGAGTGGTCAGAGAAGCCTTCACTGAGGATTTGACCTAAGACCTGAGGAGGCGATGGAGCTTGCCATGTGGACATCTGGGGAAGGTGTTCCAGGCATAGGGGACAGCAGGAGCAATGGCTCAAGATGGGTGCTTGACTAGAATGTTTGAGAAAGAGCCAGAAGGCTCAAGTGGCCAGAGCACTCAAGTGGCCAGAGCAGATTGAGTAGGCAGAGTGGGAAGAGGAGATCAGAGAGACAATGGCAGGGGTTGATTAAGGTTTTGCCGGCCACTATGAGGATACTGGCTTTTACTGAGGGAGAGGGGACCCACCAGAGGGTTCTGAGCAGAAGGGTGATGTGGTCTGGTTTCTCTTTGAACGGGATCACTGTGGCTGGTGTTGAGAATAGACTAAGCTGGGGGGGAGGCAGCGAGACTGGTTAGGAGATAAGATGGCAGCTTGGAATGGGTGGTGAAGGCAGAGCTGGTGACGAGTGATGGGATTATGGATATATTCTGAAGTTAGAGCTCATAGGATTTCTCAAGGACTGCACAAAGTTTCAAGAGACGTCAAGGATGTCTACCAGGTTCTTTGGTCTGGAGAACTTGGAGGAAGGAGTTGTCACTGACTGAAATGGGTCAGACTGTGGGGAAAGCAGGTTTTTGTTATTCCCATTGGACACATCCAGATGGAGGGGTTGAGCAGGCAATCAGACTCCACAAGTCTGGAGTGCAGGGGAAGGCGTGGGCCTAAGGTGTAAATGAAGGAGTCATCAGCATACAAATAGTATTTACCAAGAGAATACGCACAGATGAAAAAGAGAAGATGATCGAGGACTGAGTCTGGGGGCTCTCCACTGGTTAGAAGTCAGAGAGGTAAGAAAGAACCAACCAAGGAGACAGAAAGCACAGCCAGAGAAGTGGAGGGAGGACCAGCAGAGTGAGGTGTCCTGAAGGCCAAGGGAATAAAACACAGATGACTTATCTGGAAATATGCATAAAAGCTTCTAAAAAGTTAATGCCCTTTAACTAAAAATTGCACTTCAAGAATATTTACTTCTAAGTAAATACTCTTGGCTGTGTACAAAGACTCATAGCCAAGGATGTACTTGACAATGTGGGTTCACAAAAGTAAAAAACAGGACACAAACTAATTGTTGAACAACAGGGAGCTGGTTAAATAAATTATGACATATCTGTACGATGAGCTAGCGTGCAGCCATGGAAACCCAGATTTTTTTTTTTAAAAATATTTTTAAACTATTGAATGACCTGTAGACAGATTTATCTTCAGGATCTATTATTAGGGGAAAATAAGCAGGTTATAAATTGTTACGGTCAGCAAGATCGTCGTATCAGTCAGCCAGCAAACATGGAAACCACTCTAAGTATTTCAAGCAGAAAGAGACTTAGTCCAGCGAGTGAGGTGTTTACAAAGCTGTGGAAGTGCTGGCTATCAAGTTCACTGCTAGCTTTTAGGAAGTTGCTGAAAAACCACAGGACACCTGAACTTCCAGCACCAAAGTGGAGAAAATGCCCGAAGGTTGCTCCAAAATCGATCTACCGCAGCCCACGCACCTGCCCAGGGCTGCCAGAACAATGCTGTGATTGATGCTTCTCTTACACCTGCCAGATCTCGTGGAGCGGCCTCTCACTGACTGGCGGGGGACTCTAGTTTCCTGGCTTCCAGCCCCCAGCTGGGCAGAGGAAAGCATAGACCGGGGAAGGAAATGCTATTGAGTTGCCAGCAACTTCTTCTGGTCTCTCTAAGCTGCTAACACCAGGTGGTGTCTGCCCCAAGGAGAAGGCTTTTCTGAAGAAATTGCATTGTTATTCCAAAAAGTAGTCATGTCCCTAGCTACCTTGGCTCCGCCTCACACCACACATCTGTGATGGGTTTACCAGCAGCTCCCCGCCCCCCCACCCCCACCCCAGGGCCCGAGGCCTGGTGCAGAAATTGAGAAGACTGGAAATGAGTAAGAATCACGCCAGGGCTCTTACCGGACCTTCCAGTGGTACCTACTTTTCCACAGGAAGCCACAATAGTCAAGAATCTATCATGATTTTGCAAGATGATTCTAAGAAAAGCCCTTTTGTATTGTGGCTGCTGGTGGCCAACTCAAATGCCCTAAACGCTCTTCATTCTCCCTGTGCTCCTCCTTGTTCCGGAACCCCACGTCCAAACTCCAGGGCCCATCTTGCCTCTTTCTGTCCAAGCCCCTGCCTCGAGTGCCCACAGGGGTCCTGACTCCCCCAAGGCCAGGGTCTGACTTACTCTTGCCATCCTGCCAGAAGCTGGATTTCCATCCTGAGCTCCAGTCTGATGGCAGGTGTCCTTTCCGGCTGACCAACCTCCAATGGCAGGGGAATGGGGTTAGCTCCAGTTGCCCGTGCTGGGATGCACCAAAAGCAACACCCTTTACTCCTCATGGTTATCATCAGCATCCAGAGGGCATTGCATTCAATCTGGGCCTCTGGGCGGGGCGCCCACCATTCACTCCTGCTGGCCTCCTATCAATGGCTGGCCATGCTCTTCTTCACTTTGCCTGAAACTCAAGTTTACTCCCTCACCTGTCTGTATGCTGTTGATCTTCTCTCATGAGAAAAGAGCACGGATGTGTCTATACCCACCCAGGTAATATACAAGCACAATTTCCCTTCCTCTTAAATGACTGGGTTAATGAAGGGCCAGAGGAAGTTTGTGTGTCTGGAGGATGTGGAGATTCTGGATCAAGGACTTGTTCTTTTTATGCTCCTAGAGCTGACTGTCATAGTTGGGAGAGGGAGGCCAGCTCAGAGAAGGGCCCTCTTGTCTCTTTCTGGTTACCTGGCTTCAGCCCATCATCTACGTAGGTGCCCTCAGCCACCTCAATGCCCCATACCTGTCATGGCCCACACTGGAAAGTTCCCTTTTCTCTCTACTCTCCCCCAACTCTGAGCACAGCAATGTTCACCCAAGGGTGATGATGCAGTCAGCCAGGTTCCTGATAAAGGGTCATGGCCAGAGGACCCCACAACTGCCTCAGGAAATGGAGGGAGGGTGGAACAAAGTTATATGTTTAGGACAAAAGAACAGCCCTTGGGACGCTGCAGAAGATGAGTGGAGAGGATAAGTGATTATTCCTCGAAGCTGCTGAGTAAAGTCCAAAGGTTGTGGCCAAACCAGGCTGGACATCTTCCTTATCTCTTAACAGCTTCACAGGACTCATCTAGCCTGCCTCACCTCCCCTAACATGGGAATGTCCACCCATACCTACATCGATTCCATGAACCTGAGAGAAGCCCAACGTTCAGAACCATATCTCCCCCAAAAGACTAGGGCTTGAGATAACCCTGAGGGTGAAGGGGCAAGAAATCTTTGGGGATAAGCAGAAGGGTATCTGATTTTCTTCCAAAGCCCCCTGCCGCCTGCTCAGCTCTGTTTCCACTCTTAGTCCGGGGTTTGGGGTGCCTCTTGTAGATCCCCATTCCCTTGGGGACAGGAAGCTGAGAGCCCACATCCTGAGCTTCAGTTCTTTCCTGTGGCCACACTCCCATCTCACCTCCACCCTGTTTTTGTGCCTCTACTTCCAAGGGAGGAATGATCTCCAAGGGAGGAAGTTCTGAGCTAAGGAAGGGTGTCTAGATTAAAATTGTGTTGGGCACCTGGCTGGCTCAGTTGGAAGGGTGTACAACTCTTGATCTTGGGGTCGTGAGTTCAAGCCCCATGTTGGGTATAGAGATTACTTAAAAAAATAAAACTTAAAAAAAAAAAGAAAAGAAAAAAAATGTATCAATAAAAGCAGACTACATTAAGACTAAGTGTAGTTCCTTCCAGAAAAGCAAGATGGCCAAGTACTGGGAAACTCAACATAACCCACTATCTTAATATGTAAAATAGAGAGATTGATTTTTCTCCAACATGTTGAATGGAGAGACTCTAGAAGTAGTTCCATATTAAAGACAGATGTCAGCTGTCACCATAAACTATCACCACTACTGTTTGACATTGTTCTGGAATTACTTGACAAGGCAATTAGATAAAAGAATAAAATAAGAGATATAAATATCACAAGGAGAAAGCATAAATATTATCATTGAATGATATTCTATACATGGATATTCTAAGATAATCAGCTAAGGAATTTTTAGTAATAACCAGAAAATTTAGCAAGGTAGCTAGTTTAAAAACAAGACCTATAAGAAACAACAGATGGTTGTCAAGGATGTGGAGAAAGGGGAACCCTCTTGCACTGTTGGTGGGAATGCAAACTGGTGCAGCCACTCTGGATAACAGTATGGAGTTTCCTCAGAAAGTTAAAAATAGAACTACCCTATGATCCAGCAGTTGCAGTACTGGGTATTTACCCAAAGAATACAAAAACACTAATTCAAAGGGATACATGCACCCTTATGTTTATTGCAGCATTATTTACAATAGCCAAGATATGGAAGCAGCCCAAGTGTCCGTTGACTGATGAATAGATAAAGAAGATGTGGCGTATATACAATAGAATATTACTCAGCCATAAAAAATAGAATGAAATCTTGCCATTTGCAACAACATAGATGGAGCTAGAGAGTATAAAGCTAAGTGAAATAAGTCAGTCAGAAAAAGACAAATACCATACGATTTCACTCATGTGTGGAATATAACAAAACAAATGAGCAAGGGGGGAAAAAAGAAAGAGAGACAAACCAAGAAACAGATTCTTAACTACAGAGAACAAACTGATGGTTACCAGAGAGGAGGTGGGGGAGGAACGGGGTAACAGGTGATGAGCACTGGCTAATGTATGGAAGAGCTGAATTGTACACCTGGAAAGACTATAACACTGTATGTTAACCAACTGGGATTAAAATTAAAACTTAAAAAAAAATAAACTAAAAAAAATAAAGTCATTAAAATAAAAAAAAATAAATAAACAAGATCTCCTAAACACAAGAAATAAGGTCCCGTCCACAAAGGCAACAAAATCATAACATGAAACAGAAAAAACTATACAGGTATCCATGGAAAGAGCTATAAAACCCAAATAAACATAGACTTCAACAAATGGAGAAAGAGAGACCCTGCTTTTGGATAAAAAGTTAATAATATTTTAAGCACATCAGTGTCCCCATAGGGAATCTATACATTCAGCGGAATTTTTTTTTTTTTGAGATAACTTGACAAAATGGTTATAAATTCATCTGGAAAAATAAATATGGAAGAATAGCCAGAAATTTCCTGGAGGGAAAAAACTAAAATAACAAGGGAGTGGTAGCCCTATAAAACACTTTTTAAAAATATTATACAGCTACCCGGGCGTCTGGGTGGCACAGTCGGTTAAGTGTCCAACTTGGTTTTTGGCTCAGGTCGTGATCTCAGGGTTGTGAGATCGAGCCCCACATCGGGCTCCTTGCTCAGTGCAGAGTCTGCTTGAGTTTCTCTTTCCCTTTCCCTCTGCCCCTCCCCCATGCTCTTTCTTTCTCTCTAAAATAAATAAGTAAATCTTTTTAAAAATATATCATACAGCCACAATAATTAAAATAGTATGGGACTGGCACAGACAGACAGATCAGTAGTAAAGAATGCAGAAATGTGAAATTGACCCAAATAAACATGAGAATTCAATTCAGTAAATTGAGACACTAGCCACACATTCAGGACAAAAATAAATACGTCTGTATTCCCTACCTCACTCCTAACACCAAAATAAATTGTGACTGGATCAAAGATTTAAAGAAAAAAACATCTGAAAAATAAAACCATTAAAGGGCCAGAAGAAAATACGTGTAAATGTTTTTATGACCCTGGGGTAGCAAAGGCTTTTCTAATCATGGAACAAAACAGAAGACATAACAGAGAAGATTAACAGATGTATCTACATAGAAAGAAAAGAAAAAAGTTTTAAAAGGAAAAACTTCATAAACGAAATCAAAGGACAAAATAAGAGAACAAGGCTTGCAAGATGTGTGACAAAATGCTCGGTTCCCTAATTTTGAAAAAAGACATATTTTACAAAACAATAAGAAAAAGACAACAATCCAATGGGAAATATAGGCAAAGAACATAAACAGGCCATTCACAAAAAACGCAACTGGCTAATAAAGATATACAGAACGTTCCGTCTCACGATTTCAAGTGCAAATGAAAGCAAGATATAATTTTTTACTTATCAGATTGGCAGTGTTAAGAAGATTCTTAACACAGTGTTGTGAAAGGTACAATTACACAGGCCGTCTCATACAGTGCCAATGGAAGGGAAATTAGTACATTCTGGAGAGCAATTAGGCATATCTATTCAATTTTAAATGTTCATACTCTGATCTGGCAGTTTAACTTCTAGGATTTTATCCTGCAAAAGTATTTGTGCAAGAGCCCAAAGGTAAATGGACAAATATGTTCATCACAGCACTGTTTACAATTTTTTTTAAAGTTGGGGGGAACAGGGCGCCTGGGTGGCTCAGTTGGTTAAAGTTGGGGGGAACATTTACAGGCTCATTAACAGGGGACTGCTTAAATAAATTATAGTACAGCCATAGAGTGAAATACTATACAGCTATTAAAAAGAATAAGGAGGGGCACCTGGGTGGCTCAGTCGTTAAGTGTCTGCCTTCGGCTCAGGTCATGATCCCAGGGTCCTGGGATCGAGCCCCGCATCGGGCTCCTTGCTCAGTGGGAAGCCTGCTTCTCCCTCTCCCACTCCCTCTGCTTATGTTCCTGCTCTCGCTCTCTCTCTGTCAAGTAAATAAAATCTTTAAAAAAAGAAAAAAGAATAAGGAAAGGGCGCCTGGGTGGCTCAGTCGGTTAAGCATCTGCCTTCAACTCAGGTCGTGATCCCCAGTCCTGGGATCGAGCCCCCATGTTTTTTACGTAAAAAAAAAGAAGGAAGCTTTCTATATATACTACCTCAGAAAGATGTCTAAGATGAAAAACGAAAAAACTAGTTGCTAAACTTACATATAACCTACATTTGTAAAATAAAATTTAAAATAACATGCTTTCATCATGCCTTGGCCCAGTCACTCCCCCTCCTTCAGAGGTCCCTAAGGAAGATTAATGCTTAAGAACAGTGGTAAAGGGAGGAAAATATCATTTTATTACCAGCTGGGGCCCTGGCACCAAGCCTGAACTCCAGTGAGTGGGACAAAGGCCCCTCCGCCTTGCACAGGGCAGAAGACCCAGAGGTGCACAAGGCTTGCGTTCCTCTGTTTGCACGCACCCCTCACTCGACCTGAGGCCACATTCTTGACCCCGAGTGCTGCCCTGTTGTACACGCACGCACAGAAGCAGCTGCTTTGCTCAGGAGACCTCACCCTCTAGTGGCTCTGGCATCTTGCCCCTGTGGGGATGAGGGCACAGGGACATGAACAGGGGAGAGGCAGGGAAAGGGCCTGACCCACCTTCTGGGGTCAGAGGTGATGAGCCCTCCCGGATGCAGGGGGTGGACCAGGGCCAGGAATTGCAACAGCTGGTGGCTGGGTCTGTGGGTGAGTGGGCAGGCGGCCTGCTGTGGTAAGGAGGGGAAGGGTTTGTGGGAAACATGGTTGGCAGAAATAGCCAGGATGGTGTGCACCGGCAGCCTCTGGGGAGGGGACCCTCGCCCTCAGGCAACTCCCCCAGTGTTTGCCCTGGGGCACCGCAGGCCACCTGTCTGCCCTAGAGGCCTTGAGTCACTTCCTGTGTTTTTCCTTTTCCCCAGGTAGGCTCCTGACTCACAGCACCCCCCTTTCTGTCCTGTCCCTCTCTGACACAAGGGCAAGGACAAGACCCACCTGAAGGCCAGGAGAAAGAGGACCCTGGCTCTGAATAAGTGCCCCTCTTACCTGTGGACCTCCTGCACCCTGGCCCCCCCAGTCCTGACACAGAGTTGACCCCAGCAGCAGGGGAAGCCCAGTTCAAGGGCATCTCAGTCCGTCCCCTGCATCCAATCCAGCAGGAACAGGGACTCCTCATTAACTCCATCTCTCAGAGAGAAGGGCTAGCGTACTCCCTGTCTCCAGTTTCAGCAGATTCAGCCTTCTTTTCTCAGCGGTGCTGGGCCCTTCTCTTTCCTCTCCCACATTACAACAGATTCCCTCAAGGGTGAAACTGTATCTCATTCCCTCAACAAATGTTTTCTAATTGAATCAGTATCAAGCTAAGTCTCCCGGACAGGAGCCACAGGCCCAGCTGATTGAGAAACACAGAAATGGAGTCCTCCCCAGTGGAGGAACTTTCTCTACCAGCCCACATGATAGATGCTGTGGGTTGTCCACTCAACTTCTGTTCCCAGACCCCTTTGCTCCTTTAAAACCCACCCCACCCCTTCACACAGTCCTACGCCTTGTCACCCAGCAAAGCCTCATTCTCCCACCAAGAGTTAACAGAGGAATCAGCAAGTGATCTAACCTTGGCCTATGAGAGCTGAGGGTAAGTTTGCTAGGGTCACTTCAGGGAAACGTTTCCTTGATCTTAAAAGTAGACCTACAGGGGTGCCTGGGTGGCTCAGGTGGTTAAGCGTGTCAGGTCATGATCTCAGGGTCCTGGGATCAAGTCCCGCATCAGGCTCCCAGCTGAGCAGGGAGTCTGCCTCTCCCTCTGCCTGCCACACCCCCTGCTTGTGCTGTCTCTCTCTTTCTCAAATAAATAAATTTAAAAATCTTTAAAAAAAAAGGGGGGGGGTAGACCTACAGAAAGAGATAGCTTCTCTTCAACCTCCAGACATATCATGTCTGGATGTGATGTCTGGAACTTCAACAGCCATCTTGCAACCATGAGGGAAGCAAGCCAACACCAGAGGAGGGCAAAGCAGAAAGAAAGAATCCGGGTGCTTGATAATGTGGTAAAGCCCCTCACTTAACCGCCCTGGATCCACCCTCCCTCGGGAATTTATTTTTCTTATGAAATAAAAACTTCCCATATCGTCTAAACCATTTTGAGTTGGGTGTTCTGTTACTTGCAAGTCAAAGGGTCCTTATGATACAGCTGAGTATTTGGGAAGCCTGGTTAAAGAAACCAAAAGAGTCGTTGTGAGAAGCATGGGTGTGTGGCCTGAGGAGGAAGATCACATTTTCCAAACCTCTGGCTCATGTTTAGCCCCATGACATGGGACCCAGCCAGCTGGGGGCTGAGAAGCAGGAGGAATGTAGACCATGTGTGGATAAAGACGTGAGAAATGGGAGGTAGAGTGAGGGGCCTCCGGGAATCAGCAGCTCAGATGTGGTGGAAGAGAGGTATGAAGATGCTCCTCACAGCATTGTTTCTAATTCTAAAAAAAAAGTGGAAACAACCCAGGGGCTCATTTATGGAGAATTGATTGAATAAATTATAGTACATCCCTAGAGTGGGAACAGCGTATCCACAGAGCCCCCAAAAGGAGGCGACAACTAATCAGGGCGCCTGGATTCGGTCGTGTAGTTCCCCCACCGTGGGTCACTGAGGGAAACCAGGTCCTCCCCAGCCCAGCCTGAGCGGAGGGGCCCGAGGCTGGTCCCAGGTCAGCTCCTATCACATATTCCTTGATAGTACCCATTCCATCCCCTGACCCCCAGCACAGCTCTCCCTTCTTGAGGGCAGAGCCCTATACTGTTCTGTGTCTGGGGACTGCCCCCTGGGCCCGGCACAGCATTTGGGGACTGACTACCTGGGGCCCAGGAGGAAGGGAACATCTGGGGGAGGTAAGGGGGGAAGGAGGACTCTCCAGGAAAAAAGCAACAGGCAAGCGGAAGGGCCAATGTGTCTGGAGCCGTATCACTGCCCTGGAAACAGGAGAGGCACCGAGCTGGCCAGGGGAGGAGACAAAGAAACAGCGTCCAGAGGGAGGAAGCAAGGAGGTCTGGTGGTGGTAGTAACATCAGAGAGCAGATTCTGTTCATTCAGCACCGTGGGGAGGGGGGCACTGGCCACAGCCTACGGTCACACGTCCCACCTCCCAACCCAGGACCAGCACATGTATGCATGTGTATGCCTGGAACAAACGTTCACAGAACCATGCTTCCCCTACTGCACACAAGGCCCTCTATTCTCCATTCTGTTCTAGTTCGTGTTTTTAGAACACTGGTCCCAACCTACTGAATTAATTTCCAACCCAACTAACAGGTCATGACCTGCAGCTTGAAAACTCCACTCTAGGGCAGTGACACTCGAGGAGTGATCCACACCCACCAGGCCCGTCCATACCCGCTGATGACCAGCCTGGGACAGGATTGGTAGGGAGGCCAAGTGCAAGCATTGAGACTCTTTAATAGCAATAGGACAGCAATTTTATGTCTGTTGAATCCAACAATAAAATATTAGGACTCACACTTTATATGTCTTATTTTATTTTTCTAATCATTTCTTTGTATTATATTTTATAGTATTATTGGTCTATGACAAATTGGAATTTAAAAGACAACAACAACAAAAACCTGGTCTTTCCCCAGGCTGTCTGAGAAGCATTGCTTCAGAGGATAGAGGTCTTCTCCAGAAGCTCATAGTCCAAAACAGAAAACTCCTCCGACCCTAACACACTGTGGAGTGGTCTAGAGGCCCTCCCCTCCCCCAGGTCAACACACACATGCCCCCCCTTCTCTGCCTGACAGAGCCCTTGGAGGCGCAGTCCCATGCATCTCTGCAGGACAGTTTCCAAGATGGCGCCCACCTGCATTCATCATTTCTCCCCAAGTTCCCGCAGTGTGTTTGCCGGGACTCCTGTCACATTAGTTCATGTTTCTGTCTGGTTGGCTGTTGATGGGCCCACTTACCATGGAATCAGGCCCTGGGTCCAACGGGAACACAGTGCTTTGCCCTGAAGGTTCTTAAGAGAGAGTGAAGGAAGAGAGAAAAAAAAAGAGACACGGTAGGAAAAGGAGGGCAGGGCTTCGTGTAGAGTTACAGGGATGGAGAATTTGAATCCAGGCCCTTCCCAAAGCCAGAGAAGGGCTCCAGATGGAGATCCCAAGTGAATCCTAGCCAAGGTGGTCTGGGAGGGGAGCAGGAGACTAGGGGAGCAGGGTGCAGGGGCCCGCGGGAGCAGAGAACAAGCAGGCGGCTGTGAGCCAGGCCTCCTCAGGCACCTCAGGGCCAGCCCTGAGGAAGGGAGCCAGAGGTGGGATCCAGGGTGAACTGGGCAGGGCCTGTTTGCCCTCATGGGAGGGCAAGAAAAGTGAGCTCTCTGAGGGTGGTGCTGGGAGGTCTCACAGGGAGGGCAAAGAGAGTGACCTAAACCCAGGTAAGCACTAAAGGGGTCATTTCATCCATCCTTCTGCCTCCATCCCAAACTTTGGTAGCAGCACCTAAACTTTCCAGTAGCTGAGATGCACTGACTCCTGGGGGTGGGGGACGCTGCTTCCCTCTACACTGGAAGCCCCTGCCATTCCCATGTCATTTTGAGAGTGTCTTATTTTGCGGGTGTTGCTGTGTGACCTCAGGTAAATTGGTTAATCTCTCAGAGCCTCAGTTTTCTCATCCGTCAAATGGGAATAATGAACTCTACCTGAAAGGGCTGCAGTGTGAGTGAAGCAACGAATGCACAGGAAGTGCCTGGCAGATGCTGGGTGGTGATCAGCCCCTTCCCCCTACTCCCCTCTTTCCCAAGCTGTTCCCTGGACCAGCACTCAGCCAGAAAACTTGGCTCTCAATCATGCAGTGTGTCCGCTGTGGGTCCACTAATCTGGCAGGGCCCAGGAGGAATGGACTGAGATGCAACGGGGACAATCAAAGGCTCCCCAGAGGAGGTGAGTTGCAGCCAGGAGCTGAAGCCTAAGAAATGGAGTGAAGGAAGGGTGAGCTGCCCATCCAGGAGACCCAACCTCTGCAATGACTTGTGGAAAAGAACAAGCTGGGGCAGGGGATAACTGGGCTGACCAGCCTGGCCAACACCCGGAATGGGAAAAGGTACGCAGAGCCGGGAGTTGGCAAGGAGAGGTATGGTTGCCGTCCCCGAGGGTCAGCAGGCCCAGCATGCTTGTTCCTGTCCCAGAGTGGCCCCTGTCCCTGCCTTGATTTTCTGTTGTGGGAGGCAGACCACATAGGAGTGGGAAAACATGCTTTGTGGGCCCTTGGCTCCTGTCATTTTCCTAGAATGAGCAGGGACCCAGGTGCAGGGCTGGGGCTTCCTCTACCTAGAAAGCCTGACCCTACCCAGAGGACAGCCGCCCAGCCCCAGCCCCCAGCCCCTCTACCTTCAGCCAGACCCTCTACAGCCTGCCCCACCTTGACTCACCCAGCAGCCTCCTTCACATACACACACACACACACACACACACACACACACACACACAGGTAGATAGGGGTCACACGGTGTCCAATGGGAGGAATTCTGATGGAGAAAGGGGGTTCTCCTTGTGCCAAATAGCACAAAGGGGCCAAGGTATGGGGGCTGGAAAGAAACAGACATAGAAAGACAGGAGAACCTGACAGAGGAGTCAGTGATGGAAAGACAGGAGGATAAGAGAAAGAAGAAAGGGACAGAGACAGAAAAGAGGGGTGGGGAGAGAGACGAACAAAAAGAGACAGAGACAGTGAGAGGGAGACCCCCAGACCCCGAGCAGGACACTGTGGAGCTCCCGCGGTGGGGGGCAGGACGTGTCTTCCCCACCCATCACGCAGGAAGGGTCCCATTTTCTCTACTCCAGCGCCCTCGGTCCCCCATACTGGGCCCATCACCAGGAAAGTTCCTAACTTTCCCCCTCCTTCTAGATGTAGACTGCAGGGCCCCACCCACGTTTGTCCACCCCTCAGTCTGAGCAGACCTCACGCAAGGCCGGGGTGCGTCGGACCCCAGTGGCACCCAACAGTGGCCACCATAGCTCCATGTTGTCCCTAAAACGCATTGCCTTCCATTTGCAGAAAATTGCCCCCCCCCCACCCTCTCATTGTGTATCTAAGACTCAGGTCATCCTAGAGCTGAAGGTGGACGCTTAGCCTGGGGCTGAGGATGAAGCAGCCTCCCAGCAACTAACCCTAGCCCCGGGGGTCCGAGGACAGTACCTGGGGCACGGAAGGGATAGGGAAGGCCTCTGCCAGGGCCCAGTGTGGTCCATCTCCACCAAGGACACGAAAGAACGCAGCAGGAGAGACCACGATTAGACAACAGCGAGAACTCAGGGAGGGCCAGGAGGCAAGTGGTGGGAGGAGTCGGTGAGGAAGGAGCTTGCGGTCCTCCTGGAAGGCTCTGCCGCCTGGCCTTTTCCTACCTCTCTCCACCCCCAGCGATGAGTCAGGGATTCCACAAATTTTGAATTCCTGTCTTCCTTTGGGCAAGATACTTGACACTCTCCTGGGCTGTCTCTCCTGCCACAGCAGTGAAATCAACCATTCTCAGAGGCTCCTTTCCCCATGACTCCGGCCAGGGCAGACCCTCCTGCTTTCCCCATGAGTCACAGCGACTGCAAAGGCTCTTCCTGCCTCAGCCCAGGGCCCGCCTCCAGTCGCACTTGGGCTCCCGGCTTTGCAGGAGCTGCCCCCTCTGCCCAGAACCCCTTTCCCAAAAGCAGCTTCTTCTCATCCACAGGGACCCAGTTTAGAGGGCAAGAGCCCACGCATGGCAGGCGCCCCCCTGAGCCGACTATGAATCAGTGAATGCAGAGATCCTGTGAGGGGGAGACGCCTCAGGCGCTACCCTCAGGGAGCCCCCAGCGAAGAGATGTGGACCTCAGAAAAGGAAGCTTTGTGCCATTTCTCTGAACCTCAGAGCAGGGCCTGGTCCACACTTGCTACAATGGAGGGGCTCAGTGAATGTTTGTAGGAGGGAGGGAAGAAGGGAGAAGGGGGGAAGGAAGGAACCAGGAGGCCCTCGGCTTCTCTTTGAGGGATGTTCTCTGGTTGAGGAGCTTCCACCATGGTGACTAGGACTACCTGGGCCTCTCTCATCCTTGCCCCCCAGTACCAGGCACAGGGAAGTACAGAGTGGTTCCTCATGACAAAGGTGAAAAGTCTGAATTGAACCAGAGGACCCGGAGAGGGCACCAAAGAAACCAGGCATCAGGCAGGCCCCAGGTTCAGGGAAAAAGCTGCCTCAGTCTCCAGACCCACAGTGAGAGCAACAAGAGTGGGATGGGGAGAGAGGCTGCCATGCGGCCGGGCGAGACCAAGCAAGGCTGAGGTCTGTCCCTCCAGTGGGATCAGAGCCTGGGGAGGAGGGAGATGCTTGCGGGGGGGGGGGGGGGTAAAGGACAGAGAAGCCCTCCACCACCCCTGCAAGGTGGAGCACAGCCCACCCCCACCTCCAACTACTGCCCCAGCCTGGCATGAGCGGCTGGTAATGGATGAGGATCATTGTCGCAGGAAGGCGGGTGAGTTTCCATGAGTGAATCTTTTCCATCTTCAAACCAAACCTACATCTTGAGCCCAGCTAGCAAAGACCTAGAAGGCTCTGGGGAGAGACCTGCCACATAGCACCTCTTCCTCCTTTAAGCCACCGTCGGGGGATGGTTGCTGTGCCTGAAGAGCAGTGGCAGGACAGGTCAGGGTGAGAGAGCCTCTCTTCTGCGTCCCCACTGGGCTCCGTGTTCTGCTGTCAGAGCTAAATGGTAGGGTGGGATTCAACCCTGAGGAAGGGGGCAGAAGTCAGAGAGACTCCTCAGGTCCATGCAGGGTCAGAGCTAATCGCCAGGGCAGGAGTAAGTGCTGAGGCCGGAAGCTAGGAGGTAAAGGGTCAGTGACCCGTCCACCCACCTATTCCTTAGCTAGCCATCATTTAGGAAAGTGATGAATCTAGTTAACCAACACTCACACAGTACAAGATAAAGCACAAGCCTGTTATGAATATTAACTAATTGAATGAACTAATTGAATCCCCAGAACAAACCTATAAAGACAGCACTATCATTGTCCCCAGTTACAGATTGGGAAACTGAGGCTCAGAGAGGGTAAGTGACTTGCCCAACATCACACAGCTGGAAAGTGGCCGAACTGGGATTCAAGTCCAGTCATACTGCTGCCCCAACCAATCCCTGCTGCTACCAGGGTTTCGGGGGCCTGGCAGGGTCAGGGACGGTCAGAAGTCATGAGGCCAGGACAGGGATGACATCTTTCCTTCAGGATGAGAAGGCCCTTTCAGGGAATGGGTCAGAGGCCTCCTCCCAGAGAGGACTGGAGAAGGAGAGAGCTGCTGATGTAATTGCTCCCTCTTGTGGGGTGGGGTGGGGGTGGAGCTGGCTCTGGCCCAGGGGGTGTGCCTGCCATGACAGGGGCCTGACCAATGGCAGGGCCAGGGAGGAAAGGAACCTCTCCCGGATATTTCTATTATCTTGAGGAGAAAGGGAGGAGGGAAGAAAATTTGGCCGGAAAGCGGACTGAACTTGCAACTTGGTTTAATAACCAAATCCCAGTTCTCTGTGGGGCCAGAGCTCCCTCTCACCATCTCCTCTAGGGAAATCCAGGCCAGGCTTGGGGCTGGGAACTGGGAAGTCTATCCTCTCAAACCCCACCACCACCACCACCACCAGCCTAGAGTCCCAGGAGTGGGCTCCATCTCCCTTGAAGCTCTGACTGGCCAGGTGGGGAAGAAAGAGGCTCCCAGAGATGGGGGCCGCATTTTCCACCCTGAATACAAGGCTGTGTGGGTGGGGAAAGTAGATGGTTCACCCCCTGCCCTCCCACACTCACACACATGCACTCACACGCATTCATATACACATTCACACACTCATAGACACACAACATACACTCACTCATCTGCCATCACACACACTCACATGCTCATACACACACACACACACACACACACACACACACACACACACTCGTCCCTCGGGGGTTAGGACCAGGCTGGGTAGGAGAGGGGCCTTCTGGGAGAATGGCATGGCTCGTAGCTGCCAAGGGGTGGGTGGGCAGAAGCCTGGGACCGGGCAGGGAGCCCAAGAGTTGGGGGTGGTGCTGAGAGCCACCACGCCGTGCCGGGGCCAGGGATGTGAATGGACTGGACACTGCTCCTGCCCCCTCCCGGGGCCTGCCTCTGGCCAGGCCGGCCTCCGTTCCCGGCATTGTCTCGGGCACTTTGGGCAGGGTTCCCAGGCCTGGCTGAACTGAGGGCTTGGCCACACGGCCCTCCTGTGCCCTCCCATTCCCCTCTCCCCTTGGAAGGGAGGGTTGTGCGGGGAAGTGGAGGAGAAGGAAGGTTCCTGAATCACTGGCATCCCCTCCCCCAGCCCACACAGGTGGCCTGCAGAGGAGATCAGGTGCAGAGGATAGCCCCAGAGGCCCAGACTCCACAAACCCCCATCCTTCCTAGGGCGGGAAGCCTTAGAAGTCCAGCTCACCCCCACATGTCCCCTTGACCATGACATTCATTTTCACCCTCATGCCTGGGGTTCCATCGGCCCTCTTCGCAAGCTGGGCTTAGTCTGGGGTAAACTAGTCTCCCTCCCAACATCTCCTCTCCCCAGCAATGGGATCTTAGCTCTGATCCATGGGAACCACAGGGTTTTACTTAAAGGACAAAGTAATCACCTTGGGGGAGGGGGATGCCGGTATTAATGGATTAAAGTAAAGCAGTTCCTTCTCTGACAACTGGCTCTTTCCTGCCTCATCCAAGAGGTTCCCCGCCTGCTTCTGGCAGCCTTCGCCCAGAATGGGGCTCCTCATCTCTCCCTGAGGGCTCCAGAGAGTGGGGCCACCATGACAGTGGCTGCACCTCAGCCAGAGGAAGGGACCCCTGAACAAGAAGCCCAGCTATTGGGGCACCTGGGTGGCTCAGTCGGTGAAGTTTCTGCCTTCAGCTCAGGTCCTGATCTCAGGGTCCTGCAGGATCGAGTCCTGCATCAGGCTCTCTGCTCAGCAGGGAGTCTGCTTCTCCTTCTCCCTCTGCACCCCCCTCGCTTGTGATCTCTCTCCCTCTCTCTCTGTGTGTGTGTCAAATAAATAAATAAAATGTTTTAAAAAAGGAAAAAAGAAAAAAAAAAAGAAGACCAGCTATCACCCGGGACCTCACATGGCCCCCCTTATGGGACTTGGGCAACACTCCCCACTGGGCTCTATGGGGTCACAACAAGGCCACCATCCTGCCTTCATGGGGCTTGTGTCCAGGAGGCGCTCCTCCCTGCCCTGTTGCTGAACCTGGTACAGGACTTCCCTCTGATCCCCGCCCCCCAATCTGTTCACTACCTGAGCCAAAGCAATTTTTCCCAAAAACACAGATCCCATCCGGCCCATCCAGCCTGACAAAGATTTCCCAGTGCCCTCCAGACAAGTCCTTGTTGTAGCAGGACACATGGGACCTGGGCCCTGCTGCCCCTACACCCCATCTCCACCGCCCACCCGACGTCACCATCTTCCCCCACTGACAGGACACCCCCTCCCCATTCCAGGCTGCCTCCTCTCCTTCCAGGCCCCTCCTCCCAGCTCACTCCTCAGCCTGCAGCTCTCTGCTCCCCCCCATCGCCCCCCACCAGGGTCTGAAGCAGAAGCCCAGAAGCCCTCCTCTCTGCCTTCACGGGGCCCCCATCTCTTCCCTCCTGGTACTGGTCAGTGTGTTGGGGTGGCCTGTTTGCTCATCAGCCTTCCCATCTAAGCCAGGAGCTCCAGAAGGGAAGAGACACATCTGTCCTGCTCAGCATTAAGCCCTCAGCCCCAAGCACAGCTCCCGGCACAGAGAAGGTACTAGGTAAATGCAAATGAATAATAAAGGAGCAAGAGAATAAACAGCCCAGAACTGCCCGGCCTTTAGGGCCATGATGCACACGTCTTCCAGGGCTGGCCGGGACAAGCGTGCCCACACCCCTCTGCTCTTCCCCCTTAACCCATTGCTGTGTGCAGCTCAGGAAGGCCGGCTCCCTACCCTCTGGGAAGAATCACCTGGATAGTCCCTTCCCTTCTCCAAGCCCCACACCCTTTAAGGCTCAGCTCCAGCCACTGACCCCACCTCAGGAAGGCCCCTGACTGCCTCCACTCTTGCTCCAAGACCTCACCTGCTCCAAACCCCTGCAGAGCTCTCTGCTGGGGCTGCTCTTGAACTTCTATTATGATGTGCCTTTTTCAGTGCGTCTACTATCGGTCCCCGCTCGGGCTCCTGGAATCCCCTGAATAGTGGGGCCCTGGCAGACAGTGCTACCTAAGCTGTGCCAAGAGATGCACCCTGGGCTGGATCCCCTAGAAAGGTCGATGAGCCTGGTCTCATCTGGGGTGGGGGGCGCAGGGCTCAGGAAGCCAGGGCCCTGCCATTTCCTTCCTTACCCCCAGGCTCTGCTGGGGGACTCGGGGACCTAGAAAATGAACATCAGAGGAGGAAGCCCCCAGTGTGGAAGGAGAGGGGGTGTCAGCCAAGCAGAGGGGATCCTAAGAGAGGAAAGAGCTAAGATCAGACATCAGAAGCCAGACTCGCAGTCCTGTGGCAGGAATCCAGAGAAGACAGGGAGGAGCCCAGCAGGAGAGGAAAGCACATGGAGGCTTCTACCCATCTTCCTTGGCTGCTACTTTGCTGGGGCTTCTAGGGCAGCCAAAGGCTTATGGTAAGGGCAGAACTATGTGTGCACCCACCCCACCCCCTGGAGCCCTGCCTGCCCCCCCACACACATGCTGGCAGTGGCTCGGTCACCCCCCACTCAAGTCACCAATGTTCTCAGTACCTATCTGCAGGGGTTTAGATGCCCACCTACTGTGTGCTCGGAGTGGGACTCGCTGCCCCCCGCCCCCTGCCCCGCCCCAGTGGGCCAGAAGTGCAGCAAACCCAGTGCTGGCCTGACACGGGAGCAGGGACGGGGTGGGGGACGGGGGCCCCTTGCACAGACACTCTCATTGTCCCCCCCACAACGCACACGCACTGACAGGTCTGCCAACCCCTAAAGTCAGGGCAGAAGCCCCCAAAGGGGACTTATATCCCTCCTGGCTCCTGCTGGGCAACCGCTAGGTGACTTTGGATGAGCCTCATCCTCCTGTCTATAAAGTGAAGGTGATAACCCCTGCCTAACTCACCTGTCCAGGTCACCATGACGGCCAGCCAAGGTGTGCCCATGAAAACACTCCCCGGGGGCTTTGTAATCTACAAAAAGAGAGGTTTCTTATTATCATTCTTACTGCTGATATTATTCATCTAGGGAAACTAAGCCTGCTGTCTCAATTAAATACATGAGCTTCATCTCCCCCGCAGGATCCCCTCGCCCAACAACTATCTGGGGCCTCCTTTGCCCATAGGATAAAGGCCACATTCTATGCTCCAGGAGTTCTTCCAGCTGATGCCCACTTTCCACTTTTATCTCCCTTATACCGTAATCTCTCTGGCCTTTCCAGAGTTCCCTCAACAGTTTGTGCCTACCTGCCTACGTGTTGTGGAGGGCCTTCCCCCACTGCTACCTTTGTATTTAGCTCTATCCTTCAAGACCAAACTGGTACCAAGCTCTTGTATTTAGCTTTGTATTTAGCTCTATCCTTCAAGACCAAACTGGTACCAAGCTCTATCCTTCAAGACCAAAGTGGTACCAAGAGTGGTACCAACTCTCATATGAGGCCTCCTTCCTCAGCCAAGCCAGGGCTGATCTCTCTCCTTCCCTGTAAGGGATTTGGTTTCCACCAAAGGCCATGACAATTCCTGGCACAGAGCTGGTGCTCATGAAATAAAAGTTGTAACAACCACACCCTGGGTCCTAAACACTTTGTATTCACTGACTCATTGAATCCTGACTTGTTGTTGTGCTACTTCAGTATTCCCATTTTCCAGATGGACAAACCAAGGCATCTGCCAAGTACCTTGCCCAAGTCAGCGTCAGACCAAGATTTGAACCTGCAGACTGATGTCAGAGCCCACATACATGCCTCTAAACACCACAAAGAACTGAGCCACATCCACCTATTCATCTGTGTCATCCGCCTGCCCAGTCTAGGACCTGGCCCAGTGAATATTTGGTGGTCACGGCACTCACACACCTCAAGCCTCCTGCACACGCTCAGCTCACTGTGCTGGGAGTTCCTTTAGGGGAAAGCCCAGAGGCTGGCTCAGGGTCCCAGGAAATGTGGCCCAGCAGCCTCACTGGGCTGGATCCACACCATCCTCAGGCATCGGAGTGCCAGACGAGGGCTAGAAAAAAATGGGGCAGCAGCCTTTTGGCCACAGCACAAGGCTGCCTGGTGGTATGCTTGCTGGGATTGCATTGGCGGCTGGCCGAGGTGGTGATTAATGCATCCATGGTCACCATGACAGGGTGTGGGGAGAGCCCAGGGTGGGGTATGAAAGGAAGCAGGCCAGAGCATCAAAGTCCAGGGACCAGGGACTCTAGGGACCACGTAACCCAATTGTTCACTGCCATTTAACAGATGAGAAAATTGAGGCCCCAGAACTGGAATGACTTGCTGAAGCTGAAGAGCACAGCAAAGGCTTGCAAAAGCACCAGCAATTCCGAGCCTTTCCTCTTCGGCCCGCCTGTCAGCCTGGGCCCCAGCCCTCCCCGGGAGAGCTTTATAACTAGTCCTGCTCACCCAGTCACCAAGAGGCCCGAACTCTTTGGTGATCCCAGCAGGGGAAGGGGCGCCCTGAGGTAGCTTTCGCCAGGCGGCCAAGCCCAGCCAGCAGCAGGCCCTCCAACCAGAACCGGGAGAGAAGTTGGGAGAAGGCCAGCGGCTAATTGTGGAAAATAAATCAGGGACATCTAAACCACGCAGTTGAAGAAAGGCCAGGTGTACGCAGACTTGTTTCCTTGTGGGCTCTTGCTCACCCACTTTAATTGTTAATTGAAAGCCGTGAGTTATATAAGTTACGTGGATACCAAAGAAGGAGTTGAGTGAGCTCTTGAAAATAAACCACTTGCTGAGTGGTTTTCGGGATGTGGAGAGGTCCTAGAAAAGTCGGTGGTTGAGGAGGGCAGCTGACCCTAAGAGGGCAACCAGGACAAAACTGTCCCCTAGTGACAGCAGTCTGGATCTGCAGATACATCAGTCCTGGATTTTTAGAGCACCAGGATATGTGTTCAAGTTGCTGAACAAAATCTCAAAGAAAATCAAAAGTTGTGCCATTATATTGATTTCTTAGTTTAATAAGGAGACAAAACCTCTCCCATCTCTGACCCTGAACTAATTGAGGACAGGGCTGTGTGCCTCCCCTCAAACTGGGGCTCCCTGATGCAGGGCTGTGTCTCCCCCCTCAGACTGGGGCTCCCTGAGGGCAGGGCTGTGTCTCCCCCTCAGACTGGGGCTCCCTGAGGGCAGGACTGTGTCTCCCCCTCAGACTGGGGCTCCCCGAGGGCAGGGCTGTGTCTCCCCTCAGACTGGGGCTCCCTGAGGCACGGCTGTCTCCCCCTCAGACTTGGGTCCCTGAGAGCAGGACTGTCTACCCCCTCAGACTGGAATTCCTGAGGGCAGGGCTGTGTCTCCCCCTCAGACTAGGTCTGAATTGCTTTTTCCCCGGTAAGACTAAAGACTCCCTGAAAAACAGGAACTGTGTTGTTTCATTCCCTTCCCTGAGGCAGGGGCAGGGTCTCTCCATTAAATCAAGCCCACCCTACTCCAACCAACCTGGGTTGAGGAACCAGGGACCTGGAGCTACCTGTGACCGCGGGGAAAATCTCAGGACACACCCTGGTGACAGGAGTGGGAAGGGTTAAGAAACTGCAGCTGCGGGGACACCTTTCTCATTAGCTGCCCTCCCCCTGCTGCCTGCTGCCTGCTGCCAGGGCTTGCTTGGGCCTCTGATGGGTTCCAGCTGACAGCTGGGCCTCCTCCATTCTGACCCTCGGGCGGCGGTGTCCTGTAATGACCCCACCACTGGTACCCTTAGCCACCCAAGCCAGGGAGGGCTGGCATCAAGATGCAGTGGGATGAGGGGAGGGAGGGGCAGCCCTGCCCTGCGGGGGGTTGCAGAGTACAAGGAGCCCCGGAGGAGGGTGTTGGGGACTTGGGGTTCCATTAACTCCCTCTGAGGCCCAGAGTGGAGTGACAAGGGCCACCCTACCCACAAGGGCTAGTTTCGTCCACTGCCACCACCTTGGGGGAGAGGCCTTCACATAGCCTCCAGCCTGGGCAGAGGCCCATGGCTCCCCAGCTCCTCCTCCATGGTGAGTCATTCCCAGCAGTCTGTGCAAGCAGAGGCAGCAAACCCCATCCCCACAGTCTGAGGAGAGCAGGGGACAAACTGCAGTACTGGCCAGACGCAGGTGCCGAGCCCAGGAACACCAGCCTAGTCTGGATGTGGAGCCTGAGACTTGCCATTTGAGAAATCCCTGGTTTGGTTTCCCATACCTGGTCTCCTGCCCTGCATCCCTTCATGCCCGGCTCTCTGAGATTCCGGTGTCTTTCTCACTTGTACCCTGGTCCCTTACCCACGCCTCCTCCCAGCATCCTTGGGTCTTTCAGGACTCATCTCAAATGTCACCTCTCCTGGGAAGCTCTCCTGTAACCTTGATCTGTTCTCCTTGGCACTGTTCTCCTCAGTGCCACGGGCATCCTTTTCTCTGCTTTCCACATCCCTTCTAGAAAAGGAGCCACAAAGGGCAGTGGGGACCGTATTCCATTGCTCTCTGTATTCCCAGCACCCGGCACAGCGCCTCACGCTTACTAGTGCTCGTGGTATTGTTTCCAAAGATGGATCTGGCCAGGAGTTAAATAAAATCACTCAGACCCTAATAACCAATATTCGCTGGTCCCAGCTGCTTCCAAAATCTCTACCAACTATTCCTGGACAAGCCTAGGAGTTTTCTCATCTGATGTGATGACCTGGTGCCAAAACTCCCCCAGGACCACCCACAAAGGGCATGGTTGATGTGCCTGAGCCCTTGAGGTGCCAAAGCTCTTAGCGGTCTGTGGTAAGAGCGGGGAATGCATCTCCCTCTCCACTCCCCTGCGAGGAATCCAAAAAACAGAGCTGCCTGTGCCTGGCATCTTACAGAAGTTTAGGAGACAGTGTACAGTATATGATGGACTAGATCTCAATCCATTCCACCCTCTGCTAGGTGCCCTCTTAGACTGCAGAAACAAGAAAAGTAAAAAAAAAAAAAAACGCTACATTTGTCAGTGTCCCTTGCTGTTAGGATTCAGGATGTAATTCAGAGTTAGCCAATTAGATGCACTTGCATAAGAGCTAAAAGGCTGAGCTTCTGCAGCCCCTGCTGCTTTCTGGGAAACGGGCAGGGGTGTTTTTCCTTCTTGCCATTGTTGTTTTGCTGCGGTGCTGGCGGAGAGGGTCAAGAAGGCGAGGCCCATACCTTACAAAGCCAGAAAAATCTCAAATAAACAACCTAATCTTGTACCTAAAGGAGCTAGAGAAAGAAGAACAAACAAAATCCAAAATCAGAAGACAGGAGGAAATAATAGAGTAGAAATAAATGAGATAGAAACAACAAAAACACCAGAACAGATCAATGAAAAGAGGAGCTGGTTCTTGAAAAAGATCAACAAAATTGATAAACCTTTAGCCTGACTCATAAAACAAAAACAGAGAGAGGGAGGGCAAGTAAACAAAATCAGAAATGAAAGAGAAGAAATAACCACCAACACCACGGAAATACAAAAGATCATAAGAGCATATTATGAAAAATGATATGCCAACAAATTGGGCAACCTGGAAGAAATGGATAAATTCCTAGAGACATATAACCTCCCAAATTGAAGCAGGGAGAAACAGAAAATTTGAACAGACTGATTACCAGCAATGAAATTGAATCGGTAGGGGCGCCTGGGTGGCTCAGTCGGTTAAGCGGCTGCCTTCGGCTCAGGTCATGATCCTAGGGTCCTGGGATCGAGCCCCGCGTCGGGCTCCCTGCTCAGCGAGAGCCTGCTTTTCCCTCTCCCTCTGCCTGCCACTCTGCCTGCTAGTGTGCTCGAGCTCTCTCTGTCTGTCAAAGAAATAAAAAAAAATCTTAAAAAAAAAAAATTGAATCGGTAATCAAAACCCTCCCAACAAACAAAAGTCCAGGACCAGACAGCTTCACAGGCGAATTCTACCAAACATTTAAAGAAGAGTTAATACCTATTCTTCTCAAACTTCTCCAAAAAATAGAAGAGGAAGGAAAACTTCTAAGTTAATTTCACGAAGCCAGCATTACCCTGATACCTAAACCCATAAAGACACCACAAAAAAGGAGAACAACAGGCCAATATCTCTGATGAAGATGGATGCAAAAATCCTCAACAAAATATTAGCAAAGTGAATCCAACAGTACATTTAAAAAAATCTTTCACCACGATCAAGTGGGATTTATTCCTGGGATGCAAGGGTGGTTCAATATTCACAAATCAATCAACGTGATACATCACATCAATAAGAGAAAGGATAAAAAGCATATGATCATTTCGGGGCGCCTGGGTGGCTCAGTTGGTTAAGCGACTGCCTTCGGCTCAGGTCATGATCCTGGAGTCCCGGGATCGAGTCCCACATCGGGCTCCCTGCTCGGCAGGGAGTCTGCTTCTCCCTCTGACCCTCCTCCCTCTCATGCTCTCTGTCTCTCATTCTCTCTCTCGCAAATAAATAAAATCTTAAAAAAAAAATAAATAAATAAAAGTAAGATTACTATCTTTAAAAAAAAAAAAAAAAAAAAAAAACCATATGATCATTTCAATAGAAGCAGAAAAAGCATTTGACAACCTCCATTCATGATAAGAACCCTCAACAAAGGAAGTTTAGAGGGAACATATTTGAACATACTAAAGGCCATCTATGAAAAACCCACAGCTAACATCATCCTTAATGGGAAAAACTGGGAGATTTTCTCCCAAGGTCAGGAACAAGACAAGGATGTCCATTCTCACCACTTTTATTCAACATAGTACTGGAAGTCCTAGCTACAGCAATCAGACAAGAAAAAGAAAAAAAGGCATCCAAATTGGTAAGGAAGAAATAAAACTTTCACTATTTGCATATGACATAATAATATACATAGAAAAGCCTAAAACTCCACCAAAAAACTCCTAGAACTGGTAAAGGAATTCAGTAAGGTCACAGGATACAAAATCAATATACTGAAATCCGTTGCATCTCTATGTACTAATAGTGAAGCAGCAGAAAGAGAAATTAAAAAACAATCCCATTTACAATTGCACCAAAAATAACAAAATACCTAGGAATAAACTTAACCAAGGAAGTGAAAGGCCTATACTCGGATAACTATAAAATATTGATGAAAGAAATTGAGGACAAGGGGTACCTGGCTGGCTCAGTCAGTTAAGTGTCTCATTCTTGATTTTGGCTCAGGTCATCATCTCAGGGTTGTGAGATCGAGCCCTGTGCTGGGCATGGAGCGTGTTTGAGATTCTCTTCCCCTCCCTCTGCCCCTCCCCCCCACTCTTCAAAAAAGAAAAGAAAGAAAGAAAGAGAGAGAGAAAGAAAGAGAGAAAGAAAAGAAGAAAGGAAAGAAAGAAAGAAGAAAGAAAGAAAGAGAAAGAAAGAAAGAAAGAAAGAAAAAGAAAGAAAGAAAGAAAGAAACAAAGAAAGAAAAAGAAAGAAAGAAAGAGAAAGAAAGAAAGAAAGAAAGAAAGAAAGAAAGAAAGAAAGAAAGAAAGAAAGAAAGAAATATAGAGAAAGAAATAGACGACAAAACAAACAAATGGAAAGACATTCCATGCTCATGGAGTGGAAGAACAAATACTGTTAAAATGTCCATACTACCCAAAGCAATCTACAGATTTAATGCAATCCCTATCAAAATACCAGCTGCATTTTTCACAGAGCTAGCATAAACAATCCTAAAATTTGTATGGAACCACAAAAGACCCTGAATAACCAAAGCGATCTTTTTTTTTTAAGATTTTATTTATTTGAGAGAGAGAAAGAGCACCAGCACAAGCGCAGGTGTGGGGGGGGGGGAGGGATAAGTAGACACCCCGCTGAGCAGGGAGCCTGATGTAGGGCTCAATCCCAGGACCCCAGGATCATGACCTGAGCCAAAGGAAGATGCTTAACTTACCAAGCCATCCAGGCACCCTTAGCCAAAGCAATCTTGAAAAAGAAAAACAAAGCTGAAGGAATTACAATTCGAGATTTCAAGTTATATTACAAAGCTGTAATAATCAAAACAGTATGGTACTGGCACAAAAATAGACACATAGAACAATGGAACAGAATAGAAAGCCCAGAAAAAAGCCCACGATTATATGGTTAATATTCAACAAAACAGGAAAGAGTATGCAATCGGAAAAAGTCTCTTCAACAAATGATACTGGGAAAACTGGACAGCTACATGCAAAAGAATGAAACTGGACCACTTTCTTACACCATACACAAAAATAAACTCAAAATGGATTAAGGACCTAAATGTGAGACCTGAAACCATAAAAATCCTAGAAGAGAGCACAGGTAGTAATTTCTCTGACGTTGGCTGTAACAACTCTCTATATATGTCTCCTGAGGCAAGGGAAACAAAAGCAAAAATAAACTATTGGGACTACATCAAAATAAAAAACTGCACAACAAAGGAAACAACCAACAAAACTAAAAGACAACCTACAGAATGGGAGAAGATATTTGCCAATGACATATCCAATAAAGAGTTAGTATCCAAAATATATAAAGAACTTATACAACTCAACACCAAAAAAATCAAATAATCCAATTAAAAATGGGCAGAAGGGGGCCTGGGTGGCTCAGTCGGTTAAGCGTCTGCCTTCAGCTCAGGTCATGATCCCAGGGTCCTGGGATCAAGTCCCACATTGGACTCCCTGTTCAGTGGGGAGTCCACTTCTCCCTCTGCCTCTACCCCTCCCCCCTGCTCATGCTTGCTCTCTCTCTCTCTCTCAAATAAATAAATATAATATTTTTTTAAAAAATAAATAAATAAAAATGGGCAGAAGACATGAATAGATGCTTCTCCAAAGAAGACATCCGGATGGCCAACAAACACATGAAAAGATACTCAACATCACTCATCATCAGGGAAATACAAATCAAAACTACAATGACATATCACCTCACACCTGTCAGAATGGCTAAAACCAACAACACAGGAAACAACTAGTGTTGGTGAGATGCAGAGAAAGGGGAACCCTCTTGCACTGTTGGTGGGAATGCAAACTGGTGCAGCCACTGTGGAAAACAGTATGGAGTTTCCTCAAAGAATTAAAAATAGAATTACCATATGACCCAGAAATCACACTACCGGGTATTTACCCAAAGAAGACAAAAACACTAATTTGAAGAGATCTATGCACCCCTATGTTTACTGTAGCTTTATTTACAATAGCCAGATTATGGAAGCCACCCAAGTGTCCATCGATTGATGAGTGGATAAAGAAGATGTGGTATATATACACAATGGAATGTTATTGAGCCATAAAAAAGAATGATATCCTGCCATTTGCAATGACATGGATGGAGCTAGAGAATATAATGCTAAGCAAAATAAGCCAATCAGAGAAAGACAAATGCCATATGATTTCACTCATATGTGGAATTTAAGAAATAAAGCAAACAAACAAGGGGAATAAAAAGGAGACAAACAAAAAACAAAACAAAAAAACAGACTCTTAATTATAGAGAACAAACAGATGGTTATCAGTCGGGGAATGGGTGAAATAGGTGAAGGGTATTAAGAGTACACTTATCTTGATGAGCACTGAGTAATATATGGAAGTGCTAAATCAGTATATTGTACACCTGAAACTAACATAACACTGTATATTAATGACACTGGAATTTAAAAAAAAGAAAAGAAGAAGGGGAAGCCCAGGATGTCCACCTACTAGTGTGGATCACAGCAGGTGCAGTTTGGAGCTGGTAAAAGGAGTGGCTTCCTGATCATCACACTCCGTGTGGTTCTGGAGCAGGTGACCTCATGATCACCAAAGATACAGCAGCCCCTTCAGTGGCCCAGTTATGCAGTGTAGCACTGAGAACTATTCCTGAAAGCTCAACCCTGAGTCTTTGTCTTTGGCCTTCCAATAGTTCTGGAGAGTTTCATACTCTGTAATAAATCCCTTCCATTTAAACCCACCAGAGTAGATTCTGTTCCCTGCAGAGTCCTGGTGCACCGGGCTTTGTGTTCTACTCCCTGCTCCCTCTTCTGCTCTGTCTCGCAGACTCAGATGCAGGTCTACCAGACAGCCAGACCTGAGCAAATCCTGTGACAATTGCCCACTCTGATTAGAACTGCCCTCCCTTGCCCTTTGACCGTGAAACACTGTCACTCGGCAAAGATTCTCCCAACTGTCTCTTTCCTTTGGAGGGTTTTCTTCTAGGAGTTTCCTTAGACCCTTGTGTATGTCTGAATCCCAGCCCAGAATGGTAGATAGATGTTCATTTCATGTCAGTTCTGAGCCATTAGTAGTGATGGCCGGGACCAGGGTGTGGTAAAGCGTGAGGCTGCTTCTGGACTCGGAAGGAGAGAGGGCTCTGACCAGCTAGTATGCCTGCCACGGTGCAGGAGTGGGTGCTGACAGCGTGTGTGACTGCTTCTATATTTGAGGGAGAAGTGAATGAAGGCCCTTCCAACTTAAGTCCAACAGGGGTCCATTCAGCCCTATACTCCCCAGGCAGCTATCCAGCCTGAATGCCACCCCACAGCTTTCTGACACGACCTGCCAATTTCCCCACGTAAACATTTGTTCATTGACCTATTGCACCAACTATTCCTGATGCTTCCTGATTCCTGTCTCCAACTTATGGCCCCAACCCACTGCTCCAACTTTCACACTAGCTCTCACGCTCACCAGGGTGCTGACCTGGGGAGTTCAACTCAGGAAAGAGCTGGAGCTGAAATGGGCTAATTCCTAAGTCCACACCTCCTCCAGGAAGAGCCTTGCCCTCTGGGCTCCCCAAAGGCCCTCCTTCACACATTTCTGTGCCCAATCCGTGCTGGGCACTTGGGAAGTGCTCGATAAACCCATGGATCAATGAAAGAATACACGGGATTGCTCGGGAATGATCTCACCAACCACTGGCTTCCCTTTCCCATTCTTGCCTCCTGCCCATTCCGTACTCAAATACCTTTGTTGACACTGACATCTGGCCTCCCAAATCTCCAGGAAGCTTGCACACAGTGGGGCCCCCCGCATCCCATCTGAGTCATCGCTGAACCCAAATCCAGCCTGCTGTGGAAGCCAGCTGTGGTGGGACAGAAATTGTGTCCTTCAGGGACCCCCAGGCTCTCCTTTGAGGGAGAGGAGCCAACCTCTGGGTACAGGAGAGGGGGGGCGGGGGAGTGGTAAGTCATTTTCCCGGGACGAAAACAATCCCTGAGCCCACCCCACAGCATCCTCACTCTGGGCTCTTGCTCACCAGCCACGCTGTTTCCACTTAAAGGGAAACAGATGGTGTGGTTAATTGGGGTGTCTTAGTGGGCTCTGGCCCTCATTAAGGCCGACAGTGGGGACAATGAGTGATTCACCGGGTCATAAACAGCAGCTCAAGGGGGGGGCCAGTGTCCCTGAGGACTGAGGGAGCAGTGGACAGTGGCCACTGGTCTTGGGCCGTGGGGTCAGGCTGGAGTTCAGACGGGAGGCTCCTCACCTCTCCCTCATCACTGGGCTCTGAGCCGAGGCAGTCTAGGGCAGGCAGAGTCCAGCGACAGCTCCTGGGGGGTCCAGATGCTAACAGCTGGAGAAAGCGAACACTGACCTGGGAGTGGTAGGGAGGAAGAGCAGAGTGGAGGCGGCAACCACAGAGCAGCAGGGACCCCCAGGAGCTGCTGGAGACCGGGAGACCCCAAAGGTGCAACCGGGGCCTGCCTCTTCCCACCAGAGCACAGCCTAGCCCCAGAACCTTCCACAGAGACACGGGAAGGAAAGGCAAGTCCATCCCTCTCCCCAGAGAGCCCTATGCCAGAGAGAGGAAGTAGTTAAGAGCCAGGCTGCCTGGGTTCAAGCCCCAACCCTGCACATCACAGGCCCGTGTGACCTTGAGCAGCTTCCGTAACCCATCTGTGCCTCGACTTCCCCATCTGTAAAATGGAATAACATTTCCTCATGAGAATTGCCTCCTTAGTGGACTCAGAACAGTGCCTGGCACATAGCGCTATGTGTTTGGTTTGGGTGATTTTATTTATTTATTTATTTGACAGAGAGAGTGAGAGAGAACAAGCAGGGGGAGCAAGAGAAGGAGAGGGAGAAGCAGGCTCCACGCTGAGCAGGGAGCCTGATGTGGGGTTCGATCCCAGGGCCCCAGGATCATGACCTGAGCCGAAGGCAGACACTCAGGCGTCCCTGGGTGATTATTTTTAAAGTGAGAGTCCCTGTGTTGGTGAACTGGGGGGGGTGAGGGGTTCTCACCCTCCCCTGTCGCCAGCAGCAGCAGCCTCTGGGGAGCTTCTCCTTGCACATCCATTATTCCCAAGCTCTGAGTCTCCTCTCTCACCCCACCACAATCCCCAAGTGGTGGGGGGGACAAGGGGCCCGACCAAACCAAGAAGTGAGTGAGCCAGCCAAATCCCAAAGACGGCCTGGCTGAACGCGGAGAATGCTCACTGTTTACTGGGCACCTGCTATGCGCCGGGCCTGAGGCTGCTGCTGTATGTGCACTTGGCCACTTAGTTCAAGGTAGGTATTGCGGTCCCACTCTACAGATGTGAAGCCAAGGCCTCGAGAATAAGTGTCCGAAATCACCCAGAGAGCAAGAGAAGAGCCGCGGTCAGACCTCAAGACTTCTGGCCTCCAGAATCTGAGCTCTTTCCTCAAAAGCAGAGTGTGAGTCCCAGCCACTGATGTCACAAACAGTGAGGGAGTTTTGGTGGTTTTGTTCTTTTTTTTGAAAGAGAGAGAGCTCGTGTGAGGGGCAGAAGGAGAGGGAGAGAGAATCTTAAGCAAGTTCCACACCCAGCACGGAGCCCAATTTCACGACCCTGAGATCATGACCTGAGCCAAAATCAAGGGTCGGAGGCTTAACTGACTGAGCCCCCCAGGCACCCCTGAGGGACTTTTAACTAAGATTCTTCGAGACCTAGAAAATTCCAGTATCTGGGAGTAAGACCCAAGAGCCTATATTTAAGTACAATAGCTGCCCCCAGCTTTGGACCTCCTTCTACCCAGGGCGGCTCCCATCTCAGATGACAGGCCTACAGTCTGCAGCAGGAAAAGGGAGACGGAGCCCAGTCAACCTGCACTGGTTATTTCGGAGGATGGAAGCATCCCTGCCTCCGTGCACCCCTTCATCCCCAGGATCCCTCACTCTCTCTCCTGGAACCCGGGCCTAAACAGGCTGAGTGGGGCAAGAAAAGATGGCAATAAAACATGTCTCCAACATGTTTTGGAGTGGTAGGTCCAAAGTATGGGGGTGAGAGGAGCAACAGGGTCAATGGGGTCACCTCCTCTGTCCATTGTGAGGGTACAAGTAGAAGGCAGAGGGGACCGACACACTGGACAGTGCCAGGGGCCCCGTCAGCTGGGGGTAGAAGACCAGCTCTGCGGTGGGGAGCTCCTTTTAGACTGACCCCTCTTCTCGTAGCACAAGGGGATCCCTCTCCCCACTCTGACATCTCCCCCAAACACCCCCGGGCATGATGGTAGAGCCGCCCCAGGCTCCCTGTGCTGCAGGGGCAGCAGACGCTGGTCTTCAGTAAGGAGTGGAGAGGGATCAGCACACATCACATCACGCTTGGCACGGCCCCCATTGGTGGGCAAAGTGCCATCGTGTCGGCCAGCCATCTCCCTGCAGAACCTTTGTCAGTGGAGGAGGGGCTGCCGGGGGGATCAGCCCCCACTAGGAGCAGCCCCTGACTGCCACCCACCCCCACCCCGCCCCGGGGCCCTGCCTTCCCTGGGGCCCTGCCTTCCCTGGGGCCCACTTTGTGATTCCTTTTTATTTGTGTGACTCTTTGCTTTCAGTTCTCCTTCTCCGGGCTCTGTGAGAGCAGGACTGGGGGGTGGGGGGTCACCAGCATATCCTGAGCGCCTGGCATATTTGTTGACTGATGGATGACTTGAATGAAAGTGCCACAGTCCTGTCCACACCCTTGCCCCTAGCACAGAACCTATAGGTGCTCAGTGCTCAGATTCGGCAGGACGGTCAAGTAAAAAGGAGCCCATCTTGCCAGAGCTGGTAACTCAAGGTCAACCCCAGAACAATACCAAAGCAGTTAATCAAGGAAGACTTCCTGGTGGAGGCGGGCCGGGAGTGGAGGTGGCTAGTCTCACATCTGTTTTTCCTGGTCATCACCTGTTTCCGGCGGGAACTCCCCAGAGGGCAGAGGTCATGTCTGGGTCTCAGGGCCATCCCCAGCACAACCCCATTGGAGCTGCGCATGCCTGCCTCACTGTCAACTGTGACTCAGGGCTCATGAGCCTTTCCTCTGGACTAGAGATCAGGGAGCAGTTATTACAGTAACATTACTAACCACACGTCACAGCTGTGATCATGCTTACGCTCAGTGCTCCTCCCCCAACCCTGGGCCAGAGTAATGACCTCACCCTTGAGGGTCAGCAAGCAAGGACAAGACTATACCCCCAGAGGCAGGGGGATGGCTTTGATGGCCTTGGTCTGCCTGAGAAGCCCAGAATCTGGCCCCTTTCCCTCCGAGCTGGTTGCACACCCTCCCGCGTCTCCCCAAAGCAGCCAGCTGGGGTAGGGGCTAGTCCCCTGCTGCCTCCTCCCCCAGAGTGGGCAGGAAGAAGAAAGAGGAGATGATGGGAGCTGCCCTATCCCTGCCCTTCCTCACCCCTGGGTCTAGGATGTTCACATGCTGGAGAAAGTTGCATCCAGGGATGTGGCCGTAGTGGCCGGCTCCTGGCACCAGCAGAAATCCCCATGCCTGTCAGTAGACCCTGTTCAGACATGCTCCCTGACCACGGCACTGAGTAAGTGCTGAGGAGCCTCCTGTGGGCAGAGGCCACACCCCTGCCTGCCCTGTCCTCCCAGACAGGCCCCTCCTGGGGCCCGGACCATTCCAGTTCCTCCTGTCAGACCATGGGAGGGCCCAGGGCATTCACTCCTACAGGGAACACTAAACGGGAAAGAAAGGAACACACAGGAACTGGGCTGGGAGCCCAGCTGGGTGCTCTTCGAGAAGTTACCCAACTTCTCTGGGCCTCAATTTCTTCCACTGTAAAATGGGACTAAGACTAGCTGCTTCTCGGGCCGGTCACGAGAATAAATGAGTGCACTGGCCTGGATCTGCCGTGGGTGAACAAGGGCCAAGGCAGCCCATCTTCGAACTGCACGCTCCCATCAACAGTTCAGGGCAGTAAGTACCACAGTCCCCCCCATTCTCTGTGGGGGGTACTTCACGACCCTCAGTGGATGCCCACAACCACGGATAGTACAGAACTCTACGTATGCCATGTTGTTCCTATACATACACACCATGATAAAGTTTAATTTATCAATTAAGCACAGTAAGAGATTAACAGTAATAACCAATAATCAAATAGAACACTTAGAACAATATAATGTAATAAAAGTTAAGTGAATGTGGTCTCTCTCTCAAAACATCTTACTGTACATACTGACCCTTCTCGTGATGACGTGAGATAAAATGCCCACTTGATGACATGAAGTGAGGGGAATGACGAAGGCACTGGGATGTAGCGTAAGGCCACTGTTGACCTTCTGACCCTATATCAGAAGGAGGATCGTCTGCTTCCAAATTGCAGTTGACCGCGGGTAACTAAAACCTCAAAAAGCAAAATCTCAGCTAGATAAGGCGAGGAGCAGGGGGGAGGACTGCTGTACTAAGTAGAAGGAAGAACTGCAGCTTCAGAGAAGGGAGAGAATCAGAGTTGCTTGAAGACAGGAGCTGGGAAGGCCCCATCTCCTCTCTGCCAAGGACCCGTGGCAGACCCTCCCCCAACATCCGTCGTTCCCTGATCTTCCCCAGTTTGCAGCCAGATCCCCGGGACAGAAAGACTCAGCTTCCCTTGCAGCTAGGTGTGGCTGGGTGACCGAGGTCTCGTCAGCAGGATGCAAGCAGTGTGGGTACAATGTCCAGGAGGTGTCCAGGGAAGGGGCATGTGCTGCTTCAGCCTTTTCTCCTTCCTTTCTCCTGGCTAGAACTCCAGCAACCATCTTGAACAATGAAGGGACCTTGAAAATGGAAACTACACCCAGCAGATCAATAAGAGAGAAGGGGCTGAGTCCCTGAGAGCCTATAGTCTTCAAACCAGCCAGGGGATGTTTACCTGCTGACTTCAAGCACAGGAGCAAAAAATTTATCTCTATCTTATATAAACCGAACTGAACTCAGATACAGGCCCCTCTGGTAGAATCATCTCCACGCCCTTGTGTGGCTAGGGGGTGTAAAGAAGAGTTGTCTGGGATGTGACATCCCCACGAGGAGCATTCCCTTCTGCATGCCCTGCAAGGTCAGGCAGAGTCCTGTTGGGAGGACTGAGCTCCAGGGGGGCTGGGGATGGATGGGTGGGGGGATGAAGAGAAGAAAGGAAGGAAGGGAGAGGGGGACGGAGGGAGGAGTCAGGCAAGTGGGTGAAATGAAGAAAGTATCCAGAAGGAAGGAAATACCCCAGGGCAAATGCTTCAGGTGAAAGCCAGCCAGGCTTTGTGGCGTGGGAAGAGCAGCATGGCCGACCTGACCCACGGCCCATGTCCAACTCTGTTTTCCCATCTGTGCTTTGGGAAGGGGCCTTACTTACTGCCTCACTATTCAAGGCAAGTGTGAAGGGATTTTTTTAAAACCCCCACAGAATCAGCTTGGCATTCTGTCAATACAGCGCCCAGCCAGGAGCCCCACTCTGGTGTTGCCTCACCTGTAAAGTGGGGAGCACAGTAGAAGTCCCTTCCGCTGGCTGTTGTGAGGGTTCAGTGGGGTGACTCCTGCAGTGTGTTTCTCGCTGTGTCTGGTGGGGGTCAAGTGCACAGGGAACTGACAGCGCTCATTATAGCCACTGTTGAAATCCTGCCCCGGTGTGAGGAACAGAGAACTGCCGTAGTGTGAGCTCAGGGAAAGCGACCTGGGCTCCTCACTCCCAAACAGCAGTCCCAGCCCTCAGTGACCCTAAAGGCCATGTAACATCAATGGTAAATACCAAGGGAGAGTTGCACCTTCCACCCCGTCAGGATCCTGCCTCGTTCTGCCTAGAAAGACACGGGGCTGCCTTTGCTGCAGCTAATGCCCAGGGAGGCCCTTCCTAAAACTCCCCAGGAAAAAACAGGAGGGGGGGTACTAGATGAGCAAGACTGTTGTCAAGGCTAAGAAGGGACTTCACGAGGGGAACAGAGTGCTGGCCTGTCTCCTTGGAGCAGCAAACGAGAAAAAAATCACCTTCCATGCAAGTCACTGTGATTCCAGGGGAACTAAGGGAGAATTCTGACTGCCCAGGAGATGAACTCTGAAGCGCAGGGACCTGTGGACAGAGGCAGGAACGAAAGGGTCTTGCAATTCGAAGAGCAACCTCCGACCAACAGTCGAAACTCTGAGCCTCGGCTCCCACCTCCACAGGACCGGACAAGGTTATGGTGTGGGGCATGGGCTTAGGAATCCTACAGAGATGAGTCTGAAGCCACCTTGGACGATGTTACTTAATTGCACACCTCCTTGTTTCTTCTTCTGTTTAAAACAGAATAAAAACAAACACAAAACCGAGCTGGGCTCAGAGAGCCACCAGGATTAATTCAGTGGAAGCCAGCTGAGAGCCTGGCACCCAGGACAAGCTCCATAAATATTCTCTAGTAGGCTGCTATTTTTCTCCTGTCTGGGCAGGAATCAGACTGAAAGGATCTCTTCGGGTTCTTTTCAAGTCTAGAATTCCTTGATTCCACAAGCCTGTGCTTCCCTCATGCTGATTCTGGGATCTGGGGATTGGATGTGATGGGAGCGGACGGCTCTGCCACGCGCAGCCCCGGCCCAGCCCCTGCCTGCAGGCCACATCATTTTGCTTCCACAAGTGGGTTTCACCCTGCCAGTCACGTGCCCCCAGTCCCGTGGCAGCCCCATGGCCACAGGTGGCCCTGCCAGCCATCTCTGACCCCTACAGCATGTCTTCCCCTAAAGTCAGGGCAGCACGGGCCCCTCCGGCTGACTTCCTCACACCTACGGTCCCCTGACAATGTCACATGCTGCTGAAGTTGGCAGGCCCAGAGGGGCCGCGGATGCCAACACAAACATCATTCCTGTGCAGGGAGAAGAGTCCACGGGGGTTATTTTTAACCTGTTGATCAGAGGCCATATCTCCAGCCCTGGGAGGCCCTGGGCTGGAGGCTCTGAGGGGAAGGTGAATTGTCACACCTCACCTCAATGATCCCCAAGGGCACTGGGCTGCAGGCAGGGACCCCGGGCCTCACCCCACTTTGATGGAGAAAGGAAAAGGGAGATACAGATCAGGACATGCCCCATATTGTCTCCACTAGTCTCAACTGGGGTTGAACTCAACCAGGAAGAACAAGGATGCCATGAATCACAGAACATTGAACCTCGAGGTGGGTCCTCTCCAGTGCCTTCCTTGTACAGCTTAGGAAACTGAGACGTGAGAGAGGAGGCTTAGTCACACTGCCAGTTAGCCCCAGCACCCTTCTCCCTTGGCCATCCACAAAACTGACACTTCAATGACTCCCCAAGGCTGCATCCAGGGGCTCACCTTGCCCTACCACCCGCCCAGTGGACCACCTTTTCTCTGCCCTCTTCCCAGTCTGTCCCATCCTGGTGCACTGAGTCCCGGACAACCCCAGGATGAGGCCTCCAAAGCCTGCCTCGCCCTGCAGGGTCTTCCCAGGTGCCCAAGCAGTGCCCCCTAGAGGCCAGCAGCAGCTGTAGCCAGCGCGGCGGACAGCACCATGGTGGCTGGAGGCCCAGGCGAGGACGTGCAGGCCAGGGTGTGCCTGCGTGGGGGGAGCAGGACGCAGCTTCTGCCAAGAGCCCGCTGCCGGCTGCTGCTGAGCCTGTGCTCGCCAGAGAGGGGAGGCCAGACAATGGACCCCACAGCCCAGCCTCCCGGCCTTGGCCTCTTGAGCTGGGCAGGCAGCTGCCGCCTCCACTGGGCCCTCACGTAGCCCACGTCCTGCCTGCTGGGTGGCCCTTATCACTGGGTACGTGCCAGAAGCCCACGTGCCTACACTCTGCAGTGGGGAGGGGACCGGAGGCCAGGGATGGATGGCACCAGTGGGAAGCAGACCACCCCCCGCTATCCCAAGGAGGGGCCCGAGCAGGCCCCGAGTACCCGCTTGGGGAATATCCCCAACCCAGAGAGACCTTAGCCCCATCTTGCCAAGTCCCAACTCAACTGCTCTTCTCCTCTTGGACTACGAGGGTTGGGGTGGGAGGAGAAACAATAGGCCGAAATCTTCCTATGAGTATTCTGGGTCACCAGCTCACAAATACCAAGTATACTTCAATGTAATAAGTACCCTTACATTATACCCATTGGATACATGGGGAAACAGAGGCACAGAGAGGTCGAGTAACTTACCACAACCACACAGCCGGTAGGGACAGAGTCAGAATTCAAACCCAGGTAAGCTGAGTCAAAAGCCAAACCATTCTTCAACAGAATGCAGCAGGAGCAGGGATGGGACTGGGCAACCCTCAGCCTCCTACCCCATGGGACTGTTGGCTTTGGGGTCTGACAGACATGGGCTCAAAGCCAGGAAGTGTGTGCTCTGGGCCAAGAGAAGCTCGTGTCTGGGTCCATGTTTCCTCACCTACACAATGTTCGAGGTGAGGTAGTGAGAGAGCACTACGGTGTGTGCCTCACGCATGGAAAATGCCACTCCCTTTCACCTAGCAGAGCCCAGTGTCCCTCCACTGAGTGATTAGAATGTCCTCTGGCTGGTTGAAGGCTACCATACTAGCCTGCACTCCCACAGGCCAAGCCCACAGAGCAGCTCCATTCCCTGGCACTCAGGCTCTGCGGCAAGCCGCTGGCGTGCTCAGCCACATGGCCCCTGTCACAGCCCAGGCACTGTCATTTAACCATGGGCACTGGGGTCTCCCTGTCTTCTCCCCAAGGAGACTGCGAGCACCTGCAGTAGAGCTGAGGAGAATGGGCTGAGGGCAGGCACTGTGTCTCCCCCATCAGATTAGCAGGTCTAAAGGAAGACAGGAAAGGTGCTTCCTTAGACACAGACACTCCAAGCTGGGGCTCCCTGAGAGCAGAGGCTAAGCAAGCCATGTCATCCAGCCTACATGGCTGAGCACACATGCGTAGTCAGGCTCTGCCCCCATTTCCGGTCAGCCACCCAGGAGCTGTGCGACCCTGAGTAGGTCCCTCAGCCCTTCTGAGCCCATTTCCTCCCTTGTCCAATAGAGATCACATTCCCTATCTACATCCCAGGGTTGTGAAGACAAAATGAAGCCTCATGTATGACACGCTCCCTTCTCATGATCTCTGCTAGTAGATTAGGACTAGTGTGTGTGGGCAGGGAGGGGGCCGTCCTGACTGGGAAGACATAGGAGACAGGCATAGACGTCAGAGTAGGAGGGAAACAGGGGATTCCCCACCGTGATGGGAGGCCTAAGGCTGGTCAGGCAGGGGAAGAAAGGCTGAGGAGGCTGAGTCACCAGTCATGTTGAAGATGCTGGGAATCTGTGGGAGATTCCTAGCCACTGGGAGTGAAGTGACCACAAGAGGGACCACAGGAGACATAGGGAAGCCTCAAGAAATGAGATGACTGAACAGCACAAGGAGGGAAACTATGGCATACTTTAGCTCCAGGGACTCTGGAGGAAGCTGCCTGAGGGGCAAGACTCAGCCTTGCCTTCAGGGAGCCCCAGTCTGAGGGGGAGACACAGTCCTGCCCTCAGGGAGCCCCAGTCTGAGGGGAAGACACAGCCCTGTCTCAGGGACCCCAGTCTGAGGGGGAGACACAGCCCTGCCCTCAGGGATCCCAGTCTGAGGGGTAGACACAGCCCTGCCATCGGGGAGCCCCAGTCTGAGGGGGACACACAGCCCTGTCCTCAGGGAGTCCCAGTCTGAGGGGGAGACACAGCCCTGCCTCAGGGAGCCCCAGCCTGAGGGGGAGACACAGCCCTGCCCTCAGGGAGTCCCAGTCTGAGGGGGAGACACAGCCCTGCCCTCAGGGAGCCCCAGCCTGAGGGGGAGACACAGCCCTGCCCTCAGGGAGTCCCAGTCTGAGGGGGAGACACAGCCCTGCCTCAGGGAGCCCAGTCTGAGGGGGAGACACAGCCCTGCCCTCAGGGAGCCCCAGGCTGAGGGGGACACAGCCCTGCCCTCAGGGAGCCCAGTCTGAGGGGGGAGACATAGCCCTGCCCTCAGGGAGCCCCAGTCTGAGAGGGAGACACAGCCCTGCCCTCAGGGAGCCCCAGTCTGAGGGGGAGACACAGCCCTGCCCTCAGGGAGCCCCAGTCTGAGGGGGACACAGCCCTGCCCTCAGGGAGCCCAGTCTGAGGGGGGAGACATAGCCCTGCCCTCAGGGAGCCCCAGTCTAAGGCGGAGACACAGCCCTGCCCTCGGGGAGCCCCAGTCTGAGGGGGAGACACAGCCCTGCCTCAGGGACCCCAGTCTGAGGGGGAGACACAGCCCTGCCTCAGGGACCCCAGTCTGAGGGGGAGACACAGCCCTGCCCTCAGGGAGCCCCAGTCTGAGGGGAGACACAGCCCTGCCCTCAGGGAGCCCCAGTCTGAGGGGGAGACACAGCCCTGCCCTCAGGGAGCCCCAGTCTGAGGGGGAGACACCGCCCTGCCCTCAGGGACCCCAGTCTGAGGGGGACACACAGCCCTGTCCTCAGGGAGCCCCAGTCTGAGGGGGAGACACAGCCCTGCCCTCAGGGAGCCCCAGTCTGAGGGGGAGACACCGCCCTGCCCTCAGGGACCCCAGTCTGAGGGGGAGACACAGCCCTGCCTCAGGGATCCCAGTCTGAGGGGTAGACACAGCCCTGCCCTCGGGGAGCCCCAGTCTGAGGGGGACACACAGCCCTGTCCTCAGGGAGCCCCAGTCTGAGAGGAAGACACAGCCCTGCCCTCAGGGAGCCCCAGTCTGAGGGGGGAGACACAGTCCTGCCCTCAGGGAGCCCCAGTCTGAGGGGGAGACACAGCCCTGCCCTCAGGGAGCCCCAGTCTGAGGGGGGAGACACAGTCCTGCCCTCAGGGAGCCCAGTCTGATGGGGAGACACAGCCCTGCCCTCAGGGAGCCCCAGTCTGAGTGGGGAGACACAGCCCTGCCTCAGGGATCCCAGTCTGAGGGGTAGACACAGCCCTGCCCTCGGGGAGCCCCAGTCTGAGGGGGACACACAGCCCTGTCCTCGGGGAGCCCCAGTCTGAGGGCGAGACACAGTCCTGCCTCAGGGAGCCCAGTCTGAGGGGGAGACACAGCCCTGCCCTCAGGGAGCCCCAGTCTGAGGGGGAGACACAGCCCTGCCCTCAGGGAGCCCAGTCTGAGGGGGACACAGCCCTGCCTCAGGGACCCCAGTCTGAGGGGGAGACACAGCCCTGCCTCAGGGAGCCCCAGTCTGAGGGGGAGACACAGCCCTGCTCTCAGGGAGCCCCAGTCTGAGGGGGAGACACAGCCCTGCCTCAGGGACCCCAGTCTGAGGGGTAGACACAGCCCTGCCCTCGGGGAGCCCCAGTCTGAGGGGGAGACACAGCCCTGCCTCAGGGAGCCCCAGTCTGAGGGGAAGACACAGCCCTGCCTCAGGGAGCCCCAGTCTGAGGCGGAGACACAGCCCTGCCTCAGGGACCCCAGTCTGAGGGGGAGACACAGCCCTGCCTCAGGGAGCCCCAGTCTGAGGCGGAGACACAGCCCTGCCTCAGGGAGCCCCAGTCTGAGGGGGAGACACAGCCCTGCCCTCGGGGAGCCCCAATCTGAGGGGGAGACACAGCCCTGCCCTCAGGGAGCCCCAGTCTGAGGGGGAGACACAGCCCTGCCTCAGGGAGCCCCAGTCTGAGGGGGAGACACAGCCCTGCCTCAGGGAGCCCCAGTCTGAGGGGGAGACACAGCCCTGCCCTCAGGGAGCCCCAGTCTGAGGGGAAGACACAGCCCTGCCTCAGGGACCCCAGTCTGAGGGAGAGACACAGCTCTGCCTCAGGGAGCTGCAGTCTGAGGGGGGAGACACAGCCCTGCCCTCAGGGACCCCAGTCTGACAGGGAGAGAAAGGAGGTCTACCTTCAGGGAACTTCCAGTCTGATGAGGAAGTTGGATTGACGTCTGCCTAAGGGAAATGACAGTATGATGCAGAGAGTCAGCCTCTGCTTGCAGGCAGCCCCAGCTTGGGTATCCATGTCTGCAGGAGCACGTGCTTGAGTGAGCGCTATGATTTCTGTGCTGGCACCTTTCCTGTCTTCCTTCAGACCCTCTAATCTGATGGAGGAGACACGGCCTCTGCCCTGGAAGAGCTCTCTGTCTGAGGGCGTATGTGTCGGTGAACGCTCAGGCTTAAGCGAAGGGGGATGGGGTACACGTGACTATGTGGAGGCCCTATTCTTACCCATTTGGGGATGCCTTCCTGATGGGGAGAGAGTAACTCCTCACAGTAGAGAGAGAGAATCTTTAGTTGGGCCCAGGGTGGGGGATCTTCCCCAGAAATGCTCTGAGAGCCTGGAAGATAGAGGGGGGAGGGAGACAGAAGTGCTGCCACATCTGGCATGGGGGTGGCTGGGCTCCTTGCCCCGAACAGCTGGGCCACATCTGGCTTCCAGACATCCACTTCTTGCTCCATGATTCACTCCAGCCCCACATGTCCGCCGAGATGCAGAAGACATGGGCTTCAAGCTGTACATGCTCTCCTGCACGCATGCGTGGCCGCAGCACTCTCAGGAGAGAAAAGAAGGGGCTGGGAGTCATCAGGCGCCCCTTCTTTTCTTACCCCTGGCTCTCGTGCCACCCCTCACACAACCACTGCTGTCATGGAGATGGGGGTTCAGTTCACCCTTGAGTCACCATGACTCAGTCTCCCGCCTGGAACCCTCACACTCAGGCTTCGTGGGCTTTACACAGGGATGGTGAGCAGGCTGGGAGTCAGCAGGAAGGAGGGGGCAGAGCCAGATGGGAGCTTCTGATGCCCCCCACCCAATCTTTCCTAGGGAAGGAAACCTCCAGGAGAACAGAGGATGGGGCTAGGGAGAGAAAATAACATGCCCAGGAGGGAAGAAGGAGAACATGGCATTTCCCCATCAAGTGGGGGCTCCCTGAGGGCAGGGCTGTGTCTCCCCTCAGACTGAGGCTCCCTAAGGGCAGGGCTGTGTCTCCCCCTCAGCTGTGGTTTCCCCGAAGGCAGAGGCTTATCTTTCCCATCAACCTGGATCTGAACCGGATCTCCTTAGGTTTAGAGCAGGTGATTCATCCACCATCTCTATCATTTGGGCTTTTCAGACTGGTTGGGGTAGAGGAGATAGACCTGTCAGCAAACCCCCATCCAGAAGGAGGACAATTATACTCACAGACAGGGACTCCCTCAGTGAGCAACCTGCTCCCAGTTTACCCACTCACCCCTCTGAACGGTCCCTCCTGCAGTCTAGCTCTAGTATCTCATGTTAAATCATCTGCTGGGTAGGGTGGCCCCACAGAACATGTGTACAGGGCCCAGCTGAAAGTGGGAGTCCAGCTGAAAGAGCTAGCAGTCCCAGCATCATCATCTCACATCTGACTGTCCTCAGCTACAGGGGTGCAGGTCCAGTTCCCCCTAGATCCCAAGCTAAGTGTGGGCAGGCGCAGACAAGCCTGGGCATCTGTGGCCTGGGAAGGCCAGGCTAGGCAGGCTCCTACTTCCGTGAGTCGAAATCAGCACAGGAAGCGGGTCCCAACCCTATCAGCTAGTCCTTTTCCAGCATGCTGGCCCCTGGATGGGGAGAGAAGAGGCCTCCTACCCCAGTGGGTCACTGCAAGAGGGCAGCCCCATCCTAGAGGGGATACATTTCGTAGTGAAGGAAGCAGGAAACAGGATGGACGGGCCCAGAATCCCTCCCCATACCCTCAGTCACCTTTCCATACCAGTAGCAGTAAGGCTCTCCCCAGTCTTGGACCCCACTCCTCCCTGTCTCCTCTTGACCTCCTGCACCTCTTTCAGGGAAAGGAACCACAAGGCTATGCAGTGCTGAGGTTGGCATGGCCCAGAGGAGCAATGGCTTCTGGCCCTCCTTGTTCCACTGACAACCCCACCTCCAGGCTGGTGGGATCAGAGAGTCTGTGTCTCCCCACCTAGCATTGAGAATTGGGCATCGCCATGGCTGAGAGTGCCCTGAGATCCCAACCCCACTGTATGGACGCCCTGTGACTGTCGCAGACCCAGGTAGATCCAGCCCTGGAGTGAGCAGGCCAGGCTTGTGGTCAGCCCCCACTCTGCCTGAGTTACTGTGGCCCCTCTTCCATTTGGGCTGTGAGCTCCTTGAGGTCAGGGACTACTCTCCAGCTTCCTGAAAGGAGCTTGCTAAATGCAGGCTGGCCAGGAGGTGGGGGTGGGGGACTCAGGCAGGAAGCCTCCAACCTCAATGTCATGGTCCCCTCATTGGTGTCTCCTGCCCTAGTCCTAGAGAACACACAGACGCTCATAAGATCCTCCAGATCCTCTCCCCTTTCCCTTCCTTTTGCACTGCCCTCTCAACCTGACCAGGCTGGCTGCAAGGCCTCCTTATCTCTGGGCCCCTCTTGGGCCACAAGCTCCCCTTCTCGGTTCCTGGCAGCCCCAGATTCCCGGCGCCTGGGGAGGGAGGGTCTAGAGTATACAGACAGACTGCCAGAATGGGCCATCTCTGAAGTTCCAGAGCCTGATGCAAGAGCCCTCTCCCTCAAGCTGGCAGGAGGGCCAGAAGAAGCCCACATGCCATCCTCTGCCTCTGGGCCCCATCCAGTTGGCTGTGCGAGGTCCAGCTTGGCCAGCACCCTCTCCCCTCTCTCCCCCTCCCCTAGCATCATCCGTCTTTCAAGTCCAGGCCTTGCTCCAGCCAGATGTCTGAGCACAGACTTGTCCCCAAGAAACCCATGCCCTGCCCTGCTAGTTTCTGCTCATCCTGCCCTCTTTCCCTCCTCTTCCCCTACGAGCCATCTCCCTCCAGGCCACTGGGCTCACCACACTCTCTGCAGAGCCTTGACCCACGTGGAGAGCCAGCCATGCCCCACCCTGCAGCCAACAGAAGGGTCTCAGCAGAGACAGAAGGAAAGGAGCAACAGCCCAATTCCTAGCAGGCCTCTCCATCTTCCACCCAACCCACTCTCCTATCTGTACCTATCATCAGCCTATGCCTTCTCTCAAGGCAGCAAGTTCGTTAGGTCTACTTCCCATTGTGTGGGCGAGGATATGGTCTCTCTCTTATCTAATGCCAAGACTTGCTACAACCCAGACTCTGCAGCAGAAAGAGTTGTCATCAAGCCCAACCCTCAAACTCACACTGTAATCTAGAGGGAGGCTCTCACAGAACCTTCTGGCTTCAATCGCTATCCGTACTTTACACACCTTTTTTTGTGTCAGTTAGCTTTTTTTTTTTTTTTTACATTTTTTAAATTGTGGTAAAACACACAGAATATAAAATTCACCACCTTAACCATTTTTAAGTGCACAGTTCAGTGGCATGAAGTGATTCACACTGTTGTGCAACCATTACCGCCATCCTTCTCCAGAAGTCTTTTTATCCTCCCCAACCGAAACTCTACCCATTAAACTTCTCATTCTTCCCGCCTCACCCCCCGCAACAGCCCCTGCAACCACCATTCTACTTTCTGTTTCTGTGATTTTAGTACCTCATTAAAGTGGAGTCATACAGTATTTGTCCTTTTGTGGCTGGCTGATTTCACTTAGCATTACATCCTCAAGGTTTGCTCACACTGTAGCAGGGGTCAGAATTTCCTTCCTTTTTAAGGCCGAATAATATTCCATTGTGTGTATAGACCACATTTTGTGTCTCCATTTGGGTAGCTTGTTTATTACCTACTTTTTTAGAAAATCAAGGCAATATATTCTCAGGAGAAAATGTCTGAAGAGTTCAGACACAGAAAAAAATGAAAAGTGAAAAATTCACTTCAGCTGCCTCCGAGTGAATCCCCGAAATTTTTGAAGCAGAGGGCAGATTGATTTATATCCCTTTTTTACACAAATAGTGACATTCTCCTCTCCAGTACTTCTCAAACGTGAGCAGGCATCAGAATCTCCTTGAGAGCACTGTAAAATAGACTGCTGGGCCCCAGCCCCAGGGTTCCTGACCCAGTAGTTCTAAGGCCACCGAAGATTCGGGGTCTCTAACAGGGTTTTGCAGGATGCTGATGCAGCCCAAGGGGGTGCCCTTTGCTGACTAACACCGGCTAAGCAAGGTCCTGCCACTTGCCTTTACACTTAGCAAATATCAACACTTGAAGCTGGACCTCATTCTTTATTTTTTATTTTTTATTTTTTAAAGATTTTATTCATTTATTTGACAGAGAGAGACACAGCAAGAGAGGAACACAAGCAGGGGGAGTGGGAGAGGGAGAAGCAGGCTTCCCACCAAGCAGGAGCCTGATGCGGGGCTCGATCCCAGGACCCTGGGATCATGACCTGAGCCGAAGGCAGACGCTTAACGACTGAGCCACCCAGGCGCCCCTCTTTATTTTTTTTAAAGACTTTAAGTAATCCCTATACCCAACGTAGGGGCTCTCATTTACAACCCCAAGATCTAGAGTTGCACGCTCTACCAACTGAGCCAGCCAGGCACCCCTGCACCTCATTTTAACCACTGCCTATTACTCTGGTGTTTGAACACCCCAAAACATAGCTAATCAGTGCCTTACTGATGAGCTTGACATTGCTTCTGGTTTTTTAGATCTGGAAATAATATTGCAATGAATGTGGTTGTACGTATACTTGGAACACTTGTGACTTTGGTGACAGTGTGTCTGATAAATCCCTAGCTATGGAACCCCTACGCCAATGGTTGATGAGTGAATTCTTCTCGTGTGTATGGCCAACCCCCTTCATGGGTGCTACCGCCTTCCCGTCAACTCGGAGGATGCCTGTGTCCACAGTCACATTGGGAAAGAGAGAATCTTACTGTTTCTTAATTTTGATTTCTTGTATGAGGGTGGGCATTTTCACCCGTTTATTGGCCATTAGTCTTCCCTTTTCTGTTCATGTGCTTTGCCCATTTTTCTATTTGCTTTTCTTTGCCTTATTGACTATATGAACTCATCTGTCATATATATCGAAAACATTTTTTTCCTGGTTTATTTGCCTTTAGACTTTAAGATATTATATTTTTATGGAGGCATTTTTTTAAGTCTTTCCCTTTGTGACTCCTATATTTTGTGCCATACCTTCCTCAACCTAAAAATGTATTTTTTAGAAGTTGTGTTAAATATTTTCTTCTAGTAATTTTACGATTTCCTTTTTACATTTAAATATTTGGTCCATCTGGGACTTATTTCAGAATAATGAATAAAGTAGAGAACTGTTTTTTTTTTTTTCCTAAACAGCTAGCCAGTTGTCCAATTTGATTATAATTCATCTTTTTTCTCTGACCTAAAATGTTCCTTTATCATATATTCAATTTCCACTTGTTCAGGGGTGTGTGTCTGGACTCTATTCTGTTCCTTTGATCTGTCTGTCTGTTCTTGTGCAGTACCCAACTGTTTTATTACTGGAGCTTTATACAACATTTTAGTAACACTAGTCGTCCCTTATAATGTCTCTTTTTCAGAATTTTCCAAGCTCTTTTTGCATGTTTACTTTTCCAGATGAATTTTAATATAATTTGTCGAGTTCAAAAGATCGTGTTGTTTTTCTCATCTTCTAACAGATGTGATTTTCTGATTTCTGAGCCCAGAGCAGAATAGAAACAAGTTAAGAATGAGGTGGGGTGATGGTCTGCAGGCAGAGTGATTGGAGTGGAAGTGACAGCTAATAGGAAGAGAGCTGATGAAGTGATGAAGAATTCTAAAAAGTAGACACAAGAACTATGAAAAGTAGCCGTCATGGAAAGGGCCTTTAGTGTGGGGCCAAACAAGGCCTTGGGTTTTCACTGTATTACAACCAGGATAGTGATGGACACTTGCAACCGCAACTTTGAGTCATAAAGACTCACATGTTCTGTAACCTCTGATTAAGAAGGCAGGAAAGTGTGTAATACCCACTAGTGATTTCCATCCAAAATATCTTTTTAAGGTCTCACATATGAATGTTTGGAAAACTCATGTGAAATGGTTCATTCTTGGATGATGACAGAAGTATGACATATTACTGGTTCTGCTATAGTTTTCTGAAAATCCACCTCTAAATTCCAAGGAGCTGCCAGCTCTGGGATTTGAATTCACTCCATCCACGGAAATGCAGCTAAGGGCAATGTCCCCAGCCTTTCAGCCAGTTTATGCACAATAATAATAAAAAGATTTAGCTCTTACTAAGCATCTGTCTCCAACACATGAGGCATGTTAGATGCAGACTACGTTTTAATCCTCAACAGCCCCACTAGATGAATGCTGTATTCCCATTAGACAGGAAACTGTGGCTCAGAGAGACCAAACTTGGGCAAGTTCAAGTTAACATGCGTGATAAAGAACCCTCAGCCACCTTCACCCCCACATGCCACTAACCAGTCCCCTTCTACCCATTCCTACCACCGCGACAGGAGGTCCAAAAGGGAACCTATCTTATTCAGACACCCCTTCACAAGACTTTGCACCTGCCTGACCCAAAGCCTGCACAGCCCGGAGAGGCCTCATCCCATGCCTCTGAGCGGCAGGGAGGGTGGAGTGAGGATACTAGGCAAGGAAAGGGCAGCCCCCAGGCTACCCACTCACCAGCCCCTTGAGATCAGGGGCTCAGGAAGTCGGGAGGGTGCCCTGGGTCTCAGCAGACACTTCCAAGATGAGCACTGCCTGCCACAGCCTGGCATGGCCTCCCTGCCCTCCTGGGTGATGTCAGGACACAGACTCTGTGCTCACCATACCACACCTCTGCCAAGCTGTGTGGGCTGAGCGCAGTCCCATCCTGGACACCCCAGGGAGTGGGAGTTGTGCAGGTGACATACAGTGGGAGGAGGTGACAGGGAAAGGCACACCCTTGGGAGTCCCCCATCTCAGAAAAATAGAGGTCAAAGCATTCGTTTGTTTTTCCTTGACAGCCGTGTTTTGAAGGCCTTCTACAGGCCTTAGGGGCCTGCCCTGGATTCAGGTACAGAGTCCTCATGAAGAGCCTACTACGCGCGCTAAGGACCGTACTAGTGGGGTGGAAGATGAAAAGGGGGCTGGGTAAAGGCGGGGTTCTCTGGACGGGGGACAGGCCTGGGAGGGCCTGGAGCGGCGGGGGCCCCCACCCGGGGCCCCACCCCCCGAGCATCCCTAACCTCGGCGCGCAGAGTAGCCGCGCGCTCCGGAGCTCAGCGCGCGCGCTCAGGACGGGCGCCGCACGCGCACGCGCGCTCGCAGCCGCTCCCCCGCCCGCGCGGCTCCGGCCCCCGCGCGCGCGCGCACTTGAGGCCTCCCTTGTGCGGCTCCTCCATTCGCTACGTGCAGAATGGTCCGTCGGCAGCAGCTGCAGCGCCGGGTGGGAGGGGGAGGAGGAGGGGAGGGGGAGGCGGCGCCCAGGTCTGGAGGAGGGGCCGCGGCGGGCCGGGCTGGGGAGAGCTGGGGGAGAGGGCCCTGGGGGGAGCCCGGGTGGGCGCAGCGCTCCCCCATTCATCTCCCTACTTCGCCATCGCTCGCTCCTGCTAGACCATTACGGCCATCCCCCTGTTCCGTACCCGGGTGTCCTGGAACCGAGCCCACCGGGTATTTCTTCGTGTTGTCCCCTCCCCAAACCCCAAACCCAAGAAAGAACCGCTCCTGGTGTCCTGTCTCTCTTTTTCCCTTCCCAGTCACATTCCCAGGCTTTTGTGTGAGATGACCCAACAGCAAGCCCTTCCCCACTCCACCTTTCGTGGCGTGGGGTACCTAAAAGATGCTGTGGCCCCACTCCCCTTCTATTATGTCCCTGGAAGAAGTGGAATGTTCAGGATGGACACAGAGCCTATTTCCCAGCATTTCCAAAAGGGGAAGACCAGCATCTCACCATGCACACTCGGACAGGATGGCAGAAAGGTCTGATGGCCCAGAAGAGCAGACTGCTGCCCAGGGCCCTAGGGCCACATCCACAGGAATGAGTGTCAGGAGGGCCCCTCCCAGACTGGCATGAAGTCACCCGTATTACCAGTTTGTGCCCTATACACCTGTTTGTAAAGAACTCCCCAGAAATGTAATGGTGAGAGGACACCAAGGGGTGGATCTTACATCCCTGGAGGATCCCAAACTGACCAGCTGCCCATCCTGCCAGGAATCCAAATGTCACCCTGATATCCACAGCAGCCCTTCCCACCGGGTAAGACAACAATTTTCTGCAGCCCCTCCCAACTCTTCTCCCAGGGTGAGGGAAGGAAAGCTGACGATCTCCAGTGCCCCTTCCCCATTTGGACTGCCGGGAGCGGGCGGCTCCCTCATCCTCTCCTTCCTGCCCAAGGCCACCTCGGTTCATCTCCAAGGCAGCTACTGGGTTCAACCCGTAGTCTAAGAACCTCTAGCACTCTGCGGACAGGTTAAGTCTAGATCCCAGGGAGGAAGGCATCCTGGGTCAGTTTCATTTTACACAAACCGAGCCTGGACTTTGCACAGTGCGGAGAGCCAGGGAAGAAGATTGTTCCTTCCCTGGTGCCTCCGTCTTTGGGGGGCGCCCTCTGCTGGCCACTGGGAAGTGCAGGGAAGAACAGAGTCCTGCAGAGCCCCTTGCGGAGGTTCTGGAGAAGGGGACCAGAGTAACAGAAACGAGTGAAAACCAGGAGCCAGTTGAGAGTAGCATACTGGCCACAAATAAGGGAGGCACGTTGGGGCGCCTGGGTGGCTCAGTCGTTAAGCGTCTGCCTTCGGCTCAGGTCATGATCCCAGGGTCCTGGGATCGAGCCTCACATCGGGCTCCCTGCTCGGCGGGAAGCCTGCTTCTCCCTCTCCCACTCCCCCTGCTTGTGTTCCCTCTCTCGCTGTGTCTCTCTCTGTCAAATAAATAAATAAAATCTTAAAAAAAAAAAAAAAAAGGGGGGAGGCACGTTGAAGCCTTTCTGGAGTTGGGGGGTTTTGAGCCGGCTTTCAGCAGACAGCAGCGGGGAAGCCAAGCTGGCAGAGGGGGGCTCAGGACACACCAGGGACAGCCTTTTCTGTGTGTGAAGCCCTGTCCCTGACCTGGATGGCTCACACATCCGCTCACTCTGATGGCTGCAGTTCCCCGCCAGGGCTCGGAGAGGTGACCCCAGATAGAAGTCTGCAATTGACAAATCTCTGCCTCCAGCACCCCCCCTTCCCCTACACAAGGATGGCCCAAGCCCAGATCCGTGGCATGGTGGGGCTCAAGGTGGGGTAGGGGCCTGAGTCACAGCCTGGTGTGGTACTGCCTGTCTCGGGAAAGGCCAGCTCCCCGAGAGGTGAGACCCAGCTCAACAACCCATCTCTCTGCCTCTGGCTGCCAGGCATCCTCCCCATCACGTCTCACACGTGGGGCAAGGGGGTTGTTAGGGCTGTGTCAGGGTGGTGCGGGCCATGTTAGTGCTAGGGCCACAAAGGGGCAGGAGGACAAGAATGAAAGTGTGTTCTCACTGCTGTAAACCAGAGGAGCTGGGACTAGAGGGAGGAGAGATCGGATGGACCCCTGGGCATCTGGAGTCTCTCCAGGTGTGTTGGGTGAGGGAGGCAACAGGTGCTACCAAGAATTGGCAGCTCCTAGAAACTGCCCCTGAAGTGGCTTTTTCTGAGAAGGGCTACCCTCAGGGCCTCAGCATCTGCACAGGCCCAGGTCTTCCCTCCAAAGGTGGCCCCTGCTCCCAACCTTCACAGGCCCCACGTGGACCTCCGTGCCCAGACCCCAAGGAAGGCAGAGGACCTGTCTGCCTGGACCACTCCCAGAAAGTAAATGGCTCTGTGGGCTTCCCCCCACCCCTCCCTTTCCCTGCTCCGCTCACTGATTCACTGCTTCCACCTTAATGGCCAGGCCCCCTTCCAGACCCAGCCCTGGTGAAGAGGACTCCCAGGGGCGGGGATTGAAGCCCAGGAGGGAACAGAGAACATGGCGCTTTAATTGGAGGTAATTAGTTAATTTACTCTGAAAGCAGTGGGGGAGGGGAGGGGTCTGTGGCCTAATAGGGCTCAAACTCTCAAACTGCTGAATCCCTTTCTGAATAGAGCTGACCACCCACCCAGGAGACCCACTCTTTGGCCCCAGGTCCGGGCAAGGCCCAGAGCAGACCTGAGTTGGCGCTGCAGGAAAAAAAAAGCAGGTGCCCTGGGGTGGTGGGAACAGGCCTTTTGAGGTGAGGCAGGTGGGAACAGACATGAGGACTGGGGAGGTGCAGGGGTTCTGGAATTGGAACTGGTTCCTCTCCTCTCACCTATACCCCTATCCCTCCCAAGTTAGGAGAGCACCCCCCTCCCGTGGCCATGACCTCCCAGGACCGCCCATCCTAAGGGAAACAGGGCCTGAAGGCTAACTTCACTGTCTCCTGCTTCAGGAAACCATTCCAATAACCGGGAAAAGGGGCGCCAGAGGAGAGAGCCCCCGCCCGGCCCCAGGGGGCGTGTCGTCGGCCCGACGCGTCGCCGGCGGGCGGGCCGGCGTGGCGGGGACTCTGGCCGACAGCCTCCCGCGCCCCGTCTGAAGCAGCTGACCCGCTGGTGGCGGGCCAGGTCGCGGCGGGGCCGGGAGGCAGCAACGTGCGGCGCGGCATGTCGCGGCCGCAGCGGCAGGGAAATGTGGGGGCGGGCCGGCGCGCCGCCACCCCCACCCCACGCAGGCCCATTCATAAAACCCGCAGGCACTGCCCGGCCTGGCAGCCTCCTCTCCTAATTGCAAACTCATTAAGGCGTTTGCATCTCATTTGCATGGAAATCATTTCCTGGGCCCTAAACAGAGCAACTCCCCCTTCTTTCAGCCTCCTCTGCCCTGCTCTACCCATCCAGTTGGGGGGGGCGGCTATCTCTGCCCTGAGCCCCCTCCCTTGCCTCACCACCCTCCCCACCCCCCCACCCCCGTCCTGGCGGGGAGCCGGGGAGGGGTGTTGGCAGAGCACCCACCTAGTTGGGAGTCCTGCCTGTGCCCTAGGTGAGCCCGCCCTGCACCAGTGGGTCCAAGGGAGGGGAGGTACCCGCCAAGTCATTTGCCCCCCGGCTTGGCCATGCCCAGGGAAGGGAGGAGGCGGATGGCGGGCAGCCGCAGTAGCTGGTTGTACCTGGCAGGAGTACGGTTGGTAGGTGAGGCTGTTCGTGCCCAGCCTCACGTACGTGCCCCCACCCCCACACCCCTCACCCCACAGAACAAGCGCCCAGTGACTGCAGAAGCAGACACCCAGCCACTGCTCACAAAGGCACCCGCACCAGGCCAGCCATAATGGCTGCCCTCCTGGCAGCCACACTCAGGGGCAGACAGATGCCTTCACAGGCCCTTTGGTCCTTCTCCAGCACCTCCAACCAGGGTTGGAGGGAAGGGGCTTCTCATAAGACTTCTCTGAGTAAGGGGGCCTCATAGCGGGGCTCCCTTCTGTACCCCAAATGCAGCCTCTTGCCCCTCTTCTCCTGCAACCCGTATTCATGGGCGTCCCCAAGTGCTGGGCCCCACATGAGGATCTACCCAGGCAAGGGGGACACAAGGGCCTCCAACCCAGGAGGGGCAGTGGAGGATGAAGCCCCAGAGAAAGCGGCCCCTAAGTGCCTCCCCAGATGGGCTCTCTCCTTCCTGTCCCAAGTGTGTGTAGTAGGTGGAATACTCCCCAACCTCCGGGAAGGGGGGAGGGGGGCTGGTGGTTTAAACTGTTGGAAATGGAACAGAACCACCTAAAGTACATGGAATCAGATATTACCTGGGACACAGTGTCCTGGCTCTCTATGTCCTGGGACAGTGTAAAAAGCAGTACAAAATTTTCAGCATCAGGATTTAAAATAAAAACCTACTTCTTGCCTGGATTATCTGGATCCCTCCCCCCAGGCGTGGCTTCCTCTCTGTCCACACTCTCACCTGATGTCCCTGAAGTTTCTTCCATCCATTGCTAGGGCATGAAGGGATGGGCAAGGATGTTCTGGAACACTGACCACACATTCATATTGAGCGGGGTTGGGCCAACTCTACCCTCTCATCTCCTGGAACAGTTGGGTCTAAAGAAGTGCTGTGCGTGTAAGGGTACAGAGGTACAGGAGGAAAATAATAGGACACCTGTTTTTTTAAACCTCAACTTTTCACTTAGTGGAGTGTGGTTCATAAGGTAAACAATATAAAAATGTGCTTATATTACTAGTGCATACTCAATAATTTTTTTTGAATTGTTAGGGGGCATGATCAAAAACTCCTTGGAGACCACTGGTCTAGGTGTAAGGTGGGGCGGCTGCAGGTGGGGGGTGGCTTGTCTTGTCCCTCTTAGTATCTGTCCTGAGAAGTGGTCAGTACGGAGCCCAGCAGCGGGCAGGAAGCAGGGACAGGGTATTGAATGAACAAAGTGTGCCCCTGGAATTGACAGGTAAGAGAACTGAAATAGGGGTTCCTGGATGGCTCAGTCAGTTAAGCGTCCAACTCTTGGTTTTGGCTCAGGTCAGGATCTCACGTTTGTGGGATCAAGCCCTGCATCAGGCTCCGTGCTCAGCACAGAGTCGGCTTCAGATTCTCTCTCCCTCTCCCTCACTGCCCTCCCCCCAGCTTGTGCTTGCTCTTCCTCTCTCTAAAATAGACAAATAAAATCTTTTAAAAAGAAAAAGCAAACTGAAATAACTCTGGGGTGGGGAGTTTGCTGAGAGAAGCACATGGGCAGATAGAGAGCAGGGCTCGTTGCTGCTTTGTCTGCAGCGTGCCCACGCCCGCCACCAAGAACGAATCCCGACCCCACTTCCAGCCATCCCAGTGAGCGTGGCTCCTTCCTCTGCCTGCCGGCAGCGTGGCCTGTCTGAGCTCCTCACTGGCTCCCGATTAGCCTGCTGCAGGTTTCCTATTCTAGAACTCTCTGCGAGTTAATCTGGGTAGGAGAAACAATTCAGGCTCCAGACAGGCCTCAGTCCTGGTCCAACTGGGTGACCTCGGACCCGACACATAACCAGTATGAGCCTCGGTTTCCTTATCTGTAACCTGGGACTAATAATCGTACTAACTATAAGGGTTATTGTGAATATTGAAGGGCCAACCGTGTGTACAGAGTCTGCACATAGTAGGTGTTCAGGAAAATTCTTACTCTGTGTGCAGCAGGTGCCCCATAAAGAGCCTGTTGAATTGGGATTTGCTGTCAGCATGTCTGAAGGCAGACAAATGAGCCCTTTTCACAACACCTTTCTGCAGAAATTAACAGCCATCCCACCCTCCCGGGCCTTCTCCAAGCTCACCCAACTCCCTGAGGGGGGGCGTCCTCCTCCGGTTCTCCACCCAGCTCCTTTTTCTCGTTCTGCGCTGTCTTCACTTCAAGCATGAGCTGAGGGTGACACCTGGCGGCGATTCCTGGAGCTGCAGGCTCCATACCGGCAACACCCTCCAATGAGAAAGGCATTGAGAGGTCATTTCCAGCACTTTCCCTCCACCTCACACCTCCCTTTCAGGGCCCAGGGAACCTCCAGACAGCCACTCCCCACTCCACCTGAGAGAGCTCTGACACTTGCACCTGCCTGATGGGCGGGATGATCAAGGAGACCTCCGTCCAGACCCTGCCCTGGCTGCAGGCAGAAGGCAGAAGGATGACGGTTACTCTTCCCTCAAGTGCTGCTGGGCCCTTAATATTAAGGCACCATCTCATTCAATTCTTATCGCTAGGGCCTAGCAGAGAAAGCGGCACAGCAAAGTTAAGCAACTTGCTCAGGGTCACACAGCTCCTAAGGACCTAAATGATGAAATGAATGGGACAGCCGGTAAGCCTCCGGGTGACAGAGGAGGCCAAGAGGAAGTGGCCTGCCAGAGGGTTAGAAACACCAAGTTCCAACCCAGCCTTGCCCAACGAGTGGAGTGACCTCCCTCAAGGGCCTTCTCAAACTGGCTCTACAAGAGAATCCCCTGGGGAAAATTTTTAAAATATCAATGCTTACCCTGGCTCTAGCTTGATGAAATCAATGTCAGGAGGAGTGGGGCTGAGGTATGGGTATTTTAAAAAATCTTTCTAGGTGATTCTAAATGAAGCCAGGGTTGAGAATGGGGCCTCTGGGAGTTTCCCATCTTCAGAGTTCCCTGCTCTCCAGAGGTCAGCTCCCTAGGGCTTACCCCCGCCCACCCCCCATCCTGAGGGCTCTCCAGAGAAACCGCGCCTTCCTTCCCCAGCATTCCCTGGACATCTTAACTTGTCCACCCAGACCCCCCAGGACAAGCCGCCAACTCACCCTCTGATGCCCCCAGGGAGAAGACTGGCCATCAGCTCTTCCCAGAGGGGGCCCACCAGGCTTGAGCCTCCTGAATCTCTGACCCCAGGCCTTGCCTCTGTGGTGGGGGCAGTGAAGGCCACTGGGAGCTTAACCCCAACAGGATGAAGGCGCCATAATTAGGGTCAGGTGGTTGGCTCAGCCTGCGGAAATCCCCAGCTTAGTAGGGATAGGGGGCCTTCAGCCTGGGAAGGGGGGTCAGGGCAGAAGTGAGGGGGCAGGGAAGCCCAGGCACATGGAGACCCCAGGACCTAGCCCCTAGCCACCTCCTGGGAGGGCCCACTAGAAACTCAACCCAGTTCACCCCCACCCTGGGTCGCTGATCCCCAGGGAGGGAGGAAAAGACTGACCAGCCCCCTAACCCCAGATGCCCCGCTGCTCCTTCAGGCTGGGGTATGCTGGGATCAACCCCCAACCCCAGCCTTTGGTGGGGGGAGGAGGGTACCTGTGGGAAAGGGCTACGTGAGCGTTCCCAGGGCAACACAGGCTTCTCTCTGGCCCATAATCCTCAGACCTTGAGTGAAGGATCACTTTCCTCTGTGGAATGTAACACTGAAGGGACAAAATGTGGCAGAAGGATAGGGGGGTGGAGGGGGCAGATGCCAGGGAATGAACTTTGCTGGGGGTACTTCCCAGCCCTCAACGGCCCTCCGGGAGGTGGCAATTACAAAGAGAAGTCTCCCCCACCCCCAGCTCACTCCAGGGCACAAGGTCTTGGGTTGGGCTGGCCAGGTCGCTCCCAGCAGACCCCCACCCTGAGTCCCAAGGGGCCTGGGTGAGCACCTCTGCTAACCACGCATTTGCAGGGGAGGAAATGGGGTCTAAGAGATTAGAACAGGCCAAGTCACATAGTGTCAGAACCACACCTAGAAGCTCCAGCTTCCCAAGAGACTACCCAAGTGAGCCAGCAAGAACTGAAACCTGCTCCCACGCTGGGCACCCACCCCTCCTTCCTGCCCTCCAGGGTCCTGGGCTGGGCATGGCTGGGCAAGCAGGGGGCAGGTGCATACCAGTCCACAAACCGGTGATGGCTGGGACCAGGGGCCAGCCCACTGGCTCCCACATTGAGATTCAAAACTGATTCCTCCAGGAAGCCTTCCAGGCTGCTCCACAAGGGGCTGGTAGTGCCAACACAGACACCCTGCCGTGACCTCCCAAAGGATGTCCTCCCCTCTCTCGTCTCCGCCCTGGCCCATCACAGAGGACCTGCGTACGCCTCGGTTCTGCTAGCTGTCGGCTCTCCAAGAGCCCCTGAGAGCAGGAGTGTGTGGGCACGAGGTACTATGCCCAGGCCGGCACCAGCCACCGGGAGGCTCGGGAGCGAGGGGCTCTTAGAAAGGGTACAAACTCAGCTTCAGTCACAGCACCTTGAAAAGACCTGGGTGGAAAGTCCCCTCCAAAGTCATCTGGTCCAGCCCCTCATACCTTGCAGTTTGGGGTAACCTCTGTCTCAACACCTGCAGAGGTGGATGTCCCTTTATGTATTCATTCACTCATTCCTTCACCCACTGCTCCTCACCCAGCCGTCTTCCATGGCTCAGGGGCCAAGAGGCAACCCAAACCATTCTCAAGGATCTGGGCTAAGGCCTTAACAAATAGAGTATGGGGGGGCTGCCAGTCACCCTTTCTGGGCCTAGCACAGCGCTAGGTGGAGGTAAAAGATCCCGACCAGCAGCACCACCCCACATTTATGTTGCACTGGGGCACTTACACACCGCTGACACAGCCCGGTGTTCATTTCAGACTTCGAACCCCTGTCCCAGGTGGTGGTGGCCCTGCTCATTGGGGGCAGCTGAGGCCCAGAGGCGGAATGCCTTTGCAGCTGGGAGAGGGGTGGCTTCAGGACACAGCCTGGGTAGCCGTGCTTCCAGCCCAGTGCCCACCTCACACCCCCACTCCCAGCCCTCCACCAGCTAGGGTTCAAATGTGGGAGATAGGCTTTGCCCAGGGGAGAAGAAAATGTGATTTAGGTTCCTAGCTATAAAAATAATAGTGCAGATGAGTCAGAGGCCTGCTGGGTCCCAGACACTCTGCTGAATTTGTTAGATGCAGGGGAGTCAAGTGTGGGACCCAGAACTCCCACTACCCCTCCTCGGGGGCCAGGCCTGCAGCGGGGGCGAGCACAGTTAGCAGGCGCGCACACACACACACACACACAGAGCCCAGGTGGCGTGAGTCCCTGAACGTCCTAGGAGACGGGGTGTCCCAGCCCATTCACTCCCCTCTGATAACCCCGCAGCCTCCAGCAGGACAAGCACGTAGCTTCAGGCTGGCCACCTCGGGCACATGCCAGGCCAGCTGCCAGGGCCCAGATCTCCAGCCCTGCTGGGCCCTAGAGCATGACCTCCCTGGCTCACCCTGTTCAACCTCAGGAAAGCGAGTGACCCCGAGGGATGTGAGGCCCAGAGGCCCCACCCAAGCCCCTCCTCGGGGCTAGCCTGTGCAGCAGGGCTGGAGCCTAATGAGGAGCCTCGGGGATCCCTGTGGCTTCGCGTCGGCACCCAGCTCCCAGGTGCGCTCCAGGGAGATGCAGAGTAACAGCGAGACACCTGGAAGGGCTAACAAGGCTCTAGCAGGAGAGAGGGCAGAGGGTGAGGGATGGCAGAGGGGAAGTAGGGGTGATTCTGGGAAAGGTGTCTGTGTGAGGTCAAGGTTTGGAATCAGGGAGAAGTATAGAGAGGGCTTGGCCAGGGAACGCTAACAGGGAATGCTAACAGGAATTTAGGAAAGGGAGGACCCGTGCGGGCATAGGCAGAGGAAATGGACTCTGGAGTGGGCACAGAGCTGGGTTGGAATCCTTGTCCTGCCGCTTATAAGCTGGGTGACCTGGGGCAGGTGGCTTACTCTCTCTGAGCCCCTTGGCATAATAGTACCCACCTCACAGATTTGTGACAAGTAAACGAAGTAAAACACCGAGCCTAGAGCCTAACACATGGGGTCTGCCCAACTGATAGGCGCTGTTGCAAGGAAAATGCAAAAGACTTTGAGAGCAAACCCTGAAAAAGAAATCAAGCCTGCCCTCAGTCTGGTAGAAAGGGGAATTACAGAGCAGAGAGACCAGGGAGGTCCTGGGGCCATGGACCCAGGGCAGACTCCCCTCAGTGCCCTTGTACTTGAAGGGTATAGGCAGTGAAGAAGAGGGTAAGACAGCCATTCCTGCCATGTGGCATCATTCTGGGGATTCTGAAGGGTCCTGGGAGAGTTCTCTCCACCCCAGGCCCTCCTCATTCACATGAGGGGGCCTAGGTCCAGAGAGGAAAAGGAACTTGCCCAAGGTCACTCCGAGAAGGCAGATCTGCTAACCCCCCAGCCAGCCTCCTTTCCTTTGTGCATCACCCTGGCCCCTGTTCAGAAGAACAGGCCAGGGGCAAAGACCCCTCAACTCCATGAAAGGGAAAGACCTAGAAATCATATTCCCCAGAAATAAAGATGAAAAGTTCCACTCCCATTCCCACTCAGGGCTTTAAATAAGACCTTGCTGAGGACTGGAGAATGCTCATGCTGCCTCCGAAGCCCAAACCAAAGGCATCTCCTCTGGGAAGCCCTCCCTGACCAGCAATGGCAGCGGTCCAAGTTGTGTTCCGGAGTGCCCTCTCTCTGAGGCTTCCACCGAGCCACATCCGTGGTCAGTGGCTGTGTTTTTTTCTCTCCACTGAGCTGAAGTTTTTGAGGCCAGGGGCAGGGTCTTAATCAAGTTGGAGGGCTGAGGGCCGACATCATGCTCCAGCCTAGTGCTGGTAAGTGTGAATGAAGGAACCAGTTGGACCCAGACCCGTCAGGGGCAAGGGCACCCGAGAAGTAGGAAAAGGCTCTGGGGCAGCTGCTGTCCTGTTCTGGCCAGTCCCTCCCTCCGCTGTGCCTGAGCCCCACGCTAAGAGCGAGTTCCTGGTGCAGGATGTACCCTGTCCCGGATGCCTGGCATTTACCAAAAGGGCAGAGACAGTGAGAAGGGTCTCACCTGTGCCATCCACTCAGAAAGGAGCCGGGCGGCCGGCAGGAGGGAGAGGAGTTAGGTTTCAAAGTGCCCGAAGAGGACAGAGTGATGGCGGAGGCTGGCCATGTCAGAACCCGCCAAGGATTAGCATCTAGACCAGATGATACAAGGAGCATCTACAGAGCAACGAGAGGACTGCAACCCTACCCCCAAACCGGGCAAGAGACATGAACAGGCAGTGAAAGGAGACAAGACCCCAAAAGCAAACACGCATGAGAAGAGGTGCTGAAAATCACCAGACATCGCTTACTTCCAAAGGATGGGCAAAAATGAGAGAGCTGGAGGAAGCCCAGCCCCGGCGGGGGTAGGCTAGGGGGCGCACCGTGGACTCAGGTGGCCATGCTCCGTCAAATGAAACACAAGGTGCCCTGTGACCCAACAGCGCCACTCATGACTGCATCCCAGGAGTCTCAGCCAGGTCCCCACAGGCCAGGCAGGGGGAGCCCCGCAGCTTGTTCCCACGGGGGGGGGGCGGTGGGCAGAAAATTGTGGGGATGCACATCATGGAATATGGCACGGCAGTTTGGAGCACCGAGGCTAGATTTTTAACACAGCGCTGAGTGAAAATTATAACACAAGGAACACAAGGACATTCACCAAAGTTAAAATTTTTTTTTTTTTTTTCAAAACAGCAGTGCCCATGTGCAGGAAACATACAAATGGAAAGAGCCACATCCAATACTATGAGGGGCGGAAAGGTATAAACACACAAGACAGGCCAGTGATGCCCACTAATTGCAGCTAAGGGCCACAAAGGGGGACGGTCCTGAAGTCCTCAACGCAGTCCGCAGATGGAACCAGGAGCCCCATGCAGACGGGTCAGAGCCAGGCTGCCCACAGAGGTTGCCCCTGCCCTCCATTGGTAGACGAGGGTCTTGGCCAAAGTCAATCCACCGCACACTCAGAGCCCATCCAGCTTGGGCATCTTTTGTGCCCTGGAAATGGAAGCAGAAGGAACCTCAAACCCAGAGCCATGGGGCTCCCCTGAGCTGGCTACAAGGAGGAAATGAGAAGCAAGTCCTTACCTTCACAAACATCTCTATAATTAAGGGATTTTGGTCCTTTTCCTGAAGGAGAGCCTTTATCTTTAGATGCACGTTCAGAAAAATCTGTAAAACGATATGCAGCCTGAGGTGTGCTTCCAAATCACCTAAGGGTGGGGCCGGGGGGGAGAACGGGCAGGGGGTTGATGAAACCAGATTGGCCATGAGTTGATTGCTGCTGAGTCTGGGGATGGGTGTACGGTAGTTCATTATGCTTTGTTCTCTACTTCTGTGTGAGTTTGCCAGTTTCTCTAATAGAAGCTTAAGAGGGGCGCCTGGGTGGCTCAGTCGTTAAGCGTCTGCCTTCGGCTCAGGTCATGATCCCAGGGTCCTGGGATCGAGCCCCGCATCGGGCTCTCTGCTCAGCGGGAAGCCTGCTTCTCCCTCCTACTCCCCCTGCTTGTATTCCCTCTCTCACTGTGTGTGTCTCTCTCTCTGTTAAATAAATAAATAAAATCTTTTAAAAATTAAAAAAAAAAAGAAACTTAAAAAAAGATAATGTTCCCAATAAGAGAGTCTGAGACTAGCCCCCGACCTCAGGGAGCCCCCAGTCTGATAGGAGAGACACAGCCCCCTGCCCTCTGAGTGGCCAAGGCCTTCCTGCGTCTTCTCAGCCTGCCTGTCGGGCCAGGGGCCACGTGTAGGACAGAGGCATGGTCCTGGCCCCAAGGGCTGAGCCCCCAGACCTGGCCCTCGCCCCTGAGGCCCAAGGGTCAGGCATGGTACCATATATAAGCAGACTTGCTTCTGGCTCTGGCTCTACCTGCTTGTGGCCTAGGTCCCTCACCTTCACGGCACCTGCCTGGAACAGAGGACATGCCCCCAGGAGCCCAGTTATTATGAGGGGGAGAAGGCTGTGGGCCCAGCCCTTCCCTGACCACATCTCTCTGTTCCTCCTGTGGTTACTCACCTCTTGCTGCCTCTGCCTCCATACCTGTACGAGGACTGGAATCACCCGTGAGTGTGCGGATTAAATGAGGTAATGTTTCATAAATGCTCATTCCATCACCAGGACCAGGGGAAGGAGCTGCCAAGGTCACAGGGTCAGGCAGTAGCAGAGCTGGCTTCTTTTTTATTTTTTTAAGATTTTATTTATTTCTTTGAGAGAGAGAGAGCATGAGTGGGGGGCCAGGGGAGGGGCAGAGGGAGAGGGAGGAGCAGAGTCCCCGTAGAGCAGGGAGCCCGATGCGGGGCTCCATCCCAGGACCCCGGGATCATGACCTGAGCCGAAGGCAGACGCTTAACCGACTGAGCCATCCAGGCGTCCTGCTGTGACTGATTTTATTTTATTTTTTTTATTTTTATTTTTTTTAAGATTTTATTTATTCATTTGACAGAGAGAGAGCGAGAGAGGGAACACAAGCAGGGGGAGAGGGGGAGAGGGAGAAGCAGGCTTCCTGCGGAGTAGGGAGCCGGATACGGGGCTCGATCCCAGGACCCCGGGATCATGACCTGAGTCGAAGGCAGTTGCCTAACGACTGAGCCCCCCAGGTGCCCCCAGAGCTGGCTTATTCACAGGTGTGGGATGCTGAGTCAGCTGCTCCCTCACTATGAGGCCGGTAGGCTGATAGAAAGAGTGCCCTTGTGCAGAGTTAGGGTGGTGTCCCTGGGGCCATCCCGTTCAGCCCCCAGGCCCATTGCTGGAGTGTCTGACTCAGAATCACCAGGAACCCCTCACGGGCGAGATGCAAGCCAGAGAGGGGAAGGCTGGGGAAAGAGGGAGGGAGAAGCCTTTCTCCTCCTGCCCCCCCCCCCCATCCCCAGGAACACAGAGGGATCCAGGGACGTCTGTGTAGGAGAGCATGTCCAGATTCAGGGGCTCTGTCAGGGGCTGTCGGGTGATCAGGAGTCTCAGCCAGGCCTGGACACCCCTCTGTGACAGTAGCAAAGCAGCCGACACTCGTGTAGTCCCTGCTGTGTGCAAGGTAGACTTCTGCCTTATGCGTACTGTCTCAGTGAATTCTCACAACAGTCCTGAGAGGCCAGGGTGATTACTGTCCCCACTTTACAGACGGGAAAACTGAGGCATCAAGTGATTAAGTAACTTTCCCCAAGTCACTCAGCTTATAAACAGCAGAGCTAGGATCTGATCCCAGGCAATCTGCCTTGAGTCTGTGCTCTTAACCAGCCCTGACAGCAACAGCCTGGCTTCTCCTGAGACAGTACTTTAGATTTCCCAAGGGTCTGGTGGTTATTGACGGAAGGGGGGGGCTTCTATCACAAAGGGGCTCGGGCCAGTGGCCACACCTCCTTCCCCCATGAGAGCCTGAGGCACCGGCTCCTGGGAGCTCAGATGGTGGGAAGACCAGGCAAGGCCGCAGCTGGTACCCTGTCTATACCGCCACCCATGGGATGGGGTCTTCACCTCCGGCAGCCTGCACTCCCGCGGGGCAGGACCTCCACTCATCTCTTGCTCTAGAAAGGTAAGTGAGCAGGGAGTGACTGTAACAGAGAGATGGGCTTGAATCGACTTTTCTTCTTAATTAAAATCAGTCACAGCGGGGCGCCTGGGTGGCTCAGTCGGTGAAGCGTCTGCCTTCGGCCCAGGTCATGATCCCGGGGTCCTGGGATCGAGCCCCGTGTCGGGCTCCCTGCTCAGCGAGAAGTCTGCTTCTCCCTCTCCCTCTGCCCCTCCCCTCACTCGTGGGCACTCTCTTTCAAATAAATAAATAAAATCTTTAAAAAAAATCAGTCACAGAAAGTTAACGAAGATCAGGAACAAATTACTTGTGAAGCAGCCTGGCCACCGGTCACAGCACAGCCCAGCAGAAGCTCTGTCCTCTACGGAATGGGAGCGGCTGGTGCATCCGCCCCGCCCCCCCCCAAGCGTGGCCCTCTATAAAGAAATGACACAGAGTGCAGTGGTCGGTCAGGAGCATGGGCTTTCCGGGGCCGACACGCCAGGGCTCCGGGTGAGTGCTGCCTCTCCCGAGCCGTGCCATGCCAGACCACGTATTAGTTAACCTCTGGGCCTCGGTTTTCTCATCTGTAAAGTGGTGGTGATAATACCGTCCCTGCACAGAGGGTTACAGGGTTTTTGTTTTTGTTTTTAATTTTACTTATTTAGAAAGAGAGAGAGAGAGAGAGGGAGAGAACATGAGTGGGGGGAGGGGCAAAGGGAGAGGAAGAGAGAGAAGCCCAGGCAAACTCTGTGCTGAGCACAGAGCCTGATGCAAGGCTTGATCTCACAACCCTGAGATCATGACCTGAGCTGAAATCAAGAGTCGGATGCTTAACCGACTGAGCCACCCAGGCGTCCCAACAGGGTTTTAATGAAGTAAGGTATGTAAAGTGGTCAGCCTGGTGCCCAGCACACGGTAGGTGCGCAACATTGGCCATTAGCATTACGACTGCTGTGAGGACCAGCCCCGACCAAGCTGTGAGCTCCTTGGAGGAAAGAACCATATCTTGTTTACCACCGTCTATCTCAGCATTTTGCACAGGGCTTGGTTCACAGTAGGTGCCGCGGGCTTTAGGTCAAGTTCCCCAGAAGCGGATCCTGAGATGGGGATTCCCAGCTCAGTGGTTTCCTAAGGCAGTGCTCCCAGGGGACACTGAAGAGGTACTGGGGGAAGCAGGGTGCGCCAACAAGGGTTCAGAGGCTGGCTTCAGCCTGGCCCACAGGGGACTCTGGGGTACACGTTACACCTCAGGGTCCTCCCCATGCCAGGCAAGGGAGCTGAGCCCTCTCTCACCTGCACCCCCATTGTTGGCTAAGGGCCACGTCGGGGGGTGCAAACTTCCAGGCACTTCCAGTTTGGTCCAGTAGCTGAGTACACTCTGTAGAGAGAGCCCACAGAAGGGAAAGCACACAAAGGCCGGGAGGGTGCACAGAAATGGAAAAAGGGCCTCAGGGGATCTGCTACACTCCAGAAATATCTTCTTGGTTGACTGGAAACCAGTCCCAGCCCAGCCTCGGGAGGGTCACGGATCCCTGAGGCACGCAGGGTGGTGGGAGGTAGAGAGGTGCAGACAGCCAGGCAGAAGGCAACAGCTCTAACTTACCCTGCAGAGTCCCAGCTGGTCAGAGCCAGGAGGGTCCCCCGAGCGGCAGCCTCTCCCCTGCCTGAGCAAGGATGGGACCGGGGCTGCCTGACATGGTCTCGAGAGTCCCCACTGCATGTCTGGCACAGGAGCTTAGTTCTTCGCATGAGTCACTCATTTCACTCTTACAACCACCCTAGATGGTATCCCGATTTAGACACAAGGAAACTGAGGCATGCAGGGGGCAAGGGGCCTGCTGGAGGCCCCCCAGAGAGTTAAGGGCAAAGATGATTCATGTCATTAGTCATTAGGAAAACGCGATCAAAAACCACAATGAGATACCATTCCACACCCACTAGGATGGCTATAAAAAGGAAAATAACCAGTGTTGGCAAGGAGGTGGGGAAATTGGAACCCTCACACGCTGCTGCCGAGAGCAGAGAATGATGCAGCTGCTGTGGAAACAGTCTGGCGGTCCCTCAATAAGTTAAACATAGACTCGCCATATGATCCCAACAATTCCACTCCTCGTATGTACCAAAAGAATCGAGAGCAGGTGTTCAGACGAAACTTGCACAAAAATGTCATAGCAGCACAATTCACAATAGCTAAAAGGTACAAACAACCTAAATGTCCGTCAGCTGACAGATGAAGAAAGGAAATGTGGTATATCCATACGACGGAATATTATTTGGCCATAAACAGGAACGATGTACTGGCACGTGCGACAACATGGATGAGCCTTGCAAACACCATGCTGAGTCAAAGAAGCCAGTCACTGAAGGCCACATGTTGTAGATGCCATTTGTACGAAATGTGCACAGCAGGCAAATTCAAAGAGACCGAGTAAATGGGCGGTCGCCAGGGGTTGGGGGAGGAGGAATGGGGAGGTTTAAGTTTTTTAAAAAAGTGACTTAAGGGCAGGGCCTGGCGAGACCCTTCCCTCCACGGGCCTGGGGGCGGCCGACACCGAGTTAGCCGCAGCATTTCAGGACAGAAAGAATAAATAAAACACACTTCTACCAGATGCTATGCTGACAAATTTGGGACTCGAGTTGATTTTAAACATCTCTGTCCCTTGGCCCACTGGAGAAATAAAGGCTCTGGCCTTGAATTCAGACAGACCTGGATGTAAATACTGACCCCACCCCTGGCTCTGTGATCTTGGACATCCACTGTGCCTTCCCGGGCCTCAGTTTTCTCATCTGGAAAATGGAGATACGAAGAAGCATCTCTCAGGGGGCCTGGGTGGCTCAGTCGCTGGAACGTCCAACTCTTGGTTTCAGCTCAGTCACGATCTCAGGGTCATGGGATTGAGCCCCGCGTCGGGCTCCGCGCTGAGCGTGGAGTCCGCTTGGGATTCTCTCTCCCTCTGCCCCCTACCCCCACTCTCTCTCTTTCTCTAAAATAAATAAGGAAATCTTTTAAAAAACAGTGACAATAAATGTTTTAAAAAGCAGCAGCATTTCTCCATGTTGCTGGGAGAATTCGGTGAGTTCACACGTGTGGAAAAGCCCCAAGCATAGGACCTGACACACAGCGAGAGCTCAGCGAAGTCTGCTCCCTCTCTCCCTCTCCTTCTGCACCCACACAGGCCCTTGACGTGGGTCCCGACCAGATTTCACCTGGACAAGCACCTTCCCAGAGGTTGCACGCATGCGCACACACACACACACACACACACCCCCACACCCAAATACCTAAGCCAACAATTCCCAAGAGCTGGCTCCTAACCATGGTTTCACCTGTCCGCAGCCCAAACTGTTGGTGTAAGAATGCCTATAAACCTTTCCAGAGAAAGATTATTCTTTCTTTCTTTGTATTAAAATTTTCATTTTTTAAAAAAGATTTTATTTATTTATTTGAGAGAGTCAGAGAGAGAGGGAGGAGCAGAGGGAGAGGGACAAGCAGACTCAGTGCTCAGCGCAGAGCCCAACATGGGGCTCGATCCCACAACTCTGAGATCACGACACCTGGGCGGAAACCAAGAGTCAGACGCTTAACCTACGCTTAAGCCACCCAGGCGCCCCCATGTTCATTTTTTAGGATGTAGTAATAAGAAATTAATTTTTTAGGGGTGCCTAGGTGGCTCAGTCGGTTAAGCGTCTGCCTTCGGTTCAGGTCATGATCCCGGGGTCCTGGGATCGAGGCCCGCATCGGGCTCCCTGCTCCGCGGGAAGCCTGCTTCTCCCTCTCCCCTTCCCCCTGCTTGTGTTCCCTCTCTCGCTGTGTCTCTCTCTGTCAAATAAATAAAATCTTTAAAAAAAAAAAAAAAAAAGAAATTAATTTTTTAGGGGTGCCTAGGTGGCTCAGTCGGTTAAGCGTCTGCCTTCGGTTCAGGTCATGATCCCGGGGTCCTGGGATCGAGGCCCGCATCGGGCTCCCTGCTCCGTGGGAAGCCTGCTTCTCCCTCTCCCACTCCCCCTGCTTGTGTTCCCTCTCTTGCTGTCTCTCTCTCTCTGCCAAATGAATAAATAATATCTTTAAAAAAAAGAAATTAATTTTTTAAATTATCCTATGTCCTTATTTGACAAATTAAGATGCCAGCAACCCTTATATCAGTTCCCAAAATGACTTTTTGAAATTTTATTGGTAAATCCTCAAATCTGAGAGCACAGCCCTGCCTGACCTGCCCCTCAAGTCTCCCTCTTTTTTTTTTTTTTTAAGATTTTTATTTATTTATTTGACACAGAGAGACACAATGAGAGAGGGAACACAAGCAGGGGGAGTGGGAGAGGGAGAAGCAGGCTTCCCGCAGAGCAGGGAGCCCGATGCGGGGCTCGATCCCAGGACCCTGGGATCATGACCTGAGCTGAAGGCAGATGCTTAACGACTGAGCCACCCAGGTGCCCCAAGTCTCCCTCTTTTGGCAGAGGGTGAATCCTGCCTCACTTGCTCAGCGGGTGGGAGGATGGTGGGGCCCCTGGGGTCCATCCCTACCAGGGCGGCTCTCTCCAGCCCCTGGTCCCCACATCAGCTGACTGCCACATCCTCACAGGTCAGCCTCTGCTTACCAAGAGACTTCTCCCTGCATCCTGGCGCCAGAGGCCTGTCCTCCAGCAATGAAGGGGGTGACATGGAGCCATAGCACCTCCCATTTACCAGACCTCTAGTTTGGCTTAAGAAGGGACAAGCCATGTTCAGGGACCAATTTTCTTGTAAACCAAATGAGACTTCATTAGACTATGTGGAGCCCACTCATCCTGAGCAATTCACAGCCCAAGTTCTTCTACCTGGGAGGGGCCCAGGGTCAACACTGGGACCTCTTGGCCCTCTCCAAGTCTCTCAGGTTAGACCAGACCATTCTAGATGCTACAGCCAGGACTGTACCCCAAACTCCTCACTGAAAATCCTGGTTTGGGCTTGGAAGCAAAGCAAGAGCCCTGCCTGGGAGGCACTCCTACTCTGGAAGATGCCAGGCTCAGCCTGGCATGCACTGGAAGCCATCAGGAGACCATGAGGAGCTGTGAAGAGAAAAGAAGGGAAGAGAACAAGGATGGGCAGACAGACAGCAAATATGGACTAAGGGCCTACCCTGGGCCAGGCCTGGTGCTCTGTGTGAAGAATACAATCATGACAGAGACATACTCCCTGCCCTGAGGGGCTCCCCGATGAGCAAGCAGAAGGGGTGAGGCCAGGGCTAATGCATCGAGTCTGGTCATCTTCCATAATCCCAGAGACAAAAGCTTCATCTGCAAGAGTTCAAGAGCTGACAACCAAGGCAAAAAGTAGGAAAATTCTTTAAGCAATTTTTTAACGATTTTATTTATTTATTTGAGAGACAGAGACAGAGACAGCGAGAGAGAGAGAGAGAGAGAGAGAGAGAGCACGGAGGGGGTGGTGGGGGGAGAGGAAGAAGCAGGAGCCAGACACGGGGCTCAATCCCAGGACCCTGGGACCATGACCTGAGCAGAAGGCAGATGCTTAAGGGACTGAGCCACCCAGGTGCCCCAAAAAAGTAGGAAAATTTTAAATTGGGGAAAATACACAGAAGGTGGGACAAAGCAGAGTGGAGCCGGCGATTTAGGGGGTGGTTGCAGAGGGCCTCTCTGAGGAGGTGACATTGGAAATGAGGTGGAGAAGAAGAGCATTCCAGGTAGAGAACAGCAGATACGGAGGCTAGGAGGCAAGAAAGGACTTTATGTTCAAGAATGAAGAGTTGGGGAGGGGGGAGGGAGTCCCTGTGGGCTGGAGTGCGGCCAGCTACCCGGACAGGGACAGGGACCGGAGACAGGTCAGGCAAGGCCTTGCAGACTGGGGTGAGGAATTTGGGTTGTGTAATGAGAGCTTCACCTGCATTTAGCTGATAAGAAAACTAAGGCTCAGAGAGGTAAATTACCTTGCCCACAGTCACACAGCTAGTGAGTGGCCAAGCAAGATTCCTCCACGTAGTCTGGGGTCAGAACGCACACTTCTTTCCTCTACCTGCTGAACAGGAACTGGGCTGGCTGTTCCAAAATGCAGTAACTGGAAAGGGATTAATGACAGCTGATTTAATGACAAGGGCAGGAGGGTGGCCAGTTCGCCAGGGCAGTCTTTGCCGGAGGTGCTAACAACTGAACGGGACTTTAAGGATGAGGAGGACTTTACCAGGCAGAGAAGTGGGGAGGAAGAGTATTCAAAACAGCTTGAGCGGAGGCTGGAGACAGGGAGCACATGGTCTGGTTCAGGGATGGGAAGCAATGCATTGCAGAACATGGAAGACAAGTGTGAGGAGGCAGGTTGGGCCAGATTATAAGGGGCTTGAGTGCCTGGCAAGGATGTTGGAACTGACTCACAAGCCATGAGAAGCCAAGGAAGGTTCTTGAACAGGCTAAGCTGCTCTGTGCTTTAGGAAGAGAACTCCAGTGCAGAGGCAGGAGAGGCTGGGGATAGGGGAAAGGGACAGCTAACATAAAGGAGGGGACAGAGTCTGATGGAGAAGAGAGGAAGAAGGAGGGGAGTGGTGAGTTGTGAATTACAGAGGGAGGTGGAGAAGGGTAGGGCCCCTCAAACCCCAGAGATCACTGGTGCTGCGGGTAACCACCCATCCCGCCTACTTCCGGGGTCCAGGGCAGACTTATCTTGATCACACATGACCTCCGCAACTGTCTGGTGGGTATTTGGCAGAGCAGAGGGGCTCAGGCAGTAGATAAGGAGGGATCTTTGCAGAACCTCACCCCAGGACCCACCCTGCTTCACTCCACGCCCCCACCCCTGCCTGGCCTGGGTCCATGATCCATTCCTAGCCAACAGCCCCAGGCCCTGAGCCAGCGACCCCATCCACCCAGAGCTTTCTCTTTATGCCCACAGACCCCAGGCCCATCTTCTTCCCTCTTTGCTTTCATGATGACCCCGCCAGATGATTCCTGCCAGGACTGAGGTAGGCATGCGGGGATTTGGCGTCTGGGTCTCAGCCTCTGCCCTGGCCTGCCACAGTGGGTGGTGAGGAGCTCAGCCTGTCTGAAGCTTCCCCCACCCCTAAATCACTGCAGAGCCCGCCACCGCCCACCCCTGGACCTGCCCATAGCAAACCTCAGCCAGCCTGTCCCTGCCCCTCTGCTGAAGGGCCCCACCAGGCAACATCCCCCCAACCCCTCCGCCCCCACCCCCCACAGCTACCTCTACCCCCACCTCCCCCAAACCCCCCACCACCACCCGCTGCTGGGCTGTCCTGGGAAATATTCGTGGCACAGGCTCTGGGACCAGGGAGCTGGGAGCCCTTGTGCCCACTAGATGTCGTGATGCGCACAGAAATGTCGGTTTGACCAGCCCGGCCTCCCTCCTCACCTGCCCCGGGGGAACTGAATTCACCACACACCCTTTGTCTTTATCTCGCTTTTATTCCCCTTCGGCCCCACCCACAGCCAACCTTTTGTATGCGTTCTTGTAAAACAAGTGCATGGTTTTTTTTTTTAATTGGTGCTTAGTATGTCATGTATTTCTTACTTCGTTCTCTCAGCACCAGGTTTTTAAAACCCATCCATGTTGCTAGTCCCTGGTGGGTACCATTTATTTCCCCACTCTCGGGGTGCCGGGCATCTGGATTCCCTCCAACTCCTCCCCTCGACAATCCTGCCATGAGCGTCCTTGCACATGACCCCTTGGCCCTGCCTGAAGATTCAGGGAATGGAACTGCCAGGTCACAGGGTTGACCTGATTTGATGACCAGCCAGCTCTCAATTCAACTGATTCATGGATGCTTCATGGGAAAAGACTCCAAGCCTCTACCTCCAGGACTTCCAGGCTTGGAACTGCCCAACTCCCTGTGGGATATGATCCCAGTCCTTTTTCTGGGCATTCAACACACATTTTTCCACATGTGCAGAAATAACTAATATTGTTGAGTGCTTTTATTTTATATAAATGATGCGTGTGTGTATATCACTCTTCAACATGCTTTTCCCCACTCAACAATATGTCTTGGAGAGCTACATCTCTTTACGCCTATGTCCTCCTTTCTTGGAACCATTGTGTCTGGATGGGCTTTACTGATCAAACCTGCCCCTCCTGATGGCTGTTCAAATTGTTCCCAGGTTTCATTATTAAAAGCAGGGCTGAAAGGAACATACCTATGCACTGTGGCAGGAGGCCTGCACGGGGCAGGGACACTACCTCTTGTCGGTCACACTGCTCACAAATACACCTGATGGGAGTTCTCAATCTTGGGGCCACTGGAGGCCTCGGGGGCCTCGAACCCCTGAAATCATACCCCAATTTATCTATGCGTGCCTCTGGATGTATGGACTATTTTGCAGAGAGGGATGGAGAGGGGCCATAACCCTCACGGGTTTTCTGGTTTTCAGAGGGCCTCATAAAAGCTAAGAAGCACCAACCTGTGTGAACTTTGTGTCTTTACAAAGTACCATGTTATGTGCTCAAAAGGGCAAGGTGGGCAGCATAAAGCCTCTTCCCTCCCGGCGGTTTAGCCAACAAGGATTCCATCTACAGCGGAGACGACCTTTGCAGCCAGACCTAGCCCAAATCCTGGCGCCATCCCTCACCCTGGGCACCTAATTAACCCGAGCCTCAGTTTCCACTTTACAAAATGAAGTCATCCCTGCCACATAGGATTGCTGTGAAAAGAATAAAGTCACCAGTGCCAAGCGGTAGGCGCTGCTCTGTGTCCTCCTTCCTTCCGGCCAAGATCCTTAGACAACCAGGACCCTCTCAAGGGCAAGGACAAAGGCTCACTCAGAACCTGCCACCCCCTTGGGCTGGGAGCCTAAATCTGCTGTGGACAAATGAGAAACACCGTGAGCAGAGTCCCTGCCCCTCCTCTGTGGGCCACACCAGGGCGACACCACAGGACAGACCCTGCGCTGGGACCGAAGTAGTGTATAGGTGTGTGTGCACGCATGGGAGTGTGAGTGCATGTGTATGAATGTGGATGTGTGTGTGTATTAGTGTGTCCACATGTGCAGGAGAGGCAGAGACCGAAGTGGGCAGCCAGGGTTTCCTGAGAGGCAGGAGCCCCGGCCCCTTCCCAGGCGGAGCTTCCAGGCTGAGGAAACAAATATGCAATCCCCCTGTGGGCTGGACAAGGCTCCGGTCCTTGAGGAACTCACAGGGGACAAAAGCAAGATTTCCGGGGCGCCTGGGTGGCTCAGTCGTTAAGCATCTGCCTTCGGCTCAGGTCATGATCCCAGGGTCCTGGGATCAAGCCCCGCATCGGGCTCCCTGCTCCGCGGGAAGCCTGCTTCTCCCTCTCCCACTCCTCCTGCTTGTGTTCCCTCTCTCTCTGTGCCTCTCTCTGTCAAATAAACAAATAAAATTAAAAAAAAAAAAAAAAAGCAAGATTTCCAGGTGGCAGCACTGTTCCCACCCCCTGGAGGCGGACTCGTAATTCCACAGGCACAGCCCCATGCGTAGCACCCAGGAACAGAAGAGTGTTCAAGACCCAGAGTGGAAGGGGGGGGTCAACTCTGTCCTGGGGCCACACACCCACTGGGAGAGAGGGGGCCCTGCAGACCCTGACCCAGGATGTCCACGGCCACCTTCTCTCCCCACCTCGCACGTGGCCACTGAGCCCTGCTGGGCAGACGCCTCTAGGGCACAGGCAGGAAACCACAGGGACCCAGCGCCCTAGTACACTGACAACCCTTTCTCCATCCTCAGCCCTCTCCCTCCTTCTGGGCAGCTGATCCCCACCTTTCCCACCCCTCACCCCCACTCTCCGGGGGCAGCCTCCCCCTCCCAAGGCTTTCAGGAGGGAACCCGGCAAGGTCCTGCCCGCCCGCCCCTCTACACAAACTGACCTCCCCGAGCGCCCAGCCTGCCAGCAGGCTCGGCCCAGGTGCCCTTCGCTTCCTTCCTTCCGGCTCCCCTGCTCTCCCTTCTGTTGGGGCCTCCACCTCCAGCAGCAACCGCAGAGGCCGAGCACCCCAGCTCCACCAGTTCCTGGCCCTGGGACCCGAGACAGTTACCGCATCAGAACCTCAGTCCCCACATCTGCAGCGTGGGCCCAGCCCAGGAAGACTGACAGAACCCTTACCTCCTAAGGCTTTGGGAAGACAAGATCGTATCAGCACACCGAATGCTTGGGAGAGGGCTGGCAGGCAGAGGGGGCTCACTCAATGTGATCGAAATTGCCTGAAGCCCTAGGCAACACCCACCTGTCCCAAAGGCCACAAAGGCGCCATCCGGTGATCCCTTGCCCCATCACATCACCGTCTGGCCTAAGTCAGAGGGATGGACCCCCAAATCCACTCCTCCTGGGGCCTCAGCCCGCCTCCGCCGAGGGCCCCGGCTCTCCCTCAGGCAGCTCTGTTCTACTTTCCTCCCGGGGGGGGGTCCCCTTCCTTGGGCCTGGGTGTCACCGGAGGGCCTTCAGGGTGAAACGTAGACCGTGCTAATGATGGGTCTTCTCGTGCCGACGATACAGACTCCCTAGCACTTACCAGGGAGCAAAAGTTCCAAAATAACAGAAGTAAAACCGGTGAATCACCCAAGTAGTAATAAAAGTTTATTGTGCACACACCAAAAAGCCGGTGTGCAAGGCAGCAGTCAGCACTTAAGCCAAAACATGGAATGAGGCTCAAGTATATTGTTTTAAAGCAGTTTATATGGTGAGGAAGCAGTGACTGTTTATTCTGCACAGTGATTGGTTATGATGTCAGAGTTTTCTTAAATGACAGGGAATTAGTCCGTGTTACCTCCTATCAACCTTGGGAAAAGTTTCAGTTTTGCTTGTGATTTCCAGAGGCATAAGCAGGAAGTGACCCAGGTCAAGTCAGTCGTGCAAAATAAGCTAACTTAAGCTTGGCTCATATGACCAACCTGGTTTTGTCTGCTCAGGGTATTTTCACAGCTGGCCTCCGTTTGTTGGTAATTTCTACATATGCTAGCATCTTCTTACCAAAGACCCCCTCCCAGCTAGGAGGAGAACCCACCCGTGTACAAACTGCTCGGATCTCTCCCAGCCTTTCAAAGCGTTCCTCGTGCTGCCCTCTCTCGGTCCTCTCTTGTCAGACAAGCTTCTGGAAGAAGTCCTCCCCACTCCTCGTGACCATCGCGCGCCCTCACCCGTCCTCGACCCACTGCGGGCTGCCTGCACCCTCACTCTCCGCCAGTGACAGCCAGGCGGTCACGCCACCCATCCCTCTGCAGACCTCGCTTCTAAGGGCCCCTGCCCCCTGGGACCGGGGAGACCACCTCCTCCTCACACCGCACCTCTCTCCGGCCCTTCTCCCTCCCTCCCATTTCTTCTTGATCTCCTGCCCAGCCAGCTCTTAAACACCAGAGCTCTCCAGGGCTGTGCCCTGGCTGCTGGCTCCTCTCCCCCTCCTCTCTCCGAGTGACCACGTGCGTCCTGATGCCTCTGCAACCTTCCGCTCTGTTCTCTCCCCGACCTTGTGTTTAGTGTCCCCCAAACACTTGCAACTCAATAGCCAGAAAAGAGCTCCCTTCCTCCTCTCCTCTCCTCTCCTCTCCCAGGGTTCCCCCAGCCCCCCAGGCTGCAGACCTCAGAAGGCACCCTCACCTCCTTCCACTTCCAAATGTTCATCGGATCCTGCCCATTCCACATCTGGGGCAGTTCCACAGTTGGGTGGCCCAGCAGGTTTAAGACTCAAGGTTCAGGATCATGGATGTACTTTATTTCAGGAAAGTGGCTCAGAGGGCAGCCTCGAGCCCCACGCCCCCAGTCACAGGCAGTCAGACTGGCCTCCCGCAGGCCCCAGCCGTATCAGGGATGCTGCAGGCACCTTCCCCTCCCTGCCTTGGCCCAGGTCACCGCCAGTCACCCCCTGAGCTGGCCACGCTCCCCGCCTCGACAGGCACAGCCTGCAGCCTGCCCCATGCTCAGCCCCTCCCCTCCCTGCCCACTCTCCTTCACTGTCTCCCACCACACAGTTCCTCTGGAGGCAAAGCTCAGCCCTTGATAACCTATCCGCGTATAGCCCGGTTGTGCTTTCTTGAGTTTCTGGACCCCTGCCCTATCTCCCAACATGACTCCTCTATGCCAAACTGGCTCAAACTGCTAAATACCAATTTTCCCCCAAATATGTCCTAACTCCCATCCTTCATCCCTGCCTTGCCCTACCCTAGTGCTCTTACATCTCTTGAACTGAGTGATTTCCCTGCCGCCTGCCTGGCCCTCCCATCAGCCGTTAGAGGGTCCTCCGCTCAGCAGCCTGGTCCATCTTGACAACCGCAATCTGGGATGAAGAGCCTCGGAGTATTTAAAGCCAGGTGGTGAGAGGGTCGGGTGTAGCCCCGCCAGCCTCTAGGGCCCCCAAACTGTTGGCAGTTCGCAGTCCACCCCACTCAGTGTCACATCTCTGCCTTTGGTTAGGATGAAAGGCGCCTCCCAGTTTACAATGTCACTGGACTGACTAATCTTCCAGCTTCCAGGAATCTCCTCGGGAAGTGTTTCTGGGTCTCCCAGGCTAATGGCTGCTGAGGCAGACACTTTCTGACACTTCCCATAGAATGAACCGGCCCCATCACCTCCCAGGAGCTTCTCCAGGGCAGGGGCCGTCGTTTGCCATCTGGGTTCACATGATCCATGTTTGTGTCCAGTAGGGTCCTAGCAGGTCACTAGGTGGGCCACTCCATCAAAATCATTTGAAAAGGGTTTAACAAAGGCGTAGGCAGGGGCACCTGTTAAGCGTCAGTTAAGTCAGTTAAGCGTCTGCCTTCGGCTCAGGTCATGATCCCGGGGTCCTGGGATCCAGTCTCACATGGGGCTCCCTGCTCAGCGGGGAGCCTACTTCTCCCTCTCCCTCTGCCCTGCTCGTGCTCTCTAATAAATAAAATCTTTTAAAAAAAAAAAAAGGTGTAGGCAGGACAGTGGGCTCCACAGTGGCCCAGGGGCTTGGAAGGGGTGTGGCAGAGCTGTTCCGAGAGGGGCCTGAGGGATGCAGCCAGCCCTGCAGGGGCGGGGGACAGCAAGAAGTACCCCCGTACCCTCTCTTTCCTCCTGTCCTGTGAGCTCCTGCTGGAGCCTCCCCCTGGCCAAACCCAGCTGGAAGTCAGAGGGCCTGGGAGCCCCCGACACAGTCCCTACAGGTCAGCCTCCGGGACAGAACCAGGCAGAGAGGGGCAAGAGGGACCCTGACAGGCAAATTAAGATGTCTGCGCCCAGGGCTCAATAAATGTCAGTGGATCAGCATTTAATCGATGAGCTGTCCGAGCGGGGCTCCACAGGATGACTACCGTGTCTCCAGGAGAAGAGGCCATTCCAAGCCGAACACGCGCGAAGGCACAGCCGTGGGCTCAGCCGGCTTCCCTGGGCATAAAGGCAGCAGGAGAGTGCGAGGGGTGGGCCAGCCAAGTATGGGACTCCACGCTGGCGGGACCCGGTGAGCAGAGCTGTTCAGCCGGCCTGCACAGGACCTCCTTGGCCTGGCTTTTCCAGGTGGGAATGGGTTAGGAGAGGCAGAGGCCGCCTTTCATGGGGGCGGCGAAAGACCGCGCTCTTCGTTTGATGAATCACTCAGCAAACACTGAGAACCCACTTGGTACTGGGTGCTAAGAGCTGCGCAGTGAGCCAAGACCAGGCGCCAGCCCCAGGGGGCCCACAGTCAGCTGGGCACGGAGTGCGAGGGGAGGCCCACTTCCTCGGCTGGAGCTGAAGCTCAAGTTGCAGGGGACCGGAGACAGTGCTGATAAATAAGGCAGGGAGCAGGCCTCCAGCGAGAAGCGCTGCCCTTGGCCGGCTGGAAGGAACTGACCTCAGAGAAAACTGGAAGCAACTGTGGGTCTCCGCAGTGGCTATCCATCCAACTGATGCTTCCGGGAGACTTCACCAGCTGAGGGAGGGCACGTTACCAAGAAAGATCCCCAGCACAGGTCAGTGCGGCAGAAGGAACAGGAGCTGTGAGGTCAGACAGACCTGCCTTCGAATCCCGGCCCGTCATCGGCCTGGGTTTGCTCACTCATGTATCAGGCACAGGGGTCACACAGTGTCATAGCAAGGACTAGCTGGGACAGAATGTGTCAAGTGCCTGGCACAAAATCAGCCGTCAGACCCCAGGAGGAAAGCGATGTGATGTCTACACCGAGAGCCGGACTGTCACAGAACTTGGCAGCAGGCTGCAGCATGCTGGCGCCGTGCTGGGCCCCGGCCTTCAGCAAGAGTGCCACTCTACCCTAGGAAAACAGCAGCACCCTGTGGAAACTAAGAATGGGCAGGGAAAGCAGGGGAAACCCAAAGGGACACCACGGCTGTGAGATTTGTAAGTTAAGAAGGCTGCGAGTGCCACCACTAGGCCTGTCGTGGAGAATGGGGGCAGGGGCAGAAGCCAAACCTTGGAGGACAGTGATTAGCCTCCGTGACCGAACCGGCGAGTGATATGGCTGAGCCCAACCTACAGCCTTGCCTGCAACCCCAGCGCACGGCTCTCATGCGGTCTGAGACCCTCCGTCCACGCTCTGCGAGCCCAGCACCTAGTCCTCTGATGGCCTTGACTCTGCTGGTCTATTTCTCCACCCTTCTAAATCCCCCATTAGCTGCTGCCCTACCTTTAGGGCTCAAGCCAGGGTAAAATGGCAGGTAAACAGCGACCAATAGAGAGTTTCATGGATTTCGGTGTTAGAGGGTTTCACACCTCTAATTCAACACCATTATTTAGGGACCGATGGTTGACTGTGACTCCCGGATGTCCCTGGTCCCCTTACACACAACCACTCTTATCCCAGGGTTTCCTATCCTTGGCACTATCGGCACTTGGGGCCGGATGTTCTGTGTTGTGGAGGCTGTCCTGTACATCGTGGCATGTCTAGCACTGACCCTGGTCTCTACCTACTAGATGCCACCCCCAGTCGTGACAATCACCAACGCCTCCAGATATTGACAAATGTCCCCAGTTAAGCACCACTGCCTTATCCCTTGCACAACTTTCTTTTCTCCTAAACGTGGTGAAGATTTAGAAACTCAACTTCAGCAAGAAGCGTGTTTATTTAGTACCTTTCCGGGTGGGGACGGTGGAGGAATCAAGATGGAGGAAGGTAGAAAAGCTTTGTCAACAAGAAGTAACCAACAGCCTTGGCACTTAATGCTGAAGCCAACTTATGGTGGCACATTGTCACTGTCACAGCATCTCTTCCTCTTTCTTTTCCACCCTCTTTCTGTCCCGAGCCTGAGGACTGCTGACTGCTTCCAAGGACATCACGTGAACCCGACGAACCTGCAGCAAGGGGTGAGTCGTTTACCTTCATCTCACTCCTTCCGTCCCCACAGCCTGAAGGGGATTGCTGTCCTCTGAACCCCTGTACAAACAACTGCCCCATAAGCCACCTTGTAACTCTCTTTTATATTGTTGCCTAAACATTTGAAGGGACTAAAATTTTCATATGAACGAAACCAAGTTTAGGAGGGGGAAAAGTATTTTATTATTTGGAAAAGAAAGCAAGCAAGTTCCAGTAAAGGGCTCCTTTTTCATCCCGGCTAGTCCTGGCAAGAGATATCAAAAGTATGGCCAAAAGCCACATTCATCATGAGTTCTCCCCAAGAAAGCACATCTTGACACTTTGGACATGAATGTGAACTCTGGTTTCACAGGGTTACCAGTCTACACTCATCATGGGCAGACGTCCTATGAGCAGGAAGCACTGGGCATCTGTCCTGTGTGGGTGAAGTCCACGGGTAAGGACCTGCACAGAGACATGCAACCCTGTCCAGCACCGGTCCTTGGAAATACTCTGAAAATGTCTTAATTTTGCACACTCCTATACTAAACATCTAAACACAGACTCCTAAATTAAGAATCCAAATTTTGGGGCACCTGGGTGGCTCCATTGGCTAAGCATCCAACTCTTGATTTCAGCTCAGGTCATGATCTCAGAGTCCTGGGATCGAGCCCCACATCAGGCTCTGCGCTCAGCGCCAAGTCTGCTTGAGATTCTCTCCCTCTGCCCCTTCTGTCCCACTTGCTCTCTCTCCCTCTCTCTAAATAAATAAAATCTTAAAAAAAAAAAAAAAAAGAATCCAGACTTTAGTCTTTGAGCTGTCAATATTTTTTGTGTACCTACTGAGCACCAGGGAGACAGCAGAGAACAGGACGGACACTCCTGAGCGCCTGGGGCCTGCCCAATTACAAAGTGGTGTGAAAAGGGCCGTGCTAGGGGCATACAAAGCACAGCAGAGGCCCCACAGAGCATAAAAAGAACATTGGGCCCAACTCTACTGCATACTCACTCAGTTTTACTATCTATGAAATAAAGACCTCAACCTGACCTACCACCCAGAGTTGTCACCAAGGCGGGAGTCACAGAATTCAAGGCTGGGACACACCTTAGCAGCAGGCATGAGGTAAGACCACAAAGGTGAGAGCACTTTGCAACGCGGAAGTGCTCCGAAGAGGCGGAGGTTTGCCAGTGGGGGTGTCCACGACTCAGGCAGACCCCCGGGAGGAAGCACCCTGCTGCTCAGAGGAAGGAAGAGAAGGCAGCGAGGTGGTCTCTGAAGCCCTGGGACCCAGGAGGGGATGCAGGGTCCAGAGGGGAAGCTTCAGCCCACAGCAGCACAAGCACCGTCCCTCCTCCCCAACCAGCCCCACCCGGCAAGCCCAGTCACAGAGGATTCTCCCAGCTCCTCACACCAATGCTGCTTTCTGCCCCGACAGGCTGGGGAGGTGTTGCCCCTTCCAAAAGGGTTTTCAGAAATTCAGATTTCTGAGCTCAGTGGCGAAAGAAGTGCTCAGTGATGCTGAAGTGCAGTGAAAATAAGTGGGCTGGGAACCAGAAAATCTGAGTTCTCATCCTGAATTTGCTTCCCTCATCTGTGAAGTTTGGGGAGCTCCTCAGCCCCCATGTCCACATGGTCATAGTGAAAGGTACAAACTGTACCAGTTTTGTTCTGAAATAAACTCAAGCCACAGGTGGGTTACATCCGACATGCCCCGTGAGAAAGGTACCCTATGCTCCCAGCCAGATGTCACAGAAGGAAAAACTCAAAGTACACACCAAACAAACAGTACTTAGGAAGCACAAAGTTCTCCTTTCCTTTAAACACTCACCACGAACTTAAATAGAAGTAATTTATTAATTCAACACTTACTGCATATCTACTATGTGCCGGATGTTAGAACAGAGCTAGAAACACTTCTGCCACGTTCCTGGAGGAAGGAAAGAATACAAACCAAGCCCAGGCCATGGGGACAGGGAAGAGGCAGTGAGAAAGGCCCAGCCAGAAGCTGGAGGGTGGGCAGCAGCGAGTGGACTAAACAGCTCCAGCTGCTGAACTGTCGGGTCCCCATCAGCCAGCCAGAGCCTCAGGCACAGGGACCCAGGCTGGGCACTGACCAGTGGGAGCACGTTCCCAACACAGGTTTGATCATCAAAATTTTAAAAAAAGAGAGAAAGAAAAAGAAAAAAAGGCAGTAACTCCTTTTTATTTCTTTTATCCCTATCATTATTTTGAAAATGTCAAACCTAAAATAAATTAAAAGAGGGGCGCCTGGGTGGCTCAGTCAGTTAAGCATCTGCCTTCGGCTCAGGTCATGATCTCGGGGTCCTGGGATCGAGCCCTACATCGGGCTCTCTGCTCAGCTGGGAGTCTGCTTCTCCCTATCCCTCTCCGTCTGTGCTCTCTTACTCTCTCTCAAATAAATAAAATCTTTAAAAAAAAAGAATAGTACAATTGCCATATACTCATTTAGATTCATCAACTGATAATTTTTTGCAGATATCAACACTTCACTAAGTACTTCGGCGTCGGGCTTTTTAAAAACATAAACACGATCTTACAAATAAAGGGAGTAGTCAGACTAAAATTAACTTTTATATGGAATGAAAGAGAGAAAAAACATATATACGTAGACTGCCTCTGCAAGAAGTTACCTACCAAAAAGCAACTTAACTAAGTACAAAGGGAAGCCTGTGGGACAGGATATCTGCGGCAAAGTCTGAGGACTGGTAACTAATTCTCAATTGTTCGCAAATTTTGGGGACGAGACACAAAATCCACAAACCCTAAAACCTTTCAAGCAGGGGTTTCATTCTCCTTCACCAGTAAATCTTTAACCAGAGCTGGCAGCAAACCAGGGCATTACTGTAGTTAAGAACGGGGCCAACAAGGTACAGGAAGGGCACTGGGTTAGCCTGTGGGTGTGGGCTGGCACAGGCCTGGAGCAGCATCCCCGAAAAGGGCCAGCAGGTGGGATAGGGCTCCGTCTCTCCTCTTCCTGTGCTGGTGCCGGCCCTCCTGCCTTCGGGAGTTGCTACATATCTATAGGAAACCCAGAGCAGGAGTGGGAAGCAGAGAGGATGGCTCTGATCCCACACTGGATCATCAGTCCTGATTGACCAAGAGTTGCTTCTATTTGACAGGTAAACATTTGCCCTAAAATCAACTGCCAATCCTGATTGTTCAAGAGCTCTTGTGAAATTCCCAAAATGTTTAAGGTCACTTTCATTAAAAAAAAAAAAAAAAAAAAGCTTGTGGTCTGTCTTATGAGATAGCCTGTCATAATATCAAGCAAATGACAACAGGCATCGCTGTTCCTGAATCTGGCTGGAAACTGCCTTTAAAAAGTCATAAAGACGGGGGCGCCTGGGTGGCTCAGTCGTTAAGGGTCTGCCTTCGGATCAGGTCATGATCCCAGGGTCCTGGGATCAAGCCCTGCATCGGGCTCCCTGCTCGACGGGAAGCCTGCTTCTCCCTCTCCCACTCCCCCTGCTTGTGTTCCCTCTCTCTCTGTGTCTCTCTCTGTCAAATAAAGAAATAAAATCTTTAAAAAAAAAAGTCATAAAGACAAAAAAAAATCATAAAGACATTGGCTTGATGCTGAAAACTGAGAAGCAAACTCATGACCACTGTGAACCCGGGAAGTCCAAATAATTTGGAACATGACTAACATTTGGGAAAACACTTGGGCAAGTGTCCAAAATGCTGAGTGGAACTGAACTGTGATCCATACCCATCCTCCAGGTGGGAGAGAATAAAACAGAGTCCCACAGCTTGTTGTTAAAGACTGGATTACAGAACCAGAGGAGAGAAGCACAGCTGCCAGGACAGATCTGAATTTCAGTTCATCATCTGATTTCAGCAGCATGCAATTTTCATCAAAACCAACAATTCTCAGCAGCTGAGAAAAAACGTGAGAGAGCACGAGAAGGGCTAAGGAAGGCAATGAGGGGACAGAGCAGGGAAGCTAGGGAGGCTGCGCCCAGGTGAGGCCAGAGCCCGTGGGCCCCAGAGGAGGCGCACCCTGGGGCTGAGGGAGGGGCTCCTCCACTCCCCTCGGACCCAGAAGGCCAGCCTCAGGCAAATTCTGACTCCCGATGGACTGTCTCTCACTGCCTGCCCTCGCTAAAGCCAGGCTGGGCTCGGGTCTCAGGAGGGACCTGCCTGTCACCCAGGAAGAGGCCACCCTGCCACAGATACGTGGCTTCTGTTTTCCAGGAGTGCTGGTGGTGACAGGATGATCTCTGCACATTCTTTGGCCAGGTCCCCACCGGCAGCCAAGGGCATGCCCTTCAAAGTGGCTGGGGCAAGGGCTGCAGAGGCCCCCCCACTGGCTGGGTCCCCTAAGCACCCAGCCCCCGTGCATCTCCCCTGAGGCTATGGCTTGCCCAACTAGGCAGCAGCACAGGCCCACTGCGCGCCCAGGCCTCCCAGCCACAACCACGGACCTACAGCCCCTTGCAGCACATTTCTGCGGCGGAGCCGTAGCAGAGGGAGTAAAACTACGGGTAGAGCCGGACACCGCAGGAGACGCCGCGGTGAAGCCTATGAACCAAGAGACACAAGGCTCTCCTCTGACCTGTCAGGGGCAGCTTCTTAAGGGTGCAGAAGGGAAAACAACAAAAGCCAGCTTAGACCCATTGGGAAATATAATCTGTGATTATAAATATTTCATGAGCAAAGAAAGTGGTACTGGTTGAGACACTGGGGTGGGGAGGGCGGACAGCAAATTAGATCCCAGTTTGCAAAGTGACAGGGCAGCTGGAAAAGCAGCAAAGCTGAGGCTATTCTGGGCTGTGTGCTGGGAAGGCCTGCGTCACAGAGAGCAGGCTCCGGCCACTCGGCTTTGTGGAAACCACAGCCTTCCAGTGGTCAGCAGAGAACACCTTGGGAGGGGTGTTTAAGCCCACGGAAGACCAGAGGAGGGGACAGTGAGGACAGTCATTTGAATGACCTGGGTAAGCCTGTGGCAGAGCAGCAGGACCCCGCACACTCGTGACAGGATCCATACGCTGTCTGCTCACTAAGGGCACAGGAAGGACTGAGCCTGACCCCAGAAGGCAAGGGGCCTGCAATGCAAGGGGGCAGCTCAGGAAAGAGCAAAGGCCCAGCCCCTAACAGGTGGTGCCCGGCTGAGAATCACAACTCTGCCTTCCCTTCCAGGACAGGGGTCTCTTCTCCCTGAATCTTTGGGGAGCAGCCTGGAAAGCAGGGCAGTGAGGAGCTTGCTGAGTACCAGTGGGTGCAGCTGGAGAGACACCCACCACTGACAAAGCAGGGCCCGGTCTGGGTGGGAGTCCTCCTCCTGGGCCACGGTCAGCCACGGCAGCAGAGCAGGCCAGCCACAGACTCCAGCAGCCCTTGCGGAGGGCCGGAAGGAAAGGGACGTTAGCTCCGAAAGCACCCAGGGTACCCTGAATCAAGCTTAGTCGGAGGAACCCTGGGGTGGGGGAAGCAGCGCCTGCCTCAACCAGGGGGACAGAAAACTACTAGTCCTCGCTTCCTTGCAGTCAGGACTTAGCAGGCTCTAGGATCACAGCTAGAGAATCAATTCAAGGTGGAGAGGACTCATCAACCCCAAAAGTAAGACCCCATAATGTTGTTAGAAGACCCCTCAGTTGTAAGTCCCAGGAACTGACTTCAAGACCAGCTTTACCACCTATTAGTTTTAAGACCCCATGAAATGACGTTACCTCAGAAACTCAGTGTCCTCATCTAAAACATGGACCCGTGCCTGCCAAACCTAAGGACTAGGAGGGACCCAAGAAGAGACAGACACATAAACACTTTCAAAACAGATACTAAGTGCCGCTCCAATTATGAGATCATTTACATCCAGCTACTTACTTGATACCTCCTGGGTGTCTCAAAGGCACCCCCATCCAGAGGCCCCCAACTGCTACCTCTCCCACCCAGACTGCTCCTAGGGCCCTGCCCCCTCGATGCTTGGTAGGACCAACCATCCAGGCGTGGAAGCCAGGAACCCAGGACCCATTCTTGGCCTTCCCAACGGCGAAATGTACCACCGAGCCCAGTGAACTGAGCCTCCTCGAGGTTTCTACTCCCTTCCTTCACCACCATCCCCACCCAACTCGTCATCATCTTCACAGGGTCTGCTGCAAAGCCTATGCTGGCCATTCTGGCCTCCCTTAGCCTCTGTCCACAGAGCAAATCTAAGCAAATCTCCTCTCCCAGCTCCCCGACCCCACATGCTGAATACTCCCAACAGTATGCTGATGCCCTCAGGACAAGGAAAGCTGCCTGGCACTTACAAGGCCCTGCACAGCCTGGCCCTGCTTCTCTCCTGCCCTCACCCTACACCACGCTCCAGCCCACTCTCCCTGCTCCAGCCACACTGGCTTTTTCAAGTCCCTGGTGGGTATTCCATTCACCGCTGCCACAGGGTTTTTGCATGTGCTCTTCCCTCTGCCTGGAATATTTTTCCCTCCGCCTAACTAACGCCTATCCATTTATTTCCTTCCCCTCTTCCCCTTTCGAGTCCGCACTCCTCCCCAGCCCCAGGTAACCAGTATGCTTCTATCACTTCTAATCATTCCTCGGAAAGCAGCTGATGCAACCCTTTCTCGGGGAAGCTGCCTCCAATCCCTCAAAAAAAAAGTCTACTCCCATTATCACAGGCACTTTCCCACTTGAGGATGTGCATCCGAGTACTTAGGTGATCTGTGTCGATTTCCCCTGGGAACACCGTAAGCTCCATGAAGGCGAGGACCTCATCTACTTGCACTCTCCGTTTTTCTTCAGGACTGGTGCATGCAGAGTAGTAACAGAAATTAGCTAATACCTCCTGAGTGCTTATTATTGCCAGGCACTTAGAGGTACTACGTCACTGAATTCTCCCATCATTCCTACCAAGTAGGTGCCATTATTATATCCCCATTTTACAGAGGAGGAAACTGAGGGACAGAGAAGTTTAAAAACTTGCCCAGGGGTGCCTGGGTGGCTCAGTCGTTAAGCGTCTGCCTTTGGCTCAGGTCATGATCCCAGGGTCCTGGGATCGAGCCCCGCATCGGACTCCCTGCTCAGCAGGAAGTCTGCTTCTCCCTCTCCCACTCCCCCTGCTTGTATTCCCTCTCTCGCTGTGTCTCTCTCTCTGTCAAATAAATAAAAATTAAATAAATAAATAAATAAAATTAAAAAACTTGCCCAAAGTCAGTAAGTAGTAAGTGGTGGAGTCAGGATTCAAACCCAGGCAGTCTGGCTACAGAGCCTGTGTTCTTAATCATTATGCTATTCTACCGCTGAGAGGCCACTGGGATATACAATGAGCGTGTGCAAAGGATATTCTGAATGAATAAAGGAAAGGATTTATAAATGAGTTGATGAGATCTCATTAAAGGAACTCAGGGAGCCCCCAAATCTTCCCCCAGATCAACAAATCAATGGACTCACCCGCACAGGCCCAAATCAGGTCATCTGCAAAACAGAAAGGCTAATCCATTTCCCCAGCAGTCAAGGCAAGAAGCTTTCTACTGCTGAACACACAGGAGTGTTCTGGTCCCTCACAGAAGGTACCCCCACAGTAAAGAAAGGATCACTGCCTGGGTTCCATTGAAGCCTGAAGGCAATGTTCCACTAGATGGAACAAGTCCCTCTGCCCTTATTCATGCTAACCTGCAATCTTCATAACCATTTAATATCTCGAGCCCTCCAACACAGAAAGAGGATACTCTGAATGGCAAAAAAAAAATTAAAATAAAAAATAAAAAAGCTTGCCTGGTGAGAAAGTGACAGAGTCCAACTGTATATTACGAATTTGGTTTGTACCTCCATTTTCCAGAGCTTGATAATCCTGGATGAGCTCATAGGCTACCTCATGCCATCGGTGTGACCAGACAAGGCTAGGCCACCTTTTAACTGCTTCGGTGCTGCTTACCTCATGACCACATCCCAAAAAGCTCAGGAGGAAACATACATGAAAAGGTTTATTTTTTCACAGGACACTGTTCCCCAGCCATGGGGCCCCGAGTTCCCTCCCATGAGTCCCACCACAGCCAGCGGCCCGAGCCCTGATCACACAAAGTTCTGAGCAATGGCCAGGACCTTGGAAAATTCACCTTCCCTCTGGCGTAGGCTGGTGGGGATGGGTGTCTTAATTCGGGTCCCCACAGGGTTCCCATTGTCCTCAATGAGGACCACATTGTTGGAGTCAAACCTGGGGGTCATCCGGGGACCGGGCATGCGATGCCCCACAATGAGTGCCTTTTTCTTCTGTCCCTTGATGGCCAGCAGTATCCGGTCGCCCACCTTGCCCACCCCGTTCTTGTTATAGACGTGGATGCAACGAGGAGGGCGATGGTATGGGGTATTCCCCAGGGCACTGTTGTCCACCACACGGACCCGCGTCATCTTCTGAATTGCACTGAGGCTCCCGGTGGTGCTGGGGAAAGAAAAAAAGTCTGAGGTCTGTATCTCTCCTGGTCAGGGTGCAGAGGCCTCTGAGGACAAGGCCTGGGAGACATCACACGTTAGCAACAACGCACTGAACAGAGCAAAACCCAGGGCCCTGACAGAAAGTCAGGTGCTTGCGAAGACTTCTCTGTGCCCAAGACAGTTTCCTCACAGTCAAAAGCTTCTGCTGCTGGGTCAACATCTCAATTTGGAGGGGTTTTAAATAGAACCCAATTTTCTGTCACAACGAACTTCATGGCAGCCTAACTGAAAGCCTTTGGTATCCAAAAGAACTCTGAGAATTAAGGGACTATTTTATGGGCCAGGCCTCACCCACTGCCTAGCCTGTAAAACCTGCTCCCCCAGAATACACTGATTCCCAAACCTCCCCGTCTATGTGTTGCTGGGAGCCAGACGATAGGAGTGAGTAGGTTTGCTAAGGGAGTCCCCTGACATAAAAGAAGAAACCAGAAATAAGTCAAGGTAACGATCTTTTGTCTCAGTGCATTTTTCCCCACTAGAATGGAATTTTTTTTAAAGTGTACCTATTAAAGGCAGATAAGCTATTATTAAGCGTCTGATAACAGTGGGATTTCTATCTTCCTGATGCCAGCACCTTAAGTGCTACATTCTCCAGGGTAACCCTAGGCTCTCCCCTCGCATTCCACATGCCTACTCTGGGGCAATTTTATTGATTCCCTTTGCTTCCAACTAGTAAATTCCATCTCCAGCCTCACTTCCCTCCTGTATTCTAGCCATGCTCCCCACATGTCCCAATGATCCCGCAGACTCACTAGGTCCCACGCTGACCTCATCAGCCCCCTCGCACACCTCCCATGCTGCTGCAGGTCTTACTTAGACTAACGGGTCCTCCAGCTCCCACACCGCAAGCCTCTCCCCATCAGCACCCCGGCTGCCAAGCCCTACTGACACTAGCCGTGAAGCCCCTCTGTCCTCTCCCTCCACCCCCACCAACACTTCCTCAGTTTGGCAGCTTTCTCTCTTACACCAAGACTGTTACATGAGCATCCGAACTGGTTCCGTGGGCCTCACGTTGCCAGCCAGGGGCTCTCTTTTAGAACATAAAGCTGAGAACACTCCCCTTAGAACTGTTCAGTGGTCCAGCACTGTCTACACTGTCGACAACCTGGCCCCCACTTACCTGCCGTCCGAGGGCCACAATCTCTTACCACTGACCCCCCACCCCCCGGAGGCCCGGCCGGGGCCTGCTCCCACTTCCCTTCTGTGAAGGCTGCCTCTGCGCCCCCTTCCCCCTCCTCTGTTAGCAGCCCGTCTCAAGCCATCCAAAGCACCGTACAAACCCCTGTTATTATACTGGTCACATCTCCTCTGAGCTATTTGTTTCCAAGCTTGCTCCTGTGGCCAACTGTGAAGACTCTTTGAGGACAGGAAGTGATTCTTATTCATCTATGAGCAACCCCAGGCGCAGTGCTCAGTAAATGCCAGGGAGTGAGTGCACGAATGGGGCCAGGAGGCATGTCTGCCAACAATAACGCACCCCGTGCTCTGTGTCCCGGCTTGGCGTCTAAAAGGAGGTGAGGCTGTCACACTTCTACCACGCCTGAGTTTTGGTAATACGCATGTAATATTTTAAAAAGAGATTTCTGTTTTTAAAAGAGAAGGTTTTCACGCACTGGGGGAATGACAGGGTCGAGAGATGTTGGAGCCACTGCAAGAATCCGGCAAGGACTGAAGTTTCCTCTACTGTCGGCCATTCCCTACCCCACCTCCAACAGCAAGGTCACGTCCTTACCAATCCTCTTACCCAACCCAGCCAAACCCCAGCTGCTCTGGCCCGTTTAGCTTTCCCAGATGCCAAGCCCACCTCTGTGAGTTCCAACTCCCTTTCTAGTCGCATAACACCCAGCCCTGATGGGAGGCTCACTCAGAGACACAGCTCTAAGAACCGAATGGGAAAGTTACCTGAAACTGCGCTGGCTGAGCGCTCTGCTTGCATGGGTGAAGGGGCCCCAGAGCCCAGCACAGAAAGCCATGGCAAATCCTGCAGGAAAAGAGGGGGAAAGGGTTTATTTCTAAGTCAGTGTCCTTACTCAGAGCCAGCCTGCCGGGGACTTGTGTGGGAGATGGTACTTCTAGCATAAGATCATTAGTCACTAAATATAAATCTTAGTGGTTAAAAGATACGCAGATGATTAGATGGAACTCCAGCTACAGTTTTGCTGATTCATATTCTAACTGGGGTCAGAGAGCTGGATGGCCCACAGCAGTTCTTGCTATAATACAAGAGCACAGAGATGCCTTCCTGCTTACATCATTTCCACAGGCAGGAAGAAAGCAGGAATCCTCTGGTATACACCCAACCAGTGACCCCTCCCCAAGTCCTCCAGAGAGGAAAGCCCGCACGCTAGTGCCGAGTGCCTCCTGAAACCAGAGCTTCTACCCCCTGCAGGTAGATTACCTGAGCAACTGCCACATTGTCTTGTCACCATGTCACCTTTCCCCAAATATAAGCACCAGAACACCTGGGTAGCTCAGGGCTAGCCAAGTAGAGCCAAAGGATACTCCTGCCAAGCCACTGACCAAAGCCTCTATTTGGGTCAGTCTCCCCAACAACAATATACACAGAAAAACTACCTGCCCCCCACCACAGCTGAAAGCGGAATTTGGGAGAGCAAGTTGAAGATAGAAGAACAAACACCGACCCAACACCAGGGCCTCCAACTTGCAGAACCCCAACCCTGCGGCTCGCTAGCACCAACAAATACAGCAACCCCCAGCGGCCCACAACACCCAGGCGTCACTTAGGGGCAGGCTGAAGAACACCCTACAGCCAGGGGGCAATGCCAGCCGCATGACACGCCTGCTCTAGCCCCGGGTGTGGCTGCAGAGGGCCTCATGGAGAAATCTGCTGAGGAAGACCAGACAAGTACCTTACGGTACCATCTCATTTAAGCCTCACAAAAACCTCTCCGAAACAGGCCTTAGTGTTAGGCTCATCTTACACATGAGGAGTAATTCTCTAACCAGCAAGGTGAAAGAATTCGCCCACGGTCACACAGCCAAGAGCTTCCTGAACCCACGCTCTTACTCAACAGCTAACACGGTTTAACTTTAAATATTAGTATTTTTCCAGGGCGCCTGGGTGGCTCAGTCGTTAAGCGTCTGCCTTCAGCTCAGGTCATGATCCCGGGGTCCTGGGATCGAGCCCCACGTCGGGCTCCCTGCTCCACGGGAAGCCTGCTTCTCCCTCTCCCACTCCCCCTGCTTGTGCTCCCTCTCTCGCTCTCTCTGTCAAAAAATAAAATAAAATCTAAAAAAAAAAAAAGGGCTCTGAAAAGCAGTCTGTCTGGTCCAGGCTGCAGTGACCTCTGATTTCAGCCAAGCTTTCCCATCTAACGCTGGCGGGCCCTTTTTCTCATTCCTGGGGAGAAAAGAGGCTCCTCAGCTCCTCCACAGAACCCTCAAGATTAGCCCAGCACCACCCACTCACATTCCCTCTCCTGAGAACTGCAACACCCTGCCTCTCCACACTGCACCTCTTCCTCAATAACACATATGTTAGCCAAGGGCTGCCGAAGTGCTGGGGGCTTCCCAGAACTTTCCCGACTTGGGTACAACAAACCCACGATTCAAGGCACCTCTCTAAAATCTGCTGGGCAGCCTGGGCACAAACCCAAACCTAAACCTCCTCTCCGTGCCTCGTTCACAAGCCACCCCCACAACCTATGCCCGTCTCTGCCTGGCTAAATCTGAGCCAGCGCCCAACACATCTCCCCCAGTAAGCCTCGGGCAAAACTGCAGCATCACTTGCTAACCCCTCCTGCACACTGAGGACATCTGGGGATCCCGTGCCAGAGGAACTCTCACAGCTCCAACGTTCACTATCCAAACTCTGGCAACTGCATGCATTTGGATACTTGTCTTCAGATAAGGCTGATAACCCTTCACATTCTAGTTCTAGCTACTCATTCTCCAAAACTCAGGAGCCAGAGGTCTTGGTAACATGGCACTTGAACTCACACCAGAATTCAGAGATCATAGAGACTCAGATCACGAGGATTATGTGCACTGCCCTCAGACACAGGAGTAATACATTCACATCTCCAGGGGGTACTTCCATTTTCACAAGACGAGGTCCAATCCAATCCAGACTTTTCACTAGCTCTTTAGTGGATCTGATGGTGACCTCCACACCCAAAGGACTTAAGACATCAAATGGACAGCAGTAAGCATTCCCATGAACATAAAAGCACAAAAGAATCAAATATATTCACTTACTATATACATGTCCCTTCTTTCTTTCTTTCTTTTTTTTTTTTTTAAAGATTTTATTTATTTGACGGAGAGAGACAGCACAGCAGGGGGAGCAGCAGGCTCCCTGCTGAGCAAGGAGCCTGATGAGGGGCTTGATCCCTGGGGTCATGACCTGAGTTGAAGGCAGATGCTTAATCAACTGAGCCACCCAGGCGTCCCATGTCCCTTATTTCTTGAAAAAAAAAAAACAAAAACTGTGGTCCCCTCCACTCCCATCCCAGCAAAAGACCCCAGCAGCTATTGAAAGAGTAGGAATGCAAAGAATATTTGTGGAATAAAATAAATGAGGTAGCCAACAGAAGAACAGATTCCCCTCACCCATGGCTCTACACAGAAGGAAAGCCAGACGATGCAGAGCTCTTATCTGTGCATCAGGAACCAGGACATCACATGCAAACATGCTTTAGGAGAACCACGGTGCCAGTCATGGGAGGATTAGCCCATGCCAGGTTTACAAGCCCCTGGAATCATCTCTTGGGCCTGGTGCCTACAGTACCCATTGTGGAAAATCACCTCATCCCACCACTAAATAACTGGCTTGGATCAGGCCAGAGTAATGGAGGCAGCAATTTACTTCAAAGCAGCTCCGACTGACCTTGATGTTATTTCCCAGCATAAATCCATCAGCAGACACAGGCCCTGATTCACTTTGGAGCAGTCTATATACATAATGCTTTGCTTCACAAGCAATGTCATTCTGAATCTTGTGTTCGCACAGGAAACTAACCCAAAGATATTCCCTCCTCCACAACACTCTCACTCAGAGGCCAGGTACTCTGGAGACTCCAGTGCCAGAGATGGCTTTTCATGCCACTTCCTGGTCAGCACCAAGTACTGCCCTCCGGGTTTAGAGTATGAATCACAACCTCTCCGGAGAGGGGGAAGGGGAAGCAAGAGAAGGAAGGAGGGGAGGGAGGGAGGGAATGAAAGAAAGAGATTACTTAATACAATCCAAGAATTGTACTCATTTTCCATCCTGGTTTAGCTTTAAGATCTCCGCTTCTGTTCCGAAGGCCCTGTAAGTTTCAGGGACACATAGGTGAGCTTTTTACTTGACATCACTTTATAGGTCCCCTTGGAAATACACTCGGTGAGGGCAGGGACCAGGCCTGCATTGCTCATTGCTGCACACTCAGAAGACTCAGTGCAATGCACATGAATGGAGTTTACTAAGTATCTGTTAAGTGAATACAATTCAATCTGCAATTGCAATTCATGCTCCAGCTCCAAAGAGGCTCCGTGCTGGGGGGTTGGTGGTCTTTCTTGTGTCCTTCACTCAGGCTCCTAGTGACTTGGGAAAGCCTCCTTAGACACAGGGAACTTGTGTTTAATGAATTTTAATGCACAGAGACTGAGCTGGAAAAACAGACAGAGTCTATACCTCTGGTGCTTTGTAGAAAGCAGGAATATAGCACTACTTGAGCAAGGAACAGCAAAATGGTATACTTAGTATTATATGTATTCATTGTTTCCACCTAAACTATTTCCATCTTTAAGTGCCTGACGTGTTATGTACGTTTTTGTTTTTTGGTTTTTTTTAAGATTTTATTTATTTATCTGACAGAAAGGGACAGCAAGAGAGGGAACACAAGCAGGGGAAGTGGGAGAGGGAGAAGCAAGCTTCCTGCAGAGCAGGGAGCCCGATGTGGGGGTTGGAAGGCAGACAACGACTGAGGCAGACAACGACTGAGCCACCCAGACGCCCCTGTTATGTACATTTTAAAGGCCTCTCAAAAGGATGGGCTCCAAAGAAACAAACCAAAAAAAAAAAAAAAAAATCAAAAGTTCAGCACAATCACAAAGCCATGTTCAAAGCACATTGTCAGTAACTGAAAAGAAAAGCCATACAAATGCAGGGCCCAGTCACAAAAAGGAAAAACACCTAGGGTAAGGATAGAAATGTCCTTTTTTTTTTTTTTTTAAGACTTTATTTGACAGAGAGAGAGAGACAGCGAGAGAGAGAGGACACAAGCAGGGGGAGTGGGAGAGGCAGTAGAAGGCTTCCCGCTGAGCAGGGAGCCCGATGTGGGGCTCGATCCCAGGACCCCGGGATCATGACCTGAGCCGAAGGCAGACACTTAACGACTGAGCCACCCAGGCGCCCCTAGAAATGTCCTTCTTAATTAAAACAGGGAAAAGCAGAAGCCTATCAGCTTCCAGGAATCAAAAAAGGCACTCCCTGGCCCTCTGCCCTACCATGCAGACATAGGCCCTCCCATCTCCTGCAGGTGTCGCCCCAATCTTCCTGTACCTGTAAGTACTCTTATTTGTTGCTTAAAAACTCATTACTGTTTTATTGTACAATTAGTCTCTTTTAGGAAGTTTTGTGGGTTTTTTTTTTTTAACCTCACACAAGTAGAACATGTTACAATTCTCGAAGTACTTTCATAGATCATTTTGTTGGATGACTCCCTTTTTTTCTTTTTTAAGACTTAATCTCTACACCCAACGTGGGGCTCGAACTCACAACTCCGATATCAAGAGTTGCATGTTCTACTGACTGAGCCAACCAGGCACCCCTGGATGATTCCCTTCATGAGCACCCAACAGAAACCTATAGACAAATAATAAACAGCAACAGTCTGCAAAGGGTTGAATCTGCTAAAGGTTTTGAATAGTTCTGGGGGCTCAATCAAGTACCATTTTGCAGATGAAGAAATGAAGTCCAAAATGCTAAGCAACTTGTTGACTGTCCAAAGTCAGAAGTCTGTTTCTATTGCACCCTACACAGATAAGATGGCTGCTTTAACCACTAATAAACTTCACAGAAACAAACACACCACACAGAGGGTAAGCACTCTTTCTCCTCTGTCGAATCTTATAAAACTCAGGAATTAAAAAGCTGTCCTTTTTTTTTTAATTAAATTTTACTTAGTTAACATACAGTGCAATATAGGTTTCTGGAGTAGAATTCAATGATTCATCACTTACAACACCCAGTGCTCATCACAAGTGTCCTCTTTAATACCCATCTAACCAATCCCCCATCCACCTAAAAAGCTTTTTTTTTTTAAGATTGATTTATTTATTTAGATTTTTAGAGAGAGAGTGTACATGCGCAAAGTGAGGGGAAGGGGGAGAGGGAGAGAATCTCAAGCAGGACCCCCCCCCCCCGCCGCTGAGCATGGAGCCCCATATGGGGCTCAATCCCAGGACCCTGAGATCTTGACCTAGAGCCAAAACCAAGAGTCTGACACTTCACTGACTGAGCCACCCAGGTGCCCCTGTCTTTTCAATAAATATCTGCACTACACCCAGCCCAGCCTAGGACCAAAGCTGAAGCTGATCGGATTCATGCCAAGGTGTCAGTTTTCACAGCATCACTATCAATAAGCAAAGCTTCCCTCCATGGCACAGTGGGCTCTTTCTAACAAGGCCACCAGCAAGGACCCCATTTCTCAATTTGATTCACAAAGATAAAATGTTTCCAGGGTTCTTGTCCCATGCTTGTTTATTTATTTACCTTATGCTCCACACTGTTACAAAAGTATTTAAAACAGAGGTTCCTTAATATACATGCCAATTCTCAATTATTCAAATTGGTTTTTCAATGTGTGGATTTTATCTATTCTAGCTTTGCTCCCCCTTCATCGCTACCTCACAGGTGTGCAAACACCTACAGTCCCAGAAATAAGTCTGTAACAATCTAGGTATGGTCAAACTCAGGAAAACCGTACAAGGCAAAGTTAACTTCTACTTAATCACATACACATTTCCTTCCCATTAGTACCTCTACTGGGCCACTGGCAAGGAGCCAGGTTTATGGAGTTGTCAGTTGGGCAGGTGGGCAGTAGAGAAAAGGAAAATCCTACGGGAGCCCCTGCACTCCAAGACAGGATGCTGATGATGAAAAGCGTATCTCTTCCACCTCCATTCTCTGGGACCTCAGCAACTCTGTCAAGCAGGCGTCCAAGGGAAGAGCAAAGAGGCATGCAAATGAAAATGCTTTGGCTTCCCATGAAAGGGGTTGTCTTCAAGTGGGGAATCCCTCTCTGAACTAACCAGTAGGGACCAGGTCTGCAGCATAATCAGTTTGTTTCCCAGATGTTGACCAGTGAGAAGAGCCTCACTCCCTGCTTCTCAGGGCAGCACCAAGGGTGTGTCTTTAAAGATCCCTCACTCCTGGGGCACCTGGGTGGCTCAGTCAGTTAAGTGTCTGCCTTCGGCTCAGTTCATGATCCCAGGGTCCTGGGATTGAGCCCCACTTCGGGCTCCCTGCTCAGTGGGGAGTCTGCTTCTCCCTCTCCCTCTGTCCCTCCTCCTGCTCATGCTCTCTCTCAAATAAATAAATAAAATCTTTAAAAATAAATAAATAAAAATAAAGATCCCTCACTCCTAAAAGTGTTTTTCACAGGTTAAAGTAGACATGACGAAGTGCTCCTTCTCTTTTCTAAAGACACAAATGATTTTTAGTTTTTGACAGAGAGACTTTCCCACTCTGAGTTGTTTCACTAATAAATAAGCTACCTGGTGCCTTTCTTAACAAGAAAGTGTATTATCTGACCCAGAGCAACACTGCTGGACTCTGAATCAGTCCACTCTTACAAACTGGTTGTCGTTGCTAATACACATGTACAGTCGCACCAGGGTGAGCTATAACCCAAAACCAACCATCAGCCTCTAAAATAAAGGCTAACTTGTAATCTGATTTTTGAGACCCTCAAAAAGAGACCTTTGGAGCCCCAAGTCCCCCCATTTCCTTAAGAACTATCCAAGTAACAAAAACAATAGGAAAATCCATTTTATGTGGGTCCCCCAACACAAAAATGGGACAAGATAGGCTTAAAAGGACTCCTACATCGTCTTAAGTTTCTAAATGTTGAGGCGAGTCTAAATAATCACATACAGTGCCAAACAGAGTGCCACCTGAAAAATGGACTCCATACCAAGGTTTTTACCCCTGATATTCAGGAGCAATAATAAAATATTTTGGCCACTGTTTCTTCATGGATTTCATAGTGCGTTTGATTCAATTATCACTTCAGGCTTTTTTTTTTTAATATTATTTATTTATTTATTTGACAGAGAGACAGCGAGAGAAGGAACACAAGCAGGGGGAGTGGGAGAGGGAGAAGCAGGCTTCCCGCTGAGCAGGGAGCCCGATGCAGGGCTCGATCCCAGGACCCTGGGACCACAACCCAAGCCAAAGGCAGACGCTCAACGACTGAGCCACTCAGGCGCCCCCATTTCAGGCTTTTTGAAAAGTTCCCTCTTCTTTCTGTCTGTTAATATGTGGTAATCTTAATCAGGCACAGGCAGAAATAGGCCAGGAATCCCCCAGATGTTCAAACTAAAAAATAGTAATACATAAGAAATACCTTGTAGTGATCCTCAGAGATCCACTTCCATTGTAAGTGCTATTGGCAATGGATCACACCAGCTTTACAACCACAAAATCAACACAATATGCGAAAAGTTCCATAGTAAATATACATCCAAGAAGCTCTAAGGGTTGAATGGACAATTCCATCTAAGAAAAATAAAAACAAAAAAACAGGGCAGATCCTTGTTCATCTCAACTGCTTGCTCCTACCCAAAACAACTCCCAAAATCCAAATCTACAACGATTCTTCCCACCAGGGAGTCTACCAAAGACAATTTCACCCCATCCTCCTTTCTATCCTTCCTAACTAAGCCAACCCACTTCCTACTCCAACAAAATGCTTGTTCTTCAATTCCATGTATTTCCATGAGTGAAGAGTAAACTGTCTTTATTCTTGGGCAGTACCTCCCCTAAAAAAAAAAAAAAGAGACACACTCTGTTCGTTACTGTATGTTCCCAGTGTGCTGAGTCCTTGTACACAATTTTAAATGACTGAACACTCAGACTGAGGAAGGCAAGAAGGCAAACAGGAGGATATGGAAGACCAATGCATTTCGAAGTTTTCTGTGACACACAAAAAACACACATGGTATAACACCTAACACATTCACATACATATGTATACCTGAAGCAAGCACCAAGAAACAATACTTGGTCTTACTAAGTACAATGCACTCTGATTATCTTTTTTTTTTAAATGATGGCCATGATCCACTAAACTGGATTCCAGCTAACCAATGGGACTCTGTTTGAATGGGAGTTCAGTTTGAACTGCAATAAATCAAACCTCACAGTTGCATTCCAAAAACTACTAATGAACCCTTTAAAACGCCAGCAGACAGCAGAGACAATGACCAATCACAAGAACCGGACACAACTAGGTAGGCAGTACCTTCCTCTGTCCAGCAGCCAGGGTTTAAGTAGCTCCCAATATCCCAGCATCCCAGCTTTTCCCAAGTAACCCAGGGGTGCTCCATCCATATGCCTTTTTGTTACCCTCTTTATAAATTCAGTCCATTCAATCTTTTAGGGTGGCAAAATTCATTTACTGCCCACTATGGAAAGCAATACTTCCTTTTTGTCCCCAGACCAACCCTCTTGAAGCCTGAAGGAAGAGAGCCTTCCAGGAACCCAAAATTCAATGAATAGTTGGTACTCTGCGTGCCTTTGTGATCTGTGTGGATGCTATACAGGAGTATGCACACACACGTCTGTCTCCCTCTTTCCCTCCCTTTTCATTTTTCCAGTCCTAGTCCTGGCTGATGCAGCCTCTCGTGAAATGAGAAACCTGGGAACCCCCTGGAGCCGGAGAAGCCACTCACTGGCATGACAGAAAGCAGTGGACTCACTCTCCACACCACAGAAACGCCTGGCAAACGAGTCACAAAGTTATTTGAAGACCCAGGCTGGGAAAGGGAAGTGAAGACGAGAGAAGTAAGACAAACTCGAGGAGCCGCGGAAGGGTGACCGGCTGAGGCCACCTCGCAAAGGCTGGACCGCAGCCCACCGCTCCCCAGGCCGGCCCCACATCTCTGGGAAGGCAGGTGCGCGCAGGAGGGGGTCGCGGGGTGCAGAGACCAATGGGGACCCCGCCGCCCTTGGGGACTGGGAGGGGAGGGTCGGGGTCAGGCGCCGCCCCTCTGCCCCCAAGGGGCCCACTAACCTCCCACTCCAGCTTCTCCCCACCCACCCCGGTGAGTGCGCCTTCCCAACCGCAGGGAAGGAAGACAGCGGAGAAAAAGTTAGGAGCTTGACGCCCATTCCCCCCAGCCACCCTGCCATACCGCTCTCGCCGCCCGGGAATATCCCGCTGCCGGCCTCTCTGGCCCAGCGCCGCCTTCTACCCCCACGCGGCCGCTCCACTGCGCTTGCGCGCCCTACCCAGCCGGGAGAGCGGTGGTCTGAGAGTGCGCGCGCGCCTTGCGTGTGCTGGCGTGGGGGGGTGGGACCTGCGCGGCCCCGCCCCCTCCTCATCCCCCCTCCCTCCTCCCGTTCCCCCTCCCCCAGACTGCCGCGGCCGCCGCAGGAGCCCGGAGCTCGAGCCGCCCAGCGACTCCCCCTCCCCCTCCCCCAGCCCCGCCCCGCCCCAACCCGGGGCTCGGAGCTGGAGCCGAGTCTGCGCCTGGGGGTGAGTACGCGACCCTTCCCCAGCCCCTTCTCTTTTCTTTGAGGATCCTACCACCACCCAAAGGAAAACCCGGACTCAGCTGCGTGTCCCCTCCCTTCAACCTCCTGCGGGACCCAGAGGTGCCCGGGCCCGTGGGACCTAGTGGTGCCGCGCGCTGCTCCCAACCCCGCACCATCTTGAGCCAAATGCGAGTCCTCCGAACCCTGCCGAGGGTCCAGATGTGCCCCGCCGCCTGTCCCCACCCCTGGGGAGATCCCGAGGGGTGGGACCCCCGCCCCCGGCCCCCTAGCGCCACTCTTCTCCCACCTGCCCGGTCCAGGTGCACGTCCCCCGCGCGCCCCTCCAGGGTTCCAGCTGCGCCCCCATCAGCCCGCCGCCGCTGTGGGGAACCTGCCGCCCCCGCCCCCGAGTTTTGGATTCCAGGGTCGCCAAGTCCAGTGCCCTCGGTCTCTTTTATCTTGTCTCCTGTTTCCGGGGCTTAGTACCCCAGAAGCCGACCAGGGGCAGGGGTTCGGGCTCGGACAAGGGCAGGGTTCGCGGGTGCTGGCATGAAGCCGGCCGCTGCCCCCGGCCCGTCTGGGGACTGGTCGCGGGCTGGGGAGGCGACTGGCCCCAGGAGCGTGTCCTCTCCTTGCGCCCCACACAGTGCAGTTCATTCATGAGCCGCCCGGGCCTGCGTTGGAGGGTGCGGTGGGGAGAGGATTCAGACACGGAACCAGGAGTGGGGCAAAGGCCCTGTTGGGGGGAGGGGGCGCGCTTTGTCCCTCCTGGCCTCCTTGACTGTCTAGGGAGGACAGTCCCAAAGATTTGGCGCCTTGTTCCTCAGAAGAGAAGGTCGCTTGGGAAGTGGAGAGAGGTCAGAGGGGCCCGCTGCCCTTGGGGCTCTGTGCTGCCACCTGCCTGGGTCCTCTGGGGGGAGGTCTGGCAGCTCAGCACTCCACTTCCCTGGGGGGCAGGAGAGTCCCAGCTTCTCTACCCAGTACCACTCTAGCCCTGGGTCGGCCCAGGAAGAATGAGGCTGTGCCCAATCCCTCTTAAGGATGGACCCTCGGTCTTGCCCCCCAGGAGCTTGTGAGGAGAGGAGTGGAGTGTCTACCAGGCTTCCAGCCCTGGTATGCTGGCAGCATGACTGTCCTCCAGGGCACCAGAGGGTCCAGGCCCTGGCTTGCTCCAGGTGGCACATGCTAGGGCCTGCTGTTGGCTCACCCAACTCAGTCTTGGCCTATGGGCGAGTGGGTGGGGATGTGGCAAGGCAGAAGGCAGGTGGTGGGTAGCTAAAGGTAGCTGGGGAGGCTAACCCCCTTTTGGACATCCTACAAGTTCTCTCCAATGATAACAGCATCTTAGAGACCTCAGTTCAAATTCCAGCTCTGCCATTTTTTAGCTGTGTGACCTTGACAAGTTACTTAACCTGTCTGAACCTTAGTTTTAATTGAAAAGTGTGTTTACTACCACCTCCTTACATGATTTATCATGGGGATCAAATAGATAACACAGATAAAGAGCCTGGCACGCTGCCTGGTTGTTGATCAATAATAGGTTCTCTTCTCTGAACTTCTGACCCATCCTGGCATAGCATCACCCTCCCGTACCCCCACCTTTCCGGCCTGCTACAGATGGATTGGGTATGTTTGAAGAGTTTGGGGACACTCCCTGCCACTTAGTGGCAGAGTCCCAAATGCCATATAAGCCCTTGGGTCTAAACAAGAAGCCCATCCTGACTGAGGGGCTCTATCATTAAAGTGTGTTTTCCTTTATTTTTATTTTTACCAGTTTCCTCCACTAAACCAACCCTTTTATGCCAGACTTTATTAATAACAGTAGCTAATTTTTTTAGAATCCATCACGTGCCTTGAACCCTATTAAGAGCTTTACATAAGTCGTCTTGTTTAGTTCTCAAAACAACCACACAACTGAATGATTATTCCCATTTTCAGATGAAGAACCTGAGGCCCAGGGTGGTGAAGTAAATTTGCCCAGGTCAGTAGCCAGATCTGTCTCATCCTAGAGCCTGAGTTTTTAACCCCCAGGCTCTGTCACCTGTCCTCTACACTTCTCCCAGAATCTGAAATCACAAGCCCAGGGTCTGAGTGGAGGGTCTGGCAGCTACAGGCAAGAAGGAGGGCAAACACCAATAGGATGTGGCATTTCTCCAGAGTTGTAGCGGGCAGCCCCCAGCCCCCAACTCCCAGGCCCCCAGTGGAAGCGGCTCCTCTGTGGGCCAGGGCAGCAAAATGCAGCGGTCAAGAGCATATACTTAAGCCAGGCTACATGGGTCCATATCTGGATTTATGACAGTCTGGCTGTGTGACGTTGGGCAAGTTATGTACCCTCTCTGCACCTCAGTGTCTTCTCAGGGTCTGGATGGCGAGTAAATAAGTTAACATGTGTAAAGCACTTAGAACAGTGCCTGGCACAAAATCAGAGTAAAATGAATATTTGATAATGCATTCTTTTCCTAGTGCTTTTATCCTCACTCGTGGATACTTTTTTGCCTGTCCCTGTGAAGTTGGGAGGGGTGGAGCAAGGATATTGATACCTCTTTGCTACAGTTTGGAAGACTGAGGCCCGGGTTACATAATAGCAGGGCAGGGCTCCATCATCATCTCCTCTCTTCAGACCACACCGCCTTCCTGGGAGCCCAGGCCCTAAACGAAGAAATCTTCCCAAGTGACTCTGGAAGAAAAAACTTTTTAACTGATAACTCCCCCACCCCTGCCACTTCTTAATGGTAAAATAACAACCTTTAGATAGCTGGAAATAAAATCCTCCGCCACCCTCTACCCATTGGCGGCCGAAGCCTCAGTGTCAGACTAGAGAAATTCCAGGATACAGCTGGCTGAGTGGATGAACTGCCCCGCCCCAACACCTCCCCCCAAACATTCTGCCTCAGTCTCTTCCCTCCAACCAGCTGCTCTCACTAAAAGCTTTGAGTAGCTGCCCTAGGTGAAGTTCAGCCCAGCAACCCCACCCCCACGATTTGGAGCTTAGAGGAACCCAGTCAGCCTAAAGAGCCACCAGCCCTGGCTCCGCCCTTTACCTGCCCTGTGACCTCTTGTGAGTTGCTTCTGCTCCCTGGGTCCCTGCTTCCTCCCCTGTAAAGTGGGGATAGTGATCTGATCCAGCAAGTTTGCCCTGCCTTCCTTGGGTTTGGGGGGGTGCGGGGGGGGGATATGTAAGATCAATGCATTTGTGGAGGGGAGAGTGCTTTGTGACTCTAAACTGGGAGGCAGCAGATGGACGTGGTAATTTCAGTTACTAAGCATCTACCTGGACCTTCACCCACCCTACAGGGTCCCCTTAATGTAAAAGCTCCCGGAATGTTCCACCTTCCTTCGGTGTGGAGAGGACTGGTGGGGGGGGCCTCCAGGGGTTTGTACCCATTACATTCGTTTTTGTTTTTTTTTTTAAGATTTTATTTATTTGAGAGAGAGCACAAGGCGGGGGGGGGGGGGGAGCAGAGGGAGAAGCGGGCTCCCTGACATGGGGACATAGGACTCGATCTCAGGACCCTGGGATCATGACCTGAGCCGAAGGCAGACGCCCAACCGACTGAACCACCCAGGCTCCCTGTACCCGTTATATTCTGGCCTGGTGGAGCCTTGGAGTTAGGGAGAGAGACAGGCTGTCTTGATTGTTGGAGTTCACTGGAGTAGGGAGTTAAGGGGGGAGGTGCTCCTGCAGAGGGCCCCCAACTACCACACACCCAAGCTACCTCTGCCTACCTTTAACCTCCCCTTTAACCCTGGTGCCCCAGGGTTCTATGCACCTTATGTTTACATACCCAGGCTCCCAGGCACACCCACACCCACACCCCAACTTAGAGACCAGTCACCTACCTCCCCCTACACACACACACACACACACACACACACACACACAGACACATCAACACATGTCTGCACACCTGAACATACATATTCCCACAGTGCTCTGGTGTTTTCTAGCCGGAGAACATTTAATGAGCATGTACAAAACTTCCATGTTCTGCGGAGTCCTGTTCTAGGCACATCAGAAGAGCGTGATGCCCTGAACAGTGTTCTAGCTTTAGAAAGAGGTTGACCTAGGTTTGAACCCCATCGTTTTATTAGCAGTGTGACTTAGGAAAAGTTACTTAACCTCTCTGAGCTCCTGTGCCCTTATCTTAAAATGGCAATAATATCCAACTCAGGATTGTCGAGGGTTAAATGAAATCATGTATGTATTATTCTTGAAACAGTGAGCACTTGGTAAGTGGTGCCTGTTGCAATCACTGAATTAATGGGGTTTTCGGGGTTTTTTGGTTTGGGGTTTTCTTTTAAGGCAACTTGAGCTGGAACAGAAGAGGGAGGCATAACACACCAGGCAGGTCCTACCTTAGCCTTCCTAACACAGGCTTTTCAGAAACTCCCTGGGACCAAGTGAAACATACAACTCCCCCCTCCATCTGAGAGCTGGTGCCTCTTGTCCTGTAATTTAAGTGTTAGGAAGAGGCTGGGGAAAACCAGGGATCAGTGGGCAGGAGAAACCCTCTGAGTCCACCCAGGAGGCTGGAGGATGCTTGCTCCCAGAGTTATTGTCACCGGTTCTAGGTTTGTTGTTCTCTCTCTTTGTCTGGTTTCCTCTCTTCCCTGGGGAGCCCCCCCCCCAAGGCAGAGTTTCAGTGTTGTCAGCAGAAGGGGCCTCCAGGGGCCCCCCAGTAGGACGCAGGTGGGGAAGCAGTGCCACGGCCACACTTCTCCTCCACCCTAGGAGCCTCCCCAGGGCCCTGCTAGGCTTCGTCCCCAGGCACTCCCAGAACCCAGGTATCCGGGCTGGCTGCCCCTTCCCTCCTCCTCCCCTGCCCCATCCTCCAGGTCCACAGAAGGCTGGACAACCCCGCAGTGGTGGGGATCAGGGCTGGAGGGTAGTACCCTGGCTGCAGGGGGCTTGGGCAGGCTGAGAGGCCCCCGCCCACTTCTCTCTCTTCCTTTGCCAATAGAAAAGCTGGAGGGCCTGGCATTCCCAGCCTGCCCTACTCCGGAGGCAGGAGCAGGGCACTCTGGGAGTTGTAGTCCTCACACCACTCAGGTGACCCCTGCACTGAGATAATTGGAGAGGTGAGGAAGCTGGAGGGGAGAAGGGTGTAGCTGCTTCCAAGGCAGGGGAAAAGGAATGAGAGCAAGCAGTAGTGACTGGGACCAGGCCGATAACACAAACCCGGAAGTCCTACTTTTTAAGTGACTTCCCACTCTGACCCCATCCTCAGGTCCCTACTCTGAGCACAGAGGACCAGCTCTAAAGCTGAACATCTTTTTCTTTATCTTTTTCTTTTTTTTTTTTAAGCCAATTGTATTGAGAAGGTGATTAACAGAGTTGAAAACTCTAAGCCAATGAAACCACGCCATTTTCTAAGAGGTAGGAAGAGAAGATCAGGATGAGCTAGCTGGCTCCTGACCCATCCTCCCCTGGCCTCCAGACCCCACCTCTCAGCCTTGAATCCTCAGGCCTACGACCTCCCCATCTTCCCTCATACTCAGTTTCCAGAGACAGAGAGAGAGAGAAAGCAAGCATGTGAGTGTGTGTGTGTGTGTGTGTGTAGAGTGTTTGTGTATATGGAGGTGGTGGGAGGCAGACGTTAGAGACTCACAACTTCCAGCTTAGAAAAACCAGTCTCCCCAGTCCAGATCTGGGCCAAGTTCCCCAGGCCCAGGGTGGGGTCGCAGCCTTACAGCCAATGAAGGTAAATCCATGTGACTCAACCCTACCCTCCCCAGGCCCTTATCTCAGAAAGCCAGTGCTTCCACCCACCCAGGCTGCCGGATGATCTGCCCTCACTCCCTCTCCCCGTGCTCAGGCTGGGAGCCATGCAGGGCATCAGGAACAAGCCCCGCTGATCACTGTGCTCTCTGCCCAGGAGGACCATGCGGCAGTAGCAGCCATGCTGCCCTTCCTTCTGGCCACTCTGGGCACCACGGCCCTCAACAACAGCAATCCCAAGGACTACTGCTACAGCGCCCGAATCCGCAGCACCGTCCTGCAGGGCCTGCCCTTTGGGGGCGTCCCCACCGTGCTGGCTCTTGACTTTATGTGCTTCCTTGTGAGTGCCCACACACGACCCCCCCCCCACTTGGCATCCACACCCTGTACATAGCTAGCTGACGCCCGCAGCCCTAACCTCTCCTCCACCTGACTCTGACTCCCCAGGCTTATCTGTGGGAGGGGTCTGCATCACCCAGCCTGAGCCTAGCCTCCCACGGTTCACCTGAGCCAAGGTCATCCCGGCCCCTCCGCCCCTGCCCTCCTGGCTAGTCCAGTGTGTGGGCAGTCTGTCCACCTGCCAACCATTCCTTCTGCCCTCAGGCACTGCTGTTCTTGTTCTCCATCCTCCGGAAGGTGGCTTGGGACTACGGGCGGCTGGCTTTGGTGACAGATGCAGACAGGTAAGGCTTTGGGACTCTCCCTTACCTGTATACACACACACACTCACTCACTCACTCCTTGGGGGTAAGAAAGAGCCAGCCCTCTCTCATCCGCCTTTGTTGGGAGGATGAAGAGGGACCAGTCCCAGAGCGGACATGGGGGACATGAGGGCATGGGCTTCCGTCCTTTGCCAGTCCCCGGGGACCCCCCTGCTGCCCCTCCCCCATTAACCCTGTCTGTTCTCTGTTCCCCAGGCGACGGCGGTGGCAGGAGAGGGAGCGAGTGGAACAGGAATAGTATGTGGGGCACCTGCCCCCTCATCCCCACCAAACCAGCTCTCTCTTTTCTTCTCTCATGCTTCTCTTCTCTTCCTGCCAAGTTACTGGTTTCTCTTTGCAGTTTTCTCCTCTGCAGGCTCATGTTTCGGATTAACGCAGGCGGTGTGCTTTGCAGAGCAGGGGGCTCCCCAACTTGTCTCTGCCTCACCCCTCCATCCCCCACTATGGCTTTCAGCCTGGGAGAAGCCCCTCCCTGTGTGCCCTGCCCTCTTGGTGGCTGGGCTGGAGGGGCCGTCCTCCCGGAAACTTACAGTACGCTCACCTGTTGGTCACAGAGACAAGATTGGGTGTCACCAGTGGCTTGCCGTCCCCTAACAACTAGTTCTTCATATTTCAGGGTTCCCTGCTCAGCCCTTCGGGAGGCCTGGGAGGGAGGCCTCCCACGGAGCCCCGAGTCTGGCCTTTGAGGTCACATCATTGGTCTCTGTCTATAGGACTGGCGGTGGAGTTGCGGAAGCTGCTGGGGTCAGGGAAAGGGGAAGGGGGGGCCCACCTGGGGGACAACCCTCAGCCCCCGATACCCGCAGCCCTCCTGGGGCTCTCCTAGTCCATCCTTTCCTTCAGCTCCCCGTTGCCCTGTGCATAACATTGGCTCTCTTGCCCCCCATCCCGTCCCCTGCTGGTCAGCTCCAGAACTGCAGGGCCTGCTCACGTTCTTACTTCAGCCTCCAGGGGGTAACGCTGAAGACACCCTCCTCCTTTCCCTCACTGCCCTGCACTGGTGCCCCCCAGGCCTCCTGAAGGAAAGAGGCGAGTTTAAGGGAGGCAGGGGGAAGGCAGTCATCCCTCCCCGCTTCAGCCTCTGCGCTTTCTGTGCCTTGTCTAGCCCCTGGAGCTCTGGAGTGGGAGCCCCCCAATTCAACCCTGCTCCCCAGGAGCTCAGACTCACCAGGCTCTCTGATCTCTCACCTCCCCACTCCCAGTGTGGCCTCAGCTATGCACGGGGACAGTCATGACCGGTATGAGCGTCTCACGTCTGTCTCCAGCTCCGTCGACTTTGACCAAAGAGACAATGTGAGTGCCCTTCCCCAGACCTGTTGGCTCCCTGCTCCTCCTCCAGCACTGGGGGCTCAGCAGCCTTAGCCTCCAGTGGTACAGGGTCAGGGACCTATGGAATGTGACCTTCTCCGCAGCAAGGGAACGCCTGTCTAAGAGCCGCAGGAAAGCCACCCCGACCTGGAACTCCTGGCTCTGTACTGCATGCTAACCCCCAAGCTAGCACCAACCTAACATCACGAATCCCAGACTTTGTCCCACGTAGAACTCTGTGCCTGTCTCCACCGATTAATCCCAAGGACCCCTTTTTCCTTAGGCAGGGTTTTAGAAGTAACAACAGGCCTTTCTGGCCCATCGAGCAAAACATAGAATTCGTTGTGTTGCTCAGAGATTGCAGGCTGGTGGCCCCTGGCTGGGTGGGGCCAGTTGCGGATTGGAGCTGAGTGGCAGAGGCCCCTATAGACAAGGCAAGTACGTGGTGATTCACAGCAGTCCCCAGACCCTCATTCACGTCAGGCCCAGCTGTCTGGCGTTACCTGCCTGGCCCCTGTCGTTCTGCCAGCGTGAGGGTCCTGGACAGAACTCTAATCTTTAGGCCCTGGGATGGCTCTGGTCTGTCCAGCTTGGGCTGGGGGCCCTGGGGACAGCAGCTCTTGTAGCAGCCATAGTAGAAGAAGCCAGTCAGCCTCCTGAGTTGGACTCACTCTGGTAAGTGGCAAAGCAAAGGTATCACCCCTGCCCGCCCAGAGGTGTCCAGATGGTCCCTAGACTCAGGTGATGTTGGCAACAGGTAGCAGTCCTGCATCTTAGCTGGAAGGCACCTCTCTCCCCAATCCTGGGTTAAGCCTGGCCCTTCTGCTAGAAGGAAGGTGGGGGAGGGTTCTCTCTGCCTAGCCCTCCCCCGTATGTCCCCAGCCTGCTGTCAGTGGGGTGAGTCTCTGTCTGAAGGCAGGCCTGGGAGCTTGAGGGTAGGAGATTGCAGCTCACAGGGACCCAGGGTCTGGTCCTTCTGGGGTGTGCTGGAAGAAAGGCGGCAGGAACTTGGGCAGTTTGGCCCGCCCCTTTGCCGTTGGCAGCCATGTTGCAGACTCTTGTTAGCTACAGGTCTGGAGGTTCCCAGTGCCCTTGCTAGAACCCTGAATCCCACCCATCCCTACCCTGACCCACACAGCTTCAGGCCTTCCCCTGGTTGCACTGCCCCATTGGCTCTTTGCAGGGATCTACAGCTCTGGGCATGAGCATCCACAGATAGCCCAGTTTGGCCTTAGTCCTTTTCTTCTTTGAGGGCTGGCACCTTCCCTCTCCCCCTCTGGGGTGTGCTTTCTTTGGGGGGTTGTGGCAGTTGTGCCAAGGTGGGCCACAGCCCAGAGGTGATCACGAGAATGGGGTGGGTAGGATTCAAGGGGGAAGGGAGGTTCGGGTTGGTGGGGTGGGGACTCCCAACTGATGGCCCTCTGTCCCCGCAGGGTTTCTGTTCCTGGCTGACAGCCATCTTCAGGATAAAGTAAGTGAACAGTCTTCAGACTCTAAGGAAAGAGAGAAACAGAGAAGCTTCAGAACCTGTCACTTCCCTACAAAATCCAGAGGCCAGCAGCTCTGAGGGCCTTGGTGCTCCCAGCCATGCCAGCAGCCTCCTCCCTACTCCAGGAGGCCAGGCCCTGGGGTCCCGGCCTCTGTTGTCCCCTGAGCTGGGCCTCACCTTACCCCACAGTCTCCTGTGTGCCCGCCTGCCTGGTGGGCCCGCTCTGCCCGCAGCTCTCCGAGCCCCTGTGGCAGGGGCTAGAGCCCCCCACCTCAGAGCCTCGTGCAGCCAGCGGGGCGGCGGGGAGGGGGGGGGGGTTGCGGCAGGCAGGCAGGCAGGCAGTGAGCGCTGAGAGAGGCAGGAGGCCCGGACAGGTCAGCAGGACAAGGTCAGCACCGCCACTGCCCACGCCCCGGCCCCCCCGGGGCCCCTCCCCCGGCGCACCACGTCTGCGCTTCTCCCGCACCCATAAGGCGCCACTGCGTCCCCAGCCCCGGTCCTCCCTCCCGCTTCTACTCTTCCGTCAACTTGCCTCTCTCCCTCCTCACCCTCCCTTTCCATATCCCTTCTGCTCCACCTTTCTCACCCTTTCTTCCTCTCTCTGCGGCCTTCCCCTTGGCCCCTCTGTCCCCTTCCTCTCTCTGTCCTCTTTTCCTTTGCCTCCCCTTCCCTCTCCCGTGCTCACCCCTCCCCTCCCAGAAAATAGGGGAGACCCCACCCCACCCCCGTAGTGCTGCCAGACCGGCCGGGGTTAGGGTGGACATGGGGTGGGGGCGGGCGGGCTGGGCAGGCAAGCCGTGCCCCGCCCCCCCACCCCAGTCCTCACTGGCGTGCCCGGCCGCCCCACGCCTGCAGGGATGATGAGATCCGGGACAAATGTGGGGGCGACGCTGTGCACTACCTGTCCTTCCAGCGGCACATCATCGGGCTGCTGGTCGTCGTGGGCGTCCTGTCTGTGGGCATCGTGCTGCCTGTCAACTTCTCAGGGGACCTGCTGGGTCAGTGCGGACGAGGATGGGGGGGCCGGGAGGGGAGGAGCGGGGGCGGGAGGACGTAGGTCCTGACCCCAGCACCGTCCTCTCCCTCTCCCTGCCCCCCCCACCCAGAGAACAATGCCTACAGCTTCGGGAGAACCACCATTGCCAACCTGAAATCAGGGTAAGGTGGGGAAGCCGGTCAGGGAGGTCAGGGTCTGTACTGGAGTCTAGCCGTTTAGCGGGGAGGGGTGCAAGGGGAGCACTGGGGGAGGGGTGGCTGAGGCCGCACCAGAGGCTGCGGGGCCCTGAAGACTTGGGCTGGAGACAGAGGAGGTGGATGTCTGCTGGGGATCCCCGGGGATGACCAGATCCAGAAGCAGCTGTGTGACCGCAGGCCAGGGAAAAATGGCAGCAGGCAACGGGGGGGGGGGGGGGGGGGGGGGGGGGGGCAGTGTAGCCAGTGGGCAGGGCAGGAAGAGATGACCTCTTTTTTTTTTTTTTTTTTAAGATTTTATTTATTTGACAGAGGGGGAGAGAGAGAGAGAGAGAGTACAAGCAGGGGGAGCGGCAGGCAGAGGGAGAGGGAGAAGCAGGCTCCCTGCTCAGCAAGGAGACCGATGTGGGGCTCAATCCCAGGACCCTGGAACCATGACCTGAGCCGAAGGCAGACACTTAACAGTCTGAGCCACCGAGGCGCCCCAAGAGATGACCTCTTGGGGACATTTCAGCTGCAGTGGAATAATCTTGGGGCCTGGACAACGTGGAGTGTGGGGCCTGCCCTGCGAAGGGGTCAGTGCCAGAAGACCCGTGGCAGGAGAGGGGCCCTGTACCAGGGGCTGAATTCACAGCGGGAGGTTGGGGGTTATCTGAGTGCGTTCCTGCCCCCAGTGGCTCCACATACCCCTCTGCCCCACCTAGGAACAACCTGCTATGGTTGCACACCTCCTTCGCCTTCCTATACCTGCTGCTCACCGTCTACAGCATGCGTAGACACACCTCCAAGATGCGCTACAAGGAGGACGACCTGGTGAGCAGAGCAGAGCCCCGGCCTACCCCATTCCCAGCCTCTTGCCTTCCCTCCGGGCCTCGCTTGCCTGGGCCCTAAGGGGTGTCCACACCAGGGTGGGGCCACCTGGGTTCCGATCCTGGCCCAGCAGCTCAAGAGCCCCTATCTTGCACGTTAAGTCACCTCCCCAAGCCTCAGCTTCCTCATCTATAAAATGGGACAACAGAACCTTCCTGAGGTCGGTGGGAAGGTGAAGTGACTCGACCCGTGGAAAGCACCCGTGCTGTGCCTGGCCCTCAGGAAACAGCCGTGGTGATGCTGTGGTAGTGACATGCGCTGTCTGCATTCATCACCAGGCCAGCCACTGTGCCGGGCTCTTACGGCCTGAGGGTCAGGGAGTCGTCCCCCCTTCCCCTTGATGACCCCCTTGGGAGCAAGGGGCCAGGTGGCTCTTTCATTAAGCTCGATGCCTGATTTCAATTAGATACCCTCCCCCTGCTTTCCCTGGGGACCTGGCTTATCCCTAAGGCCTCCTCCCACCTGTTCAGTTCCCTGTTCCCCACACCCTTCTGGCATATTCTCGAGCCTCCTCCTCCGGAAGGCAGACCCACCCCCCTCTCACCCCAGGTGAAGCGGACTCTCTTCATCAATGGAATCTCCAAATATGCAGAGTCAGAAAAGATCAAGAAGCATTTTGAGTGAGTGGCCACGCCTCCCCCAACCCCAGGTCCTGTGGGCCCTTCTTTGCCATTCAGCCCTCAGACTTCTCACACCTCCCACTGAGGTCTGGGGCTGACGTGGGGGTGGAGGTGAGACCACGGAGGTGAGACCACGGAAGAATGACGTGAGTCCAGGGCATTCCAGCACTTGGGCTGGGTGAGAGGCCCCCACAAGAACAGGGGAAATACAAGAAATACTTGAAAAGTGAGAAAAGTGTGGTCCTATCCCCCCCTCCCCCACCCCACCTCCTCCCAGCTTGAACTGGGTCATGCGTTGTTGACCTGGGGTCCATGGGCCCTTTGAGGTGTGTGGCTTCAAACTTTTGTGTGACATCTGGGGTTTGTGTGCAGACTGGCTGTCAGCAGATCCTGAGGGAGCCCAGGCGCGCGTGTTCGCCGAGGCTCTTTTCTAGCTCTGGAGTTCTGGCTTGTGGAGCGGGGGATGTACACGTCCAGGCGGGCCAGGTGTGTGTACAGGATTAGGGATCCTGTCACACGTTCATCTGTACCCTCAGCAGACTTTCTCGGATGATATTAGGCCGAAGTCACTGCGGTGCGCCTTGGGCCCACAGAAATGAACGGAAGATCATCGAGCTCTCAGGGGTTCGCACGGTGGAAGTGAGCCTTAGGAGCCAGTGAGGGTCTGATCAGAGTTTTGGTCTGAGGTCGGTCTGTGGCCAGAATTAGGAGTTAGCCAGTGGCCCTGATAAGGGACCTTGGTGGTCAGGATCAGGACTTCGCGAGGTCTCGATCCACCGTCAGTTGGCCTGGAGCAGAAGTCAGTCGTCCTGGGTCAGAACAGGATGGCGAGGCAGTGTCTAGTCAGGGTCAGATTGCAGACCCCTTTGTTGCAGGCCAGTGAGTGGTTTGCGATCAGCGATAGCGGATGGGTACTCATTCAGTCAACATGCGTGTCTTGTCACCTACACTCCAAGCATACACAAATTAGAAACAGGCCCTGCCCTCCCAGAAGTTACAGAACAGCAGTCAAAATTAGATCATCCTCAGTCAGTACGAGAGCGACTTAGGGATCCTATCTGGAGTCCAAGCTGTGATTGGCATTAGGGGGCAGTCTGGGTCAGGATTAAGGACCGTGTGTGCTCAGAATTAGGTGACATCTTAATATTACCGTCCTGTTGGAATCAGCTGTCAGCTTGGACTGGTAAGCCTTTAATAACAAATACTTACTGAGTACCTGCCATGTGCCTGTGCTGGAGAAGGAGCTGGGGTTTCAGCAGTAAACAAACAAAGAAAAGTAAGAAGCCTCTGCCCTCACCTGCTCCCATTCTGGTGGGCGAGGCAGGTAATAAATAAATGAACTAGTAATAGACACCTTGTCAAGCAGGGGTAGGTGCCGAGAAGAAAACCAAAGCAGGGAGAGGAATGGCGTGAAGGAGTCAGGAAGGGGTGCTGTTTCCAGTAGGGTGGGCCGGGGGACTCTGACAGGGCCCTGCCTGCAGTGAGGAAGTGAACCCCGTGAACCAGGCATCCACTCAGCACTCGTCTGTTGTACACCTACTGTGTGCTTCATACCAGACCTGATGTGTCTGTGGGGAGCTCGTGGTTCAGGTTGTCTGTTTCAGGGGTCAGCCTGTGGTTTTGTTTAGGAAGCAGACTGTGATTAAAATTAGTGGTCAGCCTTTAAGCAGGAGTGGGGGAGACTGTGGTCCTAATTGGGGTTTGGGGGATCAAGGAGGTGAGCATGAGGGAATGACCATCTCATGGATCCATTCGTTCAGCACGTGTTTATTGAGCACCTACTATGTCTAAGCTGTTGGCCCAGGCCTGATGTATGGTGAGGAGTAGGGTTTGTGATCCAGGTCCGTGGTCTGTCTGGATTAGGGGACTACCCCAGCAGAATTAGGGAATTTCCTGTGTGTAAAATCAGAGAGCCTGTGTGGTGGGGATTAGGGGGTTAGAGATGAGTTGGGTGAGAATGAGGACTTAGCCTGCCACAGGGCTGAAGGCCCTTCCAAGAAAGAGCCCTAAAATAGTTGGAGCAACACGGTGTCTGGGGAAAGGTCTGCAGAACATTTCAAGGACCCCATCCCAGATTTAAGTTTCCAGATTCTCGGGGATTGCACCATCCATCTTGATACTTTAGACCCAGATCTTGTGCACCTTTAACCCTTGGTGCTTCTTCATTAAAAAGTTTTTTGTTTTGTTTTGTTTTTTAAAGATTTATTTATTTGACAGAGAGAGAGACACAGTGAGAGAGGGAACATAAGCAGGGGGAGTGGGAGAGGGAGAAGCAGGCTTCCTGCTGAGCAGGGAGCCCTGAGCCGAAGGCAGACGCTTAACGACTGAGCCACCCGGGCTCCCCTAAAAAGTTTTTTTAAAAGACGGGGCTCAGTCTAGATTAGGGAGCAGGGAGCAGTGTGTGATGAGAAGTAAGAAAGAACTGCTTCTTCCTCCATGAGCAAGCACCCCTTGAGTGCCCCAGGTACCAGGACTGAGAGTCACAGTCTCTCTCTGCTCAGTTTCAAAGCAAGGTTAGGGTCAATCCCGGGTCAGGGTTAGAAAGTCAGTCTTGGATCTGGGTTATGGGTGAGTTTGGATCCCAGTAAAGGGTCAGTTTCAGGTCAGGGTTCAGGATCCATCTCTGGTCAGTCTCGGGGCGGGGATCGTTCTGTAGACTGGGCTGTGGGTTGGCTGGGGTCAGTTCATGGTCAAGGCTAAGTGTTGAACTATAACCAGGTATTCTGGAAACAGGATTAAGAGAACAGCCCATGAGTAGAAACAGTTTCTCTCAGCTGCCAGTTCGAGCTCTGGACATGAATCAGGCCACAGCCGTGGCCTCCCTGGCGCCAGCCACGCAGGTGTACTGTCACATCCTGGCTCATCGCGGTGTGCACAAGGCCCCCGAGGCTTCATGCTTCCTGCTGCTCACATGAACACGGGGAGGAATTTCAAAGATTTACTCTTATGGAACTCCCATTTTTGTAGACCAGACAGAAGGAGCTTGAATTCGGGGTGTGTTGTCTTAAAGGTGATGGGGTCATGGCTGCAGGGTGGGGGCAGGTGGGCAGGTCCCCGCAGAAGATCATGGTGGACTGTGTTTCAGGGAGGCCTATCCCAACTGCACGGTTCTTGAAGCTCGCCCGTGTTACAATGTGGCTCGCCTTATGTTCCTCGATGCTGAGAGGTAATGGGGGGGATGACACGGGAGGGGCCCCTGCCTATTGCGGAAGGCATCTTGGCTGCCTCATGGGAATCTGGCTCCCCTTCCAGATGTTTCCCAGGGCATTTGATTTTAATTCAACCCCTGGAGTGCCTGTCAGTTCAGCTCTGGAAAGAGCAAGGCTTAGAGGTTAGAGTTCGTTGCGAGAGGAAAGGGGTCCACCATCCCCACCCCATCTGAGGACATACCCTTCTTCAGCTGCAGTATAAGAAACTTAGGCCAAACCATAGGAAGAATTTCTGGCCCTCAGGGGGTGGGTGGGAAGACCCTTGAATATCTGAACCATGCTTTCTAAGCAGATCCAAGAGTAAGCTCACGCCTGTCCTTAGGGAGTGGACTTAGATGACCCCTGAGCTGAGCTCCCTACCCACCCTCCCAGCCATTCCTGGCCCCAGCGGGGCCGGCGGGTGACCGGGCACCTGGGTCTCACAGGAAGAAGGCCGAGCGGGGGAAGCTCTATTTCACAAACCTCCAGAGCAAGGAGAATGTCCCCACCATGATCAACCCCAAGCCCTGCGGTCACCTCTGCTGCTGCGTGGTGCGAGGCTGTGAGCAGGTACGAGGTGACGCCAGGCCCCCAGAGCTCCTGCTGGGTATGGGGAAGAGGTGGACAGATCCCGGGAAGACCCGTCACAGTAAAGATGGACACATTCCAGGCCCGGGTCCCGTGACCCTGGGAACACGCACACAAATGGGTCTTGCACATAACTAACCAAAGGTAAACAGACTCCCAGAGCAGGCAAGGCCGTGCCAGGATTGGGGGGCAGCCAGGACTGGGAGCAGGGTGCAGCCCCGCCCTCAGGTCCCCACCTGGTCCTACAGTCCTCGAAGCCCCAGTTCCCCTCTTGGGTTCGTCCCCATCCCTGCAGTAACCCAAGTTTGCAAAGCCCAAATCAGTAGGGGTCAGCCAAGAGAACAGCATTGTGCTGTATTTAGTGGCTCTGTGGCTTTCAGCGAGTTTCTCGCCTGCTCTGTGCCTCAGTTTCCTCCTCTATAAGATGGAACTAATGGTACCTGCCTCGGGACTGTCATGAGGCTTACACAAGTTAGCACGTAGAAAGCCTACAGCAGCGCCCAGCCTGGAGTAAGCCCCAGGTCCGTGCCGCCAGGTGTGCTGGGGAGCGGCCTGGCTCTCTGACCAGAGCCCCCCCCGCCACTCACTTGCCCTCTGCAGGTGGAGGCCATCGAGTACTACACGAAGCTGGAGCAGAAGCTGAAGGAGGACTATAAGCGGGAGAAGGAGAAGGTGAACGAGAAGCCTCTTGGCATGGCCTTTGTCACCTTCCACAATGAGACCATCACTGCCATGTGAGCCCCTGCCCTGCCTGCCCATCCCCGTCCTTGTCCCCCAGGGACCAGCGGGAGCTCCCGGGTCCCCGCGCTCATGGCCGGCCGGTGTCAGTAACCAGTGCCCCTCCCCCAGCATCCTGAAGGACTTCAATGTGTGTAAGTGCCAGGGCTGCACCTGCCGTGGGGAGCCGCGCGCCTCGTCCTGCAGCGAGTCCCTGCACATCTCCAACTGGACCGTGTCTTACGCCCCCGACCCCCAGAACATCTACTGGTGAGCACAGCGCGGCGGCCGGGGCAGGCTTCGCAGGGCCTGGTGGCTCCAGTGGAGGACGGGAGGAGCGGGAGGTCCGGGGTGTACCCAGAACGACCCTCTCCCCTGCCTTCCCAGGGAGCACCTCTCCATCCGAGGCTTCATCTGGTGGCTGCGCTGCCTGGTCATCAATGTTGTCCTCTTCATCCTCCTCTTCTTCCTCACCACTCCGGCCATCATCATCACCACTATGGACAAGTTCAACGTCACCAAGCCTGTGGAGTACCTCAATGTGAGGCCCGGGCCCCACCCCGCCCCCTCCATGCCGAGTTGTGAGACACAGATACCAGGCCTCGAGTCCCTCTTCAGGGGGGGGCCAGAACGCCCTCTGGCGCGGCTAGCTCCGGTTCTGCTTTCCCAGGCCAGCCCTACCAACAACTCCCCCACGACTAAGGGCTGCAGAGCCCTCTGGGAATGTCTCTTGGGCTCCCTGCCACCTTCCCCCTCGCGACACCACCCCTGGGGTTGCATGCACCTAGAGAGACACCAGGGAAGAGAGCGAGCCCACGGCCAGTTTTAACTGACCGTGTGACCTCAGACAAGCCCCCTTCTCCTCATCCCATCTCGCCAATACAAGAACAGAGGTTCGGAATAGAGCACTGGCTTCCGAACTTGGATTCGGATGCCTTTATCAAAAGGACTCTTACGTGAACCCCAGTGTGGAAAAGCAAGGCTGCTCAGATGGCCATAGAGTGAGGGGTCATTTTCACCAGCTCCTCCCTCGCCCAGCTCCTTGGAGCCTCAAAGTCCCAAGTTAGACAGTTTGAAAATTCCTGAGTGATAAGAGCAAAATACACCAGACCCAGTCGGCCTGGGTTCACATCCCCCCCTCACCGCTCGACTAGCTGGGTAACCTGCTGACACTCTTTTTGCCTTAGTTTGCTCATCTGTAAAATGGGCTAATAGCATTGTTGGGAGGATCCATACATGTAAAGCCCATGATCAGTGCCTGGCACTTAGGAGGTACTCCGCAAATGCTAACTATTAGAGTAACTCACCCTGCAGTGACTCATGAGCCCGGCCCCCACCCTCGCCCTGCACATCTGGACTTCTGCCACGGGGCCCCGAGAGCCGTGGGGCCTGGGGCTCAGCAGGGGAGGGGGCAGGTAAGCAAAGCAAGCTAGACGGGGGCCCGCCAGACGGCCCCCGCCTGAAACGTCCCTCTGTGCCCCGCTGCAGAACCCCATCATCACTCAGTTCTTCCCCACCCTGCTGCTGTGGTGCTTCTCGGCCCTGCTCCCCACCATCGTCTACTACTCGGCTTTCTTCGAAGCTCACTGGACACGGTGAGACGCCTCACACGCCCTGCACTCTGGCCCTCCTAGGTGTATGGCCGTCCCTACTGGGCAGCCCTTTCCCCTTCGGCCTCCCTGCCCCGGGCAGTCCCAGAGCTGCCAGGGAAGGGAGGCTGGCCAGCATCCTCACACTGGGAGGCCCCCGTCCCGGCAGATACCATCCTGGCTGGGGGAGCAGGCCTCGGGGCTGGTTCACCTGACCCCTGCCCCTGTGCCCCCCGCCCCAGCTCTGGGGAGAACAGGACCACCATGCACAAGTGCTACACCTTCCTCATCTTCATGGTGCTGCTCCTGCCCTCGCTGGGACTGAGCAGGTGGGTTACAGAAGATGGGACGGGAGCCGGGGCGGGGGGTGGGGGGCTAGGATGGATGAGGGGAGCAGTTCAGGCTCCCACTTCCCTTACAGAGGTGCTGGGGGGCGTCCCCAGAGGCTCATGGACTAGACTCCTCCTTCCCTGGTGTTCTGGGCCATTCCAGCCCCCCACCACACCTCTCCACTCCTCCTCTCCAGCCTGGACCTCTTCTTCCGCTGGCTCTTCGACAAGAAATTCTTGGCTGAGGCAGCTATTCGGTTTGAGTGAGTGACCTGGGCCCCCAGGGAAAGAGCCCAGAGGGCGGGGGTGGGTATGTCTGAGACACACTGGAGGTGGTGGTGGGGGGAGCTCACATGGCGTGGCAGGGTCATCCCCAAGATTACACCACAGTGCTCAGGTATAGACATGGGAGATGTCCCTGGGGTGTGTGTTGGGGCTTATTCTCTGGGAACCCATGTAGAGGTCACCGTCAAGGTATATTTGGGGCTTTGGGACCCACACTGGGGCATCTCTGTGACAGCCTGTAGGGCTTGTGTCTGGGACGAACTCTAGGAGTCAAGTTGTACTCAGGAGGTTTGGAGAGACGTCTCTAGTCGGATCTTGGTCATACTTTGGGAGTGATTTGGGGGTACCCCTGAAGGTCCCTGGAGCCCACACTTTTAAGTATCTATGGAAATCTTGGGCTCACAACTCTGGACTACTTATGGGGAACTCTGGAGCTCATACTTGGGGTGTTTATGGGGCACAAGTCATGGGAAGACCTGTGCAGTTTCAGGCTCTTATCCAGAGGAGTGACCGTGGAGTTCCTTACAGGGTACCTTTTTAGGAAGCCCTATGAGGCTGTTTGGGGGTGGGGGGATGGAGGGCCATGTACCGTGGCTATGTATGTGGGCACAAGCTCTAGGGGTCTTGCTCTAAGCCATCTGTAAAAATCCTGGGCTCACACTTGGCGTGTCACGGGCATTGACAAAGGTTCTTGGGTTCCCCACCCCGAAGAATTCCAAAGGTTCTTGGATTCCCCACTTCCTCTTTGAGGAAGGGTCTGTGGAGCTTGCGTTCTGGAGGTGTCTGAGGCTCACACTCTGGGGGTAACTGTGGCTTAATTTAAGGTGTAAGGGGGTCCTTTCTGGGTAATCTTAGGGCGCACACTCTTAGGGGTCTTTGAGGGTCTCACGGGCTTTGTGGGGATCTCAGGCAGTCATCCCCTGAACACTGGTGGCCTTAGGGGTTTGGAGCGCCCTCCATGGGTCTTTATAGGGCACGAGTTCTCGGGGCACCTCTGGGCTCACACTCTCAGGTCGGATCCACTCACACTGACGGTGTTGGAGCTGTCTGTGGACACCCTGGCATCTGCCCCGGGGGTTCACGCTCCGGGGGCGCTGGGGCACGGGTGCTTGCGAGCCGAGCTGGGGTGTCCGCATGAAGGAGGGCGCGTCGGGGGTCGAGGTGGTGCTGGCAGCGGGCAGGCAGCCGCGGGGCCGCCCGAGCGGGGCAGCGCTGGAGCACTTGGTGCCTGCAGGTGCGTGTTCCTGCCCGACAACGGCGCTTTCTTCGTGAACTACGTCATTGCCTCAGCCTTTATCGGCAACGCCATGGACCTGCTGCGCATCCCAGGCCTGCTCATGTACATGATCCGGCTCTGCCTGGCGCGCTCTGCCGCCGAGAGGCGCAACGTGAAGCGGGTACGGCCGCCTGGGGCCGCAGCGGCCCGCGCAGCGCCCCCTGGTGGGCCCAGCCTGAAACAGCGGCAGCCGTGCTAGGGTGTGGGGGCACAGGGGTGCTGGAACTCGGGGGACCCAGTTCCGTGGCCCTGGGCTATCCCCTTCCTAGCTGGAGCCTCAGTTTTCCCATATGTGCGGCGATGGATCAACATAGATAACCCTGCCAGTCCTGACAGTCTAGTGTTCCGATGGGAGTTGGGGGAGGTCCGGGTCCCTAGACCTAGGGTCTCTGTGCCCTAACCCCACACGAGGGCTCTGGGCATCCCACTCCCAGGCCTACCCACCTGCCAGCCCCTGATCTCTCAAAGGTCCTCCCCAACCCATGGCCCATCACTGTACCCACCCTGATCTCCATCTCAGCCACAGCCCCTCTTTCCATCTGCTTTGCCCTACCCCACCCTGGATATTGGGTTTCTTTTCCCCATGGCTTCGTTCCTGGCCCCCTGCCCCCTCCCACCTGCCCTGCGCCCTTCTAGCCTGTCCCTCCCCTCCCTGAGCCACCCTCCTGCCCATCTCCCCCCCAGCATCAGGCCTACGAGTTCCAGTTTGGCGCAGCCTACGCCTGGATGATGTGCGTCTTCACGGTGGTCATGACCTACAGTATCACCTGCCCCATCATCGTGCCCTTCGGTAGGCACCGCCGCGCCGGGACCTGGGCCCTGCTCGGGGGGACCCAGGACCTCACCCGCTTCACTCTAGTAAGGCAGGCCGCCCTGAGTGGACAGGGCCCCGGCTGGGAGACCGGCCCCTCGGGCCTCCCGCCCGGTCCCTGCCTCAGTCTGGGGCCCGGCCTGGGGGGGAGGAGGGGGAAAGCCATCTCAGCTCAGGCTGGCCCCAGCTGGTGTGCTGGGCCCCTGGGCAAAGTCACCCCAACATGGCCATACTCATCCACACCAAGTGCCTTCGCTCAGCTGATGCACTTGGACACACATCACATATCCACAGCTGTGTTCGTGCACGCGCACGCACACACACACGCACACACACACACACTCACACTCCTACACAGGGTCCGCCGGTACACTTGGAGACAGTCCCATAAGCTCAGGAAAGACCTTTGGATTCCAGGGTGGGGTTGGGCTCTCGCCACTCACAGAGATACCCCGCTGTAGCTGAGCTCTGCGCCTTGGACACGTCCCGCTTCCTTCTGAAATTTAGCAGTTTCTCCACAGCTGTCGCCCTATTAGTTCCCTCCGCTTTCCCCCTCGTTACATCCTAACCCCTTAACCACCATTCCCGGTTATTGAAGACTCCAAACTCCCAAACTAGCCTCCTTGTCCTTTCAAAAGCTCCCATTCCCTCAGCCCCCAGGAAAACAGACCTTCCCACCTGATTTATACTCATCTGTGTAGGGACAGGGTAGAAAAAAACACTAAGGGTTTCAAGACGAAGCTCACTGACTCAAACGAACGGACTTCTAACAGTAGGATTTTCAGTGAGGGGCCGCGGAGTGAGGTGGGGAAGCTGAGGAAGCTGACACTGTGATCCTGTGATGGGCCCGGGGCTCTGTCCTGTCCTGGGGGGCTCGGGCAGGAGGAGGGAGGCCAGCCCTTCAGCCATCTTGGAAGGACTAGGACAAGCTGTGACGGACACACAGAGGTCCGGTGCCACTGGTTCCGAGGTCAGGCCCATGTGGCTTCCCCCAGGGCTCATGTACATGCTGCTGAAGCACCTGGTAGACAGGTACAATCTCTACTACGCCTACCTGCCGGCCAAGCTGGACAAGAAGATCCACTCAGGGGCTGTGAACCAGGTGGTGGCTGCACCCATCCTCTGCCTCTTCTGGCTGCTCTTCTTTTCCACCATGCGCACGGGTGAGGGCCACCTCCACACACACCTCAGGGAGTGGCAAGGTCGGCGGGGGGAGGGCCTCCATCCCGAGTCGAGGCAGAGCAGGCCGTGGGAGGGTCCGTGATGGCCAAGGGCCACAGGCAAGGAGCCTGGGCGAAGCCAGGTCAGGCCACAGCACATAGGAGTGCAGGACTGCATTCAGAAGGGAGCCAGAGTCGGGTGGTAGGCCCCTGGGAGGGGGTGCCCAGAGGAGAGGTAGCAGCCCCATCCTTTGCCCCCCGCCCCACCAGGGTTCCTAGCCCCCACGTCCATGTTCACATTCGTGGTCCTGGTCATCACCATCGTCATCTGTCTCTGCCACGTCTGCTTCGGACACTTCAAATACCTCAGTGCCCACAACTACAAGGTGTGGGGCAAGGGGGGCAGGGGATGGCTGAGGGCGAAGCTCAAGGGGGTGCAGGGGAGCAGGGGGATGGATGGGAGCTGAGGGCAGGGGCAGCAAGGGTGTCAAGAAGGAGTGGGGTCATGATGGTGGCTGAGGGCAAAGACATCTCCCCACTCCCTGACTCATTCTGGACCCCTCAAGATTGAGCACACGGAGACAGATGTCGTGGACCCCAGAAGCAATGGACGGCCCCCCACTGCTGCCGCTGTCCCCAAATCTGCGGTGAGTACCCTGATTCATGGCCAGGGGTGGGGAGGAGCCTCTATTGAGGCTCTGTCCAAAGCCAGGGGTCCCATTAGTCCTCCAGAAAGTGAAGCCCATGCCAGCTCCCGGGGCAGGGAGAGATCTGGCTTCACTGAGGGGACTGCCCACCTCTCCCTGGGGGGAGGATCACTGTCCCGCTCCCTGGAGACCCTGAGATTCCCTAGTCAGTCCCTCGCCATGAGGAACAGCTGTCCACCCTCACCCTCTACTCCTTTCCCCCTTCAGAAATACATCGCTCAGGTGCTGCAGGACTCAGAGGTGGACGGGGACGGGGATGGGGGTCCTGGGAGCTCAGGGGACGAGCCCCCGTTGTCCTCGTCCCAAGATGAGGAGCTGCTGATGCCGCCTGATGGCCTCACGGACACAGACTTCCAGTCTTATGAGGACAGCCTCATAGAGAATGAGATTCACCAGTAAGGGGAGGGAGGGGCCCTGGAGGCCACGCCCTGCCCCCACCTCACCCGCACCCCCATGGACACTAAAAAAAAAACGCTAATAATTTATTAGGTCTAAAGCCCCTTCCTCCCCCATCCCCTGCTTTCATTAAGGTATTTAAACCTGGGGATCTCACCACTCTCCCCCACCATGGAGGGAGGGAGGGAAACCCCAACCTCAGTGAGGAGAGCCCCGAGCCGGACCCGGGGCAAAGAGGGGTGCGGACAGGGTTCCCCCAGATCAGTGCCCCCCACGCTAGTAGTGTGGTCAGGAAAGGCTTATTGAGAGCCAAGAGGGGTACCTGGTGCCGAGGCTGGAGACCTGGGGGGGTGGCACAGGCAGATCAGGGGCTGCCCCCCCATTCTTTCCTCCCCCCAAGGCCCCCTGGGACCTGGCACTCCAGGAAGTGGCGCCTCCAGCCCCTGTGGGTTGCATGAGGGGGAGGGGCTGCAGAGTGGGAGGAAGCGACAGGCCCCCAGCCAGGGAGGTGACCTAGGGGTGGGGGGGGGGCATGGCTGACACTGGAACAATGGGTTTTTGCACTGGTTTTTTTTTTTTTTTTCCTTTAAAATAAAAACGAAAAGAAAAGCTCTGAGGCAGGTATCTGATTTGCGCTGCTGCCCTGGCTGGGCACGTGGGCTGGGGACCGAGGAGCACCCTGCTCTGGATCTGGAGGGCCTTTTAGGTGCCTGGGCAAGAGACTTCTGGTGTGGGAGCTCGGTTTCTCCAGGGAGAGGAGAGAATGGGCCCAGGAGACTCGAGGGGAGTCTCAGGCAGGAGGGGCCTGCGGCGGTCACACTGGCACCCCCTCTCAGCGCCGTCTCTACCCCCTGCCCTGAGGAAATGGTGGGACCGCTCAGTCTGAGGGACGGCAGGGGGACACACACCCACTTTCTGAATCCCCAAGAGCCACACAAATGGGATGGAGATTCAGGGAGAAAGGCCGAGCAAAACCGCAGGTTCTCCACTGGTCCAGGAAGAAGGCTCCCTGGAGGAGGAAGATCCCAGGAGAGCTCCTTCTAGAACACTCAGCAGGTGGTTCTGGAGGGGAGAGGCAAGAAAACAGGGCCACAGTAGTCCACCAAATAATATCATTATTTGTTGTCATTGTTGCTACAACTTCTTGAGCAATTGTTACGTGCCTGGAATTGTGCCAAGTGACTGTATTATGTGTGGGGTCTTTTATTTTAAAGATTTTATTTACTGGGCGCCTGGGTGGCTCAGTTGTTAAGCGACTGCCTTCGGCTCAGGTCATGATCCTGGAGTCCCTGGATCGAGTCCCGCATCGGGCTCCCTGCTCGGCAAGGAGACTGCTTCTCCGTCTAACCCTCCCCCCTCTCATGTACTCTCTCTCTTTCTCACTCTCTCAAATAAATAAATCTTTAAAAAAAAAAAAAAGATTTACTTATTTGAGAGAGTAAAAGAGAGCACAAGAAGGGGGGTAGGGTCAGAGGGAGAAGCAGACTCCCCACTGAGCAGGGAGCCCTATGCAGGACTCGATCCCGGGACTCCAGGATCATGACCCAAGCCGAAGGCAGTAGCCTAACCAACTGAGGCACCCAGGCGTCCCTGTATTATGTGTTTTAAGGCATTTACTCCTTAGAGAGCTTGCTCTAGGGTCAGGCATGGGTCTACTGTGAGGATTACATGAGATAAGATATGCCAAGTGCCCACTTGGCCCAGCGCCTGGCCGTGGAAAACACCCAATAAGTGTCAACTATAATTAATGCTGTGATCATTAATAGTACCTACAAAGCGGGTGTGGTTTCCCTCTTCTTATGGAGGCTCGGGGAGGTTATGGGGTTTGTCCAAGGTTACCGGCCCGGATGGAGTCTTGGAAAAGTCCTTCTGAGTATCTCAGTGAGCCAGGCTCCCCACTCATCTGTCCCTTCCCCCTCAGGGGTGCCTGAGGCCCCGAAAAGCCTCCTGCCAGACAAGTCTCCTGCCAGCCAAATCTTACCCATCCCCAGACCCAACCGTAATCCACCTTCTGTAAGAGATTTCCTGTGGCCACTCTAGCCCACCCTCCAGAGGCCCTCCCAGCCACGTGGCCACATGCAGTGTGTCCTGCATGTACAATGGGTCTCCTGAGAGCCAGGAACTCCAGTCCTGGCTCTGTCACTAATGCGCTGTGCAACACGGGGAAGGCCACCTCTCCCCTCTGCACATATCTGCTCATCAATAAAACCAAGGAGTAAGACCAGGTGGCCCGAAAGGGCCCTGAAGCATCCTGCCCACCCATTACCCACCACCCATCAGCAGGACCCAGAGAAGAAAGTGAGTCAAGGAACTCCCAGAGGAGAAAAGAGGAGAGACCCGGGGGTGGGGGGGGCGGGCGCGCAGGAGGGCGAAGAGAAAAAACAGGTATCGCGAAGGCTTGCAGACAGGCAACCAGAAATGACCAAGAGCAGGGACAGCAAACACGGCACAAAGCCTGTCGAAGATCGCCCAGGCACTGGCAAGGGGCAGGAGGCACACGGTGTGTGGGGTTCGCCCACCCCCCAGGCTGCGGAGAGATGCCCGCTGCCTGACGCACGTGGCTTGGAAGGCCCATGTTCCCTGTGGCCAGCCGTGGGCAGCTTGGTCCAGGCGTCAGCCTTCACGTGTACGACAGATCCACAGTCTTTTTTTTTTTTTTAAGATTTTATTTATTCATTTGAGACAGAGAGAGAGAGAGCGCAGGGGGTGGGACAGAGGGAGAGAGAGAAGCAGACTCCCCACTGCGCCAGGAGCCCTGATGAAGTGGGCTCGATCCCAGGAGCTGGAGGCAGATGCTTAACCATCTGAGCCACCCAGGCGCCCCACGACAGACCCACAGTCTTGTGAGATGTGGCCCTCCAGGCGGAGTCCCCAAGGTCTCAGGGCTGGGGAGCAGAGTGCCAGCCGGTGGGTGGGCAGAAACCGGCTGTGAATTTGGAGCAGGGAACACACACAGCAGGCCCGGGAGGCTGCAAACAGCAGTCTGGCCCTTGATCCTTCCATGAAACCCATTCAAACTTTTGACTGTTCAGGGGCGTCTGGGTGGCTCAGTCAGTTAAGCATCTGCCTTCGGCTCAGGTCATGATCCCAGGGTCCTGGGATCAAGTCCTGCATCGGGCTCCTTGCTCGGCAGGGAGTCTGCTTCTCCCTCTCCCTCTGCCTGCCCCTGCGCCTGCTTGTGCTCTCTCTTTCTCTCTCTCTACGTGTCAAATAAATAAATAAAACCTTAAAAAAAAAAAAAAAAACTTTTGACTGTTCAACCAAGAAAGTTGACATCCAAAGAGGAGGAATGACAAGACCCCACAATTATTAAGGCCAAAATGGCCAGCATGGTACCAAACGCCTTCCCCAGGTTCATTGGATTAAACCAGAAACACTCCATCACCTGCTCTGAGGCTGGGAATAGGGGGTGGGCAGTGAAGTGATCCTTCGTCAGGTCAGATGGAAAAGTCCAGAAGGCCAAGTAAGGCTGGGGACCTGGCTTAAGGGGCAGTGAACAGACAGGGAGGGGTGGGGGCCCAGGTAAGGGCTAGCTGGCACAGGCAGAACCCAGGTCAGAAAGGGGGAGTTAGAGTACGCGCATTTGACGCACACTTCCTGAACCAGGATTGAGTGTCCAGCTCCACACTGAGTGCTGGGAAGGATCTCGAGGTGTAACGGTGGAATCGTGGAAGGAGGAGGGAGGCCACAGGGAACCCCAAAGTCCATTTCTCTTCCTCCCTTTATAGCTGGGGCCAACAGAAGATAATGGACAAGAGCTGAGGATTTAGGTTCAAATCCCAGCTCCGCCACTTACCAGCTGGGAGACGTTGGGCAAGTTGCATCGTACCTCCTGAACAGGAAAACTGTTGTCCTCACACACAAATAGTCGGACACCAAATGAGGGAAAGGGGACTTTTCCCACACCAACCAGTTCTCCAGCTCTCCAGGCACCAGCTGGGTGTGCTACAATTGCAGTCAGTTCTGACACTGGCTACCTGGAGTCAGCATCAGATCTCACGAGGGCTCCGTCCCACAAGACTGCCCCCGCTGCAGACACCCATCAGGAGTCGCAGGCTGTCACCTGTGCTTCTGACTGACTGGCTCTAGATCAGGGCTCTCACGACCCCCCGTCAGGTTTTGCAATGTGCTGTGACAGCTCACAGAACTCAGGGAAACACATCTATCAGTTTCTAGGAAAAGGATATGTTAAAGGATACCGATGAATAGCCAGATGAGGAAGGACATAGGGTGAGATCAGAAGGGTCCCAAGCTTTGGCGCTTCCGTCCCTGTGGAGCTGGGGCGCACCACCCTCCCAGCACGTAAATGTGTTCACCAACTCAGAAGCTCTCAACCCAGACCCCATATTTAAGGATGTTTATGGAGGCTTCCTCATAGAGGCATGATTGCTTATTAACTCAATCTCCAGCCCCTCTCCCCTCCCTGGAGAATGAGGAGTGGGGCTAAAAGTTCTAGGCTTTTAATCATGGCTTGGTCTTCCTGGCCACCAGCCCCCATCCTGAGGCTATCCCGAAGTCCTCCAGGAATGACCTCATTAGAACAAAAGACACGGTTATTGGGCGCCTGGATGGCTCAGTCCGTTCAGCGTCTGCCTTCGCCTCAGGTCATGATCCCCAGGGTCCTGGGATCGAGCCCCACATCGGGCTCCCTGCTCAGCGGAGAGTTTGCTTCTCCCTCTCCTACTGCCCCTGCTTGTGTTCCCTCTCTCGCTGTGTCTCTCTCTGTCAAATAAATAATAAAATCAAAAAAAAAAAAAAAAAGACGCGGTTATCACTCATAAGATTCCAAGGGTTTAGGAGCTCTGTTTCAGGAACCAGGAGCAGAGACCAAGGATATATTTCATACCATATCACCTCTGGCCCTCACTTTTCTCCTCTATAACATGAGGATAACGATACCATGTCCTTGAGCTGTTTTAAGGATTAAACAAGTGGAAAGTTCTTAGCCCAGTGCTTGGCACATAATAAGAACTTAATTAACTGTAATTAATGTTCTTATAGATGAGGAAGTTGAGACTCAGAGAGGGGGGTGGGGAGAACTTGTCCAAAGTCGGCTTGGGACAAGACTTTGTGATTCCATTCAGTGACCTGAGCATCTGCTCTGTGGCCAACGCTCCGCCAGGCTGGGCAGAAGGTCACTGGGATGACCTTGACAGTCCCTGTCCTCAACGGCCATACACTATACTATAGCGCGGGTTTCTCAGGTCAAAGAGTTCATGCTTTCCCCTGGATAGACATGACAGCCAAGCCAGTGGCCTAACCATGACAAGGAGAGTGTTAGGGGTTGAACTGTGTCCCCCCACTCCAAAGATATGTTGAAATCCTAAACCCCAGTATCTCAGCATGTGACCTTATTTGGAAATGCGGTCATGGCCGAAGTAAACAGCTAAGAGGAAGTCATGCTAGAATAGGGTGGGTCCCTAATCCAATACAACTGGTGTCTGTATGCGGAGAGACACAAAGAAGGGCATGTGAAGACGCCATGCCATGTCAGTGGGAAGGTGCCTTTTGAAAAGGAAGAGGCTTTCAGGATAAAAGGGTCAAGTTGGGGTGTCAGGGACAATCCTTTCCTAGAAGCGTCGGGCTTAAGGAGGGGGCTTCAGACTTGTCCTGATTGGACAGTACAATGAGGACAGCCAGCCTGGTAGAGGTGTCCCCAGGTAGGGGTGCTGGGACTCCCGTCCCCGCAGGGAGATGGCCCTTGGGCTGGTGGGTGGGGACCAGACAGATCAAAAGGGGCTAGGTTACTGACCGTGCCAGCCTGGCGGGGGTGGGGGTGGGGGGTGGGCAGTGCGTAGGAAGACAGAAGAGGAAGGCAGCTATTGAAATGTGCCACTGTGGGTCTCCCACTGCAACTGGAGAGTTCTGGGTGGGGGTGGGGGTGGGGGCTCTCCTCCCCCTCCCCCCAGAACCTTCAACTGTCAAGCACCACGCTAGCCACCAACATGCTGTACTCCCCAGGTAGGCGCTGATGGGCCTTGTACCCCCCCCCCGTACCTCCGCAGACTAGGGCCTCCCCGCAGGGAAGCGCCTGAGCCCCCTGGAGGGTGACCCCTCCATCAGACTGGATGCTCCCTTCCTGACACGGTCCACTGACGGCCAGACCCCCAAGAGCCCTTCCTCCTGCCTCCACTGACAGTAGGGGAGTCGGGGAGAGGAGAGGGACCAGTCACCCCGCTCTCACAGCTGCCTGGGAGGAAGGCTTGTGTGAGGGAAGCCCCAGCAGCCATTAGAGAAATAAAACTCAGGGAACGGAGAGAACGTGTCCCCAGCCCAGAAAAGTGGGCCTCTTGGTCCAAGAAAGACCAGACCCTAAGAGAACCACAGGAACAGGACTCTGGAGGGCAGGCCTGGGGACCTGACCTCAGGGCCTGAGGGAGACAGCTCCGGGGAGAGGGGCGCTCAGCAGAGCTGACCTGTTCTGTGGGGTGGGGGCTAAGTGGTGGGGGGCAGCCAGTCCCACCAGCAGAAGGGCTCAGCCCTGTCCCTCCCGTTATAAAGGGCACCCCAGATCCTGGCTTCTCGGGCCCGCGCCATCTGCCTGGGCCCTGGAAGCGTAGGCCTCGCCCTAAGAGAAGACCTAACCCAGTCCTCACTCTTCAAAAGTCCCCTGAGGAGTCTAGACAACGTCTTTGTTTCCTGCCAGCTTTGGAAACTCAGCTGTCCCCAGATCTGCAGGCCTCCGTCTGGTGGGGAGGTTGCGCCGCCCTCCGCGACGACTCCCCGCTTGCAGGGGAGACAGGATACACACCTGGGACAGAGAGCTTCCTAGCCACTTGTGGCCACCTGTCTGTCCTTCCCACAGCCAGCCTTGTCTGTCTGTCTCAGCTTGCCCACGCCCCTAGCCCACCTGACAGGGCCCGGGTCTGTCACCCTCTCTGGAGACATTTTTGGTGATGACTGTGGTGGAGCGTGTGTGTGTGTGTGCGCGTGTGTGTGTGTGCGTGTGCGTGTGTGTGCGTGTCCCGGCCAGCCAGCTGAGTAATGCACTCAGACCCAGCGCTCCAGAGGGATGAGGAAGCTGAGATTTAACTTCCCAGCCTTGGTCTGCCCTCTGAGGTTCTCCAGTTTTCCTGGACCCCAGCCCCTCCTCTGGTCCTCCCAGACCCCGAGGAGGGACCGGCACAGTCACTCCTGGAGGCAGCCAAGTCAGAGGCCTCCGAAGGCGACCCCGTGGTGGAAGGGCAGAGTGGTTCGCCTCACTGCGTGGGTGCCCTTGGGCCCCTCACTTAACCCCGGTCTCTCAACCCGGACACTTGACATTTGGGGCTGGATAACTCTTTGTCATGGGACTGTCCTGAGCACCGTAGGATGCTTAGTGGCCGCTCCAGCCTCTACCCACCGGATACCAGGAGCACCCCCTGCTCCCCAGTTATGCCAACCAAAGATGTCTCTAGACATTGCCGACATTGCCGAGTGTCCCCTGGAGGGGGGATCTCCCAGGTGGAAGACCTCTAGCCCTAATGCCTCTGGGTGGGCCCTGGGATAGGCGTAGGTCACGTGGGACAGTCATCCCTGCCCTGCTAGTGACCAGGGCCAGGGGTGAGGACCAGGTGATGAAACAAGACCAGTTCTGATTCTCATCCCTCCTCGGGATGTTCTGCAGCCTGCCTCTCTGGACCCTCTTCACCTGAAGGGGGCTCCAAGGTTTGTCCCCCACAGGCCTCCCTCCAAGTCTTTCCCTTGCTCTTTGAGCAAAGAAATAAGCCACTTACTCGCCTGCTGCCGCAACACGCCCCTTTATTCGTTTTCCCCTGGCCTGAGGGAGTGAGAAGGAGTTCCTCTACTATTTCTAAGAGAAAGCCAGAGGGCCTGGGTGGGAAGAGAGAGGGTGGGGGCAAAGGGAGAGGAAGGGGGAAGAATGCCCAGATTCCCACTGCACACACCCTCTTCCCTGCCCCCAACCCTGACCCTTCCAGAACCAGGAAGTTCTGGTGCACCCACCCTCAGGGGCCCCTCAGGAAGAAGGGGGCAGTCACTCCCCCCGCAAGAACCTCCCAATTATCCCACCCGATCTGGGTAGCCTCTCTCCCCGGCCCCTCCTCCCTGCCTCTATGGCCCATGAAGCTCAAGAGGGATAGTCTGAGAGGGTCCTCTCAGAGCTCCCTGCAGGTGAGTGCTCACTTCTGACTCCTCGATGCCCAGCACAGACTGAATGTTCCACGAAGGTGGCTGAGATGAGTTACGGTTTGCTCTAAGGAGCTCACACCGAGACAGACAGACAGACACACCGAGATCCCAACATGCTCCTGCATCCTTAGGATCATTGAGTCCTAGGAGGGAGGAGGGCTGCTCTATGATCCCAGTAGGAACTCAAGAAATACCATTTACCCAGCCAGGTCAGTAGGGGAAAGGCCACCATCATCTTCTGAGCACCTACTGAATGCCAATTCATGTACGCTGCATCATTTCATCCGGAAACACCCTTCAAGGTAGAATATAGCAGCCTCTTTATGCAGATAAGGAAATCAAGGCTCAGAGACATAAAGCAACTTGCCCGTGGTCACACAGCTACCCACTCTGGCTCAGTGCAGCCCAGCCCCTCTGCTAAAGAGAAATCAGCTGCCTTCTTGACCCCTCTTCCAACACCTTGTCCAGACTCTGCCCCTGCACCGTGGCTCCCTCCTCGCGAGACCACGAGTGATGGGTAGGAGTTTGGACCAGCCTGCCCCTTCCTGACTGCTCCCCGCCAGGTGTGCAGCCTTGAAGAAGCTCAACCTCTCTGGGCCTTGGTTCTTCCGTCTGTAGCAGGGAGACAGAACAGTAATAAAGCTAGCCATCAGGGTTGTTGGTGTGAGGTTCCCCGGAGCTAATGCACGGAAAGCATTTAGAACCACGCCAGGCTTTGCGCCGGGTCCTCAAACACCGTTAACTAGTATTTTTATAACTGCTCTATAAGTGCTAGTCCCTTTTACAACTGGGGGAGATTCCTAATATCTTCTCATCACAAACCATAGGCTCCATGGAAGAAGCCAAGGACAGGATCTCCCGAGTCTGTCCAGCAAACTCACCCTAATCCTTACGGCCAATGAACTTTTCTCAGTGGGGGCCAGAGGCTCCAGGCCCCAGGGACCCCAAGGTTACTCCAGAGAAGCCTTTATGCGGTGGCCAGGGCCTTTGCTCATGGCCTGCACCAACGCTCTGGCTTCCCTGGGCTGAGTTGAGCTCTTTTTGGTCCCCAGCCCAGGCATGGCCGATGGGCAGTGCTGGATTGGAGTCTGTAGGGTGCACCATTTACCAGGCATCTGGGGAGAACTCTCCCTAATGGAATGGAGGGTCCCAGAGATGAGCCACATGCCCATCTATCCCTTCACAGGGAGAAACTAACATGCATGACCCTACTCCCTTCTAGGAGCACTGGGGCACATCATTCAAAGCATCTATTAAGCACCTACTATGTGCTCAATGCAGCAACAAACAAAACAGACAAAAATTCCTGCCCTCATAGGCTTTCATTCTAGTGAGGGAGACAAATAAAAAAATAATAATAAATATACGTCTGGTCCCTGACGGATAGTCTGTCAGGGACGAGAGTGGGACAGGGAGCTGGGGGGCAGGGCAGGAGACAGAAAACATAGATTTGCAAATGTAGTTGAAAAATCCCTACAGTGCAACGCAAGGCATTCATTCATTCATTCATTCATTCATCCCCTGAAAGCATTTCTGAGCCCCTGCTGGGGCCAGGTGCTATGTGAGACAGAGGGAACCCAGTGGTGGTCAGAAAAGCCCCCACCTCCACCCTTGAGAGCTCACAGACAAGCCAACTCGGAACCGGCAGGCAGCGATGGGTGTCCCAACAAAGGAAAGTGCTGGGGGTGGGGGCTGCCCCAAACCCTGCCTGGGCACATTAGGGGAGGGTTTCCCCAAGGAGGTGGCATTGAGCAGGGCCTAGAAGCCTGAGCAGGACTTTCCCCAGTGGACAAGGTGTGTGTGTGGGAGGAGGAATGATTCCAGTTGGAGGCACCGAGGCAGGAGCGGTCCAGTGCAGCTGAGAAAAGGCTCCCTGTGCTGGAAGGTGCTGGGCCTCTCGGTGGCAGCCTGGTTTGGGTTTGTCAGGCTGACAAGGGGAGACCATAGGGGCATTCCTGGACCTAGGGAAGTCCCAAGGAGACACCGCTGTGGGACAGGAGAATGGGTGTGCTTGGTTGGGGTAGTGGGAAGAGTCAAGGGGCATCAGAGAAGTTTCGCCACAAATGGCCCATAATCCCCTTAGTTGATGAAGATGGGGAGATGGTGCTATTCCACAGGACTTCCCGCGGCGGAGAGGCACCTCCCTCCGGGGGGACTGTCAGGGTAAGGTCACGGGCCTTGTCTGGGGTCTGCAGTCAGACTCCGTCCCATGCCCACCCCTCACCTGTGACCTTGGGCATGCTCCTTGACCTCGGGACCTCTGCTTCCTCTTCCGGTAATTGAGAATATTGCATGGATCTTTCTGGAGGCTGGTGTGCCTGGCGCAGAGCAGGCACTCAGTTCTGTTAGCTTTGCTACTGTAACTCTTCTCCTTGTCTGCCAACTGGAGGGAGGACGAATCACTGAGACCCCCTGCTCTCACCTCGGTGGAACTCAGCCCTCTGTGGGCTCAACCTGGGTCTCAACCTCTAGGCAGCCTAGACCCCTCCTGCCTCTCCCTGTAGCTGCCCCTTCTTTTCCCCACTCTGATTCCTCCCACACCGCGGCACCAACTGGGCTCTGTTTAACTCAGACCACACCCTTCTACTACTCTCTGTCTCTATGTAGATTGGCCTATTTGGGGCATTTTATATAAATAGAATCATGCGTCTGTGGTTCTTTGTGACTGCCTTCTTTCACTTAGCATCATGTTTCTGAGGCTCATCCATGTTGTAGCATGGGTCAGTACTTCATTTCTTTTTTTGTTTTTTTGAGAGAGAGAGCGAACACGTGCGCGTGCACACACATACATGTTCACGAGCATGCACAAGTGGGGGAGGGGCAGAGGGAGAGAGAGAATCTCAAGCAGGCTCCACGCTCAGTGCAGAGCCCTCACGACCCGAGACCATGACCTGAGCCAAAATCAAGAGTCAGATGCTTAACGGACTGAGTCACCCAGGTGCCCCCAACACTTCATTTCTTTTTGAATGATATTCTTGTATGAATGATATTCCAGTATGAATGATATTCCATTGTATGTATGTTTCTCGTCTTACTGGTTCTTTTATCAGCTGATGGAACTTGGCATTTCTTCCCACTTTTTGGCTATTGTGACTAATGCCATGAACATTTGTGTACAAGTTTTTTTATAGGGACATACGTTCTCCTTTCTCTTGGGTATATACCTAGAGGTGGAATTGCTGGATCAAATGGTAATGATTCTATGTTTAACTGTTTGAGGGATGGCCAGGCTATTTTTCAAAGTGGCTGCACCCTTTTATATTCCCATCAGCAGTGGATGAAGGTTCCAAATTCTCCACATCCTCTCTGACCCTTGTTATTAACAGTCTTTTTTATTATAGCCATCCTAGTGGTGGATCATTGTGGTGGGTTTGCATTTGCCTGGTGACTGATGGTGTTGAGCATCTTTGTGTATCTTCTTCAGAAAAACTATCTATCCAGATCCCTTGTCCATTTTTTTTTAACTGGGTTATCTGTCTTTTCATTGTTAGCAGAGTCCATTTTCATGGATCGAGGAATGGCGGCTCACGTAAGCCAGAACCGCCTCAGAGCCAAGGGCGTGGGCCAACACCACAATGCCCAGAACTACAATAACCAGAACTATGAGGACCTGCAAGCAGCCTGTCTGAGGAGGGGAGAACTGTTCGAGGACTCCTTTTTCCCCGCCGAACCCAGTTCCCTGGGCTTCAAGGATCTGGGCCCCAGCTCCAAAAACGTGCAGAACATCTCCTGGCAGCGGCCTGGTGTGGGTATTGGGAGGGGAGGCGTGGATCCCTTGTCGGAGTGGGAGGACTGTTCGTCATGACGCCCCTGTCACTTTGAAATCTCCCGTCCCCCGACCCTCTATCCTGACCCTGGATCAGGCCTGGGGACAGTTCTGGCCATGCTTACGCCAAACCTCTCAGAGAACCCCTGGGAAAATCCCTCACTGACCTTGGCTGTCCCATCATACAACTCTGCCGAGCCGGTCCCTTCCGGTGCCATGTTTTCCCCTAGAACTTGGAGGTGGACGTCATTCCCCAGAAATGGTGAGAGGGAGGTTAGGAGGGGGATGTCTGGGCCCCCTAAAATCCTTATTCCTTCTCTGCAGCAAATCACAAGCAATCCTCACTTCATTGTGAACGGGATCAGTCCAACAGACATCTGCCAAGGCGTACTTGGTGAGTGGGGAGCAAGAAAGCTGGTGTGGAAGGAGGGGGTGAATCGCGGAAGAAGGCTGAGGTAGGGGGAGTGCCAGGGTGTCTTTTGAGGCTGGGGAGCTGGGACCCCCTAGGTTCAGACAATCTCTCCTCTTTTCCTGCCCCTCCCCTTCTGAGGAGAGGGTAGTGAGGCGGCCAGGTATATTCTCCCTGCTCCACCCCCACCAGTGTGATTCCAGCCCCGCCGGCCGCTCTGGGTCTGGGAGTAAGCTGGGTGGTCTATCAGTTACCCATTGCCACATAATCAATTGTCCCCAAGACTTAGTGATTTAAAGCAATGACAAACATCTATCATCTCAGTTTCTGTGGGTCAATAATTCGTAAGGAACAGAGCAGGTGGGGTCTGACTCAGTCTCTCCTGAGGCTGCCATCAAGATATCAGGGGGAGCCCTATTCATCTGAGGGTTTCACGGGAGCTGCAGGATCCGCTCCCAAGATGGCACGCTCACGGGCCAGGAGACCTCCGTTCCCTGCTTCGTAGGCTTCCCCGTAGGACCGCCTGAGTGTCCACACAACCTGCTAGCTGGCTCCCCCAGACAGGGTGATCCAAGAGAGAGAACAAAGAGGAAACTGTCATGCCTTTTACCGCCTCAGGAGAACACACACACACACACACACACACACACACACACACACACACACACACGGTCCCCTCCACCACATTCCATTTGGTTGAAGCAAGCCCGGAATCTGGCCCACGTTCAAGGGGAAGGAGTTAGGCTCCGCCTCCCGAGGGGGGGAGAGTCAAAGAGCTTGAGGACCTATTTTTTAAGCACCTGCAGAAAAAAAAAAAAAAAAACAGGAAAAAAAAAAGCGCCTGCAGGTGCCAGAACTTGCTCCGTCTCACGTATCATATAAAGGAGCACTAAGTTCCTCAGCCCACTCTCCCACGGGCTCCTGTGACAGCCCCAAGGGATAGCTTCCTCCCTGAGGAAGGGCTCCTCCAAACCCTTCATTGCATCTTCAGGGGTAAGACCAGGGCGGCCTTCCTCTGGGGCTGAGTTCTGTCGTATCTGTGGCAGAGAAAAGCGCGGGTTGTGGGCAGGGCGGAAGCCAAGGACTCAGGCGTCCCGTCTGCCGCGGTGGCTCACCGCACTGCAGGAGGACAGCTGGCTGCCTCCTGGTTAGGTGTCCTTTTGGCAATGGAGGATTGGAGTGTCCTTAACCACCCCCCCACCTTCTGCCTCCCCCCCAAGGGTACCCCAGGCAGCCACGAGGCCACTGGTAATCACAGACGCTTTCCCGGTGCCCTTGGCCTGAGCCTGGCCTGGAACACACTCAGGGTACCACCCTGCGCTCGGCCCCACCCAGCGAGGTCCGAAGTACCCAGGAGAGAGATTTCGATGGATGACCTTGGCCTAGGGATACTGCCCCAGGCCCCATCAATGCCTAGCCCCAGGGACCCAGCCGGGGTACAGACTAAACCCTTTGGGTCTCCAGTATGATGTGGGTGGCATCAGGGAGAGATGTCTTGATTGCTACACCGATGTCATCATAGAGTAGAAGTAGAAGGCAGGGGGCATGGGGAGAGGTGACTGGATTTGTTCAAGGGATGGGAGAAAACCGGCTCTCTCCACAAAGCAGATCTCAGGGTAAGGAGCAAGACGAAGGCCAAATACCTCCTCCCCAAATCCAAAAACCGAAGCATCCGGCTCTAATTTTTGAATCTCTTGCCTAATAGAAAAGGTAAAGAGGCTCACCCCCAGAGCCTGTTCCTTCAGCCCTGTTTCTCCCTACTAGACTCCTTCCTGAACAATCCTTAGTGGGACGGCCAGAGGAGGCGCAGCTCTGTGGGGGAGGGGCCACCTGCTGTGGCTTTCACCTAGAAGGTTCTTTCCCCAGCTCCTGCTCCTTTAGGGCTTGGATTCTGGGACCCACGCTCACAAAATGGGAGGGAGAGGCAACCCCCTTCCTGTCTTTCCAGGGGACTGCTGGCTGCTGGCTGCCATTGGCTCCCTTACCACATGCCCCAAACTGCTGTACCGTGTGGTACCCAGGGGGCAGAGCTTCAGGAAGAACTACGCTGGCATTTTCCATTTTCAGGTGAAGGCTGATTTGGAAGCCGGAGTTGTTTTGTGGTGTGTGTGTGTGTGTGTGTGTGTGTGTGTGTGAGAGAGAGACAGAGACAGAGAGAAAGAGGGGAGGGAGAAAGAAGAAGAATTATATGTGCTTTGAAGTTACCTTTTTTCTTTTCTTTTCTTTTCTTTTAAAGATTTTATTTATTTATTTGAGAGAGAGAGAGAATGAGAGAGAGAGCATGGGGGGGGGAGGGTCAGAGGGAGAAGCAGACTCCCCGCCGAGCAGGGAGCCTGATGTGGGACTCGATCCCGGGACTCCAGGATCATGACCTGAGCTGAAGGTAGTCGCTTAACCAACTGAGCCACCCAGGTGCCCTTTTCTTTTCTTTTTGAAAAATGACTTTTATTAGGGTGGGTTTTGTCTAATTAGCAGAGAAATATCTGCTCACTAAAGAAATCATGTAAGCTAATTTTTTAAAGCCCCAAAAGAAAATAATCGTTATCAGTTCGCGGCTCTCCTTCTCCTGCTTCTGTCTCTCTCTCTCTCCCTCTCTGTCTCTCTGTCTCTTTCTCTTGGTAGAAATGTGTGCGTGTGTGTGTGTGTGTGTGTGTGTGTGTTTATGTGTGTATATGACATTAGGAGTCAACAGTCAGTCAGGGTCACATAATTTTTGTAATCTGCTCTTTAAGTTTAGTGCCATGGACAAATTCCCCACATCACAAAACTATTTCTTAGAATCACAAGAGTTTTTTAAAACCTCAGAAATCCTAAAGCCCAGCCAAGGTCAAAAGTGGGTGGTGTCCCTCCGGAGGCCCTGGCAGAAACTGGAGTTGAGGCTGGGGGCGAGGTTCAGGCTTTTCATTGCCTCTCACCCACGCCTCGGCCGTTCTGGGGAGTGGGCGCTCTGCCGCGGGCGTGTGGCTGATCCTGGCCACTAGGAGGTGCTCGCGTAACACAGCTCTTACACAAGGAGTGTGTGCGCGTGCGGGTGTGCTCGTGGGAGGGGGTGTGGCGCATGTGTGCACGCATGTGCTTGGAGGAAGGCCTGCGCCACACAGATGCCCTAAGCCCCACTGAGGTCCACCTTGCCGCCCACAGATTTGGCAGTTTGGGCAGTGGGTGGACGTGGTGGTGGACGACCGGCTGCCCACCAAGAACGGCAAGCTGGTGTTCGTGCATTCCGCTGAGCGCACTGAGTTCTGGAGTGCCCTGCTGGAGAAGGCATATGCCAAGTGAGTGCCCCAAGCTGGGCTTGCCTCCAAGCCTGCCCTGACAGCTAGGGGGGCAGCTGGAATCAGGGGAAAAGGCAGAGGGAGGTCAGGGCATCCCTTCCTTCCCTCCCCACGCCCTCCCATGTCCAAGCTGAACTGTCTATCCCAGAGTGCAAAAGTGCCCTCTCTGTGCCCACAGGCTGAACGGGTCCTATGAAGCACTGTCAGGGGGCAACACCGTGGAGGGCTTTGAGGACTTCACGGGGGGCGTGACCTATAGCCTCCAACTCCAGAAGCCCCCTCGGAACCTGCTGAGGATGCTTAGGAAGGCCGTCGGGCGATCCTCCCTCATGGGCTGCTCCATCGAAGTAAGCCATACTTGGTCCTGCCTCAGGGCCTTTGTACCTGCTGTGGCTTTCACCTAGAAGGTTCTTTCCCCAGAGAGCTGCATGACTAGCTCCTCCTCATTCACATCTCAGTTCAAATGCCCCTTCCTCAGGCTTCTCTTCTCTACCTCCCAATCTAAATCAGTTGCTCCTAACCTCATTTGCTCTTTACTTTGTTTTTATTTTCCCTTCAGCATTTATGGTGCTCAGTCATGGTCTTACTTATCCGTATTGTTATTCACAGCCTGTCTTCTCCCAGCTGTTTCAGTCAGTGAGGGCAGTGACTTCTCTCATTCACTGCTGGATCCCAGGACTTAGGGTGCTGCTTGGCATGAAGTAGACGCCCAGCAAATAAATATTTATTCAAATAAATAAATGAACCCAGAGCACAACCATATGACCCTGCAGTTGCATTCTTGGGCTTTTATCCCAGAGAAATGAAGACTTATGTCCACACAAAAGCCCTCACACAAATGTTCACAGGGGCTTTATTCATAGTAGCCAAAAACTGGGAACAGTCTAGATGTCTTCAGTGAGTGAATCATTAAACTGTGGTGCACATATGCCGTGGGACATGACTCAGCAATAAAAGGAAATGAACTATTGATACACGCAACTACTTGGATGAATCCCAAGGGAATTAAGCTGAATGAAAAAACCAAAGAGTTCCATTTCCCTGACAGTCTTGAAATGATAAAATTATTTTAAGATTTTATTTTATTTTGTATTATTTTTTTTAAGAGATACACAAATAGAGAGAGGGAGCACGCGTGTGCGAGTGGGGGCTGGGGATGGGGGTGGAGGGGCAGAGAGACAGGGAGAGAGAGAATCCCAAGCGGGCTCCGCACTCATCATGGAGCCCGACTCGAGCTCGATCTCACGACCCTGAGATCATGACCTGAGCCGAAGTCAAGAGACGCTTAATCGGCTGAGCCACCCAGGTGCCCCTTTTAAGATTTTATTTTTAAGTAATCTCTGCACCCAACATGGGATTCAAACTCACAACCCTGAGATCAAGAGTGGCACACTCCACCATCTGAGCCGGCCAGGTGCCCCGAAATGACAAACTTTTTTAAAAATGGAGAACAGGGGCGCCTGGGTGACTCCATCGGCTGAGTGTCTGACTCTTAACTTCAGCTCAGGTCAAGATCTCAGATCCTGGGATCTGTCTGCCTCAGGCTCCGCACTCGGCGGGGGTGGGGGGTCTACTTGAAGACTCTCTCCCTCTGCCCCTCTCCCCCACCCCCAGTTACGCACACGCTCTCCAGCTCTGGCGTGAATAAATAAAATCTTTAAAAACAATAAAATAAAAATAAAATGAAGGTGGAGAACTGATTAGCAGTTGTGAGAGGTCAGGGAAGACGACAGCAAGAGGAGGCAGGCCTGGTTATCAGAGGGTAGCCCGGGGGATGCCTGCGGTGCTGGGGACGGTTCTGTGGTGGTGGTGCAGAGAGCACACACGGGGGACAATTGCACAAAACATACACAAAGGACTCCTGGCAAAAGTGGGGACATTTGTAGAAGCCTGACAGGTTGCATCAACATCATGACGGTCTTGCTATTGCTATTGTACTACAGTTCTGCGAGATGTTCCCACTGGGGGAAACGATACGGGATGCATTGGATCTTTCTGGATTTTTTCTTGTTTTCCGTAGGCTCCATGCCCAATGCAGGGCTTGAACTCATGACCCCAAGACCAAGAGTTGCCCACTCTACTGGCCGAGCCAGCCAGGCGCCCCTCCCTGGATTATTTCTTATAACTGCATGGGAATCTACAATTATTTGCAAATACCAGGTTTAATTTAAAAAACAAAAAACAAAAGTGAACCCCAGGGCGCCTGGGTGGCTCAGTTGGTTAAGCATCTGCCTTGGGCTCAGGTCATGATCCCGGGGTCCTGGGATCCAGCCCTGCACCGTGCTACCTGCTCAGCGGGGAGTCTGCTTCTCCCTCTCCCTCTGCCCCTCCCCCCTGCTCATGCTCTCTCTCTCTCTTTCTCTCAAATAAATAAATAAAATCTTAAAAAGTGAACCCCGAGGGGCGCCTGGGTGGCTCAGATGGTTAAGCGTCTGCCTTCGGCTCAGGTCATGATCCCAGGGTCCTGGGATTGAGCCCCACATCGGGCTCCTGGCTCAGCGGGGAGTCTGCTTCTCCCTCTCCCTCTGCTTCTCCCACTGCTCATGCTCTCTCTCTATATATATATCTCTGTGTCTCAAATGAATAAATAAAATCTTTTAAAAAATAAAAATTAAAAAAATAAAAATAAAGTGAACCCCGAGAGTGCTCACATCTCTTCGGGGGCCCCAGTGCCTCCGACCGGATCCTGAATTCCTCTCCTTCTCTGTTCTGTAGGTCACCAGCGATAGCGAGTTGGAGACCTTGACCCAGAAGATGCTGGTGAGGGGGCATGCTTACTCCGTGACCGGCCTCCAGGACGTGAGTCTGCCAACCGCATACTACCCTGAGCAAAGGAGCCCCGGGGAATCCCTCCTGCCTGAGCCCCCTGACCTTTGGCCACACCCCTCCCACCAGGTCTCGTACCAAGGCAGGACAGAGACCCTGATTCGGGTCCGGAATCCCTGGGGCCGGATCGAGTGGAACGGAGCCTGGAGTGACAAGTGAGCGCCCCTGACCAGCACTGTCCGGTGAGGGGCAGAGCGCCCAGCAGGCCCACGAGCGAGGCAGTCCACCCACCAGATTCTCCATCTAACTCAGGACCCCCACAGGCAGGGGTGAGGGAATCCCTCGGGGAGGACCAAAATGCCCCCTGAGCCCCGCCCCTCTCCCTCCCCGCCTGTCTCTGCTCCAGCGCCAGGGAGTGGGAAAACGTGGCCCCGGACGTCCAGAAGCAGCTCCTGCTCAGGAAGGAGGACGGCGAGTTCTGGTCAGTGCAGCTCGGGGCGGGGAGGGGGGCGGGGGGCTTCCTCTGCCCCCATGCCCCGTCCCTTCCTTTCCTCGCCACCCTCGCACCTGTGCCTTTGATGGAGAGGCTCCTGGGGGGGCGGGGGGCGGAGCTATGGGTGTGGGGATGCCGCAGGCTCCAGCCGTCACCCCGGCCCCGCACCGCAGGATGTCCTACGAGGACTTCCTGGACAACTTCACGCTGCTGGAGATCTGCAACCTGACGCCCGATGCCCTCGGTGGGGACCACAAGAGCTACTGGCACACCACCTTCTATGAGGGCAGCTGGCGGCGCGGCAGCACTGCGGGGGGCTGCAGGAACCACCTTGGTGGGTGACGGGACCCAGGGCCCACCGTGCAGGACGTCGGGGGGCCCCCCCAGATCCCGCCGGGCCCCGTGGAGGAGGCAGGCCCCGGGGCTGGGAAGCCCGTCCACCCCGGGGAAGGGCAGAGCCCTGCTGACCTGCTTCCTCCACAGACACGTTCTGGAGCAACCCCCAGTTTAGGATCTCTCTCCCCGAGGAGGACGACGACGATGACCCAGAGGACGACCAAGCCGTCTGCACCTGCCTGGTGGCCCTCATGCAGAAGAACTGGCGACGGGCGCGGCCCCAAGGAGCCCAGCTGCAGACCATTGGCTTTGTCATCTACATGGTGGGCACTCCAGCAGGTCCCCCAGCCAGTCTCTTGCTCCCTTGCCTGGCCTCACCCCTGCAACACCCTTCCGAAGGCCTTAGGAATAGGAAGGCCTTCCAGGAAGAGGAAGGAGATGGAGCACCAGGGAGGTGGGGTTACTTGCCCAAGTTCACACACCCAAGGCTCAGAAACAGAGCCTGTGTCCTGATTCCCAGACGCTCTGAGACTTCTCCACACCATCCCCAAGTCTCCCCGCCCAGATACCCCCACACAGAGCATTGACTCCAGCAGCCAAGAGAAATCCCTGGCAATGTTTCCAAAATCGTGCTTTGCAAAATCTTATAAATGACCATTTGTTCAAATAGTTATGGAGGCCCTGCTGTGTGCCAGGCCCCAGTCCACTCTCCACTGGGTCAGTAGTGAACAAACATAGACACAAGTCTTGCCCTCCTTCTCGGCTGTGAGCCCACCAGGTTAACAGACACCAGACATGCCTCAGATATTTCCAAGGTTAGATGTGGTCCTTCAGGAAAGGTTATATTCTCTACTTCCCACCCTGAGCTCTGCAGGGCATCAACGTGTTAAAGGCTCTGGTTATCTCTATAGGAGAACAACATATTTATCTTGGTCTAACCCACCTTTTTACAGAACTAATGGGTCTAACCCACTTGGTCTAACCCACCTTTTTTTTTTTTTTTTTAAGAATTTATTTATTTATTTGACAGAGACACAGCGAGAGAGGGAACACAAGCAGGGGGAGCGGGAGAGGGAGAAGCAGGCTTCCCGCTGAGCAGGGAGCCCCATGCGGGGCTCGATTCCAGGACCCTGGGATCATGACCTGAGCCGAAGGCAGACGCTTAACGACTGAGCCACCCAGGCGCCCCTCTAACCCACCTTTTTACAGAACTATTTTACAGAACTATGTTTAATGCTCCATTTCGGTAATCACCTATTAACTTCCTGCAGGATAGGAATGTTCCATGGAAAATGCTCACGTTCAGGAAAATGCTCTCCTAGATTTTCATCCCAGTTGATTTTTAGCAGTGTGACGTTGAGCACATTACCTCACCTCTTGGGATTTGGTTTCTTGTCCTTAACCTGCCGTGGTAGAAATCTCCCCCCACTGGCAAAACTTTGTATAAACTGTACTTTGCTCTCCCAAACTTAGGGACTATCAATATTAATGCTAGGACTTTTAGCTATTCGAGCCCATGCCCCACCCTGCCACCAGTGTCCCAGGGCCCTTAACACCCCCCAACACACACACACACACTCACACACACACACACACACACACACACACACACAGTACCTGGCTTCTACAGGCCTGAGCCCCTTCACCATCCTGGGGCTCTGACTTCCCTCTCTCTTCTCTTCCTAGGTCCCAAAAGAGGTACAGAAGATGTGGGGGATTCTGGGCAGGCGCTACCCCACCTCTGGCTGCATGTGGATGGGCAAAGGGTGGAATTCAGCCAAGGGCTCTCAGGGCCGCTGGGTCAGGATTCCAGTGCCCTAGGGCCCCAGGTGGGAGTTGGGGCAGGAGATCATATGGGGTCACCTGCCAGGTGGGTGGTGTCCAGGACTGGTCAGTTTGTGGTACACCTCCCGCAACCCTTGCCCAGCCAGGCTTCACTTTCGGGGTCCCTCTCTCCTTACCCTCCCATGCCAGCCCTGTACCCACCTCCAAGGCACATATAGTTTCAGAACATCCAGGATATTCGCTTGAAGAAGGACTTCTTCATAAAGTATCAGGACCATGGCTTCTCAGAGATCTTTACTAACTCACGTGAGGTGAGCAGCCATCTCCGGCTGCCTCCGGGGGAATATGTCATCATTCCCTCCACCTTTGAGCCACACAGGGATGCTGACTTCCTGCTTCGGGTCTTCACAGAGAAGCACAGCGAGTCCTGGTGAGAAGCCCTGCCTCGCTGCTCCAAGGCCACCTGCCCAAGAGCTGTAGGATGACACGCTTAGGGAGCAGTCATCGGGTCCTCCCCAAATCTACCTCTATTTTAAGTCAGGGAAACTGAGGCACAAGGATGGGGAGTCCCAGTTGGGAGCAAACCAGAATCAGAACCCAGATCCCATGCAGCCTGTTCCACGTTGCTTCAGATACATGACATGATCTCACAACCACCCCACTAAAAGCCCTGTCTCCCTGATCCCGGATAACTCCCAAGACTTCCTCCACTTTTGCTCAGGGAACTGGATGAAGCCAACTATGCTGAGCTACTCCAAGAGGTGAGGGGAGGCTGTGGGGTGGAGGGATCAGAGGAAGCATCTGGGGAGTGTGAAAGAACTTTCGGGACTGGGTCCCCTTCTCACTCCTTTCCCTGCAGGAGAAATTCTCTGAGAAGGACATAGATCAGGACTTCATACACTTGTTTGAGATAGTGGCAGGAGGAGAGGTGAGAGGCTGAGGGCTGGGTGCCCAAAGGAGGTGGCCAGGGTGAAGGTGCCAGGGAAGAGATTGACGGTCCCCCTTCCTAGGGCAAGGAGATCGGCATGTATGAGCTACAGAAGCTGCTCAACAAGGTGGTCACCAAACGTGAGTCTTCCAACCCTCCCCCGCCCCCTGCCACTCACAACCTTTCCCCTACAGCTTCTGCCCCACCTCGACCATTCCCTGCATCCCCCACAATGCCCCACTCACTCCTTCCGTCTTCCCGCCCCTTCCCTCCCTCACAGTCAGAAACTTCAGGACCACGGGCTTCGGCCTAGACGTGTGCCGCTGTATGGTCAACCTCATGGATGTATCTTCTTGTCCAGCGCTCTCCCACCCCTGACCCCCACCCCAAGCCTGGCCCCCAGAGGTGGCCACCTCTCTGGCCAGCCATGCCCTCCTTCCTGCTGGGGATTAGACTCTAAGGTAGCAAAAGATGCCATTCTGGCTGTTAACATAGTGACCACACAGGAACCCCTGGTCTCACACAGCCCCCCACTCAGTGAGCCCCTCTGCTTCCCTGACCCCAAGATACCCTCTTCACGCTCCCTCCTCTGACATCCTTGACCACCCCCCAGAAAGATGGCTCTGGCAAGCTGGGGCTTCCCGAGTTCCAGATCCTGTGGAAAAAAATCAAGAAATGGACGGTAAAAAAAAAAAAAAAAATTGAAAGGACAGTTTATGGTGGGCAGAGAGGGCGGTCCTCAAGAGTGATGGGGATTAGTAAGGATGATGCTAGAACGGGAGCCCCCGACTAGACACACACATACACAGGACAGGACAGGAGCTGTGGAAGTGTTTGTGTATTAGGTAGCCAAAATAGTTAACAACCAATACAGTCCAGGCATCAGCCCGCTTAAAGGGTCCATGCAGAAGGCCCAGTTGGGAGTGGGTCTTTCCGACTACTGACTCAGTTTCCAACCCCCTCTCTTGCTAGATGTCCCCTACAGTCACTAGATGACAGGAATACTGGGCACTCAGGGAGTGGCCCAGGGTAGGCAGCCCTGGGTCTTGGGTAGCCCTTGTAGGTTAACTGTACGAAAGCATTTCATTATTTCAACCACCACCCTATGCACACGGCCCTACCTCATCTGTCTGTCCCTTCAGGACATCTTCCGAGAGTGTGACGAGGACCACTCAGGCAGCTTGAACTCCTATGAGATGCGCTTGGCAATCGAGAAAGCAGGTTAGCAGGGGGTCAGGAGAGGGTTTGGGGGCAGGGAGGGAGGAAGCAGTGGCCAGAGGGCTGGACTCCCCCTCCGCACTCCTCTCTCTCCCAGGCATCAAGCTGAATAACAAGGTATCGCAGGTGCTGGTGGCCAGGTACGCAAACGACGACATGATCGTGGATTTTGACAGCTTCATCAGCTGCTTCCTGAGGCTGAAGGCCATGTTCAGTGAGTCAGTCATCTGCCCACTCCCCACCCTGGGCTAAGGACCAGGGCAGCCTCCCACACACCCACATGAGGAGCACTCTGCTCCCAAACCACGCCCCCTTAAGAGCACAGATGATCTGGGTTCAAATCCCAGCTCCACCACTTGTTGGCTCTGTGCCTTGAGCAAGTCATTTATCTCTCTGTGGCTCTGTTCTCTGTTCTTATCTATAAAATGTGGGCAACAGGAGCGCCTGGGTGGCTCAGTCGTTAAGCGTCTGCCTTCGGCTCAGGTCATGGTCCCACGGTCCTGGGATCGAGCCCCGCATCGGGCTCCCTGCTCTGCGGGAAGCCTGCTTCTCCCTCTCCCACTCCCCCTGCTTGTGTTCCCTCTCTCGCTGTGTCTCTCTCTGTCAAATAAATAAATAAAATCTTTTAAAAAAATAAAAATAAAAAAATAAAATGTGGGCAACAACAGTATTGGCCTCCTAGGATGGAGGTCCAGAACCCAGGAGTTTGCATATGGCGACACTTAGCACATGGCTCCTAGCAAGACCATGAGGTGTTATCCTTAAGTCTTTCCAGGGCTGAGGGTTAGCTGGGAAGCAGCAAGGGACAGCTTCTTACGCCTTTTCTGACATCCTGCCTCTTTGGGAGTGGGTCTTGCAGACCACAGACTCAGCTCCCAAACCGCTCCCCTTGCCTCCTCTCCGAAACAGCTTACTTTCTGTCCATGGACCCCAAGAATACTGGCTATATTCACCTGAATCTGAACCAGGTACATGGAAGGGATTTTCTGGCACTCCCACTCACGGCTCCCCCAGCCATCCTGCCCACCCCCCCATCCTTGGATCTGCTTCTTTTCGCCCCACAGTGGCTGCAGACAACCATGTGGGGATAGAGGAGCTCCAGGAGCCTGGCTCCCATCACCATCACCACCACCAGTGTGGGGCTTCTGGCCCCAGAGCAGGGGCTTCCTTGCTGCGCTCGGCTCTGCAGCCTCTGCTGATGGAATGGGCTCCAGCTGGTGGCACCCGGGCCCCGGATGCTGAGCTTCCTCCAGCGCCAGGCCCTCCCTCGCCACCCTCCCATCGCCACCCTCCCAGCCCAACGTGTTTCTCTTTTTCCCCAGCCTGCTTCTGGTGGCTGGATTCCCCTGTGTGTCTCTCTCTCTGAGTATATTTTCCCGAGATTAAGTGTCACTTCCGCAGTGGCTGTGGAGGCTCTCCACACTTTCCTGCTCACACCCGCCCGCTCACTGGCCTCCGGGCACAGCCCCTCTCGTCTCTGCCTCACTTGGGAGTGTTATTATAATAAACAGCCCATGCCGCTGGCTTCCGTGTCCCGTGTTTCTATGCCAAGAAAATTCTGGCGGGAGTGGAAATCACTTCCCCAGCCCCAAAGAGGGGCCCCAGTAGCTCTCAGGGTGTCACCCTACTTCCAGGGAAGAATGTGTGACTGTCACAAAGACTAGAGGGCGCTGTTGACATGTATGTGCGGTACGAGGGACGCTAAAGGCACAGCAGTCCCTCCCGGCGGACTGTACTGAGCAGGGTACCAAGGAGCAGCATGGGAGGAGACCGCACTGGGCAAAGTTAGGGGCCCACAGGGCCCTAGCCTCCTCTCTCCTCCCCTGGGATCTCCAAAGGTGGCAATGCAGGCGTCTCAAAGGTCAAAAATCCATCACCCCCACCAGCTAGCAGATCACAGAAATGAACGGACCCTCCTGGGTGTGAGGCCGGGAGGGCTGAGGACTGTGGCAACAGGTGAGTTCCTGCCTGCCTGGAAGGCGTTCTGGTTCAAATCATTTTTATTGTTAGAGACTTGCTGCCTGCCAAACTACTGCCCTCCCAGAAAGGATCCAGGGACCCTCGGTCCCCCAGTTCTGGACCTTGGAGTCTCTACCCCCAGATCCCCCTCCCCCAGCCTCTCGCTGCAGTGAGAAGCCCAGACCACCTACGGCAGCCCCTCAACTGCATATCGCCTATCCTTCCAGATCTTTCCATGGCTTCCCCCTCAACTGCACATCGCCTATCCTTCCATATCTTTCCATGGCTTCCCCTCTGGTCTCTCCGACCTGTACAATGGATCCTGTGCATGCAAGCTTTTTAGCCTCTTGGCCAGAGACAGCCTCCAAATCCTCTTAGCTTAGGGACCTGTTGACCTTAAATACATCTAGATCCTTCCTGCGTGTGTGTGCACTTTTGTCCTGGGGAGGGGAAGGGAGGGGCGGGGCGGGGCGAGGCAGGGCTGGCTTCGAGTTCCTCCTGCAGCCTTGCTCCGAGGCTTCCTTCCATTTGCAGGACACCAACCCACCCCTCTTATGCTTAGCTGGGGGCTGGGATTCCAATCCCCCCCACCCAGTCTGGTGACTGATTCTCTGCACCATCCCTGCCCCCTGCCTCCTTTGTGGCCTCAAAGATGAAACTGAGTCAGCCAGCCTCTCCCTCCCCTGCCGCTCCCACTGCCTCCCAGAAATCATCTCCGCCGGCCACCTCCCTCTTCCTTCCTCTGCCCTCTACAAATTCTGAGAGGTCACACTCTCTTCAGGAGCCTCTTAGAGAGTGGTTCCTCCGCCCCACCTTCTGCCACCTTTTCCCCACAGAGCTGCTCTCTAAGTAGCAAAGAAATGTTCCCTGGGGGCAGGGCAGGGATCATCTGGGGAGGCCCAGAAACTAGCAGGTCCTTTGAACTTTTGAGAGGTCCTGGGCAGTCCCACTGGGTTCTGGGAAGCCCAGCAAGATGCTGACCCCACCTCTTGTTCCTTGCCCTAGTGCAAGATGCTGCCAACTTCTGTCTGGGTCGTTTTGGGCAAGTTATTTTACTTCTCTGACAGTCTCCTTTTTCTCACCTGTGGACTGGCGATGGTAAACAATAAAAATTTTACTGAGTAATTTAAAAAATCAAATTAGCGGGCACCTGGGTGGCTCAGTCGGTTAAGCATCTGCCTGGTTAAGCATCTGCCTTCGGCTCAGGTCATGATCCCCGCATCAGGCTCCCTCCTCAGTGGGAAGCCTGCTTCTCCCTCTATCCCTCCCCCCCACTTGTGCTCTCTCTCTCTCTCTCTCTCAATTAAATAAATAAAATCTTAAAAAAAAATTAAATTGGCTTTATTGAACAGTTCCTGCATCGGGCAGCATCCCACCTAGCAAACAGAAAGGTTTGTAGAAAAAGAAAAAGAAGGATTTGTAAATGCAGAGAGGAGGGGGAGGGGAGGGGATTATCAGCAAAGAGGGTGTTGTTTTAGGTAAGGTCTCCCTCCTAAGGGGCACAGGAGGGGTCTATCCGTAAATTTCCTAGTGCTGCCCAGGGACTTCCAGGTTGCCTGATTAGAGGTCACATTTCTGGGGGGATTGAAACAACAATTAGGTTAGGTATTAAGTCTTGGTTTGCTGATGTGGGGCCTTAACATAAGTGACTCCATGTGGGGCCTGTGGTTTTCTTTTCAGCAACATCTCCCTTTTGATTAGATTCTAAGCTTAACTGAGACAGGTGATCAAAATGTAAGGCATTCTACGACTATGGTTAGTCACAGGTTACAACTTCAGGTTCACAATTGTTTTTAAGTAATCCCTACACCCAACATGGGGCTTGAACTCACAACCCAGACATCAAGAGTCGCATGCTTAAAAAAAAAAAAAAAGTTGCATACTCTGCCGACTGAGTCAACCAGGGGTCCCAAAGTTCCTAATTTTTAAGTCAGTTGTCCTCTTCATTCTTTTTCTGACAGTCCAGTCTTCAGGAGATCACATGCCTGGTGGTTAGCAGCGGCGAACATGCATTTAAAGCTTTTGAGGGAGGAAAATGCACCAGGGAGATTATTGTGCCTATTATAAGCAGGATAGTCCCTGACCTCTGGAGTGCACTTCAGAGCCCTTGTCTCCAAGACCCAAACCAATCAGAATCAAGTAAGACAAAGCTAGACCCCGCTGAAGGAGTCACCGTTTTAAGCCCAGCGGCTTGCTCAGTGATCCTGTACGGTTGAGTGCCAACCTCCCCAGAAGGGTTAATCCATGTGCGGCAGGTGGTGTTGGCCACAGCGCAGACACCTCTTTGCTCAGCTAAAAGATAATCAGAGCCTATCCAATTATAAAGAACAATTTTGGCTGGAGAGCTGAAAGGATCTTTGTTGGGCAGCTATTGTCTTAGTGACAGAGTCTGTGGGTATCTTTAAGAGTTAAGGAAAGGTTTCTGATCATATTCTTTTTTTTTTAAGATTTTATTTATTTATTTGAGAGAGAGAGTAAGAGAGCATGAGCAGGGGGAGGGGCAGAGGGAGAGGGAGAAGCAGGCTTCCTGCCCGAGCAGGGAGCCCATGTGGGGCTCGATCCCAGGACCCCGAGATCATGACCTGAGCCGAAGGCAGATGCTTAACCGACTGAGCCACCCAGATGCCCTTAATCATATTCTTATTTATATTTCCTCCTAACCAGGGAAGTATGGCTCTGCCAAAGGAAGCAAACCCTGAGTTGTGAATGCCTCCTAGTAGGTCTTTTCTAACTCGAAGATGTAAATCCAGGGGGGTCAACCAATCAGATGTCTGATTTCACTTATAAAAAGTTGGGGGCACAATGCCTAAGAGGCATTGCCTGGCTATGTCCCAGCCATCGAAACATTCACAGGCCCAAGGAGAGTGCTAACCACAAAGACAAAGGACAAGCCTGGTCAGGGCACAAACCTCTTCCACCAAGGTGGCACAGTGAATGGACAGATAGGAGTTTTGGATGACAAGTCCAGCAGTCTGAAAGGCCAAGTTTACCTCCCTCCACAATGGCCTGAGAGACACCGATGATGTCATCTTTCCAGGCCAGTGCCAGAGTGAAAAAAAGAAAGGTTTCCTATTCAGTTAAAGTGTGAGGCCTCTGACCCAGCAATTGCCACTACTGAGTATTTACCCCAAAGATACAGATGTAGTGAAAAGAAGGGGCACATGCACCCCAAGGTGCATAGCAGCAATGTCCACAATAGCCAAACTGTGGAAAGAGCCGAGATGATGTTCAACAGACGAATGGATAAAGAAGATGCGGTCCATATATACAATGGAATATTATTCAACCATCAGAAAAGATGAATACCCACCATTTGCATCGACATGGATGAAACTGGAGGAGATTATGCTAAGTGAAATAAGTCAAGCAGAGAAAGACAATTATCATATGGTTTCACTCATATGTGGGACACAAGGAATAACATGGAGGACGTTCGGAGAAGGAAGGGAAAAATGAAGGTAATGAATGGACAGATGAAATGAAGGGAAATCAGAGGGGGAGACAAAGCAATGAAAGACTCTGGACTCCGGGAAACAAACTGAGGGTTTCAGAGGGGAAGGGGGGTGGGGGGGATGGGTGAGCCCGGTGATGGGTATTAAAGAGGGCACGTATTGTAATGAGCACTGGGTGTTATACACAAGTAATGAATCATGGAACACTACATAAATAAATAAATAAATAAATAATCCATTCTTGGAAAAAAAAAAGTGTGAGCTCTCGATTGGGCATCTTGGAGGAAGCAATCTACCTCGATGTGGGCTACTTTTCTTCCTCGTCACTTGGATGGGAGGTCTCCAGCACTGTGTAGGACCAGATGTCAGGTGGAGCCTTCTCCAGCTCCAACATGCACATCCAAGGTTTAAGCCCCTGAAGTTGTCCTTCCAAGGACGTTCAAGGGCAGTCTTTGTTCTTACCAGTTCAGTTGTATGATCCGAAATTTATCCATAATCTGTATTCGAGAGTACTTGTCAGATTCCTTTCCAGGAATTCCTCTGAAGATAAGGCAGAGTGGCAGGAAACTTTTGTAGAAGTCTCAGAGTACAGCAATAACTACTGATAAATGATTAAAGACTTAAAAATGACCTGGGTAAAGATCTGATGAGAGTTCATTATATTGACAAAGATATTTGGTTATTTTTGTGACATACATTTTAAGATAGTGATGAGAATTACAAGCACTGCCATTATACTAGGACACATCAGATTTCCAGGAATTTTACATAATTTCTGGAACATGTATACAGACATATATAAAGAAGGCTTAGTATTACTTCTTATTTGGCAATGTTCCCCATGTAATTTAATATATGATAATAAACCTAATTAGTTTAATATCTCCCCTTTTTTTTTTTTATAAGATTTTATGTATTTATTTGACAGAGAGAGACAGTGAGAGAGGAAACACAAGCAGGGGGAGCAGAAGAGGGAGAAGCAGGCTTCCCGTGGACCAGGGAGCCCGACGCGGGGCTCGATCCCAGGACCCTGGGATCATGACCTGAGCCGAAGGCAGACACTTAACGACTGAGCCACCCAGGCGCCCCAATATCTCCCTTTTTAAAAGGAGAGAGAACAAAACACCTCAAGGTGTGTTTGAAATAACCCAAAGTTAGGTCAAGGCCAAAAAGACAATTTATTTTATTTATTTTTTTTAAAGATTTTATTTATTTATTCATAAGAGACAGAGAGAGAGAGAGAGGCAGAGGGAGAAGCAGGCTTCCCGCTGAGCAGGGAGCCCGACACGGGGCTCGATCCCAGGACCCTGGGATCATGACCTGAGCCGAAGGCAGACGCTTAACTGACTGAGCCACCCAGGCGCCCCCAAAAAGACTATTTAGGATTTGATTTGGGGGAAGTTCATCAAAAAATATCAAAAAGGTTTTAAATCACTTGATCAAATAGAATCATAGGTCACTTTCGCAATACTTAGTTATCTATTTTATCAAAGTGACAAGACTTTGCAGGCAAATACAGAAAGTTAAATACTTATAAAAAGGGGCACCTGGGTGGCTCAGTTGTTAAGCGTCTGCCTTCGGCTCGGGTTATGTGGGATCGAGCCCCACATCGGGCTCCCTGCTCAGAGGGAAGCCTGCTTCTCCCTTTCCCACTCCCCCTGCTTGTGTTCCATCTCTCTCTGTCAAATAAATAAATAAAAAAGTTATAAAAAAAACTTTGGTTCTTTTAACATTAAAAAGATTCAGGTTTTTTTCTTTTTTTGTAATCAAAAACCCAGTAAAGGCAAAAAGAACCTTTGTGTTTCTAGGCACATTACATTAAAGGTAAAGAAAACCTTTATTTACAATGTCTTATTAAGAGCAGATCAGTAATCAAAAAAAAAAAGAAAGAAAGAGCAGATCAATAATCTAAAAAAGTATCCCTTCTTAAGTTTGTTTGTTTTTTTTTTTTTTTGTAATCTCTAAACCCAGCATGGGGTTCAAACCCATCACCCTGAGATCTTGAACTCATAGCCCTGAGATCAAGAATCACATGTTCTTTCCACTGAACCCCCAGGTGCCCTGAGAAAACTTTTGACAGAGAGAAAAGCCAACTTCTAATTTTCCAGCAGTGTATTTTTGATATTAAAACTCATTTTTATTTTATTTTTTTATTTTTTTAAGAGAAAGAGAGAGAGTGTGTGTGGGTGGGGGCAGAGGGAGAGGGAGAGAGAATTTTAAGCAGGCTCCATGCTCAATGTGGAGCTGGAGGCGGGGTTCGATCTCAAAACCCTGAGATCATGACCTGAGCTGAAATCAAGAGTCAGATGCTCAACTGACTGAGCCTCCCAGGCGCCCCTAAAACTCATTTTAAATAAGTTCATCTTAATCTTAGCCAGCTTGATCACACGTTAAAATTCCTTTTCAAAAATTCCTTTTCCACAAATTCTCTACAACTTTCTTTTTCTTTCTGTTTTACATTCAGATTTTGTCCTATATTTTCCCTCTTTAAATACCCTCATTTTGGGACAAAATTGCTATAATTTCCATCTACAAAAATGCATTTCCATTCCTTGTAACCTCTTTTACTGAAAGCACATATCCTGCTTTTCTTGCATACAGAGATACTCATTATATCTAGTAGTTGTAATCACATGTATTAATTAGAATTCTTAACTAAGTTAAGAACCTTAACTAAGAAGTAAATGATTGTGAACTATCTTTTACATTAACATACTCTGAACTGTCGGGTGCTTGGGTGGCTCAGTCGGTTAAGCATCTAGCTCGGGTCATGATCCTAGGGTTCTGGGATTGAGTCCCAAGTCGGCTCCTTGCTCAGTGGGAAGCCTTTCTCTCTCTGCCTGCCGATCCCCCTGCTTGTGCACTCTCTCTCTCTCTGACAAATAAATAAAATCCTTTTAAAAAGTACTGTGAATTTTCAGACTTATAAATACTTATTATGATTTCTAGAAACATGCTTTTAAAAAAAAATTTAAGATGTATTCATTTATTTTAGAGAGAGATAGAGCAGAGGGAAAGGGCAGAGAGAGTCCCAAGCTGACTCCGCCCTGAGTGTGGAGCCCATGGGGGGCTTGATCCCACAGCCCCAAGATCACGACCTGAGCTGAAACCAAGAGTCGGATGCTTGACCAACTGTGCCACCCAGGGACCCCTAGAAACATGTTTTTTTTTATAGAAAATTTCTCAACATGGCATAAAAGATGTTTACTAATAGATGCAATTATCTTTAGTTCCTCTGTAAAAGGAAGCAAAAAGAGGATAAGCCTATGTTCAATAATTAATGTATTTGGAAATGATCTAGATAGTCTATGAATTTAACTTAACTCATCACTTAATTTAGCAAAACTTTAAGATTTCAGGTTACCAAAAAGACCTGAGGAAGGGTTGCCTGGCAGGCTCAGTCAGTAGGGCACGCGACTCTTGTTCTCAGGGTCATGAGTTCTAGCCCCATGTTGGGTGTGGAGCCTAATTAAAAACAAGACAAAGAAGATGTTTAAAAGATTTGAGGAAACTTCTTTTTTTTTTTTAATTTAAGTAATGTCTACTCCCAGTGTGGGGCTTGAACTCAAGACCCTGAGATCAAGAGTCACATGCTCTTCCCACTGAGCCAGCCTGGCGCCCCATGAGGAAACTATTTTAAAAGTTTATCTAAAAAATTTTTATCTTATTTACATCTATCCAATTTGTTTTTTCGTAACAATTATGTTTAGATTACCCACAAAAACTTCATGAAACATTAGATAAAATCAACCATTGTCCCAAGTTATTCTTCTTGTTGACAGATTTTGTAACAGAGATAACATGACCTTACTTGATTAGTAAACCCGGGTAGGATAAAAGTATTATATTTAATACTAATAACTTTAAAGATATGTCTATTTTAATTAAACTAACACCCTTAACCTGGCTTTAATACCAAATATCTTCCCAGATTGCATGAACCTGAAAAGCATTTGGGTTAATTTCTATTATATTTCTGAGATTTAGAAATATTTAATTTATAAGTGCTTATTTTTAAGCCAGTTAAATAGAAGTCTTTACAGGGGCACCTGGGTGGCTCAGTGGTTAAGCATCTGCCTTCGGCTCAGGTCATGATCCCAGGGTCCTGGGATTGAGCCCCGCATAGAGACCTTATAGTTAATTTTTTTAGCCATGATACGGGTGTGAAAATGCAAAGCCCTAGTTTATAAAAGAACAGTTGGATCCAAACTGTTTTTCTGGCAGATGGAATAAGTTAAGGTCACCTGCTCAGATGGCTAAAGATTATTCTACCAATATTTGTGGAGAAAACACATGACCTTTCATTCATCTAAATTTCAAATGGCCTTTCTCCCTTTTGTTCTACTTCCGGTAAGAATTACCTCGGGTGAAATAGGCAAAGGGAATTAAGACTACAGACTTCCAGTTATACATTTTAAAAAGAGGGGGGGAAAGAAAAAGAATTACCTCCCTGAGGTTTCTACTTTAATATATTTTTTTAAAGATTTTATTTATTTATTTGATAGAGAGAGACACAGCGAGAGAGAGGGAACACAAGCAGGGGGAGTGGGAGAGGGAGAAGCAGCCTTCCCGCCGAGCAGGGAGCCCGACGCGGGGCTCGATTCCAGGACCCTGGGATCATGACCTGAGCCGAAGGCAGACGCTTAACCACTGAGCCACCCAGGCGCCCCTACTTTTAATATTTTTATCTCAAAGTCCCAGGGAGAGAATTCAAATCCCTCCAAGAAGGACTTTGGTTTTTGCAAAGTCAATAATTTACAAGCCTCTTGAGATAAATAGGGGAGGTTTGGGGATTAGTAAAGAAATAAATGAACTTTGAATTGCCTCTAGGGCTACATGTCTAGTTTTATAAAGATTTGTAAGATGCGGACAGTTGCCTTTACTCCCTCTTCTTTAGAAGGTTGTAGCCTGGGTGTGGAGGGCTGACCTAGCCATCCACCTACATTGGAATGCTTGTTTGTTTGTTTCTGGGTACATTTAGCTGAGAGAAAACAGCTTCCATCAGTTTTTCCAGGATCCCACCTGAAGGTTCTGAGCGGGTTTTTGTTTTTTTTTTTTTAATTCAATTAATTAACATATACTGTATGATTAGTTTCAGAGGTAGAGTTTAGTGATTCTTCAGTTGCAGGTAACACCCAGTCTGAGCAGGGTTTGAAGAGGAAAGAGTATAACTGATATTTACTAGAATTTGGCAAGGTTTGGTTTGGTTTTGGTTTTTAGATTTCCCTTGGCTGTCTAAAAGAATAATGTAGCAGTTCACCAGAAAATCCCTGAGTCCCATCAGCTCTGGGAGGGGCTCACGGGCAGGGGTGGCATGCAGGCGGGGGGGGGGGGGGCTCCTTTGAAGGTAGATATGGGGCTCTCTGTAAGGTCATTAACTTGGCGGACTTTTGTCTACAGTCATGTAAAGACAATTCAGACAGAGGGTAACTAGAATGAGTATTTGAGTAAAGGATAGAGGGAGGCAGTAAGAATTATGACAGTCTTCCAGTCGTTTGTATAACTTCTGGGTCTTTTTAATTTTTTATCAGCTTTTTTGCGATCAAACTTTCAATAAAGCTATTTTTGCAATTTTGAAGCCTTTGTTTTTATGTGCACCTCTCATAGGATCTTATCTGCTTGGAACGTTCTTCACAATGGCCACTGTAATTCTAGGTTGTAATTCCCTTGAGGGCTGCTAGCAGTTTGGTAAGGCCCACATTTCTGTCCAGCCATATCCAAGCGGTAAATGGGGTGCAGCTCACGTTTCCATCTGGCCTTACTTTGGGGACTCCCACCTGATGGTTACAAAGCCAAGTTCTTCAGGACACAGATCATGCTTAGTAAGAGTCTGACATTTTCATAGATATTTACAGCTTCCGGAAAGGCAGTTCTTAGACATAAAATAAGCAGATGCCCTGGAAGGTGGTACACTTGACTCTCTAGAAATGAAGGATCCCACCTTCATTATTTATTTACTTATTTTTATTGTGTTGTTTGTTTTGTTTTCCAGTTTAGCCTTTGGATTTCTCGAAGGCAGATTAGTCCCTGAGAGAGATGCACCATGGAGTTGGGGTTCCGTGGTGTTTCACGCTGTGTCACCTCATTGCACGGAAACTCTCTTGAGTTCGGCAGGTGACTTAGTGTTGATCTAATCCATTCTGTGACCAACTTGTCCTAACACAGGGATCTTTGGGTCAGGTGGCACGTGCTCTAACAACTCTGAAGCGTTTGCCCCACGCCCACCAATTCCTGTGGCTTGTTGGCCTCCAAGATCCCCATTAGCAATTAGCCTTTACCTCAGGAGAACATTAACAGAAGCCAAGAGAAACCGAGGAAACAGACTGTGGACACCAGCAGTACCCAAAGAACTAGGGACTGGAAAGAGGACTGAACCAGCAGACCTCAAACAATGGGAATGCAGACTGATTCCAAACAAATGGACAATAGCTGCCAAAAGCAGCTCCCAGCATGGCATCTGAGGACAGAACCGAGGGCTGTGGTTTAGATGTCACTGCACCCCAGCCCATAACAAGGCCCTGTGCACCACGAGCAACTCCATAGGCAGACTTGGGGACCTCAGATTGGACCTGGGGCAAGAAGTTCCAAACAACTGGGGACCTGTGGACTGAACCAAGGGCTAGGCCCTCAGGTTTCAGATGGAACCATCTGCCAACTCAAGCTGACCCACTAAGCTCTGGACTAGAAACCAGTTGGATCCGGAGCTCATCGAAAAGAGAGCCTAGCTCCCAACTGAGAGAGACTTACCCACAGTCCTCAGAAATGGTGAGAAAGACAGTGAACTCAAAAAGGGGTTCGCAAGCACCATGCCTATCAGCGGTCTTCTTCAATCTGCAACTGCCACCAAATCTGTTAAACAACAAAAATTCAACTCCAGCAATTTAAATGATCAAATTGGCTTTATTGAACAATTCATGAATCGGGCAACATCCCACGTAGCAAACAGAAAAAAAGCCCCGTCCAGCTATAGAAAATGAAAGGTTTGCAAAGGCAGAGAGGAAGCAGGAAAAGGAAATAATTAGCAGGGTGTATTGTTTTAGGCAAGGGAAACAGAATGGGTCTATCTGTAAATTTCCTAGTGCTGCCCAGGAAATACTAGGTTGACTGCTTAGAGGTCACATTCCTGGGAGGGGTCGAAACTGCAGTTAAGTTAGGTATTGAGTCTGGGTTTGCTGATGTGGGGCCTTAACCTAAGTAACTCCATTTTAGACCTCTGGTTTTCTTTTTAACAGGGGTGGCAGTGGCTCTCAGGGGTGCTGTGCGGACAACTGAGACAAAAGTGTGCTCAGTGCTTGGCACACAGTAAACTCATCATCATCACCACTCAGATTCCAAGGAGCCCCATCTGCAGTCTATGTGCTGAACAACTAAAGGGAGGGTCATTCACCTAGATTGTGACGTGAGCCCCCCCCCCCAAACTCAGAGTTCTACCACTAGGCACCTGTAGAGTAATCTCTACACCCACAGTATTCAAGAAGTGAGATGAATGCGCAAACATTTAATAAATATATCTAATGAACGCAAACATCCAACACGTATGCCAGCATGAATACATCACAGACCTCCACATCCACAATCTACACAGAAGTGCCCCCCCGCCCCCCCAGCCACACTGGGTCTGCCTGCTCCCTCCTCCTGCCTGCCAAATCTGCATCAGCCCTCACCTTTTCTTCAGCCCCTTTAGACTCCATCTTCATCTGCCTCCTCCCTCAGCCTAACACCCCGGAATGCCATTCCCGCCTTGTCCTCACTGTCTCCTGTGGATCTGTCGCCACGCTTTCTGCTCTTCTCTTCTGGTCTTCAGTGTGGGTAGCTTCCTATGTTCAGAGCACGGGGTGGTAGGGCCCTGCTGGGGAAGCCTGAGCCCCTGCTGCCTGCAACCCGCACAGCTCATGCTGGGTGGTCTTGATTGAGGCTGTGTGGCAATCTAGACCACATCTTGATGACTAACGGCCATTCTCCACAGCTGCTGTCCCCATTTCCTTCGGAACCCCCTCCCTGGCCTCCCATTTTTCTGCAAAGATGAGGCCACATCAGAAGAACACCCTCAGCCTGACTTCTCCAGTCCCTTAGAATATTGTCGTAGCTTCGTCCTCTGGTTTCTGAGACCGTGGGGTCTCAAGTGTACCAGAAATCTTGCCATGTGCAACAACATGGATGGACTTTGAGGGCATTATGCTAAGTGAAATAAGTCAGACAAAGACAGACAAATACTGTATGATCTCACTTATATGTAGAATCTAAAAAAAAAAAAGAAACCCCACAATACAAAAAAGCAAAAAACCTACCTCAAAGATATAAAGAACAGATTGGTGGTTATCAGAGGTGGGGATGAGGGGTGGGCAAAATGGATGAAGGGGGTCTAAAACGTATAAACTTCCAGTTATAAAATAAATACGTCATGGGGGTGTTATATACGGCATCATGACTATAGTTAATAATACTGTATCACAAGTTTGAAAGTTGCTAGGAGAATAGCTCTTTTTTTTGTTTGTTTAAGATTTTATTTTTAAGTAATCTCTACACCCAACGTGGGGCTCGAACTCACAACCCCAAGATCAAGAGTCGCACACTCCACAGACTGAGCCCACCAGGTGCCCTGCAAGGAGACCAGTTCTTAAAAGGTCTCAACACAAGAAGAAAACTGTTTAACTATGTATGGTGATGGATGTTAAGTAGATTTATTGTGGTGACCATTTTGTAATATATGCAAACATGAAATCATTATGTTGTACACCTAAAACTAATATAATGTTATATGTCAATGATTTCTCAATTAAAAAAATAAAATGTGTGGGGCGCCTGGGTGGCTCAGTCCGTTAAGTGTCTGCCTTCAGCTCAGAGTCATGACCCCAGGACCCTGGGATTGAGCCCTGCATCAGGCTCCCTGCTCATCGGGGATCCTGCTTCTCCCTTGCCCTCTGCCCCTCCCCCACTCGTGCTCTCTCTCTGTCAAATAAATAAATAAAATCGTTAAAAATTTTTATTTATTGGGGCACCTGGGTGGCTCAGTGGCTAACCGTCTGTCTTCGGTTCAGGTCATGATCCCAGGGTCCTGGGATCGAGCCCCACATCAGGCTCCTGCTCAGCGGGAAGCCTGCTTCTCCCTCTCCCACTCCCCTTACTTGTGTTCCCTCTCTCGCTATATCTCTTTCTGTCAAATAAATGAATAAAATCTTTAAAAATTTTTTATTTTTTATTTTTTTAAAGATTTTATTTCTTTATTTGACAGAGAGAGTGAGAGAGCACAAGCAAGGGGAGAAGCAGGCTCCCCGCTGAGCAGGAAGCCCAATGTGGGGCTCAATCCCAGGACCCTGGGATCATGACCTGAGCTGAAGGCAGACGCTTAATGGACTGAGCCATCCAGGTGCCCCCCAATTTTTTTTAATTAAAAAAAATGTGCTAGAAACACCATGGAATATCATGCAGCAGTTAGAAGCAGTGGACAGGATGCCACACAGCAACAGCTCTAAGATCCTGAAAACATGCTGAGGGGAAAACAGTAAGGCAAAATGAACACAATCGCTTTTTTGTACATTTTTTTAAAATGATGTGTTTTTTTCTTTTTTTTTTAAGATTTTATTTATTTATTTGACAGAGAGAGACACAGCGAGAGAGGGAACACAAGCAGGAGGAGTGGGAGAGGGAGAAGCAGGCTCTCCGCTGAGCAGGGAGCCCAATGCGGGGCTCGATCCCAGGACCCTGAGATCATGACCTGAGCTGAAGGCAGACACTTAACTGACTGAGCCACCCAGGCGCCCCCCAGTACTTGGTTTCTAATACCATGCTCCAGTAAATAGAACCGTGGCTTATTGGAGAAATGTCTGATTCTAGGGCTGCTGCAGGAAAGGTACAAGATAAGTCCTCAGCATCTTGTGCCAGAAAGTAAGGAAATGCTCAAAACAAGAGCAAAAACAAAAAACACAACGATGAGAGTATGTCAAAGGTGAAGCATAATTCCCCACACCTCAAGTGGGTTGCACCTAGTGACTTCCTTCCAAAGAGGACAGTTTGGGGGTGCCTGGCTGGCTCAGTAGAGGATATAATGCTCGATCTTGGGGTCATGAGTTTGAGCCCCACGTTGGGTATAGAGATTACTTAAAAATAAAATCTTTAGGGGCGCCTGAGTGGCTCAGTCGGTTAAGCATCTGACTCTTGATTTAGGCACAGGTCATGATCTCGGGGGTCATGAGATCGAGTCCCACATCAGGTTCCGTGCTGGGTGTGAAGCCTGCTTGGGATTCCCTCCCTCCCTCTCCCTCTGCCCCTCCCCCACCACCACCCTTTATCTCTCTCTCTCTCAAATAAATAAAATCTTTTTTTAAAAAGGACAGTATGAAAAGTGGGAGAAAAGAGTAACTTTATGGTAAAGAAACATGACAAACACTACTTCAGGCAGCTGATCAAGGTCAACATCAACAGTAATAAGTCATGTTGATAGAATGTACCTTTGATGTGATGTAATGAGAATGGCATTTTACCTCTGTGGTTTCCTTCCCCCAAACCCAAAAACTCTAGTCTAATTATGAGAAAAACATCATACAAATTCCACTTGCAGGACATTTTACAAAACACCTGCCCAGTAGTCCTCAGAATGATCAAGGTCATCAAAAATGAGGAAAGTCTGAGAAAGGGTCACAGCCAAGGGGAGCCTAAGGAGAAAAGACAGCTAAGCATAATGTGGTATCCTGGATGGGATCCTGGCACAGAAAAGGGACATTTGGTAAAAACTAAGGAAACCTGAACAAAGTATGGGTTTTAGTCAATACTAATGTATCAATATTGGCCCTTGATTGTAATAAACATACTGTATTAAGGTAAGATGTTACTTATAGGGGAAATTGGGTGTGGGGGATACAGAAATTCTTTGTACTATCTCCACAACTTTTCTGTCAATCTAAAATTATTCTAAAATAGTTTATTTTTTAAAGTATTTAAAATAGATACCTTGGAGATATTTTTCTATTGGTGCACAGAGAGCTTCTTTATGATTTTTTAAAAGATTTTATTTATTTATTTGAGAGAGAGGGAGAGTGCATGAGGAGGGGCAGGGGGGCAGGAGAGGGAGAGAATCCCAAGTCGACTCCCCACTGAGTGAGGAGCCAGATGCAGGGCTCCATCCCACAACCCTGAGATCATGACCTGAGCCAAAACCAAGAGTTGGATGCTTAACTAACTCAGCCACCCAGGTGCCCCTTCCTTATGTTTTTTCTATAGGTGCATAGGATTTCACTGTAGTGAAGTCTCATCACTGACTTATCAGCTCTTTACTGAGGGTTGTTCCCAATCTTTGACTATTATAACCAATGCTACAATGAATGACACTACACATATGTCATTTTATGTAATGCAGCTATTTCTATAGGATAAATATCTAAAAGCGGGATATATTTTTATAAGATTTTTATTTATTTGAGAGAGAGAGAGCGAGTGAGCCCAAGCTAGGGGGAGAGGCAGAGGGAGAGGGAGAAACAGACTCCCTGCTGAGCAAGGAGCCCCACTCTTAATCCCAGGACCCTGGAATCATGATCTGAGCAGAAAGCAGACACTTAACCGACTGAGCCACCCAGGCGCCCCTAAAACTGGAATATTGAGTTAAAGAGTATATACATCAGTAATTCAGAATATACATTAAACTCCCCTCCATATAGGGGGAGTTTATACTGCAATATAAGAGAGTACGTATTTCCCCACAGCCTCGTCAACGCGGTCTGTGGTCAAACTTTTGCATATTTCTAATGTGATAGGAGAAAAATGGCTTCTCGGTGTTCTTGTACTTTGCATTTCTCTTATTGCAAGTGAAACTGAGCAAATTGTTTTGCTTGCGTGTCCTTTCATTTTCTGTGAGCCGTCTCTGTATATTCTTTGTCCATTTTTATACTGGGCTTTTGCGTTTTTCCTTATAAAATTTTAGGAGCTATTTCTATTTTAGGAAGATTTACCCTTGTCTGCCATAAGGGCTGCAAATATTCCCCTTTCCGTGTCATTTGTCTAATGCCTGCCCCAAGGACCCCACTCCTCCCCTTCCCTCTGGCAGAACGGCTTTCCTCAGGCCACCTGTCCCCTTTCAGAGCCCCAGCCCAAAGCCCTAGTTCCTCGTTCTTCCTGGTGACCTCTTAACTCTTGGTGACATCTGGCTCTATACTGAAGACTTTTCTTGTGTGTAAATAACTTTTACTGTGTCCTTTGTCTGGCTAGAGGGACGCCTGGGTGGCTCTGCCGGTTAAGCATCTGCCTTCAGCTCAGGCCATGATCCCAGGGTCCTGGGATGGAGTCCTGCACGGGGCTCCCTGCTCAGCGGGGAGCCTGCCTCTCCCTCTGCCTCTCCCCCTGCTTGTGCTCCCAATCTCCTTTTTCTCTGACAAATAAATAAATAAAATCTTAAAAAAAAAAAAAGAACATGGAAAATAGAGAAAAGCATTCAGAGGAAAACCAACATTCACCTGCAGGTCCACCTCCCAGGATAACCCTCTTCTGCTTCTCAAGGCCTCTGTGTGTGTATTTATTTACGAAAGAAACTTCTTGAATCTATCCAGTCCCTTTGGGAACTGATTATCACTACACTTACACACCTCTCGGATTTCTTCATGTGCTTATTTTGTCTCCACTGGCGGGTAAACTGGAGGCACCTGGTAGGAACTGCCCCCCCTGCCCATCCCCACCGCAGCGACCTTCTCTCTCCTGGACTCCCCCCGCCCCACATTTCCCTGCCCTGCCCAAGCCTAACCGCTGCCCGCACGCCTGCCAGAGACATCAGACTCTACGTCTCATGGGTCTTCAGAAGCACCTTCACCTTGTTGGAAACTTGGGCTCATCAACCCATCCCCCGGAAAGATCCCGCTTTCCAGTCAGACCAGCCAAGCCTCGCCCAAGCATTGTTTCCAGCCCACGCCCTGCAAGCACCAAATGGTTCCTGAAGTCACCCCACTGTTTGGCCTCACCTGGACTTTGCTCCCCCTCTCTCTCCTGCAGGTCTCCCACGAGACTGTCTGTCACACTCTGCGCATCTGCTGGCCCCAGAGCACCCTCCCCCTCAGCCTTTTCCTCGCCATCGATCACTCTCTGAAGCCCCATCCCCCATCCCCCTACACACACACACACACACACACACACACACACACCCCCTACCCCACCCCTGCCACTCCTTCTCCAGGTCGGTCCTGACGGAGGCCGCCTCTGAGAAGTTCCACACACACCCCACTGCCAGGCCCCGTGCTGGCTGGTGCCGCTGACCCCCAGGGTGCCAGGCAATTTCCCTTGCAGAGCAATCCATCCTCTCTCCCTATTGTGATTTCCTGTTTACTCCCCTGTCTCCCCTACAGATACGCCGGCGGCAGGGCTGTCTTTCACTGACGTATTTCAAGTGCAGGCGCTGGAACACTAACTAGGTTTGTTGACTAGGGAAAGAACGGGTTTCCCAGCTAACGTGATCACTCCTGGGAGGGTGCCTCTGTAGGGCCAAGCTGGGCCCATTGGAATTGAAACCCTCTTGGGTCTGATGTGCAAACTCCTCTCCCTCCGCTGTCTAACTACCACTCTTTTCGGACTCTTACAGAGGTCCTCTCTGAACCTCAGTTTTTTCATCTGTCTAGAGAAGAGAACACTAAGGGGAAAATTATAAGGACCACATACATGAATCATAATACTTTGTAAATGGCAATGGGATAAATGAAGTTGAAATGTGGGTACATTATTTAAAAAAACAGTGCTACCTTTCACTGAGCATGTTTTCTATACCAGGCACAGTTCTAATATCTCGCTGGTATTAATGTCTTTTCATCCTAAATCAGCTCCATTTCAAAGAAAGGTAAACTGAGGCACAGAGCAGTTAATGATTCATTTGCCTAAGATTCCACATTGGAGGTAGAAGAGCTGGGATTTGAACCCCGGGCAGAGCCTACTTGCTTAACCACCACCCCATGTTGCGTCTCTATTAAATAATATGTAATATATTAGTATTATTTGGTCGGAGAGCTGCCCTCTTCAAATAAAACTGATCCAATCACACAACTGCCCTCTCCTGGGATGATTCTCACTCTAATGGTAATTCTGTAGGTAGAGTTTTTTGTTCATATCTATTTGTCTATCCCAAGAATGGAAACATGTTTAAAATGTAGAAAAGAACCATGCCCATATTTTCTGTTCTTCGACATTTGCGTAATGAGCTTCAAAGAGAATAAATAGCCCTCAGCTGAACTGCGCAGAGTTTACCGGCATCTGTTTTGCCATGACTTACATGGAGTTACCTTCAGTGGTACTGAAGATGATATCCCCCAAACCCACCGCTGCAGGTCTTCCAAGCACCTTTAGGTTGAGTTTCCAGTCCCTTCCCTCATATTTTCAGAATTTCCTCACCAAGAGAGGGATGGGGACAAGGGAGGGGAAGGAAGAGGCCAGCCTGGGTGGGGGCTCTCCACTTGGATTCACAAGGGGCAGGAGAAGAGAGATAAAGGTTTGGTGGCCACTGATAGTCCTTCTGGGTCTGTGGCTCAGGGCACAGGCTGTGCTCCCCTGGATTGCCATGGGGGTGACGTGGCAAGGTCACCTCCACATAGGTTTCCCCTAGTCTCCCTCCTTTGCCTGTCCTATTGCCACTCCCCTGATGTCAGCCTTATCCCTGGCACAAAGCCCCAACTCCTGCCTATGGGGGCCACAGAACGGAAGGAGGGCAGAAAGGGACCATTTCTGGATACCCAAGGAGAAACTGAGTGTAGAAAAGAGGACGCCTCCCCTCCCCCCACCGAAGAATAGCTGGAAGCAAGAGGCCTGCCTCCTAGCGCCGTGTTCCCTAACTGCCAGCCCACACTGCCTTTACTTCTGAGGATCCAGAAATTTGTGGGAGGCAGGGAGGGAAAGAGAAAGAAAAAGGTGAAGAGAGTTAGGGAGATCCAGAGAAAAAGGGTAAGAGGTTAGAGAGACCAACACAGGCATATCTTAGAGATACTGCTGGTTCAGTTCCAGACCACTAGAACAAAGCACATATTGCAATAAAGTGAGTCAGATGAATTTTTTGGCTTCCCAGTGCGTATAAAAGTTATGCTTGCACTATACTGTAGTCTCGTGAGTGTGCAAGAGCATTATGTCTAAAAAACCAATGTGCATATCTTCATTAAAAATTACTTAATTTTTTTAAGATTTTATATATTTGAGAGAGAGAGCCTGAGCATGGGTGGGTGGGGGGGCAGAGGGAGAGGGGGAAGGAAGCCCCATGGGGGCTTGATCCCAGGACCCCGGGATCATGACCTGAGCCAAAGGCAGCCGCTTAACCGACTGAGCCACCCAGGCGCCCCTAAAACTACTTTATTGCCAAAAAGTGCTAACCAGGGACGCCTGGGTGGCTCAGTCGTTAAGTGTCTGCCTTCCGCTCAGGTCATGATCCCAGGGTCCTGGGATCGAGCCCCGCATCGGGCTCCCTGCTCAGCGGGAAGCCTGCTTCTCCCTCTCCCGCTCCCCCTGCTTGTGTTCCCTCTCTCGCTGTGTCTCTCTCTGTCAGATAAATAAATAAAATCTTTAAAAATATATATATAAGAATTTCTAAAAAAAAAAAAAAACAAACAAACCTAAAAAAGTGCTAACCATCATCTGAGCTTTCAGTGAGTCGTAATGCTTTTGCTGGAGGAGGGTCCTGCCTCCATGTTGTGGGCTGCTGACTGATGGGGTGGGGGTGGCTGTGGCAGTTTTTCTTTTCTTTTCTCTTCTCTTCAAGATTTTATTTATTTATTTGAGAGAGAGAGAACACGAGCAAGGGGAGGGGCAGAGGCAGAGGGAGAAGCAGGCTCCCCGCTGAGCGCAGAGCCCCTCAATCCCAGGACCCAGAAATCAGACACTTAACCCACTGAGCCACCCAGGTGCCCCTGAGGCAGTTTCTTAAAAGAAGACAACAGTATGGTGATGGGTATTAAAGAGGGCACGTTTTGCATGGAGCACTGGGTGTTATGCACAAACAATGAATCATGGAACACTACATCTAAACTAATGATGTAATGTATGGTGATTAACATCACAATAAAAAAATTAAAAAAAAAAAAAGAAGACAACAGTAAAGGGGCGCCTGGGTGGCTCAGTGGTTAAGCGTCTGCTTTCGGCTCAGGTCATGATCCCAGGGTCCTGGGATCGAGCCCCGCATCGGGCTCCCTGCTCTGCGGGAAGCCTGCTTCTCCCTCTCCCACTCCCCCTGCTTGTGTTCCTGCTCTCGCTGTGTCTGTCTCTGTCAAATAAATAAATAAAATCTTAAAAAAAAAAAAAACTTAAAAAAAAAAGGAGACAACGGTAAAGATTGCCACATCGAGTGAGTCTTCCTTCCACGAATGATTACTCTGCAGCACGTGATAGCATTTTACCCACAACGGAACTTCTTTCTGGAGTCACTCCTCTCACATCCTGTTGCTGCTTTCTCAACTATGTTTTTGGAATATTCTAAATCCTTTGTGGTCATTTCCACAATCTGCACAACATCTTTACCAGGAGCAGTTTCCATCTCAAGAAACCACTTTCTGTGCTCATCCGTAAGAAGCAACTCCTCATTTGTTCAAGTTTGGTCATGAGATGGCAGCAATGCGGTCCCATCTTCAGGCTCCACTTCTGATTCTAGTTCTCTTGCTGTTTCCACCCCGTCTGCTGTTACTTCCTCCCTTGAAATCTTTTTTTTTTTTTTTTTTAATTTATTTATTTGACAGAAAGAGACAGTGAGAGAGGGAACACAAGCAGGGGGAGTGGGAGAGGGAGAAGCAGGCTTCCGGCTGAGCAGGGAGCCCGATGCGGGGCTCGATCCCAGGACCCCGGGATCATGACCTGAGCCGAAGGCAGACGCTTAACGACTGAGCCACCCAGGCGCCCCTCCCTTGAAATCTTGAACCCCTCAAAGTCATCCATGAGGGTTGGAATCAAATTCTTCCAAACTCCTATTAATGTTGATTTTAAAAAAGATTTTATTTATTTGAGAGAGAGAACACGAGAGAGAGAGAGAGAGAGAGAGGGAGAGAGAGAGCGCGCACGAGTTGTGGGGAAGGGCAGAAGGAGAGGGAGAAGCAGACTCCCGGCTGAGCAGGGAACCTGATGTGGGGCTCGATCCCAGGACCCTGGGACCATGACCTGAGCTGAAGGCAGATGCTTAACCGACTAGCCACCCAGGTGCCCCTGATTTTTTTTTTCCTTCATGAATTTGCATGTCCTCCTTGCTCAGGGACCATGCTAATCTCTGTATCGTTCCAATTTTAGTGTATGTGCTGTTGAAACAAGCACCTATTTATGTTGCTATTTGACCTCTTCCCATGAATCACAGATGTTCTTAATGGCATCTAGAATGGTGAGTCCAGGGGGCACCTGGATGGCTCAGTTGGTAGAGCATGTGATCTCAGGATTGTGAGTTCAAGCCCCATGTTGGGTATAGAGATTACTTAAGGAATTGAAAGAAAGAAAGAAAGAAAGAAAGGAAGGAAGGAAGGAAGGAAGGAAGGAAGGAAGGAAGGAAGGAAGGAAGAAAGAAAGAAAGGTGAATGCTTACCAGAGATTTTCAACTTGCTCTGTCCAGATCCATCAGAGGAATCACAATCCATGACAACTATAGCTTTGTGAAATGTATTTCTTAAATACTAAGACTTGAAAGTTAGAGTGACTCTTTGATCCAGGGGCTGCAGAGTGGATGTTGTGTTAGCAAGCATGAAGACATTGACCTTGTCCATCTCTATCAGAGCTCCTGAGTGACCAGGTGCCTTGGCAATGAGCAGTACCATTTTAAAAGGAATCTTTTTTCCTGAGCGGTAGGTCTCAACAGTGGGCTTAAAATATTCACAATATTAAACTGTGTTTAAACAGATGTGCTGTCATCCAGGCTTTGTTCCATTTATAGAGCAGAGCCAGCAGAATTCTGAAGGGTCCTAGAATTTTCGGAAGAGTAAATAAGCATTGGCTTCACCCTGAAGTCACCAGCTGCATTAGCCCCTAACAAGGGAGTCAACCTGTCCTTTGGAGCTTTGAAGCCGGGCATGGACTTCGCCTCTCTAGTTATGAAAGTCCTAGATGGCATCTTCTTCCAATAAAAGGCTGTTTCGTCTACACTGAAAATCTCTTGGGGCACCTGGGTAGCTCAGTCAGTGGGGCACCTAGCTCTTGGTTTCAGCTCAGGTCATGATCTCGGGTTTGTGGGATTGAGCCCCGTGTCGGGTTCCCCACTTGGCTCAGTCTGCTTGGGATTCTCTCTCTCCCTCTCCCTCTGCCCCTCCTGCTTCTGCTCTCTCAAATAAATAAATAAAACCTTAAAAAAGGGGGTGCCTGGGTGGCTCAGTTGTTAAGCGGCTGCCTTCGGCTCGGGTCATGATCCCAGAGTCCTGGGATCGAGCCCCACTTCGGCCTCCCTGCTCAGCGGGAAGCCTGTTTCTCCCTCTCCCACTCCCCCTGCTTGTGTTCCCTCTCTCGCTGTGTCTCTCTCTGTCAAATAAATAAATAAAATCTTAAAAAAAAAAAACCAAAGTGGTTTAAAAAAATTTTCAAAAAAAAAAGTACTTTATTTATGATTGATACTAAATCTTTTTCAGTTATGTGGATTGCAAAAGTCCTCTCCAGTCTGTGAGGGACTGCCTTCTCACTTTGTTTTTAGTGTCTTTTGTTAATTTGAAAGTTTTTGAATTAGCTGGGTGATTGAAGGCAGGTGATTGATGCATGGGGGTTTGTTACACTATTATCTCTACTTTTATGTAATTTTGAAAATGACCATAACAAAAAGTTTATAAAAATCCATAAAACAGATAATCCTCTACTATCTCAAATTCATAAAGATCAGCTCCTATATTGTATAGTTTTGCTTTCAGATCTCTAATGCCACCGGAATATATTTGTTTGTTTGTTTTTAAAGATTTTATTTTTGAGTAATCTCTACACCCAGTGTGGGGCTTGAACTCACCATCCTGAGATCAAGAGTTACATGCTCTACCAACTGAGCCAGCGAGGCGCCCCATACATTTATAGTTGGTACGCCAGAGGATCAAAATTTACCTTCCCTCTCATGGATGGCCAACTGTCCCAGCCCCATTTCCAACCCTGTATTCTGAACCTGTCCCTCCTCTTCTGACCAGAAACTCCCTCTTCTGCCCTATATATTCTTGGGTCTGTTTCTAAATTCTCTATTCTGAAAAAAAATTTCAAATAAAAATGAGTTCTCTATTTTGTTCCTTAGTCACTGTGTCTATTTTTGCATTTTGCCACACCATTGTAATTCTCATATTAATAGATTGACCACACTTGGTATTATCTCTTCTTTTTCTTCTCAGATTGACTTGGCTGGGGCACCTGGGTGGCTCAGTAGGTTAAGTGTCTGCTTTCTTGGGTACTGAGATTGAGCCCCATATGGGGCTCCCTGCTCAGCAGGGAGCCTGCTTTTCCCTCTGCCCCTCCCCCTGCTTGTGTGTATGTGCACGCTCTCTCTCTCTGTCAAATAAATATTTATTTATTAAATGACACAGAGAGAGGGAAGGAGAAGCAGTTTCCCCACCGGGCAGGGAGCCCGATGCGGGACTTGATCCCAGGACCCCGAGATCATGACCTGAGCTGAAGGCAGACGTTTAACCAACTGAGGCACCCAGGCGCCCCAAATAAATAAAATCTTAAAATCTTAAAAAAAAAAAAAGATTGACTTGGCTATTCTTGGTCTTTTTTTCTTCCATATAAATTTTTTGATCAGCTTACTCGATTCCAGAAAGGGAAAAATCAACACTGTTGGGATCTTAATTGGAGTCACATTGAATTTCCAGATTAATTTGAGGGAGAACTAACATTTGTATAACATGATGTTTTCCTGACCATTATTACCTTGGCACATTAATCCATATATTTAGGTCTTCTTTTTTGGTCCCTTGGTAAAAACTGTGTTTGCTTTCACCACTAGGGTCTTGCTCAGTCCTTGTTAGATTTACTCCTGCGGCTTGCGGGTTTTGCCCCTCTCCCTCCCCGCGTCAGATATGCCAGGCATGTCCTTCCTCACCTCCTGCTCCTGCCTCTTGGTCCACACCCCTCCTTCCCGCTGTCCAGAAAGCAGCTGCCCTGCCCCAACAGCTGACTTTCCTGTGAGGCCAGTGTGAGTAGAGCTCACACTTCCCACCTCAGGTCCTGCCAGCTGAGTCTGAGGAGAGTGACGGTTGTTTTGGTGGGGACAATGGGCTGCATTCTGTACAGGCTCCCCTCTGGGCCCCCTTCTCCCTGGCCACAGCAACTGTTCTTGGAGATAGGGTAGGGCCCCACCTGTCAGCTCTAATTACTCTCCAGACGACACCCAACTCCCTGGCTCATTTCTTCATGCTTGGTTGACAAGTCTAGTATGTGTTCTCCTACCCAGTTGCCTGTTCAGGGGTCTATCATTGCCTGGAATTGGTGGGCAGAGGAATGGTGGTCATGGGTATGGGACTGTTCCTCCCAAGGGCATGATCTCTCACCTCGGAGGAGCTGCAAGTTCCCAAAATGTTCTCTGAGTTGTCACCACATCCAGGCCTCGGATCCTCACCACAGCTCCACTCAGATAGTTGAGCCGAGAGGAGCTGTGATAGGGAACAGGGCTGAACTCCCGATTCCAGGCTAGTGTTCTGCCCTTCCCCACCAACACTTCCTACCCCTGGCTGGCCTCCACACCTGCCCCTCAGCACCCGCACCCTCAGCACCCGCGCCTTCAGCACCCGTACCCTTTTTTTTTTTAAAGATTTTATTTATTTATTTGACAGAGAGAGACACAGCAAGAGAGGGAACACAAGCAGGGGGAGTGGGAGAGGGAGAAGTAGGCTTCCCGCGGAGCAGGGAGCCCGATGCGGGGCTTGATCCCAGGACCCTGGGACCATGACCTGAGCTGAAGGCAGACGCCTAACCATCTGAGCCACCCAGGCGCCCCAGCACCCCTACCCTTGATGAGGCCTCCCTGGCTTCTTTTGAGAACTTTGTTCAGGGGTCAACACTGCCCTCAACTTCCCACAAATGGGAAGGGCTCCAGGCCAGTGCTGATCCCTGAGAGGGGACAACAGGACAGTGAAACCTGACAGAGCCAGCAGCTGCAAGGGGACCCAGGCCTCCATCGATTTTTCCAGCTTTCGCTGAGGCCCCACATCCACTCGCAGGGGCTGGTCATGAGCATCAGGGTGCCTCACAGCAGGCCTTCGAGGAGGAGCCAATCGGGCTGGCCTCAGACATAGGGTGTCCTGAGAGGTAAAACCCAAACGATGAAAGGAGGGAGACTCTTTGTCTACTGGACACCTTCTAGGAGCTAGCCCTGGACCTAGTATTTTCCCATGTCTTGATCCTGTTAGAGGCAGGAGTTATGGTAATTCCCACGTTAGAGAAGAGGGCCACCAGACAGCACAGCTCCTAGAAGGTGTTATTCCTTTTTTTTTTTTAAAGATTTTATTTATTTATTTATTTGACAGAGAGAGACACACAGGGAGAGAGGGAACACAAGCAGGGGGAGTAGGAGAGGGAGAAGCAGGCTTCCCGCTGAGCAGGGAGCCCGACGCAGGGCTCGATCCCAGGACCCCGGGATCATGACCTGAGCTGAAGGCAGATGCTCAATGACTGAGCCACCCAGTGCCCCTAGAAGGTGTTATTCCTATCCCCACTTGTGCAGTGAACAGTCTGCTCATGGGGCGCCTGGGTGCCTCAGTCGGTTAAGCATCTGCCTTCGGCTCTGGTCGTGGTCCCAGGGTCCTGGGATCGAGCCCTGCATTGCATCATGTCCTGCCAGGTTCCCTGCTCGGGGGGGGGCTGGGGGGGGGCTGCTTCTTCCTCTCCCTCTGCCCCTCTCCCCCCAGCTCATGCTCTCTCTCTTAAATAAATAAAATCTTTAAAAAACCCAATCTGCTCAAGGCATCCCTAGAGCCCTGACAGAGGGTCCCAAAGCCAGCCTGTGAACCCATTCTTTACCTCGTGGCCGGGGAGGACATGCAGTTGAGTGTTGTGGACCCCTGGATGGGGACAAGCAGAAAGGGGTGGGAGAAACAGGAGGCCCAGTGCTCCAGGGTCCCGCAAGAACCCATTGGCTATATGGAGCGCCTGGCTGGTTCAGTGGGTGGAGCACGACGTAATCTTGGGACTGTGAGTTCAAGTCCCACATTGGGTGTAGAGATTGCTTGGGGAAAAAAAAAAAAAAGCCCACAACAAAACCATTAGCTATATTGCAACTCTCACCCCCAGGCCTGGTCTCCCAGCTGCCTTTCTGGCACCCTATCTGCTGACTCTCAGTTTATCTGTTCCTCCGTGCCTTGCACAGGCCTGGCACACGCTTGTTTGCGCTCCAGGGCTTGTTGTTGACATGAATGGCCCAATTAATGGAAGCCTAATTAGGGGGGCGGGGGGCTCTCCAGAATGCTCCTGGACGGCCCTGAGGGTCTGGGAAGAGGACCAGGGAGGAGGATTGCAGGAGTGACTTACTGTCCAGTTCACAGGCCTCAACTTCACAAGTTGGCACTGAGATCCCTTTTTTTTTTTTTTTTAATTGACTTTAAGGAACAGGAGGTTTGGCGGATTTCCTCAAAGCTGTTGGCCTCTCCCCAGCAGCAGGGGGTGGGGGGTAGAGGTCAGGGTGGTGCAGGCAGGATCCATTACACAGGCTAAATCAGGAACTAGAAGGAATTGCTCTGTGGTAGCTCTCTTGCCAGAGAGGATGATTATCTTTCCAGGAAAGGCTGAGGAAATCCTTAGCAGAGCCCTTGGTTTTCTACCTTGGAGAAATGTCTGGGGCAGGCTGATGGGTGTGGGGAAGGATTAATCCAGGTGAGGGTGGGGAGGAGGTGGACAGGGGCGTTAATCCTGGGGGAGTTGCGGGGTAGAGAGTAAGCTATGACCTGCCCCAGGTGGTGGCAGCTATTCCCCCCCACACCCCGCACCTCTACCCGCCCCCCCCTGCCCGGGGTTCCCCATTGTTACCAGAGACAACATCCTGTTTCTCTTACTTGCCTCACTGGCCCAGGCCCTGGATCCCCTCACTCTGCTGGGGTGGGGGTGAGGGGATGGGGGATGGGGCTGGCTCCAAGTCCAGGGTCCAAGGACCTCACAGCTGGGGAAACTGAGGTTGGGGGGGTGACTTGAGGTCACAGCAGTGGCTTATGTGGGCCAGTGCTGGGTTGGGACCCCATGGTTCCCTCAAAATTACACACTTCAGAGGGGCCCAGAGGGAACCATCGAGTCTGACTTCTTCTCCCTTGGGTTCATGAGGTCGGTTCCCCCTCTCCAAAAGGCTCTCTCAGCAAGTGGGATTCTCACATCCTAGGAGTGTATCCAGATCAATGGAGCTCTGGGGTTCTGCAGCACAGGCTCTGGACGAGCAGGCCTGAGGTTGGGTCCCATCACAGAACCTCTAGTGATTTCGTCTTTTTTTTTTTTTTAAGATTTTATTTATTTATTTATTTGTCAGAGAGAGGGAGCGCACAAGCAGGGGGAGCGGCAGGCAGAAGGAGAAGCAGGCTCCCCGCTGAGCAGGGAGCCCGATGCGGGGCTGGATGCCAGGACCCTGGGATCATGACCTGAGCCAAAGGCAGACGCTGAACCCACTTAGCCACCCAGGTGTCCCCTCTACTGATTTATTCTTACATTGTTTATTGCCAAGCACTGAGGACACAGCAGCAGATAAAAGAGAGGTAAATCCCTACATTCTTGTGGGGGAGGCAGAGAATCAACAAGATAAGGAAGTAAAATAAAATATATAGCATTACGGATAATGATTCGCTGTGGAGATAAGTAAAACAGAGGTTTGGATAGAGAGGAGACAGAGGGGATGGGGTGGAGGAGCGTACTTTTAAATAGAATGGATAGGGACGCCTGGGTGGCTCAGCTGGTTAACCGTCTGCCTTCGGCTCAGGTCATGATCCCAGGGTCCTGGGATCGAGTCCCGCATCGGGCTCCTTGCTCAGCGGGGAGCCTGCTTCTCCCTCTCCCACTCCCCCTGCTTGTGCTCTCTCTCTCTCTCTGACAAATAAAATTTTTAAAAATAAATAAATAAATAAATAGAATGGATAGGTAGCATATGGGCAAAGACTTGGAGGTGAGAGATAGAGCGAGATAGATACCTGGAGAAAGAGCCTTGTGCAAAGGAGCAACAATAGGTGCAAAGGCCCTGAGGTAGAAAATACATCTGGCACAGTTAAGGAAAAGCAAGGAAGCCAGTGTGGCTGGAGCAGAATGACAGAGACAAGGATAGAAGTTGAGTCAGAAAGCTAGGGGAGGTCAGACCACCCAAGGCCTTGTAGGTCACAATGAAAGCCTTTGGCTTTAACTCTGAGTGAGGTGGGAGCCCCTGGACAGTTTGTGCAGAAAGAAGACAGGATCTGATTCATGTTTTATAAAGATCATTCTGGTCTCTGTATGGAAAAGAGAAACAGGAACACCAGTTAGCAGGCTACTACAATAATTCAGGTGAGAAATGATGAATGCTGAGACAAAAGGTAGTCATGACGACATCAGTGAGGTGGTGAGATTCTGAATATTTTGATAGTAGAGCTACCAGGATTTACTAATACGGGTAGTGAACTGTGATGGGAAGAGAGAAGTCAAGATAACGTCCAAGATTTTGGCCAGAGGAACTAGAAAGTGGCAGTTGCCACTTACAGAGGTGGGAAGGCCTGAGGGAGGGGCAGGTCTGGGGGGAGATCAGGCCATTTATCTGCCGTATGACTTTGGGTAAGTTGCTTAAACACTCTGAACCTCAGTTTCCTCATCTTTACAATGGTTATAATAATGGCAATCCCGCAGAGCGGAGGTAAGAGCTGAGTGAGATCATGAATTCACAGGATTGGCCCATATGTGGACTCAGTATATGTCCCGCCCATGGCCTGGGGATGGCCCGCGGCCAACACGTCTGCTGGGGAAGCACCCCGAAGGAGAGGAGCACTATGTCAGTAAATCTGTGCTCTAGCTCCTCTCCCCTGCTTCCTCCAGGCACAAGTGGGCCGGGCATTTTTGATATTTACGTTTTCTTTCTTCAAGGTCTTTGACAGTTTTAGAGACGGGGATGGTACTGATGGAGGCTGGTGGTGGAATGAGGATCATTGATACTCCCGAGGCTGGGAAGCTTACAAAATACTTTCATGGCCATCATCTCTTCTGACTCCAGAAAGGCAAAAAGTAGACCCATTTTAGGAAGTAGGAGGATGAGGTATTTAAAAACAAAACAAACCCAGGCTGTCTCTGTATGAGGCTATCTCATGGAGCTTCACTTAATCTTGGGGGAAAAGTGGGCAACGAGTGTCCTAAAGTGGGTCTCCCTCTTCCTGTCCTGAGTGGGAGTGCCACCCCACTGTGTCCAACTCGGCCCAGCTACCTGACGGACTGTGACCCCACTCCTCTACCCGCCGGAGACAGCCCACAAGCGCTTGCCCACGTCCTATTCTCCCTGTGTGGGTCACTCTCTGCTGGTGTGTCTAGGCCGCAGTCTTCCTGCTTCTGAGATTTGGGCAAGTGGGTCCCTCACATTGTTCCATTCCCGTTACCCCTGCCAGTTAACTCCCAGGTACTGAGTGAACAGAGGATGGGACTGGAGACCAGAGGAGTCAATGTGCCTGAGTCACACCATTAGAAAGTGCAGCCTGGGTTCTACAACCAGCAGGAAGAATTCCTGCATCTGTTCCTTCCACTTCTTCTAGCCCAGCAGCCTCCTCCCCTCAATATACCAGGTGCCAGAACACAGCTGTCTCTTCGTGGCTCCCCCCACCCAGGCAAGCTGTCCTAGGGTGGGGCTGAGCTTGGTGGGGCAGCCGGGTAGGGGCCAGTGAGGCTGTGCCCCTGCACGCAAATCCAGCCAGAGGTTCATTCTGAGCAACAGTTCTGACTGGTGAGAGCGGCTGCTGACCGGTGGGTGTGGGGGATTGGGAGGGTCGGAAGTGTCAGGTCAGGGTGGATCAAGGGGCCTCAGAGGAAAACTTAGAATTGCCTGGGGAAGAACTCCTGCTGGATTGAGAGGAGTTGGGGAATGCCAGGGAGCCTGAGGGTGTGAATGGGGTGAGGTGCGGGGGGGGGGGGGGGGGAGATCTAGGGAACAGTAGGAGCCCCTGGAGGCTGGGAAGGGCAAACCGTAAGTCCTAGCCCCAGCTTTACTTTTGCCTTGGTGTCTTCATCTGCGCTATGGTAAGAACCCTCCTGCCCCAGCTGCCTTGCCAAGAGAAAGGGCTTCTGGAAAGCAAAAATGACCCATAAATTGAGGTGTGGGGGGGAGCATAAGGGTAGAACCTGAGGCGGAGGGGGGAAGCCTGCCCACCCCGAGTTTTTGCCCGGTGAGGATGGAGCAGGAAAGGGGCAAGCCTAGAGCCTGGATTGCCTCCACAGTCCCGGACCCAGCCATGCCCGTCCCACTGCTCCCGTTACTGCTGCGAACGCTGGCGGGCCGCCTGCTTCTGCCCGCCGCCCGCCTGGCCCGCCGGCACCTCCTGCCCCTGCTGCGCCGACTGGCCCGCCGCCTAGGCTCGCAGGATGTTCGAGACGCTTTGCTGGGCTGTGTGTTGTTCGTCCTCAGCCAGAGACGCCCGCCCGACGCTGAGGAGGCCTCCAGAGCGGCCGGCCAGGAGAGGAGGGACAGGCTAGCTCCCCCCAAATGAGGCCGCGGTCCCTGATATTGGCTGTGTCATCGAAAGCCTTTCTTCTGGACTATGACAGTCCTGGCACCATCACTGAGCGCAGCCTACCCAGTGTGCGGAAGACACGGTGGGGGACTGAACACAAGAAGGGTCTGACCAGGAACGCCTCCCCTCTCCCAACAGGAATGACTGGAAGGATGCCCAGCATCGAGCAGAAAACTGATCATTACCCCTCCTGAATTCCTCCTCCCAAGACCCCTTTTTCCTAATCACATCTGGCTCCAGGGAAGGGAGGAAGTGACTCTCCTCCCCTACCCCCAAACGGTGACATGAGGTCCAGTGAGGGACATTGCTTACCCAGGGACAACTGACAATTTACCTGAGAGGCGAGATTTTAACCCAGACGGTCTGTCTTCCAGACTCAGGATTTACCTTAAAAGAATAGGACCTTGGTTCCCTAGGGAGTCAGTCTTGCCCCAAAGCCCAGCATGCTGCAGGTGCTCAATAAACATTTGTTGATTTGAGTTCTTGGGACGCCATTTAAAGTCGTGTCACCCACGCAGCTCCTACGCTCCCACGCAGGGAGAGAGCCTAAGATGGCCAGGGGGTGGGGGTGCGGGTGGGGTGGGGGCGGGGGTGGGGAAACCACTCAAGGGTTCCTTTTGCTTCCTATCCCATTGTCCCGCAGTCCTCATCTCCTGGAGGTTGTTTCCCTTGTGTAACTTCAGTCAGTATGTCACACTGTGACCCAGCAGTCTTGGGTCCGATTTGGAGGTCTGGCTGGCCAGCTCAAGGTAAGGAGGAAAACGTCACGTCCTTGAGCCAGGTTGGAGACTCTTCTCACCTAGTGGTGTGGGAAGAGGGAGATTTGTTTGCCAAGGGACCCCTCGGGCAGCCACCCAGGGGAGCAGTGTAGAAATGCTTCCCCTGAGGGGCCCCGTGTCCCTGAAGAGATCTAGACGGGGTGCGGGTGGGGGAGTGACCAGAGGCACTCACCTCATTATTTCCGCCTCCCCAAAGAGCAGCTCCTAAGAGGTCAAATAAGAGCTGTCAGATTCATTTGCATTCAGCCTCCGGGTAATTTGCTTATGGTTCCCAAATAATAGTCCTCCCTCCCTCCAGGAGTCTTGGGCTGTGGGTTCAGAGGGGGGAAATGAGGGATGCGGGCCCCTTTCCGGACCCCCATCTGGTCCCCACACCTTCGTTCCGAAGCTCGGCCCCGGGGGAAGAAGTGAGGCCCGAGCTGTGCGCCCCCACCCCAGCCCCGCGGGGCTTTCCGCCAGACCCCGGCCTGGCCACCCCTCGGCACCATCTGCTTCCTCCTGGCGTCCTCCAAAGCCAGTGCACGTGCTCACCCCTCTCGGGAAGGCGACCTGAGGGAAGGGGCGGAGTGAAGGGAGTTCCAGCTCGTGGTCCCCTAACCCCGTTCCCCTCCGGGGTCACGGGCACCTTTTCTTCCGTCTGACCCCGGCCTCCCATGCCGCCGGCCTCCCAAAGCGCTCCTCGCTCCCGAGCGGCGCGGGGCGGGACAGGGCAGGTCGCCGAGCGCGGGCCGGGCGCCGGCGTGGCCGGTTGCAACCCCTCTCCCGCCGGCAGCGGAGACCGGTCAGACCCGGCGCGGGCTGCGAGCTCCGGCCATGGCCCCAGCCCCGAGGTGAGGAGGCCAGGACGGGGAACCAGAGGGGGATTTTCGTCCTCCTCCTCCAAATCCGGCGGGTGCTCGGGAAGCTGAGGCGGGCCGCTGGGCGGTGGGGCGGGGGCTGCGCGGTTCCCACGCGCCTCGCGGGGCCGGGCGGAGAGAGCTGGGGTGGGGGCCCTAGTGGGGCTGGGGTGGGGGGCTATACGTGGGGTCGGGCTCTGCGATTTCCGGCGGAGGGGTTGCTTTTCTCGGACTTTGAAGGTCACCCCGCCCCACTCCTCCACCCCCGCTGCGCCACCCCAACCATATCCAGATTCCCTCAAGGTCAGAGACCTGCCCAGGGTAAAGGGTAGGGGCAGAGTTCTGGGAAATTAGTCTGGGACGACCAAGCCCAGACGTAGTGAACCTCAAGTCTTGAACTCTGACCCTCATTCTCACCCTTAAGTACACACGCACTAGGAAAGTGAGGGAAGTGAGATGAGTCTGTCCCGGAGAGGGCTGGATCCTGTCTTTATTTTAAATGTGGATGTTTTGTTCATTATATCATTTTGTGCATTAACTTTGATTTTTTAAAAAATATCTCAGTAAAATATTATTGATCTTGATTTCTAAATTTTTGGGCGCCCCCATAAAATTTGCACCTCAGGCAAGTAAGTGCCTCATTGGCCTCTCCCTAGTCCCAGCCCGGCCACAGACAGGGCCATGGACACAGAGTTGGGAACAAAATGAGAGCGCACAGTCATGAGATAGGTGCTGGTGACAAACAGCCAAGCCAAGCAAACACACTTCCAGCAAACACAGATGGACACAGGCTGGGGAGAGTGGACCGGTGTGTGAGGTGGTGGGGCAGGCTTGGGGCCTAGAACACGAAGGAGGGAGTCTGGGGCAAGCGACAGTCTCAGAGTGGGAGATGGGGTGGGATCAGCCCTTTGCACCCTACTCCTATGCCAGGGACCTGAGGGAGAAAGACGTAAGACAGGGCAGAGGGTGACAGGACTGGCTGGGCCTACCCAGAAAACCTCCCGGCACAGGCTGGTGTGAGTTGAGGCCCTGAGGCTGTCCAGCAGAGGGCCCTGGCGCCCAGCAACCAACTCTGGTCAGGGAAGGGCTCTGAAGGGGCGTGGATGCTGGCTGGGGGCCCAGGCAGGGTGACCGCCAGATGGGCTTCTCTCCAGCAATAACAGTCCTGGCTGTTGCCATCTAGTGAGCAGGCCAGGCCTCAGCGGGGGTGGGGAGAGGAGCCAGCCTTTCCCCTGTCTGGCCTGGGACCCTCACCACTTCCCTCCAGTTGCTTTCCCCTTCCAGCCCACTCTGCACACAACCTCACCCACTGGCCACCAGCCTGGCCATGCCGGGCACATCTGTCTGACCACTAAGTCCTGCCACCCCCACGGGCCCAAAGATGGGAAATGAAGGTGGGGAGAGAGACCCGGGCCAAGGAAGAGGGGAGAGGAGGGCTGGGAGAGGAAGAGCGAGAGACTGGACAAACACAGGATGGGAATGGGGGTGGGTAGACCCAGACATGAAGCGGCCCTCAAGTCGTGGGGCATTGCCTAAAAAAATACCACCCTACCCCTCTTCCTGCCCTCTGTTTGCTTAAGGCTGGGGGGTGATGGTGTGTCATGTCTCCGTGGGAAGCGCCGGAAGGCTGAGAACACCCCTTCTGGAGTAGCTTGGGGACAGTCCACTGACCCTGAGTAGAAAAACGACACCTCCCTTCAGTGCCCAGTCTGTTTCCTGGCAAGAGGGTATACCCTGCCTCATCCTTGATGGTAGTAATGCTAATTGGTTTGGGTTTTTTTAAATATATATTTATTTATTTGAGAGGGAGAGGGAGAAGCAGACTCCCCGCTGAGCAGCGAGCCCGATGTGGGACTCGGACCTCTGGATTATGACCTGAGCTGAAGGCAGGCGCTTACCGATTGAGCCACCAAGGCGCCCCCTGCTAATTGTTAATTAGTGTCCATAGCTTCTCCAGGGGCCAGGTTTCTTGGGTAGTTGGGGTGTGGGGGGTGTGGGCGTTGGATTGGACTTTGTGTCTTCAAACCTCACCAGCAGACGGATTATCCTCCAGCACTGAGGGCTGCTACAGGGGCCCTGATTCTCCCCTCCCCCCAATTTACTGGCCAACCAAAAGCAGGGGAATCATTCCCCCTCCTGTGGAGGTGCAGGAAGGGCAGACCACTCCTCAGCATGCCCACCCCCTTCCTCCTCAGCCAGTGGCGGATGTGGGACTCAGCAAGGCTTGGCATTTGCCTCTGACGACAATAGGATTCACTCAGGATGTAAGGCTGTTTGGGGCTTTTTTTTCTTACCATCTCCAACTGTTTCTCAGCTTTTCCAAAGTTCTGGATTTAGAAAGAGTGAATCTTGAGGGGCCTACAGACCTGTGCTGCCTCTACCCCATCCACTCCCCTCCCCCCAGACACGCATCCCCCTCCAAGTCCCAGTTGAGGTTGGTGTGGTGTTTGCGTGCGGGTGTGCGGGTCTGTGTGTGTTAGAGGTGGGAAAATCAGATCACTGATTATACTGACGATGCGGAGGGGTCCCTGGGCATGGGGGTTGGGGGAGCAGAGGATAAGTGCGAATGGCAGAAGGTGGCCCTGAAAAGGGAGCGGGCGCTGGAAAGGGAAAAGGTGCACTGGAGAAAGTGGCGTGGGAGGGGGTTGGGGGGAGTGATATCGGAATATCTGGGAGGGGACTCCGCACCGCTCTGGGCAGAGGGTTGGCTGCAGGAACAGTAGGAGTTTCTGGACCCCCAGCGCGGAACAGACTAGGGATGATACCCCTCCAGCCCCGGGTGCTCGTTATAACGCGGCCGGGTTTGGTGTGGCACGGCCCAGAGGTCCTGTCTTAAGAAATAACGCGAGGGGTGGGCCCGGCAGCCCCGGGGGAAGGGGGCATGGGCGCGGCGGCTCGGGAAGGGGGGTAGGCTCGCATCCGGAGCTGCTGGGGGGGGAGTAGCTGGGGCGGGGCCGCGGCGGCGCGGGCGGGGCGGGGTGGGGAAGCGTACGCGCGCCGGGTAGGGGGGAGCGGGCTGCGGACGCGGGCCGGGGCGGGCCCGGGCGGGCCCAGCGGAGGGCGGGTTTGAATGTGCTCCGGCGGGCGCGGGAAGCTGCCGAGAGGGCGCGCGGATCTCGGCGCCGTAGGACTCCTTCCTAGCAGGTGCTGCCCGGGCCGGGGTGCCGGGGGGTCGGGGAGGGGGGACCGGGAACCAACGGCGCGTAAGGCGCCTCTCCCCGCCGCCCCGAGGGCAGGGAGGCCGGGCCTGGCAGCTACGCGGCGCGCAGAGGCAACGCCGCGTGGGGCCCCCGCTTCCCCCGCGCCGAGCGTGCGGAGCCGCGCTGCACGTGGCGCGCCAGGGTCAGGGCGCGTGGAGACTCTGCGGAGATCAGGACCCGAGCGGGGCGTGGGCGGCCTGGCTCCTGGGCCTGAAACCGGCTGTCGCTGAGCTGACCTCCGCAAGGGGCGGGCGAGTAGATGGGTAATCTCGATGGATCTTGTCGGTACAGGAGAGGGGCCGCGCCGGTAACTGCGCTGGGTGGGGGGAATGGGCATGCGGGCACGCGGCTTGGAGGTGAATGAGCTGTCTGTTCCTGGCCTCCCCTTCCTGGGCGCATCCTCATTTACTCCCAGAGAGGACCCTTCCTTAACTCAGAACGCCTGGTTTCCTTCGGGGGGTGGGGTGGAGAGCAGTGGTGGGTGAGGGCTGGTCTCAGCCCTGCCCTTCACCCTTCTTGGGGCGGCCCCTTTGCCCATTCCTCTCGGTAACCTCCCACTTGTCCTTCTGCCTGTTGAGCTCTCCGTGCCAGGATGTGTGTGTTATTGGAGGGGGGAGGGGGTTGCCTTACACCTGAAGCTCTTGTCAGGCTTGAGATGACCTCAGCCCCCACCCTATTTTCCCCCTCATCTCCCAATATACGGGGCTAGCTGAGAAGCAGCCTTTATACCTACCTCCCCACCGCAGAAGAAGGCTAGAATAAGTTGCACATTGAGTTGGAATTCCAGCGCACCCCATTCACTAGCTCTGTGACCTTAGACAAGTGACTCAACCTCTCTGAACCTCAGCCTCCCCCATCTGTTCCATGGAGACAATTTAACACTAGCTTATGGGTGGTTGTGAGGGCAAGAGGAGCTGTCTGCACGTAGTGACTGGCCCCACACGCAACCCCAGGGAGTAGAGAATTTGATGGTACCACAAAGGTGTGTCTAGAATCTGGGGTGCATGAGAGGTGCTGGGGGCCTGGGGGTAGGGAGGTGCTCAGTCTGTGTGGTGGTTACTTTCAGGGCTCCATCCTGGCAGGCCAGGGCATGGCTGGAGGGACACCAGGTGCTCTGAGCTGGTATCAAATCCCTGGTTGCTGCTGGGCAAAGGCAGGCAGGAACAAAATACCTGGGCTGGCCAGCTGAATGTCAGGATGTGGGCAGAGGGGAGAGGCTCCCCTGGAGTTGAATTGTGCCCAGGACTGAGGTGGGGATGGCTGAGAACAGAACGTGGGCGGGTAGCTGGGGGAGAGGGCAGAAATGAATACTTTCCCAAGCCTAAGGCAGATTTTACTAAGGAAGGGGAGATACTCTATTCTCTCCACCCCAGCTCCCATCTGGGTTGAAGCTATACCAGTTCTTTCACTGCCAGGAATCTTGCCTGTGGGGGCGGGGGGGGGGTGGAGCACGGGGTGTGCTGAGGTGTGAAGCTGGGAGATCCCCTCCCTAATACCTAATAGAAAATCTGAGTCCTGAGCCTTCTCTGCCTGCCCCCCAGGGTAGAGCCTTCTTGCCCCCATCCTTCTTGAAAACATAAAAACTGTTGTTCACCACTCTGTCCATTCCCCAGTGCCTAGAACAGTGCCTGGCTAGCATGCAGAGGTCCTCAGTCAATATTTGTTGAAAAGATGAATGGAAGAAGTCCTCTGCCTCCATCTGGAGGTGTGTGGGTGTGTTCCTCCTGTCCCCGCCCTACAGCCCCCTACAACCCACATGTGGGCTGGGGGGCTGAGGAACGCCTTTGGAGAGTCTGGAGCTCATCCAGGGAGGGGTTGAGAGGAATTATGGGGAAGGGTAGAGAAGCCCATTGAGGGCGTTGGGGGTCCCTGGCGGTATGTGTCTGCCGGTCTCAGGCTGGGACCTGGAGTTGCCCCACCCCCTCAGCTCCCCTACCGAGACTGCTGGGTGGCTTATCTCCCAGGCCATCTACAGGAGCAGTTTTTTTTTGTTTTTTTTTTTTTTTTGTGTGTGTAAGAGGCTTCTCAGAATGGGGCCGATCCCTCCCACAGCAAGGCCTGCAGGTGCAGGGTTCTCTCCCCATCCAGCCTCTGCCACTTTATTAATTCTGGACCCTTACCCAGGGGGAGCCCATGGACAAGGCCTGCTGCCAGAACCTGAGCTAGGACCACCTCCCAAGGACTGCCCAGGCCCCCTCTGCTCTGACCCTTCTGCTGGCAAGTCTGGGCATCCGGTGAGTGCGGGCCCAGGCCCAGGCCCAGGCCGGTGGGGAAGCCAGTCCTCACCCCAAACAGCAGACCCGGTTCCAGAGCTAGGCCCGCACGTGGGGGATGCGCCAGCACACGCCTGCCTGGCTTTCCATGCTATCCAAAGGGAAAGCTGTCTCATCTGGTGCCAGGGTGCTTCCCCTACACGAGTGGGAAGCAGGAGGGGGATACTGAGGGGGGAGGCTAGGAGCTTTAGGTCAGGCCTGTGCCCCTACTCCTCCAGTCTTCCCTTCAAGTTTGGTCTCAGAAAGGGGAAGAGGACAGGGGCCTGGGAGTGAGTCAGAGAGGAACCGAGGGGGGATGGGGTGACCCTGGTGCCAGGACAGGGGAGGGGCAAGCTTAGGGGAAGGGCTATGTCCCCACATCGTGGTGAAGCGTTTTCCTAGAAAACTGGCCAGGACTAGGAAACCCTTGGGCAGTGACTGCAAAGGAAGGTTAAAGCGCCCCCGGCACAGAGAGGCTGGGGGCTGGGGGGCCTCCAGGAGGGGGCACGCTCTCCAAAGTCCACTCTTGCCATGAGTGCAGGGCCCCCCCCCCCAGAGGGTGTGAAGGTCAGAGTCGCAGAGAGGGACCTGGGCGTGGGGTGGGGTGCGGGGAGGCATCTCTGGCTTTAGTCCTTTATCGCTGCAGCTGCGAATGTTTGTTGTCTGCCCTCCCTCCTCCCCTCCCGCGCCCTCTTTGCTCTGACTCCTGTTTCCCTCCTCCTGTCCCTCCTTCCCCCCATTATCGCTGCAGTCCCTGACCCCTCTCATCCTCTTCCCTTCCTTCTTTGCCAGTCCTTCCCTCCCTCTCGCTCATACTTCCTCCTCCTCCTCTCCTGCTCGCCACTCTCCTGTTTCCCAGCTTACAAACTGCTTCGGCTGCCGGATAAAAATAGCGGTGGCCAGGCTGGGAGCCAGGTAGCTCCTGAGCAGGCAGGGGGCCCGACAGCACTGGCCGCAGGGGTCAGATTGAGCAGTCCCGAGGGCCAGGGCCGGGGGGGTACCTTCTGGACTCTTCAGTTTGCCCGCTCTGTGTGCCCTCCCCACCGCCGCCTACCCCACAAGAGTCTAAAGAGGCCTATGAGGAAGCAGGGCCAAGACGTGGCCTCACGCTGCTTCTGCCCCCAGCAAGCGCCAGAAGGAGGGAGCTCTCAGCCAGGCAAACCCGACACCGTCGTCACCATGACAACCACTCACCAGCCTCAGGACAGGTACGGGGACCTGGGCTGGGCATCCAGGGGGGCGGACATGGGTCTCCAAGGGGCTGGGTGCCATGTCCTTTGGAATTTGGGGTTTCCACTGCTGACTGGCCTTCCGGCAAAGTAGCTGTGAGTCAGGTCTGCCCGAGGGGTGGGGGCCGGGTGCGCCTTAGCTGGGGTGCCTGTTGGAAGGGCCAGGGTGGGTGGGCGGCGGCAGCCCCTCCCTGGCCTCTCAGTGTTTCCACTGTTGCTCTCCAGCCAGCTAGCAGTTTCCAGCTTCTCCTCCCATCACTCTGGGGAAATATTTGGCGGCACCCCTCGTTCCAGAACACATCTGGCAGAACTGCCCTCTTCCTCAGGCCTGGCCTTGAGCCTCTGCCTCAGATGACCCTGGCCCACCCTGGTCCTTGAGCTGACCTCGCTCTCGCTTCCCCACCCCTGGAGCCTATAAGCTCCTTTAAGTTAGACCTGCCACCACGATCACGCGTATGTGTTTTGTGGGGGAAGAGGCTGTAGCTTGGTTGAAGCTCTTCAAGGAGTCTGGGTCCCAAGACAGTTGATGAAGCCATGCCTGCGGTCCCAAACTCCCTTCAGCCCAGGCCCCCAACTGCATCCCCTCGCCCCTGCGCATCCTGTCTTCCTCTTGTGCCAAAAGGCCGCCAAACTAGGCCACTTCTGGCTGTGGGACCTCTCTCTCTGTGACTGTTTCCCACCTGTAAAATCGGGGTGGGGTTTATTTGGGATGGGAGGGAATTTAAGGAGACCTAGTAAGTGCAGGCCCCAGGTTGGGTCGCTCCCTGTCTCCTCCGTTCCCAGGCCGCCTGTCCTGTCAGAGCCTCACCCGTTGGTAGCAGTCTGGGAACCCCTCTCCCATCTCCATGCACCTTGGTCCCCTCACCCAGCCCTGCTCTGACCATCTGTTCTGGGCAGCCTCGGCCAGGGGCTTCTCCCTTCATTCTGGGCCTCTGAATCAAGCCCTTAGCTGTGTTCTTCAAGGTCATGAGGATATGAGGTGTGGGGGCGGTGGGGGGCTCTGTAGTTGAATGGCTCGGGCCTCCCCACTCAGAGCACTCACCCGGGCCTTTCCTGTGTGAGGCCAGGCCCTGCGCTCTGGCCAGACCTGTTTCTTCCCTGCCTTGGACTTTGTCCCTGCCACTCAGTGAAGAAAGCCGGCGTGGGCTGTGGGTGGGTATGGCAGACACATCCGGAGACCACGCTGGAAGGGCCCAGGGCTGCCTGGGGGAGGCTGGCCCGTCGCACACAGGCCCTGAGGTGTACGGCTTGGGGGCAATGCCCCGGGCCCCGGGCCAGCCGAATGGGGCGGCACTCATTTGCTCTCTGCGGCCCACATGACGTCCAGTGGCCTGTTACCACCTGGCCTCCCCTATGTGGTGTGACCTACAAAGCTAGTTTTGTCTGGGCCGGGGAAAAAAACAGCTCCCTCACTTTCCAGCCACCCCAAGTCACCCGCCCTCCTGTCTCACTAGGTCCAGAGTGGTCTGGGAGTTTCTTGACCTCAGACTCCTCTTTGGGGAGCCACACAGTGCGTGCCCAGACGGCATAATCACTTCCAGCCTGCCCAGTGGGGGTGGAAGACACTTTCTGTTTGCTTTCTCGTTCACCCGCCCACCCCCAGCCCCTAGCAGGATTTCCAAAACCACCTCCGGATGTGTGGGTCACACTGGTTCCCAAGCCTGCAGGGTCCCCCGAGTCTTCGGGGCTGAGAATCAAGGTCCTGTTGGCCATGCCTTTCAGTCCTGTGTCCCTCCCTGGCCCTCCTCCCCCTATGGACTTGTCTGCCCTTTTTCCTATCCCAGGACGCTTTCCCTTTCCACGTAAACCCATAGGAAGACTCAGGCACATGGACATAAACACGGATGCCTGTGTCCTGCGATGGCTGGAGAGCTGGAAGGTTGGGGAGGCAGGAGCTTTTAGGTTTGATCTGGGAAGGAGGGTGGGATGGTGGATCATTTGGCCCCTTTTTCTCTCCCATCCTCAGGTACAAAGCCGTCTGGCTTATCTTCTTCATGCTGGGTCTGGGGACGCTACTCCCATGGAATTTTTTCATGACAGCCACTAGGGTGAGACTCGGGGACCTGGGCTCCAGGGGGCATGTAGGGCCTGGCTGCCGTGTCCTCGGGAGTGCTGGGAGAGAAGTCTCAAGGCTTCTGTCTTGCAACCCCCACAGTATTTCACAAACCGCCTGGACGAGTCCCAGAATATGTCCTTGGTCACTGCCGAGCTGAGCAAGGACATCCAGCCCTCAGCCACCCCCACAGTGCCCTCCCCAGAGCGGAACTTGCTCAGTGCTGTCTTCAACAATGTCATGACGTTATGTGCCATGCTGCCCCTGCTGTTCTTCACCTGCCTTAACTCTTTCCTGCATCAGAGGTGAGCGCCTGGGCCCCTGGCCTGACCCCTCGATGCCTCTCTCTCTCCCTGGGCTGAGCCCCCGGCCTCACCGCCCCGGCCTCTGGGCAGGATCCCCCAGTCTGTTCGGATCCTGGGCAGCCTGGTAGCCATCCTGTTGGTGTTCCTGATCACTGCTGTCCTGGTGAAGGTGCAGCTGGACGCCATACCCTTCTTCGTCATCACCATGGTCAAGATCGTTCTCATCAACTGTAAGTGGGGCTGGGAGGGGGCAGAGATCTTCCCATATCTCCCCACCCTTCCTTCAGACCCACAGTCAGCCAGGAACGGAGCCCCTTCCTCCCCCCCGGAGGAAAGAAATGGATGCCATGGGCGGTCCGGGCTCCAGAGGCCTGAGCACGCACGAACCAGGGCTGGGAGGCAGGGCAGAGAGGGCTGTGTTTTGGTGTCACGACTCCACCGGGACCCGTTTTCCCACGGGCCTCCAGCCACCCGCAGCGGAAGCAAGTCCCACTCTGCTCCCTCTCCCCTGCTGATGCCCACCTCGTGCCCCCAGCGTTCGGTGCCATCCTGCAAGGCAGCCTGTTTGGTCTGGCCGGCCTCCTGCCCACCAGCTACACCGCCCCCATCATGAGTGGCCAGGGCCTGGCAGGCATCTTCGCCTCGGTGGCCATGATCTGTGCCATTGCCAGTAAGTATGGCCACCTGTCTGCCTGCCGGCCTGGTTGGTGAGGTGGGGGAGGGGAGGGGCAGGGGAGGGGCAGGGGAGGGGCAGGGGTCGGGACAGTCTCTGATCACTCACATGCTCCACTCAGGTGGCTCAGAGCTGTCAGAAAGTGCCTTCGGCTACTTTATTATCGCCTGTGGGGTTATTGTTTTAGCCATCATCTGTTACCTGGCCCTGCCCCGACTGGTAAGCAGATGGAGAAAGCCGGATTTGGGGTGGGGGTGGGGAGTCCAGGGCTCCAGACCAGTGGTGTTCTGGGACCCAAACCTGGCGTTGGAGGGGGGAATTCTGGAGCTTCCACCTCTGAATCCACCTCCCTGGTGTCCCTCACTTGGTAGGAATTCTACCGCTACTACCAGCAGTTCAAGCTTGAAGGGCCTGGGGAGCAGGAGACCAAGTTGGACCTCATTAGTAAAGGTCAGAATAGCCTGCAGAAGCTGGGGTGGAGGGCGGCCTGCCCAGCAGGGGGCAGCCTGGGTTCAGAGGGCAAGAAGGAGTGTGCTGTATTGGCTGGCAGGGATAAGCCAGCAGCCAGAGGGACTGGGGCTGGGATGAGGGGGAGCAATAGGAAACAAAGGCCGGGAGAGGTGAAATGGGGGGAAATGCTGGATGCCCTTGAACATCTGAGGGCAGTGGGAAGCAATTTCAGATTCTTGTAATAGAACCTGAGGCTCCTGGGAGAGGTCAGGACCCCTGGGACTTGTGATGTGGGACTTACAGGTCTGGGAGGTCTGGGCTCGGTGTTAGGGTGTGGTTGTGTCCTGGGGAAGGGGTCTCCAACCCCAACTAACCCCAGCCCTTTGGGGGAATGTTTCTGTCATCTCTTACTGTTCTATCTTCCCTACAACGTGATGCTCCCACAACCTGTCACCCCCACCCCACCCCAGGAGAGGAGACAGGAGCAAACAAAGAGGAGTCCAGAGTTCCAGCCCCCAGCTCTCAGCCCACCAACAAAGGCCCCTCAATCCGAGCCATCCTCAGAAATGTATGTGGGACATGGGTGTTCTGCCCTCTGCCCCTTACCCTCTTTTTCTCTTACTTTTGCCCCTCCCAACCCATGCGCTATCAATCCACTCCCTTTCCTACCCGAGACTGGCCACTCCCCTGGATTCTGTGTGTGTGTGGGGGGGCGGATTCTGGGCTTTTTGTTGCACAGCCACCTTGAAGACGCGGGCCTGGGTCCCTTTCCTCCAGATCTTAGTCCCGGCTCTCTCTGTCTGCTTCATCTTCACGGTCACCATTGGGGTGTTTCCCGCCGTGACTGCTGAGGTCCAGTCCAGCATCGCGGGCACCAGTGCCTGGGGTGAGGACACCGTGGGTTCCCAGGATGGGGGCACACCGGGGCTAGAGCAGGTTTGGGAGTGGGGGGCAGGGGGAGCCTGGGCTTCCGTCTCCCCAGCTAAACTCTCCTGGCCCATTTGCCCTTCCCTGACCTGGAAGCATCTTCTCCATTTTACAGCTGGGGAAACTGAGCCCCCGTGAGGGTTAGGGTTGCTGAATCTGTCTCTCTGGACCTAATGACCACCCCTGACTCTACTCTTCTTTTTCCAGGAGACTACTTCATTCCTGTGTCTTGTTTCTTGACTTTCAATGTCTTTGACTGGCTGGGCCGGAGCCTCACAGCTGTATTTACATGGGTAAGTGGAAGAAGGAGGCGCCCAGCCCCTGCGCGAGGGAGGGCAGAGTTCAGCCTGAGACCCAGAAAGGGAACCAGGAAAGTATGGTGATAATGGGACCATGCTTTTTTTAAAAAAAAAAAAACAAGACATAATCTATGTGTACTAAGTCGTACAGATCTTAAGCGTACAGCTTAATGACCACACGCACGCACGTGCACACACGCGCACACACACATGCACACGCGCACACACGCACGCACACACATGCACACGCACGCACGCACGCACGCGCCGCTGTATAATCACCAGCCAGGTCAAGATACAGAACGTTTCCAGCTCTCGAGATGGCTCAGCCATGCTCCCTCACAATCCGTATGCCCGAAGGGTAACCAGATCCAATTCAGATCCTGAGGGGCCCCAAGCGGAGCGCTGGGGGCCAGCCCAGGCTGAGGCACCACCTGTCCCTCCGTAGCCCGGGAAGGACAGCCACTGGCTGCCAAGCCTGGTGCTGGCCCGGATGTTGTTTGTGCCCCTGCTGTTGCTATGTAACGTCCAGCCCCGCCGCCACCTGGCTGTGGTCTTTGAGCACGACGCCTGGTTCATCATCTTCATGGCTGCCTTCGCCTTCTCCAACGGCTACCTCGCCAGTCTCTGCATGTGCTTCGGGCCCAAGTGAGTGGGGCCCCTGGTGGCATTAGGCAGGGTCTAGAGCTCCAGTGGCGGACAGCCCGTGGAGGGGGAGAGGGCAACAGGAGACTCCCTGATCCTGGAGGGGCATGTAGGTGAAGGGGTCGTGGTGGAGGGTGGGGCACCCAGGGTACCCAGGTGGAGATGCGGGAAGGTGGGAGACAGCCCCCTTACGCATTCCCCCAAGAGGCAAAAGCCAGATTGGAGGTGGGAAAGTAGGATGGGCCTGGGGAGCAGCAGAATTCTGTGCTCAGGCAAGTCTCGCCATCACAGATGCTCTGTGGGGGGAGAGCTGGGGGGGTGCTGGGGTAGGGGCCATTCTAAGGAAGCCTTGCCCTCCCGCCTTTAGGAAAGTGAAGCCGGCTGAGGCAGAGACAGCTGGAGCCATCATGGCCTTCTTTCTGTCTCTGGGCCTGGCACTGGGGGCTGTCTTCTCCTTCCTGTGCCGGTCTATTGTGTGACCGTGATGGATAGAAGGACTGCACTGACCACCTGCTCCTGCGCCCTCTCTTCTCCTTCAGGGATGGGCAGGGGTGGTCTGGAGGTTTTCTCTTTTCGCCAGCTTCTGCTTTCTCACAGCCTGTTCTGGGCCTGGGTGTCCAGGCCCTGAGGAGGGAGCGTCTGCGGATGGACAGTGGGGACATTGTGAGCCTGAGGGTCAGAATCCAGGGAGGGCATGCCGGCTGTGCATCTGCTCAAGTCCCCTGCAGCCACCGTCCCCCCACACTTGGCTCTGACTGATCGCTGCTTGAGCAGGGCAGCAGGGGCTGCTAGGCTCAGAGAGAGAGGGTGTGTGGGTCTATGTGTGTGTGTGTGTGTCTCTGTTCAGCATATTATACCAGCAGTGGCTTGGGGCCGGGACTGTCTGTCTAAGGTCCTGTATGATAATATTTCCATATTCTCCCCGTGTGCCTCCTCCCCCCACATTTCCATGTCCCTCCCCTGTTCCCCCTGCCTTGTTCCTACCAATTATGCACCTTGTACAGTTGCCATTTAACTGCTTTTTTTTATATTCAACAGAAACCAGGTGCCTTCAGAGGCTCTCTGATGAAATAAATTTTTTTTTTTTTCTCCACGGCTCCCTGTGTCCTCCAGCCGCAGCTCCTAGAGAGGGCAGCAGGATGGCAGCCTGTATCTGGGGGATGAGCATGACCCAGCTGAACCCTGGCCAGTACCGTGCCCGTGTCCAGTGGTGGGGGGGTGGCGGTTAGTCCTCTTAGCCTCAGTGGGGCTGCAGTGCCCCCTGCCGGGGCCACAGAGGAGGGACAGGCCTGGAGCCAAGCCTGCTGGCTGAGACTGAAAAAGGCCATTTTTTTCTTTGCTGCTCAATTCCTTCTTTCACAGGACTGGGGGTAGGGACAGTGCTCCGTCTTTCTTTTGTCTTCACTACCACCCTCACCTGTCCTCACCCCTCAGCCCCAGGAATAAACCTGCGACCATGGTCCGCTCCTCCCCGCCACGAACATCCCCTCCCCTGCACTCCCACACCTCCAGGCAAGAAGAGGCTGCAGCCCCACCATGTCCCCTACCTGGCACTCTGCCCTGACACCTGGGGAACACGGGGCCTCTGTGTCCTTGCATGGAAATGGGGCCCCCTCCCCTTTTCTTCTCCCAACTCTCTTAGGGAGGGGTCTGTGGGACTGTAAGAGTGGCTCCGTGGAGGGAGCTGTATCACTGGATCCCCTTCATAGAAATGACTCTTCCTGGCCGGAAGTGGGAGTTCTGGCCACTGGGGCGGGGCGGGGACGAACGGGGACACACGCACACGCACACATGCTCACACGAAGGCTCACTAATCCCTGACCTGCAGATAGCTACAAATTGGCACCTCTGTCAGGGCTTTCGTTTATCAGTTTAATTTAATTGAAGGCTTCAGGCCTCATTAAGGGCTCTTAGCACATTTTTAAGGCTGTTTGATGAGCTCTGAAGTTCTCAGGGGGTAGTTAAGCATATCATTATATGGAGAACTGGAGTCCCTAGACTCTAGGGGTACACGTCAAACCAAGGTTTATATCCGAGGTTGGTGGAAAATAAGGTACTCCTTTCCTATCAGATTCAAAAGCAGGGTTCCCTGAGTATAACTCAGCCTTTGCAGTGCCCTCTGGCCCTGAGGCTGAAATAAACCTGTGCTTTTCGTCTTCTCTCCCTCAGCCCCTCTTGACCTTCCCATGGTACCCCAACCTGAGAGTCCTATTGGGCTCCTTCCTTGGCACCAGCAGCCCCTCAGGGACGCTGTGCTTCTTCCCTGGGTTCCTTCCACTGCCTTCTGCCTGCTCTTTCAGGACTCCAGCCCAGGTGTCCTTCATTCCATCCCACACATGGCCACAGCATAATCCAAAAAAACTAACTGATATGCTGGTCTCTCTCCAGAGTATGCTGAGCATTTCCTGATTTCCCAGCAATGACAGCTAGTTTATGCAATTCCTTCCCCTTCTGTGCCTCAGAGCTTTTGTAACTTAGTGACCTAACTTTTATCATGCCCTTGACCACCATACTTCAGCTACCAGACAGAACTCTTGTTTTTCGAGATAGGGTCTACATTCTATTCATGTTTTCACTCTTTCAGCTACAGGTGCTTTACCTGGCTCCCAGAGGTACTCACATAATTGTCCCTCCCCAAGCACTCCACATGCCTGACTCCAGCTGTGCGGTGCCACTCATTTCCATTCCCTGTGCTCAAGGGATGGAGATGGGTGTTAAGTAGGTTTCTCTGGACGCCAGCAATGATTCGAAGGATGGAAAAACAGATAATCACATCACTTTCCTTCTTTCTGTACTCATAGACGTGGAGGAAAATTACTAGAATATTTTTTCCAAAAATGTTTTCTAATGCAAATGCCAAGAGTGTGCAGTCTCACACTCAGTTTCTATTCTCCTGACCTCAAGTCTTGACCTGAAGACAGGAGAGGTGGGGGCGAGAAAACGTAGCTCCCAGGTCTCCTGCCCTGGACCCAAGCACAGTGATGGCTCCTGACCACAGCAGGTGCTCTGAAGGCAACACCACACGGTAGGAGGCAGGCCTCCACTTTGCCCCTAGCACTTGCTTCCTGTAAGGTGGGGAAGGGCTGAGCATGAGAATCAGGCGGGAATCACGGGTATCACGGACTCTGCCGAGACCTGTGCTGGTCATCACCTTCCTTCCATGTGACATTTCTGCCTGAAGCATCAGTCTGTGTATTTAGCTGCTGGCCTCCCTGGGGTGGTGGCCACTGCAACACAGACATTTCCCTTGTGTTTGATCTTATATGGCGAATTGTTGGGGCTCAAAACTTTCGAAAAGCTAAGAGCCCCAGTAAAATCAGTCGTCCTTAAAAATAGAAGTCAAGACTCCAGTATAACCGAGGAACTGGAACATACCTGTATCTATTCTCTGAGGTGAATATGGAAGGAGCATAGTGAGGGCAGTATAATGGGTGGGGGGCTTGAAGGGAAAACTCCAGTTAGGGGCAAACAAATACTCAGAATGTTAAACTATGATAAGGATTCAAAATCCATATGAGTGAGAAATGCAAAATCACTTTAAAGAGATGGCTGTGCTTTCTGGCTAGCAAGCTCTGCCTGAAACCCGAGTGTTGACACACCCGAAGGGTGGCAGGCTGAGGGACGTCAGCCAGCCAGTAGAACTGGCAGTGAGGCCCCAGGTTTCTAGGGCAAGTTGGCAGTGAGTGTGGAGATGGGCACCTCACATGAGCACAACCCATGTCCCCCCTCCTCCCCAACCCATCAATGGCAGTGCCCTAGCTGGGCTCCTAGCTCCTGCACACATCCCCTCCAAGAGGAGGTGCTCACTGAGAGCCCTCTAGATCCTTGGCAGTCCTGGTGCTCCCTGTGAATGAGCCAGTTGGCATTCTGGCCCCAGACTACAGGGCAACTGCTAAAGGAGTCAGCAGGACCCCACAAAGTGGGGGGCCTCTCCTAGGCCCGTCTACGGGGTTGGTTCCGATTCAGAGCCTAGGATTCCATCTTGGGCCTGCCAAATACCAGCTGTGTGACCCCAGGCAAGTCACATCCTCTGAGCCCAGATCCTTGTTCTTCAGGAGGGGTGATCTATATGTATGGACTTGCTAAGGTGATTTAGGGAGTCTGCGGGAGAGCCTGGATGCAAGAAGTGATTACCCTAGACACGTGGCACCAAGAATCAATGAGGATGAGCCGCAGCCTGGTGCGCTCCCGCTCTAAGCGGCTCGCTGCCCCTCTCCCCAGCTTCAGTCCCCAGAGCCTTCCAGAGCCAGACCTCATTTTCCCCCACACCAGCCATTTCCAGTGCCAACCGCCCCGCGGGTCCCAGATGAGCCATTGACAGCGGGGAACCGCCGAACCGGACGGGGGCTGGGCGCGGGGGGCGGAACGAGGGGGGAGCCTGCTGAGCCCCGCCCCACGGCGGCGGGGGGGGGGGATGACGTCGCCGTCCCGCGTGCTGCGCGGCGGCGCGGCCGTTCACACCTGACCCCTGGCGAGTGGGAGAGCGGATTGGGCGTCTTGAGGCCGGCTCCGCTGCCCCTTAAGCCTGGGTGACCTTGAACGAGGCATTTTCCATCTCGGAGCCGCTCATCTGTAAAGCAAGGGTAGGCACGGGCGCGCTGCCTTTCTCTGGGCTGTGAAACTCGGACCAAGGCAGGGAACAACAACTCTTGCTTTCACCTACCACCCTGCTCCCGTCTTCCGTATCTGGTGGCCTCCCGTCTCCCTGTAACCCTCTGCGGTGCTGACCATTGCTATGCCCATTGTACTCCAGGAAACTGAAGCTGGAATGGTTAAAGGATGGAAAAATATTTTGTAAACCGCAAAGCACCGGGTAAATACAAGTCTCTGCCTGTCTCTCTCTACCTATCAGATAAGCAGAGAGACACACAGACTCGGAGAGATGGGGAGAATTCCCAGACAGTGAAGGAGATGGAGATACAAGGCCTCTTGTGATAGTGTGGCACCATAACGCAAGCCCGGGATACCTTCCTCCCTAGCCTTCAAAACATTCCGGAGAGTTCTTTCACATACCCAAGGATCCCAAGCCTCCCAGGAGCTGGAACTCCCACGTAATCCTCTCTAGGTGAAAGCAGCGAAGTCCTTCCTGATGTCTAACCCTAGTCTCTCCTGTTTGTGAGTTCCTCAGCACTTAGCACTACCACAGCCTTACCAGTCCCTTATCTGGGCGCAGGTGGGCCGGGCAGGCACTGGGCCCAGAAATCCAGTCAGGTGGGAACTGTACTTTGGGCAGTGACTTGTGCCTGGGGCGGGTCAGGTGGCAGGCAGAGTAGTTAAGTAGGTCAGGGTTGTTTGTGGTAGAACCCACCCCTCCTGCACCTTCCCCTGCCTGTAATTTACTCTGGGCTGAACTGATTTGGAGTTAAGTTTTACCTTAGTCAAAGGGACCCAGGAACACTGAACAACACCCAAGACAAAAAGGGACACCTGGTGGGCATCATGGCCCGAGGACAACAGACAATTTAGAGCTCAGTTGACAATGACAGACAGGACTCAGTCACACACACACCCCCTTAGGTCACTGATACTATGGCCTCAGAGAGTCAAGACGCACTCATATGTGTATTAATAGAGTAGGTACCAAAGATACCCTATTTACAAGTTCAAATGGCTTAGATCATAACTCTGGTCTTTTCACTACCCTCCCCTGAGAAATGGTGTTCTTGCCCATGCCTTCAGCCATCAGTCTCTGTCTCCTGGACATTCTCTGGTGCCCCGTAACATGCCTAAAACGGATTCTTGACCCCCTCCAATGCAGAGCGGTCCTCCTCCCCAGCCTTCAGCCCTCATATTCAATCATTCTACCACAGAAAAGGTGAACACTGAGCCTCTTCCCTACCCCTGTGTGATCTCCCCACTTTCGGCTTCTGCCTTCTCCAAGCTATGTCCTGTGGAGTCTCCAAGTGTTTTTTTGTCTGTTTTGAGCAACACAATTAACTGGCTTGACTTAATAGATTTAATATATTTAGACTTTTATCCAATAACTAATACATATTTTTCTCAAGCATGCATGGAACCTTTACACATATTAACCACGTCCTAGATTACAAAAGAAGTCTCAAATACAAAAGAGCCAGTATTATACACACTGCATTGTATGTCTATAACATAATTAAGAGATAATATAAAAATAATTGGAAATGTTGAACACTTTTTTTTTTTTAAGATTTTATTTATTTGACAGACAGACACAGCGAGAGAGGGAACAGAAGCAGGGGGAGTGGGAGAGGGAGAAGCAGGCTTCCCGCTGAGCAGGGAGCCCGATGTGGGGCTCGATCCCAGGACCCTGGGATCATGACCTGAGCCGAAGGCAGGCGCTTAACGACTGAGCCACCCAGGCGCCCCTTGAACACTTTTTTAAAAAAGATTTTCTTTATTTGAGAGAGAGAGAGAGCCCGCGCTCGAGAGAGAGCACAAGTGGGGTGAGGGGCAGAGGGAGAAGCAGACTCCCCACTGAGCAGGGAGCCTGATACAGTGCTCAATCCCTAGACTCCGGGATCATGACCTGAGCCAAAGGCAGACACTTAAACAACTGAGCCACCCAGGTGCCCCTTTTGAACACTTTTAAACTGATCAACGAAGATGCCATAAGAAGAATCAGAAAACCCTTAAAACTAAATTATAATAAAAATACTATAGGGGCACCTGGATGGCTCAGTTGGCTAAGCGTCTGCCTTTGACTGAGGTTGTGATCCTGGGACCCTGGGATAGAGTCCCACATCACGTTGGGCTCCCTGCTCAGTGGGGAGCCTGCCTGCTTCTCCCTCTCCCTCTGCCTGCTGCTCCCCCTGCTTGTGCTCTTTTTCAAATAAATAAATAAAATCTTTCCAAAAAATATTATATATTAAAACATGGGGATATAGCTAAAATAGTACTTGAAGAGAAATTTGTAGCCTTAAATCATAATGTCAGAAAAGGGGAAAGGCTGAAATTTAATGTGCTAGGTTTTAAAGCTAAGAAAATAGAAAAAGAACAGCAGAACTGGGGCACCTGGGTGGCTCAGTCATTAAGCGTCTGCCTTCGGCTCAGGTCATGATCCCAGGGTCCTGGGATCCAGCCCTGCTTCAGGCTCCCTGCTCAATGGGAAGCCTGCTTCTCCCTCTCCCACGCCCCCTGCTTGTGTTCCCTCTCTCGCTGTCAAAGAAATAAAATCTTAAAAAAAAAAAAAGAACAACAGAATTGACCCAAAGTAGAAATAATAAAAATTTTAGCAGAAATTTAAATGAACATCGATATAAATAAAATAGACAAATCTCTAGTGAAACTTTTCATGAAAAAAGTAATAAGACATGAAAAACAATTTTAGGGATGAAAAAGAAGATATACTTTAGATGGAATAGAGATTGAAAAGAGTCAAAGAGAAGACTATGCCATAATAAAGCTTTCAAGAAACGCCCAGAAAAATTATTAAACAAAATTGACAAGGAGAGGTAGAAAACCTGAATAGTCCTATATCATTAAAAAAAAAAAAAAAGAGGGGCACCTGGCTGGCTCAGTGGTGGAGCATGCAACTCTTGATCTTGGGGTTGTGAGTTCAAGCCCCATATCAGTGTAGAGATTACTTAAAAATAAAATCTTAAAAAAAAATAATAATTTATTATTATTTATTTATTTGACAGAGAGAGACACAGTGAGAGAGGGAACGCAAGCAGGGGGAGTGGGGGAGGGAGAAGCAGGCCTCCCGCTGAGCAGGGAGCTCCATGTGGGCCTCGATCCCAGGACCCTGGGACAATGATGGGAGCCAAAGGCAGACGCTTAATGACTGAGCCACCCAGGCACCCCTCTCTCTCTCAAATAAATAAATAAAATCTTTTACAAATTAATTAATAGATGGATTCTGCTTAATATTACTAAGTCTGTTAATTAAGCATATAAAGGAATTTTTAAAAACAATAGTCTCGCCGTAGATGCAGAAAAGTAATTTTGATACTCGTACAGATTAAAATTTATAACAAGTTAGGGATAAAAAGAGGAAATATTGTGCTCAATGATGAAATATTAAAAGCATTCCTTTTCTGATCAGAAATGAGATAGGGATTCCCCAGAATCACTGTTTCCACTCATCATTGTCTTGCAGGTCCTAGCTGGTGCAGTGTACCAAGAAATAAGAGATACAAGGATTAGAAAGTGAGAAACCAGACTGTCATTGTTCTCAGATGATAGGTAGGGTTGTACTTAAAAAAAATAAAAAACAGGGGCGCCTGAGTGGCTCAGTCGTTAAGTGTCTGCCTTTCGGCTCAGGTCATGATCCCAGGGTCCTGGGATCGAGCCCTGCATCGGGCTCCCTGCTCCGCGGGAAGCCTGCTTCTCCCTCCACCACTCCCCCTGCTTGTGTTCCCTCTCTCGCTGTGTCTCTCTCTGTCAAATAAATAAAATCTTTAAAAAATAAAAAAATAAAAATAAAAAACAAATTAAGAATTAATAAGGTAGTTTACCAAGCTGTGGGACCAATAAACAAAAGTCGAAGCTTTCCAAACTCTTCGGGAAACCTAAAATGAAGGAAAATTGCCATTGCCATTGCATCAAAAACAAAAACAAGAAACACAGTACTAACAATGAAGGGAGTGAAAGTTGTGAAAGAAACTTCTCATGTCCCAACCGCATGTGGAAACTCAGGCAGAGCGGGAGCCCAGGCTGCCAGGCAGACTGGCTCAACTGTCCAACATCTCTGAACATTAAGTCCATTGGCCTGTGAGGATGTCATTGCAGGGTATCCCCCATGGAGTTCAGCGATAATAAGCCTCATGGAACCGGGTAGAACCGGAACAGACAGGACCCATTCTGGCAGCCGCTGAGCTTGGGAAAGGTGCCTGTTCCAGGAGTTAAGGATCCAGAGCTACTCCCCGTGCTTATACAATCCCTGAGGTCCTGCTACTGTGGGTTGCCTTATTCATCCATTGCCTCTTATCTTGGCAGCTTCCCTGAGCCCCTTGAAAGCCCAGTGGTGCATCCTCATTAGGAGAATTCCCAGTCGGAGCAGCAGCTGAGTCTCTGCTCCAAGACCTCACTCTGCTTTAGCTAGATCAGGGGTCTGTAAGTCTTCTCTGTAAAAGGTAAGAGACCACATATTTTAGACTCTGCAAGCTACCTGGTCTCTGCTGTACTATCAACTCTGCCATTGCAGCATAAAATTAGCCAAAAACAACATGTAAACAAATGAGAAGGGCTATGTTCCAGTAAAGCTCTATGAGCACAAATTCAAATTTCATGTACTTTCCACATGGCAAAATATTATCTTTCCCTTGACTTTTTTCAACAATTTAAAAAATGTAAAAAACATTCTTCCCCATAAGCCATGTAAAAACAAGCAACAGGCCCACCAGCTGCAGGCCACAGTTGGTCAGTTCTTGCTTCATCTGGCTACCCTCCAACAACAGAAGGTTGGGCTGGGTCTTTGAGGCCTGGTCAGGAACAAAGGGTATCTTGGGAACAGTGAGCATTTCACGTGCTGCCGGAAATAGTTTTCTGGAGATCTAGGGGGTTTAAGCTGTTTTTAATAGCCTTCAGTGGCTTCCCTCACTCTGAGTTAAGGTCAGGACGTCTTAGCATGGCATTTGTGGCCCTCTGTGACCCGAACCCTGCCTGCAGGGTCACTTTCAGCGCTTCTGCCTCCCTCAGGGGCCCCTAGGCTGTGGTCCTTCTGTCAGGGCTGTGCCTCTCCATGTTTTTCCCTCTTCTGGGAATAGACCTGTGCCGTGGGCTGGCTAGCCTTAGCCCTAAGCCTGCCCCATTGCTCAGGCTGGGCTGGGAGTCTCTGATAGTTCTCCCACATGCTATGATTCACACTTGTCCTGCAGCAGCCCCTTGTGGGCTGAAACCTCCACCTTGTTTATGCATTTTTGCATCCCCAAGCACTCACTGTGGGGGCTTAAGTGAGTGTCAGTGAGTGGGAGAAGGCTTCCAGAAGAGAAGGCAGAATTTCTGTGCTAGTGCAAGATTTGAGATCTTCCCATTAGAAGACCCCTGAAAGGTCTCTGGTCCTAATACTGATCAACAGGAGTGATGTCTGGGATGCCTGGGTGGTTCAGTCAGTTAAGTGTCTGCCTTCAGCTCAGGTCATGCCCGGGGGCCTGGGACATGGCAAGTCCCACATTGGGCTCCCTGCTCGGCGGGGGGCCTGCTTCTCCCCCTGCTCATGTTCTCTCTCTCTGTCTGTGTCTCGAATGAATAAATAAAAAAATCTAATAAATAAATAAAGGAGTGATTTCTGCTCTGCCCTGGACTTGGGTCCTGGGAGGGGAGAGACAGCATCTCCACTCCATTTCTGGAGCAAGGAGCAAGGGTTGGTGCACCAAAGGCTTTGAGCTGACTGATCTCACTGAAGCCTTGCTTTCCTGCCCGGTTCCTAGAATGGGGAGACTCACTTTCACCACTTAACAGGACCATGAAATGGTGTCAGTGGTCTTTGTGAACTAGGGAGATTTTTAATTTGCTAGACCCCTTCTGCCCAGAGGGAGAGAGGGTATGTTGAGGGATGACACACTTCCTTTGAGATTTTGATCAGGAACAAAGAATCCTGGGAGATTCCTGGTAAACAGCACCCTTCCCAAGCCCATTAACTTCCAGTCAAAGGTTTTTCACACACCATAAGAAAGGGGAATAGAAGAGTAAGGAGAAATAAAATTGGGGTGGTGGCAGCCGGATGATGAGGTCTGGAGTGTGGGGCAAAGATAAAGAAAGGGAGGGTCCTTTGTTTTCTGGAATTTAACATATGGATAAAGAAAATACAAAGGAAGGAAGACCGGGCACCAGGGCTGTTGAAGGAAGGAGTAGCGGTGGCGGTGGGGGAACCCCTCCCCAGCATTCCAGTGGAGGACACTGTGGGCCAGGAAGGCAGCTGATGGACGTCTCCAAGGTCACAGAGCAGGAAGTGGCCATTCTCTTCCGGAGGAGCTGGGGGTCCGACAGGATTCCTAAATGAGGCCTTGGATAGACAAGGGTTAGGGTTAGGGTTAGCACGCAAAAGGGGCAGAGCCAAGCGAAGTATGGCGTCCCACAGCCCTTTGGGCAGGCTAACGGTTTGGGGGCTTGGGACCTCCGGCGCCACAGCTGAAGAGGAACAAATTCTGGCAGCCTGCAGCAGGCTACCCTCTGGCCAGCGTCTTCAAGCGACCTCCAAGAGTCCCTGCTACTCTGCAGGGGTCCCAGGAGACCCTCTCCTCCTCCGGTCTGGCAGCTGCAGGAACGAAAAGGGCGGAAAAAATGAAACCAGACTGAGAAATGGCTCGATGTGCTCACGCAGGGGAGACGCATGTCTCAGTGATCTACACACGTGGGCGACTGCAGGAGTTGGGGACGGTACCCCCCTCCCCCGCGGTGGCGAACGCGTCCCCAGTCTCTGCTCTCTGAAGGCGGCGCCGGCACAACCGCTCCTACAGCCCTGTGCCGTGTGGTTGATAGGGGAGAGGTGGGGGGGGGGGGTCAGTCAGTCATTCCCTTTATGCTCCATCCCACTCCCGAGGGAGTTCCAAGCTAGCTGGCTCTGGCAGGTGGAAAACAGGGTCCCGCCCGCGGCTTCCTAGGATAAATAGGACTGGGACAGCCCACCTCCTTCTCCCTGGGGACCCCGGCAGAGACGGATGGGTAACACAGCAGCTGCAGAGACGGCTCAGGCCGCAGGAGGCGGGGCGGGGCCTGGAGGAAAGGGGCGGAGCAGGGGCGGGGCCGCCAAGGCGGGTCTGGAAACTGCTGGAAGTAATCGCAGTACCGCCGTCGTCGCTCCTTCCGCTGGGCGCAGGCAAAGAGTCCCCCTGCCAGCCCAGGCTGGCGCCCTTCCCCCCGAGCCGGAGCCACGCCCCGCTGCAAAGCCCTAGCTCTTCCCCCTGCCCCAGGGAGGGCCGAGATCCGGGGGCTGCCTGAAGTTAGACCTCGAATTCCGCACGCTCCCTAAAAAATACCCCTTCCCCTTATTGGGCTATAGGAGTGTGTAGGGCAGATTGTAGCAAAGAAGTCGAACCTGGGAGCCGAGGTCGGAGCGGTTGGCCGCTTCTATCCCCGCCCTCCGCCTTTTTAGATGTTCCTCCAAGGCACGACTCTTGGGTCTGGAGGCGCTTGCCTCACAGGTTTATAGGAAGGTCAGTGGCATCCGCGCCCCTAGATCCCCCGTTTCTGTCATATGAGTATTCTCAATCTTTAGTTCTTGGAGAGGGCTCATGCCTTGAAGTGCGGAGACGGAGCCACGAAAAGGAATACTTGCGTGTGCTCTTAAGGCGGAGACTGAGACCTGCTGCTCCCGCCCTTCCCCGCCCCCTCCCCTATTTTGGACCATGACGTCAAGGTGGGCGGGCAGCGGCAGGTGCAGGGCTGACAGGCATCTTCCTTTAAGGCGGAGGGATTCGGGGGCGGGCAGCTAGTCTGTGCTTCGCCGTATATAGAGCGACTGGGGGCGCACAGCCGCTCTCTTGAGTCACCCCCGCGCAGCCTTGTTGCGGAGACGTAGCTGGACGCAGTCCCTACCCACCGTGGTCTGTAGTGCTTGCAGCTCTTCTCCTTTAAGGTAAGGTCGGAGCTCCCTTCAGATTTTTCTGTCTGGAATGCTCTTTTGAGTTGCTTTCGTTCCTCGTTTCCTTCCCAAAGGCTAGATTTTGTTGTGTTGGAGCGGCCCCTGGGATAGGACGACTCCAAATTTCGTTTGGGGGTGGGCGGGAGGGGTTTTGCGAGTTAGGTTTGTTTTTTCATCGGTGTCTGGGTGGCGGGGCTTTCCCCGGGCGGCGGCTAACCGTGGGGGAGGTGGGCCGCGGAGTGGGTTTGGGGTAGTGGGCAGCTGCACGTGGTGTCCGCGCCGGCCCGGGACGCTGCCATGTTTGCCCCTCCACTTCCGGACGCGGCTACGGGGCGCCGGAGAGTCCCCAAGGGTGGTGGGTGTGCGCGCTGGACGTGACTCAGCACAGCCTGGTGTTGGCTTGGCTTTGCCATCTGCCCTGTGGGAAGCGTTTTTCAAGTGTTCTCGGTTTTTTTCTGTGAGGTTCTAAGGCGAGGAACGTTTACGGCCGGCTCTGGCCCACGGTGCTTCTTTCCTCCTTCTAGATCTTTCTTGCAGTCGCGGGTCGGGGGGGAGGGAAAAGGAGGGGGCAGGCTCTGGAAGATTCGTGGGCCCTCTTCTCCTCCGCCCCTCCCAAAGAGCTGAGATTGTTCTGGAAGCTTCTGGAGCCCGGCGCCCCGCCCTGGTGCCCGGATGCTGGGGCGAAGGGAGGCTGCGCGGTGGCGCCCCCTCCTCGCGTGGCCCTGGCCGACGCATGTCCGGCAGTGACGAGGGTCTGCCCAGCGGATTACGGCCACCATCTTAGTTGTGTTTGGTTTGGTACTATATTGTAGTCGTGTATGTTGAGGGGGGTCACGATGGAGCTTTTGCTTTATCGGTTCTTTGTCTTAGTACCTTCTTGGGCGGGTATCCACCGGTCTCAGAGGTAACCTTCTCCTACGTCCCGAGGCAGCAATCCCACATGTGCTTGGTGTGGGAGATAACCCAGTGGGAGAGACAATTCCAAATAATTTCTCTTTAAACATGACACCGGTCTCCTTGGGCTATTTTTCCTACCAAAAGAGGTAATAGAACTGTAGTCAGTGGTTTTCTCCTTCAAATGCCTGGAACCCTTTTCGTGTTGGAGCCAGGATCTGCATTTGCAACAAGCTACCCAGTGATGCTGAGGCTGTTGGGTCCCATGGACCACTTAGAGTAGTTAGGCTCCAAGATACCTTTCCAAAACATTTGACATTGCATATTGTGTTAAAGAAGCTTTTTAAGTTTTTCTTTCCAAGTTGGGTTCCTACTAAGGGTACAGGCTGAAATATTCGAAGAAGAGGTTTTACAGTTTTTCAGGAATATGTTTAGTACACAGCTTAAAGCAGTTTGAACTAAATCTCTTTGAGTCTTCATTGAGACGGGGTGAACCAGTGTTAAATATGGGGCCATGGTGTTCTTTTGTAAGTCTTGACTGTTCTTATTTTAGATGCCTGAGGAAGTGCACCATGGAGAGGAGGAGGTGGAGACTTTTGCCTTTCAGGCAGAAATTGCCCAACTCATGTCCCTCATCATCAATACCTTCTATTCTAACAAGGAAATTTTCCTTCGGGAGTTAATCAGTAATGCTTCTGATGTGAGTGCTTTGGGCACCTTCATTTGTGGTATTTGTTTTCAGCACTCAGAAGGAGAAGGGTGGTTTGGCATTTTGTGGGGCTGCTGTTGGAGGGGATAAAACTGCTGCTGTTCTTAAAAAAGTTCGTTTTATTCTATGGGGATAGATGGGATATTGTAACTGTAATTATGCGGTTCTTAAATCTCCAGTTGGGGTGGTAATCAGAACTTGAGGCTACTTGGAAGTGAAAAACAAAGTTTTCTTTTGGATGAAGAGATGAGCTTTAGGAAGCACAAAGGTAAAATCGAAATCTGTATTTTTAGGCCTTGGACAAGATTCGCTATGAGAGCCTGACAGACCCTTCCAAGTTGGACAGCGGTAAAGAGCTGAAAATTGACATCATCCCCAACCCCCAGGAACGCACCCTGACTCTAGTGGACACAGGCATTGGCATGACCAAAGCCGATCTCATAAATAATTTGGGAACCATTGCCAAGTCCGGAACTAAAGCATTCATGGAGGCTCTTCAGGTATGTGGTATTTTAGCTAGACATGCACCACTCATTTTTGTGGATATTCTTTGGTTTGCTGTGGTGTTTTTTTAAACTTGTGTTTGACTTTAAAACTTTCTGGCAGGCTGGTGCAGACATCTCCATGATTGGACAGTTTGGCGTTGGCTTTTATTCTGCCTACCTGGTGGCAGAGAAGGTGGTGGTTATCACAAAGCACAATGATGATGAGCAGTATGCCTGGGAGTCCTCTGCTGGGGGCTCCTTCACTGTACGTGCAGACCATGGTAAGTTGACTTTCTTGTTAGGTTGTCTGGGTTAGAATTCTGGGGAAATTTGTAATAGAGATCTTAAGCATGTTCTTTATCAAGTAATTATTTTTCATTACAGTTCTGTGTTTAGTTTTGTGTCCTTATGCTGTATTGTGATTGACTTTTCCTAGGTGAGCCCATTGGCCGGGGTACTAAAGTGATTCTCCATCTTAAAGAAGACCAGACAGAATATTTAGAGGAGAGACGTGTCAAAGAAGTGGTGAAGAAGCATTCGCAGTTCATAGGTTATCCCATCACCCTTTATGTGAGTGTGCACTGGTAATCCTGACATGTATGATGTCTGCTGCTCAGGAGAACGGGATGGTCCCCAGTTTTTTGGTGTTACGTATTCTGAAACTATTGTTTTTTTGTGTTCTCAGTTGGAGAAGGAACGAGAGAAAGAAATCAGTGATGATGAGGCAGAGGAGGAGAAAGGGGAGAAAGAAGAAGAAGAGAAAGATGATGAGGAGAAGCCCAAGATTGAAGATGTGGGCTCAGATGAGGAGGATGATAGTGGGAAGGACAAGAAAAAGAAAACAAAGAAGATTAAGGAGAAATACATAGACCAGGAAGAACTGAACAAGACCAAGCCCATTTGGACCAGAAACCCTGATGACATTACCCAGGAGGAGTATGGAGAGTTTTACAAGAGTCTTACTAATGATTGGGAAGACCACTTGGCAGTCAAGGTGAGAAGCCTTGCTTGTTGACTCAACAGGAAAAGCAGGCAGAAGGGTGGTGGTGGTAGTAGATAAGTGGAACTTGCCCACCTGGCTAGTAGGTGGGAACTGAATGCCACGGAGCCACATCCATTCACTTTCTGATGACCCTTCCAGGGTGAAGAAAGGACATCCTTCCCAGTGACCTCACTTTGTTTCCATGGCAGGTTCTGGATGGGACTGTTTTCTCATTGATCTAAGGGTTATACATAGGTGTCCCATTGTAGCTTAATTCAGGGTATAAGAGCTTAATTTGCTCAACAGCTGTCCTATGGCATCTCTTCTGTCCTTGGGGAAGATCTTGTCCTAAGCAATTCAATGAAATGATGTTGAGAGTAAACACTTCTATCTCGAAATACACTACTGGTTTACCTTGGATTTCTTTCAGCATTTCTCTGTAGAAGGTCAGCTGGAATTCAGGGCATTGCTGTTTATCCCCCGTCGGGCTCCTTTTGACCTCTTCGAGAACAAGAAGAAAAAGAACAACATCAAACTGTATGTTCGCCGTGTGTTCATCATGGACAGCTGTGATGAACTGATACCAGAGTATCTCAGTGAGTGTTGTCTTGGTCTCATGTAGTTAGTTGGGTGCAGTCTCCTGTGAAGCCCACTCAGCATTCTCACAGTGAGGTCTTGTTTTGAAAAAAGTCTTCATTGTAGATAACATGGCAAGTGAAGGTTCCGTGAGAAAATGGGTCCTGTTGAATTTAGATAACCTTACTTTATTATTATTATTATTTTTTTTTAATTTTTTATTTATTTTTTATTTTTTTAAAGATTTTATTTATTTATTTGAGACAGAATGGGAGAGAGAGAGCACATGGGGGGGGAGGGTCAGAGGGAGAAGCAGGCTCCCTGCCGAGCAGGGAGCCCGATGCGGGACTCGATCCAGGGACTCCAGGATCATGACCTGAGCCGAAGGCAGTCGCTTAACCAACTGAGCCACCCAGGCGCCCCTATTTTTTAATTTTTTAAAAGATTTTGTCAGAGTGTGAACACAAGCAAGGGAAGCGGCAGGCAGAGGGAGAGATGTGGGACTCAGTCCCGGGAATCCCGATCATGATCTGAGCCGAAGGCAGACACTTCGCAGCTGAGCCACCCAGGCATCCCTGCCCTGTCTGTGTTTACCTCTGCTTTCTGCCTGGTTGATTGCAGACTTCATCCGTGGTGTGGTTGACTCCGAGGACCTGCCCTTGAATATCTCCCGAGAAATGCTCCAGCAGAGCAAAATCTTGAAGGTCATTCGCAAAAATATTGTGAAGAAGTGCCTTGAGCTCTTCTCTGAACTGGCAGAAGACAAGGAGAACTATAAGAAATTCTATGAGGCGTTCTCTAAAAACCTAAAGGTATAGACGCAAAAAACAGTTATTTAATAATTATGGCGGAGGGTTATTTTTCATTTACATAAGAGGGTAGCAGATTATTTACAAGTAAAATTGTTTTCTTTCCACCCCTGAAGCTTGGAATCCATGAGGACTCTACTAACCGGCGCCGCCTTTCTGAGCTGCTGCGTTACCACACTTCCCAGTCTGGGGATGAGATGACTTCTCTTTCAGAATATGTGTCCCGCATGAAGGAGACCCAGAAGTCCATCTATTACATCACTGGTGCGTTGGACCCTGGGTCTGATCAAAGCCTCTCATGGGGTGTGAGGAGGGAAGGGAGGGCGTTTGGGAATCCCTGGGAACTGGCAGGAGGGGGGGGCATTCTGACCCCTGAGTCACACTCAATAACCCTACAGGTGAGAGCAAAGAGCAGGTTGCCAACTCCGCTTTTGTGGAGCGAGTGCGGAAGCGGGGCTTCGAGGTAGTGTATATGACGGAGCCTATCGACGAGTACTGCGTGCAGCAGCTCAAGGAGTTTGACGGGAAGAGTCTGGTCTCGGTTACCAAGGAGGGCCTGGAGCTGCCTGAGGATGAAGAGGAGAAGAAGAAAATGGAGGAGAGCAAGGCCAAGTTCGAGAACCTCTGCAAACTCATGAAAGAAATCTTGGATAAGAAGGTTGAGAAGGTAAACAATTCTGGGACTAGGATGTATTTTATAAACAAGTGCTTTGAGGCCTGCTTCCTTCAGAATCTTGAGGTGCTACACAGTGAGTAGTTTTAAGGAGCCTAATTGGTTCAGAGCTTCCTTGCCTTGTCTTTACCAGACAGTTTAAGGTTGGTATTTCTGTAATGGTGGACAAAGATTCCTGCTCTCTTTCTTCAGAGAAGAGAACTTAACATACGGTCATTTTAGCCTGGAAATGGTAATCTGACTTACCATCAACGGAAAGTTTTTGTGACTGTCCACAGGTGACAATCTCCAACAGGCTAGTGTCTTCACCCTGCTGCATTGTGACTAGCACCTATGGCTGGACGGCCAACATGGAGCGGATCATGAAAGCCCAGGCCCTTCGGGACAACTCTACGATGGGCTATATGATGGCCAAGAAGCACCTGGAGATCAACCCTGACCACCCCATCGTGGAAACGCTGCGGCAGAAGGCCGAGGCGGACAAGAACGACAAGGCAGTCAAGGACCTGGTGGTGCTGCTGTTTGAAACAGCTCTGCTCTCTTCCGGCTTCTCACTCGAGGATCCCCAGACTCACTCCAACCGCATCTACCGCATGATCAAGCTAGGCCTGGGTGAGTACCTTTGTTACCAGGGCCAGGCAAGGAACCGGGGAGCTGGTCTCACAGGGACAAATTGGACTTCGTGGTATTTGGATCAAAGTTGACATGCCATTTTTTCTACTTCTAGGCATTGATGAAGATGAAGTGACTGCAGAGGAACCCAGTGCTGCTGTTCCTGATGAGATCCCCCCCCTCGAGGGTGATGAGGATGCCTCTCGCATGGAAGAAGTAGATTAGTTCTACCTGCAGACCTTGTGCCCTCTGTATAGTGTCCCCATGGCTCCCCAGCAGCCCTGAGTGGCCCCGGTTCACCTGGTTCCCTCTGCTGATGTCTAGTGGTTTTTTTCTTTTTTTGTCCTGTCTTTGAGGCAGGAAAGAAGGCCCTCAAGCCCTATCCCTTCCGATATTTGACGGGGTTTGGATGTGTATTGTGGGGTTTTTTTTGTTTATTTTGTTCTGAGATTAAAGTATGCAAAATAAAGAAGTTACAGTTTTATACAGTTATGCTCTCCCTTGTAAAGTGGATCTCATGCTGCCTTTGGAGTTTCCTTAGCTTCTCTATCCCAAGTTGAACGTGCTGTTGTTCTGAGGATAGGTATTCCTGGTACACTGAAAGGGTCACCGGTAGCCACTTTGCACTTTTGAAAATCTGGGTACCCAGCATTGACAGTAAAGGGTAGCTTCAAACTAGCAGGTATAATGCCCTTTCAGTGGCCTTCCTAAAGCATACGCCTCAGTGAGCCAAAACACATGACTTCAGCCCATTGCAGCAATTTAATTTAATAAAATAAAATTATAAGAGCAAAATTACAATTCCAAAGTACCAAAACCTGCAACTGGCTCTTGGAGCAGAGCCTAGGGATCCAGGAGCAGAGAGGGTGGTGTCACTGGGCAGGGCTCTCCCATCCCCCTCCTCCAGCACAGCACCATCTTTCACGGACTCCTGGGAAAGCAGCACTTGGAGCCTACAACACTTGTGCTTTTCTCCCCAGAGTAAGAACTGTAGGTCTCTGGGAGGGAGTCTGCAAGGGTGGGCTACTCAGGGTAGGGGACGAGCACAGGTGAGGTGTTGGGGGAGTCCACAGGGCAAGACTTCGGGGAACGTGAGGGGGTGGGGGCTTTGGAAGGTGCTTCTGCCTTCTCTGCGCCCCTGCAAGCCGAGGACGGTCCTCAGAAGAATCCCTACTGGAGAACAGGGGACTTAAGGCAAAGGGGAAGGCTGCCTCTTGGACTCAACCCCAACTTGCAGAGCTGGTTGGAGATACTGAGGAAAAACCCTGCCTTCTGCCCTCGAGCCAACCGCCTCCGAAGTTACAGTAGGAGAGGAAAGTTGGGATGTTGAGGGTCTTGTTCCACTTCACCCCCTGGGCCCCTCAAACTTTCTGCACAGGAGACTCGACAGGCACAGCCTTCTTAACCCGTTGCTTTAGACGGCCCCGGGCATAGACTCTGAGCAGGAGGGCGGCAAAGACCACAGCCACCCCCAGGCCCCCCACCACAGTGACCGTGTGGCCGTAGAGCAGGCAGGAGAGGAGGATGGCGAAGGCCTGGCGGAGGGTCATGATGATGGTGAAGATGGCAGCCCCAAACTGCCCGATGGTGTAGAAGATGAAGAGCTGACCGCATGCGGAGCAGACCGAGAGCAGCAGGGCATGTGCAGCAAATTCACTGTGTCGCCCCATGAAGCGCGTTCCCTCCAGGAGGGCCCCCTGCTCTAGCAGGGAGCCCACGGTGAAGAGGCAGGAGAAGAGGTTGACCCCGAACATCATCTGCACAGAAGACATCTTATAGGCAAACAGGGCGTCCTGCCAGTTTGAGGTGAAGCTGTCAAAGGCAATGTAGCCTGCCAGCAGGATGAGGCCTGCCAGCGTGGTGGCGGGGGAGCTGCGGGGCTCGGGGCCGCTGGACAGCAGAAACATGCTCACCCCGATGGAGATGAGGCCGGCTGTCAGGTATTCCCAGTGTTCGTAGCTGCGCCGAGACACCAACTTGCCCATCAGCATGACCGGGATCACCTTCGAGGCCTTGGCCAGCACCTGGGTGGGGAAGCTGACGAACTTGAGCGCTTCATACTGACACCAGCTGCTAAGCACATTTGACAGGCTGGCAAAGGAGTACCGGTACATGGGTGCCCCGTGGCGGGGCTGCTTGCAGAGGACGCAGTAGAGGCCGGCGACGATCAGTGCCAGCACTCGGTTCATGAGCACCAGGAACTGTGAGTCTGTGAAGCGCTCACCTGGCGACGTGGCAGTAGCCCCGTAGCTGCGGGTCATCACTCTTTCCTGCAGCACTCCCCAAGTCAGATAAGACACCTGGGGGGGTGGGGCGCGAGGCCCAGGGAGAAGACAAGCAAGGGAAGGGAAAGATGAGCAAAAAAGCATCTAGACAACCTCCCTCTTCCTCAGACGGCTCAATGATTTAAAGGACGGCGTACATATTTTGGTCCCTCTGTAGTAACTAGAAGTTTCCTCTCCCCTCCCAAGCCTGCATTCACCTCGGAGAGAATCAAGTGTGTGTGAAACACAACGACAAGTGCTTTAGGACTGTCCAGACCCTGTGTGCCCCACACAAGGTTATGTTAGAGCTCACTCCATCCCAGGTATCTTCCTATCTACTCTCAATTCAGGGAGTAAAAAGATGGGACACCTGTTCAGCATGCACAGAACTAGCAGTGCCCACTCCAAAGTATCAAGAGCTCAGCATCCTAGCTCCTTCTCACATGGAGTGGGGGAAGGCTGAACGGCTTCCCCAAACTTCGATCAGTGGGTTAACATACACAAGACACATCATTGCAGGGGAAAGTGTAGTAACAGCCCAGAAGACATCACAGACAAGAGGAGAGAAAAGACAGCACGTCCTCCAACCACTTCTAAGATGATGACGGTACAGCGTGCCCCTGGGAGGAGGGGGCCACGTAACACACTAGGCCAGGAAACTGTTGGGACCGTGCAGTCCCTGTCCACCGGGACCCAACCCAGGAACAGAAGCAGAGCCCGTGGGCCTACCTACCTGGAGCCCCGCAGCACAGAAGAGCAGCTTCAGGGCTTGCCAAGTGGGAGTGGTCTCTGCCGGCTCCGTCCGGGAAGCCAGAGGAACCTCGTCAGAGGCCTTGGGCTCATTGCCAAACACACAAGTTTTCACCAGGGGGAAGCAGAGACCCCTGCCTAAAAAAGACACACGAGGTCAAGATCTCATCTTCTCTCCAGCACCTCGTCTTCCCCAGAGCAGCCAGCTACCCTGCTGTCAGGCCGGCAGGTCTCCCTCCCTCCCTTTCCAAGCCACATCCCTATCTGGACTGCTGCTCAGCACTCATAAAACGGACCGAGCACACTAACCCACCCTTTCCGCACACACCTGTCTCCAGGTAGTTCTTCCGCCTGAAGTACTGCACCATCAGGTAGCCGGGTACCATAAAGCTGGCATAGCCAGCAGCATTCACCAAAAAACGGAAGAACCATAGCTGCGTCCATGACTCTGGAGGGGCTTCGGGGGTCTCCCCACCTGCCCCCAGGGAGGGGAGCGCAGCCAGCACCACCACTGCCCACCACCTGCGGGACAGCGGACGTAAGGATTAGGGTGCAGAGCCTAGTGCACTCGGCCCTCCAGAGGGGACTACACTGGAGAAGGGCCCGGAGTCTCCCCGCCCCCCTCAGCTGCAGCCCAGCCCGGACAAAGAGCCTCTCTCTCTCCTGGGAGGGGGGGGCGGGGGCGGCGCGGGCCAGGCAGGGCTCCCTCCCTCCCCCGGGGCGGACCCGCCCCTCTGACCACACAGGTTCCCTCTGTTCCCTCCAGCGCTCGCCGGCCGCTCGGGCCACAGGCGGCGCCCCCTCCTCCCACCCCGCCCTCCAGGATCCGGGAGCGCCAGGGTTCCCAACTCCTCCGCCCGACACTCCCGGACCCTGGCCAGGAGCACAAATCCACGCCGCGCCCCCCTCTCCCTGCCGGCTCCCGGCCCCAGCGGTCGGCCGCCCAGCAGCTGGGACCCCACCCCGGCCCCTCCGTGCCCAGCAGCGGCAGTCACGTGGCCCGGGGGCTCGGTCACGTGGGCCCGCCGCTCCCCTAGCCCCCCACCTGGCGTCCATGGTCCGGGCCGCGTGGGGCGGAGGGGGGCCGGGGAATGCGGTCCCCGGGCCGCGCGCTCCCTCCGCTTCCGCCGCCGCCTCCAGCAGCGGCCAGTGAGCGACCGGCTAGCGGAAGTGCCCCGCTCTTCCCGCCCCCTCCCCGCGGCCGCCCCTCCGCCCCCAGCCGCGACCACGCAGCGCCCCGGGCCGCCGGCGGGCCACAGCGCCCCCGCGTGGCCCGGAGGGAGACGCGGCTCGGGAGCCGGGAGCAGTGCTGCCCCGGGAGGGGCGAGGGGCGAGGGGCGGGGGATGGGGAGGCGGGAAGCCCCCAGGCCGCGCACCCCCACCCCGCTTCGCCATCGCCCTTAGCCCTCACAACCAACCCGGGAGGTAGTGGTGCCCCCTGCCATCTTGGGACGGGGACATTGAGGTTCTGCGTCCCAAGCACTTCCTCTTACGTTACCCCTTTGCCGATTTCTGACAGGAAGATCTTCCTTTCTCCGCTGAGCTGCAGTTCTGTCCCCCAACAACCCATGACCTTCGAGGCTCTGCACGACCTGGCCCTTCCACCTCGCCCACTCACCCACCCTCTGCGGAGTCCCACTGGCCTGCCCTCGGGTCCTCTAGTTCACCAAAGGCCTGCCCCTGAACGCTCTCCCCACATCCCTTACTCATCCTTCTGTCCAGGCTGCGAGCACACGCCTCAGAGACCTCCCCTGACTAGCCGAAGTAAGGCCCTCCACCAGCTTGGGTTCTCCTCACTTTACTTTTCCTTCACAGCATCCACTGCAACTTGTAATTACATATTTATTTGGATGTTTATGATTTTAATGGCTGTCTCATTCACTAGACTATAAGATCCAAGTGGCCGGAGACTGTGTTGGTTTATTCCCCCATACCCATATTGACCATATTCACCTAACAGGGACTTCAAACTTGTGGAATGAAAGGAAAAACATACAAAGCCATAGCTCCCTTTTGTTACCCTCCATAGGCTCACTCTTCTCTCTGGGCTCCTCCAGGGCAGCGATGAGCACCCCCCTCCCGCAGCAGGGGGCGGGGATCTTCTCATTTCACCTCCTCTTTATCCCTCTGTTTCCACAGAAGGGCAAGGGTTTGTAATGGACAGAGAGGCCTGAGGACTGTTAGCGACCCCCCCAACTCCCCTCCCTACCCCCCCCCCCCCCCGCCCCTAGCAAGGTCCTACCCTGCTCAGGTGGCAATTTCCTTCTCTCTGTCTCTACCATAAAGCCACAAGGCAGGCCTACCTAAAAATCCCCAATGTACATGGACATGCACATGCACAAAACAACGCTGGGGGGAAACTTTTTAAAGGTCTCTGCTGTTTTAGTGTCATGTTATTGAAACTTCCCCTTCCCCAAAGGCTCAGTTCAGGGCCTTCTGTGTGAAGTCTTTAAACAACAGTGTTTAAGAGTCCTCAACAGCAGTGAGATGAAACCCCTCAGGGTCCTGCTTGCTGATTTCAGTTTCTCTCCTCACTCGGGAGAGTCCATGTTTTCCTACTGGTTGGCAGTTTCAGGCTGACTGGACATGGGTAGAAACAAGAGCCCCCGCCATCTTCTAGAGTCAAACAGGCTTCGCCCAGGATACCCGGGGCTTTGGGAGTCTTCAAGAATCTCCGTCCACCTAGGAAGGTCTTCCTTCCAGACTGGCCTTCTCTCACTTGTGATCCCTCCTCTCAGCTCAGGACTGTGCTGGCCCCAGGCTGTGGCCTCAGCAGTCCCCAGGACACCAGGAGGGCACATTGTCTGGGCCCAAACTGCAGCAGCTATGGCTCCAGCTTCCATATGGGAAGAGATGGAGTCTCCGGGGCCCCAGACTCTGCCCTGGCTTCAGTCGGCACACAGCAGTGGCTTCCCAGAGATCTTCAGGTCATCAAAGGGCAAAAGAGCAAAGGGCTGAGAAAGAGAATGGAGAGAAGCAAGATCAGGGCCCATGGGGAAAAGGCAGCAGTGGAGGAAGGGAGCTGGGGAGACAGATTGGGTCTTTTCCCCTCCACCAAATGACAGCTGAAGGACATCGGGGAACAAATCTTCCTACTTCCTACTAATTCCCCAAATAGAGGCCCCTCTGGGCTAGGCAGAGCCCTGAAGCCTTAAACAAGCCCTCACTCTCTAAGATAATGTCAGGATAGCAGAGCTAACCAGGACCCCAGACATGATCTAGCCCGTAGGTCTGGAGGGATTTTTGGCAATGGGGTGGAGTACTTATGAAACATTTTGAATATTCTTTTAAGTAAGCTCTAGGCCCAACGTGAGGCTTGAACTCATGACCCTGAGATCAAGAGTCACATGCTCGACTGACTGAGCCAGCTGGGCACCCCCGAATACTTTTTTACACTGAACATTTTAAAATGGAAAGACTGTACAGGAAATCTAGGTTTTAAGGGGCCACCCCTCCCCAGGGGCCACCTCCTGCCCTGGGCTCCCCTAACCTTTCTCTTAAAAAACTCTAAGACTTGGAAGTGCTGGGCCCACATTCCTCCTCTGCGACTATCTGCTGAAGCCAAGTAGAGTGACCCTTGGGCATAGACTCTGATCTCCCACAGGCCCCACCACTCTGTCTTATACCTAGTTGGCCTCACTGATCCTGTTAGAGTCCAAGTTTGAGCTCCCTGGTCTTGACCAACTAAGAAGACAGGCTGAGGGAGGGGCAGAGGCTTGCCCCAGGTCCCACAGTTGGGGAGTGGCAGAGTCGTGGATTGTGGATGACACCCCGGAATCCCGACTCCTTGGCCCTTTCAGCTGTTACAGCGCCTGCCTCTGCTATGGGTGTGGGAGGTCCTGCAGAGCAGAGCCGAGCCTGTGCCCCTTACATCCTCAGCCAGGTCCTGGGGAGTCTCGTCCTCCACGTTCCGCAGCAGGGAGTCAGCGCCTGCCTCGCACAGAGTGGATGAGATGCTGCTGAGGCCCCGACCCGCCGCGAGGTGCAGGGGTGTGCACCCGTTGAGCATGCGGGCGTCTACCCGGGCACCAGCCTGGAGCAGGAACTGCACCAGACCCCGCTCCTGGGTCTCCACAGCCAGGTGCAGCGCGGTCTTTCCACTCGTGCCCTCCTGGAGGGGAATAAGGAGGTCAGCCAAGGGGCCTCAAGCCGCATCCTGCTGGGCCCGGGGCCCTGGATAAGGAGGTGAGTGCCACCACTTCTGACTGCTGGGCAGGGGAGCCGGGGCTGGATCAGGCGGTGGGGCAGGCCCCGGGCTGGGTCCCGACTGGCCCCCTCACCTGCGTGTCAATGTCAGCTCCGTTCTGAAGCAGCAGCTGCATGAGCGGCCGGTTCCTCTGCAGGGTGGCGATGTGGAGACAGGCCAGACCTGGGATGGGGTGAGGGTGGGGGCTGCTCATCTGCATCCAGCAACTCTCTCTCCCCCGCTTTCAGGGACCTCCCTGCCCCTCAGCCCCAAGGGACTTACTGCCCACTCAGTGCCTCTGATCACAGGACTGTTATAACACAAACCCAAAAAACCCCCTCAAAAGTCTGAGGGAAAAGGAACTCAAAGTTTCCACCTTTTCAGAGTCATGTTATTGAAACTTTCATGCTTCAGGGGTTAGGTGGCTGAGTGACACCCCACATACAAGCGCACCCTCCCCCCCATACCCCTCCCCCATTCTCTCTCTCCCTCCGCCCCCCACCTCTCTCAAACTCTACCCGCCTTCACGCCCTGTGGCAAAACCACCTTCTTCACAGCTCTCCAGGATCCCCAGGCCCCAGCCCCTCCCCAGGGGCCACCTCCTGCCCTGGGCTCCCCTAACCTTTCTGCTGACTCCTTTCTGGCGTGGAACCCCCTCTGCCTCCAGACCTAGATTCAAAGTGACCTCCCTCACCTCCTTCAAGTCTCTGCTCAAATGTCCCTGCTCCCTGAGGGTTTCCCTGGCCATTCTCTTTCAAAATCACACCCACCCGCAACTCTGCCGTTCTAGTTCTCGCTCTGCTCTACTTTTCCCACAGGACTTCCTGCTTGCTAACCTGCTAGAGAACTCCCTGCTTAGCCTTACTGCTGGCCTCCATCATTCTCTGTTTTGTTCACAGATGCAAGTCCGGCTCCCAGAATAATGTCTGGCACATAGGAGGCCCTCAGTACGTTTTTGTTACGTGAATTAATGAGTTCATCTAATCTCTGTTAAACTAAATACCTCGAGGGCAAGGTTTGGCTCTCTCTTTTGCACACAGCAGGCTCTCAGTAAATTCTCAAATTCATTCATTCATTCATTCATGCATCCATTCAGTCAGCAAAGATGTACCGAGTACCTACGCGCTTGGAACTGGTCCCTCTCCGGCCCCTTCTCATCCCACGGGCCCTGAGGCCGCCCATACCTTGCCAGTTTTGCAGCTGGAGGTCCAGGGAGTGGGGTGGTCCTCGGCCTGGCTCTGGCCGCCCCTCCAGCAGGCAGCGGGCACAGGCCAGGTGCTGGCGCTGACAGGCCACATGCAAGGCCGTATCCCCGTGTCGATCCTGTAGCACCCGACTGGCCCCCTTCAGCACCAGGGCCCGCACGGCACTGGGCTGGTCCAGATGTACAGCCAGATGGAGTGCTGTCTGTAGGCACAAAGGGGCCCGGGGCTACTCCAGCGTGCTCTTCCCTCTGGGAACGTGCTAGGGTGGACCCAGGAATTACGAGCTGCCAGAACCTTCTTTGAGGGCAGCTTAGAAAGGCTGTGGCCCTGGTCTTCCAAGGAAATGCTGCTAAACCCTTCCCTCTGTCACTGCCCACGAAGCTCTTGGGACCCCCATTTCTGGAGGCAGGGTGAGGGGAAGTGGGCCCCTCTCTTCTTGCAGGTCCCCACAGCCCCTGGAGAAAGGACAGATGGCGGCGGGGTCTACCCCCTCCCCCTCTGGGGAGACCTCTGCTATCCCCAGGGGCCAGGTGACAAGGAAAGGTTGGAGGGAGGAAAGACAGAGGTACCAGGCAGCCTCCACCTGGCGTACTCCTCTTTTAAAAGGCTCCACGCAGATGCCTCCTCCTGAATTCAGCTTTCCCTGGCTGCCCCCACAGACACTGGGTCCCACAGTAGCTGGTATGTGTCTCTATCACAGTTCTTGTCACCGTGCTGTGTAACTAGGTGTTGACATGAGGGGGCAGAGGCTGTGTCTTACTCCTGTCTGTATCACCAGCTTCTATCCCGGTGCCTGGCGTCCAGTTTCCGGAGTTTGCAGCCCACTGTGGCTGCTAGGAATGGGGCAGGTGTAGGGACCTGGGCAGAGCCCACCCTCTCCCCCCACCCACCTGGTAGAGGTTGTTCTGAATGTCCAGGACCTCCTGGGGCAGCAAAGCCAGACAGCACAGCAGCACAGCTGGGGCCTCGTGAATCACCGCCAGGTGGACAAGCCTGGGAGGGGGAGGCAGCAGGAACAGGGATTTAGTGTCAGGGCTCGGGCCCTAGACGGTGAGCTAGGGTCCTGGGGTCCTGGGGTTAGAAGGAAGAACACATCAATCTCTAAGAAGCCATTCACAGGGTAGGTAGGTGTAGGAAGTGAGAGTTCGGGCCAGGAAGTGAGGGTTGGTGAGGGAAGCCAGGATCCTGGGGCTGCGAGCTCCAAGTTCCCATCTCTGGCCTTCAGGAGGGCCTTGGCAGAGTGGGAGCGTGGGCAGGGTGCTGATGGGACAAGGTCCTTCCTGTTCGGCCTGCCCACACCCCACTCCCCTCTGGCCCCGGGGCCCTGGCAGGCCGGCTAGAGCTCAAAGCCAAACTGAAAGCTGCCGGGGTAGCACAGAGGTGGTTTCCGGGCCCGAGCTCCCCACCTCCACCAACCCCAACAGGGAGGACTCAGAGGGCAGGAGTGGGGTTACCCCCACTCGCAGCGACTCAATGTTACACATTCCAGGGCAGAGAAAACAGAAGCTCTTGGAAGAGGAGCCAGGAGCCAGCGAGGCATCCTGTTCTGCTGCCCTTCACAGGGGAATCGAGGGGGTCAGTCTTCAGACAGCGCAGACGGGGTGGGGCCTGACCAGAGGCCCTCCACTCAGCCTCCACTTCCAAGGGGAGGTCTGTGCAGTGCAGAAAACGTGCGGCTCTTGGGGGCCAAAGAGCCTTAGCCTCTTGCTAAGGTGGGAGGGGGCAGCTGGGAAGGGAAGTTCCAGTCCTGGGGTTTCCCCACATCAGGTGGGGAAAACGAAAGCCAGAGCTGGAGGGTCTAGGCCGGGACAGCTGCCTTGGGGCATTAACTGCCCTGAGGGGTAGTTTGGGTAAAGGCATATCTGGGCTGGGGAGGGGGCTGCTCAGGCAGGAGGGGGGCAGGCTTGGTGGCGGGCAGCAGGAGAGAGTGACGGAGGGAGGGCGGGAGGAACCGCTCTGGAAATCCCCTCGGCCAGAGCCTGTTCTCTAGGTCACATTCCTGCAGCCACCTCCCTTTCTCCCTGTCTCCCCTCCTCCCACTTCCTCTTCCCACTTCCATAAGTCCTATAGGCCAGACACCCTTGAGGGAAGAGAGTGCCCCCTCCCCTCTAGGGACCTCCTGGGGAGTCTTGACACCTCTTCTCCACCCACCCACCCCAACTCCACAGTCTAGACACAACACCTGTCTCTAACTAGGTAACGGCTGCACACAGAGAGAGAGGCTAACAAAGGACAGCAGTGTCAGAAGACTTCAATCCCTAGGTCAAAGGCCAGTCATAGGTATTCCACATGGAGCCCCCCAAATCTTGATTCTGGGCCTGAGGGCTGCTGATCTGGGCAGGTCACAAAAAGGCCTGGGGTCATTCCTCTCCCACCCACCGGGTCCACAGGCTATCTTTGTCAAAGGCAACCCAGGATTAGGACCCTCCCATCTACAAAAAGCAGGTCAGGACAGACACCTCCGGCCTCCTCTACCTTCCCCACCCCCACTCATTCCAGCATCCCCGATCTGGGACCCCAGCCCACTCCACTCTGTTTCTCGCCTCCAAATCCTCACCTGACAGTGTTTCTTCTTCCTAAGGGGCAAATCTTCAGCTGGCCAGTCCCTCCCACACAAACTGCTTCTTACTTCAACTGCCTGCCCCCCAGCCCAGTCCCCACCAAACTTCACCTGGGCCTGGGGGAGGAAGAGTAAAGTAAAGGGATCAGACAGGACAGTGAGGGGGACTTGGGGGGCTCAGGAGGTGGAGGGTGTCGGTAAAGCTGACTCCAGCCCTCACTTCCCCTTTTGCAGCAGAGAAGGAAGTAAGCTGGGCAGCCAGCCGCCTGTCTGTCTGCTGGGGCAAGAGTGCCCCAGCCTGGCTCACCCCCTCTTTCTTAGGGCTAGCCTCAGCTCTGCACCCTGGCAGTACCCACATCCTTTGCTTCCTGACCCCCACTGGCAATCTGTAATTGGCACCTTTTGTTCCTTGAGACAGGGTATTCTGAGGTCAGGGGCTGGGAATCCCAGATAGTGAGCAAACAAGGATGCCCTCTCCCCCAGCGAGAAAAAAAAAAAAAAAACACAAAAAAACCCTGGACTGGTCAGGGGAATTTTCCCTTCCAAGGGTGGGTCATTGGTAGCTTTCCAAGCTGCTAGCTGGGGTTCCAGGTGTCTGGTAAGGGCCCTGTCAGCTCTGCCCACCTCCCTAAGGGAGGGCAGAGAGATGATGCCAGGGCCTCTGGTCCGGGTCTGGCCAGAGCTCAAAAGTGGGCTGAGAGTGAAGTCTGGAGTTTGGAAGAGAGAGTGGGGACTGCCCCTTCCAGCGCGGGTGTCTTGAGGGATCCTCACAGAGTGGGTTCCCGGCCTGTTGAAGATCCTGGCGGGCCGGGAGTTAGCATCAATTGGAAGGGGTCCCTGTCTCACCCTAGACCCCATACTCACGTGTCTCCATCTTCAGAGATGTAAGTGAGCGCTTCCAGCTGCTGAGGGCTCAGCGCCCCCGCGGCGGCGAGCGGCGAGCGTGGGGCTGGGTTCTCGGTCTCCGTGCCCCCCAACAAGGGCAGGGGCTCGGTGAGCGACGAGGAACCATAGGTGGAGTCAGCTCGCTCCCCATCTGTGTCTTCCTTCTGTGGCTCCTCGGCTGTTCCCGGAGGATGAGTCCAGGGCTGGGGGCCGCCGCCATCCGAGAGCCCAGAGGCTGGGGTCGGGGTGGGCTCGGGCAGGGAGCGCAGAGAGCGCAGAGACTCGATGCCCGAGTCATACTGGCTCTCATCTGTCTCGTCCGGCCCCTTCCGCGCCTCCGACATGCCAGCGGTGCCGGCCCGCGGGGGCCAGGTCCGAGTAGGATCCGGCTCCGGGCTCCGCCGCGCCGCCTTTCCGGGTTGCAGGTCCGCCCTGCAGAGCTGGCGCCCGGCCGGGAGTGGCCTCCTTCCCGGGCTGCGGGAGCCCCAGGGGTCGGCGAGAAGCGCAGGCGAGCCTCGGAGCGGGGGAGGCTTCCACGGCAGCGGCTACTCCGGGCAGCTGGACTGCCCAGTCGGACTCGCTCGCTCGCCCCGCCCCTCAGGCCCCGCCCCCGACAGGCGCTTCCGGACCGAGGCCCCGCCCTCCGGAATCCCCCTTACCCCGCCCTCTGGGTTGGCTTCGAGTCAGGGGTTACCCGGTCCTGAGTCACTCATGCGTTAATTCACCCACTCATTCATTCATTCATTCACCCATTCATTCATTCATTCATTCATCCATCCATGCATTCATATTTTTCTGTTCCTTCTTTGCATTCATTAATTTCATGCATTTTCTTTCCTTCCTTCCTTCCTTTCTTCCATTTCTTCATTTTGTCCATTCATTCATTCGTTTTTATTTTTATTTTATTTTTAAGATTTTATTTATTTATTCATGAGAGAGAGAGAGAGAGAGAGGCAGAGGGAGAAGCAGGCTCCCCGCTGAACAGGGAGTCCGATGCGGGACTCGATTCCAAGACCCTGGGATCACGACCTGAGCCGAAGGCAGATGCTTAACCATCTGAGCCACCCAGGCGCCCTATTTTTTATTTTTTTAAATATTTTTTTAAAAGATTTTATTTATTTATTTGACAGAGAGATACACAGCGAGAGAGGGAACACAAGCAGTGGGAGTGGGAGAGGGAGAAGCAGGCTTCCCGCGGAGCAGGGAGCCTGATGTGGGGCTCGATCCCAGGACCCTGGGATCATGACCTGAGCCGAAGGCAGACGCTTAACGACTGAGCCACCCAGGCGCCCCTATTTTTTAAAATATTTTTATTTATTTATTTGACACAGAGAGAGAGAGAGCACGCATAAGCAGGGGGAGAGGGAGAGGGAGAAGCAGACTCCCCATCCAGCAGGGAGCCCAAATGGGGGCTTGATTCCAGGACCCCGGGATCATGACTTGAGCCGAAGGCAGCCGCTTAGGCGACTGAACCGCCCAGGCGCCCCTTTTCGTTTGTTTTTAAAGGAATATTTATTAATCGTCTGCACAGGCTGGGCATCTTGCAGGGAGAGCACTGCTTCCTATCTCCTACCCATTTCTCTCAATTTCTGTGGTTTTCTCATCTATCGGTGCCCAGGAGTTTGGGTAGGGAAAGAAAGGGGATACTTACTGTCTTTAAAGGACCAGTTCTCCCTTTGTGTCCTGGATAGAGGGTCTCCTGCAACAACTTCCCAGATCACATAGAATTGGGCACAAGGATGTTTTTTGTTTTTTAAGATTTTATTTATTTATTCAACAGACAGAGAGACACGGGAGAGAGGGAACACAAGCAGGGGGAGTGGAAGAGGGAGAAGCAGGCTTCCTGCTGAGCAGGGAGCCCGATGTGGGGCTCGATCCCAGGACCCCGAGATCACGACCTGAGCCGAAAGCAGACGCTTAACAACTGAGCCATCCAGGCGCCCCAAGGATGGTCTTTTTGTTTTTGTTTTTGTTTTGAAAGTGAGTTTTCTCAGGCAAGCTGTTGTCTTAAAAAAAAATGCAGAGTGGTCATGTTTTTTTGTTGTCTAAAAAAGCAGACTGGTCATTCTTCACAGGGATGAAACACTGGCTCTGGGCAATTACAACATCTGGTTACCCCTAGCGGTCAGGGAAGTTTAGTTCCTCATGGTGGGGCCAGAATGGGGAGGCCCCAGACATGCTGGGCCATGCTCTGCTGAGGTCCCCACCACAGCCACAGCCCCAGTGCCAGCACATCTTTCCTCCTTCCCTGTCCCTGCTTTCCCTGGGCCTAAAGGGCCCAGGGAGGTTGTAGGCAAACTCCACCCACATAGTGATCCCCAACCTGTGCCCCATGATTCATCCTCTACCCCAAGTGCCATCAACCCAGGGGCATCAATGACCTTAGAAGATCATCCCCAAGGGAACATTTCCCTTTTCCAGCTCTGGCATTGGGGGAAGGAAGCTGAAGTGAGTGTAGACAGCTACGAACCAGCTTTTCTACTGCCCTCCTCCATGTAACCTCATTTTATTCATCCATCTATTCCTCTGTTTGACAAACATGTATGGGGCTTTTCCTATATGCCTGACATTGGTCTTTCTGCTGGAAGCAAAACCAAGTATCATAGTAACGGTAATAACCAACAACCACTAATCCTACCCCCATTCAAAAATGTCCCATGGTCCCTTCAAAAATCTCCCTGGCAATGATAATAGAGTGCTTGTGCTAAGACAGGAGTGAGAACAGGGTGCGGTGGGGGCACACAGCGGGGTGGACTACCCAGTGGAGTGAGGGGAAGGGAAGAGGGCTGGGGAGAAGAGAGGTACCTAGTGTGTGTGCTTGGAGGGGTGAGTCAAGAGAGAAGAGTGGTGGGCAGATGGGAGGAGATGCCCCACTGCTCTTCATCCCTGTGGAGAACCAGAGTGGAGAGGATGTGTTGAGCATGAGGCAGTGAGAAGCCACGAGGGGAAAGCCCAAGGAAATTGAGGCATCTCCTTCCCTTGAGGTCAGTGTGATTTCAGATGTTCGCAACTTCCTCCCCTGACATGTTCCTCTCTCATCTTCAAAGGCTAGAGCAAAAATACAGTCAGGAACTCCAGACCCACACTACATGGGCTCAGATCTGGCACTATCACATCCCCATCTTAAAGTTGGGAAGCTGCAACCCAGAGACGTGAGTTGAACTGCCCAAGATCAAACCAGTCAGGAAGGACAGGGCCAGGTTCTCCTGTCCCTAATCCAAAACTTTGAAAAACATTTTCTTTTTATTTATTTATATTTATTTATTTGTTTATTTATTTATTTATTTATTTTTAAAGGTTTTATTTGACAGAGAGAAAGACAACCAGAGAGGGAACAAAGGCAGGGGGAGTGGGAGAGGGAGAAGCAGGCTTCCCGGGGAGCAGGGAGCCTGATGTGGGGCTCGATCCCAGGACCCTGGGATCATGACCTGAGCCGAAGGCAGACGCTTAACGACTGAGCCACCCAGGCGCCCCTGAAAAACATTTTCAATGAAACTTTGTTTCCTTTATGAAGGTCTAAGGAGTTGGGGCGTCTGAACCCACCGCAAGGACACAAGAACTCAGGAGTATGCAGTGACCACCCTTTCCTTCAGACAGAGGCTGAATTTAAGGAAAAACCTATCCCAACTCAATCCTGCGTCTCGCTCGGAACCCCAACAGGTGTGTAGCAGCCCCTTTTCTGGCCACATGAGGTCAGCATTGAGTCACTCGCTGCTTCCAGACCCTGCCTGCACTCTGACAGGAAGCCCTTCTGGGGATACTTCAGAACGGGGAGAGGGACCATACAGTGCCATTTGGAAGGGTGACCTGGGGACTCTGACTCGGGCCTCAGCATGGTCAGGGCCCTGACTTTGCTTCCTCGGCCCCTCCAGTCCTCTTCTCTCTCCGCTGTTTTCTTCTGGTTCCCTTTGTAGTACCCCCACTCCCAGCTTCCACCCACCCCAGCCAGGCTCTTCTTCAGGAAACAGGCCCTGTTGCCATGGTGACCAGCTGGTCAGCTGGCTCCTTCCTCGCCCCCTCCCTTCACCCCTCTTTCCCCTGAGCTTCCAAGGAAGGGTGATGTGTGTGAATGGAGAAGGGGGGGGGGGTTGTCAGGGGTCCTTTATCTCTTGGGAGCTCTGGGATTGGCCAAAAGGAGTTGGGCCAGCTCTCCTCCAAAGCCCCCCTGAGGTGGAGACAGGCAGGCAGTAAGCGTGGGGAACAGGAGCAAGATTACAACAACTAAATGGGGAGTGTGATCCTCCTATCTGGGTTAGGAAACGGCAGGGCTAGGAACTCTGCACTCTGTCTGCAGTGAGGACTGAACTAGGTGGAACCGGCTGAGACCAGAAGAGGGGTTGGAGTTAGATGTGAGGCAGGGCTTCCCACAAAATATGGGTGGGAGACACTGGAGTTAGCCACCAAGTGAGATTCCTCCTCTGCCATGAGAAAGGGGGCGAGGCCTGCCTCTTCAGGACCACACCCCTCCTCTGTTCGGGTCTGGAGGACAGAATGACTGACCCGTGGAGGATCATGCGGGCTGGATGGTTCTGAAGCAGGAGGCAGCCAGTCGGCCACCTTCACTTTGCCTGGAAAGAGGAGAATAGGAAAATGGAGGCAGGACCAGGAGTGGGTGTGTGGGGGGGGCGGGGTGGGCCAGAGGCTGTGGCTACTCTGCCTCAGGTGAGAATCCCAGCAGATTGGTGCGCTCGTCCTCCGTCCCAAAGACTAGATTCTCCAAAACTTTGCCTTAAGCTAACTTCCTACCCACAAATATCCCCATGGCCTTTGGAATGGGAAAGATCTGGATTCTAGGACTAGCTTTGTGAATACTAGCAGGTGACCTTTAGTAAATCATTCACACTCCCTATACCTTGGTTCCTTGTGGGTAAATGGGGGACCAGTTACTATATGTCAAAGACTCTAATGTAGCACAGGGCACACAGTAGGATTCCACAGTGTGTACACACAGATTGAATATGCATAGCCTTTATACTATTTTATCATAATGATTGCCCCCTCCCCATTAGACTTTGTGCTCTTAGAATATTGTATGTTTCATTTCTGAACAGGGTACACAGAAGGTAGCCAATGCCTGTTTATTGAATGGATGCATCCAGGAATGAATGAATGCATGTCAGTTTTCTTTCTGCCGGTCCCAGGCAGTACAGGGAGAAGCAGTGTGGGTGGATGGCAGGAAGGGGTGGGCTACTTGCAGTCACTCAGCCTGGCCTGGGGTCTATGATTTTGCCTCCTACACCCACAGAAGAAGGGCAGAGGCTTAGAGACTGTCCAGGCAACTTCTTCAAGGCACAGATGAGGAAACTAAGGCTTAAAGAGGGGGAGGCACTTGCCCAAGGTCACACAACCCCTTAATGGCAGAGCCAGGATTAAGAATTGGAACTTAGGTTTCCTGATCTCCAGCCTAGGGCAATGCACACGCTTCATTGCTTCTTTGGGACTGTTTCTTTAGGGAAGGAAAATGGCTCTGTGAAGCCCCATTCCAATGTCCTCCCCTCTGCCCTCTGTTAGTCCTTTCTCACATCTAGCTCCAATCCTTTCCCTTTCACCCGATTCCATCTCTGTTCACTTGGGTCTGGCCTCTGAAGGCTGGCTCCCGCCTTAACCGTTACCACCCAACTGGGAATAAGGATCTTCCCTAGGGTTCCAAGGCTCAATTTCCTTTCCCCACCCTCGGCCCCAGGAACTTGCGGGAACCAACGACGGGGAGGGATGTTGGTTGAACCGCTGGTGCCCCCTCCACCGAGAAGGGACGGAAGGAGTTGCTGCACAGATCTTCCCGGGATGGGGGGTGGTGGTGCGGTGAGCAAGGCTGGGAGTGGGGAAGGGGTGCGGGGAGCCCCTGTTGCTTCTCCTCTTTGGGGGGTGGCTATTAGGTAGGCTTGAGGAAGGCGGAGTTTGGGGGGCCGGGGGCGGGGCTCCTGCGCTGGGAGGAAGGGGGGGGCGCGCTGGCTCCAGCTCGGCTCAGACAAAAGGCGGCGGCGGGAGCGGGCGGGAGGCGGAGCGGCGCCGCGAGGGCCTCAAGGTGACACCCGCCCCCGGCCCCGGCCCCCCCGGCCCGGCCCCCCAGCCCGCCTCCCCACCCCCCAGCCCCTAGCCCCCTACCCCCGGTGCCCTTTCCAGGCCCCCTCCCCCCGGCGGGGGGTGGGGAGCAGCGAGGGCCCCGCCCCCTCCCGCCCCCTCCCCAGGGCCCGCGCAGGATGCCCTCGGCCCCCGGCAGCCCCCCGGGAAGCCCTGAGCTCGACGCACCCCCTCTACGCCATGTCCCCCCCTGGCTCGGCCGCGGGAGAGAGCGCCGGCGGCGGCGGCGGAGGTGGCGGCCCCGGGGTCCCGGAGGAGCCCACGGCGGCGGCGGCAGCGGCGGACGAGGGCCCCGCCCGAGAGGAGGTGAGAACAGGCGGCGCCCCTTCCCCGGGCGCGGCCGCAGCCTGGCCCCCCATCCCCCGCCGCGCGCGGCCCCCGCCGGTTCCGCCGCAGCGCGGCCGGCGCCCCGCACCCCGAGTCGGCCGCCGCAGCCGCAGTCCCGCGCCGATGCCCCCGCCGGCGGCCGGAGCTGTCCGCGGTGGCGGGGAAGGGGCTGCGCCGGGGGCGGGGCTCGGGGGGGGGTCCTGGGCAGGGGGAGGGGCCTAGGGGCGGAGCCTCGCGGACCCCGGGCGGATGGGGTGGGGACAGTGGCAGGAATCCTGTTTGGCGGAGGGGATGCTATCTTGAAGGCCAGGAAGGGCGACTTGTAGGGGCTACAGAGGCAGGAGAGTACCATGGGGAAATGGGGGTGGTACCTGAGCTGTGGTCCTAAGAAGGTCAAATGTGTACAGAGGCGATTCCCCCTGGGGTCACTGGGAGTGTGTGAGTGCACCTCTCTCCCCCAATGTCCATGAAGCTCCCCCACTCCCAGGGGGGCCCTGAGCCCAGGAATCCTTCAGAGTGTTGGAAATAAGCATATCCCTAATTGGGGGCCCTACTCTTCAGTCCTCTGAACCTGGAAACAAAGAGACTGAGGAAGGTACCAGTAGCACTGCTCCCCTCCCCCCATCTCCCAAGCACACTCGTGCACACACATACACACTGCACTAGGGCAGAAGCACATGGGCAGGGACAGACCTGCAGGTAGAGACCCTTTCAGATCTGCTGTCAATGGGACACGTGCACACTCAGGTGGGCCCACGGAGGTGCACATCTACACACCCCCCAAGGACAAGGCTCCCGGGAAGGCACATGTACCCTCATCTTGTTTGTATATGCTGTGTGCTATTGCCTAGCCCACCTACCCAACCACACTTCCAGATCTTTCCTCGCATTTCACACCAGGTCCAGGGCCTACTGTCTGTGACTGTGCCCTTCCTTTCTACCCTTTTCTCCCTTCCCGTGGCTAGACTCCAGGTCAGGCCTGGGGAACTGGAGGAAATCAGGATCTCAGTGGGGGGAGGTGTGTGTTGGGGGGGGTTCCTAAAGCTAGACAGCGGGGAGGAGGAGTGGGAAAGCACAGCCCACCACCAGAAATCTAACTCAATTCTCATCTATTAAGTGGCTGCTGGGCGCCAGCACCATGGTGGGCACCCAGGATGCAGAGAATGAGACCCTGCCCTCAGGAGCACCCACTCTAGACGTGTAAACAACTTACTGGGGTGACCGTGGGATGGAGTGGGCCAAGTGCTTTAACAGGCCCCCAGAGAGCCCCAAGAATCATTTTGACAAATGACTGGACTGCAAACGTCTTCCTCCCTACCCCACTAACGTGGTCCCACAGCCCCGCTCCCCAACCACTTGTCTCTGCCCTTCTGGATGTCTCCTCCTGGACTGCCTTCTACTCAGAGATGTCAGTCCTCTTCTTCTCATCTTAGAACAGGGGAAGGATGTTAGGGTCCAGGAAGGAGACTTACAGGGGGCCTGGGGGTCAGACTGTGGGGAGAGTCAGAGCTTGGGGTTTCCTGGGCACCCCCCCACCCCTCCAAAGGAGGTATGAGACTAATTGTCTGTGAGGGAGGTGGATGGGTCAAAGAGGACTGGCTCCTCTAGAACCCAGGACTCAAAGAATCAGGAAGATGTGAGGGTCCCACCTGTTAAGTGGGAAGGTGATGTCAGTGGGTCCCTCCCCACTTTCCTGGAACACCTGGAAGGAGTCCTGGCTGGGGACCTGCCTTCGCTGATGCCTATCTGTCCTCCCTTGTCTTCCCCATCCACACCTCCTGTTTCATGGCCATCTTTATGTCTGTCTTTGGACTCTGTTTCTCTGGGTGCCATCCTATCCATCTGTGTCTTCTCTGCCACCCGGGGCCTCCTCCCTCCGTCTCTGGCTCTGATCCCTCTCTGCCTTTTGGGGTGTCTGTCTCTCTCCACACTTCCCTGTATTGGTGTTCTGTTTTCTTCTCCTGTCCCCATGCCTCACTCTGGGTCATTTCTGCATTTATCTTTGGTCCTCGGCTCCCATCTCGGTCTTAACCTCTTCTCTCCATGACCCTGTCTGCCTGTCATCTCTGATGCTGGCTTCCACCCCTCCATCCATCTCTGTGCCGGGTTCTGCCACTCTGTCTCACTCCCAATCATCTCGGACCTTCCCCCGCCCATGTGAGCAGCAGCGTCCCATCCAGCCCTCTTTCACCAAGTCCCTCTGCCGTGAGTCCCACTGGAAGTGCCTGCTACTCTCGCTGCTCATGTACGGCTGTCTGGGGGCCGTGGCCTGGTGCCACGTAACCACGGTGACCCGCCTCACCTTCAGCAGCGCCTACCAGGGCAACAGCCTCATGTACCACGACAGCCCCTGCTCCAACGGCTATGTCTACATCCCCCTGGCCTTCCTGCTCATGCTGTACGCCGTCTACCTGGTGGAGTGTTGGCACTGCCAAGCCCGCCATGAGCTGCAGCACCGTGTTGATGTGAGCAGCGTGCGGGAGCGCGTGGGCCGCATGCAGCAGGCCACGCCCTGTATCTGGTGGAAGGCCATCAGCTACCACTATGTCCGCCGCACCCGCCAGGTCACCCGATACCGCAATGGAGACGCCTACACCACCACCCAGGTGAGGGGCTGGAGGGGGGGGGGCACTGGGACCCTGACTGATTGCCCCCAGGGGGAGGAACTCAGGCAGCAGTGAGCTCTTGTGGACCCTGAAACAGGAGGGCAGTACCAACCATAGTAATGACAGCAAACACGTAGCAGCCAGGCCCTGCCCGACATACATCATAAATACCAAATCATTTCTTTAATCCTCATAACAACCCTATGAGTTAGGTAACTACTATCCACATTTTACAGATGAGGAAACTGAGGCCTGGAGAGGTTAAGTACCCTGCCCAAAGTCAAACAGCTAGTACGTGGTGGAGCTGGGATTTGAACCCAGGCAGTCTGGCCCCAGGGTCTGTCAGGATCTCAGCTTAGTGCTTAATGGTCGGAGATGGCTTCACACGCACTCTCTCACAGCACGCTCTCACCCGTTCAGTGAGGTGGCTGCTCCCAGGTCCTTTTCCACAGGTAAGGAATCCTAAGCTCAATGACTTGCCCAAGGTCTGCAGCTTCTAAGTGGTAGTGCTAGACTCAAACCCAGGGCCCTGGATCCCAAGTCCAAGGCTCCCAGAGGTGGGAGTCTGCTGGCAAAGAGGTGGAGGTAGGCACGGGAGGCCCCATGCAGAGGTGGGGGTGGGGGCGGGGGCTAATTAGCGTTTCCTGGACCCGCCAGGAGAAGGCATTATTAGAGCCCTGGAAGAAGAGGAGATTTTCTCAGTGGAGAGTGATCTCTGTCTCAGTGCTGGGATGGGTAAACAGAAGCCTGGGGCCTGTGACAATCATGGAGGGGGCTGGGTGAGAGCTAAGGTGGGAACAGGGAGACCAGAGACAGAGACCGGTCGACAGGGCCCTCCGTGGCCCATCTGGGAACACACTTGTAAAAGGGAAGAAGGGGCAGCGTGGGACTTGGGAGACGGGGCAAAAAGGTCGGGCAAGCCCGACGGGCAGTTCAGGGCCAGCGCCTGACCCCCTGATGAAGCAGGGCTTAATTAAAATTAGCGTGCACCCGGGTAGGTCCGACTTCCAGCCCATCCTCCTCTCTAATGGATGCCTCTGAGGGCCTGCGTTGCTCTGTAAAGCAGATGTTAAGATCCTACCCGGCTCCAAGCGGGCCCTAAAGCGGGGCAGGCTTAGGGTTTGAGCGGGCAGCAAGAGCGGCGATGGGGCGGACGAGGGTGAGCCGACAGAAGCGACTCCCGCCGCCCTCCCCGGCGCCGCAGGTCTACCATGAGCGCGTCAACACGCACGTGGCGGAGGCCGAGTTCGACTACGCGCGCTGCGGCGTCCGCGACGTGTCCAAGGCGCTGGTGGGGCTGGAGGGGGCGCCGGCCACGCGCCTGCGCTTCACCAAGTGCTTCAGCTTCGCCAGCGTGGAGGCCGAGAACGCCTACCTGTGCCAGCGCGCGCGCTTCTTCGCCGAGAACGAGGGCCTGGACGACTACATGGAGGCGCGCGAGGGCATGCACCTCAAGAACGTGGACTTCCGCGAGTTCATGGTGGCCTTCCCGGACCCGGCCCGGCCGCCGTGGTACGCCTGCTCGTCGGCCTTCTGGGCCGCGGCGCTGCTCACGCTGTCGTGGCCGCTGCGCGTGCTGGCCGAGTACCGCACGGCCTACGCGCACTACCACGTGGAGAAGCTCTTCGGCCTGGAGGGCCCGGGCTCGGCGAGCAGCGCGGGCGGCGGCCTGAGCCCCAGCGACGAGCTGCTGCCCCCGCTGACGCACCGCCTGCCGCGGGTCAACACGGTGGACAGCACGGAGCTCGAGTGGCACATCCGCTCCAACCAGCAGCTGGTGCCCAGCTACTCGGAGGCGGTGCTCATGGACCTGGCGGGGCTGGGGGCGCGCTGCGCGGGGGCGGCGGGCGGCGGCTACGCGCCCGCGTGCCGCTACGGCGGGGTGGGCGGCCCGGGCGCGGCGGGCGTGGCCCCGTACCGGCGCAGCTGCGAGCACTGCCAGCGCGCCGTCAGCAGCTCGTCCATCTTCTCGCGCAGCGCGCTCAGCATCTGCGCCAGCCCGCGGGCCGGCCCGGGGCCCGGCGGCGGCCCGGGCTGCGGGGGCAGCCGCTTCTCGCTCGGCCGCCTCTACGGCTCCCGACGCAGCTGCCTGTGGCGCAGCCGGAGCGGGAGCGTCAACGAGGCGAGCTGCCCCACCGAGCAGACGCGCCTGTCGAGCCAGGCCAGCATGGGGGACGACGAGGACGACGACGAGGAGGAGGCCGGGCCGCCGCCGCCCTACCACGACGCCCTCTACTTCCCGGTCCTCATCGTGCACCGGCAAGAGGGGTGTCTGGGCCACAGCCACCGGCCGCTGCACCGCCACGGCTCCTGCGTAGAGACCTCACTGTGACCTCCGGCCCCCCCCCCGCTGCCCCCCCGGCAGGCCCACCGTCCTCCCTCCTGCCCCTCGTCGGACCGTGCCCCTGGCGTGTAGTGGGGGGAGTCGTGATGGTGACTGAGGCTGTGCTGGGCACGGCGCGGGGAGCAGGGAGGCGAGGGTGCGCGGGACGGACCCCGATGGGGTTCGGATCCCCCCGCCTTTCCTGTACATAAAGAGACCGACGGGTGGGAGGGGATGGGCGGCTCCGGGGAACCCCGCCCGGACACGGTCGGCTCTTCCAGCCCCGCCCCTCGGTTCCTAGGGGGACACCGCCCCTTCCTCCACGCACACTCGCACACTCGAGATTTCCCGTTCAGCCTTTCAATGAATCTTCTGACTGTTAGCGGCGACTGTGCTGTGGCACCGCGTGGGGCCCGTCGCAAGGGCGAGGCCTTCGCTGTGCAGCTGGGGAGGTCTAGAGGCCGGAGGGGGCTTTCCTTCCTTCGCTGCCTGGCCCCACCAGGGCCTCTCTCTACGGAGGGGGCGGTGGTTTGGTGAACAGCAGGGCTGACTTCCAACCTGCTAGTGGATTCAGTGGGTCTGAGGCCGGATGTCAGCCCCGATGCTCCATCTCAAAACCGTGCAAATGTTGCTCTCCTCTTCTTGGCGCTGGCCCCAAAACATCGGGGTTTCCTTTTTGCCGCTCCGTTCACTGCTGTTTATTTTGCTGGGTCCCTGGAGTATGGGTCCTGGAGGGACTGTGCTCACACCGCTCGCGTCACTCTCCTCCCTTCCCTCTTGCCCTCTGGCCCTGAAGAGCAGTTGCCCAGGGAGGAGGGAGGCAAAATGTGGAGGGTATGTACCTCAGTCCTGTCTCTAAACTCTGCAGCCTCCTGACCTGGGTTCTGGGAGGGCTCTCCCTTCAGAGGGGGTGAGATAACCGCCCCCCCATACCCCCCCGCCGCGTGTTCATTAAAGCTGGTCAAGGTGAATGCCTGGGTGGGAAGAGTGGGAGACAGACCCGGGTGACAAAGGGGAACTCTCCTAGCAGGTGGGAGTGGGCAGTGGAGGGAGATGGAAAGGACCTCCAAAGGTGGGGGTGTCTGGGGCAATCCTTGCCTTCCCCAGACTCGTGGGGGGTGGTGTGAAGAGCTGTTGTCCCCACACATTACTTCTGCAGGGCTGAGGATGTCCTCACGAGCCCCGACTGGAGAAATACTCAATTCCACTGGCAGGGTCAGAGGCAGAAATTCTCTAAATCTTGCCTGACCCCATCTGTCCTCCTCTATCCCATGAGCTGAAGCCCTGCAGCGTGCCCCGGGGTCTTCAAAAGGGCGCCTTGCCACCACCCAAGGGCGCTGGTCCCACGTCCTGTTCTAAAGCTCTGACACGGCCTTTTCTCCCCCCCCACTCCCACCCTGATGTGCTTCAGTGTGCATGTCTATGTACAACCCCCTGCCCTCCCAGCTCCCCTGGCTAAAGTTTTCCCAGCAGACTCAGTGCCCAGGGAGTGAGCTCATATTTCAAGCTGGAGAGGATAACCCTTGGGCCGCCAACATCGCTCACCCCTGATGCTCCTCACTGCCTGAGCCATATGAGCTCCTCCTTCCCCTCCTCCAGCCTCCTTTCCCATCTTCCTCCAGCCTCCTCTCCCATCTCCCTCCAGCCTCCTCTCCCATCTCCCTCCAGCCTCCTCTCCCATCTCCCTCCAGCCTCCTCTCCCACCTTCCTCCAGCCTCGCCAGGCCTACACCTGCCAAGGGCATGACGGTCACCTATGCAACATCTCTGGCGCCCCGTCCCCCTTCCGTGGGGGACTTGGGAGGTACAGATTGTGGGGACACCACGGCCCATGGTCCGTCAGGGTTGAGCTTTCCTGTGGAGATGGCTGAGTGGGAAGGCAGAGGAGGCGGGAGAAGGGGAGGCTTGGGCAGGAGGGAATAGCTGCCCACTAGGTTTCCGTGGGCCTGGGCAGCCATGGCCACCTGCCTGTCAGCACTGAGCCTGCCTGGACCCCGAGTCTGTGCTCCTAGGGGCCCTGGTGGTTGGAGCACCCCTCTTTCCTCGGAGGGGACATCTGTGAGGTCCAGGTGGTGAGCCGTGGCCGCAGGCCCCAGTTCTTGGCCAGCTGGCACCGGGATGTCCTGCCCTTGTATGGAGGCAGCCTGGCTACTTCCCAGCTCCAAGGAGGGAGGGACTCAGCTCCTTCTCCCTCAGGCCCATTCCTGAGACCGAGCCTGAGCTAGGAGGAGGGGACAGGGGACCCCCTACTATTATTTTTGCCTGTATTGACCATTTCTGCCTAGGTCTTCTTACACAGACAGCCTCACCTTCCACACACGCGCAGACTTAGAGAGAAAGCGATTCTTTGGTCTATTTTCTTGGTAGCTTTATTGATTGCCAGGGAAAATGAAAACCAGAAAATTAATCTCTAAAATTAAACTTTACACTGAATGTTCTTGTTTCTCTAATTAGAACTTCTGCTAGCAGCTGTGACTACGTACACACACACACACTCACTCACACACACCCTCACATCTACATGTTTGCACTCCCGAACTGTCAGAGGGTGTCAGGCACAGACAGACTCTAGCTTGCCCAGACAGGCACACAAGTGCAGTCACTCCCAAGCCCCCTTTGGTGCTCGGCGTGGCGCCTGCTTGTTGGAAGGAGTCCCTGGAGAGCAGGCACCCCTAGGAGGTGGCTGCAGCCCATGACCCATCCTTTGGAAAGACCACGGGTCTGGAGGCTCTGGACTCCTCAGCGGGGTGGGGGAGGATGGGAGATGGGGCTCAGCCTGGACCTATTAGGTCCTCTTGTGGCCCTGGGCGTTGATGTGACCCCTGCGGGCAGCCACAGAGTGATGGGGACTCTCGGAGGGCACCTGGAAGGCTCCCTGTGTGCTGAGGACAAGGGCTTGTGGGGGTGGGCTGGGCCTGGCTGGGGAGAAGACAGGTCTCTGTCAATTGGGTGCATCACACTGTGGCCTTTCTGTCGTGGATTTCCAAGCGCAAAGATTGTACAAATCAAATGTGGATAATAAAGTTGCGGATGACTCACTGACTTCCCTCCCCTGTGTGGCACCTCCCCCATGCTCTCCTCCTCCCAGCAGAAGCTCCCCGGTGGGGGCAGTGGGTCTGAGTCCCTTCTGTCACCTCTGTTTCCCCCTTCCCAGGTTGTGTGTGTGTGGGGGGGGGGGGGATGAGAATTAGGGGACGGAATGGCCTGTAGAATGGGATCACTTTAGCAGAGTCAAGTAATAGCGAGGTAGCATCAGCAGGGGTGAGGGTGAAAGAGCCGGGCAAAGCTCTGCAGTAGCCAGAGGAGAGAGAGACTGAGGGTGTGTGTGTGCCCTGCAGGCACGCACATGTTTGAAGGTCAAAAAGTCCAGGACCTGTTCAGTAGAGAGGACAATGGTTGGGAGGCAGGGGTCAGGGAGATGGATGGCCTTCATGGGGTAGTCTGGGGAGGCTTTCAGAATCTTCTCTGCCTTCCCTAATCCTGGAAGAAGTCGGTCATTTCAGGGGGTATGGTAATATCCTCTTCCGGAGTACAGGGGACGGGTCCCACCTCATACCCCTTTTCTCCCCCATCCCAGTCCCCTCCCCGTCTTTATCCGCATCACCCTTGATCACTGACCCCGAGGATATCCGTGGTCTCTCCCACTCTCCTCCCTCTAGACCAGCGTGGCACTCTACAGCAGGCATGAGCGAGCATGAAATGAGGGATGGGGCTAGGGCAGTGACCCAGGTCCCGTCACTGCCCCAGCCCTGTCCCCCACCTTATCGTGCAGGGTTCTCAGGGCCCTTGGCGACGATTGGTGACATGAAGTGGCCGGGATTCAAGGTCCGCTGGCGGGCAGCTTCCCGGTTGGCACAGAGGGCCTGGCCAATGAGGTACTCGCTCTCCTGGGCCACATCTGACAGGCGCAAGTCAAACTCCAGGAGGGTCTTGTTGTCCAACATGCCTTCCAGGAGCTGCTTCCCGCCGTCCTGGAAGAGGAGTACAAGGGAAGGGGCCATTTCATATCACTACCCGGGATTGCACACACGTGTGCGTGTGCACACACATACACACGTTTATACAAAGATGTGACTAGAACGGGCAAAACAACGGTTAGCCTCTTCGTGAGGCACACTAATGTGTTCTATGCTATCCTATCCTATTCCATTCTATTCTATAAGAAAAATGGTGCTCAAGACTTACTAAAGGGATTTTCAATGCTCATGGTTTGAAAAACATGGTTCTGTGACAGTGATGGTAACTCCCCTCCTCCGATTCAGCCATGGGCGTGTGAGACAGATCTGGCTAATGACATCTGAGGACATTCTGACATTCTGAGAAGAGTCTCCTCACTCTGAAAAGAGAACAAGAGAGGGGGTGCTCTCCCTTTTTCTGCTTCTGAGCTTGGCCCTGTGTGAGGTGTAGCAGCCATCTTGGGACCGTGAGAGAAGCTCCTGAGAGGATCTGGCCATGTGGCTGGGTGGGCAGAGCAGATGGCAGCACCGAGCCAGCGAATTTACCGACTCCAGAGGCCCCCTACCCTGGGGCTTCTGATTATGGGACATAATGAACATTCCTCTTGTTTAAGCTGTTTCCTGGTTCAGGTTTCCGTTACTTATAGCCAAAAGCACCCCGAGTGGAGACAGTGTATGTGTGTCTGAGCAAGACTGTTCTCTTGGGAGAGGGTGCAAGGCCCCGCCTGGAGGACATGGAGGGTCCTCCTCACTAGTCCTCACGGCTCCAACCCCTTCTGGGCTGGGTGGGCCACGCTTGATGTGAAACACTCTTATGTGAGAGACAGAATGGTCGTGTTCTATGGCTGTGACCCAAGAGTGTGTCGCAAAGCCAGTTCAATGGGTTGCAGATGCATTTTTTTTTAAAGATTTTATTTATTTATTTGACAGAGAGAGAGAGTGAGAGCAGGAACACAAGCAGGTGGAGTGGGAGAGGGAGAAGCAGGCTTCCCGCCAAGCAGGGAGCCCGACGCGGGGCTCGATCCCAGGACCCTGGGATTATGACCTGAGCCGAAGGCAGACGCTTAATGACTGAGCCACCCAGGCGCCCCTGCAGATGCATTTTTAAAAAAATGAAGTAGAATAGAATATAAAGGAAAATATCAGCATGTATCACAAGCAGTAAAAGTATATTTCAATGATACTATATTGATGTATATGTTTACTAGGTGTTCATGTAAATTGCATTTCTTATTCTGAGACTTGGTCAAGAAAATGAGAGACATCATCTATCAGAAAGGACCCAGGTGGTGCGCCTGGGTGGCTCAGTGGGTTAAGCGTCTGACTCTTGTTTTCTGCTCAGGTCATGATGTCAGGCTCCAGAGATCCAGCCCTGCATCAGGCTCCGCGTGCTCAGCGGGGAGTCTGCTTGAGATTCTCTCTCTCCCTCGCCTTCTGACCCTTGCGCACACACTCTCTCTCTCAAATAAATAAAAAAGATTTTATTTATTTGAGAGAGAGCAAGGCGTGTGCACGAGCAGGGGGGAGGGGCAGAGACAGAGGGAGAAGCAGGCTCCCCGCTGAGAAGGGAGCCCGATATGGAGCTTGATCCCAGGACCCTGGGATCATGACCTGAGCTGAAGGCAGACACTTAACTGACTGAGCCATCCAGGCGCCCCAAATAAATAAATCTGGTTTTCAACCAGTCCTGAGTTTGAATCACAGCTCTGCCACTCTCTACTGACTGGATGCTCTTGGGCAATTCACTAGCCTCTCTGAGACTCAATTTTCCATCTGTAAAGTGGGGTTAAGAATACACACTCTAGGGGTGCCTGGGTGACTTAGTCGGTTGTGTCCAATTCTTGATTTCAGCTCAGGTCACGATCTCAGGGTCATGAGTTTGAGCCCTGTGTCAGGTTCTTGGCTCAGCCGGGAGTCTGCTTGAGAGTCTCTCTTTCTCCCTCTCCCTCTGCCCCTCCCCCATCTCTCTCTCTTTCTCTCTCTCTCTCTCTCAAGTAAATAAATAAATCTTAAGAAAAGGAAAGAAAGAATTCACGTTCTACTAGGGGCACCTGGTTGGCTCAGTTGGTAGAGCATGCAACATTTTATCTTAGGGTTGTGAGTTCGAGCCCCATGTTTGGTGTAGAGATTACTTAAAAATAAAATCTTCAAAAAAAAAAAAAAAAAGGAATACACATTCTACTAGATAACTGTGAGGAATAAAGGAACACTGAAGGATATCAGTGCATAGCATAGGATATAACCCTGAATAACAGTAACAGCTAGCGATACTGAGGTCCTAGCCAGTGCATGTAATGTTAACTTCTTTACAAGTACAACTCATTTCATCCTCCCAGTAACAACTAGTATCTACTTAGAAGTGGATACTATTATGATCCCCATTCTACAGATGAGGACATGGAGACCCAAAAAGGTTAAGTAATTTAACCAAGTGCAAAATGGCAGAGCTGGGATTGGAACCAGGTAAAGTCTGTGCTCTTAACAATTACCCTGGAAGCACCCGAAGGCAGCTGGATTCCATGCCCACCTCCCCAAGGCCCCAGAAGGTAGAGCTTACCAGCCCGATGTGGTTGCAGGACAGGTTGATGCTGGTGAGCGTGGTGTTGACGGAGAGCACCTGGGAGAGGAGCGTGGCGGTGGGCTCAGACAGCTCGTTGCCACCGAGGTGCAGTGTTGTGAGGCACTTGTTGGTCTGCAAGGCGTGGGCAAGTGCCTGGCCGCCCTCATCCTCAATGCAGTTGAGGCGCAGGTTGAGGGAAATGAGGTTGGTGTTGTGTGCTAGGGCGTGAGCCAGAGACTGGGCACCAGGTGCCCGCACCTGGTTGTTGGCCAGGTTGAGCACACGCAAGTGGCTGTGGCTCAGCAGCTTGGCTGCGGCACGTGCGCCCCGGTCCGCGATGAGGTTGTGTGACAGGTCCAGCTCCTCAAGGGCTGGGTGATCCAGGAGGCTGCGAATTAGGATGCGTGCCTTGTCGTCGTCCACCTTGCTTCGGGTCAGCCTGAAGATCTGTGGGCAGGTAGAGGGTATGCAGCAGCCCGCAGCCAGGGAGAATCTGCCTGCCTGCCTACCTACCTTCTGCAGGGAGAGGAGGCGGCTGCAGGGAGGCCTGAGGTTCTGCTCACCTGCTGTTGGCCACCTGACTGGCCCTTGGGCAGAGCAGAACTGCCCCACATGGTAGATCGGTGCCGAACTGGTGGCAGGCAGTAGAAGGAAAGCCTAGCATTTATCGAGAAATTACTGCATGCTGGGCATGCTGCTAGAGGGTATCATAACCATTATCTCTAACCCTCAGCATCCCAGGCACTTTACAGATAGAAAAGGAAGGCTTAGGGTGGATGGGTCATTTGTCCAGGGTCACACAGTGATCAAACCCCAGAGGCAGGTTTGAATGCAGGTCTGTTTGATGCCCCAGCCCCTCGCTGTGCCCTCTTCAGCTGGCCAAGATCCACATGGCGAGGAGAGGAACTCTTGGAAGGAGATGCCAGGGTAAGAACCAGGGTGAGAGATGGGAAATGGAAGGATGGAGAGAAAAGATGAAAGAATGGGGTAGGACTAGCGTGGGGGAATACTGGAGATGGGAGCCCTAACCCTCCCCCTTCTCACCAGCTCCTTCCACTCCTCCCTCTTCCTTGAGGCCTCTCCATCCTCTTCCCATCCTTCAGTCCCCTGCTTTCTTTACGTCCCTCTTGGCCAACTTAGAGCCTCTTGTCCCTCTTGTCATTTCATTGCACCTATCTAGCAAAGCTCCAATCCTGGATCAAGCCCACTCTCTGTTTTCTGCATATCTGTGCCCAAGCAACTGACATGATGGAAAAATGTCACATGACAGGACTGGTTGGTATCGCTGGAACCACCAATAGACCCTCAATGCTGTGTGCCAATTCAGCCCTGTTTCTCTGGACAACATACTCCCTCCTCCTCTGAAACAATGACTTCAACCTTCTTCAGCCTCCTCAAACTTCAGGGGGCCACCCTACAGCCTCCTTTCAGCAGTCAAGTCTCCCCCTGCCTCCCGGCCATTGAATGAGAACCCTTCACTTTCCTAATACCAAACAGCAACCCATGCTACCCACCACACCCACTCTCTCCTCTGCCCAGAGCCAACTGTCCCACCTCAGTCCTCAATTCTACCTCTCCTGCCTTCTCAGGAACCTTCCCTGGTCAATGAACCTGTGCCTTTCTCCTGGACTCGGCCGCTTTCTTGCTATTGGATGGAGCTTTACATTGGTTTTAAACACATGCAAATATCTTTTTAAGAAAACCCAAACCCTTCATCTATTACTGATCTCCCCTTCGCCCCCTTCACAGCCAAGTTCTTGAAAAAGCTGATCACAGCCATCCTGTTTCCTCACTTCCCACTCTTTCCATAAACCACTTGAATCTGGTCCCTGTTTCTGGCACTCCACTGACAGTTCCAGCTCTGTGACCTCCGAGTTTGCTAAATTCGTCCTCAGCATCACCACCCCCCATTGCTGCCTGCCCCTTTTCTTGAAACGCACCCCTCCCTTGGCCCTGTGACTCAGGGCCATGTCCCCCTTTTCCTCTTTCTCTGACTTTTTGGCAGGCTTTCCCTCTCCCAACCAGAATATTTGGGACATACTTCACCCAAAAAATTACTCATTGTGTATTTGAGTTTCAAATTTAACTGGATGTCTTGTATTTTTATTTGCTGAATCTAGCAAGCCTATCCTAGTTGTAATTTCACATTTACATGATTGCTGATGAGTGCCTTTTATCCCACCAGACTGTTCGCTCCAGAGGGCACAAATGGTTTAATTTTGCTCCTTATTGAATCTTCAGCACCTAGGATAGGGCCTGGAGCGCAGATGATCCTCGGACGAATAAATGGCTCGTGAACTGGGAAGGCAGTGCCTTGTTCATCTCTGCACCCCCAGAATCCAGCTTGGCGCAAGGTGCATTAAGGGACACTTGGTCAGTGAGTGAGAAGGAAACGGGAGGGAGAAGATGGGGATGGAGGAGGAGGAAGAGGAGGGGAGAGGGAATCCGAGAGGCGCTGAGGATGGGAGGTGGGGGAAGGCTGGGCCCTCGGGTACCTTGAGGGTGTGGCATGCCTTGATGGTGGCCGCCAGGGAGTGGCAGTCCCGGTAGGTGAAGAGGAAGAGGTTCCCCTCGAAGTTCATGCCGCAGTCCTTGACCCCGTACACCAGGTCTAGCTCCTCCAGGTGGCTCAGGCCAGCCACCAGGTCGCGCAGTTGGTAGTGGTCAGTGGCGGGCTCCTCCGTCTCCCCCTCGCTGCCCGAGTCGGACAGCTCCCCGGGGCGGGGTGGGGCGGGCAGCTGCACGGGCGGGAGGAGCTGATCCACGCACAGCCTGCGCACGTAGCTCCGGCACAGCGGCAGCAGGTCGAGGAGCACGGCGGGGTCCGTGGTGCCTGGGATGAAGTGCTTTATCAGGGTCTCCAGGTGCCGCTCGAAGAACAGGCGCTTCCAGCTGCCGCCATGCCTGGCCACGTGGCACACGGGCCAGCGCTGCATGCAGCAGCGGCGCCAGTAGCTCTCGTCGTTGATCAGGTTGGCGGTCACAGCCAGCGGCAGCTCGGGTGACAAGTGGCTCAGCACCTTCTGCTGGTGCTCTGGAAGCAGCTGCTTCAGGATAGGGTTGTCTTTGGGAACAGGAAGGAAAGCAGGAGTCACAGTGTGGGGGGGCCCCATGGGGTGGTGCCCCGTGCCGGGCCTGCCTAGGGGCACTGACGAAATGGAAGACCCTCCCCGGCCCTCAGGGAGCCCCAGTCCGAGAGGGGGGACAGCCTTTACTCCCAGGGATGCTCAGGCTGAGACAGGCTTTGGGGTGTTCCCTGCCTGAAGGTGGACAGCTTAGTATCTGGTTTCCGGGAGCTCCCAGTCTGAGCAAGAATCTCAGGTCTAGCCTTCGATTATCACTTGGTCTGATGCAGGACATAATCCTGAGTTCAGAGATTCCCAAATGATTTGATTCATTCATCTCAAAACAAGAAAATGTTTGAGCACCTCCTGTGCACCAGGCACTGTTCTAAGTGCCATGGATATAAGAGTGAGCAAGACAGAGGAAGCCACTCCCTCTTAGAGAGGAGGCAGACAACAAATCAGTCAGGTGAGAATATTGTAGGTCGGGTGGCAGTAGGTACTGTACATAAAATGACGATCCTGTCTTCAGAGCACCCTGCCTGGTAGGAGAGGTTGGTAACTCATCTTTGAAAAGGATGACCATTTACAGAGCACAGAGTACAGAACAAACCAAGAGCCTATACACACTGTGGAAGGCTCCAAGAGAGTGGAGGATGGTCCACCAGGGAGGGCTTACTGGAGGAGGTGTTCAGTAAACACGGTTTGGGCTGGGTTTGGCTGGAGAGAGTGGGAAAGGTGAGGAGAGGCCATAGGCACGCAGGGCACAGTGTGGGTGGGAACCTGGTGGGGCCTGGAAGTGGGGGCAGTGGGAGAAACCATTCTGGCCCCAAGGGGGAAGGGCAGTGTTGAGCAGGGATGAGGACACAGTGCGGAAGCGCCGGGGCTGTGCCAGGACCCAGCCTCTGAGGCCTCGCTGAGGCTCGCCTCTGGGCAAATCCCACCCATCCTGCCCCATTCCTGGCCTTTCCCTCCTGCCCAGGGCAGGGACAGACTCACTCTGGAAGTTCTTGACGATGTGCTGAATGCAGAGCTCTGTGAGGAGGGGCACGATGGCCAGTGACCACTCCGGATCCTCAGCTATGATCCTGCGCATCCGACGTACTTTGGTCCCAGAATTCCAGCCCTTGGACTTGCTGGGGGGTGGGATGATTGAGGGCCTTGAGGGCTGGGGGCCTGTGCTCGAAGTTTGGCCTGCAGTGAAGAACCTTTCCTGCGTGGAGATTGAGGATCGGCTCGGTGCCGACAGTGTCGATGTTGCTAGGGTTTCCTGCATGCTGTGGACTGGCAGCCTAGGGGCAGGGAGCCCCTTGGTGATGGCCTTGTGACGATGAGTCTCTCACACTGGCAGGTCCTTGATGCCCTGGAGGGAGACGAGGGGTGGAGGTCTTAACTTTGGAGTGGGCATTTAGCAAGAGAGGTAGCACAGAGTGGTTCTTAAGGGTCCATCTCTGGAGTAGAGCTGATCCAGGTATAGATCCCATTGGCTAGCTGTGTGGCCTTGGGCAAGTTATTGAATCTCTTATAGTTTCATATGCCTCCTCTGTGAAATGAGGATGGCAGTCACCTATAAGAGGAACGGGAGACGTGAATAAAATAATGCATCCAAAGAGGCACAGTATACTGTGACACATGCAACTATAGCAAGAAGCAGGCCCACATTTTGGATAATAATAGCTACACAGCAATGATAAGTAATTGATATATGTTGGACACTTATTTATTTACTTACTTTAAAAGAAAAGGTTTATTTATTTATTTGAGAGAGACAGGGAGAGCGTGCAAGCATGAGCAGGGGAGGGGCAGGGGGGGAGAGAGAATTTCAAGCAGACCCCCCACTGAGCATGGAGCTTGCCGTGGGGCTCAATCCCATGACCCTGAAATCATGACCTGAGCTGGAACCAAGAGTAGGATGCTCAACCGACTGTGCCACCCAGGCACCCCTGGACACATTTTTTTAAAAAGTTCTTTATGCATATTAACTCATTTAATCCTCACAAAAGCCTTTTTGAGATAGGCACTCATATTTTCCCCATTTTTCTGATGTGAGCCTGAAACACAGGTTAATTGACTTGCCCCACATCACACGGCTTATAAATAACAAGGATGGATTTAAATTCAGTCTATCAAGTTCATACCTTTTTTTTTTTTTTTTTTAGATTTTAAATAATCTCTACACCCAACATGGGCCTCGAACTCACAACCCCCAGATCAAGAGTTGCATGCTCTACCCACTGAGCCAGCCAGGCGCCCCTCAAGTTCATACTCTTAACCCTACATTGTACTGCCTCTCTGAGGGTGAGGTGTGGGGGTGTGTATTGCCAAAAGACGGAGGTATAATAAAGAACCATTTAGTTCAAAACAGCTCCCGGGGTTAAGTATTTTACAGAACAGCAACTGCCTAACCAGGAGGATGGAGTTGAGAACAGCACTGCCAAATAGAAATGCAATACCTGTCAAAATGCAAGCCACATATACTGTTTAAAATTTTCTAGCATCCACATTAAAACAAAATAAAGAGAAATGGGTGAAATTAATTTTATGTTTAACCCAGTATGTCCACAATATTATCATTGAAATATGTAATCAATATAAAAATTAATGAGATATTTTATATACACTTTTTCATACTAAGCCTTCGAAATCGGATGGCTCAATAGTCACGTGTATCTAACGGCCTCTGTTTTGGATAGTGTAGGCTGAGATGAAGATGGGGGGAGGGGACCAGACCCATGCTCTGTCCAGGGTGCCGGCACCTTCCCTCTTGCCCTCTGAGAGCTCTGGCTCCGCTCCTCCCCGCCCCCCCCCATCTCCCTATCCAGTCTTCCTAGTTCTCCCAGCCTCCCGACATTCCAGACGGCAGCGGGAAGGCGTGGGAGGTGAAAAGGCAGCTAAATCTGGGGCTGGAGACAGGAGACAGAGGATGTATCTGGGGCTGGGGACCCTCCTCCGCGTTTGTCCATTCGTGCCTCCCTGCTGCAGGTGCCCCCGCCCTGAGGCTGCAGGCTGAAACGGGGCCGCTCCGCGTGCAGCTCCTCCTGCCGGCAGTTTCCCCTCGGATTTGCTCCCTGACTCGTGCACTGTGTAGTGCCCGGTGGGAAGGAACACTCTGAACCAGCGAAGGTGTCCTTGGCAGATGGAGGGGACCAGATGGTACTCCCCAGTCCACCAGGCATCTCAAGGAGGAAGAGCCTGGCTGTGTGTGTGGGGAGGTGGGGGGCAGAGAGAAAGAGACAGGGTGGGGGGGCATGAGGCAGTGTAGGGAAGACATCTATGTATTTGTGACACCCTTATGCAAATCAAATGCAAATTCACAAACCGATTGTGTCCAGATTTGTGGAAGAACCAGCTGGTGCATTTGACTAATAGCCCCTCAGAGGGTGTGGCTGGGAGGGGATGCTTCTTAGAGGTGCCAGATGACTTTGCATTTCTGGCTTTGCCAGTGATTTTCTTTTTTTTTTTTTTTTTTTTTTTTTTTTTTTAAAGATTTTATTTATTTATTTGACAGAGAGAGACACAGCGAGAGAGGGAATACAAGCAGGGGGAGTGGGAGAGGGAGAAGCAGGCTTCCCGCGGAGCAGGGAGCCCGATGCGGGGCTCGATCCCAGGACCCTGGGATCATGACCTGAGCCGAAGGCAGACGCTTAACGACTGAGCCACCCAGGCGCCCCTGCCAGTGATTTTCTATGTGACCTTGGCCAATTTACTTAACCTATCTGAGTTTCAGTTTCGATATCTTCCTTCTGCAGGCGGCTATGGAAATTCCTCTGAGATAATGTCTGAAATGAGTACTGGGGGTGGGGGGGTGTGGAGGATGGGGGACAGGGGTCTTGGGCTGGGGAGAGAATACCTCGGAGCCCTACCTCTGAGTGCTGACCTGAGATGGTATCCTTGAGTGAGGCGCTTCCCTATCTCCAGGGGAGAGGCGGAGGGCAAGGTGGCTTTGGTGGTGTTTGGGGCTGGATTAGGATGGAGGGGCCTGGCAGTCTGGGCACCAGGAGGAAAGAGACAACAGGCCGGCCCTGTTCCTCCCAGCTCTGTCTCTGGGGTCTTGGGGCTCCCACCAAAAGTTCCCTCCAGAGTTCTGGCTGAAAACATTCCGGCATTCCCTTTGGGCCCAGATGTATCCCAAGACACACTGTGGGCCACACCCAAGGGAGCAGGACCCAGCTTGGCGGGGGGAGCCCCAGGTTTCTGGCTGGTGTTACCCTGGAGCCGAGTGACTCTCCAGATATTTCTCACAATGCTGCCCAGCCTCACCATCCAGGTAGGCCCTTCCCTCTCCTTCGTCCTGGGAGGCCTCGTGTTGGGGACACCCCACCTGGGGGCAGGCAGGCCGCCCCCTGGAACCGGGCGGCCGTTGCTGGTTCTACTGTCTAGCGCTTCATTGTCTTAGGACCCGACAACTCTTCCTGAGGTCTGCTCTTCATCTTTCTTGCTGCTGGTTAGAGCTGTGGCCCCCTCTGGGCATGACCCTGCAGGACCCACCCCAGGGTGGGCTCCGGGGTCCTGAGCCCCCTCCTCAGAAAGAGGAGGCAGATGCGCTCCAGGTACATGGCGGGTATCAAAAAGAGTCCCTATCGTCCTTCAGGGCTTACAGAAACCTCCATACCACGGGGTCTGATGCCATTTGTAAGGTTAAAGCGTGAAACCATTAACCTCATAATAAGGTCAGAGTTGACAGTTTTCACTTTCGCCATCACCTATATAACCCAACCCCACCCACTTCCCCTCTGATAACTATCGTTTGTTAACTAACTGGAATTAAAAAAAAAAAAAAAAGATGCTATAAAGCATGGTCCCTCCCTGCCCAGGCGGTTCACCTGACCCCGGCCCTTTATCAGACCCCTGTACCGCTGTCCCTTCGGTGATCTGATTGATCACCCTCCACCCACACCCACCCTAGACTGTGAGCAACTTGAGGTGCAGGGGCTGTTTCTGACTCCTTTTTCTCCCTAATCCCGGGCCCATGCCAGCTCTCCTTTACAGGAAGTAGCTGGTGTTCGGAGCTGCCCCGCCCCCTTCCGAGAACGGACTCTGGCCAATAGGAGTGTCCCATACTGGTCAGGGTGACCGGCTCAGGGCTGATGCGAGCCAATCAGGGCCTTTCTTGGGCTTTGTTGGAGCAGCCGCAGAGCTGGAGGTAGACACAAGGACGGATGTCCTTGAAGGATGCTCATCTCCTGCTGCGGGAGGCTGTTTCCCTTCACATGGAGCCCTGTCTGCCGCAGGAGGGAATGAAGCCTGGGGGAGACCAACAGAAATGAGAGGTGGACAGAGAGCACCCGGTACCTTTGGTCCCCAGTCTGACGCCCCGAGGCCCCCGAGAACTGCCTGGCTCCTCGGCAGTTCCTCTGGTTCTGAGAGCTGCTTGGCAGCCTTCTAATAGGTCCCTTTTGCGGAAACTGAGTTGGGTTTCTGCCCCTTTGTGACCAAAGGGCCCTGACCATTTGGGCAGGCTCACAGTTTGGTGAATGGAATTATGGAAAAAATCCTAAATCAGTAGATGAAATAGTTCAATGGGGTGGCTGAGAAGGGCCAGAGGCCTGGCATCTCACTCGGGGGCCTCTTCCTCTCCAGGCCGCCCTGGGCCTCCAGCTTCCCCTCTCATCTCTCCCGCTGGAGGACAGATCAGCAACCTGACCTACTCAGCATGTAGCAGTTAACAAGCTCCTTTCAGAGCTTTGGGGTCCTTCGGGTCTTACAGCCACTCTGCAGGGGAGGCAGGGCAGGCTTCTCAGCCCCATTCTAGGGATGGAGAAATGACTGGTCCTCGGACAGCTAGGAGGGCTGGGCCCAGGGCCTGAGGGCAGTCACCTCCCCCTCCCCACAGTACACTGCTCTTCCCCAGGCACTGCCCACAATTTTCCACCCTCCGCCAGGAAAGAAGGCACATCCCTGCTCCCTGGGAAGCTGGGGGGCCTATCTTTATGCAACGAGAACCTGTCAGGGAAGGCCTCTCCAGGCCGAGAGAGCAATCAGACATTGGCTCCCCGCTATGGAAATTTCAGGCCCCTAACATATATATATCTCCCTTCTTATCGGTCATCCACAGCTGAGTGTGAATGAATTTCAGATTCAACAAGCCAAGTTAGGAAGGGGGCAAGGAAAACACACCACTGAATGTGGAGGGCCCACAAGTCAGGGGCCCTGTGATAACTCCCCCAACTTCCCGGGGTGGCCTCAGTCTGGCCCAAGCATCACCAGTCTGCAGCTGAGGGCACTATCTTCCCCGGAAGCCTGAGGCATGGATAGGAATCCATTAGCCAGGGGCCCAGGGGCACCCCGACAGCTCCCAAGGGCCCAAGGAGGACAGCCCCAGAAATGGCAGCCACCTTCCTTTTTTGGAGCTTTGTCTCCCTAGGGAACCTATGGGGCAGACAGAGAATCCCAGAGTTTGAAGACTGGAAGCATGTTGAAGACCCTGATCCTTCTCTGGGGCAGGAATCTTTTCTGACATTCCAGAGAGAAGGTCAGGGCCATGGGGAGTGACTGCCTTTTGTGCCCCCACCTGGTGTCCCTAAGGGCACAAGTTACCCTAGGATGGGGAAAGTGGGGACATGTCCTGTGACCTTTTGCCTCCTGGCACCTGTTTCATGGGCCTGTTGGGCTTCACATGCTGTGTCTCCACCATCAACCCTAACCCAACACAGGACCACAGTCCCTGTAGAAAGGCCAGTCCTCCCCCCCAACCAGGTCCCCACTCTGTGTCCGTAGGACCGGGGTCCAGGGTCCTGAAATCACGTTCAGGCCCTAACTCAAAGGGTTAGGTGTTAAAGTCCGCTCTCTATGTGCCCGAGCACAGGTAATATAAAGGGACAACATGCCCTAGTTCGGCCAGCTTGTCTTCATTTTTGATGGCTTGTGTCTGCTGGACAAGTGTTCTGGGAACCAGATCCTTGCTTATATAACAGCTATGATTTATTGAGGGTTAGGCTGTCAAAGCCTTTGCAGCTGGCTAAGGACTCAGGAAATACACTGCCTGAGGGCCAATCTACACTCTGCCCCAGAGCATCTGTGAGACCTTGGGCAAGTCATTTCACCCCACTAAGCCTCCATTTATTTATCTGTAAAATGGGGATGGAAATGAATAGTACCTACTTCCAAAGATTATCCGTGCTGATGTGTGTGAGACGTTTCATGTAGTGCTGGGCCCAGAGCCAGCATTCAAAATATGTGATAGATATTATGATGAGATGTTACAGGCCTCACCTACATACGTTTATTAAATCTGCAAATTTATTATTGAGGGCTATCACTGCTATTATGACACTATTATCCCCATTGCACAAACGAGGAAACAGGCTTAGAAAGCCTAACTAACTTGCTAAGTAAGCATCACATAGCTAGTAAGTGGGAAAGCTAAGGTTTGAGCTGATATCCGTCCATTACTTCCGTGCACAAAAGCATAGGCAAATAATGAGCTGTTGGGGTTGCTTCCTAAATTGTCCAGACTTGGTTGTTCACAGCACTTTTCCAGTGGGCCTCCCACTTTCTCCAGCTCATGAGCTCTCGCCATCTCCAGGTAACCCTTTTGATGCTGGCCTAAACAGCTCAGGCTCCCTCAGTCCCTAAATCACTGCCCAGCACGGGGTCCTTCCACAGAATTGGGCCATCACCTGTATCCTTCAGCCCGAGGCCTCCTGGGGACCCGAGAACATCCTGCAGAGCTGCGCTCTCCTGGCCCATGGCTCGCATTGGGCCCTTGATGTTCCTCACAGACCTGGGATTCAGTGCCTGAATCTAGCACATTCCCTCCTCTTGGACGTCTCAGACTTCTCAAGTCCCCAGTTAAATCTAACCACTGTGGGCAGAGGCTTCTCCCTCTGCCTGAATGGGAAAGTTGAAGAGGCTGGGGGAGCACACTCTCCCCTTCCTGCTCATCACATCTCTGGCCCTCATCCCCTCCCCCCCCCCCCCCCCCCCCCCCCCCCCCGCCTTCCTCTGAGCTGAGGAGCCAAAGCACCTCTGTGCCCCTGGGCACCACCCTCGGGGCTGGCTCAGCTAGATGGGTTCCACCCTCCACCCACTTCTCCCACTGTGCTTCCCCTACCTTCTCAGCCAGCTTCTCCTTCACCTTAGGATCCCCAAGGAGAACTCTCCCTGCGCATGTCCTCAGGGGCCCCGGGCATTTGTCTGACTTCCCCTGATCTCTTTCATGCCCCTATCAGACCCTAGCTCGGCTCATATCACTCCCAAATTCCCATTCGGGAACTTCCCAGTTTGTGAAATCACACAAGAGGGACAACAAAGTTCTCCGACAGAGCCCGGCCCAGCTTGCTTGGTGATTGGCCCCAGTGAGACAGCAGCAAACTTAATCACACCCCTGGGCCTGGCCCTCCTCCCAACTCCTGACCACTTTGCTCTGTTGTCTTTAAAAGGACTCCAGAGTATTCGCTCCCCACCCCTCACTCCAGCCTTGGGCTCAGACACCCAGCAGGGAAGCTCAGCTCCAAAGGCCAGCGAGTCTCTCCCCCAACCTGCCTGGGGTGCAGAGGCCCTTGCTGTGCCTTGGTAACCAAGGGAAACCAGCCGTACTGTGGGAGGGAGGGTGGAAGGGAGGTCCCGAAGCTTCTGGACCTGCAGGAAGGACTGCAGCCCGCAGGAGCTGGGCATGGGAGTCAGCCTTTCTGAGAAGCCTGAGGCTCCGGGTCTCAGGACAGCTCTGACCTACCCATGCCCCACTTTCCCCTTTCTCCTTCTCACGGTGCCCCCCCACCCCCACCCCAGCACCCCTTTACTCGCAGACCCTAAGCCTCTGGGCCAGTATGCAGACAGTGACCGTAGCTAGGGGAGAAGGCAAGAGTCCCGCCTCAAATGGGTGGGCGTGGGGGGCCTCCTGTGGGGACAGGCCGGCCCGGAGCCAAGGAGCCAAGCCAGACTCAGCCGGGCGGGAGTGGGGGGCAGGGGGAGTTAGGGAGACCCGGGGTGGAGCGTCCTCTCTTCCGGGGCTCACCTCACCCACTCTAGGTGCCGGAGCGCTCACCTTCCTGCAGGCCCCCGCGCGGCCTCGCCGGTCGTTATGGACGCCCCGCGTCGCCAGGGGGCGGGGCCGAGGGCCGGTGCGCATGTGCGCGAGTACACCCGCGTGTGCACCGGAGCTCCGCGGCGTGCGGCGGTGTGGGGGATCAGGAACTCTGCGGTGGTGGGGGGGCGGGGGCGTGCTCTCTGGTTCTGAGGGACATGTTTAGGAATAGATGGGCTTTTCCGGGGGGAAGGTGAGGAGTGGGAGCCAGGGCAGGGCTCCTGGACTGGAGTGCTGTTCCTTCTTGGTACCTTTGTGTGGAAACGGGGGGTGTAGGGTGACGAGTGGAAAGACGGTCCAGGAAAAGCATCGGCAGTTTCTTCTGGAAGATGAGGAGATGGACGGGCACCTGCAGGGGTTACTGGAACTCCTCTGAGGTCTGCTGTTGACCCGGGGCCTTGCAGGAGAGCTGTGGGGTGCAGCATCCGTGCAGAGTGGCACCTTCCACCTTTCTCCAGGATGTAAACAAGGCTGATGTCAGGCACCAGGCAGGAAGGTTCCAGGTTTTCACAGCGCTCCTTCACACAGCCCTAAGCGTTATGTCACCCCTCCCCGCCTCAGCCCTGACAGGGGGTGATGCTCCTGATGGGCCGGAACAACCAACTTCGGCGGCGGGGGGGGGGTTGGGGAGATTGGCTAGGAAGAACAATTGTCCTTCAGGAGGGGAGAGGCGACCAGGGTGGTGGGACGTTTCACATGGAGGTAGTTTAGCTTTACTTTCAGCTCTCCCGATTACTAGTATGTTAAGTCTAAGTTAACATCTTAGAAGCTCGCTTAACTCATCATAAAACAGGGGCGCCGCCACAACTCTTCCCCCTGGTGTTCACGGTAAAGAGCTGGGCTTCCAGTGAGCACCGCTGAGATGTGGCTACTGTGGCAGTTGCCGAGCTCCGGAAGTACAGCTTTGTAAGCCCACAGGGCTGAGCAAGCAGTCCGGCCCTGCAGAATTCCCGGCATCCCATGCAGGCAGGGACTAGTTCCCTTGCAAGCCCTTTCACCGGTGCAATTAGAATGAGAAATCATGCCAGAAGCCACGCTCTGGGCTTATAATTTTAACTAAACAGCCCCAGAACTTGGTCACCAGGGAGCCTTTGACTTGGAGATGGGTTCCCTGAGGTCCTTTCCCTCCTCTAGCAACGGAGATCTGGGAACAGAGGTGGAGCTCCTGAGCCTGGCTGGGTGCTGAGCACATTCATTCTGGTAGAGAAGGAGGGCTGCCCTTGGGCTCTCGGCTTCCTCCCACTCTGAGCTGCCATTTCTCAGCTTTAGCTCCAGCTCAGGTTTGGGGCAGGTGCTGTGCAACTTTAAGCCTCTGGCCCCCTGCACTCTCCAGACCCCATCACCTGCCAGTCTCCTAGCTCCCTGTGCCTGCTCACCTCCCCCGCAGGGCCCCTGCCCTGGCTGTGCCCTGGCCTGGGGCATTCCTCCCTCAGATAACCTCGTGGCTCACACCCTCCCCTCAGGTGCCACCTCCCCGTGAAACAACAAAGTCACCCACCCTCCGGGTCCCTGTCCCAGTTTCTCTGCAGACCTCATCCCTGCCTTACACCCGCTTCCTTCTCTTTATTGCGCATTTCCCCACTAGCAGCAAGCTCCACAAGTGCAGCAAGTTGTAGGCCTTTGGTTCTTGCCGCATTCTCAGCAACTGACCAGTACCTGTTGCTCATTTTATCGACGGGGCCTTTATGAAAAGCTGCAGTTACTGAAACAAGTGGCCCCAGAGAGGATCTGCCCTGTTGTCATGACTTTCATAGGGCAGCTCTGGGTCTTGGTGGCCAGGGAGGCCCTGATGGGTACCGAGAACAGGCTGGCTTTGGAAAGCCCATTGAGCACCAGGGGCGAGGAGGATGGTTCTGATGTGGATGCTGGGTGGGTAAAGCTGCTCGTTTTTAAGCAAAAGACCTCCTGGAGCTTTCTAGCCTCGGTGAAATACTTTTTTTTTCTTTTTAAAGAAAAAAAAAATTATTTATTTCTTTGACACAGACTGAGAGAGAGAGCACAAGCAGGGGGAGAGGCAGAAGGAGAGGCAGAGGGAGAAGCAGGCTCTCTGCTGAGCAGGGAGCCTGATGCGGGGCTCCATCCCAGGACCCTGGGATCATGACCTGAGCTGAAGGCAGATGTTTAACTGACTGAGCCTCCCAGCCATCCCTCGGTGAAATACTTTTTAATGAGCAATCACAGCCAAGACAGTCCGTGGCTCCACATTCATCCAGTGACAGGGGAGTATGTCTCTGGGTCCACTTCCGCCTCCTGCAGCCCCATCTCATGTCCGCACGGGGCCTGGCCCAAGGTAGCCCTCCTGGGCTTAGCTGCTTGGCCTCCAGACTTCAGTGCTTTGCTTCAGCCTCCGGGGAAGTTCTGCTGGCTCCTTCAGGGCTCCTGTCATGGGTCCGTCTGCTGTCTGTTTAGTCTATGCAAGTCCCTGGGTGAGCCGGGTCAGAGTTGGTTGAGGGCATAGGCTCGTGCTGTACTGAGGGCAGCTTCCAGGTCAGCAGTGGTTCCGGTGCCCTGGGCCACCACCTGAGAGCCCCAGGCCTTGCCCCCCATGTGGCTGCATACCGCCAATGCCCAGGCCTCCGCTGTGAAGGCTGGCGTGGCACTCTGGGGACAGAAATAGAAGCGGCAGGAATGCAGGGCAGCCCTGCCCACCACCATCCACTCCACCTACCCTCGAGAGTGGCATCATGGTGATTAGCTGGGCACATGGTAGGGGAATCAGTAAGGAGATGGGAGAGCACTGGGCTGGGAACGTGGATGGAGGTTAATGAATGTCTGCTACTTGTTTGCAAGGGATGTGTGGCCTGGGGGGGGGGGTGGTGGTAATTAGGGGAGCTCATGGTGCCTTCTCTGGTTGGGGGGTGTGGTTAGGGCTAAGAGATGGCCCTATCCCCGTTCTGGGGTGTCCCCATAGATACCCTCTACCCTGCCTCGGAGGAATCAAAGGCGTGGAACCAGAGCGCTAGACCGGGATGGGCGGCTCTCCTCCGTCCCTCACCTGGGTCACCTGACAGGCACACAGTACGTGCCCCAGCGGCTGGGGGCTGAGGAGGAGCACAGAGGTGCCAGGCGCCCGCTCACACAGCTGCCGCACCACCTTCACCAGCACCTGCGCAAGGGAGGGCAGATGGTGACCCCGCCACTCTCTGGATTCCCAGCTGCCTCCCGCTCAGGACTCTCCTCCTCCCGGACCCTGGGGCCACCCCCCAGCCCCAGCGCTCACTGAGAGGGACTCGGCAGCAACTGTGTCCACAATCAGGGGCCCCTGTGAGTGCCGCTGCAGCAGCTCCTGGGTTTTCTGTGCAGCCTGGGGGGGGGGGCAGGAAGGACGGCAGGGGCATCAGGCGGAAAGGCAACTGGCCCCCACTTCCACACTGAGCCCCAGTCCAGAAATCCCCGCCCCCAGCCAAGATCTTCGGCTTTGAGCAGAGGTGCCAGTGGTTCTGCCTCGAATGGCCTGTGTCCGTCCTCTCCCCCCACCACCTCTTCCCTTTCGCCACAGCTCCAGGCCCCCACAAATAGGCCACTGAAGGTGAGGGCCTAAGGCTGGAGCCCAGATGGACGAAACGGGGTGGGAGGAAGGCAGATCGGCAGTCAAGGAGCGATGCGGGCTGAAGGGCCGAATCAAGTCGGTCGGCTTCCTGGAAGGAGAGTCTGAGCCAGACTTGGGAGGTGAAGGAGAGGCACAGTTTGGCAGAGAGGGAAGTGGGGGGATGGCCTGGTGACGGTGCCCAGCTGGCGGGAGAGGGAGGAGCTGCCCCCCCCCCCCCATTATGAGGCCCGGAGGCTTCTCAGCGTGCGTGCGGCAGCGTCTCTGACCCCTGCTGAGCCGCCTCTTACCTGCCCCAGCTCCAGCTTCCGGACGGCCGTGTTGGCACGCCGCTGCAGCGCCTTCAGTGCAGCCTGAAGTTCCCGCCGCTGCCACTGGGGCATCACGGCCGTGTCCACCGCCTACCGCCAGAGGCCTATGAGCCGGGCCCTTCCCTGGGCCACAGACTCTGAGGCCGGGGGAGGGGGGGAAGACATCACCCCCCCCCCCCCCCCCCCCCCCGGCAGACAAACATCGAGGCCAGCTGGAGTCCAGCAGGAAGCCTGGGGAGTGACAGGAAGGGTCTGGGGAGGCACAGGGAAGGGAAGAGGACCAGGAGAGGGTGGGGAGCAGCTCCGCGGTAGGGGTGACCCTCACATCAATAAGTCGTCCCATGTCCTTGGAGAGTCTCTGAGCCGCCACCACATCCTGGCTGCCCCGACTCAGCCGCTCTGTGGCAGCTTCGACCTCCTGGGCCAGGCTCTGGCCCACCTCTCGGGCCTGCGGGGGATGGAACAGGATGCTCGGGGCTGCTCGGCTTACTTTCGCCTCCCCAGCACAGGGGCTCTCAGCCTATTGCTAGTCGGGGCCAAATTAGAAATACCGAACCATCGGGATCAATCAAGGCAGCAGATAATCACGCTGGGGGCCAGCAGCCGCACGGCCCCATCCGCACACCCGTGCGAACACTGCTTCTGCTGCTAGTGTCGCCCAGCCTGAGAGTGTCAGCTGTGTGCCCCCCCATCCAGCGGCCTCCCGGACCCTGCTGGCACGCCAACCTGCTGGGCCTGCTCCCCAGTGATGGCCAGCAGGCGGGTGGTGCCCTTGGTGAGCTGGCGCTCCCCAACGATGACCAGGTCCCCTATAGCCCCTGTGCGCAGCAGGTGCCTGCGGGCAGAGGGAGGGACAAGGAAGTCAGTGGGAATGCTGGGGTAGGAAAGAGCAGCCGAAGCTCCGAACCAGGGGCTGGGGGCTCCAGAGACCAAAGGAGGGTGAGGATCCGGGGGCCCCGGGTCAGGACAGGCAGGCAGGAGCGACTCACGTCCCACAGCACAGCTCCACAGAGGTCTGCAGTGCAGCCCGGGAGGCTGGGTCCAGCGCACGGGCCACAGGCACCCCCACTGACACCACTCGCACAGGGTCTGGGTATACCTGAGGGTGTACGGGGACAAGTCTGTTAACCAGCATGTGTGTGTGTGTGTGTGTGTGTGTGTGGGTGCGTGTGGGTGTGTGTGTGTGGGTGTGTGGCAGGGGGCAGGTGATCTTCACCAAGGGGGGGGCTCCCCAACTCACCTCATCCAGAGAGCGCAGGCCAGGGACACGGGCAGTGCGTGCCAGGGCCACGTCCTCCACATACACTGGCTCGTCCTGCCCCACGGCGTCTTGCACAGCGCCCTCCACTGCCCGGAGCTGCTCGGGGGTCAGTGGAGCCTGGTGGGGTGGGGGGGGAAGATGGACAGACTGACAGGTCAGCCCCATGCCTGTAACTGATGCAGTAAGAAGCAGTCCGTGTTCACGGACTACCCTCAGGTGCTAAAACAGTGGCTAGCACATAGCGGTGCTCACTCAACCTTGGTGGAGCAGACAATTCTTTTCCTTAGTGGGGCCTGCTGGCAACTGCAGGCCTTTCATTACGCACGAAAAGTTAGAAGAAACGAACATGCTCTTCTGTACCAAGGGAGCTCACAACAAGGGGTGGCCCACCGGAAGAGAAACCCGGGACAGGGGGATGCGGGAGCAAGGACGGAGTCCAATGTGTGAGGAGGAAAGGGAGCCAGGGTGGCAGGGAAGGGAGGGCAGCTCAGTTGGAGCAAGAAGGGCTTGGGTGACAGCAGCAACAAGGAAGCTGGGTGGCTGGAGGTGGAAGGAGGGCTCTGGACACTGGCTGGCTGGCCGCCCCCCACCCCGCCGTGTGCAAGGAGCCTGAGGGCAAGACGCCCCCCACGGCCTCACAGTGACTGAGTGACAGGGGGCCCGGGTCCTCAGACTGGCCAAAGCCCCCTGCCACCTGACAACCTCTCTGTAAGCCTGCCACCTCACTTGAAGCCTCTCTGTGCCCCGCTCACCTGGGTGGCCACGTCAAAGCGCAGGCGCTCAGGATTGAGATGGGAACCTCGCTGCTCCGTGCCAGGGCCCAGGGCCTGCCGCAGCGCCCAACTGAGCAGATGGGTGGCCGTGTGCTTCTCCATACAGCCTAGACGCCAGGCCTGAAACACTGTTGTCACCCAGGAGCCTGGGGCGTGGGGAGAGCTCAGAGGCTGCAGGACATCCCGAGTATCAGGGGTGCGGTCCTTACCTCATCCACGTGTAGCTGCACCCGGTCCCCCACCTTCAGGCCCTCAGGGGCCACGGCCTCGTGTAGGATGAAACCTCCACAGACCTGGGCCCGGGCCACTGGGAACAGCACATCCTGGGGAAGGGCGGGGGGGCCAAGGCACTGGAGTGACGGTTGTAGCTTTTCCCTCCCCTCGGCTCCCTTCCCAGCTCAGGCCTGCCATGGGCAGAAATTGTGTGTGTGTGGGGGGCTCACCTCCTGGCCCACCCGCACCAGGTAGCCCCGGTCTGAAGCCTGACCCCCCTGTTCAGCATAGAAGTTGGTTTTGTCCAAGAGGAGGCCACAGCGCTGGCCCTTCCCCACGGAGGCCACGGCCGTCCCGTCCTCCGCATACAGCTGGAGCACGTGGGCCTCACAGGTGCCGAACTCTGCCGGGGAGAAGCATGGTTATCAGTGCTGGGCAGGGCCGTGGGCCCGGGGTGTGGGTCTGTGCCTTCCTTGAAGCCAGCAGGCACGGGGCTGGGGAGGACGGGGCCCTTTCAGGCGCCACAGCGACCCCTGGGGGCTACCCCAGGGAATGCCCAGGGCTGGGAGTGCCCATCGCAGACATCCCTCCCTATCACCCCCACGTACACCTGTGGCCACCAGCCTCGGTCCAGCCTCTCACCATAACCCCCGCTGGGTCGCAGGGAGTAGCTGTACTTGGGACTGTCGTCAGTTGGGGGCACCCCTCGGCGCTGCAGCTCCCCCAGTGCGTGGACGTTCAGCTGCAGTCCCTGCTCCTGAACGGGCTCGGCCTGCCGTGACCTGTGCTGCGGGATGGGCGCATGCGCATGGAAGGGGCACGCGGACGGTGCAATGGGACCTGAGCCTCCCCAGAGCCCTGTCCCTGCCACACAGCTGTGTGGACCCTGCACTCCCCTCGGGAATAAGCCGTCAGGGCTTGGCTGGCTGCTAGAGACCCTGGGCTGGCCGGTGAACCACCCAACAGGCAGGGTCTCGGGATCAGGCCTCCCTCCCACCCCTCACCCACTGCTGCCCTTGGAGGTCCCCTCTCTAGGACGCTGCGCTGGCCTCTCCCCTTCTGCTCTGGCTTAGCCCACTGCACTAGTGTTCTCTCCAGGCCGAGGGCACAGACCCTACCTCAGCCTCCTGTTGCCCTTAATAGCTGCAGCTCCTCCCCCAGGAACTCAGGGCTGGGGAGAGGGTTGTCCCAACACAACCCTGGGCCGGGGTGCCCCAGCCTGTACCTGGGCCTCCTCCTGGGCCAGCCGCGCCAGCCCAGCCGAGTCCAGCTGCACCCCTTTCTCCTCCAGCATCAACTCTAGCAGGTCCAGGGGGAGCCCCAGGTTCCCAGACAGTGATAAGGACCAGGCCACTTCAGCTTTGAGGAAGGAAGACAAAGGGTGTTCAGGGGGGAGGGGCAGGATAGACCGAAGGGGAAGGAATGAGGGAGAAATAAGGGCCAGGGCTTTTCTAAGCACACAGAAGCCACCGGGTGCCAAGCACACGTGTCCCCTCCCTACATCGGGTGCGTCCAGGAGAGGGGTCAGGCTTCAGGCTCTAAGGCCAGAGCTGGGGATAGCCCAGGGTACTCCCTTGTCATCTGTCATTTCAGAGGCGAAGGGAAGCTCATTCTAGGCATGAAGCCAGCCTTGGAAAGCAGGGACTGGAGGCAGGGCCAGCTGGGCAGTGGGGAAGTGGGGAGAAGCAGGGTGGTGTCCAGCTACAGAGAGGTCTGGGTGCTGGAGACAGTGCAGGGAGAGGGACATGGGGGGAGGAGGGTGTGGACGCTAGGCACAGGCCTGCCTGGCTCAGCTAAGTGAGGCCCTCACACCTCGGCTAGGCACCTCACTCACCAGGGAACAGTTCAGAAGGCCCCAGGCGCCTCAGGGTCCGATCGATGATCCGCCGACCCCGCTGCAGGGAGGCCAGGAAGGCTGCCTCATCCTCTGCCACCAGGTTGGTTATCTGAACAGGGGCAGGGCAGGACTGGAGCTAGGCCTCCTCCAAAGGACAGCCGCTCTCCACCTGCCTCGTCGGCTCCTCCCTCCCCATCTGAAGCCAGTACCTGGGCTGAGTTCTTCTGTAGTTCCGGATAAGCGTCCCCCTGAGGGAGGTAGAGGGCTGAGAAGTGTGAAAGGCAACCTACCCACTCTGCACCTCCCCACCCTGGGCCTCCCTGAGGACACCTGCCTTGGGAGCTCAGCTCAGGCCAATGGATGGGGAATGGACCCAAACAGGGAATACAGGCAGAAGGGGGTCCCAAACTCAAAGGCTCAGCCGCCCAGGCAAGGAGACCTCCTGAGGGCTCCCCGCTTCTTGTATGCAATCCCAGCTTTCTCAGCCCCACAGGACCTGGGCTGGACATTTAGGGTGGGGAACCTAGGCTGGGGGCACTATCTGGGCTCAGCTGCAAGCTTCCCGAGCACCCAGGGATGCCCAGAAGAGTTAGCTCTGCCCTCACCAGGGTCTCCACCACTATAGGCACCAGGCTGCCTAGGAAGCCAGGCGGTGCCCGCAACACCTCTGTAGAGAACCGCACAGCTCGACGGAGGATCCGACGAAGAACCAGCCTAGGGGGTTCAGAGGCCAGCTATGAACCCCCAGCCACCCTTGGTCAGCAGTATGGAGAGTGGTGAGGGCAAGGTCCAGGGTGTGTGCTCTCATCCCGGAGCCCTTGCCCTTTTCCCATTCCTCCTGCCATCTCAACCCAACCCACCTCTCCATCCCCTTCCTTCCTCTCCCCTGCAACCCCCCAGCAGCCCCTGCCTCCCTCTGTAGCCCTTCCAGACTCACGGGGCGCCCGACATTCCAGGGTAGACGCCATCAGCGATGCAGACACTGAGCGTGCGGATGTGATCGGCCACCACACGGTATGCCATGTCTGTGCGCCCCTCGTCTGCCGCTCCTACCCGGCCCAAGTAAGGGGGTGCCCCGCAACCCTGGCAAGTGGGAGACAAGGAGACATGGCTGCTGGCCCTGCCTGACATGGCCCAGGTGGGGTGCTCTTCATCAGCCCTAGAGCATCTGGCCCACCCCTAAAGCCGACCACATCTGGACCGTCCTAGCTGGAGAAGCTTCCAACATGAAAGGGAGCCAGGCCCTGCCCTCCTGGGGCCACATTCAGCATTAACCATGATCGCGGCTGTGATCACGCACTGAATTTCTGCTATCAGAATGGGGAGGGTGCTTGAAGGATGCGTTGTCTAATATCCAAAACAGCCTGCTCTGGGAGGTATTACTAGCCTCGCTTTTAAAAGGAAATGGAGGCCCAGAGGAGCTAGCTGAGTGCCACAAGGCCACGCAACACATCGGAGCAGATCTGAGATCTGAGGCTGGCCCATCTGACCCCAGGCGCTCTCCGCTGCCCACACCCACTCCTCCAGCCTCTATGGGGGGCGGGGGGGGGGAGGGTGTAAGCTGTGCCTACATGTAAGTGCTCTAAAGCAGAGCCCGGTTCATCCAGCTCCACACCTAGAGCTCCACACCTGTCTCTTCCCCCAGCTTCCCCCTCCCTATGAACAGTCCTGCCACTCACCATACTGCTCGAGTCAAAAACTAGGGAGCAGGCCTTGACTTTTATTTCCCTTCCCCATCCTATCCATCAATGGGGCCTTCTGTTCCTCTGTCTGTGAGATCTTTCAGATCAATTACTCTTCTCCACCTCCACAGCTACCAGTCTAAGCCAGGCCCTGTTGTCTCTTCCCTGGATGAAATAGCCTCCCAGCTGGTTTCTTAGCTTCTTCTCAGGTCTCCCTCCAGCCCATCCTCCACACAGTAACAAGAGTGGCCTTTAAAAGTGTCAATCAGGGCGCCTGGGTGGCTCAGTTGGTTAAGCGACTGCCTTCGGCTCAGGTCATGATCCTGGAGTCCCAGGATCGAGTCCCACATCAGGCTCCCTGCTCAGCAGGGAGTCTGCTTCTCCCTCTGACCCTCCTCCCTCTCATGCTCCCTGTCTCTCATTCTCTCTCTCGCAAATAAATAAAATCTTTAAAAAAAAAAAAAAATTTAAAAGTGTCAATCAGATCATGGCCCTCCCCATCTCAGAACACTTCTCACCACACTTAGAAAAGCCCCACTTTGGACTTCAAGGCCCCACAAGGTTGACTTCTGCCTTCCTTTGTATGGTAGACTGTTTGCAAAAATGGCCACAATCCTTTCCTTTTCTGTGTGCATGCCACTTTACAACGTGACCACAGCTCCTTCCCATCCAGGGACAGAATCTATTTCTCCACCCCCTGAATGTGGGCTAGCCTTGTGACTTGCTTTGGCCAACAGAATGAGGCGGAGATGACACTGCTCTGAGCCTAGGCCTCGAGAGGCCTCGTGTGCTTCTCTCCTTCTTAGAACCTTGCTGAGCTATGATGTGATGTGAACAAGCCCCCGCTAGCCTGCCGCTTGACACAGCCCGGTCACTCCCAGGGACCCAGCCAGCCAGCCAGCCAGCCGATCCTCAGAAGTAGAACTGCCTAGCAGCTGACTACAGATGTATGAATGAACTCAAGAAAACCAAAAGAATGACCCAACAAAGCCCAGCCAACATTGCTAGCCCACAGACTCATACGCTAAATAACTCGTTGTTATTTAAACTACAAAGTGTTTGGTGGTTTGTTACACAGCAAAATCTCCGGGACACCTTCTCCAGCTACATCCCATGTGATTCTTCTTTACCTTTGTGTTCCTTTCCTGCCTCAGGGCCTTGGTATCTGCTGTCCCCTCTACCTGGAATGAGCTTCCTGTGCCTGGCTCCTCCTCTTTCAGGTTCCAGCTCAGAGATCATCTGCTTGGTAAGCCTTCCCCAAACACTTGGTCTAAGATTCCTCTGTACCCACCCCCTCTCCTAGTTACTATCACCCATGTTTACTGCCTGGTCACAATCTGCAGTCTTGTTCAAATCTGCCATCTTGTTCTTTAATACGTTTACTTATTATTTATCTCTTAGACTACAATAGGAAGGAAGGAGTTAGGGGCAATATCAGGTAATAAACATGAACCCTAGCCTCATGTTTGACCCTGGTATCCTCGGTTGGTCACTGTTTCCACATGCAGGAACATGCGGAATTCTCAACAGAAATGGAAAGCAATAGCTTCTGGAAGGGAAGAGGCAGGCTCACCTGGTGTATGGCATTGAGCAGCGGGGAGAAGAGGTCAGTGTCGTAGGTGGAGCGTGCGCCCTGCAGCACAGCCACCAGCCTTTCCAGGCCCATTCCTGTGTCCACGTGCTGCTGGGGCAGGGGCTGCAGGCTTCCATCTGCCTCTCTGGCCAGGGAAGGTGTGCAAGGTGAGGCCCCACACAGGATTACAGGGGTGAGGCAGATGCCCAAGTGCAAGTGGAGGAATGAGGAGGGGGCTGACAGTGGGAGGAACCAGAAGGCAGTATCCACCCCTCCCCACCAAAGGCAGACAGTGATGGCCTTGGTTCCTGTATGTACTCTCTCATAAAGGGTGAGCTCCACCCTCACCCCTGCTTGGGCCCTTGTCTGGACCCACACATCCCCTTTCTGGGACAGAATTCTTTGCCCTGAGAAAAAGACAGGTCAAGGCTGGAAGAAAATCTTAGAGATCATGAAGCTCAGCTTCATCATGTGATAAAAGAGCAAAGGCCTGAGAGCAGCAGTGACTAGTTTAAACTGTTATGAGCATAGTCGGTTGGACATCTGACTCTCGGTTTCGGCTCCGGGCATGATGTCGGGGTCGTGTTATCAGGCCGTGCACTGGGTTCCGTGCTGAGCATGGGGCCTGCTTGGGATTCTCTCTCTCTCCCTCTGTACTGTCCCCCCCCCCTCCTGTGTGCCCTCACACTCTCTAAATAAGTAAATAAATACAAACTGTTAAGAGCATAGACTAGGGTTAAATCAGTTATTATGTGAAAAGTATTTAGAAATGTGCCTGGCACACAGTAAACACCATTTAAGTGTTTGTTTTTTATAAGAAATGGATCAAAGTCTCCTGACTGCTACCTTCTCCACTTCTGGCCAGGGATTTTCCTCCTGCTTTAGCACCCTATTACCTGTTGTGTTGAATGAAGACCAGATTCCAAAGCTCCACCAGCTGGGGGGCTCCCACCCTACCAGCGAGGTCATAGTGGATCTCGGTACAGGGCCCACAAGGGCCAGCGTCCCCCATCTCCCAGAAGTTCTCTTGGGGTCCAAAGGAAAGCACATGGCTGGCAGGCACCCTGAGGAGAAAGCCAGGCGAGTGGTAGGGAGACAGACAAGCCTGGGAGCCAGAACCCTCTCGGCCATGAGAGCCTCTCCATCAAGCTCAGCCAGAGCGGAAACAGGGCTGACCCCAGTCTCCTAGGATACGCCGAGATTCTGAGGACTGATGCTGGTACTCTCTATTTGCCAGTCCTCTTGCCCTCCAGAAATGGACATAATGGGCTGAGGCAGACTTACCCTAAGCGGAGCCAGATGTCCCTGCTCTCCAGGTCTGGGTCCAATCCTGCCTTGGGGTCACCACCAAAGTAGGAGACCCAGAGCCTGTCCTGAGGGATCCCATAGACCTGAGTCAGCAGTTCCCAGGCCATGCTGCAAGCCTCCTCCTGCAGGGGAAACCCACATGGGGTGGGAGGAGGAAAATGGGTGAGAAGAGGGCCCCACTGAAGCACCAATCAAACCACACGAGTTTCAGCCCTCAACTTAAGACAAAATTCCACTGCCCACGTCGTTTCCAGAACAAACCATTACCATTTCTGCTTCAGTTTTTTTCTCCTGCCCAGGAAGCTCCTCCCCCTCTTCTAAATCCTTTCTTTCAAGTCCCATCCTCTCCATGAAATTGTCTTTCCACCCTAACCTGGGCTGATTTCTAACTCCTGCATTTTAGTGTTTCTGCCTGCCCATTTATTCATACAATTACTGATTAGCCATTAGGCAAGAAGCACAGTCCTGGCCCTCAAGGAGCTTACAATGCAATTAGGGAAGTAAAACACATTCCTGCCATACCTGTTCACCTAGCACTTCGCCTCTGTGTCCAGTATGAGTCCTGTCTATGCAGACACTAGGAATGGAGACAGGACTAATCTTGAGCCCCTTCTTGGTGGACCACTGACCCTTTCCTAACTCCAGGGCTTCCTGGAGACTCACCTTAAAATATTCACCCCCAAAAGCCCAGTTGCCGAGCATCTCGAAGAAGGTATGATGGGAAAGGTCTCGGCCCACATCCTCCAGGTCGCTGTGGCGTCCTCCAGCCCTCACACATTTCTGGCTGTTGGCCACCCGTCGGAAGCCTGCCATCTCGCTTCGTGGATTCACAGTGCCCAGGAAGATTGGCTTGAACTGGAAACACATGAAGGTCCCAGTTCTCATTCCCTCAGTAGAAGGGAGAGGTGGGGAGTGGGGTGTTCAGACTGAAGGCTGACTGTGCCCCTGAGAGTGCTGTGCATGGCCAACGGGGCAATCTGGGAGCGTGGGGGCACCTATCTCTGGTGTGTGTGGAGCAGACAAGGGGTAAATAAATCATGAAACAGAGACCCTCTGCTAGTAAATTAGGCAAGGTAAAAGGAGGAGGAATGTGTTGGTGACTGGAAACAGGGCACTGAATGACTTCATCCTCCATTTCAGCTTCTTCAAACCACACTCAATAACCTCTGGTATAAATCCGAGACCACAGGGCATGTCTCACAAAGTCAGCATTTAACAGCCTCTAAAGTTAATCTACTCCCCCCTCCTCGTCCATTTTACAGATGAAGACAAATCTAGAGGGTAAGTGGTGCTCAAAGTCAAAAGCTTAGAGAACACAGTGTAGCACATACTAAGTGGTCAATAAACATTTATTTAATCAATTAGTTATTTAAAGCATGAATAAATGAAGTAAGACTTCCTCCACCACTCTGCCCCCATAAAACTCCACACCCTCCATTCCTGGACCTAAAACTCAATCCAAACCCTTAAGTTCCCAAGTGCAGCCTTCCCCAAGCCTGAACTTGTGCCCGCAAACACTTGGCCTACCCACGAACTGCCCTTTCCCCCAGAGGCCATGAGCCCCGCCCCTCGCTTCTTTTGCCCAATCCCGCGGCGCCTTTCTCTCGGCAAAAAATCATAAACTCCGCCCCCGATCTGGGGGGTTCAGCCCCCACCTGGTTCATGCCCGCATTGACGAAAAGCAAACTGGGGTCGCCGCGGGGCCGCACGGAAGCGGACGGCACTAGCCGGTGGCCATGGCGGTCCCGAAAGAAGTTCAGGAAGGCGTCGCGCACGGCCGTGGCCTGGGCTGGAGGGGGCTCCGATGAGAGAGGCCGACGGCTGGGGCTCCCCCAGGGGGGCGACCTTCGAATGGCCCGCCTCAGTCGCCCGGCGGCAGCTGCCATCGATACCGCCATCTTAACTCGGGGCAGTGACTTCACGGGGTCAAAGGGCACCGCGGGGATTGAAGGTGACGTGGAAAGGCAGCCGCGCGCTTCCTACAGCGGACCCTGGCGGTAGGAGGACTGAAGACAGCCTTTATCGTCCCGGTAGAGTGAGCGGGAAGAGGGGACTTCAGCAGCAGTAGGCCTGCTGGCCTAGCACAGCTGCCTGGCACGTAGTAGGCCCTTAATTCTTTCATCGTTAAACAAATATTCACTTAGGGGGCGCCTGGGTGGCTCAGTCGTTAAGCGTCTGCCTTCGGCTCAGGTCATGATCCGGCGGTCGTGGGATCGAGGCCCGCATCGGGCTCCCTGCTGCGAGGGAAGCCTGCTTCTCTCTCTCCCACCCCCCTGCTTGCATTCCCTCTCTCGCTGTGTCTCTCTCTGTCAAATAAATCTTTAAAAACAAAACAAAAGGATTTAAACAAAACAAAAAGATTTTATTTATTTGATAGAGACGGAACACAAGCAGGGGGGCGGGAGAGAGAGAAGCAGGCTTCCCTCGCAGCAGGGAGCCCGATGCGGGCCTCGATCCCACGACCGCCGGATCATGACCTGAGCCGAAGGCAGACGCTTAACGACTGAGCCACCCAGGCGCCCAAATAAATAAAATCTTTAAAAAAACACCAAAACACACAAATATTCATGTAGAGCCTACTAGTGCCAGGCATTGTTTTAGGCCCTTAAGGTATGCATTAGTCACAACTTTAACAAAAATCCTTACTCTCCAGAAATCTATATTGTAGTAGTAATTGTTATGTTTATTACTTTTGCAGGGTTACAATTGGAGTTGCAGTAAGCAGGCATGGATTCAACTTCATGGGTGTGTGCGTGTGTGTGTGTGTGTGTGTGTTTCCAGGCTGAGGGAAGAACACAGAGTGCCAAGAGAGGTAATATCAGCATTCATTCAAGAAGCATTCAATAAATATATATTGAGGGGCACCTGGGTGGCTCAGTTGATTAAGCATCTGCCTTCCGCTCAGGTCGTGATCCCCGCGGTCCTGCGATGGAGTCCTGTGTGTGTGTGTGTGGGGGGGGGTCCCTGCTCAGTGGGGAGTCTGCTTCTCCCTCCCCCTCCCCCTGCTCCTTCTCTCTCCCTCTCTCTCTTAAATAAATAAAATCTTTTTAAAAAAATATGGATCGATTATCAACCATGTGCCAGGCACTGTTCTAGACACTTGCCAATGCCCTTTGCCCTTGGCATTGGGAATGACTGTTTTTTTCTTAGGGACCGAAGCAGGCCCTTTAGGAGTCTAGTGGAGACTGAAGCCAAAGAGCATCTGCTCCATTATTAATTGCTTAATAACATTTGGTCTTTTAATTTGCCTGGGGATTAGAGAGAATCCAGGTTGTCAAGGCAAGATGAAGCTCCTGACCAACAGCTGCAGAGATTTCTCTCTCAGCTTCCCGGTGCCCTAGGCTTTTGTGTGCTTTACATTAGGGTAAGACAGATACCTGCTCCACGTCCTGCTTCTGTCTTTTTCTCCATGGTAACAGCTGTGACCGTGATGCCAACACAGGCCCTTGTGGGTACAGCCAAGGTCCTCATGGGGCTTCTCGTGATAACCTCTGCTCTTGGGTTGGGAAACTTAAGCAGGTTAAGGAGAGACATTGCCAAGGTTAAAGCCCAAAAGGGGCAGCAGATCTGGAATCAGTGTGTTCACCTACAAGGCCTCACCCATCCACGTGGGCTCTTTTGGTCACTCTTGATGAGTTATGTTATTTAGGGACTTTTGAAACATGTTTTCCTTGGGAAATGTGTGTTCTTTTTTGGACTTGAGTTTCTATAGCAATAGTGAATTGTCAACTTTGTATTCTGACAGAGCACATAGCATCTATCCCGTGATCCTCTGTTTCTTCCCTTGCCCATGGAAATTAAAAGAGTTGTTTTGAAAGTGTGTTTTGCCTGTTATGGTTTTTCCAATGTTTTTGGAACAGGAACCCAAAGCCAGATGGGGATTTCTGTGAGATTGATGATCTTGAGACAAGACTGTGAAATTCTTCCCCAAACTGAGATGGGAGTGTTTTGCTAGAGAAACCTAGCTGGGGCCTCTAACCAATACTGATGTCAACTTTCTTTTTCATATTTTTTTCCAGAAACTTTTTATATTATAGTAGGAACTCCGTGTTTTTAAAGATTTTGTTTATTTATTTTAAAGAGAGCATGAGCAAGGCAGGGGGAGGAGCAGAGGGAGAGTGGGAGGGAGAGGGAAAGAATCTCAAGCTGACTCCGTGCTGAGCGCAGAGCCTGACTCAGAGCTTGATCTCATGACCCTGAGATCACGCCTGGAGCCAAAACCAAGTCGGACACTTAACCAACAGCCACCTAGGCACCCCAGGAACTTTTTATTTTTAGACTAACATGGAAATAGTGTGGAGCCATGGATTTTTTTTCCAAACAGCTTTATTGAAATATAATTCACATATCCTACAATTCACCATTTTACATGTACAATTTAGTGACTTTCAGTACATTCACAGAGTCCTTATCTGTTACCATAATCACTTTCACAACACTTTCATCACCCCAAAAGAAACCTCATACCCTTTAAGCCGTTAACTACCCCCAGCCCTCTCATCCCTAGACAACTACTAATCTACTTTCTGTCTTTGTAGATTTGCCTATTCTGAACATTTCATATAAATGGAATCACACAATATATGGTCCTTTGTACCTGGCTTAGTTAGCATAATGTTTTCAAGGTTCATCCATGTTATAGCTTGTGTTGTGGACTTTTAGAAATTCATTTCTTGAGTTCTCTGTTTGAAGAAGGGTTTTTCCTCCATCTTACTATTTGTCCCTGCCATTAAAAGATGATCATTTTCTTTTCTTTAAATGTGGTATTCTCTGGTAAGTCAGTCTCTTTTTTCCCCCAGGGAAGCCAAGTGGTTCTTTTAGGATTGTGATGTATTTGTTCTGATTTGCCACTGTCCTCGGATGAGGAAGTGAAGCTTAAGGTCTGCAGTTTCTCAAGATAGATATGTGTGGAGAGAACTTACCACACTGGGAAGTTACTGACCTGGGAAATGCTCTCCGAAGTACTTATGCCTTTGTACTTGTAAGAATTTCATTTTGGGGGGCACCTGGGTGGCTCAGTCGTTAAGCATCTGCCTTTGGCTCAGGTCGTGATCTTGGGGCCCTGGGATCGAGCCCCTCATCGGGCTCCCTGCTCAGTGGGGAGTCTGCTTCTCCCTCTCCCTCTGCCCCTCCCCGTTTGTGTTCTCTCTCTCAAAAAAATAAATAAAAATCTTAAAAAGAGGGGCGCCTGGGTGGCTCAGTCATTGGGTGTCTGCCTTCGGCTCGGGTCATGATCTTGGGGTCCTGGGATCGAGCCCTGCATTGGGCTCCCTGCTTGGCGGGAGGCCTGCTTCTCCCTCTCCCACTCCCCCTGCTCATGTTCCTTCTCTCGTTATGTCTCTCTTTCAAGTAAATAAATAAATAAAATCTTAAAAAAAAAATCTTAAAAAGAATTTCATTTTGGGGTTTAAGATACAAATTGAGTCTGTTTCCTGGGAGTTGTTCAGCTGGGTTTGGACACTGCCTTCCCTGGGTCTGGGATTGCCCTTGTGTTGTTTGACTTACTTCTCTTGGCAGGTCCAAGGCACCCATTCTTTGTGCCTTCTCTTTTCACCTTATTCATGAGAAGCAATGCCCTTACTCTGGGAATGGAAATGGTCCTTCCTGATTTCCCCATTGGCTTTGAGAGCAGGAACCTGAGGTCAGTGATGCATTCTGTCCGGGACTGATGGTCAGAGAAGACACAAGGGAATTTTTACCCTTACTGAGCATAGGGAACTCAGCTTTGGGAACTTCCTTATCATAAAAGCTGTATTTTAGTGTCGAGGTTAAAAGTTCAACCTATAAGAGGTATTCCTAGTTTTATTTATTTATTTATAGCTTTGCCTTATCTGGATTGTGAAAGCAACATTTTTTTTTTTAAGATTTTATTTATTTATTTGACAGAGAGAGACACAGCGAGAGAGGGAACACAAGCAGGGGGAGTAGGAGAGGGAGAAGCAGGCTTCCCGCTGAGCTGGGAGCCCGATGCGGGGCTCGATCCCAGGACCCTGGGATCATGACCTGAGCCGAAGGCAGATGCTTAACGACTGAGCCACCCAGGCGCCCCGTGAAAGCAACATTTGTCAAACTTCAGTATGCACAGGGACTTCCTGGGATCTTGTTAAAAATGCAGACACTGATTCAGTAGGTCTGGGTCAGCTCGAAATTCTGTATACCTAGCAGGCTCCCAGGTGAAGCTGTTGCTGCTCCTAGCCTACTAGACCATACCTTGAGTGACAAGACTGTGGTAGAGGACTCGTGGGAAGAATCGGGACACAGACTTTTGCTTGGGGCGAGGTCGTAGGGTTTGGGTGCTCCTGGGCTCTCCCCCTATCTCTCTCAGCGAGCGGGTGGAGCAGGAGCCCCTCGTGCGCATGCGTGCTCGCTCTCACCCGCTCCAGCTCGGGTCCACGCGAGGGTGGCGTCTGCGTCCTCCTGTTGCTAAGAGACGTGGAGATTGAGGGGCGCTGCGGCGGGGGATGGGAGCCGAGCGGAACCGAGCGAGGGCATGGGGGCACGGGTGGCGGGACTCCACGGATGGAAGCCTCCCGGGATCGGGAATTCAGCAATTAGTGGACCCTCAGGGTCTCAATGCCCGCGTTTGTCCTTATGCATTTTTAAAATGATTACATTTTAAATGGTTATATATAAGTACCTACCTATTTTCGAATTGCCTCTAGGCCAGGAAGATCTAAATAAAATATTTTCTATCTGGCCCTTTGGGAAAAAAAAAAAAGGCCAACCCCTGTGTTAGAGGTGGTTTTTCTTTTTAATATTTTTTTCCCCTAAATCACATAATAAAACACAGATGTAGAAAAGTCAATCAAACCAAATGCATAGCTTAATTATTAGAAGGCATACATCTTTGTATCCACAATCCAGATCTCAAAATAGAACTTTGCAGCAACCCCAGGAGCCCTCTCTAGACTCCCCCCCTCCCCAACCACCTTCCTCCTTCCAAAGGTGACCACTACCCCGACTTTCACAGTAATCACGATTTGGGGTGTCTTTATAGTTTTATCACCCCTTAGATGTATCACATCCTTAGATGTATTTTAAAAAGCTTACTTGAAATGCATTTTCAGTCTTTTTTATCTGTGGATTCCCTCCTAATCTCCTTTTTCTTCCAGTGCGTAGAATTTTTCACAGTCTGTTTTTGCGGACTGCATATTCAATGTTCAACTTGTTTAACATGTTCTTCTGCCCTCTCTTATTTTAATCAAATTAGCACATGGATCCAGAATGGTAATCAGACACAGGTTTGGATCCCTTTGGCGAGACTCTACGTGGTACACTCTTTCACCAGAAGGCACATTGATGTCTGGTTATCTGTCTATGATCTTCAGAGTGACATATACAGGATGTCTATATCTGTTAATTCACTGAACGGAGCAACATGGTGATATTCACGTTCTATCATCTCTTTTTCATTTATTAGTTGGAATCTTTCTAAAAAGAGATGCTTCCTCTAATCTTTTTTTTCACCAGTGGTACAGTTAATGTAGAAAAGGCAGGATAGGTGCTTGATTTTTCCCCATTGAGTTATCAGTGTTTAAGATAATGAATTTATTTCCCATCACCCTTCAAAGGTGACCTGTTATTATATTTTTCAGTATAATAATGAACTCATGAACTGCAGCATATTTGATGGTTTCGTTCCTTTGCAATTATTATCTCTGTTAAAACTCAGATTGTTCCATCTTTCCTCGGTGGGAACCCCTTTGATTTGACTTCCAAGTCCTTTTGTCATGACCCTGGTAGTCATTGATAGGTTTCTTGCTTTCTGTTATGACAAGATATTTCTGGCTCCCATTGTACATTTCTTGCCTTAGACTTGAAACTGTTGTTTCCAAAAGTCCTGGTTACTTTTAGTGGGAAATAATATTTCCAAACTATAAACTGGCTGCTAGGGATGCTCATTGCTACTGGGTTGGTAATTGTTTCTAGGTTTTTATGGAGGACAGAAATGGGAAGAATATCTATTTACAGATAAAATGTTCCATTAGAGGGTTTTTTGTTTTGTTTTGTTTTTTTTAAGAGAGAGTGAGCAGGGGAGGGGAGGAGGGAGGGGGAGAGGGAGAGGGAGAGAGAGAATCTGAAGCAGGCTCCACACCCAGCGCGGAGTCTGATGCAGGACTCCATCTCACCCTGAGATCATGACCTGAGGTGAAATCAAGAGTCAGACACTTAACCAACTGAGCCACCCAGGCGCCCCTCCATTAGAAGGTTTTAAGCACAGGAGAGACATGACCTGATTTAAGGTTTTGAAAGAGCATTCCATTGTGAGAGGATGGACTATGAGAGCAGGAGGGGGAGGCAGGAATGCCTATTAGGATGTTGTTTTTCAGGAGAGAGGTGCTGGACAAGACTGAAGCAGCAGAGACAAGAAGTGCTTGGATTCAGGCTATATGTGGAGACAGCTATATATGCTAATGGAGGGGATGCACGGAAGGGGGGAAGAGACTCAGTTCTAAGTTTATGACCTGAGGAACTGGGCGCGTGGTGGGTGCCATTCACTGGCATGGGGAAGCTTGCAGAAGGAGCCAGTCTGTGGAAGGGAAAACAAGAGTTTGCTTTGGACATATTAAGTTTAAGTTCAGACATCTTAGTGGAGATGTCACCCGATGGGTATAAAAGTCTGGAGTGCAGAGGCAAGTCAGAGCTGCAGCTATAGATTTGGGAGTCACTAGTACATCGGTGGTCCTGGATGAGATAAGATCACCTGATGGAAGAGCAAGATGAAGGAGAAGCAGAGAGCGTCCGTCCTCAGCTGCATCCTGGGGAGCTGGAAGAGGAGAGTCCTGCAGGGAAGCTTGGGAAGACACTGGGGGTCAGGAGGAAAACGAGAAAGAGGGTGGCCACACCAAAGCCTCAAACAGAGGAGATGATGTTCGAGAAGGAGGGAGTGGCCAGTTGTACCGAGTGCTGCTGAGGGTTGGGCAATGGAGACCTGACCAGCAGACTGAGCGAGACTGGAGAAGGTTCAGTGGGCTGGTGGGAAGGAAAGGCCAAGGCGGTGAGAGGGGCGGGGTGAGAAGGCGGACCCAGGAAATACAGGCAATTCTGGAGGAAATTGGCAGGGAGGAGAAGCAGGAAAAAAAAGTAGAGGCTGGAAGTGGCTGTGGGCTCAAGAGACCACGTTTCTTTCTTTGTAAGAACAGCCACATTAAGGCTTGTTTGTGTGCAGATGGGTATGACCCAGTAGAGAGAAGAAACTGATAAAGCCAAAGAATGAGAGGATTATTGCAGCAGCAAAGTTTTTAAGTATTTGAAGAGATTGAAAACTTCAGTACAAAGGGGAGAGATAGGCCACAGCCAGGAGCTGTGACACTCCTTCTATTATACTCAGGAACAGAGGTCTGGGTACCAATGCCAGTAGGTCGGTGGAGGTAGGGCTGGGAAAGCGAGGGAAGACTCATCTTCCTGCGTCTCCTTCCTTAGTGAACATGTAGTGAGTGAAGAGATGAAATTGCTGCCTTGAAAAAAAGCTCCTTTAAAAAAACAAACATGCATTTGATTCTTTTTTTAAAAAAAAGATTTCATTTATTTGAGAGAGGGAGAGAGAGAGTACACACCAGCAGGGGTGGGGGCAGGGAGGGTCAGACGTGGGGCTCGATGAAGGGCTCGATGCGGGGCTCCATCCCAGGACCCCGAGATCATGACCTGAGCCAAAGGCAGACGCTTAACCCACTGAGCCACCCAGGTGCCCCTGCCTTGAAAATCTCCTTGAAGGAGATTTAGGAAAGTGTAGTAGATTAGCTGACAGTAATGGCTGCCCATATATAAGATTTAAGGTAAAAATAACTTTTTTGTGACCCTGTAGGGTCACAGATGGTGACTAGATTTTTTTTTTTTTTTTTAATATTTTATTTATTTATTTGACAGAGAGAGACACGGCGAGAGAGGGAACACAAGCAGGGGGAGTGGGAGAGGGAGAAGCAGGCTTCCCGCGGAGCAGGGAGCCCGATGCGGGGCTCGATCCCAGGACCCTGGGATCATGACCTGAGCCGAAGGCAGACGCTTAACGACTGAGCCACCCAGGTGCCCCGATGGTGACTAGATTTATTGTGGTGATCATGTATATAAATATCTCAATGTATACAAATACTGGAATCATTATGTTGTACACCTGAAGCTAACACAATGTCACATGTCAATTATACCTTAATAAAAACAGAAAGATTTGGGGGCGTCTGGGTGGCTCAGTTAGTTGAGCGTCCGGCTCTTGGTTTCGGATCAGGTCATGATTTCAGGGTCCTGCAGTTGAGCCTCGCATGGGGTTCCACGCTCAGCAGGGGAGTCTGCTTGAGGATTCTTTCTCCCTCTTCCCCTCCCCTCAAGCATGCTTGGGAGTGCGCACTCTCTCTCACAAATAAATAAACAAATCTTAAAAAAAAAAGAGAAAGATTTGAGGTCATGGATTTAAACTGAGACTGGTCAACACAGTGGGATTTTCTCCATCTATGCTTAGCTGCTCAGGTGCAAGGCCAGAGCAGATGGATCATTGGGCATAATTAGGGCTGGGGTTCTGCTATCTGAGTGTGATGGAGGGAGGGGGGCAGACACGAGTAAGGTGTTTGCGGGGAACTGGATGAAGGCCTATACTTTGTTCAGTATTCGAGTTCCAAACCCTATCTGTACAGGTGCTCATCTCAACCAATAGCTTTAGTTGGCATTATTTGCCCAATCTTGAAACACAAACCTTAAACAAAAACATGATATATATATGTGACTCCTTCCTCTCTTCTTCCTTTGGAAGCTTGTTGTTGTTGTTGTTATTTTTTAAAGATCCTATTTATTTGAGAAGAGAGAGAGAGAGAGAGAGAGCATGTGCACATGCAGGGGGAGAGGCAGAGGGAGAGGAAGAAGTAGGCTTCCCGCTGAGCAGGGAGCCCCACGCTGGCCTGAGCCTGATCCCAGGACCCTGAGATCATGACCCCAGCCAAAGGCAGATGCCTAACTGAATGAGCCACCCAGTCGTCCCGGGAAGCTTTGTTTTTTTTAAGGTGGAGAAAAGGGACAAGAGACTCTTAGCCTGTAACATTTAAAAGTCATGTTAAAGAGATAGTATATTTGAAGAATGAAGACAAAATACAATTTCAGATAAAAAGGAGGAGAGCTTATCATCATTAGACAGCACCACAAGGAAATTCTTCTGGCTGAAGGGGAATACTCCCTGATGGGAAGTTGAGTCTTTAGGTAAAGGAAGAACACCGGGATTGATAACTATGGATAAAAAGCCTATCTTTTTTCTTCAATTTATTTAAAAAAACATTTAGCCATTTAAAGCAAAATAATTTTGTAATTGTATCATTCCATTTATTGCTCCTGTCCATTATGTTATGTAATACATATGTCATACATATGGTTATAACATAAAGGATGCGCGTGGCAGTGGAACGATACAGTTGCAAAGTTCTTACATTTTATAAGGAGCAGAATAATATTCACCCTAGGTGGACTCTGGATAGTTAAGGATATATATTAAAATCCTTAGAGCCACAGTTCTTTAAGTGTGATACAAAGACTTTGGGGGATCCCGGAAACTCATTCAGGAGGGCTGCAAGGTCCTCCTTTTTCCAACAAGGTACGTTTATAAGGCCGCATTCTTCTTCTTCTTCTTTTTTTTAAAGATTTTATTTATTTATTTGACAGAGAGAGACACAGCGAGAGAGGGAACACAAGCAGGGGGAGTGGGAGAGGGACAAGCAGGCTTCCCGCTAACAGGGAGCCTGATGCGGGGCTCGATCCCAGGACCCTGGGATCATGACCTGAGCCAAAGGCAGACGCTTAATGACTGAGCCACCCAGGTGCCCCAAGGCTGCATTCTTCTTCCTGTAGGCCAACCAAAACAGCCTATCACAACAGATTGAATGCAGAAGTCGATATGAGTATCCATCTGTCTTTTATTAAGCCAGACATTAAAGAAATTTGCAAAAACGTAAAACAGTGCCTCTCTTCTCACTAAGTTTTTAAAATATATTTTATTTTATTATTTATTTATTTATTTATTTATTTATTTATTTATTTTTAAGATTTTATTTATTTGACAGAGAGAGAGATAGCGAGGGCAGGGACACCAGCAGGGGGAGTGGGAGAGGGAGAAGCAGGCTTCCCGCTGAGCAGGGAGCCCGATGTGGGACTCGATCCCAGGACCCTGGGATCATGACCTGAGCCGAAGGCAGACGCTTAACGACTGAGCCACCCAGGCACCCCTATTTATTTATTTTTTTTAAAAAGATTTTATTTATTTATTTGACAGAGAGAGAGAGATAGCGAGAGCAGGAACACAAGCAGGGGAGTAGGAGAGGGAGAAGCAGGCTTCCCGCAGAGCAGGGAGCCTGATGTGGGGCTCGATCCCAGGACCCCGGGATCATGACCTGAGCCGAAGGCAGACGCTTAACCAACTGAGCCACCCAGGTGCCCCTAAAATATATTAAAAAAAGTATTTTTTCATAAAAACATGTTGTTTATGTTAGCATGAAAATACTTAAATATTTAAAAATTTTTCAGTTTAATTTCATATATCTGTATATCTATGTCTGTCCCCCATAAAAGGTCTTTGGGGAACTTCAGTACTTTTTAGGAGTACAAAGCGGTCCTGAAACCAAAATGCTTGATAATGGCTGCTGCAGAGCCAACACTCAAAAATAATGCAGTGCGTAGCATTATTCACAATAGCCAAAAGGTGAAAACAATCCAAATGTTCATCAGGGGAGGAATAGATAAACAAAATGTGGTGTATACATACAATGGAATTATGACTCTGCCTTAAAAAGAAATGAAGTACTGATACATGATACCATGTGGATGATCCTGGAAAACGTTATGCTGATTGAAAGAAACCAAACACAAAGGGCCACATACTGTATGATTCCGTTTATATGCAATGATCACGGTAGGCAAATCCATAGACACAATGCAGACTGGTGTTAGCCAGGTGCTGAGGAAGGGGAGAATAGGGAATGACTGCCGCATGGGTATGGAGTTTTATTTTGGGAAGATGGAAATGTTTTAGAACTGGATAGAAGTCGTGGTTGCGCAACATTGTGAATGCGTTAAATGTCACTGAAGTGAACATTTTAAATGGGTTAACTTTATGTGATGTGAATTTCACTTCAATAAAAAAAAATAACGTAACAAAGTATAGATAAAAAGCCAATGGAGGGGGTGCCTGGGTGGCTCAGTCCCTTAAGCATCTGCCTTCAGTTCAGGTCATGATCCCAGGGGCCTGGGATCCAGTTCCATCAGGCTCCCTGCTCAGTGGGGAGCTTGCTTCTCCCTCTCCGCCACTGCTCCTGCTCTCTCTCTCGCTCTCTCTTTCAAATAAATAAATAAAATATTAAAAAGAAAAGAAAAGAAGGTATCAAAAAGAAAAAGCCAATGGAGAAGTTAAAATGGAATTATAACAATGTAGTTCACTCCAAAGAAGTGCAGCCCATGAACTATTTTTGATAGCAAGAGTAAAGGGTAGAAAAGGCTTTAGAAAAAACCCTAAACAAAGAGAGTCTAGTTTATGATAAGCCTGCCAAAGTGTTTAGGAGTGGAGTGGAGTGTCCTGATATTTGCAACTTACTTTGAATTGCATCAGAAATAGAATGGATTCATTGATGGGCAGGATAGATGTGTGGTATGGGGATAGGGCACATACAGACAAATGTTAACGATTGTAGAATCTCTTTGTATTTGAAGTCGATATGAGTATCTCTTTGTATTTAAAGTTTTCATGATCTTTTCTTGGGGGAAATTTTATTGTCTTGGGGAAGGTTTATTGTGAAGGAGTGAGAGCCTTTAGTGAATGGGGCCCCCGAGAGGCTGAGAGGACCCCTCCAACAATGCAGAGGCCTCACGGGGAAACTGTGGGGGACCAACCGGCCTGGAACTAGGACCCTGGAGGCACCTGGGTGCTGGGGTGGGACAAGAAAGAGTAAAAGGATCAAGGGGCCCCGGTATGGAGAGTGGGAAAGAAGGAGGGCAATTAGAATCTACCTTTGAATGTCCTTGGACAAGGAGATTACATATATTACTTACTGGTTTTCCTATTGTCTTAGGCGCTTAAAGCTCAAGAGAGCCAAGATAGCAGTGTGAGCTAGTGAAATTCAGCTGGCCACTTGGGCAGCATTTCCAAATGGCAAGATAGTACCAGGGCTCAGGGTTAGGTTCTCAGGATTGCGAAACCAGAGGTGAAAACATCTGAGTGCCCCGTGTGTGCCCAGATCCTGCTAGCCCACTTCACAGGAGATTACTAACAAACCAGAATGGGGAGATCTGGAACTGCCAAGTGGATCAGATGCTTGGGGCACACGGCCATTGCATTTTCTCTCCTGTGGGCTTGAGAAACAGCTATCTTCAGAAGCCTCCTTAATGAGCGGAGCAACATAGCAAGGGGGATGAGGGGAATGACTGGGACGATGGGTTAGTGCTTGACACTGACTTCCGCTGGTGGATGCAGGCCTGCACGTCCAACTGGAATGTTTGCCTTGGCCGGACTTAGCCCACTCTCCCCTGGACAGGGCTGGAGACACGTTCTCACGTTCTTGACCCGTGGTCTTCTCCTTTCTAGATGCTACATTTCTTCCGTTAACAGATTTTTTTTTTCCTTCATGTGACACAATGGATTAGGTTGTGACCTCTTAAGTCAATTATCCCCTGGGTATTTGCAATGACTTCTTAACCACACCTTTGCATGCAGGAGTCAGAGGTACATAAAATAAGCCGTGGTTGGGGGGTGGGGGTGGGAGTTGCTAAGAAAGAAGAAAGGGTGGTTGTAGAGATAGATAGCCAGTTGAGTACCCAGACTATTTAAGTCAGACCCTTTTCAGAGTTTATGGTCTCCGTGGCTTCTGTTTGGATTTTAATCCTGTGAGTTTTCATGCTTCCCACTTATCCTTCCCAGCTGGAACATGGAACCATTTTTGATGCTTTGGAAAGTCGCATTTTTCTGTAACATTCTATTCCTACAGTGCATCTTTGGTTTGAGCTCAATCAAGTATCCACTTATCATTAATGTTGAGTCTGATGGGATTCTCTCTCACCATCCCAGCTGCAGCTCCTAACAGAGCAGCAACCTGACTGGCAGATAGAAAATTGCGCATCGTCACGATCTTGGCTAACTGAGGTATTGTAGGCGTTTGTCAAGACTGGTGTCAAAACATTTCATTGTGTGTAATTAAGAAAAAACCACACACACACACTAAACCAATATTGAGTCTAGTGGATGACATGCATGCTGAACTGTTTAGGGGGTAAAGTTTTCTGATATTTGTAACATATTGTGAAATGCATCCGGAATAGGATGACTTTAGAGATCTTCATTTTAGACAGTGGGGAAACAGACACACAGCTTGTAGGCCACATGTTAATGGAGCAACATCCCTTACTGACTTGTATGTAAAAAGTAGTATTTATTAAATTTTTTCTAATTTCAGAAGAAGTGCATGTGTATTGTAAAAAAGCTGAAGACTGAGTAGCTTCATTTAAGTGTGGTTGTGAGTGATGAGGTTGTGTTGTGTGGGAAACCACCTTTCCGTTGTGGGCCTGAGATACTCTGGGGCTGGAAGAGGGGGTAAGGTGTTAAATAACAAACATTCAACTGCGGAAATTTGAAAGATCTAATTGGCTTTATTAATAGATTCACAAATCGGACAGCACCCCATCCAGCAAGTAAAGGAGAGCTCCGAAGGACTACAGAAAAGGAAATGTTTTTAAAGGTAGAGAGGGAGTGGAAAAAAGGAAATCATCGGCAAAGAATCCATTGTTTTAGGCAAGGTCGCCCTCTTAAGGGGAACTGATGGCGTCTATCAGTAAATTTCTTAGGGCTGCCCCAGGAAATTTCTGTGTGGACTAGTGAAAGGTCACATTTCTGGGGGGTTGAACCTGCAGTTAGGTTAGGTATTAAGTCTGGGTTTCCTGACTTGGAGCCTTAACCCAAGTGACACCATTTTGGGCCTGTGGTTTTCATTTTAACAATATACAGAGAGCATGTCCATGAGCCCTGGCCTGTTGCTCAGCAGTGGGTTTGACTAGCCCATAATACTCATTGGCGGAAGTGCCCAAGCAGCTTTCTTAGGGGCTGCACAAATAAGAATCTCTTCTCTTATCAGTGTTGACCATGGCCAGGGGTCCTGTGTAGTGTTTTTTCTTACCTTGAGAGAAATCTGGAAGGAAGAAATTCTGGGGGCGCCCGGCTTGCTCAGTCAATAGAGCACGTGACTCTTGATCTTGGGGTTGTGAGTTCGAGCCCCATGTTGGGGGTAGAGTTTGCTTAAAAAAATGATAAAGAAATTCTGTCTGTAATGCTATAAAAATACCTCCAACAGTGAAGAGAATAGTGTGAACGTATGCTAGTGCTGTGCACAAGGGGATGGAGAGAAAACATACCCATATTTGCTTGGTTAGCTCTGGAAGGCATACACAAGCAGTAATGGTGGCTTCTGTTGGGATATTGGGTGGAGTAGGGCCTGGCTGTATGGGGAAGCGGGGCGAGGGGAGCGAGATTTGCCTTTTTATAGTTTTTGAGTTTGCAACCTAGGTACATGATTCCTATTCAAAATTAAAGTATGGAACACAAAAAACCGGGAAATTTTAGGGCTTTGGTATTCCCTGACTAAGCACAATTTCAGTCATAAGACCAGCACTACTCTGTGACAGACTTTTTTTTTTTTGAGGGGGGAGGGGCAGAGAGAGAGAGAGAGAGAGAATCTTAAGCAGGCTTCAAGCTCACATGCTTCCCCTTTCACAAAGATATCTGGGCAGACCCCAGGCTTTGTGGGATTTGGGGGATGCAGAATGATGTTGTCTTCTAGAGCACATGCTCTAAAAGCAGGCATTATGGGATGTTTGTGGTTCCTGGGAATCAAATCCGCTCACTTGCCAGAGTATCTGACTTCCCTGCGGCTCCCTCCTTGTCGCTTGAGCTTTTAGGGATGGAGAGATAGTCACTCTGGCTTTGGTCTAGAGACTTCTGATGAGAAGCCCTTCCGCAAAATGTATTGAATAAATTAGAACACAGACTTCCATTATCTGTTCTTGAAATGGGGCCTCCATCTCTCTGCGAGGATGTCTGGAGAATGGAAATCCAAACACAGAATTAGGAATCCTAACATTAATGCAGTTTTCATTTCCTATCAGCTTACTCCATTGTCTCTGAGATGCTATTAAAAATGCATGCAGGATGTGCATGAGATAAAACATATCAAAATTCAAACTGATTCCAATTTCCATTGACACTCCATTGCTCTGGACCTCTGGCTTCTAGCAGCTTTAGCCATCTGGGGCCCAGCCCAGAGCATGCGGGTGAGGAAAAAGATCCCCTGAACAGCCATAAAACTCGAGAAGCTTAGTTCAAAGGAGGTTCTTTCCCACCCTCACTCAGGGACTGTAGAATCGGTAACTTATTTTATATTAATAATAATAGCTTTCCCTTATTGGGCACTTACTATTGTGCCAGGTTACATGCTTTATATGTAATAACTTAGTTAATCCTCACAATCCAATGAGGTAAATTGCTATTATCGTTCCCATTTTATGGATGAAGAAACTGAGAGAGGTTAAGTGACTTGCTGAAGGGCATACAGACAGTGAGTGATAGAACAGGAATTTCAACCCAGGCAGCCTGGCTCCCCAGCCTCGCTTATCAACCACTTCTCCTGACTTCCTGGCTGAGCGTTGTGTGTGTGTGTGTGTGTGTGCACGCGCGCGCGCGCGCGTGCGCGCACGCGTGCGCGTGCATGTTTAAAACATGTAATTCGGGGTGCCTGGGTGGCTCAGTCATTAAGCGTCTGCCTTCGGCTCAGGTCACGATCCCAGGGTCCTGGGATCGAGCCCCACATCGGGCTCCCTGCTCTGCGGGGCCCTGCTTCTCCCTCTCCCACTCCCCCTGCTTGTGTTCCCTCTCTTGCTGTGTTTCTCTCTGTCAAATAAATAAAATCTTTAAAAAAATAAATAAATAAATAAAACGTGTAATTCTAAAAGCTTGGCTAGTTGGTTTTCCAGCTCTCAGCACATAAATAGTGGGGTCATGAGAAGCAAGCATATTCATAACACCAAGAGATGGCCTCATGGTGGTGGAGCAGAAGAACCCACAGCTCTGAGCAGTCTGGGTCCTTGCTAGGAGTCAGCCCTGCACGGTTCAGGATAGTGCCATGATGAAAATTTTATTTATGTTTTTATTTATTTTTAAATTTATTAAAAAAAAATTTTAAATTAACATATAATGTATTATTTGTTTCAGGGGTACGGGTCTGTGATTCATCAGTCTTACACAATTCACAGCGCTCACCATAGTACATATGCTCGCCAATGTCCATCACCTAGCCACCCCATCCCTCCCACCCCCCTCCATTCCAGCAACCCTCAGTTTGTTTCCTGAGATTAAGAGTCTCTTATGGTTTGTCTCCCTCTCTGGTTTCATCTTGTTTCATTTTTCCTTCCCTTCCCCTATGATCCTCTTATTTCTCAAATTCCTCATATCAGTGAAATCAGATGATACTTGTCCTTCTCTGATTGACTTATTTTGCTTAGCATAATACCCTCTAGTTCCATCCACATCGTTGCAAATGGCAAGATTTCATTTTTTTGATGACTGCATAATATTCCATTGTATATATATACATCACATCTTCTTTATCCATTCATCTGTTGATAGATATCTAGGCTCTTTCCATAGTTTGGCTATTGTGGACATTGATGCTATAAATATTGGGGTGCACGTGCCCCTTTGGATCACTACATTTGTATCTTTGGGGTAAATACCTAGTAGTGCAATTGCTGGGTCATAGAGTAGCTCTATTTTCAACTTTTTGAGGAACCTCCATACTGTTTTCCAGAGTGGCTGCACCAGCTTGCATTCCCACCAACAGTGTAGGAGGGTTCCCCTTTCTCCCCATCCTTGCCAACATCTGTCTTTTCCTGACTTGTTAATTTTAGCCATTCTAACTGGTGTGAGGTGGTATCTCATTGAGGTTTTGATTTGGATTTCCCTGATGCCGAGCAATGTTGAGCACTTTTTTGTGTGTCTGTTGGCCATTTGGACGTCTTCTTTACAGAAATACCTGTTCATGTCTTCTGCCCATTTCTTGATTGGATTATTTGTTCTTTGGGTGTTGAGTTTGATAAGTTCTTTATAGATTTTGGTTGCAAATATCTTCTCCCATTCTGTCAATTATCTTTTGGTTTTGTTGACTGTTTCCTTTGCTGTGCAAAAGCTTTTTATCTTGATGAAGTCCCAATAGTTCATTTTTGCCCTTGCTTCCCTTGCCTTTGGCGATGTTTCTAGGAAGAAGTTGCTGAGGCTGAGGTTGAAGAGGTTGCTGCCTGGGTTCTCCTCAAGGACTTTTTTTTTTGAAGATTTTATTTATTTATTTGACAGAGGGAGACACAGTGAGAGAGGGAACACAAGCAGGGGGAGTGGGAGAGGGAGAAGCAGGCTTCCCAAGAGCAGGGAGCCCGATGCGGGGCTTGATCCCAGGACCCTGGGATCATGACCTGAGTCGAAGGCAGACACTCAACGACTGAGCCATGCAGGCACCCCCTCCTCAAGGATTTTGATGGATTCTGGTCTCACATTTAGGTCTTTCATCCATTTGAATCTATTTTTATGTGTGGTGTAAGGAAATGGTCCAGTTTCATTCTTCTGCATGTGGCTGTCCAATTTTCCCAACACCATTTGTTGAAGAGACTGTCTTTTTTCCATTGGACATTCTTTCCTGCTTTGTCGAAGATTAGTTGACCATAGAGTTGAGGGTCCATTTCTGGGCTTTCTATTCTGTTCCATTGATCTATGTGTCTGTTTTTGTGCCAGTACCATACTGTCTTGATGATGACAGCTTTGTAATAGAGCTTGAAGTCCAGATTTGTGATGCCACCAGCTTTGCTTTTCTTTTTCAACTTTCCTCTGGCTATTTGGGGTCCTTTCTGGTTCCATACAAATTTTAGGATTATTTATTCCATTTCTTTGAAAAAACTTGATGGTATTTTGATAGGGATTGCATTAAATGTGTAGATTGCTCTAGGTAGCAAAGACATTTTCACAATATTTGTTCTTCTAATCCATGAGCACGGAACGTTTTTCCATTTCTTTGTGTCTTCCACAATTTCTTTTATGAGTATTCTATAGTTTTCTGAGTACAGATTCTTTGCCTCTTTGGTTAGATTTATTCCTAGGTATCTTATAGTTTTGGGTGCAATTGTAAATGGGATCGACTCCTTAATTTCTCTTTCTTCTGTCTTGTTGTTGGTGTATAGAAATGCCACTGATTTCTGTACATTGATATTATATCCTGCCACTTTACTGAATTCCTGTATGAGTTCTAGCAGTTTTGGGGTGGAGTCTTTTGGGTTTTCCACATAAAGTATCATATCATCTACAAAAAGTGAGAGTTTCACTTCTTCTTTGCCGATTCGGATACCTTTTATTTCTTTTTGTTGTCTGATTGCTGTGGCTAGGACTTCTAGTACTATGTTGAATAACAGTGGTGATAGGGGACATCCCTGCCGCATTCCTGACCTTAGGGGGAAAGCTCTCAGTTTTTCCCCATTGAGTATGATATTTGCTGTGGGTTTTTCATAGATGGTCATTTAAGCCATTTTAAATCTCTCTCTTAGAGCAGCCAAACTCACAAGCCAATGAATACACCCAGGATGTCAAGGAAAGGTTACATTATGTTTGCTGTATTTTGTTAACAAATCAAGGAAATATTCAAAGCATTTTAGAAAGAGTTCAGTGACAGTGTTTGAGGCCTAATAGGGGCAACTTTACTTGTTTGGAAACATCCCCGGAAACTTTCTGAATGCTGGCAGAGAAAGGAGTATACTCCACTTGGTTGATGTACTATGTAGAGGATGTAAATTCAGTTCGGTCCCACAAATATTTACGGAATGGCTGCTACGTGCCAACAGAGTCCTTGCCCTCAGGGAGCTCACAGTCAAGTGGGGGTGGTGTACAGGGACCCTGACAGGTGAGCACGTGGATGTAAAAAGTGATCAACATTGGTGGCCACATAGCCAACCCCGACTTGGGGCATTGGGCGAGGCTTTCTGGGGGGACATGCCAGCAGAGTCCTAAGGCTGAGTGGAAGCTTTGCTGGCCGTTGTTCTAGCTCCTGGCAGTGTCACACTTTCCATAAAGAGAGGACTATCTGTGTGTTATGGAAGTTGGAGCTGAAAAGCCCGCTCAGAGGCTTCTCTGCCTTGAGAAATGTAACTGATGAAACTAACATCTAGAGTTTCCCTCTTTCTCCTTTCCTTTTTCTTCCAAGATCTTCCCATGCATGGGACAGATTCCAGCAAACTTGAGGGTAGGATGTGGGTAAGCAGACATTACCTAGGATATGTCATTCAGCAGTCAGAAGGGTCTTTAGCTAATAGTGTCTGTTCTCTCATCGTTAAGTAGTGGTAAGAGCTGAAGGAGTGGCCGGGAGCCTCAGAAATTAAATCTGGGCTCATGAAAGCATGAGTTGGCTCACTCTCTCGCCCTTAATGACAGGCTGATAGATAATGGGCAAGTTCTTTAACTCCGGTTGTCAGTTCTGTGGATGATGATGGTACCCTCACTGGAGCAGGGGACTGTAGGGAATGATAAATCGAAGGTATTAGATGGCACTTGGCAGCCTGAGGGAAAAAAAAGGCGGTAATTAATGACTTTGGAGCGGTCTTGCGAAATACCAATGCCTGAAAGACACTTGACATTTTCTTTTCCCCAGACAGCATGAACTCAGGGGAAGCATCCAGGTTGTGGTAGCTGGGGTAGAGGGGTGAGCTGCAGAACACAGAGGAGAAGCTAGGAAGACAGAGTAGAGCAGTCAGGAGAGCCGTCTTTCCCTGAACTGGGGTTTGAGGCTAGCTTCCTTGGGATCTCGCCCCAGACTTTTCCCTTACCTCTCTAGTCCCCAGAGTTAGGACTTGGGTCTGAATTTAGCTGAGTCCTAAGCCAAAGCCTAAATTTAGCAGTATATGGTCATGGGTTTTTTTTTTTTTAAGATTTTATTTATTTGAGAGAGAGAGAGCACAAGCTGGGGGGGGTTGGGCAGAGGGAGAGGGACTAGCAGACTCCCTGCTAGCAGACCCACTGTGCCACCCAGGCTAGTCATGGATTTTTAAGAAAATTGCTTAAATTTTATTTTAAGAAAACTTGCCCCCGCCACATACTGTGCACACACACACACACGTATACATATATGTATATGTGTATATATATATATATATATATATAAATGTTTTTCTTTGGGGCGCCTGGGTGGCTCAGTCCATTAAGCATCTGCCTTCAGCTCAGGTCATGATCCCAGGACCCTGGGATGGAGCCCCACCGCAGGCTCCCTGCTCAGTGGGGGATCTGCTTCTGCCTCTCCTTCTGCCCCTCCCCCCTGCTTGTGCTCTCTCTGTCTCTCTCAAATAAATAAATAAATAAAATCTTTTAAATTAAAAAAATGTTTTTCTTTGACTTTTAAAGAACACTTATCACATTTGTTTCTCATGCAAAATTGTGGCCAGATAAAAAAATATCCTAAAATGAAATAAATAATCAAAACAAAAAGCCCTTGAATTTTGCTGAAATGAAATTTCAATTATAAATAAGAAGGCTTCTATTTACTTGGAATGAACATTGTCCTCTTTGATATAATAGATAAATATATTGAGCAGTAACTCTTTGGCACACTGTGGTAAGTACTTGAATTTTAATTTAATCGCTCCCTGCAAAAAAAAAAAAAAAAAAGGTATAAAGTTGCTTCCTCATGTTCTTAGGAGAGAGTGAAATCTGCAGCCTGTGTCCCAAGCCCTGTCTCCCTCTCTGCATTTGCAGTCCCCCTACCTGGTTTCACTTTCTTTCTTTCTTTTTTTTTTTTTTTAAGATTTTATTTATTTATTTGACAGAGAGAGAGAGTTAGCGAGAGCAGGAACACAAACGGGGGAGTGGGAGAGGGAGAAGCAGGCTTCCCGCCGAGCAGGGAGCCCGATGCGGGGCTCGATCCCAGGACCCTGGGATCATGACCTGAGCTGAAGGCAGACGCTTAACGACTGAGCCACCCAGGCGCCACTGGTTTCACTTTCTTCACGGGACTTTTTTGCATCCCTCATCTTCACATTTATTTCCCCACCATTTTTTTTAAAGATTTTATTTATCTGAGAGAGAACACGAGTGGGGAGGGGCAGAGGGAGAGGGAGAAGCAGGCTTCCCGCCGAGCAGGGAGCCCGATGCAGGGCTCGATCCCAGGACCCCAGCATCATGACCTGAGCCGAAGGCAGACCCTTCACCGACTGAGCCACCCAGGCGTCTCTCCACGACTTTAAACCTTGTTATTGAAATATAATATAGGTGCAGAAAAGTGCATTTAGGTGAACTGCTGGATGGATTTTCCAATCATCATGGGCTTAAAGAATTTATTCTTATTGTGAAATATACATAACATCCTTACCATTCCAACTGTTTTAAGTGTACAATTTGGTGGTGTTCAGGACAGTTGCACTGCTGTGCACCACCACCCGTCTCCAGAACATTTTCGGCCATGTCAGCTGAAACTCTGTCCCCAGGCAACACCAGCCCCCTATGCCCCTCCCCAGCGCCCGGGAACCAGCATTCTACTTCTGTCTCTAAGCATTTGATGCCTCCGGGGACCTCCTGAAGGGCCATGGACTTCTGAGATGAAGTGGACTGCCTGTGGCCCTGAGACCAGACACCATGTGCCGCTCATTTCTTTTTACTCATGTAAATTTATTAATGTCCAGCTGTGTGCCGACAGTCCCCACCAGCAAGGGTGCCTTGAAGGCTGTTCTCATGGATTTTCCTCTCAGTTCCCACCATCACCGGGAGAAACTGCTCTGCTGCTAAATGTTTCAGTGTCAGAACGTGGTCTCCAGGGTGAGTGACGGGAGCTGTCCGCTTCCCAGTGAACTGCTCTTGCCTGTCGCAGTAATCAGTGGATTCCTCCCCTTTAAGTGGATTCGGTTACATGCTCAGTGGTGGTTTGAATGCCATCTCTTAGAATAAATCGAAGCCGCGTTTGAAGGATGCTGCCTCCAATAGTGATGATTTCTGAATTTTTCTTCTTCATCTGCTCTGAAAGGCTTGCTCCCTAAATACGAAGGTTTTGTATTCAAGCGCCTTGGCTTCGAAGAAAAATGTGTGAAGCATGCAGTTCTGCCTCGTTCCTGCCCCAATTCCTTCCCTAAATCGGAATCCTGTGTAGCTGAGCAAGGAACATCTGGAACTTTTAAAGACCCGTTTCATCTGGGAGAAAGGTTTAGAGTGTCTCTGGAAAATGAAAAAGCATACTCAGAATTTGAAAAGATTGGATGTGTTGGGAGAACGTGTCCATGCCTTATTCCAGAGTATGAGAATCGTGAGGACATTTGGTTTGGAGGAAGTGGGCAGTCCTGCAAATGAGGCCTTACTCTCTCCAAAGTCCCTTAGAGCCAACCCAGTGAGTGGTCCAGGCGTCAGAAAAGTGGATCAGAGTTTTGTCACGGGAGTTGGAGAAGACAGAAGAGAAGCTGTATTTCCCTCCACTTTAAAGTAACAAGGACCAGGACGCCTGGGTGGCTCAGTCGGTTAAGTGTCTGCCTTTGGCTCAGGTAATGATCTCAGGGTCCTGGGATCAAGCTCCGCATCGGCTCCCTGCTCGGCTGGGAGTCGGCTTCTCCCTCCCTCTGCAGCGCCCTCTGCTGTTCCCCTGCTTGTGCGTGCATGCTCTCTCTCTCTCTCTCTCAAATAAATACATAAATAAATAAATAAAATCTTAAAAAAGAAAATAAAGTAACAAGGACCAACAACCTCTAACCCCCTGTTGTTTTGGAGGAACTACTGAGGATGAAGTTTCATTGGAAAATTATGGTTCTCAACTCATAGTGCCCTCCCTGTATTAGAAGTACACAGCCACGCCCTGTGCCACGTGATTTTGTGTTACTCTCCCACTGGTATGGATGGAGTATCTGTCCTCCCTTCAGTGGTTTTAGGCTTTCCCAGGTAACTTGCTTTGGCCAACAGAATATGGGCAGAAGTGACAGCGGGCAGTCTCACTCAGTCCCGTTGTGCTGATGCCTTTGATGTGAGAAGAGCATGCGCTGGGGGAGCTGCCGATCCCAGGGGAAGGAGACCAATCTCAGGGAGCAAACCTGAATCTGAGCTGCACCTTGGAGCCAGGCTGACCCGCAGCCTAAAGCATACTGACCTTGTTGGCCTCTAAATTCATGAGTGATTAAATATGTGCTTGTTGTAGGCCGCTATATTTTGGGGAAGTTTGTTACAGGGCAGTATTATGGCAATAGATGACTCATGCAAAGACAAAAATGCAGAAGCAGAGAGTAAAAGGCTAAGTGAAGCAGACGGCTGATGCCTAAGGAAGGAAGGAAGTGATGGTGGGGTCTGAACAAAGAGCAAGTAGGGACGGGCCTCCACGAAGAATAAGGTGAGGATGAGAGGCAAGGGGTATTAGAGCTGCCGCAGCTCCTTTAGATGTTGGGATGGGCATTGGCGTAGCAACAACACACACACACACACACACACACACACACACACACACACACACACAACCTAGCCCCTCTGTGCCTTTGACGAGCACTGGGCTTTTCTGGTGTCATTGTTCAATGTTATCTGAGAGGTTTCCAGGGAGGGAGTTGGTGTTGGATTCCCAGGAAGGTGTAGACTCCCAATTTTAGGGTCTACCTGGGCTCATGTTTGCAATATATGGATGGAGCAATAAAGGAAAGGTGGGGCATGTGAGATGCTCATTCCATCCCTTGCCCTTTAATGTCCATCACCCAGTTGCCGAAATGTTGTTTTTTTTAAAGATTTTCTTTTAAGTAATCTCTACACCCAGTGTGGGGTTCAAACTCATGACTGGGATGGGCCCTCTGAAGCACATACGCCTGGTGTGAGCTGGGGTCTGTAAGGTCTTGTGACCTTGGGGAAGTTATTTAATCTCTTCAGATGGAGATCTAGAGAATGGAAATAGTCATAGTACCTACCCCGTAGGCTTGTCCTGAGGTGTGAGAGACAGCGAGCACCTGCCACAATGCCTGTCGCAGAGTGAGGCCCTCCCTGGATTAACACCAGTGACCATGCTGCCATTTTGTAACAAGAACTGATATCCAGTGTTCAGTAAGGAGCTGACACATCTTGTTTTTCTGAGCCTAGATATTTCATGAAGACAGGAGTCCCACCCAATGGATTATAACACCTGACCAAGTCCTCAACTCTCAGTGGCATACTCTGAGGAGAAAGCAGTTCTCCCACCATTTATTATTTTCTTCTTCAGTCCACATCAGTCCAAAGTCACTGGCTTTTGTTGTTCCTCTTCTGTTTTTCTCAGGGAAGTCTGTTTATTCTGGAGCTTGTAGGGGAGAGCAAGTTGGAGGTGGACCTGAAGAAGCAGATGGCAGAGCTCAGTAGGATGCCCCACCTTACCACCAGCTTGGGCTGTGGGCAGCATTATTTTCTAGTTGGCTCTTCTGCCACGAGCTGGGTAACCCCTCTATCACACCTCTGGTATATAAAAAGGATCAGATGACCTTTATCACAACTTCAGCTGGGGTATTTTTAGCTAGACTGTTCTCTAAACACTAACTTGCATTTAGTTTCCTAATCTACTGTATATGATTGCTCTAGTTCCGTCTTGTGCTCTCCTTTTCCAGGGGGAGAATTTCCCAGATCAGTGGGCTCCCTGCCCAGCCATTTTTACATTTTTTCTTAGAGTTTGTGTAGAAGAGCCCATCTGCCCGAGAAGGCATTTGCTTCCAATAGCCAGTCCTTCTGGAGGCTCTTTGTCCTTGGTCCTGGTTCAATACCTGAGTTGGGGGCACAAGGGGGTTTAGCAGCCCTCTTCATAGAGTATGTGGTGCACAGGGTAAGGGGGATGACCTTACTCCCTCCCCAGAGGCCTCTGACTCTTCGACAACTTGCAACATTGAAAATTGCTTCTACTGTTTCCTCTCCTCTCTCCTTCCCCAAGAGAACAGGCCAAATGCTGTTCAGTTCCTCTTGCATCAGATTTGAGTTTGTACTTCATTATAGAAATCAGTCATAGCAGGAAATGCTCTTAATAGAAGCGCACCCTTGCTAGCTTCTTACCACGTGCATGTCATTCTAAGTGCTTTATGTGTGTTTATTCATTAATCCTCTCAATTACCTTTCAGACTGGGTACTACCATTATCCCCCTTTAGAGATGAGGAAACTGATGGGGTGCCTGGGTGGCTCAGTCGTTAAGCGTCTGCCTTCAGCTCAGAGATGAGGAAACTGAGTCTCACAGAAGCTGAGTAGCTTGCCCAGAGGTGCACAGCTCCCTCTCCCCGCCCCTCCCTCTCCCTTCTTCCTTCTCTCCATTGCCTCCCAAGGTTGCAGGGGAACGGATTCTGTACAGGTCAGCCTCTGGGCACAGAGTACGGTGGGGACAGTGGGGAGTGGACCTGGAGGGGCAAAGGGAGGATATGAGGATACATGGCACACATCGCTTTCACCTCCTTCTTCCACTGAGGGATCTGCAGGGACCATTTCCTATTGGGTCAAACCTGGTATTCAAGGAATTCCACAACAACCCCACCAAATTCAGCCTTCTCTGGATCTATAGAGAACAGGCCTCGAACTCCATTTGCTGGGATCCTTACTCTGTGTGTCTGTTTTATATATTGTGTATGTTATTTAAATACATTTAAAATCTTATTTGTTTATGTTACTCTGATATCCAGGCCAAGGGGATTTTTGTGCTTATGGGGGCAAACATCACCCCAGGCCTCTCCCGGGCAGTCTGGCAGCCTAGGATGGGAATAGCCTGGTCGGTATGGAGATGGCAAATGGACCCTCTCCCTGCTGAGAGCACATACTAAGAAGGTTCTCGTAGAGCGGTGAGACTCTCAGCTCTGAATCTAGAGAGACTGGGTTTACACTCCAACTTTGTCACTTATTGATTGGACTAGTACTTCACGCCCTGGAGTCTGTCTTTCCTCATCTGTAAAATGGGGATGGCTCTTACAGCGCTTTACCGTGCTGAGGATTAAATGAGATCATGAATGTACAGAGATTGCCATATCAGACTCGCCCCTGCGGAAGGGGCTGGGCTGTACTCACCTAGCAATCCCTGCCCCTAGCACAGGGCCTGGCAGACAGCAGGTGCTTGGGAGCTGTTTCCTCACCTGAGCGGATGTTGAGGCCCTTTGAGGATTTGGGCACTGCTAGTGTTAGCGGGCTCTGAGATAATGCTCCCTCTCCCTCGTCCCTGCCGAGCCCCCTTGCCTACCCCTGAAGGTCTTCGAAGGTGATTGTGTGTCAGTAATCCACTCTACCCCCATTTTCCCAGCGCCCTCTTTGTCGCAGGCCCGGTGAGGCCTCAGCCTGAAGGCAACAGTACTCTCCGGCACCTTGTATTTCCCTTGGCCTGGCTTACACTGCCCTCTGCTGTGTGCTTGCGGGACAAGCGTGTTAAGGGAGGGTTTGCCGTGACTTTTTCTTGACATTGGGGAAAAGAGGCTCCCCTATAGGGGCTGTTTGCAGTGCTGTTGTGAGGAGAGGTAGTATTTAAGACCCCCTTCCCAATTTAGCTTGCAACTCCTGAGGCTTGCCAAACACAGGAGGCTTTTTACCAACGTCCCCGACCACTCTGGCCATCAGATAATGCCATCTTTGTAGGCTCAAATTTCTCAGGCACTTTGTGTTTGGACTTGGCCAAAAGGAACGGAGTAGAGTTTATTTGATACTATTCCCCATCTGCTGTCTAGTTTCTTCTGAATCCCTGGGCACCTCATTCTTAGAGCTGTCCCAGCTGCCCTTAAGCGTCTGCGGTCACAGGAGACGTCGGAGCCAAGCGAGAACGGGAATGGACCCTCCCTAGCTGGTGCTTGCAGCGGCCTGCCTCATCCACCTGCTTACACCACCCAGCCTTCTGTCTGTTGTCCCTTCTCAGAGCTGATCCTGGTCTGGGTCTGTGAATACGAAAGCGGGTCCTGCATGTCAGAGTGGGAAATTGAGAGCTAAAGACCGGCCACCTACCATTGACCTCGCTGTGGAACCTGCTAGAAGTGTATGCCAAAGCCCCAGCTGAGGTCCCAGCTGATGGCCAACACAAGTCACCAGACATGAAGGAGGAAGCTCCAGGTACCTTCTGACTGCAACCTCATGAGAGACCCCAAGCAGGGACAGCCTAACTTAGCCTAGCCAATCCCTAGAATCAGGAGATAATAATGGTAGTTGTTTAAAGCCCCAGAGTTTGGGGATGACTTGTTATACAGCAATAGATATCCAGAAAAAGTGGTTTATTAGGATTGTGGGATTCTGGGTATCATCACTGCTTTTCTATATTTTCCAAGATTTCTGCAGTGACTCTTTCTTTCTTTCTTTCTTTCTTTCTTTCTTTCTTTCTTTCTTTCTTTCTTTCTTTCTTCTTTCTTTCTTTTTTTTTTTTAAGATTTTATTTATTTATTTGACAGAGAGAGACACAGCGAGAGAGGGAACACAAGCAGGGGGAGTGGGAGAGGGAGAAGTAGGCTTCCAGCGGAGCGGGGAGCCCAATGCGGGGCTTGATCCCAGGACCGGGGGATCATGACCCAAGCCGAAGGCAGATGCTTAACGACTATGCCACCCAGGCGCCCCGACCATTTATTTCTTTTATAATTGATTAGAAATTGTTATTGAGAATAAAAACACAGGGGCTCTTGGGTGGCTCAGTTGATTGAGTGGTTGAGCGGCTGACCTCGGCTCAGGTCATGGTCTCTGGGTCCTGGGATCCAGCCGTGCATGAGGCTCCCCATCAACGGGGAGTCTGCTTCTCTCTCTCCCTCTGCCCGCCCCCACTCATGCTCTCTCTCTCTCTCTCACAAATAAATAAATAAAATCTTAAAAAAGAAGAAGAAGAAAAACATGGTCTAATTTTTTTTACCACTTCACCAAGGGAGAAATTAGGTCTGAATTTGAATTGAGGGACTTAAGCCAGACTTGGGGAAAAATTTTCCATGCAAGATTAATTAGATGCTGGAAAGCATTAGAGACATATCCAAGTTGGTATGATGGAAAGAGTGGTCCATTTGGAGTGGGGAAACTTGGAAATGAATCTTAGTTTTTTTTTTGGGGGGGGTGACCTTGAGCGAGTCCTTGCTCAAATTCAGCTTTCTATTTTGAAAAATGCAGCTGGCTGCTTAGGGAAGATAACATCCAGCAGGGTGCCTGGCCCAGAAAAGTGGTAGGTGATCCTACCTAATCAATGCCAATTATGAACAGGCATCTGCAAGCTCTGTGCACGGCCCATCCTTCACTGCCACCAGAGGCTACAGTTCCAATAATGAAAATCTGCCTGGAGAAAAACCACAACCCTTAAAAAAATAATAATAATAAATAAAAAAAAATCCAGCAACCCTGAGCAGCTCTCCCAGCGGTCCTGGCCTGCGCCGCCCGTCCTAGCTGGCTGGGGGTGGGTAGTGCCGCTCTTTCGGGGACCGGGCACCCGCGGAGGGCCGGAGCGCGCGGGGCTGGTGTCCTGGCAACCCCGGAACGCGCCTCCGAGCGGGAAGCCTGCGGCCCCGCTGCGCTCTTGCCCTCCGCTCGGGTTCCTTGCCCGCCCGGCGCCCGGCAGTTCTGCGGCCGGTTGGTGGCGTTGATCTCGCCGCATTCTCGGTGGACCGGGTGGAAGCCCTGGAGGTGGAAAGGGAAGGAGCACCTGGCGCGGGCGGGGGCAGCGAGTCTGGGCGGGGGAGAGAACCCACGGGAACTCCGGAGACGTCCCGACCGAGAAAAGCCCGGGGAGACGGAAGTTCTGATTAAGATGCCAGCCCTGCCCTCTGGACTTTCCAATGGCTTGTGGACTTTCTCTTTGCTTTGATTGATGCCTTTCTTACAAAGGTCTTTTCTTGGTCTCCGGGTTGCTTTTAATACTTAAAATCAACACACGCGTGGATGAGTCCATGTCCCCTGGAAACGGTCCACGGGACTGCCCTCTCCCCTCCATCTGCAGAGCGCCCTGCAGCAGAGAGCTGGAGATTTCAAGAGAAAGGAGACTCCGACCTGACCACGGTGGAGAGGAGATACAGTTGAGTTGAAGAAGTCGGGAGGGCGGGGTGTGGATTTGGTCGCCAGATCCAAGTATACCAAGGCCGGGAAGTTTAAACCACTTAAAGTTTAAAGGGAGGCCAGTTTGCGGGCATATAGAAAGAATTCCTTGAATAGTAGCCTATGCCTGTGTTAACCCAAGATTTTTTTTTTTTTTTTTAGCAAAGTTTATTGAGTGATAGTACAAAGCTCCCAGAGAGGGAGGGACCCAAGAGGGTTGCCCCTTAACCCAAGATCTGATGAGGCAGATAGTAGGTCAAAGCAGAGGTTCTCACAAATTACCTCCTTGGATCTGGTAACAGAGGTATATTACTAATAAGCAGGAGGAGTTAGAACCATTAATTGTCCAATGTGGCTAGGTCAGCAAGGAGAAAAAGGCTTTGGGCTTCTAACTTTAAGCTCCAGACTTTTCCACAGTTTCCAGGTTGAGCTCAGGTAATGGAACTGCTGTTTCAAAGGTGTTTAAACGTGTTTAAGGAGGTACTGGAAGAGCACGGGACGCTGAGATCCCCAAAGATCCATGACTTCCTTTTCTGCTCTGTAGGTGTGTCCCCTCAGGAGACCACATCTGAGCTCAGCCTAATGTGGAGTCCATGGGTTTCGGGAAGGAAGGGGCTCCACGAACCAGTTGAAAATGAATGCAAAACTGAGGGTGGATATGCATTTTTCCAGCAAGGAGGGCCCATTGCTTTCATGACTTCTCAGGGGAGTCAAGGATCCAAAAAAGGGTTAAAAACCACCGTCCTACACCCTTAGGTTGTTTGTTGAGCTGATAAGCAGGGGTGAGAAACTGAGTGTTTGTTTAAAAGGTATCCACGTTAAGCTAACTTGGCTTGATGTATCATTTTCTGCCCCAGACCATGCTATTGTGTAAATGAGCTGTGATTGACAAGTGTGTGAAAGCGCCTTGGTTATGTAGGGTGTTATTCCTGCCTAAAGACACGGAAATAATTAGCGTGAATTCCGCAGATGGTACCAAAGAAACAGACTTTCTTCACTCCCCATTTCCCCTTGAATTCCTTTCTAGTTGCCAGAACCTTCTCTCAGTCCCTTCTATTGAGTCATCTTATAGCATTTCAGCGAACTTGTTGAGAGTTTCATGTCCTACGGCTGACTGGACGTTGAGTTTGAATACCAATTATCATGCAAAGTGATGACCTTTTCAAGAAGGATGTGCCTTAGCTTCTCTGTATCCCCGCAGCCTCATGAGCTAGACAGAGGGGGGGCAGGTGTGGGTGGCTGGGCTGGAGAGGTAATTGACTTGCTAGAAGTAACTGGAGGTTACTTTACACAATGGGAACGTCACTGTCAGAATGGAAGGGGTCAGACTTGCAACTGCAGCTCTCCTTCTACTTGAGGAGATGTGGAGTGGCAGCCAGAGGCCGTGTTTAAGTGTCTCCAGGTTGTATTTGAGGCTGAGTTACTTCTAGGAAGATCCTGTAGTCAGCTGGATTTGGAGGATGTGCTCTCTGCCTATTTAGCGGAGAGACCGCTCTTCCTACCCTTGCTTGTCAGACAAGCCTTCCCTGTTATAGCAGCCACCTTCTGGACAGTTGCCAACACAAAACTTCTTAAGCAAACAAGGAAATATGCTAAATTTGGAGACAGCGATTTCACTGCTTGCGGCTCAGGGTTATGTAATATATTTAAATTTTGCCCCTAAAATTAAAAAAACAAAACAAAACAAACCGAGAAACTTGTGATGCCATCCCTAGCAACCAATTCTTGCTTTGGTGAACTCTCAAGTCCTCTAGTGGCAAATATACAATTAGAATTGTTTACATGCTATGAAAAGGCAACCACTAGGGCGCCTGGCTGGCTTAGTAGGTTAAGCATCTGACTCTTGACTCTTGACTCCTGGGATCGAGCCCCACTTCAGGCTCTGGGCTGGGTGTGGAGCCTGCTTAACAAGCTTAAGATTCTCTCTCTCCCTCTGCCCCCCACCCCCAGCATGCACTCTCTCCCTCCCTCTCTCTCTAAAATAAATAAGTAAATTTAAAAAAAAGGCAACCACTGTTAAAACTGTTAAAACCTATGGGCAAAACTTATATTATAAGTAAATGCTCTAATAAATAACTCAGAACTTACATATGAGTATCAACCTAGAAGATATCTCTACCCTTGCTCTTATTTCTTCTCGACATGTGTAGATCCTTTCTGCATCCTTATAGATAAATTTCATATCTTTTTCTTTTTTTTTTTTAAAGATTTTATTTATTTATTTGAGAGAGAGAGAATGAGAGAGAGAGAACACATGAGAGGGGATAGGGTAAGAGGGTGAAGCAGACTCCCTGCCGAGCAGGGAGCCCGATGCAGGACTCAATCCAGGGACTCCAGGATGATGACCTGAGCCGAAGGCAGTCGCTTAACCAACTGAGCCACCCAGGCGCCCTCATATCTTTTCCAGAGATATGTTTCTAGAAGTAGAACCACCGGATCAAAAGTGCACTTCTCACAGGCTTTGGAGGATGCATATGGCCAAAGTGCTTTTTAGTAAGATGCAGATGTTTCCACCAGCAATGTACAAGAATGCCATTCCTCCAAGCGGTGCCAACCTTGGGTATTTGCACACTCATAGCAAATACTGGTATCTCATTTTATTTTTTTTATTTTTTATTTTTTAAAGATTTTCTTTATTTATTTGAGAGAGAGAGTGAGAGAGAGAGAGAGCACAAGACGGGGGAGCGGGAGAGGGAGAAGCAGACTTCCTGCCGAGCAGGGAGCCCTATGCGGGACTCGATCCCGGGACTCCAGGATCATGACCTGAGCCGAAGGCAGTCGCTTAACCAACTGAGCCACCCAGGCGTCCCCTGGTATCTCATTTTAAATTCAGCTCTTTAATTATTAGGAAGGATGGATTTTTTTCCAAGTGTGTATCGGCTATTTGTGCATGTGTGTGTTTTAATGAATTACCTAATCATGTCCTTTGCCCATTTTTTTTTTCTCTTTGGGTATTTATTTTCATCTTATAAATTTATAAAAACTCATAATTTGTCATGACTATTAACGCTTTTTCTTATTGTGTATGCTATGAACTTTCCTCTAGCTTATAGTTTGCTATGGAAGTTTTAAATATATATGTATTCAAATCTATGCATCTTTTCCTTTATTTTGCCTATATTTGATATCTTTCTTAGAAATAATTTCCCCAAACTAAGATTATATAAACATTCAATTATCACTTTTTCAGGTACATCCTTTAAGTTTTATATTCAAATCTATAATTCATCTGGAATTTATCTGGGGATTAATTAATTTTATTTTCACTGGAAATGGTTAATTATTTCAGCAATATTTTTTATTTTTAAAATGTTTTATTTATTTATTCATGAGAGTCAGAGAGAAAGAGAGAGAGGGAGAGGCAGAGGGAGAAGCAGGCTCCCCGCCAAGCAGGGAGCCCGATGCGGGACTCGATCCCAGGACCCTGGGATCGTGACCTGAGCCGAAGGCAGATGCTTAACCATCTGAGCCACCCAGGCACCCCTCAGCAATATTTTTGAATAATCCATTCTTTCCTCATGGACGTGAAATTCCACTATTATATAAAATTTTATTCTATCTATATTTTCTATTTTGTTCTCTTGATTTATCTGTTAGGGTTAGTGTCAGTATCATCTTGAATATTGTAACATTAAGCTACATTTTATAAATTATACTCTATAGCTCTGTAACCTTGAACAAGTAATCGGACATTTTCGACAATTTCTTTATGTGTAAAATTATTTCTATTTTATTTGCGATTATGGTATTTCATTGCTAATACTGTTTACTTTTCTTAAATATTGGTTTTTCTTGAACTTTGTTATCTACATTATTCGTTTTTTCCATGAAGCCATAGTTCTAATAATCTTTATTTCATTCATTTCTGTTTTTATTTTATGTTATCCTTTTTTTTTTATTGTTTTGGGGGGTTTATTCTTTTTTTCCTTATTTCTTATATTGCAAGTTTAGCTCATTAATTTTGGAGTCTTTGCTTTTTTGTTTGTTTCTAAAAATTTACCTATTTGTTTTAGAGAGAGAGAGGGTGAGAGAGAGAGAGAACACCAGGGGCAGGGGTAGAGGGAGAGGGAGAGAGAATCTCAAACAGACTCCATGCTGAGCATGGAGCCCGATGCGGGGCTTGATCTTATGATCCTGAGATCATGACCTGAGCCAAAACCAAGAGTCAGATGTTTAACTGACTGAGGCACCCAGGCGCCCTGGGAATCTTTTTTTTTTTTTAACACTATAACTTGTCAATTCTCAGATGGACATGTTTCAGAATTTGCACCTCGGAGGTTGGATTGGTCTTCCTAGTGCAGTGGGCCCGGCAGCAGGTGTGAAGTAGTTGTTAGAAACTTTGCTGAATGAGTGCTGAATAATGCAGAAGGTGTGTCTGTGTCTTGGAAGAACATTCCAGAGGCAATTGAGGAGCACTCATTTAAGAAGTGCTGCATCACCCATGTGCTTGTTGCACAGAGGTCAATTTAGGTGGAAAATGTGCACATCAGTGATTGAATTGAAAAGTGACTCGGTAATCAGATTTTTGAATGCAAGGTTTAAGAAAGGCTTAACCAATTTGTTTGCTTATATTTTCCTTCTTTAAACATGCGCATGAATGATATGTGCTTAAAATCTACATCTAAGTAAGTCTGAAAGAGTGCTTCAATAAATATATCATCAAGACTCTAAGTGGGAAAGCATTCTGTCATAGTTTCGTTCTTTGTGGTACGTAAAAGACTAATGTTACTACAATTGCTGGTGCTTCATATTCGGTGAAATACAGGACATACAGTAAATGCATTTCAGGCTCTAATTTCTACTTACTGCTTTACTTTGGATAACCACAAGTTTTGATTTATAGTACTTAAGTCATTGACCATTAAGCACCTCATGATTTCCAATGCGATGTCCTCTTTTTATTTAGAAGTGTGGTTTGAGTTTCCAAGCTTACGGATGTTTTTGGCTGTCTTTTTATTATTGATTTCTAATTGTATTGTATTGTGGCCAGAGAGTGTGGTCTATGTTACATTTGTTGACACGACTTTTATGGCTTGCTCCTTTGGCTATCGGGAACCTGTACTCTCTTCTTCATAGCTCCGTGTCTTTCTCAGCTCCTCCCCTGTGCTCCACTCCACCCAGCTAGCTACTCACACCTCAAGCAACCGGTTGACCCTTCCTTTACCTGGGGCTGCTCTAGGTGCCGTGGCATATTCCAGAACAGATCTTCCCATGCTTGGCCGGCTCTGAGAATCACCTGCGGTGCTTCTTAACCATACTGACACCCAGGTCTTCCCCTGCAGGTCTGGGTCAGAGCCCTGGGATCCTGAGTGTTGAACCAAGTGCCCTAAGGTGATCCTCGTGATTGAGCAAATTCGAGAAACTCTGGGCAGTTCGGCATCAGGAAGTGGGATGCTATAGAATGCAGTGGTGGAGCTGCGGAATGTGAGCCTAGTTGCTGCAGGGGATGGAGGTCAAACTGCAGGTTCCCAGGCCTCACTTAGATAGATTCTAATTCAGTGTCTGTGATGGGATTTAAGAATCTGTATTTTTAACAGGGTTCTCAGGTAATTCTGATGCAGACAGTCCTTATGCCATACCCTGAAAAACCCAAGAATGGGGATCCTGGGAGGGGAGGGAATTGAACTCGAGTCACAGAAGTCTGACTCCTATTTTTTGTAATTTTCTTGTAACTAGAGGTTACATTGTGTCTATTGCGCTTCCATGCGCTATAAAGTTATGCATAAAGAAAGCAATATCCATTCCTCTGACTTTTTCTTTTTTTTTTTTTAGTGACTGGGCAGGCACACAGCTCTGTAGAATGATGAAAGAACATGAATCAATAATTCTTTAGCAGAGTGAAGATAATGGTTATGATTCTGTATCTGAGAGCCCCTGCTTTCAGGACTCCCTTACTTGGGGAGTTTGGGGAGTTATAATTCTTTTTCACTTATTTGCTCAAATATTTGTTGAGCATCTCCTTTGTGTCAGGCACTTTTCTGGGTGCTGCGAAGATGAATAAGAAATAATAACAAATCTCGGGCGCCTGGGTGGCTCAGTTGGTTAAGCGACTGCCTTCGGCTCAGGTCATGATCCTGGAGTCCCTGGATCGAGTCCCGCATCGGGCTCCCTGCTCAGCAGGGAGTCTGCTTCTCCCTCTGACCCTCCCCCCTCTCATGTACTCGCTCTCTCTCATTCTCTCTCTCTCTCAAATAAATAAATAAAATCTTAAAAAAAAAATAATAACAAATCTGGTGGGGAAGACGTGTATATAAATTAATGACAACGCTCCAGTGTGAGGGGAACCCATGGAAGTTTCTGATGGCAGGTCTTTGGATTATTCATCAGTCTTTCCATGAATAAATCCTTTGGAAGATTGTCTTGAGGTGCTCAATACAATGTACAGATACATAGCTTGATTCAGATGTTATCTCTTCCACTTAATTCCAAGTAGGTAAACTCTGGAGGGTCAAGTAGTCTAGCATATGGTTAGGATTTTTGACTTTAGTGTCACAAGAGCTGCTATCAAATCTGGACCCAGGTGTTTATTTTCTGTGTGATCTCAGGCAAGTTGCTTAACCATCTGTGCCTTAGTTCCCTCATCAGTAAATTGGAAGGATAAGCAATACTTATGTCTGTGGGTGTTATGGGAATTAAGTGGGATAATGCATGTAAAATGTTAACATAATCCCCAATACACAATACATGCTCAATAAATGTTAGTTTTAAAAAAGTAATTTATATAATCTAGGGAACAAGACGGAGGGGTAGGTATTTCATTTCATTAATGAAATCCAATGGTGATGTGTTACAGGTACTAAACACAGTGATTTTCTGGAATCTAAGGGATGCTTTGCTAACACGACATCCTCTGGCAGGAAGATCAGCCCCTCATCTTCTGTTGAAACATGTCTTAGTGTGAGTGAGCCTCCAGGCCTCTGCAAAGTGTCTGTTCACCTAGAGTAAGTAAGGGTGCAATAAAGACCATAATTATTGGGGTAAATTCTGACCAGGAAGCCAACATTCTGAGAGGTAGCATGACATGTTTGGCAAGAGCATGGATTCTGGAGCCAGGCTGTCTAGGTTCAAACCCCAGCTCTGCCAAGTTCATCTCTGTGAACTTGGGAAAATTACTTTACCTTCCTGGGCCTCAGTTTTCTCATCTGTAAAATGGAGATAATACTTCATAGAATTGTTTTGAGGTTTAAATGAGTTAATACATGGAAAGTGATTGGAAGACTCCATGACACACAATATGTGTTGTAGGCATGCCTGTTATTATGAAGTTCAAAAGCAAGTGAAACTAAGCTATATTTTTTTGGAATACATACTTAGGTGGTAAATCTTGAAGAAAAGCAAAGCCATCATTACCGTAAGAGTTAGAGTCAGGATAGTGGTTAATTCTCGGGGATGGAGACATACAAATGGTTTCTGGAGGGCAGTGGGTTGGGGGAAGAGTGGGAGGGGAGGGCTGGCTTTATAATTATTTGTAAAACTGTATTTGTTGTGAGTGCTTTTCTCTGTTTAGATTTCTTTACAGTAAAAAGTTTTGGAAGCCTTTTTTTTTCTAATGGCTTTTGTTATAAGGAAAGTAAGTACACTGTAGAAATTTTGAAAGTATAAAAACTATTAAAAATAAAAATCATGGTAATTCCACATCTTAGAGAATCAATATTAACGTATTTTTTAAAGATTTATTTTTAAGTAATCTCTACACTCAACGTGGGGCTCAAATTTACAACCCCGAGATCAAGAGTCACGCATTCTACAGATTGAACCAGCCAGGCACACCTTAATGTTAACATTTTGATGTTATTTTTTTTATGTGCATAAGAAAAAAAATCTTCACCCTTATAAAGTGTGCAATTCAATGATTTTTAGTGTATTTACTAAACCATCACCACAATCAATTTTAGAACATTTCATCACCCCCAAAGAGAAGCCCATCCTTTTGAGCAGTCACTCCCACCATGTCCCCTATCCCCCCCCCCAGCCCTAGACAACCACCGATGTACTTCTTACCTCTATAGACTTGCCTATTCTGGACATTTCATATAAATGGAATATGTAGTCTTTGGTGTCTGGCTTCTTTCATTCAGTGTTACGTTTTCAAGTTTCATCTATGTTGCAACATGTATCAGTACATCATTCCTTTTTTTAAAAAAAAATTGGGGTGAATTATACATAACATAACATTTGCCATTTTATCCGTTTTTACCCATTGGCATTAATTACCTTTCAACATCACTGCTATTTTTTTAAGGATTTTATTTATTTATTTGACACAGAGAGAGAGAGAGAAAGAGGGAGAGCAAGCACAAGCAGGGGTAGCGGCAGAGGGAGAGGGAGAAGAAAGCTCCCCACTGAGCAGGGAGCCTGATGCGGGGCTCAGTCCCAGGACCCCAATATCATGACCTGAGCCAAAGGCAGACGCTTAACAACTGAGCCACCCAGACGCCCCCATCATTGCTACTTTTAAAACATTTTCATCAGTCCAAACAGAAGTGCTGTACCCATTAAGCAGTGATTCCCCATTCTCCCCTCTCCCCAGACCCTGGTACTCTCATCTGCCCTAATCTACTAACCTGATCTACTTTCTGTCTCTCTGAATTTATGTATTAAGATATTTCATATAAATGGGGTCATACATATCTGTCCTTTTGTGTTTGGCTTATTTCACTTAACACAATGTTTCAAGTTTCATTCATGTTGTAGCATGTATCAGAACTCCATTCCTTTTCATGACTAAATAATATTCCATTGTATATCAATGTCACCTTTTGCTTATCCATTCATCGGTCAGTGAACATTTGGGTGGTTTCCACTGTGTGGCTAATGTGAGTAATGCTGCAAAGAACATTCGTTTACAAGTATCTGAGTCTCTGTTTTCAATTCTTTGGGGGTATATGGCTAGGAGTGGAATTGCTGGGTTATACGGTAATTCTATATTTAACTTTTTGAGGAACTACCACACTGTTTTTAAGGATGCATCTTTTGACTATGTGTCGGTCCCCTCAAATTGTGAGCAAATAAATAATATGCCGTGGACATTTATGGAGGGGCTGGCCTAGCTGTCATAAGGGAGGGTAATTCTAGTGTAAAATATGTAAAATCAGGTTCTAACTACCAATTTAAGCACATGGAAGAATCTAATCCTTCAGCTTCCTTTCCAGCCTGGCTGAAGATTTGGGTCTGAAATCCTCCTCCTCACATTCTGATCACTCCTCTGAAACCTCATTGCCTGACGTCCCAAAGCATAAATATCCTGAGGAGTTCAGCCTGCTTAAATTGCAGACAAGTGAGTGCGTCGTAGCCCCTCCCCTGCATGCCTCCATGCCCAGGGCTTTCCAGAAGTCTGCCGTAGGGTTGGGCACTGTTCATTGGAGACTCAGGAAGTGCCAGGTGTTGGACACGCTTCATCTCTAATTCTCACAGTGACTCTGCTGAGGAGCTGTCTTTATACGTTTTCCAAAACTAAAATGGCTTTATATAAAAACCATAAAAGTACCATAGTAAAGTATTAAAATAATAAGGGAATATTTAGAGTATAGAAACTCCTTACCCAGTGTGTTCCAGCAGTATCCCCATTATGCCCAGTAGCCATGAGGAATTTTGAAGCGTGTATGTATGTACTTAGGTATATATGGTTTGTAGGATATATACAACCATATTTGCACTCGTGGAAAATAGGAGACAAACTATTTTCACTCAGGGCAAATAGATCATGGACCTCTTTCTGTGTCATACATATAAATCTAGGTGGCTAATATAGACCTACCCATTTTACACAGAAAGCAACTGAGGCTCGGAGAGACTTAGTCACTCATATGAGAACACCCAGCTAGGAAGTACGGTGGTGGGATTGGAATCCGAACATGCCTGTCTCCAGAGCCTGTGTGCTTTCTTGGCCACCCTGGAGCCCAAGGGCTTCTCACGCAACACTAGCGCTGTTAGGGGGTCTCTCATTGTTTAACATCACGGTTTATAGGAAAAGTACTGAATGAGGAAACAAAGACACGGACAGATCCAGTAACCTGCCTGAGGTCCCGCAGGGGCCTTTGTCATTTGCCCAGGGTTGGATGGAGACATTTCCCAGTGTCATTCTAGCAATGCGTGTACCATTGTTGCTGCCAACACCGCGGGTCATCCGGCTAAGATGCCATTGTTGGCCTGGCCCCTCCCTGGCTAATGGGCATTCTCTTTTTCCTACCCACTTATCTGAGTGAAGGTTGGATCGTAGGTGCTTGTAAAAGTGTCTCTGAGCTTCCCATTCCATGACTTCCAACCGTAAAATTGGCTTTATTTTTGGATGAGAGGATAAAAAGGGAAAAAAAAGAAGCTTCTTAGATACCTTTCTCCCCACTTCCTTTCCTTTCAGGCCTAGTTCCCCAAAGGTTAGCATTGCCCCAGTTGTAGAACCAAGGTATTATACACGTTGATAAAGTACAGGCCAGTCAGAGAATGCCTGGGACAATTTTTCTGTGATTTAATTGCATTAAGTGAGGCTGGAAGCGATGCTGATGGAAGGATTTCTGATGTCTTGCAGAAGATGGGCAGCGTCCCGAATGGACATTTTACCCGAGATTTAGCAGCAATATCCACACCTACCATGTTGGAAAGCAGTGTTTCTTCAATGGGGTCTTCCTCGGCAACAGGAGGTCTCTGTCAGAGAGAATGGTGGACAAGTGCTTTGGGAGGAAGAAATACGGTAATATTTTTCTCCTGGACCTTGACTGTGCCATGCCTAAAAATACTCCCTGAATTGTGGTTCTGCAGGCCCAACATTCCATGGCTGGCATCCGCCCTCTGGGGTTACCATGTCACTCTAGCACAGCCAGGAAGATGGGAAAGTGAAGGGGATGGTTGGCAGACTGCACTTTCTGGCAAAGAACTCACAACATATGCTGATCCACATTTTTGTTTTTCTCTGAATTCTCATAAAATGCTAATGTGACATTTAAGTCCTCAGATAAGTTCTCTCAGATACTTATTAATAGAAACCTTCATTCAAGTCTGCAGAAAATAATTTATGTTTCAGTTAGATGCTGCCCATCATATGTATTTAAATTGTACATTATATTCTTCAAAAGGAAAATATTCCCATAGACCTTAGCCTGAAGTGCATGCTGTTATTTCATAGCTTATTTAATTAAAGGTAATTGAGATGAGTGTATATATATATATATATATATATATATATATGTATATTGTTTGGAACATGGTGAGTTCTCTGTCCCAACCTACCCATAATAGGTTTATGGAAAGATCCTAGGGTTGCTGAGTACCAACGGACCATTATAGCACATTCTTCTCTGGAAATACCTGTATAGGAGGCAGCCATTGCTTCATGGATTGCTGTTGCAGGAATACAGACAGAAAGAAATAGAAAGTTCTCATTTTGAATTTCAAAATAGGCTGCTTGTCAGAGCAGAGACAACTGGTTTTGAAGATCAAGGCTTTTGTTTGGATAGAGGATACACAAGAAGCCGTGCTAGAGGAGGTGGGAGAGTAGTCTAGAAGAGGTGGGAGAGCCTTGAGGAGTCCCACATTCTGCTCAATTCCTGACACCAAAATCTAGCAGGTGGTCAGATGTACCTCTAGCTGGGGTTTCAGCCTCAGAGCATGGCTAGGGCGAGACCTTGAGCCTCAGAGTCAAGTGACATCTGCTCTGACTGAGCAGCAGGGAAGTGATAGCTGTGGGCAATATCTGGGCAGAAAGCCAGCCTCAGGGTCTCACCCACCCAGGAGATGTGGAGGAATAGCTGCATTTTTGTGCTCCATGAAGACTGTGGAGGTTGGGACATGGAGAAAGAATGAAACAGAGAGCAAGCCAGGAGAACTGCCCAGGTCTCGCAACTGAAATGCTGGGAGACCACTGTATGATGTGCTGGGGACCATCAAGCCAGGGATCATAGGAGAATAAATTGATGCTTCACCTGATGCATTGTGGTGGGGGCTGGCTTCCTGAGGATCAGACTAGATGACACATTTTAGCAGACAACAGAAATAAATGCCAGCCTTCAGAGAGTATCAGAGATAAGGTGAGTGTCAGATACCAGTGTGGTTTGCAGTCGGTGACCCAGGACCCAAAGCCTTCCACCAAAGCCCTGATATGTGAGCCTGTTGTGCACACCCTGACTTCTCACTCCCAACAGAGATGGGTAGAATAGGAAAGATTTATTTAAATATAAAACAACTGAGAAAAATCAGGAAGGGGCTAAGTTTAGCTGTATAGTACTTAGGAATGCTCTTGACCCTAGTAGGACGAAAACCAAACTGTCAGAGGCTTAAATCATAAGATATTATATGCTTTTTAAAAAAGATTTTATTTATTCATTTGAGAGAGAGACAGAGAGACAGAGCACAAGCAGGGGGAGAGGCAGAGGAAGAGGGAGAAGCAGATTCCCTGCTGAGCAGGGAGCCCAATGCGGGACTCGAGATGCAGGACCCCGAGATCATGACCTGAGCTGAAGGCAGATGCTTAACCATCTGAGCCATCCAGGTGCCCCAGATATTATATGCTTTTTTTTTAAAAATAAAATATTTATTATATATTTAACGAGAAGCTTTGAAATCTAGGTGGCCTATTATGGACTGGTTGCCCAGTGATGTCATCAAAGACATAGGCTCATTTTGTCTTTCTGTGCTGCTATTCTTAGACTGTGTTGGATTATTGTCTTCACACTTGTCATCTTATGGTCACAAGAGAACTGTTGCAGTTCCAAGCATTGCATCTATATTTCAAAACATGAAAAAGAGGACTCTCTCTTGTTGCCTTTCCCTTTTAGAACGAAGGGAAAATTTTCTCATATGGTCCTTAGGACCTGTGTCTCACTGCCTAGAACTGGGTCAGCTGCAAGTATTTATCAACAATAAATGGGGTTATCACGATGAACTCAAATCCTCACCCTAACCTGTCACTTCCCTCCTAACTCAAGGTAAACTTATCCTGAATTTTGTGTATTATTATTTCCCTTCCATCGTTCTTTCCTTCCTTCCTTCCTTCCTTTCTTCCTTCCTTTATGGTCTTTATACATACTGAAAAATGCACCACCCAGGCGTCCCTCAAGTCTCTTTTTAATATAGGTCCTCCCCCTCTTTTTTAGGTCATGGGCACCTGGGTGGCTCAGTTGGTTGGGCATCTGCCTTCAGCTCAGGTCATGATCTCAGGGTCCTGGGATCGAGTCCTACATTGGGCTCCCGGTTCAGTGGAGAGCCTGCTTCTCCCTCACCCTCTGCTGCTCCCCCCGTGTGTGCTCTCTCACTCACTCACTCTCTCTCTCAAATAATTAAATAAAATCTTAAAAAAAAAAAGAAACTAGGTCATGTATCCTGTAGAGTTTGCCACAGTCAGGATTTTGCTGATTATACCCCTTGGTACCATTTAACAGGTTTCTCTGTCCTATGTATTTCTTGTAAACTGATAGTTGGACCTATAGGCTTGATTCGTTTTAGTGTGATTACTTCTTAGGTGATGTGCAATGACTTCTTTAAACCCTGAATACGAGGGTCTTTTTCCATTTTTTTCTCTTCCTCAATCTCTTGTGGCACTTGATACGTTAAGCTTGGCACGGGGCATTTCTTCTTTCCTGACATTCTCTTCTCTCTTGTTATTTCTTGGATAAGATGGAGAGGCAGCATCATGACTGCCAGTCAGCTTCCATTATGAACTGAAATTCAACACCTTTATTATAGGAAAAAAACAATCAAAATATGTCTCATTAATGGTTGACTCTAACACATTAGTTACGATCAGGCCATTGGTGGAGTTCCTTAAAGGCCTAATTTGTCGTCATAGAAGGAAGAACAAAATGTTGTCTGTGGTTATAGGTTGTAGTGAAGTTGACCTGAAAATATAATTTTTCTCTTCTGTAGCTCTTCCTCATTCGCTAATTTCCTTCTGAGATCCAGTCAGAGAGAAGGACCCAATTACGGTTGTTTCTTAAGCTTTATAGGGCACAGGGATTCAAAGTGCACCAATGCTCAGATTTTAAGCAGACTTCTTGCATATCCTTTGCAGATACCTTTGATTCACCGTTCACTTTAAACCAAAACATCCCCTCTGAACCTAAGCTATTCTTATTTCCCAGGGTGGGGTAATCATGACACTTTCTGGAAAATCTCCCAAACACAGCGTTTCAAGCACACTTTTCATCTTCTCAAGGCAAGACAATCACAAACATAATAATAATATGTACTTCATAATAAAACATGAAATTATCTAGTTTCCATTGGCATATCGATAGAGCCTATCTTTGGATTACCTTCAGTCCTTTTTATGATCTTGTTTTTAAATATCTTTCACAGATATTGATCCTAGGAATGGAATACCAAAGTTAACTCCAGGAGATAATCCATATATGTACCCAGAACAGAGTAAAGACTTCCATAAAGCAGGATCAACTCTCCCACCAGTGAATTTCTCCATGTAAGTGTATGTGAATAGTAGGGTTAGTTTGTTAATTTTAAAGGAATTGTATCTCTCTGTACTATATATGTTATATTTCATAAGGAGTAGATTCCAACAAAACATGGTTGCTGACAATTCCTAAAAAAGTTCATCTCTAGGCTCAGTTGGTTAAGCATCTGCCTTCCACTCAGGTTATGATCCCAGTGTCCTGGGATCGAGTCCCGTGTCGGGCTCCCTGCTCAGGGGAGCCTGCTTCTCCCTCTGCCTGCCGCTCCCCATGCTTATACTCTCTCTCTGACAAATAAATAAAATCTTTAAAAAAAAAAACCGTTCATCTCTAGTTCCTTAGTGTCCACACACATGCGTGTGTGTAATTGAAATTATACACAGGATCTTGACTACAAAAAGGAGGTTGTTAATTTTGTCCCAATCGTTGTTACCACAAATCTGAAGACTTTTCAGTTTCATACTGAATCAGGTTATTGGTGACTACTGTTTGGATTGATGTACACTTGGAACTAAACTTAGACCAAAGCGGTTGAGGAGAAAGGGAGGTTCATTAAGTTAAAAGAAAAATAGTTGGTATATTACATTAATATTTTAAAAAATTACTCATGTTTGGTTTAATGATGTTTAGTAAAAATTATAATAAGAATTATGACCTTTACAGTTGTGAAGCCCCTAGGTGCCCATTAAAACCAGAAAATAAGACATTTTCTTGAATATGATGATGTATTGATCTCTCTGCTGTAGAAGCCATACCAATCATACAGTTGTCTGTTCTGTTTTTCAGAGTGCCTTATGAAAAGAAATACGATACTTTTATTCCACTTGAGCCTCTTCCACAAATTCCTACGTGAGTTCTCTTACTATGTTTTCATATTATCCGATCTTTATGAAGTTATCGGTTATTTACAGGTTTCTCCTTTGGAGGAGCTCATAGACACCCGACAGAGAGGGACCTTTGGTATCCCAGCAGGTGGGGCAGTGTGTATGGAGGGTTTTGGCGAGACACTTGGAGGGCAAGTGCTGTGGAGTCTGGCAGCTGGGTCGCCCACATCTTCAGCCGATAAGATGGACAGCCCGCCAGAGGCCCTGTGTTGTGCTAGGTATGCACTGTGGGGGGTTTATATGGAGCAAAAAGACAGGGTCCCTGATTTCCAAAACCCAAGAGTTGTTGGAAAAGAAAGACCCATGCTTAAATGAGTGCAACCAGGGAGGATGGTTAGAGCTTGAAGAGGCAGAGAAAAAGCCATCGGAAGGCTGGAGGGAAGTAACAATCCCTCTGATCTCATATTTTAAGTTCAGCTCCATTCTGAACCTCATTTATTTGCCCAAGTAGGGTTTAGACCTAGAAAATGATATGTGTCAGTATAAAAAATTTCACTTTCCAGGGGTGCCCCGGTGGTTCAGTGGGTTAGACCACAGACTCTTGATTTTGGCTTGGGTGATGATCTCAGGGTCCTGGGATTGAGCCTGTGTCAGGCTCCCTGCTCAGTGGGAGTCTGCTTGTCTTCCTCTACTCCTCCCTTTGCCCCTCCCCTGCTTGTGTGTGTGTGCTTTCTCTCTCTCTCTCAAATAAATAAATAAATCTTAAAATAATTTCACTTTTTAAAAAAATTTATTTATTTATTTGAGAGAGAGAGAGAGAGAGAGCACGAGTCGGGGGGGGTAGGGGCAGAGGGAGAGGGAGAAGCAGACTCCCCACTAAGCAGGGAGCCTGATGCAGGGCTCAGTCTGAGGACCCTGAGATCATGACCCAAGCTGAAGGCAGACATTTAACTGACTGAGCCACCCAGGTGCCCTCCAAAATTTCACTTTCTAATACAAAACAGTCTCATATAAGTATGGCTGGAGTGGGCAAGTGACCCACTGTCTGACCCACCAGAGTCCAGCTGGGAGACCAAACCCTGGAGCTCAGTGGAAATAAAAGCCTTTTATTCCAAACCTGGGAGCTTTAATACTTTCATGATACTGCATTATTACTTGAGGCACATAATTGGGGCCTCTCATGTCTGTACTGTACACTTTTTGTAAACACTCTTCTAGAATATTTAAAATAAAAGTAATTGCCAGGGCACAAAATAAGTCTTTATACATTTAAGAAGACTGAAATCGTATCAAGTATCTTTTGTGACCATGATGGTGTGAAAATAGAAATCAATTACAAGAGGAAATCTGGAAGATTCACAAATATAATGAAGACTAAACATGTTCCTGAGCAACCAATGGGTCAAAGAAGAAGTAAAAAGAGGAATAAAAAATACTTTCAGACAAATGAAAATGGAAATACAACATATCAAAACTTATGGTATGCAGCAAAAGCAGGTTTAAAAGAGAAGTTTATAGTAATAAATGCCTATGTTAAGAAAAAAGAAAGATATCAAATGAACAACCTAACTTTACACCTCAAGGAACTAGAAAAAGAAGAACAAACTAAACCCAAAGTTGATAGAAGGAAGGAAATAACAAAAACCAGAGGGGAAAGAAATGAAATAGAGACTAAAAAGACAATAGAAAAAAATCAATGAAAGTAAGAACTTTAAAAAATTTTTTTATTTATTTACTAATTTTAATGATTTTATTTATTTGAGAGAGAGAGAGAGAGTGCTTGCACGAGCAGAGGGGAGGGTCAGAGGGAGAGGGAGAAGCAGACTCCCTGCTGAGCAGGGAACCCGATGCTGGGCTCAATCCCAGGACCTTGGGATCCTGACCTGAGCCAAAGGCAGACGCTAACGACTGAGCCACCCAGGTGCCCCAGCCCCTCTATTTTTTTTTTTTTTAAGTAATCACTATGCCTAATGTGGGGCTTGAACTCATGACCCCTAGATCAAGAGTTGCATGCTCTACTGACTGAGCCAGCCAGGTGCCCCTCTTTTTCTATTTTTTGAATGGGATGTTTAATTCATTTTTAAATTCTTTAATTTTTCTTAATATCTATACTGAAGGTTATGAAAGTGCCTCTGTCCACTGCTTTGCTTATATGTTGTAAATTTTGATGTGTAGATTAGCCTTATATATATGTATATATATATATATATATATATATATATATACATATACATATATATATTTTATTTTATTTTTTTTGGAGAGGGAGAGATGGGGGGGCAGAGGGAGAGGAAATCTTAAGCAGACTTCATGCCCAGCGCAGAGCTCAACTCAGGGCTTGATTTCACAACCCTGAGATCATGACTGAGCCAAAATTAAGAGTTGGACATTTAACCGACTGAGCTACCCAGGCGCCCCAGATTATCCTTATTTTTTAAAGAATTCTGCAGTTTGTGTTGGTCTCTTCCTTTCGGCTAAAGAATTACTTAATAGATTTAAAATTTCCGAGTGGAAGAGGTTTTTGATTTTTATTTTGTAATTCATTTTTACTTTTATCACCTAATGACCAGAAAATATTGTTTTTATTATTTTTATTTTATGGAACTTACCAACTTTTCATTGTGACCTAATACATGCTCAATTTGGGGACTGTCTCTACATACCTTTGAAGGTGTGTCTACTTCATCAGGATGCAAAGTTAGATACATACCCAGAAGATTTACCTTTCTGGGTTTTTTAAAAGATTTTATTTATTTATTTATTGTGCACGAGAGAGAGGGAGAGTGTGTAAGTGGGAGGGAGAGGGAGAGGGAAAGAGAATCTGAAGCAGACTCCGCACTGAGGGCAGAGTCCAATGCGGGTCTTGATCTCATGACTGGGAGATCATGACCTGACCTAAAACCAAGAGTTGGATGCTTAATCGACTGAGCCACCCAGGCACTCCAGATTTATCATTTTGATTAAAATTGTTCATTTGGCCTAGCTTGGACTGAAAATGGGTCTGTTAATGTATTTCTATCTTTATTGTTAACTGTAGCCATTAACATTATAAAAATGTCTTCTTTTTAGACAAACCAAAACCAGACTCTTAACTGTAGAGAACAAACTGGTGGTTACCAGAGGGGAGGTGAGTGGGGGGAGATGGAGTGAAACAGGTGATGGGGATTAAGGCGTGCACCTGTCATGATGAGCACTGAGTAATGTATAGAATTGTTGAATCACTATATTGTACACCTGAAACAAATATAACACTGTAAACTGCACTGGAATTAAAATTTTTAAAAATCTTCTTTTTCTCATTTAATGCTTTTTGTCCTGTATTATACATTGCCAGATATTAAGATTATAACTCTTACTTTGTTTTGTTTGCATTTGACTAATATACCTTTACCCATTCTTTTGTTTTTAGACTTTCAAATCACTTTGTTTTAGGTCTGTCTTTTACACACAGAGTTGGATTTTGCTTTTGTGAGCCAAACTGAAAATTGTTTTCTTTTTTCTTTTTTTTTTGAAAATTGTTTTCTTTAATAGCTGAATGAAGGGGCGCCTGGGTGGCTCAGTCACTTAAGCATCCGAGGCTCTCGATTTCGGCTCAGGCCATGATCTCGGGGTTGTGAGATAGAGCTCCGTGCTAACTGGAGAGTCTGCTTGAAATTCTCTCTCCCTCTCCCTCTGCCCCTCCCCCCACTCACGTGCGCACGCATGCGCTCTCTCTCTCTCTCTAAAATAAAAAAATAAATCTTTAAAAAAATAGGTGAATTAAGATCATTTGAATTAATGATTTGATTTCAATTCTATCATAATATTTTGTTACACTTATTATGTGTATTATATTATTTTTACCATGAGTCTGTTTTCTTTGATTGCTTCAACAAAAGTTAAAAAAATGATTTCTTTTGATCTTAAGGAATGCTTGTGGTTTTGTTCTAGTGATTCCTTTTTATGCTAGTATCTTCTATATTGCACAAATAAGGTCCTGCTGGTCTTATTTGGGCTTCTGCTATTGGTTTGTCAGCTTTACATGATATCCTTGACTCCCACCTATTACCTATGTGGTAATCCCTTTTCCTTCCTGCAGGGACTTCCCCATCCCTAGCAGATTTATCAGGGTATTCTTCCCAATCATGGTGCATTTCTCCCCAAATGTATGAAAATTGTAGCTGCCAAAAGAGGAAAAGATTCTTCATCTCTTTTCTCTGACTCATCCCAGGAGTCACACAATTCCTGGTACCTCTTGGAACATACACAGTATAGTCCAGCATATGTCCTTTCAAAACTCTGCAGACTTGGGAGGGTGCTGGAGGTCTGCATTAGCTGAGGCCACAGCAAAACAACAGAAGGCACACTCAGGTGGGATTCTGAAGAGAGCTTAATGAAAGGACTGTTTACAGATGAGTGAACAGGTCAAGGGAAATTATAGGGAAGGGCGAAGCCCCCCTGAGGCTCTCTCCAGTGGGCAGCTATTACCACTCCCAGGTCTGAACAGCAAGAAGAGTGATCTTGTTGCCCAGCTTGGTGGGAGATGGAGAAGGGCTGTCCAGAAGGGGTTGTGGCAGTGGAGAGTGCGGCTGTGGCCAGAACTGGGGTACCTCAGGAGATGAGCGGGAGTAGAAGAGCTAAGTGAGAAATACCCCAACCTCTGCTTGCTTTCTGGTCTCCTGCTGGTGCCTCCAATGTGTTAGGGGCACATGGTGGGGTCAAGGTGATGCAAGTTTCAGGGGTCAGCTCTCTGGGCAGAGAAGGGCAGAAAAGAGATCTGGGTTTGGGAGAGAGGGGAATGCTGAACAACTAACATAGTGTTTTATTTCGTCACTGGTCTCCTAAATTGGAGGCCTTCTTACTTTTGAGGATGCAGTACCATATCCCTTGAAGGTGTTTGTACATTTCGCAGCAGACAAACTCAAACTCAGCTGTTGTTTTCTTTCCACAGCTTGCCTTTCTGGGTGAAGGAGAAGGCCAACAAGCTGCAGAATGAGATAAGAGAGGTTGAGGAGCTTGACAATTGGCAACCAGCATCCCCCTTGATGCACGGTTTACTCCTTCCTGGTGGGTTAAAGAACCTTCAAAGAATAGTATAAAAACTGGAGGCAAGCACAGAAGAGCAGGCTTTTGAGAGGCTTCGCAGTGGAGAGGAGAGAAGACAAAGCCTCTCCCGGAGTGGATGGTGTCCTTTGCCCCAACGTGGTTCCTTGGGCCTATGTCACGGCCATGCATCGCTGGTTGAGTATGTTGGTTGAGCACTGTTAGTTTTGTAACAGAGCACAGCCTTTAACTCCGTGCCTCTATCCACAGGTTCTTTGGATTCTGCAAGACGATCCTGAACAGAAACAGGCCCATAGAGCATGTACTGACTGTAGTCTGGAGAGCCTCTTTCAATTGATTGCTTCTGTCAGTGTGACTGCTCTAAATCAAATGTTTGCCTTTGATGAGTAATCACTGTGCTTTGCTCTTTTTAACTTTATATTTTGAAAAACTTTCAAACTTTACAGAAAAGTCATGAGACTCATACAATGAACAAATACCTACGTATCCTTCACCCAGAATCTACAATTGTTAACATTTGTCAAACTTTGTGCATTCTTTCTCTCTCTTTCATTACTCTTATTATTTTGTGGAATTATTTGAGAATGAGTGGCCGACATCATAACCCTTTACTCCTACATACTATATACTTCAGTATGTATCTCCTAAGGTCAGGGATCTTCTCCAACAGTTGCAATACAAATATTGAATTCAGGGAACTTAACATTGATGCAGTTCTACTAGTAGATAGCCCACCTTCAGTTTTATTCAGTTAAATTTACTTTTCGAAAGATGCTCTCAAATCAATGGTAAAATGCAGACACGGAGCTTTCATTAATTTGGTAAAATTGTTCTCATTTTATTAATACTATTTGAGATTTTCTCTACTATTCACTTGGTACGTGTTGGAAAAATGTGAAGGCTAGATCTGCACAGGTAATTCATACCATCATCCTGCAGCTCCATTCCCCATTTCTGTAGCATTTGTCCACCCAGCCATGCAGGACTGAAGCTCAATGAGGACCCAGTCCTGAGTCTTAAGGCCTTTCATCAATCAGGCAAGAAGCAAATATTTGTAGAAAAAGATGGGAACAAAAGCCAACTGTATACAGTCAGGCTGTGACCCTCCGCAGTCAAGCCAGTGACTCAGCATCTTCGTAGCCAATCTGCTCTACTAAGGAGACTTCGCTGGTTGGCTAATGAGGGCTGTAGGTCTGGTCTCCCCAAACCTCAAAATGGAAAGAGAGAACTGGGGCCCACACTGACACTCAAAATGCCCAAGACACAGATATGGTTTCTTTCCCTGTCAAAGCATTATTTCTAGACATAGCCGAAGTAAATGAAGCAGGTTTAGAACACAGTACATTCCTGGTCTCTTCATACTGGCCTTTGGACCAACTAACAGAGAACATGAGGGTCATACCACCAGCAACTGTGTCTGACCACTCCTTGGGTTGACATCAACATGCCTCTGTGCTGATTCTCTTGCCCCTGGGACACAAAGCTCACCCCTAACAAAATCCAGAAAAGAAAATAAAACCAAACAATTTAGGAAAGGAAAGAAGAGGTTGCCAACAGATTTTCTCAAATACATCCACTCCTGAAAAAAATAATTTTTTGTGCTTCTATGAGCTAAAATATAAAAAAGTCAGTTGCGACCACCCGTGTGGATGCATAATGGAGAACACAGTATAAATGCAAAAAGTGATTCTGCAGGAATTTCTAGATGGGATTATCTAAGTGGAACAGGAAACTGCTCTCAGAGGGGTCTCTGGTGTTTTGGTGGGAAGAAGTCCTACACAGCAAAGGTATTAAGAAAAAGAACCAAAGTACAGTTTCAGAAGATGAATAGCAGCCTCTAGATTTCAAAGAGGTCTATATAATTCCTACACGCGGCTCTAAACCAAAGTAGATAGGATTAAAAAAGAAAACTATTGAATAATTGACCTCCTGGAGTTGTAGCACTACATTCCATCTCCTGGAAATCAGGGCAATTTTCACTGGATTTGGGGTGCTCTGTGGGCACATCTCAGTGGCCAGGTCTTAGACTCCTTGGCATTGACAACAGCCGGCAGGTGAGGAGTTCCATTGCTAACTTTGGGCAGGACATAAATGCATGTGCACGCATCTTTTTTTTTTTTTTTTTAAAGATTTTATTATTTGACAGAGATAGTGAGAGCAGGAACACAAGCAGGGAGAGTGGGAGAGGGAGAAGCAGGCTTCCCGCGGAGCAGAGAGCCCGACGCGGGGCTCGATCCCAGGACTCTGGGACCGTGACCTGAGCCGAAGGCAGACGCTTAACGACTGAGCCACCCAGGCGCCCCGCATGTGCACGCATCTTTTGGGGGAGACTAAGGCATAGAACAAATGGCCAAGTGGCAAAACTATGTGGGTGTCCTAGCTGTTCCAGTCGTCCTTTCTAGGCTCAAAAATGTTGGACCTTTTAAGGTGTGAAGTTCCCCTTCCCCTCACTTTAGGTCCTTGGTAAATAGCATGTGTGTGCAGGTGTGCATGTGGGTGTGTGCGTGTGTTCATTTCCTTAAATAACTGCAGCTCGAAGGCTTAACAGAAACAACCCGTACGTGACATTTCCAAGTAAATGCACTAGAGTAACAACTTGACGTTGTACACAAGGTATTCTAATTTCAGATCCTGGGAAAAATGAAAACTGGCTCCTGTGGCCTGGCGGGAATGTTCTGTTTAGTGCTAGTGGCTCTGAAGTCCAAATAAGCTAACTGAAGACCATTCCAAGGCTGTTTCTATAGTCTCTGCACTCTCAGTTGTCAAAATGTTAAGATTTTAGAATGTTAAACCTTTACAATTCACACACGATTTATGAATATTCTGTATAATTCCTTTCATTGTCTACGTTTCCAGTATGAGGTACCCAGTTTGATTAGACCGTTTCCTTTTGCTCTTAGGCATTTAGCCCTCAAAAGCTGGGCGGATAAAAGCCTTGTTTATAGGATTTGACTTGCTCAAGTATGTTAGAGCTGGAGCTCCTCCAGATTATGCCAGTGACTGAGAGGCTGGAAAATCAGGACAGAGTGATGCCTTGACCTGAAACTGAGCAACGGGCTTGATGTGGGATGGTGCACCTCTTAGGGGGTCTACTGGCTAGGTTCCCAGTAGGCTCTGGGAAAGGACACGGGAGCCCATTTGGTGTCCTTCCAATGCTGGGGAGCTCTAGGAAGGATTATGGTGTGAGCTTACCCTGGGGATGAGGGGGCCCTTACTGACTTGAGGAGCCAACACTGAGGCTCCCACACCCGGACTTTGTAAGAAATACATATGTGAGAAGTAAACATTTCTTAAGGTGCATGGAGGGACCCAGCCTCATATCAAACGAGAAGCCAAATATCCCAATGTCTTGTCTTCTGAGGAAATGTGTTGGTCTCCACCAAATAGGGGAACGAGGTGGGGGCAGTTTTCAGTGGTGATGGTGTGCACATGGCTCTGGTCATCTGGTTAGAAATGTGTTCTTTTCTTTGGGTACAGTGTGGGTTGGAGTAGAAATCGGGGTCCTTTTAGAAAGGGAGGACAGAATGGACACATGAGGCATAATTATACTAAAAATTATGTTTTTTATTTGAAATTCAAATTTAACTGGGAGTTCTGTATTTTTATTTGCTAAACCTGGCAACTTACACAAGTGGCACAAAGGAGATGGATTTGAGGTCTAACTAGGAGGTAAAAGTGCAAGACTCTGAGATAACTTGGATATGGTTGGGGTGGGGGGAGTCATGGGAAAAGGACAAATGGCCACAAGGTAGATGGTGGTGCTCTTGCCAGGGTGACATGTGGTGTCCAGCCCATGTGGTATCTTTATTTATTTATTTATTTGACAGAGAAAGACACAGCAAGAGAAGGAACACAAGCAGGGGGAATGGGAGAGGGAGAAGCAGGCTTCCCGCTGAGCAGGGAGCCCGATGTGGGGCTCGATCATGACCTGGGATCATGACCTGAGCTGAAGGCAGATGCTTAACGACTGAGCCACCCAGGCGCCCCAAGCCCATGTGGTATCTTTATACACTTAGAGAAAGATGCCATCTTGGTGGACACAGTCCTGTGGATGCACTGCTTGGTAAGCAGCGTGCAAGCTAGATTTCAGCCTCCTTTTGTCCCTTGTGCAGTGAACTACTTATACTACCATACGTGGCAGCCTGGTACTATTTACTGAAATAAGGAATGCTGGAGAAGGATAGGCTTTATGGAGGAGCTCAGTTTTGGAAAGTTGAATTTGAGGAAGCTGTGACACACACAAGTGGAACTGTTTGGGATGTAATTGGGTATATGGGTCTGGGGTCTGGTACATGAACATAGAAAAGTCTCTTGTGAGAAATATAAATCCCAAGTCTGTGCCATGTGGATGCAGGGTCTAGATATAAATTACCTGATCAGAATATTGATCCCAAACCGAGAAATAAGCTCAAAAAGACTGTTGAGCCTCTGTGTCCTGAGAAAAAACAAAATCTCTTTGGGAACACTTTGCCACCTGAGGACACAGGGGACTTCCTAGAAATAATGAATGTGAGCACCCGAGGGGAAAAAAAATTACAAACTACAACTGGATCCACCACAAAGAATTGTCAGTAAGTGAAATCCAAGCCAATTTAGCATCATGGTATGAATTACTAGCATTTAGGGTGCACGGAATACCATTTCTACCCAGACATTAGCCTCTTCCTACATTAGCTGAGGAGTTTCTAAAGGGAAGGGAGAGGCTTAGGGGTAGCAATCTGGTAGACAGGGCAGGGCTAGAGGTTTTGTCTTGAAGTTATATTTGCAAAGTAGCACAGTGTTTCTACTGAAATTCCATCTGCATATTTGGGGAGATGATGAAGATTTTGAGGGTGGCTATCCCCAGCCCTTAATGGCTTGGTATTGTCACAGTCTTCTGACCCTAACTTTAGCCCTTTCCTGCACAGTGTGATGGTAAAAACAAGAAGGAAACTAGAATTTTGATTGTTTTCTTGGCTAAGCAAAGTTGGCCTAGTCAGAGCCGGCTCCTCAGGAAGGAATGAGAGGTGGGAAAATGGGGGACAATGCAACCTACAAACCTTCCTGCTAACATCTACTCCTTTGTGACTGGATGGACCTCCAGCTTCTTTTTCCTGGGCCAGATTTTCCCCAGTTGTGTTTCTTAAATATCAATAGATATTTTAAGAAGAAAGGTTTCCAGGGTCAAATTAGTTTGGAAATGCTATATTAAAAAGGGAGTGTAGGGACGCCTGGGTGGCTCAGTTGGTTAGGTGCCTACCTTTGGCTCAAGGCATGATCCCAGGGTCCTTGCTTGGCGAGGAGCCTACTTCTTCTGCCTGCCACTCTCCCTGCTTGTGCTCTCGCTCTCTGTCTCTCCCTCTCTAACAAATAAATAAAATCTTAAGAAAAAAAAAGGGAGTGTATTCATTTCCTAGGGCTGCTGTACAAAGTACCACAAAGTGGGTGGCTTACAATAAGACAAATTTATTCTCTCACAGTTCAGGAGGCTGGAAGTCCAAAATCAAGGTGTCAGCAAGGTTGGTTCATCCTTGGATGCTCAAAGGGAGAAGATATTCCATGCCTTTCTCTTAGTTCCGGTGTTGCTGGCCATCCTTGGCTTTCCTTGACTTGTGGATGCATCATTCATTCCAAGCTCTGCCTTCTTTTTCATATAGGATTCTCCCTGTGTGTCTTGTCTCTTCTTTTATAAAGACACCAGTCATTGGATTAAGGTCTACCCTACTCCAATATGACTTCATCTTAACCTGATTACATCTACAGAGATGATTTCCAAATAAGGTCATGTTTACAGGTATCAGGGATTAGAACTTGGAACATAGTTGTTTGGGGTGCACAATTTAACCCACAACAGGGAAAAACAAATTTCTTCATCTTACAACTTCTCTACCAGTTTTGATTTTGGCAACTGTGTAAAAGGGAGTGGATAGAGCATGCTGCTTTTTTCAAATTCAAATAATTGTAAAAAACTTGTTTATTTTTAATGGAGTGTCCCCATGCAGCCAGTGCTCTGAGGAACATATGTGGGTGAGTGAGGAAGAAGTGGAGTCTCTTTCTCATTAAGCTTCTGTCTAGAAATGACCACTCACTTTCTTCAAGATCGCAGAGACTGACTGTATAGTCTGGTTGCTTGATGATGGCTGCTCCTCACGGCTACCATGCCAGAGATCCTTGGCAGCCCCTGGGGTGGCAATGGCCTCTTTGTGGGGCTCCTGAGTCCTGGCTGATGAGGTTGGGGTGATATGGTGGGGGTGCTGGCCAATCCATGCCATATTGGAGGACAGCCTCTTGTATTCATGGCTATGCGGTCTGGTTTTAGACATCCTGGAACTGGCATGATGTTGCATTTTCTGAATCCTTAAGTGAGGCATGCAGTCTGCATGTTCAAGGGTGCCTTGGAGGACATTTGACAGGGCTGCTTTGTTCCAGTGGGCAGGTTGTACAATGCATGCTTCTAGGGGGCACAATTTACGTCGTAGACATGGTAGATCTCTTTCCTGTATTTTATCTCTTATTTCCAAAACATCAGTATTTTGTGACAATTTTCCAGCAGGTGTTAATAAAGTGCCTTGAAGAAGCACCTTTTTCTATTTGGTACAAAGGTTCACATATAGGGTAAATGTGGTCCTGAGTGAGAAGGAGAAACCATCATCATGGACACTTGTAATGTTAGATCTGAAATGGTTCTTGAGAGAGGATTGGTCCAAATCTGATTTGTTAGGAATATTGCTTATAAATAATAAAAACCCAACTCCAACTGGCTAAAGCCAGAAAGGGAACTAATCATAACTCAAGAACAGGGATGCACCTAAGACCGAGGAACATACTGGATCCAGGGACTCCGGCATAGTCAGGACCTACCTCTGTTGTTTTATACTCTCCTCTCTGCTTCTCTCAATGCATCTGGAACTTGCTTTCTTCCCTTCTTAGTGTACATCATACAGAAATGTGGTGACAGACAACTCCTGGGTGTCACATGTTAGAGATTCATTGGCCAGCAGAGAGACCGGTCTTTTCTGGGTTCCAGTGTTAAAATTCCTGGGGAGGAGACTTAATTGGTTCAGCTTTGATCAGATCAATCAAATGGCCAGTGGGGTGTGTGTGTGTGTGTGTGTGTGTGTGTGTGTGAGAGAGAGAGAGAGAGAGAGAGAGAGAGACAGAGAGAGAGAGAAAGAGAAGGAGAGAGTGAGAAAGAGTGAGACACTGTAGCCACAGTAACTGAGTGGATGACGGGAGCTGGGCTGGGCAGGAGGTAATGGTCACACATCCTACAGAGAAGCACTGCAAACAGAGGTCCAGAGACAGAAAATGGCTTGTCACCAGTCACACAGACAGTTGACAGCAGAGATAAGAGTGGACTGAGATCTTACATGGAGTCTGTGTGTCCTTCATAAGCCAACATTGCTTTCTCTCAACAAAGTAGTGATTTTATTGGTACAACTTCCTATTTCAAGGTAAAGAAATTTAACAGAAATGTAATCAGAAAATTCTGTAGCTTTTCCAGAAGAGGCAAATGAAGAAATGAAGAAATACAAAGAGAAAGACATTATATAAATACTCAGATGTTTCCCAGTCCACTAAATATTTTCATACCTTCCAGGGCTGGCACCAAGGGGATGTTTTGAAAGGGCAAAGGACACTGAGTGAGTCCCTGGGAGGCAGAATGGCAGTCTGACAATCTCTACCACATTGGGTTTTAGGTATGTCTCAATTAATTTGCCACCCAAATTTATGAGGTAGTTTTTAACTCCACTTTTCAGATGAGGATACTGAGACTCCGCAAGGTTATTACCCAAGCTGATGAGGGAGCCAAGATTTCAATCCAACCGGAGTTTGTCTAATACCAGTGCTATCAATGGTAACTATCAATCCACATAGACTGAAGAGCGATGTATGACAAACTCTGACAAGATATTTTTGCAGGTTTCTGGGACAATCACCGATCATCCGGGGTTGTCCTTCTTGTAACAATAGCTGCCATTTTAGGGCGCAGTTATTATGTATCAGATACTGGGCTAGGTTTATGATCCCATTTAATCCTTAGGACAGCCCTATGAGGTTGCTATACTGTTACCTCTATTTTACAGATTAGAAAAATAGGCTTAAATAAAATATTTCCTTTTCCTGAGTATTCTGCGAACTAATTCCTATTAGTTAAATGCTTAATAAAGTGCTAAATTAATAAATTAACAAACCTCTTCTCAGAGCCCCTGGGCCAATTTCGCACGCATGATGTTCCCTCTCTTCGCCACTAGGTGACGTCACGATCAATCCCACCACAACCCTCCTTACTAAGAGCCACCGGCGATATCTCGCGAGAGCCGTGGTTTCCTCCAACCTGTTTTGGGCATGCGCGCGGCGTAGAGCCCTTTCAGCCAGAGGGGTTTGATGGTTTTCTATCAGTCTTCCTAGACTAGAGGTTTCACAACAGGGCACTTATTCCTTTCAGCAACCGGGTTCTCGCGAGACTTGCTACTCCGCTCACCCCCCCCCCAGCTTTGCGCCTGCGCAGATCTCTTCAAACCAGAAGGTCGCGGTTGGAGGAAGTGGCGGCTTTAGGTCCCGTGGCCGCAGCGCCGTTACTACTTCAGTGAAGCTCCTCTCGGCTGCTTGCCGAGACACCCCACAGCCAAGATGCCTCGAATTATGATCAAGGGGGGCGTATGGAGGAATACCGAGGTAAGTACTCTTTTCCCGCCGTCCGCTGCCCTCCGCCCCCTTCGGCAGCTTATGCGCACGCGCGCGGAGGTCGGGGAGGCGAGGAGGATGCCCTGCTTGGTCTGCATAGGGGGGCACCGCGGGGCGGACCCTCGGGGTCTTAATCTGGTGTCCGGCCCTGCGTTATCTGAGCACCCCAAGGACGGGGACTGTGCTTTAACCACTTGACGACGTGCGAGGCACTTGTTAGGCCCTTAGTGAATATTTGTTGAATTGAGGACGTGCCCCCGCCCTTTAGGAACTCGCAGTGTAGAGGGGGCGGGGCAGGATATCAGTGAGAGTTGGTAATCTGGCACACCCCCGTCCCTCAGCCCGGGTGCGGTGCCTCTCTGATAACTCCAATATAGAGAAGTGCTGTGGCCACAACTTTGTTTCTTCGTTGACTTCCTTGCAGAGGGGAAGCAGCTTGAGTGCCAAGTTGAGAGCTCGTTTATGCCCGCAACCCTCTTGTTACCTGTTATCAAGGCATAACTTGTCTGTCATCACGACAGATCCAAGGCCTGTCTCTTCCTGTCACTCCGCCTCAGCCAGGATAGAAACCAGATAGGACAAACTGCCTACAGTAGTGTCTTTGCTTCCAGAAATGCAATGGATGATGCCAATGACTAGCAGAAAGGCAGTGGTGAAGGAGTAAAATACAAATAAGATTTTTGGTGCAGTTTGTATTCAGAGTGCACTGAATTTGTCAGTTTCCTGAGCACATTGTATCTTTTTAGGCAGTGTCTTTTTACTTCTTGTGCCTTCTTGGAATGTCCTACTGCTTGACATCTTTCTGACCGTCCTTCAAAACCGTTAAAAACTCTTGGAATTTTTGCCCAGTCACTCTGTAAAAATAAGTTACACCCCCAGTGGTCCCATGGCACCTCTTTCATCCATTTGGGATAGCATGCTTTACCCTTTTGCAAGCATCACATTCTTCTGTGTGATGCTGGTAAGTTTTTTAACCTCTCAGAGCCTCAGTTTTCTAATGGGAATCATCATCATCATCTTCTTCTTCTTTTGAGGATTAAATGAGTCAACATTTAGAACAGAGTCTGGCACACAGGAGTCTTTCAGTAAGTGCTAGTTGATACTGCTTTATCCCAGCAGCTAGCACCGCAAGAGGACCAGGTCTTGGAATCCCTAGAACCTAGGACAGTAACCAATATGAAATAGGTTGTTTGGCAAATGTTTGCGGAATGAATCTAGTAGGGTGGATAACTGCTATATGTACTTAGTTGAAGATGTATTTAAGGCTAGCAGTATTGTGACAAAGTTACACATAAAATTCGTGACAGCCTTGTCTCACAGCTTGCACAGAGGGAACCAGGGTGTTTAAATTGGGGAAGAGATGACTTCTGGGGGAGAGACAGATGTACAAAATCAAGTAACAGCCAGATTTCTGTGTAGTGGCCGAAGCCCTGCAGTCTTTTTAAATCTCTGATGATGAGGGGGGACTGTGGGGGTGTGGAATGGGGTGGAATGGCTCATGTATGAGGCATGTATCTCAAGTTCAATGTGGAAAAAAGCCTAACAGTAAAAAGCCCCACATACGTTCCTCTATTGCTCTATTATCTTTGGGGTCTGTGGCTTACCTTTCTGGACTCCCGTGGAATTGGTAAATTCCATATCAGAATGGGTTCCTTGGTGAAACAGTAACTAGAGCCTGGAGGAAGAACTGCCTGGTGTGGCAGGGAAGAAATACTTAATTCCTAGTTTAGACCTGAGATGTGGATTTTTAGGTCAAAGCAGGGGTTATGGGACTGGAGAGAAAATGGTATTTGTAAACTGGAGTGGAGAATGGATTCACCAGAGTCTTGACTTGCTTCTTGAGGGCTGGATGAGGCCTATTTCACTCTCTTTTTCTAAGTATGCAAGACCTGGTACAAGGTAGGTGTTCAGGAAATGTTTTTTGAATGAATAAATAGATGATTGAGCTGTATCCTTTTGAGGAGGATGACAGCCAAACATTGGAGAGTACTTTTTGTTAATCACTGCCAAGTAGGGTTTCTCAGATTGGCCGGTACTCCCAGTTTATTGGGGTGGGGGAGGGTTTGTGTATAAGGAGATGTAGGATGTCCTTCTGAGGGATTTCTTCTTAATTTTTTGCGTTTTGCCAATTCTGGTTTGTTGTTTATTATTATAGTAAACGAAGTTTTTGTACTTTTTTCCCCCCTTACCTAGGGTGTGTGTGTGTTTGTGTGCGTGTGCGTGTTTATGACTTTTTCCCTAGCAGTCCTGTCAGAGTTAATTTAAATTTTGTCTTTTCTCACTTAGAATTTTGTGATGAGTATATTGTTTTTCTTCGACAATTTTTTTAGGATGAAATTCTGAAAGCAGCGGTAATGAAATATGGAAAAAACCAGTGGTCTAGGATTGCCTCACTGCTGCATAGAAAATCAGCAAAGCAGTGCAAAGCCAGATGGTATGTACCACTTAATGAGTGGAAAGCAGAAAGCGACCTTAATTATGATGAGGAAAATGTCAGTTCTTTGAACCTTGCCAAAGAAAGCAGGCAGTGTGATGGAACAGAAAGTACGGAGTGGGAGATGAGAATTTAGATTTAAGCCTTAGCTGTCACTTTTTTCCTTTGTGGTCTTAGGCAAGCCATTTTTCTATCCCCTCTTTCCTGTCCCTGTTTTCTCCCAATTGGGATAATAATACTTGGCCTTAACTGATGGAGATATGAGGTTCAAACAAGTTAATGTATTTGAGTGTTTTGTGAAGCATAAAATAAATTTACTTTTAGTACAGTACTAAAATTTACTTTAGTATTGTAAATGGATTGCGTTCCATAAACTTCCAAAAGTTTATAAGTTGATTTAGAACTTACTTTCCCGAAGAAATTAATGATAAATAATGGTTAATTTTCTAGGCTAGCTCACAGTTAGCTGAGTTTCCTTATTAATACAGTTGAAATATTGTTTTTTTTATTTTTTATTTTTTATTTTTTTTTTATTTTTTATTTTTTTTTAAAGATTTTATTTATTTATTTGACAGAGAGACACAGCGAGAGCAGGAACACAAGCAGGGGGAGTGGGAGAGGGAGAAGCGGGCTTCCTGCCGAGCAGGGAGCCCGATGTGGGACTCGATCCCAGGACCCTGGGATCATGACCTGAGCCGAAGGCAGACGCTTAACGACTGAGCCACCCAGGCGCCCGAAATATTGTTTTTTTTAAAGATTTTATTTATTTCAGAGAGAGGGTGAGAGAGAGAGAGAGCACGAGTGTAAGCATGAGCAGTGGGAGGGGCAGAGGGAGAAGCAGACTTCCTGCTGAGCAGGGAGCCCAATGCGGGGCTTGATCCCAGAGCCCTGGGATCACGACCTGTGCCGAAGGCAGATGCTCAACTGACCGAGCCACCCAGGTGCCCTAATACAGTTGAAATATTGTATATTTGCTGTTAAGCGCTTGGCATGAGTGATCTGGCCTCAGCCTTGACCCATGTGGTACTAGGATCATATTTTGGATTGTACAAGAGTGACTTAATTTCCTAGGCACCTGGGTGGGAGAAAGGATCAGAGTGTAGAGGTTGGATCCCAAAGAGGAAGATGGTCCTCAGTCTGAAGAAGTTTTGGTTTCTGCTTCTCTCAGTGGAGTTAAGCTCCTGCCCCAATATTTAGTAAGGCTTGTATCTTATTTGCCAGCTATGTAGACTGGATGGAAAAGGTGGGTTGGGTGGTGTGATAGGAAAGATAGAGGATGGCATAGTAGTTTTACTTAAATTTAAAAACTCCGAATAAAGCGTATGATGTTGGAAAGCCATTTAATGAGTGTAAGTCAGATATATACTACTAGACAGATTTCCTAAAGGCTAGTGGTAAGCACTTGAAGATTCTGTTTTCTCATTCCCATTCCATGGAGAGAGGCAGCAATAAGAAGACAGGATTTGGGGTTCCAGTCCTGTTAACTACTTTGACTTCAGGCAGGTAAACTCGAAGTAAACCAAGGTGTTGGGAACTGAATGGGAACTGAATCAAAGTATGAGACAGTGTTTTGAAAACTAGAAACACTAAAAATGTGAGGTGTTATTGTCTGATTTCAGGTAATTTCAAACCCTCTAACAAAGTGTAAAATGAATGGAAACGATGAGAAAGAAGCCATATAATCATGTTTCAGTTAGTTTACCTTTTTCAAGCATTCTAGTCTTGCATAATTAATATACAGTAGAATTTGGTGACTTAGAGAATATTGAGTGGGGTAAAGTTAGCCAAATAATGAACATTCTGTTGTGAACAAAGAACAGCTTTCATAATTGAAGGCTGAGAGTTAGCTTGTGTTTTTCAGACCTTAGAGGTTAGTATATCTAATGTGTAAGTAGGATATTCACGCTAGGTGACCAATCAATGTATAAAATGGTATCTTTTTAATAGGTACGAGTGGCTGGATCCAAGCATTAAGAAAACAGAATGGTCCAGAGAAGAAGAAGAAAAACTCTTACACTTGGCCAAGTTGATGCCAACTCAGTGGAGGACCATTGCACCAATCATCGGAAGAACAGCTGCCCAGTGCTTGGAACACTATGAGTTTCTTTTGTAAGTCAATTTCCAAAAGCAGTATTCAAATATATGTATATCTCCTGAATGAGACTGAATAAACTTTTAGCATGTTCTGTCTTTAAACATTTAGTTGCAGATCGGATTAAAGCCAGAGGAGCTAAAGCTATTGAATTATATACTCTAAGTCTCATGTGATTGATTAAAATTATATACTTGTTACTTTTTTTTTTTTAAGATTTCAATTATTTATTTGACAGAGAGAGACACAGCGAGAGAGGGAACACAAGCAGGGGGAGTGGGAGAGGGAGAAGCAGGCTTCCTGCGGAGCAGGGAGCCCGATGCAGGGCTCCATCCCAGGACCCTGGGATCATGACCTGAGCCGAAGGCAGATGCTTTAACCAACTGAGCCACCCAGGCGCCCTTTGTTACATATTTTTTAAAAGAATAATTTGAACATGTTAGACTAATCATATATATTTATTCTAGAAAATCGGGGAAAAAGTAGTAAAAAAGCAAAGAATCACCCATAATCACGTTGCTGAGAGTTAGCCAGGACCTCTTGGTTCTTTGTTAAAAGTTTTTTAATTTGTATAGCTTTCCTGCATTTGTGATTAAGGAGCTGCTTGGATTGTATTTCATAGTGAATGGAAACACTCATTGAAATTAGAATTTTAATACCATTTCTTTCAGGTGAAGCAATAGTAGAATCACTTTATTTTGTGAATGCCCATCTGTTGGGGTTTTTTTTTATTGATTTACTTTCTTTTTTTTTTTTAAAGATTTTATTTATTCATTTGAGACACAGAGATACAGAGAGAGAGAGAGAGAGCGTGAGCAGGGAGAGAGGCAGAGGGAGAGGGAGAAGCAGGCTCCCCACTGAGCAGGGAGCCCGATGCGGGGCTCGATGCGGGGCTCGATCCCAGGATGCTGGGATCATGACCTGAGCTGAAGGCAGACGCTTAACCATCTGAGCCACCCAGGCGCCCCCATCTGTTGGGTTTTTGAAAGAAAAGAGTGCTAGTGCTAGGAAACGTGGTATTTCTAAGACTGAATGGTGTGATAGTGTGACTTAACTTCTCTGGGCCTTTTTCTAGGGATAAAGCTGCACAGAGAGACAATGAAGAGGAAACAACAGATGATCCACGAAAACTTAAACCTGGAGAAATAGATCCAAATCCAGAAACAAAACCAGCAAGGCCTGATCCAATTGATATGGATGAGGGTGAGTATATGCTGCTGAGGAATTTATTTCTTTGGTAACCATAGATTCCTCCAGTCTCTTTTTAACTCTTTGAGTTTCTTTCTAAGCTCCTCTGACTTTTTAGAACCCCAGTTCTGTCTGCAGTTATTTTTCTCTTTCTAAATGTGTCCAGTCTTCTGTGACAAAGTAATTGCTCTTTCTGGACACAGTGTCTTTAGCTTTTGATTTTTCAATTCATGTAATAAGTGAAGCAGCGTAATATACTACTAGACAGATTTCCTAAAGGCTAGTGGTAAGCACTTGAGGATTCTGTTTTCTCATTCCCATTCCATGGAGAGAGGCAGCAATAAGAAGACAGGATTTGGGGTTCCAGTCCTGTTAACTACTTTGACTTCAGGCAGGTAATTTAATCTTTGTGAAAAGGCGGCACTGCACTACTATGAGGCTGACTTATGATCCCTTCTTCAGACCTCGAATCAAGAATCAGAGGAACTGGATTTTAGACTCAGCATCTGCCACTTACTAGCTCTTTGACCTTGGGCAAGTCATAACCTTTTTGAGATTTGATTCTCTTTCCTGCCAGATAGAGAGTAATAGTTATCTTACCCCACAGGGTTGTTGTGAAGCATTCAGTGAGTATTTGTTGAGATTTAAAAATTTTAAAGTTTAAAGGTAGTGGTTTCCACCTGCATCATTGTCATTTGGTGAACTTTTAAAAACACAGGTACCAGGGCCTCTCCAGGAGATCTGAGTCAGTAAGCTGGAGTGTGGAGAGGGTAATTCTGGAATCTGAGTTTTTAAAAATTAATTAATTAATTAAAAAAAAAAAGTGTCTTTTTTTTTTTTTAAGATTTTATTTATTTGACAGAGAGAGACACAGCGAGAGAAGGAGCACAAGCGGGGGAGTGGGAGAGGGAGAAGCAGGCTTCCCGCTGAGCAGGGAGCCCGATGCGGGGCTGGATCCCAGGACCGTGGGATCATGACCTGAGCCGAAGGCAGACGTTTAACGACTGAGCCACCCAGGCGCCCCTGAGTTTTTTTTTTAAAGTTCCCTTGTGATTCCACCAGACAGCCTTATATAGGAATTGCTCTAAGCCATCAGTAATGAAATCTGTTTTACTTTGGGAGCCATGGAAATGTATTGGAAGAGAGAAATAGAGGGGAAGAAAGGTGTATCTAATGGAGATTGTCAATTTCTTTATAATTAAATAGTAGTTTTTGTAATAGTTTTTCGTGACTGGTGCTGTGCCAGTTAGTTACGATAATGAAGGATATAATTATATGATAAATATGCTTTACCTGTTATATTTTACTTAGTTCTTCTCAACATTCTTATGAAATAGGACTTGTTATTCTCTTTTTATAGATGGTAAATGTGCCCAGGGAGGGTAAATAAATTATCCAGGGTCACATAGCTAGCAAGTGATGGGCCTAGTTTTTAACTTCGGTTTTTCTGATTTCAAAACCCAAGCTATTACCGTTATGCTCTGCTATATAATGATTACATTTATGGTTTTTCTCTTCTTAAGCAATACAGTGTGTGTCTCACATACCTTGCTTATGTTGGAGAACTTAGTTTTTCTTCTCTTTATTTTTGCAGATGAACTTGAGATGCTTTCTGAAGCTAGAGCCCGCCTGGCAAATACTCAGGGAAAGAAAGCCAAGAGGAAAGCAAGAGAGAAGCAATTGGAAGAAGCAAGGTATGGTTGTTTCCATCTATAGTTGAACAATTAGTCTGTGCATTTTTAGGCCCAGTAAAACTGATATATCAGTTCTGTTGGGTGAGTAATAATTAGAATTGTCCAATTCCAAATACGCTAATATTCTTTAGTTCCTTTATATTTTGGAAAAGTTTTTTAAAGTTTATTTTTTTAGTAATCTCTACACCCAGCATGGGGCTTGAACTCACAACCCCAAGATCAAGAGTCGCATGCTCCTCCAACTGAGCCAACCAGGCACCCCTGTACTTTGGAAAAGTCTTATTTTTCCCCTTAACCATTGTAGAATAGATATAGGGAAAAAAATGTATTTGAAAAGATGTTGTAAAAAGTAAAAGATTTTGGCAGAGGTAATACCCAGATAGTCATTTGATATGTTAATTTGTTCTGTTAACATAGGAGAGCTTCATTTGTTATAGCCATCTTGGAGTCAGATGGCTAGAGGACACACAAGGCTGTGTGACTTTGCATGACTGCCACTTAATCTTTTTGATTAGTATTGTGCAGGCACTGGCTGTGAAATAGGAAACTTGGCTGAATGTAGAAGGAGTTAATGAGGCTTGAACCAAATTTTAGGCTCTCAGAAATTTTCATTTAAAAAGTGAGTGGAATTAAGTATTGCTGTCTGTTCAAGGTTTTCTCCACTTTCCCCTTCCTTTTTCCTTTTGGTTAGATCCATGATTGATATAATTTCTAATGGCCCAGAAACCAAGATGAAGTGGATAAAAGGAAAATATGAATTGTATAAGAGCTTATTAGCTTTTGGAATTCAGGCATTGGAATAACCTTCTCAGCCTTCACAGGTGCCTTTTTGGTCCCCATACTGGGAAGTGCTTCCTGACTTGATGACTAGCATGTGATAGTTTCCTTAGTAATGACTCTGAGGTTCCAGATCCTGGGATGGAGGATTCATGCTTGAGGATGCTTGTTGGCATAGCTGGCCAGTCACTAGACCAAAATAGTTACTTAAGGGGGGTATGAATGGCCTGGAACAGTAAACCAAGAGGAGATGCCCAATTTTCTGCCCAGTTTCAGTCATTTTTCTCTTTTGTACACTATTTAAGATTAAGTAATGTGAGTAGGGTTGAAAAAAATTCACTTTTTCATTTTTGTCCATTGGTGTTTGGAGACCAAATATTTTGAGCCTTTTAACCACGTAGATCGGGCCAAGGATGCTTCTCTCTAAGTATAACTGGTATTGCTTGCTTTAAATACTGTTCGGCAGATTTAAATCTGTACTATCTCATAGATTTTCTTGTAGAATCTATAAATCTTTTTTTTTTTTTTTTAAAGATTTTATTTATTCATTTGAGACACAGAGATAGAGAGAGAGCATGAGCAGGGAGAGAGGCAGAGGGAGAAGGAGAAGCAGGCTCCCTGCTGAGCCAGGAGCCCGATGTGGGGCTCGATCCCAGGACCCTGGAATCATGACCTGAGCCGAAGGCAGATGCTTAACCATCTGAGCCACCCAGGCGCCCCTAGAATCTATAAATCTTAATAACTTGTGTTGTACATGTATCTTAGATTAGATTGGTTTGTATGCAAAATACATTGCAGGCCTGTTTCCTTTTTTAATGCTAAATTACAGATCTGTTTTAAAGCTTTTTTTTTTTTTTTTTTTAAAGATTTTATTTGACAGAGAGAGCACAAGCAGAGGGACAAGCAGGCTCCCCGCTGAGCAAGGAACCCGATGTGGGACTCGATCCCAGGACCCTGGGATCATGACCTGGGCCAAAGGCAGCTGCTTAACAGACTGAGCCACCCAGGCGTCCCTGTTTTAAAGCTTTTTATTGATTATAAAAGTAATACACTTTTCCTCCCGTGTTTTACTATTTTCTCTTTGGGGGGAGTGGTTGATACGATGCTATATGGCTTGGTTTTATTCACTTAGCGTGATATTGTAAAGGTTTTCCGATGTCATTTGAAGTCTTTATTTCCCTTATTTAAAGAATGAAATTACTTTATTTTGTAAACGTGTCCTTGCAGACCTTTCTTATAATGCAGAGCTGCATTTATGTGTATACATACAGACACAGTAATATTTGTATAAAATTGGATCGTATTGTATATGCTGTTTTGATGAGAAGTTAGCTGTTAATCTTATTGAAGTTCTCTTGTAAGCCATGAAATCATCTTTCTCTTGCTGCTTTCAAGATTTTCTCCTTGTCTTTGGCTTTTAGCATTTTTAGCATGATGTTTCTGTTTGCGGATTTCTTTTTTGTCTGACCTGGAGTTTGTTGATTGTTCTGGATGTGTAGGTTCAGTAAATTTGGGGAATTTTCAGCCATTATTTCTTTGAATATTTTATTCTCCTTTTTCTCTCTCTTTTTTTGGTATTCCTGTTGTGCATATGTTGGTTCACTTAATGATGCCCCATATTTCTGTGAGGCTCTGTTCCTGTTTCATTTTCTCCTTTTTTCAGATTGTATACCCATCTCTCCGTAAGTTCACTAGTTCTTCTGTAGGTTCACACCTACTGTTGAGCCCCTCTAGTGAAGTTTTCCTTTTAGCTTTATACTTTTCAACTCCACAGTTTGTATTTGGTTAAGTTATTTCTGTCTCTTTACTGATTTTCATACCTTCCTTTGCTTCTTTAATCACAGTTTCCTTTTGTTTTTTGTTGAAGTCTGTCTACTAAATCTGACATCTGGTTGTTCTCAGTGGCAGTTTCTGTTGCCATCTGTTGCCAGCTTTTTTCTGGTGTATGGGTCATGCTTTCCTGTTTCTTTGCGTGTCTCAAATTTTTTTGTTGGGAACTGGACACTTTAGATGATATATTGGAGCAATTCTGGGTACCATGTTCTCCCTACCCCCAACTTAATTATATTATTTGTTTGCTTGTTTAGTGACTGTGGGTTATTTTAGTGAAGTCTCTTCTCTCCTTCCCTCCCCTCAGAAATGTAAAGCCTCTGATGTTGCTCCTCATGGAGGCTGCGGTCTTGGGTATGCCCACAGTCACCCTGGGATGATGTGGTTTTGACCATACTTTGACATCTTTTTCCCTGGCTACACCCAGTTTTTAAACTCTACTAATTGCCAGCTGATTGCTGTATTGTTTCCAACAATGTCGTGGGGCACAAATTGTTCCACAAACTGATCCAATTAAACTTGGGCTCCTTTGAAGGGATAGTTTGAGAACTAACCTTCAGGTCAGGTATTTGTTCTGACCTCAGGAAGGCCCTCCCATTTTTTTCTTTCTTTGTTTCTCTCTGTCAAACTAGTGGGCCTATAGTTAGCCTGTATCTTCAGTGAATCTACCAGTTTCTTCCCAGTTACCTTTCACAAGTTCCACTGTTTTTGAGAGTGCCCTTAGGCTTGAACATTTTCTCCATACTCTGTGGCAAATGAAGTCAGTTTCTTTTGGGGGAGAATTGGAGTTCTCTGTTCTACGCCTGTGCTCTGGTGTGTTTGCCTTCGAATGACATCCCCACCGTAGGAGCTGAGTGCTAGGTATAGGCAGCAACCGCAGGTCTCCATGGCTTGCTTCTCCTACTGTGGAAGCCTCATCCCTCAAGCTGGGACAAGGACTACTTACTGGAGCACCAATATTCTTAACAGCATTGTCCCAAGGTAGAGCTTCTATTTGGGCAGAAGAAGGAAGTGGCCCCGGTCTGGGCAACTCTTGTTGGAATTTAGCCTCTGCAACAGGTTTCTGGAGGCAGGATGGGAATTGCTGATGTTCTGCCCCTCCTGGAATGAAAGCCCTCCTATTGGGAACTAGAGTGGTGTGGGGGAGAGAACCCTGTGTTTTTGGCTGCATCAGCGTGGAGTAGAGTTTCTATCTCCCAGAGCTGAGAGGGGGTAAGAGAAGAGAAAGTGGGTCTTAATTCAGCTACCACACTTTTTTTAAACCGAATTTTACTAGATTGGGGTGCAGGGGTGCAAGAGCACCCAGCTCTCGGGGGGGGGTCCCAAACAGACCAGGTTCGGCCATTCGCTGCCAACAAAATCCCAAAGGCAGAGAGATGAGTGGTGGTGAATCACGAAAGGAATGTATTTTGGTGGGGCCACCACCGGGGAGACCATGGACTAGCATCTCAAAGACTGTCTCCAAAGTGCCGAAAATATTTCCAGGTTTATATAAGGAAAATGTGGGACAGAGGTCAGTGGGTACGTGCAGGTGGGCCGGAAAGGGCAGGTGGATCGCTGTCTAGGAGTCACTGACACAGGGTCTCACTGGCTCAGGGCAGTCTTTATGGCTTGAGGGGGGGTTGCTTTGCCTGCAGGGTCTTTTGTCTGAGTTAAAAGATAAGCTGGAAAGAAGAACTTAATCATTAGAAAGTACAGACTGAGGGGCGCCTGGGTGGCTCAGTCGTTAAGCGTCTGCCTTCGGCTCAGGTCATGATTCCAGGGTTCTGGGATCGAGCCCCACATCGGGCTCCCTGCTCAGCGGGAAGCCTGCTTCTCCCTCTCCCACTCCCCCCTGCTTGTGTTCCCTCTCTCGCTCTGTCTCTCTCTGTCAAATAAATAAAATCTCTAAAACGAAAACAAAAACATAGGAGCAACTTCCAGCATGAGGCTCTGCATACTGATTTTCCCCCATTAATATGGTAAATAGCTTTTCTCATCATTAAATCATTAAAATTATAGCATTATGGGAAAGTACAAAAAAGTAAAGATGAAATGAAATTCCAACCTCCACTGATTATTACTGTTAATATTTTGGTAGACATGTTTCACATCTTATATGCATATGTTCACTGATAGATATGCATATAATTTTTTTTTTTTTTTTTTTTTTTTTTTTTTTTTTTTTTTAAAGATTTTATTTATTTATTTGACAGAGAGAGACACAGCGAGAGAGGGAACACAAGCAGGGGGAGTGGCAGAGGGAGAAGCAGGCTTCCCGCGGAGCGGGGAGCCCGATGCGGGGCTCGATCCCAGGACGCTGGGATCATGACCTGAGCCGAAGGCAGACGCTTAACGACTGAGCCACCCAGGCGCCCCGATATGCATATAATTTTTTACATGTTGCTCTGTAACATGTGAATTTGGTAACATTTTTGACATACCAGTGTGTCTTGAGCATCTTTCTGTGGCAGAGTAGATTTACAGTTTTTTTTTTTTTTTAAGGTTATACAGATGGCTGGATAATATCCTATCTTATAGCTGTGCTGTAAATGCTCTTAACTAATTTCTTACTATTGGATGTCTAGATTGTGTCCAGTTATCAGCTAACGAACAGGGCTTGGTGAAGTCTTGTAGCTAAGGCCTTGTTCATGGTATTTATTTCTTTAGGCTAAAGGCTGAGGAGTGAAATTGTTGGGTTAAAAAATGTGAGAAACTTTAGGGGTTTTATTTTTTTTTTTTAAAGATTTTATTTATTTATTTATTTATTTATTTATTTATTTATTTGACAGAGAGAGAGATAGCAAGAGCAGGAACACAAGCAGGGGGAGTGGGAGAGGGAGAAGCAGGCTTCCCGCCGAGCAGGGAGCCCGATGTGGGACTCGATCCCAGGACCCTGGGATCATGACCTGAGCTGAAGGCAGACGCTTAACGACTGAGCCACCCAGGCGCCCACTTTAGGGGTTTTAATGTGTATTTCCAAATTCTCTTTGGGGAAGCTTTACCAATTTACTTTCCATTACCAGTGTGGGTGATTGTCCACTTTTTGCATGGCTTGCCATTAAAACAAAACAAAAAAACTGAAGACTACTAATGAGATATGCAGAATTGGTAGTTGATTTAATTTGTGATTCTTGGCTAAGTATACCTTTTATTATTTTGGGTATTTGCATCTTTTTCCTTAATGAACTATTTATTTCCTTCTTTTTTTCCCCCCTTAGGATACATTAAAAAAAAAAAAAAAAAACCTGCATAGATTCTTTATATCTAACCATTGCCAATATTAATTGCAAATGTTTTTCCTGTTATTTGCCTGTTAATTTTGTTTCATGATTTAAAAAAAATAGTGGTATAGAGATATAAAATTTAAAATTCAGAGCTGTTGGGGCAGCCGCCTGGCTCAGTTGGTAGAACATGCAACTCGATCTCAGGGTCGTGAGTTCAAGCCCCACATTGGGTGTAGAAATTACTTAAAATAAAATGTTAAAAAAAAAAAGCAAAGCTGTTGATCTTTACCTTTGCCCTTTATTTAATTTATATCAAGTGAATACATTCCCATCCAGAGACCAGACACATACTTACTTGTAGTTCCTTTTAGTTTTTCTTTTTGCTTGTGTGCGTGTAACCTTTAAATCAGAAGGGGAATTCCAATCTCCAGTGTTTTGGTGAATGGTGTGAGGTGAGGATTTAAATAAATATTTCTTCCCCAAATAACCAGATAGTTTTCTTCACTCTATTTCTTCACAAAATTACATGGTATGTGATTTTGAAAGTGATCTTGGGTTCGTTTTCTTCAGGCGCCTTGCAGCCCTCCAGAAGAGAAGAGAACTTCGAGCAGCTGGTATAGAAATTCAGAAGAAGAGAAAAAAGAAGAGAGGAGTTGATTATAATGCTGAAATCCCATTTGAAAAAAAGCCTGCTCTTGGTTTCTATGATATTTCTGAGGAAAACTACCAGGCTCTTGATGCAGATTTCAGAAAATTAAGACAACAGGATCTTGATGGGGAACTAAGATCGTAAGTCACCTTTCTGATTTTGAAAATGAAAAAGTATAGTAGGAATTTTATGGAGGGCCATGCATTATTCTTGTCAGAGCCAGATTTTTATTATGTAGGACAATGTGGCCTGCATAGTGTTTTTATTTATTTACTGGATTCACCTTTCTGAGAAAACCAGTGTCCCTTGCTGTCATGTTTCTGACACAAAAGGGTGTTTGCATCTCTTGAAATGTCAGCACTTGGCTCTGGTGTACTGTCTGCTCACTGAGTCACCATCTTAACGTTTATGTACGTTTGTGAGCGGGTTAGTTATTTCACTAATGGCCTGAGGAATCTGTCCAAATTGGGTCTGTTTTTGTCTTTTCTAGTGAAAATTTTATCTTGTTTCTCTTAGAATGAAATTAAAAGAAAAAAGTTACTGATGCATACTTAAATCTTTTTAACTAATGGGGATAAGTGTGTTTGTAAAATGTTTGTCTAAGGGTGCAGAGGATTTTGCCTATTTTTAGGGATTTTTAGGGTTTCTCCATTCTTGCATCTGAATATTGTGGGGAGAACCTTTTCCAATTGTCAAGAGAGTTTTGGTTTTCTGCTCCCTCACTGACCTTCCATTTTTGTTGACATGGATTGGTACTAAATGACAGATGTCAGGCACTGTGAAACAGGATTTTCTTGGATGTACTCCATTAAATTTATTTCTCAAATTAAAACCTTGTTTTAGGTAGCCTGTGCAAATGAAGAGGTTGAAGTGGGAGCGGATCGTCTGGAAGGGGCAGGCTAGATGGGGAAGAGGCTGACATGCAGACCGGGAGGAGGCATTCTTGGAGCTTTCAAAGGTGGCCTTGAGCCTGGTGTTCATAATTAATTGTCAGGACTTAAATATCCTTTAAAAAAATTTGTGAATTAAAAAGAACCATAATGGAAAAAAAGAATCATAACGAACAATTGAACAGATTTCCAAAGATTTGTTTATTTGAGAGAGAGAGTGGGAGCAGGAACCAAGGGAGAGGGACAAGCTGACTCCCCACTGAGTGTGGATCCCTATGAGGGGCTTGATCCCACAACCCCGAGATCATGACCTGAGCCGAAATCAAGAGTCAGATGCTCAACTGACTGCACCATCCAGGTGCCCCAAAGAACAGTTTTAAAGGGAAATTTAAAAATTCAGTGTTTTAATCCCATCCTGTTCATATAATTATTTCCCATTTTGTATGCTTGTCACCTTCATTTTCATATGTGCACACACATATTTTTATAGGAGTATTATCATGATGTAGGAGTAGTTTTGTTTTCATTTTGAAATTATACATAACATTTTGTTTATCATCATAGTTTTTATATAGGCTTAATGTTTGGTACATAAGTTACTTAGTACTGTATTTTTATTTTCTTAATAATTCTATTGCTATTCTAAGCTGCATTCCTCTTGAATATAGTGGGTAAGTGATGGTGTAGGGCACAACTTAATGTATTTGGATTTTGTCTTTTTATCAGTAATTTTTTTAGGAATGGGATTATTTTGTTCAAAGTGTATGAGTATTTATATGGCTTTTACTGTTATTGATTATATGTAACTTTACAAAATCTCTTACCTACTTTGATTCATGATAGTGAAAAAGAAGGAAGAGACAGAAAAAAAGACAAGCAACATTTGAAAAGGAAAAAAGAATCTGATTTACCATCAGCTATTCTTCAGACTAGTGGTGTTTCTGAATTTACTAAAAAGAGAAGCAAACTAGTACTTCCTGCCCCTCAGGTAATCTGTTAAAGCAGTTTTTCATTGTGTGAACTCGTATCTTTATCATTTATTTAGCAAGCAAATGTTTTGAGGGTTTATGTGCCAGGTTTTTGCTAGGTGTTGGGTGCCCTTAAGAAGTTCACAGTGTAATAGGTGAGCCACATAAAAATAAGTCTTTGTGATATAGTATGGTAAATAAGTAACAACTTCTCTGTATAAATTATATCAGGCCTTAAACTGTTCCTGTGATGGTTTAATTGTCAGCTCTTAGCAATTTGCAAACAGGTTAGGGCTCCTGGCCTCTTATTGTAGCTGACTAGCATAAAGGTGATATTTGGCTTTGTAGACTTTAGGCTGCTTTCTTTTTTAAAGATTTTATTTATTTATTTGAGAGAGAGAGTGCATGCTTGCGTGAGTATGAATTGGGGGAGGGGCAGAGTAGGAGGTAGAGGGACAAGCAGACTCTGTGCTGAGCGCAGGGCCTGATATGGGGCTCCTTCTCATGACCCTGAGATCATGACCTGAACTGAAAGCAAGAGTTGGAGGCTTTAACCTACTGTGGCATGCAGGCGTCCCCCCCTTTTTATTTAAAGTAGGCTCCAAGATCAATGTGGAGTCCAGTGCTGCCCAGCATGGAGCCCAATGCCAGGCTTGAGCTCACAACCCTGAGATCAAAACCTGGGCTGAGATCAGGAGTCAGGCACTTAACCGACTGAGCCACCCAGGCACCCACTAGGCTGCTTTCTTATAGGGAACGTTTTGTTGTGTCATACTTCTCTTTTTGAGACAACAGTGTGAAAATTAATGTGGGAGTTGTGGAGAAGAGAGAAAGAAACATACCCTCACTCAGCTTATCCACGCTCTCTTCCTTTGACTTAATTTTAGTTGGTCAAGGGGCGCCTGGGTGGCTCAGTCGTTAAGCGTCTGCCTTCGGCTCAGGTCATGATCCCAGGGTCCTGGGATCGAGCCCTGCATCGGGCTCCCTGCTCCGCGGGAAGCCTGCTTCTCCCTCTCCCACTCCCCCTGCTTGTGTTCCCTCTCTCGCTGTGTCTCTCTCTCTGTCAAATAAATGAATAAAATCTTTAAAAAAAAAAAAAAAAATTTTAGTTGGTCAAAACTATGGGAGTTCTGAATAAGCTCTTCTTTTATTTTCAGTAGTACAGCTCCGTAGAATTGGATGGTTTAATGGAGCAGAGGGATGGAGCTAGGGGGACAGAAGAGCTTCTTTCTCCAAATGATGTGCTGGCTGCATCAACACAAAATTCTTGGGTATAAACATGACATAAATTTGTCAGATATCATTCCAAGTAGTGATATTTCCTAAATTAAGAGTTTGCCTGTAACTTTTTTTCTTAGTTCTCCTTAGGATGCTTATTTTTGTAAAATTAACCCAAGGGTAATGCCTTTTGATTTTTCTCAGGGATCTTGTGGCTCAGTGGACTGATTTTTAAAAAAGATTTTATTTATTTTAAAGATTTTATTTATTTATTTGACAGAGAGACACAGCGAGAGAGGGAACACAAGCAGGGGGAGTGGGGGAAGGAGAAGCAGGCTTCCTGCTGAGCAGGGAGCCCAACGTGGGGCTTGATCCCAGGACCCCGGGATCATGACCTGAGCCGAAGGCAGACGCTTAACGACTGAGCCACCCAGGTGCCCCTAAAGATTTTATTTATTTATTTGACACACAGAGGGGGCAGGGGAGAGAGCAAGCACAAGCAGGGGGGAGCGGCAGGCAAAGGGAGAAGCAGGGTCTTCCCGAGCAAGGAGGCCGATGTGGGGCTCCATCCCAGGACCCTGGGATCACGACCTGAGCGGAATGCAGCCTCTTAACTGACTGAGCCACCCAGATGCCCCTGGGCTCTGATTTTTTTTTTTTTTTTAAAGATTTTATTTACTTATTTGACAGAGAGAGATAGCAAGAGAAGGAACACAAGCAGGGGAGTGGGAGAGGGAGAAGCAGCCTTCCTGCTGAGCAGGGAGCCCGATGCAGGGCTCGATCCCAGGACCCCGGGATGATGACCTGAGCCAAAGGCAGACACCTAACAACTGAGCCACCCAGGCGCCCTTGGACTCTGATTTTTTTTTTTTTTTTTTTAAAGATTTATTTATTTGTTTGAGAGAGCGAGAATGAGAGAGAGAGAGAGTACATGAGAGGGGGGAGGGTCAGAGGGAGAAGCAGGCTCCTCGCTGAGCAGGGAGCCCGATGCGGGACTCGATCCTGGGACTCCGGGATCATGACCTGAGCTGAAGGCAGTCGCTTAACCAACTGAGCCACCCAGGCGCCCCTGGACTCTGATATTTTAATTGGCTTTCAGTCCACTCCCCCTTTGATAGTTTTATACAAACACGATTATTTTATGTTCTTGGTTTATTAATGTTAGTTGGTTTGAAAGAATTTCATTATGGAAATATAAGACTTTACAGCTTGATAGTATATCATATATGGAATTTTTCCCCATATTATATAGGGTAGACTTTTAAAAACTTTATCATAGAAATTTTCAAATCCACAAATAGTAAAGAAAGTAGTACCCCTGTGTACTCATCACACAGCTTCAGCAATTCATCTTTCTGGAATGTGGAAGTTTGAAGCTATGTTATTCTCTGGTTAATATATTGCTGTATGGTGATAACTGTGTCTTTTTAGATTTCAGATGCAGAACTCCAGGAGGTTGTGAAAGTAGGCCAAGCAAGTGAAATTGCACGTCAGACTGCTGAGGAATCTGGCATAACAAACTCTGCCTCCAGTACTCTTTTGTCTGAGTACAATGTCACCAACAACAGCATCGCTCTTAGAACACCTCGCACACCAGCTTCCCAGGATAGAATTCTGCAGGTAAGCTGTCATATAGTAGTGTGAGCCTTTCATCTTGTTGTCCTTGAAAGTGTTATGAGGGAGGACAGTATGAGATTTGGTGTGTTTCTTTTAGGATAAACAGTTTAAAACTGAGTCCTGAATGCATAGATTCTAGAGATTTTATTAGGGAAGCTCAATTAGCAGATTAATTATGTGGTTTCATTTCTACATTTATCAGTTCATAGGTTTTTTTTTTTCGAAGCCAGCTCTTCCTCCTTCATTAATCTTTAGTGTCTGTTACTAAAGCACAACGTTTCAAAATTTCATACTGCTTAGCAATCCTAGAAAGCAGATGTATGTAGTCTGTTTTTTTTTTTTTTTTATTTTAGTTAACATATAGTCAGTATTGGTTTCAGGAGTTGTAGTAGTGATTTTTAAAACTTCTTGCATTTCTGTACTTAGCTTGGGACAGGCTGCCATCAGTACTGTTCTCCTCTCTCCTAAACACATGGGATGTACAGCTCTGTGTGTTCTTAGGGAGTTTATATGCCAGAGGATAGCTACACCTAACAAAATATTTGATCACCCTTACATCTCATTTCCTCTTCTCTGATAGTCAGAAATATAATTTTATTTTACTTTATTTTTATTTTTAGAGAGCGAGTGCACACAAGTGGGGTATGGAGGGGCAGAGCGGGGGGGCGGGGAGAGAATCTTAAGCCTGATGCAGGGCTCGATCCCACGACCCTGAGATCATGACCAGAGTTGAAATCAAGAGTCGGATGCCTAACTGTGCCACCCAGGCACCCCCAGAAATATAATTTTAAGGTATTGATTTGGAGTCACGTAGTTCCTGTAAACTTAGTAAGAGAAACAGTTGTGCTCCTCATTGCTTGCTGTCTAGAGACACCAGTTACAGCTCTTTGTTTTTATCACCTTATTGCTAGGACACTTGTTACTTATTGATTTATTTTTAGTTTTAGCCATTTTTCCACTTGGGAATTTGAACATTTGGCTCTCACACCCTCTTCCCGTAGCATGCATTGTATGTACTCTTTACATTACCTCATACTCTGTTACGGTTATATCATAATTTTGGTTAGCTCTGTATTCATGGTTTACTTTATGACTGTAAACCATATTCATTGCTGAGCCTACAAAGTGCCTTGTAATTACTATACTGCACATTATTAGGTTTTTCTTTGAGTTAATGCTTATTTTATTCAGATGCTAAATTTTCTGATTACTTAGCAGGAATTTAACTCTAGACTTGACACTATCTCTGTAAATCTCTTGTAATGTGATCAAATTTTAGATATTTTTAGCTTTTTGACAAAGTCTTTCCCAGAATTTGTGGACATTCTATTCTGGACTGATTACTCTTTAGATCTTATTTACAGCTTGTTCTCTTGATTTCCTGGCATCCTAGAAAGTCCCATGGATTGCCTTTTCCCTGGCTCCCATGCCTTTGGTTTTCTTGGTTTATGTACTTGTTAGTGAAGCATATTCTTTAGTAACTTTCTGAGGATGGGTTCATGGCAGATGGAATTTTTAAGACCTTGCATATCTATAAATTACTGTTCTAGCTTCTTAACTGATTGATAGTATCACTGGGTATAGAATTCCAGATTGAAGTCTTTTTTCTTTTCTTTTTTTCCCCCTTTTTAAGGAAGCTCTATATCCAACGTGGGGCTTGAACTCATGACCCTGAGATCAAGAGTTGCGTGCTCCATTGAGTGAGTCAGCTAGGCACTCCCATATTGAAATGGTTTTTATTTACAATTTTGAAGGCAGTGCTCCAACATCTTCTGGCTTCTGTTAAAGCTTCTGTTATAGCTATTGAGATCACCTGTGCCATTTAGGTTGTTAATAGCAAACCCCTTTTTCTCGTCCTCTGGAAGCTTACATGACCTTCTCTTTTTCACATGCATATTTTTTTGGTGTGGGTCTGTTTTCAGTCACTGTGCTAGGTACTTGGTGGATCTTTTCATTCTGGAGACTGACTCATGGCCTTCGATTCTGGGACATTATTTTGAAAATTTTTGTTTCCTCCTTTCATTGGTCTGTTCCTTTTTATGAACCTCAAATTTTCTTATTCCTCTCTGGTTTTCTATTTTAATGGACCTTTTGATTTATTGGTAGGAGATTTTCTGAATTTTATCTTTGTTCAGTTTTTACTAACACATTTTAATTTTTTTTATTTTTTAAAGATTTTATTTATTTGACAGAGAGAGATAGCGAGAGAGGGAACACAAGCAGGGGGAGCAGGAGAGGGAGAAGCAAGCTTCCTCCGGAGCAGAGAGCCCAATGCGGGGCTCGATCCCAGAACCCTGGGATCATGACCTGAGCCAAAGGCAGATGCTTAACCACTGAGCCACCCAGGCGCCCCTACTATCACATTTTTAATTTCTAAGAGCTCTTTTTAAAAATGTGTTCAGGGGCGCCTGGGTGGCTCAGTTGGTTAAGCGACTGCCTTCAGCTCAGGTCATGATCCCGGGGTTCAGGGATTGAGCCCCGCATCGGGCTCCCTGCTCAGCCGGAAGCCTGCTTCTTCCTCTCCCACTCCCCCTGTTTGTGTTCCCTCTCACGCTGTCTCTCTCTCTCTCTCTCTCCCTGTCAATTAAATAAATAAATAAAGTCTTTAAAAAAAAAGTGTTCAATTTTTAAGTATCTTATTTAATGAATATTTTGTTTTCTTTCTCTGAGGCTATTAATGATGGTTTTGTTTTGTTCTGATAAGTTTTCTTTTCCCTGCATAGTATTTAAGTTTCTTTTGTTCTCTGTTTTTCGTATTGACTGTTTCCTCAAATATCTTCTAATCTTTAGCTCTTTGCCTGTATCTGCTTATATCTAAGGGTTAAGGGCAGGGCAATTAAAAGTAAACTAGAAGCTCCTTGGGTATGGGTAAGGCCTCTTTGATTCCAGGCTGAACTGGCTGGGGGTTTCATTGGCAAATTCTTTTTTTTTTTAAAGATTTATTTATTTGTTTTAGAGAGAGCTCATGCACACAGGGGGAGGAGCAAAGGGAGAGGGAGAGAATCTCAAGCAGATTTCCCACGGAGCATGGAACCTGATGTGGGCCTTAATCTCATGACCCTGAGATCATGACCTGAGCCGAAATCAAGAGTCGGATGCTCAACCGACTGAGCCACCCAGGCGCCCATCACTGGCAAATTCTTGATGTCAATATTTCTACATCTTTTTTTTTGGGTTGATTTAATCAGATTCCTGAGAGAAGTGGCTTCCAGTCTCCTGCCCAGAGGTATAAAGCTGGCCAGCCTTTTGGGAGCCTAGTTGGGGAAAAATGTTTTGTATTTGGACTAGCAAAAAGAACACACACAGGACTTTGATAATGTGAAATTCAAGGTTCTTTCCATGAATATGAACAACAGAGTAATGGAGTAAGTCTTGCTCTGGTTATCTTGTTTTTGCCCCAGAACTTCCCGGCTTAAAACATTTCATTGTGCTAATGATCTCTGTTGGTCAGGGATTTGGACACGGCACACAAAAGAATGGCTTGTCTCTGTTCCATGAGGTCTAGGGCCTCAGCTAAGAAGACTCAACATTTGGGGGTATCTTGACACACATGGGCTTGAATCATCTTCTTTCCATGTCTGGTAGTTGATGCTGGCTGTGGGTTAGGTCCTTACCTGGGAATGGGGAGTAAATCTGCTTGTGGCCTCTCTATGGCTTGGGCTTTCTTTCAGCATGTGGCCTCAGAACAGTTGAACTTCGCCCATGGTGTCTCCAGGCTCCAATGGGGATGTTGTAGTGAGCGTGGTGGAAAGGTGTGTTTTTGCTTACCCTGCCTTGGAAGTCAAGCAGTGTCACTTTGCTGCATTTTGTTAGTTACAGGTAACTCACAAGGATACCTGGATTCAAAAGGAGGGGACATAGACCTCCACCTCTTGATGGGAGGTGTAATCAAGGTTGGATCCTAAGAAGAGCACATGAGATGAGAGATATGGCTATGACTATCTTGAAAAATGTAGTCTCTCACAGGGCTGGAGTTGGGGATGAGGAGATTGTGGGTGCAGTCATAGTAGTGAGTGTAGAGTTGTGGTAGAGGCGCTAAAGAGAGCATTGTCAGACCTACCTAAAGAGAACAGCAAGACTTCAGAAAGGAACCTGCTCTCATGAATTTTCTCAGGAAATGGATAGACGAGTTAGTGGTATCTTAACTTCTCAGTAGAAAAAACTGAGACTCAGGGGCTAATGAAGACTGAATAGAGTTAGTGATAAAGCCAGACTAAAATCTGGGTGTTCTGGGGGTGCCTGGGTCAGTTAAGGATCTGACTCTTGATTTTTGGCTCAGGTCATGATCTCAGAGTCGTGAGGTTGAGCCATGTGTTGGGCTCCGTGTAGAGTGTGGAGCCTGCTGAAGATTCTTACTCTCTCCCTTTGCCCTTACCCTCTCCCCTGCTCATGTGTGTGCACGCTCATGCTCTCTCTCTCTCTCTCTCTCAGAAAAACAAAAAAAAAACAACTGGGTGTTCTGACATTTAGCCTAGGCTCACGTTGGGAAATTTGAGTTCTTTGTTCTTTATGATTGTAAAGAGATTTGGCACAGGTAATAGAAGATTTTGGGTCATAATAATTTCATTTCAGAACATTTCTTAACATTTAAACTTCATTCCAAAACCTCTGACATGCTGTGTTAGGCTGACAGAGGAACGGAAGTACTGAATTCTGCCATGGCCCAGAGTTCATTTTCTCTCTCAGTGTTCATTAAGAAAATGTATAAGAATTCTGTCTCCTTTGAGATTTATATCGTAGGACCAGAAGAGAGGATTCTGCTCTCCTGGCTGAACTGTTAAAACACATTTCTTTACCTTCTTGTTTATCAGGAAGCTCAGAACCTCATGGCCCTGACCAATGTGGACACTCCATTAAAAGGTGGACTTAATACCCCCTTGCACGAGAGTGACTTCTCAGGTGTGACTCCACAGCGGCCCGTTGTACAGACTCCGAACACCGTTCTTTCTACCCCGTTCAGGTATTGTGAATACATAGATCTTTCCTGTTTTAGGAAAACTCAAATTCAAGGATTGGACATGTTTGCTTTAGTAATGTTGATAGAGAATGGAAATAAGTGTTTAACTTGCCTTTTTGATTTCTTCTCACTCATAGTAGTAAATAACATAATAATATCCAGGAATTGGTTAAAACCAAATGGAGTTTCTTTTTTTTTCAGAGTTTCTGATGCTGTCACCTTGTTTCTGAATACATTTTATCTGATTTAAAAGAACAAATCAGTCCACTGTTAATGATCATTTGTTGAATTTTATAAAAATTGTAGTCCTTTATCTGGGTATTACCATTGCTTTTCTCCCAGCATTTTATTTTGAAAATTTCTAACATTCAGTTAAATGGTTAAAAGAATGGGAAAACAAACATCTATATCACTTATCACCTAGATTCTACAGTTGTTAATATCTTACTGTATTTGCTTTATCATATATCTATCTGTCAGTCCATCTGATTTTTTAATGCATTTCAAAGTAAGTTGCAGGTTTCTGTCCCTTCACTTCTAACACTGTCTTGTGCATATCATTAACTAGAGGTCAGAGTTCAGTCTTTGTTTACAATTTTTTTTGTTTTAAGTTACCACTTTTAAGAATTTTTAAGATAAAAATGCTGTAGAAGAAATTCATATTAAAATGAAATTTGAGCTTTTAAGGTTGGAAATCTTTGGGCTTTACTTTTAATTTTCAGTATTAGCGTCAGTCCTTCTAGTTGTTTAGTATGGGAAGCATCTCAGACTGTTGGAACTGGACCCGACAGCAGGATCAAGAGGCATTGGCAGCCAAATCCTTAAATAATATTTAGTACTTTTGCCAGGCTTGTAGGAGAGCCTAATCCCTCTTTTTCCTGTGTATGTCTTGTCTCAACTAGATTGTAAGCTCCTTGGGGATAGGGACCATGTCTTAATGATAACACCTCACCTCACCTTTGGGAACACCTGTCTGGCAGCACCACTTATTTGCAACAGAGCCAAGATACAGGAAATAAGCAGCAACAACAGTGAAAGGCTTTGATCAATTAAAATATAAGTTGCGGGGTCTCTGGACTTTATTCCTAAGAGAGTCTCTGCCCTCACTCAGTATATATAGGCCTGGTGTTCAGTTTCCAAACAAAATGTAAAGGGAGGAGCTATCATGCACACCCATGATAGTGGTGCTCTAGCCAACAGACCCTGGTGGTGAGGGGCAAATGATGAGATGAAGACACTGAACTCAAAAAGAGTTTCCTGGGGGTTTTTGAGCATGGTGGCTGACCTCCATGTTCTTAGCCACCCTGCAGTACGTCAAGGAAAGGTTGAAATAATGTTTGGTGGGCCTAGTTTAGCAAGGCAAGAAAATGTCAAATGTAATAACTTAAGTCATTAAAGTGAAAATACTATGTGTAAATACTAAGGTACCTGAACTAAACCTGTATTTTAACCTAGAGAGCTAACTTAAAACCAGGTAGGGAGACAGAATTTCTGTATCTTTGTTTCTTTCTTTTATGCTTTCACATAAAATATTGTGAAAATTATTTTCACATAAAATAGTTTATGTGAAAAACATTTGAAAGCACGATCCAGATAAAATTGGCACTTTTATTAATTGGAATTTCTGTCTTTCTAGGACTCCTTCTCATGGATCTGAAGGGTTGACTCCCCGCAGTGGGACAACTCCCAAACCAGTTATTAACTCCACCCCAGGTAGAACTCCTCTTCGAGACAAGTTAAACATTAATCCTGAGGATGGAATGGCAGACTACAGTGACCCCTCTTACGTGAAGCAGATGGTACATGTCAATTCCCTTTTAATACTCTTTTTTAAAAAAACTGCGCTGTCTCCTGGGTGCCGTATTAAAATATTTCCCTTTGTTGGTGTGTATTGCATGCACCTTAAGATACTGTACACCTGCAGATGCCAGAAGAGAATGATTGGAGGACTTGAGAAGGAGAACCTTTTGGTCTCATAAGCCTATTTATTCTTAATATGTTTGTGAATATTGATTATGCTGATAGTAATGCTCCTTGTATCTCATATGATTTTATTCTTTATCATTTACTAATTAGTTTACTTTCTTGAATGATGCTTTTTTTTTCTATTTCTGTAAAATAAAATTTGAGTTTGGAATACCTCATAAATTAGGTTTTGAGCCTTGATTCCTCTGTTTGCTCTATACTTTTAGAATAGTCTAGATCTCAAAGTTAAGTTGATGTTTATTGCTTATTTTAGTGAAGTTTTCCTTTGTATATTTTGCAAGCTGATATAGACAGCCAATTATAAAAGCCACAGTTTTATTTCTACCCTTGTTACTGCCTTTATTATGTCACTATTGGATCTTATTATGTGATGCCACAGAAAATCATTGTGAGATTTTTTTTTTAATGAGCTCCAACGATATTGGCCTATTTTCACTTTACAAATTAATTCTAACTTCATGTATAGATTTGGTTAGTTTAGAATTTTTTTGATGCCCAAATTGATATCAACTAATGTCAACTGTGAATGGCCATGTGACAACTAAACCAGTGAAGAATGTAATATGTGCAAAGTGCTGATCTGGAGACTTGAAAGGATCTAAGGTTGAGTAAAGATGTCCTTTGTCTTAAGGAAATTTATACTCTGGAGAGATTGGTGTACTAAACCAAGTCTGAAAAATATAAGAATAGAATAAGCTCTCGGAGTAAAACCAATATACTTAGGGTGGCCAAAGAAAGAAATAATCACATTTGTTGGGTGGGCACTTGGAAAGCCTTCACTGAGGAGGTATGCTCAGAAGGAGATTGGGGGCTATCTCATATGGAGGCCACGATATGAGTAAGCATGGAGCATGTTTTGGACATAGCAGCTCATCGGGTCCTCACACCTACCATACATGTAATGGAGCTGTGGGGAATGAGACTGGAAAGGTAAGTCAGGGATGTACTGGGGAAAACTTTGGGTACCAGGCAGTTTCTTTTGGGAAATGTAGACTGTTTTCTTTGGCCATCATATGATCTAGTAATCCCTCCCTCCCTCCTTCCCTCCCTTCCTTCCTCCCTCCCTTCCTCCCTTCCTCCCTTCCTCCCTTCCTCTCCCCCCACCCCTTCCTTCCATTTGTTTTTAAGTAAACTCTGTGCCCAACATGGGGTTTGAACTCACGACCCCGAGATCAAGAGTTGCATGCTGTACTGACTGAGCCAGCTAGGTGCCCTATGATAATTTCTATTAAAAATAAACACAAAAATTCAAGCATCTTTTCAGATTAGGTTTTATTAGTCCAAGGACAAATTGACTTTTGAACTTGTTCTTTTCATTTGCTGTTAAATTTCAATGTCAGAAATGTTTTCCATAAATGGAAATCCTAAAGGATTTTTCTGCCCCTACAGAGGTAATTCCCAAACGTTCTATTAGAATATCCCAGAGTAATTGTATTGATCACAAATCAGCGTTTTTGATAATAATTTAGAGAAGAACGTGAGATAGAAATCAAGCAAAAACCTGGTCTCAGCTCTGAAGTTAGGGATCATTTTTCTAGAATTAATATAGACTATTTTTTAGAAACTCTTAAAGAATATTGGTTGAATTCTTAATGTCTATGAATTGAGAAGGACCAATTTTTTTCTACAGGAAAGAGAATCTCGTGAACATCTCCGTTTAGGGTTGTTGGGCCTTCCTGCCCCTAAGAATGACTTTGAAATTGTTCTGCCAGAAAATGCTGAGAAGGAGCTGGAAGACCGTGAAATAGATGATACTTACATTGAAGATGCTGCTGATGTGGATGCACGAAAGCAGGTAGGTAATTGAGCTAGAGGGGAATTGAGAAGTTGCTGAGTGTGTAAGTAGGCTGGAAGAATAAAGAATGGTCATTAAATTTGTCAAGATCCCTACTTAAAAAAAAAAAAGATTTTTCAGTATTTAAAAAGATTGCCCTAAAGTAAATTACTTACCATCATTAATAATACAAAGTCATGTAATTAATGGTATACTGAGACTGTCTTGATAGGCGTTCTTAAAATGTGTATATATGTATGTATATGTGTATACACATAGTCTTCTATTTTTATTTATTTATTTTTTTAAAGATTTTATTTATTTATTTGACAGAGAGAGACAACAGCGAGAGAGGGAACAGAAGCAGGGGGAGTGTGGGAGAGGGAGAAGCATGCTTCCCGCGGAGCAGGGAGCCCGATGTAGGGCTCGATCCCAGGACACTGGGATCATGACCTGAGCCAAAGGCAGACGCTTAATGACTGAGCCACCCAGGTGCCCCTATTTTATTTTTTTTAAAGATTTTAATTTTTTATTTAGAGAGTGAGTGTGCAAGCGGGGCGGGGGGAGGGAAATTTAGAGTGTGTCAGAGTAATATTAGTAACATCTTGTATTGATAATCTTATACTTAGTTACTTGTTCATTTGCACTTACCACCTGGTGATGTAAATAGGATAGGTATTGCTTCATTTTTGAGGTAAGGAAATAAGCTCAGGTTAATTATCTTTCCCAGCTTTCATATCTGGAAAGGGGTGAATCTTGATCTCACACTGAGGTCATGTGGCCCCTTTTAGGAATTCTTGCTGCAGTCCATTTCAGGATGATTTTAGAATTTCTAAATGTGAATAGCTTTTAGAAGTGTGAATAGCATCAATACAAATATATTTTAGAAATCACACGAGTGTGCTTTTTAGTGGGTAATACAGGATAATACTTTTTGTGTTTAGTTCTCTTAGTTACTTTGCCCTACATTTACTCTTAGAAATGCTGTGAAATTCTAATGTGTTAACTCACATTATTCATGATTTAAGAATCAGGAAACAACACATTCATTGGCTGGCTTTTTAAATTAAAAATCAGTAACTTTCAGGGTGGAAGTGAGGGTTGTATTGTAGGATGAATAATTGAGAGTCCCGTCTAAGTTTAGGATTCCAATTTACTTATTTTAACTTTTAAATTTTATTTTAATTCCAATATAGTTAACATACAGTGTAATATTAGTTTCAGGTGTACAGTGTCGTGATTCAACACTTCCATACATCACCCAGTGCTCATCATGACAAGTGCCCTCCTTAATCCCCATCACCTATTTCACCCTTCCTCCACCCACCTCCCTTCTGGTAACCATCAGTTTGTTCTCTGTAGTTAAGAGTCTGTTTCCTGGCGCCTCAGTGGCTCAGTCGTTAAGCATCTGCCTTGGGCTCAGGTCATGATCCCAAGGTCCTGGGATCCAGCCCTGCATCGGGCTCCCTGCTCTGCGGGAAGCCTGCTTCTCCCTCTCCCATTCCCCCTGCTTGTGTTCCCTCTCTCGCTGTCTCTCTCTGTCAAATAAGTAAATAAAATCCTTTTTTTTTTTTTTAAAGATTTTATTTATTTATTTGACAGAGACAGAGATAGCGAGAGCAGGAACACAAGCAGGGGGAGTGGGAGAGGGAGAAACAGGCTTCCTGCTGGGCAGGGAGCCTGATGTGGGACTCGATCCCAGGACCCTGGGATCATGACCTGAGCTGAAGGCAGACGCTTAACGACTGAGCCACGCAGGCGCCCAAATAAGTAAATAAAATCTTAAAAAAAAAAAAAAAAAGTCTGTTTCTTGGTTTGTCTCTTTTTTCCTCTTGCTGGTTTTATTTCTTAAATTCTATATAAGTGAAATCATACGGTATTTGCCTTTCTCTGATTGACTTAATTTCGCTTAGCATTATACATTTCGCTTAGCATTATACTCTAGCTCCATCCATGTTGTTGCAAATGGCAAGATTTCATTCTTTTTTATGGCTAAAGGCTGAATAATACTCCATTGTAGTGTGTGTGGGTATGTATTATGTCTTCTCTATCCATACACACACACGTGCGCACACACACACACACAGACACACATATGTATATACACACCAACCTACATACACCACATCTTTATCCATTCAGCTATCCATGGACACTTGGGCTGCTTCCATAATTTGGCTATTGTAAATAATGCTGCTCTAAATATAAGGGTGCATGTATCCCTTTGAATTAGTGTTTTTGTGTGTGTGTAAATACCCAGTAGTATGATGGCTGGATCGTAGGGCAGTTCTATTTTTAACTTTTTGAGGAACTTCCTATACTGTTTTCCAGAGTGGCAGCACCAGTTTGCATTCCTGCTAACAGTACAGGAAGGTTCCTTTTTCTCCACATCCTTGCTAACACTTGTTGTTTCTTGTGTTTTTGATTTTAGCCATTCTGACAGGTGTGAGGTGATATCTCATTGTAGCTTTTTAAAAAATTTTTTTAAGTAGGCTCCACACCCAGTGTGGGGCTTGAACTCACAATCCTGAGAGCGAAGAGTCAGATGCTCTACCGACTGAGCCAGCTAGGTGCCCCTATCTCATTGTAGTTTTGATTTGCATTGCCCTGATGATGAGAGATGTTGAGCATCTTTTCATGTGTCCATTAGCCATCTGGACGTCATCTTCGAGAAGTGTCTGTTAACGTCTTCTGCCCATTTTTTTTTTTTTCTTCTGCTCATGTTTTAATTGAACCATTTGCTTTTTGGTGTTGAGTTGTGTAAGTTCTTTATATATTTTGGATATTAACCCTTTATTGGATATGTCATTTGCAAATACCTTCTCCCATTCAGTAGGTTGCCTTTTAGTTTTGTTGATCATTTCCTTCAGTGTGCAGAAGCTTTTAATTTTGATGTAATTCCCATAGTTTATTTTTGCTTTTATTTCCCTTGTCTCAGGAGGCATATCTAGAAAAATGTTGCTACAGCTGATGTCAGGGACATTACTGCCTGTGCTCTTTTCTAGGATTTTTATTAGGATTCCAATTTAAACAAAAGAATGACTATCTGATGGATGGAGCCATGTAAACTTGGAGAATGCTCTAGTAGCTGTTGGCAGTTCTTAGTTTGTATTGTAATGAGAGAATGAATAGACTGATTTCTGTTGCCTTATATTGTCTTTCTACAAGCCTACACAGATTTCTACAGCATTAGCTCTTGAGCATACATGTTCTTATAGACGGAAGTGTTTTCAACTTTATGGAAATGTGGCAAATACTGCATAGCTGTAATAACGGATATAACAATAATTTTTTAAGGCTATACGAGAGGCAGAGCGTGTAAAGGAAATGAAACGAATGCACAAAGCTGTCCAGAAAGATCTGCCAAGACCATCAGAAGTAAGTGTTAGAATTTCTGGCTTAGGAAGTTTTAAGTTTCTTCTTATATGATTGATGTTTTTATATCATTCATAAAGTCTGTAAAACATAATTTTATCTACTTTCTGTAATATAGTAAAGCAGTTCCCAGATTTAATCGCTGAAATGTTTCACTGTACAAATAAGACTTTAGAGGGAAAGAAAGAGTTTCTTTTGAAAATGTAAAACCGCTACTTAATTCATGCTAGAACAAGTAATAGCATCAGTATTGCAGTGATATGTTTGGTAATTGTACTTATTTTAAAATTTTAGGTAAATGAAACTATTCTAAGGCCCCTAAATGTAGAACCACCTCTAACAGATTTACAAAAAAGTGAAGAACTCATCAAAAAAGAAATGATCACAATGCTTCATTATGACCTTCTACATCACCCTTATGAACCATCTGGAAATAAAAAAGGAAAAACTGTAGGATTTGGTACTAATAATTCAGAACACATTGCCTATCTGGAACATAATCCTTATGAAAAATTTTCCAAAGAAGAGCTGAAAAAGGTAGGATTCAAAAGGAATGTTTTGGTCTCTATTAAAAGTATTTATTAAGTACTGTGTATCATGGACGAACATGAGCTTATTTTCTCATGCTGATATTTATAAACAAATGAATTAGGTGATTAGGAGATAAACATTCACAGTAAGTGTTAGGAAGGAGACATACTTGACCTGCCCCCTTCCCCTTCCGTGATAGAGCTGCTTCAGGTGATCAGTGGCTTAGGTGGCAAGGTGTTTTTGTTTCATGGGTGTATGTCTGATGGACAGTTGCGATTTGCCATTTCCTGTGTTTAACTCTGCTACTTCTGATTAGAATTGAATACCTTTAATACTTAAACCTCATTTATTTAGATTAATAAGAAGCAAGCATATATTCAAAATGTTTCTTTCACCTAGTCAGAAAAAGGAAATACTGTTTACTGAATTTATTCCCCTCACAGGATTTCCCACTATCCTTTTGGATAAGTAAATACAGAAACATTTTCTTGCATAAAGTCTGTCCTGCCTCTTCCTCCATATGCATTTGATTATTTCTGCTTTGACAGAGCAAACAGCTGTGATTGTGAATAGAAATCTGTTCCATGGTATGAGGAAATACAGTTGGTACCGTGGTTGGAAGCGGTCATTAGCTTTACTCTTTTTTCTGTAGGCCTTAGCCCCGAGGGGCAATGACAGACCTGTTGATCGGTATGCGCTATTGCATACTTGGGAGAAAACCCATAAAATATCTTTTTCTATCTTCTCTCCTGTGCTTTCCCTCTGCCTTTTTCTTACTTTCCGTTTTCCTTGTTGCAAAAGTAATAACGTGTTTATTAAAGGATTTTTAGAAAATGAGAAAGGAAGGAGGGTTTAGATTTATATTGAAACAGTTTGCCCCGGATTTCTGAGTAACTCTGAATTACTCTTTTTTAGTAAGTGCGATGGGAAACTGACATCTTGTCGAGGGCCTGTGCTTGTGGCAAGCATGTTTAATCAGTGGACTGAGGTTGAGAATTACACTCTGAACTCCATACTTGAACAGTCTCCTCTTTTTAGAGCGAAAATAGGGGAAGCTGGGATTTAGGAATTTACTTATATGTATGGAAACCTGAAATAAGGATCACATTGTGATCTGTTGTTGCCTAATAGAAGGTTCTATAGGGGGTAGGTTCTAATAAAGTTTTTGAAAATAATAATTGTAGTTAGTGCTTTGGGATTATTCACGTTAGAGTAGTTTGAATATTCTTTTATATTTTATGTGTGTATTTATATTCCTCTGTGTTCCAAAAAGAATTTGAAGCAGCTGTTTACTTAGCAGATTCTTTATGGAGAATTTAAGATAACTTAGTCATACTCTCTTCTAATAATTACAAGAGCTGAATTTGTAAATTTTTATTTATGTACAGTTTGGGAGTGAAATACCATTTCTCTTATGAAGTGTCAGATTTTCATTAAGGATGTTAATGGTTTGTTTTCATTATTTCCCCTCAGAGATACTGTTTTAAAGTACCTAGTCTTTATCTCCTATAGACATGATTTTCCATTGTTTTAAGTTTTTTGTATTTGATTTTATATATTTTGGTCTGTCTTATTTTCTGATGTACTAGAATGATTGAAAGGTTTCTTTAAGGCACAAAAAAACAGTTGTCAGTTTTGAGCCGTGAAGCAAAGGGCTGGAAAAAGTTCATGTGGTATGGTCATGGAGTCATTGTGTCTGATGTTGGGCTAGGCTCTGTATGTATATTGTATCACTTAATCCTAATAACAAACATGTCAGGTAGGTATTATCCTCATTTTACAGATGAGAAATGGGCTGAGAGATGTTAAGCAAGTTCAGACAGCTCCTTAAATGGTAAAGCTATGATTTGTATCCAGGCCTGTCCAGCTCTGTCCCCCTCATTCTCTCATTTTAAACTTTCTTTAGTAGTAAGTAAAAGCTGGTCTGTGATCCATTATTTTTTGATCTGTGCCCCCATCTCATTCTTTGGCAATGTCAGGGGCATTTCATCAGATGCGAAAAAGGCATGTACCAAAAGAAATGCCTAGTTCCCTTTCACAGTCCTGTGAACTCTGAAGTGTAGGGTGGGATTGGTAGAGTAGAAGGAGCACAGCCAAGCATAGGTACCATTTGGCTTGGGCATGATCCTGCCTTGCCTTTCCTAGAGATGTGTTTTTGAGCAAGTTGCTTAATCTCTCTGAGCCTGTTTTATCACCTTTAAGATGAGGTTAATACCAACTACTTTGTAAGGTGGTTGTGGTGTTTGGAGATAATGTAGGTGAAACCTTTAAATGTTTCCAGCATACAGTAGATATCCAAGAAATGGTGGCTACAATTACAATAAGTGAAGGCAAAGGATGTTTATATTATTGGGGATACATGGACACTTGACTTTTCAGATCAGTCTGTACCAACTTACTGGCTTTTTAATTCATTTTGCTTAAGTATTGTTCCTCCCTTCCCAAAAAACAACCAGTCAACCAAAACTCCTTGCCTTTACCAAAGAGAGGAAAAACTAGTTTTTTAAAAAAGCTCTCTCTTGATGGCAAGTTATTGTAGTACCCAAACTTACTGAAATTATTACTGTACACAGGCCCAGGACGTTCTGGTACAGGAGATGGAAGTGGTCAAACAAGGTATGAGCCACGGAGAACTCTCAAGTGAAGCTTATAACCAGGTGTGGGAAGAATGCTACAGTCAAGTTTTGTATCTTCCTGGGCAGAGCCGCTACACACGGGCAAACCTAGCTAGCAAAAAGGACAGGATTGAGTCACTTGAAAAGAGGCTTGAGGTTGGTATCCTTTTAAAATTCTAATTTAAAGTGTACCTTGATTGAAATAATGAACCAAATAATACCACTGGAGGTAATTTCAGAAAGGTAGACCTGAGGTCTGAGGTGATTATTGCTTTTGCAGTTCTTTTTTTTTTTTTAAAGTCTATTTATTTGTTTTAGTAATCTCTACACTCAGTGTGGAGCTAGAACTCACGACCCTGAGATTAAGAGTCGCATGCTCTTCTGACTGAGCCATCCAGGTGCCCCTTGCTTTTGCAGTTCTTGAGGGAAAACTACACTGAAGTGTTTGATCTTCTTTGACTTTTTATTGGTTTTCAGAATTGCTGGACTTTATGATAAAGGTGCCCTCCAGATTGATCACAGGTCAAACAGAACCTTTTAAATGTGGGAGCAAGAGACAAGAAGTTAACACTAGTCACTCAAAACAATGTACATCAATGCTAGAATAGGAGAGAGCTCAGTGGTACCAAGAAGCTTTTTTCCCTATAGCCAACGGAGCACATTTATGAAACTTTGGTTCCTTTCCGTTCATCCTGATTCCTTTGAGTTTGTTACAGAGAGAGCACCGAGCTGGATTAGACAATGGCTTCTGTGATTTTTTCACATCTGAGGAAAATGTTGAAATGTACTGGCTGGGAGTTTCATGGCATATGGTTTCCTAATATAGTCTGTGTGTTTTGAATTCCAGAATCTGTGTAGGCATTTTGCCAATGGCATGTAAATTGTGGTTCATCCACCACTAGGTTGCCTTGTGGATTCTTAATGGTGGTCTTCAGGGATGTTTCTGAGGCCAGGCTGGGATGGGGGAGCAAGGGGTGCCACAGGCAATCACGTGCAGAAATCGCCTCAATTTCCTCTTAGGTGATTACCAATTTCTTTTTACAGAAAGCAGATTGGAAAATATTTTTATTTAGGGTTAAAATAAAAAATGGTAATATTACTTGGGGCGATTGGTGCTGTGTGGGGCTAGTGAAATGAACAGGAAAAAGCATTCTTTGGAAGGCAGCTATGCTCACCACTATACCACCAACGCAGATGAAAAAGCATTCTTTGAATATGAAATTATTCTATGTCTTAATTTTACCTTTAAGATCACATATATAGGCACCTGATGGTTAACACCTGTGGGCCGCTATTATCATTTAGTGGGAATGTAGTTTGTTTTGGAAGTAATTCTCATATTTGGGTGAAATCTTTACAATCCAGTTGCTGCTAGTTACTCCAGTTGTATTACTCTAACTTCCAGCAGGGTGTGCTGTTGTGCTGTGTTTTAATTCACAATTTAAAGTCAGGGAAAGGAGAACATCAGTGGTCACATTTTAAGTTCTATTTTCTGTTGTGTAGGCTTCGTTTCTTATTTATAAGTGGTAGTTAGCAGTGTAATCCTGATCTAAGGTCACATCATAATTGATTAGAAAGCTATTTGGAAAGCTTCCTTGCAACATTGATACATAAATACTTTGGTCTCTCACTTAGTTTGAAAAGCTTCTCATTTGAGGTGGGTAAACTTTTTCTATTTCAAGTGGTAAGGACATTTTGTGCTCTTTAAGATATAAAAAAAGTTTTTCCCTAAATCTCATTTACTTTGTTGAGGCACTAACTTTCATGACAGCAAATAAATGTGTCACAAAGTGAGTGGTGCCATAAAGTACAGTAATTTTTATTTTTATGTTGAATTGGTCTTGTGAGTTTTGAAGGGAAAAATACAGAAAGAACCACTGCTGTTCTTTTGGAGATTTATTTGGGTCATTTATGAGCAACCATTAAAAACATGTGGTTCTCTTTGTTCAGTTCAGTACCAGGAACTGAAATCTTCCGTTGAACTATTTTTGTTGAAGGATTGGTGATTTTGGAAGAATATTCATAAAACAGTCTGAAGTAATTTTTCTTTTCTTGACTTCTGGATAACTTACTTTATTGTTTACCCAGCTAGTTACTTTTAAAGAATATGTAATCAAATCCTTTAATTTAGTAAACTACACTTATTTCAAATGAAAGTTCATTAAATCTTTAAAAAGAAGAAAAGAGACTCAAAAACCCAAGTAAACAAATCCCCCATTTTATTTGTATCCATCCCTAATTCAGAGCTAGGTTTGTTAGCTTATTTTAGTTTTTGAAGACACAATTCTACTGGTTTGAAATACATAAATATTTTATTTCAATTGTGGTAATTCTTTCATCATTTCAGTTGATTGCTAAATTATAAACATTATTCAAAGTTTGTTGTGGGGAAGGAACTCCAGTCGTATTATATAAACTAAATGCTATACTTAAATTATTCTTTCCACTCTTAGGTTCAGGGAGATATGCCTTTCTGTGCAAGCACAATACACCATGGCTGCCAGTGTGTTTGATTTTTGCTGTCATGAACTTTGGAACAGTGAATCTAAATTATGGTCCTATCACAGTGTATCAAGCAAGATGAAATCCAGCTTTGTCGTGGTTGGTGTCTCCTAAATGGATTAAAAAATATGCCCCGAGGATTATATTGGAGCTGGTCTTTGAGCCATTACTCATGATTAGTATTTGCAACATAGAACTTAAATGAAAACCCATAAGATACTCATTTAAAACTAATAGAACCATCTCAGATTTTATGTAGAATGTGGTGGGTGGTGTAAGGAGTCTCTTAAATGCATAGAATCAGAATGTAGTCACAGGTCAGAAGTAAGTGGGATTAAGACTTCAGAATTGTAACCAAGTTCATGTATTTTATTCTGCTTTGGAGGCAGAATTAATTTCAGAACCTTGCCAGATATATGTGCAGCAGCAACAAACACAAGTGATAGCTAATATCAGAAAAGGAGAAGTTAGAAAGCATAGCACGTTGAGGCCATTTAAATACGGTATTTTAATAACTTCTGAGGGCATTGTAGGTGTATGGTAGGAGAGTAGAGTTATTGCTGTTTGTAGTGATGTCCCAGATTTTTAAAAAAAAACAATTTTTGTTCAGGGTCATTTCTTTTTCTTTTTTTTTTTTTTAAAGAGGGATGGCTAAAACAGGAAAATTTTTATTAGATGGTAAAAAAGAAAATGGCTTTAGCACTTGATGTAATCGTATGTTTAGTGACTATTACGGAGCATCTACTATGTACCAGCCCTTGTTCTAGCCCCTGGGAATATAGCAGGAACAAAGCAGACAGGTTCTGTGCTCTTGGGGACTTCAGTTATCTGGAAAATGCTTCATGTGGAGAGCCTCATTTTCTGATGATGCCAGATAGATGAGTCATTACTGTATTTGGGAAGTGCAAATAGAATTTGAAGTGTTCTAATTTGTTTCCACTTTAAGTGGAAATAGGAAATCGTCTGAAGACATAATTATTTTGAGTGAAATAATTTCCAGTAGGTGCAAAAGTGAAATGAGAAGTTTGAATTTAGGCCTGCTATTAAATTTAATAGTATTTGAAATAGTATCTAAACTGCTGTGTTGAGGAAGTTTGGCTGAAAAGTAGATTTTGTCATGTTAGCTATAAAAATGGAAAGGCTTTCCTTAGAGGTGGAAACCAGGTCCAGAAGTAATACTTCTCCCTGTATTTTACTGGCACAGTCAGCTTAGGCAAGAAATATTATGTAACGTCAACTTCTTGGAAATAAAGTAACTTAACACAGATAACACATTTAAAATCTTTCTCAATGTATTTGTAGAACTCTTATGAGGACCCCTGCCTTTATTGAATGGTAATATTTCAGCAAAATTCGCTGTACAATGGATCATATTTTCTCAGTGATTTTCATTATAAAGTCAGATATTTTTACATAGGAAAAAATTCACCCTTAATACTTTAAAGAGTGAAAGCTTAGGGTAGGGATCAAGTTGTTGGGCAGATCTGGGTGGAGGACTCTGTGTTGTAGTCACTCGGCAGGTTTATGTTCCCTTGTGGGTGTGTGTGGGGAGGGGTGACATGGGGCACAAGAGAGAAGTTTCTAGTACTCTGGAATGCTCCCTTTCTCAAGTTCTGTTCTTTGCCTTGACCCTTAAAGGCACTGACAGATTTCTTTTTTTTTTTTTTTTTTTTAATTTTTTTTTTAAAGATTTTATTTATTTATTTGACAGAGAGAGACACAGCGAGAGAGGGAATACAAGCAGGGGGAGTGGGAGAGGGAGAAGCAGGCTTCCCGCTGAGCAGGGAGCCCGATGCGGGGCTCGATCCCAGGACCTGGAATCATGACCTGAGCCGAAGGCAGACGCTTAACGACTGAGCCACCCAGGCGCCCCGGCACTGACAGATTTCTTGGTTGTTTCTAGCAAGAACTCTAGAGCTGGATCAGAGATCTCCTTGGTACAATTGTGTAGCTTCTGTTATGCCTCAACATTGAGTTGAATTTGTTTCATGTGTTTCATTTCCTAACTCATGCAGATGTAAAGTGCTCTTGGTATTGCTTTGTTGGTACATTACTGTTCTTGAAAAGGCTTTTAGTAAGGTTTTGTCTCACTTCTTAGCTTGCTTTGTGGGAATGCAGCCTGGTGGTTGCTAACTCGGGGAGATGCTAGCAGTAATCACTTACTCAGACCTGCAGCTCATCAGTATGGAGAGGGTTCACTGATAGAACTGAATGCTAGTGAGTAGTATAGAGATTAAAGGAAAGGCACTCATGGACTCTTATTGTTTGCAAACATTTTGGTGGTTGAACCACATCGTTACTACTATAGGATCATATTGCTAAATGATGGACTAGGAAGTGGAACTGCCATCAACTCTATTTATTTTGGGTATCCTTAAACCTGTTTTTCCAGTGGTATAAAGTTATATTCTGGGCCCCCAAGCAAGAGTTTCACTGAGGGATGCTCTTAATGTTTCTGAACCTCACTGTAACAGACTTTAACTGAAGACAGTATTGGAGACCCAAGGATAATGTGTTTATTTTGGAATTACTTAAGCTTAGTAACCTTAACAAACTTAGTGAGTTCGAAAGTAACAATTACACTTTTATAAGTCCCATACAGCCCCCTTTTGTAATGACCCGAGGAAACACTTATGGTTCCACTGATTCATCTCCTGGGGACCATCAGTTTTCCATTGGTCTCTGGCCAGTCTTTTTTAGACAGTTTCTCTTCTATGCATTTAAAAAATAACATTTGTAGGCGTTTTTCTAAAAATAATACCTGTACTTTGTAGAAAATTTAAAAAGAAATTAAAAAACAATTTGAGAAGAAGCCTACCATCCAGACATAATCGCCTTAAACATTTTGAGGGATGCGTATGTGTGTATGTATATATTTATATACACGTGTGTGTGTATGTATATATATGACTAAAGATAGAAAAAATTACCATATGCATCTATGTGTGGATGAAAGGAGGAAGGTGTTTAGAAACTGAATTGGAATCACCGTATAACTTTGTTAATTTAATAGTATATTATTACAAATATTACTAAAAAAAAAAAAGAAACCTGATCACTTGCTCTCATTTATAAAGTTGTGGCAAAGAACAGCTGTGGCGAAATCCCCAAGTAATTATATACTCGTTATATTCTGCCCAACTTCTTTTTTTTTTTTTTTTTTTTTTTTTAAGATTTTATTTATTTTTGACAGAGAGAGGCACAGCGAGAGAGGGAACACAAGCAGGGGGAGTGGGAGAGGGAGAAGCAGGCTTCCCGCTGAGCAGAGAGCCCGATGTGAGGCTCGATCCCAGGACTCTGGGATCATGACCTGAGCCGAAGGCAGACGCTTAACGACTGAGCCACCCAGGCGCCCTCTGCCCAACTTCTTAAAAAGTTGTTAAATAACCTTTTCTTCCCTGTAAAATTTTTCTAAGAGATGTTTGTTTTCTTATGATCTTATAGCTTGTTAAGAATAAAAGAATTAGGAATTTAAAAGTGTAAGCTGGGGAAAGTCAAAGCTTTTCTCAAGTGTCAAATAAAATTCTTGTAGGCTAATGTCTCAGAAAGAATGATGGGCAGATCCATTAATTAAGATCTTGTTTATGTGTGTCTAGAATAACTTGTTTTTCAGGGAACTGTCTGATGGCATTAAGCCATTTAGACCCACAGCTTGAATTTCTTCAGGCATGTTTGCATTTCAGGGGCTGAGGCAAGGAGGATGTTCGGTTTATTAGTAGTGGTGTGGCCTAATGTGTTGAACTTTCAAGTAGGACACATTCTGTAGTTTCTTCACTTAGTCGCTGTGTGGCCTAGGGCAAGTTACTTAACCTCTCTGAGCCTCACATTTCCTTACCTGTAATATTTGGGTGGCTAATAGTTTTTATCTCGGAAGTGAGAGTTTGAGATACTGTAAGATTAAATGAAATACTGTGTGCCTAGCGATTACAAGGTTTAGTGAGTGGAAATTCTCTCCCTGTCGCTTCAGGTCTGTTGGATTAAACTTGGTTTGATACTCTCAGGTATCAAGAAGTAACTTTGGTACCTTGAACAACAGGGTGGCTGAGTTTTTATTCTATAAATTTTGATGACTGTCTGAAATTTGAGACATGGGTTGATTTTCACAGAGATTGAGTAAGGCTTAAGGCTCAGATTTTGGTTAGTATAAATGGATTTTAACATAATTGTGGATTGTAATTTAACATCTCATATATACATTTTGGTGTGTTGAAATCGTTGACATACTTGTAAATTTTGATGTCTCTTATATTTCATTGTATTGATTCATGGTTTGTGGTGTACAGTCTTTTTTTTTAATTTTTAAAAAGATTGTATTTATTTATTTGACAGAAAGAGACACAGCGAGAGAGGGAACACAAGCAGGGGGAGTGGGAGAGGGAGAAGCAGGCTTCCCGTGGAGCAGGGAGCCCGATGCGGGACTTGATCCCAGGACCCTGGGACCATGACCTGAGCCGAAGGCAGACGCTTAACGACTGACCCACCCAGGCGCCCCTGTGGTGTACAGTCTTAACAAAATAGCCTCTGCAGTAGATAACTGAATTTGAATTTTATAGAACCTTTTATTGGAGTTTTCAAATAAACCCTAACGTGGATTAGTTTAATGAGTCCTCAAATGTTAGCATCCAGCTGGGGGTATCAACTCACAACCACTTTTGTTTCATATATTATTCTCTCTTTCCCATTATTTTGAAGCACATTCCAGACATCGTATTATAAGACTGAGTTATGGTACATGAAATTTGTCAGTTTGGTGTCCCCTACACATTGGTATGTAGATACATTCTCATTCATCTCCCCTTTTGGATTGAATTTTACTTTTTCATTTTAGATGTAGTCAGCTTTAATTATATCAAGTGTTGTCCTACTTTAATTTTTTTTTTCATAGTTACAGTTTTCTTTTCCTCTTTTTTTTTTTTTTTAAGATTTTATTTATTTGAGAGAGAGACTGAGGTAGCGACAGGGAGAGGGAGAAGCAGGGAGAGCAGGGAGCTCATCTCGGGGCTCTATCACAGGACCCTGAGATCATGGCTTGAGCCAAAGGCAGACACTTAACCCACTGAGCCACCCAGGCGCCCCTAGGTACAGTTTTCTAATAGTGAATTTTGTGCTGATACATATTTAAAGCTTAAGCTTCCATTATAACCATATCTGGTAGATTTGTCTGGTGACAAGTTTACAAGGTATTTAATCCTATCTCCACTCCTATCTCTGCTACTATCTCTGTTGGATGTTTTAAGAAGAATTTGAAGTGCATTTCTAAGTGCAGATAAGGATTTGAAAAAAAAAATTTTTTTTTGAGAACTTTTTATAAGTCAGCTCTAACCATACTGTCGAAGCTCCTTAAGCCAATATTGTTTTGTTCAAAATAAGTTGTCCTGGGCGCCTGGGTGGCTCAGATGGTTAAGCATCTGCCTTCGGCTCAGGTCATGATCCCAGGGTCCTGGGATCGAGTCCCGCATCGGGCTCCCTGCTCCACGGGAAGCCTGCTTCTCCCTTTGCCTCTCTCTCTCTCTCTCTCTGTCTTTCATGAATAAATAAATAAATAAAATCTTAAAAAAAAAAAAAAAAAAGTTGTCCTTCCGGAAGGGCAATTGCTAATACTTAATTTTTTTAGAAAGGCTTAGAAATATGAATTTGGTTAAGTCACAGTCTGGTTTTTCCTGATTTTTTTGTATTTTAAACAATAAGGTCTTATACCCTGTTGGACTTTAATATTTCTGTGGTGTATGAGTATGGGGTGGGGGAGTTGGACTAATTTAGGGCAGTTCTGTTCCATGAATGCATGTGCATTTCATGTTTGAGGTTTCTTGGCTAGAAAAAAGCCAGACCTTATAGGTTAGCATTTTTCCCTCCTAAAGCGCATTGAGCAGGCATAGGTTGAATATTTTACAAAGTGTACAGATAATCTTCCTTCACATTTTAATGATCAGATGGCAGACGTAAGGTAACTGAGCTTAAATTGAATATTAAAAGCTGCATTTAATTTTTCCTTATACTTTTCGTGACTAAATTTATGTAGTTATTTGACTATAAATTTTTTCCTTCGCTTAATTTTTTGGTATAATTTATTTCCATATTTGCTTGGAATCTTAGTATAGTATTTGAGCCAGAAGATTTTATATAAAGCTTGAACTAAATTAAATAAAATTGTTGGCATGAAATAGAAGCTAGCAACTTTGAAAGTTTTAAAATCCTTGATAGTTTGGGGAGCATAAATGACTCAACTGTATGAGGTGGGGTAATCACCAGATACAAGGTACCAGTCATTCAAAATGTGTCTTGATGACTAATTAAACACTTTTAGAACGTAAGTATTAGGTTCTTGTACCAAATTGGAAATTGAATATCCATGGAGTGCAGTGCATAGCTATTTGAATTATCTTAACCAATGAAAATGAAAATTTGTATGTCTAATTTTTAAAATTGCTATGTATAGGGGCGTCTGGGTGGCTCAGTCGGTTAAGTATTCAACTCTTTATTTTGGGTCAGGTCATGATCTCAGGGTGGTAAGATTGAGCCCTGTGTAGGGCTCCGTGCTCAGCAGGGAGTCTGCTTGAGATTCTCTCTTTCCCTCCCCACCCCCTCCCACCCCCCCTCCACTCTCATGCTTGTTCGGTCTCTCAAAAAAAAAAAAAAAGTGCTGTGTGTATTACTTTGAAATTCTGTGCTGTTAATGTTAGGGTTTTGGAATGTTTATTTGAATCCACATATGATTAGAGTATCTTAGAACATGCTGAATTATAGCATAACTCCATCATAATATAACTCCATCCAGCAACTCCATCCTGATTGCCTAGTAGAGTCATCTGGGGGCTTTAAAAATACCAAGATCTGAGACCATTTAAATAAGGGTCTCTGGGCTTAGGGCACTGGCACTGGTAGATTTGAAAAGCTCCGCGGGTGATTCTGAAGTTGAGCTGGGGTTGGAAGCCACTGGCTGGAGAAGACACGTTCCAGTACATGTTACTTGCCATGGTTGTCCTCGAGAGGCAGACTGCTCTCTTAAAAGAAGGAGTAGCTATTTTTCCTTGCTTTATTTCCAGGAAGAATTCTGGGTCATTTTTTATTAAAGTTGGAATTTTAAGGTTTTAAAGCCTCATCATTAGTCCCGTGGTCCATCAGAGAGGGGAGAGCAAAATGGTTGAACTCTTAGTATATATAAGGTAATTGTAATCAGACCTGACACTTGTTAACTGTTTCCTCTGTGCTAGTCCCTGGGAGGCTAAGGGTTTGACATCTATTATATTACTTAAGCTCCATAATAACTTATAGCAGTGACTGCCATTTTATTGATGAGGAAAGGAAGACAGGTTAAATAGCTCGCATCACCTGAGAACAGTGGGGTGGCAGTGCTGGGTGGGGAGGGTGACTCGCTGCGTCCTCTCCTGTGCTGCATGACTCCGCACAGTGTTTCCTTAGACATCGGTGCCGTGCAACTTACTTTGTCATCTGTTAGAGGAAAATGGCTCCTTTATAAAGGACATTATTTATTATCCAAATGAATTGCAGATGAATAAAAGCTTACTAGCTTTTTATGGATTATTATTTGGGTGTACATTATCTTGAGACTACTTAGTTTCAGAGTCACTTGATGGAATCAGTTGAGGTGGGGTCGAGAGTGGGGGGAGAGAGGAGGTAAGTTGGGGGGGGAGGAAAGAAAGAACAGACCCACACATAAGAAAGTAACACAGATTTAATCATTATTCTTGTGGCTCTGACCTCATAATTGTAAGTGTTGTATGTTGAAAACATGCATTTGCAGATCACTTTAAAATACGAAGTGATTATATTGTGGGATGTAGAATATACACCTAGAGTAGGTGTTATGTGAATGGGATTCTGTATTACACACCTGTTTCCTTCTCAGCCAGCTCTCCTTGGACTCCCTCACCTGGGGCTTTCTCGGCCCTGCATCAGCTCTAGCATTTTTTTGGTATCTTGCTTTTGTTAATTGTCCTCCTCCTCCTCTTTTGTGAGTTTGAATTCTTTTCCCCTAATTTTTAGAATGAGTTGAGGAGGCAGCCCATCTGTGCTCAGTATACATATTTAATAGGAAAACTGTCATCTCTCAATTTTCTGGTGTCTTCACTTTTCAAAAACTAAAGATTTTTTTTTCATTGCCAAATGTGGTATTCTTTTTCCTTTATGGGTTTTGTGCCACATATAGAATTATAACATTATAAAAATAAACCAGTAGTTTTATAGTTTAAGGGGATTACATTTTGATTACAACTATGGTGCATTAACTGGACATTATTCAGTTGTTAAAAATGTACTGGATGTATAATATAGACGTGCATTTTCCCCACTTTTATTGAGAAATAATTGTACATCACTGTATAAACTTAAGGTGTTCGGGATGATGGTTTGATTTACATGTGTTGTGAAATGATTATCGCGATAGATTCAGTTAACCTCCATCATCTCATGTAGATAAAATATAAAGGAAGAAAGAAGAAAAAAAGAAAAAAATGTCCTCTTATGATCTTGAGATTTACTTTCTTCACAACTTTCTGTATATCATACAGCAGTGTTAGCTGTAGTCATCATATTGTATAGAAGTACATTTTGGGATAAAGGTGGTGAAGATGGGTCTCTCCCAGTCCCCAAATCAGTGCAGATTAATGATAGCAGAAGTTATTTTCAGAAGCAGAGATTAGTTTTTCTTATACTATGAAATTCAGACTTGCTTTGAAATTGAATCATGGGTGAAGTTATAGACAGGTGATGTGGGACTAAACTGTGAAACCCTTCTAGTACAAGACAAACCCTTCTTAGGCCAAATTTTGTGTTATGGTAGCTAAAATATAAGGAATTCTAATGTACCTTTGCTTTGAGGAGGTAAATGAACCAATAGTGCCTTTTTAGTTCTGTTATTTAGCCTGTTTTTCTCATGTCTGCTGATGTGATCTTCCCCCAACCCCCAGATAAACAGGGGTCACATGACAACGGAAGCTAAGAGAGCTGCAAAGATGGAGAAGAAGATGAAAATTTTGCTTGGGGGTTACCAGTCTCGTGCTATGGGGCTCATGAAACAGTTGAATGACTTATGGGACCAAATTGAGCAGGCTCATTTGGAGTTACGTACTTTTGAAGAACTCAAGAAACATGAAGATTCTGCTATTCCCCGGAGGCTAGAGGTAACATTATTGCCTTGCAGCATTGCTTCAAAAGAGAACTGCAAAGAATTACCAGGGCTTTCCTGTTTTTTCTTTTTCCTGTGCAGACTATCTCTGAAGTTGATACTGTCTGGCTTTTTTCAATGAGAGCCTGAAGTTTTTGACTTATCTAGAATTGTCTGTGTGTAGATGGATAGACCAGGCCAATGGTGGATACAGTGGCTTTTCCTTTACTAATTTTCTGGTTTGTATATCTATACACTGTGAAATAGAATAAGTAACCCTTGTGATTTGTCCCCCTGAAGCTTAATTGCCTCCCATTCTTCTAGCTCTCTGAGGTACATTAAACCAGTGTCTGTTTTATAATTTAAGATGCTGGGAATATAGCTGGTCATTCTAAAGCATGAAATTCCTTTGGCTAGATTTGGTTTATTTCTCAAGTGTGCATGATAGTCACACTTGGGCAGTCAGGGCTTAATGAAGTGCATTTGTGGGTATTGATAGGACGACAGTGGCTTGTTTATTTGAGGTGGCAGCAGAGATTTTATAAGATTTTACAAGAGTTACAGATGGTAGTCATTTGACCAGAGAATGGTTGCAGTACTTGTTTTACAGCACAAGTAGTTGCTATTTCTTGTTTCTCTGGGGGAATACCTAGCCCTTAAGAGTCATGACGTAGCTCAGCTATTTGTAAGATGATAAAGTATCATAAGATATTTTTAATTTTCAGTGTGCTTACATATGAAATAATTATTTAATATTTTTGTCTCTTCAAGTGTCTAAAAGAAGATGTTCAGCGACAACAGGAAAGAGAAAAAGAACTTCAGCATAGATATGCTGACTTGCTGCTGGAGAAAGAGACTTTAAAGTCCAAATTCTGAAGCATAGTTTATATTCTGTCACAAGATGAATTAATTGCTAGTTTTCATACTCTGGAAGGCTGAAACTGATGATTATCTTCATTGACAAATTTACCCACAATCTGTGGTTTTTCAGTTGTTTGTTTTAAATGATATCAATCTTACACAGTCTATGTATAAAGACTTTAACTCCACAGGACATTTTAGGGTTTAAATTATTAAGATGATGATTCTTTTAGCAGTGTCATATTTGCAAAATTTTTTTAGTTTTGGCCTTTAATTTTAAAAGCCTGATTTTAAAGTGCTGCCTGTGAGTAAACTCTTGAATAAAAACAAAATGTAAAAAATTGAGAGTGTAGCCTTTTGTTTGAAGTAATTAGATACTTAGAATGCCCACAAACCAGCAAGTATGTACTCTGTGTCATATTTAATGAGTAACTCTTGGGTAATCAAAATGGTGATCCAGTATTTTAATTCCTTAAGAGGAGTCCTTTTGTGGCTTTGTTAGTTTTAGCATAGAGTACTCATTTCTCAGTACACTGACAAGATTAACATTTTAACACCTCAGTTTTTTTGTTTTTTTTTTTTTTAGTATAACTTTAGGGAAGGTCTCTTCTCTGCCCAGCTACTCACACAGTTATGGATTAGGACTCAAAAGATTTAATTTTTATCGACCTGTTCTTTTCTTGTAAATGTCTTTTTGATAAAGGCATGTTAAAGATTAATTTCAGTAAGGCTGTTGGAACTTTATTAAAGCTTGGTGTTTATCTTAACAAGTTCATTACCCAAGTGTAGAATTTGGGGAATGGGTAGGAGTGGGAAGACCTGACTTTATAATTCACATGAAATTATTTGGGACAGTTATTAATTGGCTACAAGTTTGGTATAGACCAGCAATATGTTGGACTAACCAGGCAAATTTCCTAATCTTAAGAATCCTAGGGACTAAAAGGAGGGAAGGAGGGATTGATTCATTCATTCATCAGACATTTATTAACTATATACCGGGTGTCAGACTCGTGGAGATAGAACAATGAGTAAAATAGGCATGACTCCTGTTTTGTGGTGCTTATGGCCTGTTGGGAATTTTAGGTGATTAAAAATCAGGTGTTTATCGAGTGACTCTTCGTATGTGCCAGGCACTTAGTTAAGTGTTGGAGATAAACTCTCACCGAGATGACAGTAGGAGGAGGAGATACTCCGTATACCAGGAAAAGTATCAGATCATGAACTTAGATTCTATGGAGGGAATTAAAATAGGGTGATGGGAAATAGTGACTGGGTGGCTACTTTAGGCTGGATGATCAGAAGAGTCTTTGAGGAGGTAACTTTTAAGATAAGATGTGATTAACATCTTAGAAGGAGCCATTCTTGTGGGACTCAAGGAAGAGCAATACCAGCAGAGTGAAGAACAAGCACAAAGCCCCTTTGGAGTGTTTGAGGAATAGAAAAGACGACCATGTGGCTGGAATGTCAAGAATGGCATTTGAGTAAGGCCTACATGAATAGGGGCATATTTATAAGGCCTTGGTAAGAAATTTAGATTTTATTCTATTATGGGAAGCTATGAGAAGATTCTGAGCAAAGGAATGACATGGTTAGATTTGGTTTAGAGAAATATCCTGTGGTCATACTGCATAATGTCTCACTGGCTGAAGACAGGGAAGCCAGTTAGTTGAGGAGCATAAAAAGTGGTAATCAGGCAAACAGCCATACTGACTCAAACCAGGATAGAGGCAGTCCTGGTGGGGACAGGTGTAAAAATTTGAGTGGTAATAATTCTGTGGTCTCATCAGACTATATATTTTTCTAGTATCTAGCCGCTTAATTCTAGTACTTGTTTCAGTAATTTCACATGGTTTTCTAGGGAACACTTTGATATCATCTATGAATAATGATAATGTTTCTTCTAGTAGTTTAATTTTCGTTGCGTGTTTTGTTGGCAGAAATGTTTAGAACAGTGTTAAATAAGAATGCTGATGGTAGACGTTTTATTTCTGATTTTAATGGGAATGTCCATAGTATTTTACTTCTGGCTGGCTGTTTTGAGTTATTTATCTAGAAAGGAAATACCCCTCCATTTTTAGTTTTTAAAGAAACTGAATTAGGGGCGCCTGGGTGGCTCAGTTGTTAAGCTTCTGCCTTCGGCTCAGGTCATGATCCCAGGGTCCTGGGATCGAGCCCTGCATCGGGCTCCTTGCTCGGGCGGGAAGCCTGCTTCTCCCTCTCCCACTCCCCGTGCTTGTGTTCCTACTCTCGCTGTGTCTCTGTGAAATAAATAAATACAATCTTTAAAAAAAATAAAAATAAAAAAATAATCTGAATTAGGATCGGCTCTGGAATTTTGTCACACATGCTTTTTGGATATCTCTTAAGATTATCAGATGGTTTTTTTCCATTTAATTTGTTGATGACATATCAATAGATTTTCCAATGTTAAACCGTCTTTGAGTGCCTGGAATCAGGTAGATTAATTACAAAAATTTTTTTTTTTTAAGAGGCGCCTGGGTGGCTCAGTCGTTAAGCGTCTGCCTTTGGCTCAGGTCATGGTCCCAGGGTCCTGGGATCGAGCCCTGCGTCGGGCTCCCTGCTCAGCGGGAAGCCTGCTTCTCCCTCTCCCACTCCCCCTGCTTGTGTTCCCTCTCTCACTGTGTCTCTCTCTGTCAAATAAATAAATAAATAAAAATCTTAAAAAAAAAAATTTTTTTTTTTAAGATTTACATTTTACTTGCATCTTATGTAGACTTGAATGATACGGATTTAAAATAGTTGATCTTGGGGCGCCTGGGTGGCTCAGTCTTTAAGCGGCTGCCTTTGGCTCAGGTCAGGATCCCAGGGTTGTGGGATCGAGCCCCGCATCGGGCTCCCTACTCTGCGGGAAGCCTGCTTCTCGCTCTCCCTCTGCTTGTGTTCCCTCTCTCGCTGTCTCTGTCAGATAAATAAAATCTAAAAATAAATAAAATAGTTGATCTAACAATACTCACTTTGTTTTCAAAATTTGAAGTAATGCACATACTTATAGCCTACAAAATGACCAAGGTTTGCATAATTTCAAAATTGGCAGTCTCAGTGCATTGTAGACGTATGGCTCACGCTTTTGCCATATAGCAGTGCAGCTTTAATTGGTAAACAGCTCTGCATCATCTTTGTTAGTACCCTGTAAAGCCCAGGGTTCTTTACCAGCAGCACTCTGAGAGCGATTTTGGTAACTGTTTTCACATTCACATTTATTTTATTTTTCATTAACTGGTTGTGTTAAAACTAGTGTTGAAAAGCATGTTTAAGTCTCAGTAACTTTGGGACAGAAATTAAATATGATAAAGAGCCCCCCCCCCCAAAAAAAAACTCACCAGCAGGAGTGAGATCTCATCTTTGAAATATTAGAAATAATGCTGAGATAAGAAAATTCAGTCTCCAAAGAAAAAATACCTAACAGCACGTGTAGATTTCTGCTGTCCAACCATTTTATCCTCACTATTTTCACATCTGTTTTTCTGGGAACATTAGTTGTGAAGTATGTGATGTCCTGCAATGCATTTCTCCTAAAATGTGGCTGCCCTATTGGCCCTGTAAACTTTGATTTGCTAATAGGTTATTTAGGAAAATTGCATTTTTTACGTAAGTGAATTTAGTCTTTTGGGCTGTTAGCTCTTTTTTTTTTTTTTTTTTATAAGTAGGCTCCACACCTAGTGTGGAGCCCAAAGCAGAGCTTGAACTCACAACCCTGAGGTCAAGACCTAAGCTGAGATCAAGAGTTGTATGCTCACCCTACTGAGTCACCTAGGCGCCCCAGTCCAATTTTTGACATGGAGATTTTGCTAGCTGTATAAGGTGAATAGGGTAACTATGTATATTTTTCTTTGCATCAAGCAGTTACATCATTGGAGGGATTTGTTCCATTAAAGATTGAAGGATTGAGCTGAGAAACCTTTGAATTGAGAGCCCTTTTGGGAAGTAATTTCTTGATAACAATTTCTTCTGTGACTATGTTACCTGTTTTTAAATTGAAGTATCTTTAAATTTGATTTTAAAATTTTGTTTTAAAATGTATTTCTCCTTTGGTGTTTGTTATTTGTTAAATTTAAGTAATTTATACTTTTCCAGAAAACTTAATTTTGTTGAAATTTTACACATTTATTTGCAGAGAATTTTAATAGAGAGTAAGAAATCTCCTATATTAAGTTTGTTACTTCTAAGTTACAAGAAATTGACCTTAGTTTTACCATTTCCTATTTTTTCCTTGATTTGACTCGCTGAAGGTAATCTCTTTTCCCTTCAAAAAAAACCCGGTGTTTGGATTTATCACTTGTCATTTGTTTTAAAATATATTAATTTCTCATTTTATGTGTATTTCTTTTGTTTTCTGTAGAGTTTCTTGCCCTGTAACTTTTTGAGTCTGATGTTTATTTTTTGTTTTTATTTGTATACAAATGAAGGGTTTTGGTTATCTCTAATTTCAGATACGTTCACATCCCAGCTACATTGATGTGTCTTGTTTTCTAAGTAGTTTATCATTGTGTTTTAAATTTTTGGTTAAATAAATTTCTGTGTGGTTGGCTTTTTTCTTTTTTAATTGTTGCTGCTTGTAGCATTTTTACCTTGTAGCAAGGAAATACGGCTTATGTGGTTTCTGCTTTTTAGAATTGAGGTTTTGGAGCCCAGCATTTAAAAAAAACGTTTTATGGATGTTTTAAATGAAGCTTTATTTAGTTCATGTGGGACAGAGGTGAACATGTATTCAACCACTTTAATTATATTATTCAAATTTTATTTTCTTATCTTGGGGTGTAAACTACCATAGACTAAATGTTGTCTTAAAGTCTTCTAGATCTTTTTCTCAATTTCAGCTTGTTTGTCTAGAGCTTTTGTTTCATATATTTTGATACTGTTGTTTAGTATGTAAATTCTTGTGTCTGTTAGGGGTCATTCATAAAAGACTTGCTAGTCTATAAAGTTACTCCTTTTCTCCTTTATACTTTTACTTTGAAATTAACCTCTTTGAGATTGGAATATTCTTTTTTTGTTTATATTTGCTTGATAAGTTGTCTTTTTTTTTAACTTCTATATAATTTTTTGTTGTCTCTAAATAGCATGTCTTGTTGGATTTTATATTTCAACCCATTTGGAGACTTTTTGCAATTTAAGAGGGGAGACGGATAATCCATTTGCTTTTATGTTAATTACTGACTTTGGTCTTCTGTGATCATGTTTTATGCTTTCTCACTGATGCCTCTCATTTCCTAAATGGACTGTAATGTTCTGGGTTTTAATTTTCTTAGTGATTTAGGAAATATGCATTCTCTTTTAAGTTTTACAGATGATGATGGTATCATTTAGGGTTCAGGACCCATGCAAGAGAAAGAAACCATACCAGTAATTTGAACAGGGAAATTTAATATGAAGAATTATTAACTGTAACAGGAGATTAACCACTAAGACGGGCAAAGACAACTCTAAAGAATACAGGGCTAGCAGATGTAGAGAGGAACCGTACCTGTAGACTGAGAGAGTACTCAAGTAGGGAACATTCTTTTTTATGGCTGAATAATACTCTGCGCGCTTGTGCACGCAAGCCTGTGTATGTGTGTGTGCGTGTGACGTTTTTGTTATCTGTTCAGCCATTGGTAGATTATCTGAGTTGTTTCCACATCTTGGCTATTGTAAATAATGGTGCATTGAACATGGGGGTGCAAATATCTTTTGGATTCAGTGTTTTCATTTTCTTTAGATAAATACCCAAGAGTGGAACTGCTGAATCATATGGTAGTTCTATTTTTAATTTTTTGATGAAGGTCCATACTGTTTTTTATAGTGGCTGCACCAGTTTACATTCCCGTGAACGGTGCATGGGGGTTCCCTTCTCTCCACATCCTCACCAACACTTACTATTTCTTATCTTTTTGATTCTAGCCATTCTGACAGGTGTGAGGTGATGTCTTATTGCAGTTTTGATTTGCATTTCCCTGATGATGGATGATGAGCATCTTTTCATGTACCCTTTGGTCATCTGTATGTCTTTGGAAAAATGTCTATTTAGGGCTTCTGCCCATTTTTAATCAATTGTTTTTTTGCTATTGGGTTGTATGAGTTCTTTATTTATTTTAGATATTAGTGTCCCTTACGAGATAAAAGATTTGCAAATATTTTCTCCCATCCAATAGCTTGCCTTTTCATTTTGTTGATGGTTTCATTTGCTGTGCAGAAGCTTTTAAGTTTGATGTAGCCCCACTTGTTTATTTTTGCTTTTGTTGCTTTGGGTGTCAGATTAAAAAATCATCACCAAGACCTGTGTCAGGGAGCTTACTGCCTATGTTTCTTCTAGAGTTGTGTGGTTTCAGGTCTTACATTTAAGTCTTTGATCCATTTTGAGTTAGTTTTTGTGTATGGTGTAAGTCAGGGGTTCACTTTCATTCTTTTGCATGTAGCTGCCCAGTTTTCCCAGCACCATTCATCGAGGAGACTGTTCTTTCCCCACTGTATATTTTTGGTTCCTTTGTTGCAAATTAATTAGCCATATATGCATGGGTTTATTTCTGGGCTCTATCCTGTTCCATTGATGTGTGTGTCTGTTTTTATGCTAACACCATACTGTTTTACTTACTATAGCTTCGTAATAGAGTTAGAAATCAGGGAGTGTGATGCCTTCAGTAAATAATGGGCAGATACGACTCACATAAAAGATTTTTGGGGTCCTCAATTTTTAAAAGTTTAAAGGGATTCTGAGATGCCCCGAAATTGAGAACTGCCAGTTTAGATTAAACTGGCTGGATATAAGAAACATCTTCTGCTCAGAGAATCCACAGCTCTCTGTGGTCTTTGATCAGAAGTGTGGTGCTGAGAGAGGCTGGTGGTGGCTGTGTCCTGCGTGTGCGGTGTGGCACTGTCTTTACTCTCTCATTCTTGGATTCTGATGCTTTTCAACTTAAATAGCAGCAGAAGTGACTAGTTAGATTGTTGTTTGTTTTTTTTTTAAATTAAAGATTATTTATTTATTTATTTATTAGAGAGAGAGAGAGAGAGCACAAGTAGGCAGAGTGGCAGGCAGAGGGAGGGGGAGAAGCAGGCTCTCTGCCGAGCTGGGAGCCGGACGTGGGGCTCGATCCCAGGATCCCAGGATCATGACCTGAGCCGAAGGCAGCCGCTTAACTGACTGAGCCACCCAGGCGCCCCAGATTTTGTTGTTTTTATTGTTCTTTTTCCTATCTTGATATTAGGTGAGCAAAATAGCAATTAGTGCAATAAAAATCTCCTTTGCAGGTGGGGTGACTGAAATCTCATGAGGGGAAGAGATTTGCTCAAATAGTGAAACTGATGCTCAAAGCAAGTCCAGGCCTTGTTTCTCCACTGTAGCTAGTCACCATGGGATCTGAAATCTCAAACACAATGAATCCAAGGACACTTGTTCATTTTTATTTTTTATTTTTTTAAAATATTTTTTTATTTATTTGACAGAGACATAGCGAGAGAGGGAACACAAGCAGGGGGAGTGGGAGAGGGAGAAGCAGGCTTCCCGCAGAGCAGGGACCCCAATGCGGGGCTCGATCCCAGGTCCCTGGGATCATGACCTGAGCCGAAGGCAGACGCTTAATGACTGAGCCACCCAGGCGCCCCAGGACACTTGTTCATTTTTAAATAAAATAACCGCTTATATTACTGTATCTAATAAACTTGAGGGACTCCTCTCCCTGAACACTGGCATAAACTGAAGGTTTGAAGAAATCCATCTTTTTGAATAATTAAAAAATGCACCTTTCATGAATAGTCACGAATAATTATGGAGGTTCTTTCTATATTTTGGGAGTATATCTTGTACTGATTCCCCTTGAAACTGATTTCATGGAAGAGCAATTGTCATCCTTTCCCACCACCATCACTTGATGTTCTGCCATGTCCCTCCGTGCAGAGAACAGTTGGCGGAATATACTTGAAGATTGTCCTGGTATAGTGAAGTGGCCAAAAAGCAGAAGTTGGACCAGATTTTAGAAGCAATGCATATGGCTTGCCCTCTAGGCATATTACGGATTAATTGGAAGATTATACATATAATTTATTCTCTGCTTCCAGAATAGCCCTTGCAGGGAAACTTAATATTTTTTTTAAAAGATTTTATTTGTCAGAGAGAGAGAGCAAGCGCACAAGCAGGGGGAGCGACAGGCAGAGGGAGAAGCAGGCTCCCCGCTGAGCAAGGAGCCCGATGTGGGGCTCAATCCCAGTACCCTGGGATCATGACCTGAGCTGAAGGCAGACACCCAACCGACTGAACCACCCAGGTGTCCCAGAAACTTAATATTTGACGGAGAGTAGAACTGTTCAAAATATGTGGGTGTTGGTTACTTCATTACTCCCAAGGAGAATTCCCTACTTCCCAACAAAAAAGGTTAGGTCTGCCAACTATAGTTTTATGTTTAAATTCTTTACTTGAGGAAGGAGATGTCAAGAAAACTTGCCCAGATTCAAGATTTGCTTGCTTGAGAAATCTACAAGTTTTTTAAAATTTAATTTTATTTAATTTTATTATGTTATGTTAATCACATTACATCATTAGTTTTTTTTTCATTTTTTTAATTATGTTAATCACCATACATTACATCATTAGTTTTTGATGTAGTGTTCCATGATTTCATTGTTTGCGTATAACACCCAGTGCTCCATGCAGAATGTGCCCTCTTTAATACTCATCACCAGGCTACCCCATCCCCCCACCCCCTTCCCCTCTAGAACCCACATTTGTTTCTCAGAGTCCATAGTCTCTCATGGTTCTTCTCCCCCTCCTATTCCCCCCCTTCATTTTTCCCTTCCTACTATCTTCTTCTTCTTCTTTTTTTTTAACATATATTGTATTATTTGTTTCAGAGGTACAGGTCTGTGATTCAACAGTCTTACACAATACACAGCGCTCACCTACAAGTTTTTAACATCCATGGAAGTGTCCAGTGTCTGCCCTCCAAAGTTAGAATTGGTTCATAAAATCTGGTAGAGGAAGAAGAGGATGGCAGCCATATTTTAATTTGGTATTTGGTTATAGGAACTGAGGCCTGGCAGTGAGCCACTTCTTTTCTGCTTGATGAGTTAAGAAGAGCCTGTGTGAATGAATGGCTTCTGAATACTTACAGGATAGCACCTTGGAGAATTGGGCTCAGAGGGAAGGCGGGGGTCTTAGCAGTGATGAGCCTGCAGATGGGGACCAGGTGCTAAGCCAGAGGGATTTGGGGGCAGTCAACCAGCAGTAGCTGTCATTTTCACAGGGGGAGGGGCTGGAACTAGAGGGTGGGACTAGGGAGAATCATGACAGATTCTTACATGGAATTAACTTCCAAGTCACCTGTTTGGTTTTCTGCTATTGCTTTGATGATAATCAAGTATTTTGTTCTTGCCTTTAATAGTCAGTTCTGGAGTGACATGCTTGTTGGGATTGGTTAAGGAAGTGGCCGACACACCTTCCAAATTCCAGTAGTCTCCGTGAGGCCCTTGGGGTGTGGCCCTAAACGCCACCCAGCTGTCTCAGCATACTATGGCTCAAGTGCCATCTAGTGGTGACTACCAACAACTGGGTTAAGACTTTTTGACCTTCAAATCTGAGAAATAGAACATGTTCATTCTCAAGTGTCACTGCTATTTTCAAGTGAACTTGCTTCTTTGGAGGTCTTTATTTTGAACTAGGTGAATTCCAGAATAATACTAGGCCCTAAAATCCCTAACAGGTAATGACATAGAAGCAATGATTTTTTCCTTGATGACAGAATCACAACAAATATGTAAAGGAAAAACCGAAACAAAGCCAGTGCTGTCTGAGAAACAGGTTCATCTGACCTGAGACTTAACGCTCTCCCTCAATAGACTGAGCTGTTAATGCCTCACCGTCTAGCCCTAGTAGGGGCTCTCAGAGTGTGGACGAGGCAACGAAGGTCTGTCTGCATCTCTCTCCCACGGTACCTATGATGTGGCTCTAAAGTACCATGATTGATGGTGGAGCAATTTCTTAAATGTCAGGGTGCATTGTGTGTGGACTTTTCCCAAGTAGTCCCCTGGGAAGCCGTGCACTTACTTCCAACAGTGCTGCCCCTGCTGAAAAAAAAGCCTTTGGAACTGCTTATTGGAATTGTTTAGAATTTCTTCAGTGGTGCTCAGGAAAGACTGCCTTGGAGGCCGTTTCTGTAATGGGGTTGGGAAGGAGACAGATGGGGGCAGGAAGACTGGTGAGAAGTTATTGCAGGAGCTCAAGATGGGGTCACCCCAAGGTGATGAGGGTGGGGGCAATGAAGACAAAAATTCAAGAGGTTTTATGAAGGCAGAATTGAAAAGTGATGGGACCTGGATATGGAGGCAGAAAAATAGCTCTGGGTTAGTGGTCTCTGACAGAAGATGGTGAGGGGAACTGATTTTGGAGAAAAGGTGAAATGTTTGCTTCTAGTGGAACTATCAAGCAGGCCTTGGGTCTGGAGGTCAAGAGGATTGTCATCACTGGAGACTGTACTTATTCATGAAACAAACATTGTAAAGTGCCTATAATAACAGCTGCATTTAGTAAGCACCTATCCTGTGAGGGACAGTGCTAAACCCCTGGGCAGTAACTTAATCCTCACAAAACTGAGGAGTGTAGGCTCTCATATCCTCATTTTATAGATGGAGGTAAAGTGGTTTCAGAGGGCAAGTTATACCCATTTCATCCCCAGTTAAGACTGAATTAAGTGGGAGAGTAGGAAACAAGAAGAAATAAATGAAAGTATCAACATTATTCCTGATGAAACAAGACTGGAAGATGGGGCTTAGCTTTGTGCTAACAGTGGCTTTCTAGTACTTTCCCCCCGCTCAGCACAGCCCCCTTATGAGCCAGGGTGAGTTTGTGGAGCAGAAGCATTCACTCCGACTGCTGCCTGTCTGAGAGATACTGGTCTCTCAGGGCTTTGGTCCTCTGTGCTTGGATGGGTTCTGGCAACTTCGCAAAGTTCTGTTGATTGCTGATGGCAGCAGGTCCGTTTATAAAGCAGGGCTGGTTTCCTAGAAGACAGGCTTCAAGATGAGGATTTCAAGAGAACCTAGCCCTTAGCAGGCAGGGGTGGGCGGGGGGTCAGGGCCCTGGAACCGCCTGCTGGCTGTTCTCAATGGACTGTCTCCATGGACTTCAGGAGCATTGTGGCCTTAAACCTCCCTACACCAAGTGTAGTCTCCACAAGTGGCTTCAGCATCACTGGTCCCACTGAATGGGAATCTGCATTTTAACATGATTCCCCAGATGGCGTGCATGCACATTAAAGTTTGGGAAACTGCTGGAACCGTACCCAGGAGCTGCCTTATCCATGAAGGAGAAGATTGTTTTTCTCCTGCTTGCTCCCCACTCTCGGAAAGCCTTGATTAATATTCTCCTCCCTGCAGACGCCTTCCTGCTCTGAAGGCTGCCGACCACCCCTTCCTTCGATCACTCATTATATCAACAATTTGTCTGTTATTTGGGAGCAGTGAAAAAAGCCTTCTCAAAACATGCCCTGAAGCTCATGGGGCTTATGTGATAACTTACTCAAACCAACCTGATACTTATTTCATTTCCCTGCATAGTCCACTCCAAAGAGTTTTTAAAAAGCAATTTTCTGAAACCTTTGGATAGGCCATTTGTTTCAGTATAAGACTTTTTCCCCAGAGGGATTTGTGATTATAACTGGAGTGAGAAAACTCTGTTATTAGAAATAATATTTGGTCCTAGAAAACTCTAGAGAACTTGGGTGGAAGGGGGAATGGTAGAAAGGGCAGGGGGAGTCGGGGTGAGGATGGGGAGAACAAGGACTCTTGCTGTATCCATAAGTTGCCATTTTTGTACTTTAACAAAGAGGCAGAGAAATCCAAGGAAAAATAAAGGTTCAGAAAGGTGCTGGTTCTAGAACTATGCTGTCCAATATGGACATCAGCTACATATAGCTATTAAAATGAACATTTAAAAAAAAAGTATTTATTTATTTGGCAGCACAAGCAGGGGATTGGCAGGCAGAGGGAGAGGGAGAAGCAGGCTCCCCGCTGAGCAGGGATCCCGATGCGGGACTCGATCCCAGGACCCTGGGATCATGACCTGAGCCAAAGGCGATGCTTAACCAACTGAAACACCCAGGCACCCCTAAAATGAACATTTTAATTAAATTTAATAAAATTATATTCAGTCATCCTAGCCAAATTTCAAGTGCTCAATAGCCACATTTCCACCATCAAGAAAGTTCTTCTGGGCAATGCTATTCTAGAAAGTCATATAAGGTTGACATATTAGCTGCTAGCATGTAGTAGTAATTTTTTTTTTTAAGATTTTATTTGTTTGAGAGAGAGAGAACACAAGCAGGGGGAGGGGCAGAGGCAGAGGGAGAGGGACAAGCAGACTCCCCACTGAGTGTGAGCAGGGAGCCCCATGCGGGGCTCGATCCCAGGACCCTGGGATCATGACCTGAGCTGAAGTCAGACGCTTAACTAACTGAGCCACCCAGGAGTCCCAGCAGTAATATATTTCTAACTCAAAACTGACTGTACAAGAGGCGGTCCGAAGATCTGCCTGGTCTTCCCGAGACGTGGTGGGGTAAGTATGCCTTTCAGCTCCGTGATGCTTTGAAGACAAAACAAGGGCAACTGTGCTCATTTTGTTGAAGTGATAAGGAGCTGTGGGCCATGTACTGAGCCCAAAGCCATGACCCCGTCTCAATGTCCTGCATCATGCTGTGTGTCACACACACGTTAGGGAACGCTAGTGGTCTCGTTACATAAGGACAGTGTGTCACTGACTGGGAAGTGTGCTTGGGCTCCAGAGAGAGGGAGAGAAGTGGTGTGGTTCTGAATTGCACACGGGGCTTAGAAGATGAAAACTCACACATTCAGTAGATGCAACAGCAACAACAAAAGCAAACGACAACAATAACAGAAAATACACTCTTGTCTCCCTGCACTTCCAATAATGTGCATATTTTCTCTCTAGAAGAAAACTGGCATGGTGAGCAAGTCAGCAGTGAACTATTTATTTATTTATTTGAGAGCATTCAAGGAGGGGGTGGAGGAGGGGGAAGCAGACACCATGCTGAGCACGGAGCCCGACGCGGGGCTCGATCTCACCACCTTGAGATCATGACCTGAGCTTAAATCAAGAGTCTGATACCTAGCCGACTGAGCATCCCAGGCGTCCCCAGAAGTGAGCTCTTTAAACTGTATTAGAATATGAAGCTGTCCAAGTTTAGTTTTGCTTTTGAGATTCAGTTTGAACAGGTTCGAAACTAACCCTGACTGTAGGCTGTTTACGTCACAGGCTCTCTGGCAGCTCAGCAAAATGGTATTTTCCGTCCAAACACAAAGGTATTTGCATTCTTCTATAGCTCAACATTTTATATAAAATGTGTCTGTACATTTCCTGCCTAAAATTCAAAGCACCTTGTCTTTGCAGTTTTCTCCTCTGTCGGTAAGAAGCTTTTTCCTTTTGACCCATTTAGTCAGCACTGTTGATTGGTTCTCCTCGCACACAAGTACAACGGCGTCTCAGCATTCATTCTCCGTGCATGGGTCTTTGGTAGCCTATTTCAATGTATTTCAAGCTCCGTTGAGATCACATGGACACTGTGATCACAGGTGCAAACTTGCTAAGCAACACTGAAGTGGACAAGAGAGAAGGAATGCCCAAGTCAAGGTCCACAGCTGAAGATGAGGTTAGGATGAGGACAAGGGTTAGGGGGCCTTCATGGCTCAGTCCACTTCTCAGTCTCGTGTCTGCTTGGCCATCTCGGGCCAGGGGATGTGGAGGTCACTGCCAGAGGACACTGTCCTCCCCCCAGCAAACGCCAGTCCATCTGAAACCCGGACAATTCCCCACAGCACATAAAAGAGAGATTGCTCACTGTATTTGAGAGTCATTGTGGGGTGTGCAGACCTGTCTAGGCCCCCTAGTACATTTGAAAAGGTCAGAGTAAGCTTCTAAACCTTAATTTCCCTACGTTTCCTCAACTACACGATCAGGGCACAAATTTCCACATCACGGAGCTGGAAAGAAGCAGGAGGGCAGTTCTGGGGCTGTCTTAGCACAGTGGCAGGGGAAAAAAAAATCCCATCCTGCAGTACGGCGTGGAATAAGATTGCCTGCAAACTAGGGGTATCCGAGGCGGGGGAGATAGAGTGCGGCGCTGTGTGCCCGGACCGACGGAAATGTCCGCAAACGGGTTACATTCATCATGGCAGCACCCACGCCCTGGAGCACTCTGCAGGCCTCTGCCCCGGGGCTGGGGGAGCAGAGGGCCTCACCCCTGCTTCAGGCTGGTCTTTTCTTTGTCCTCCCACTGGGCCCCGTTCAAGTCCAGCAAGGCCAGCTTCGGCCCACCCTCCCCCGCTCAGTCCTCCTCTGTCCCCCATGGGGCTGACATGCATTTGGTTTCATGTATTCTAGACCTCATTTCTTCCCGTGTCTTACCTTAGCTCCTTAGCTAGATCATGAGCTTCTTTGAACCACGTCTTCTCAAGGATCTCCCCAGAAGGATTCTTGCGTATCTCAGTATCTTGCTCACTCTTTCCCTGGATCCGACTCTGTTTCTCTGTCTCTGTGGGTCTCTTCCCCTTCTCCCTCTTGTCTCCTGGCACCTCTGGCCACACCAACACCAGATCCCCTTGTCAGCCCCCGCTCCTGACACCCACACCAGCAGATGAGCCTTAAATCTGGAAGTCACCAAACGAGGACTTCTGCTGCGCTGGACAGAGGGAATGGGAAAAGGGAGTCATTGAGGAGAAATTTCCTGGGGATGAGAACAAGCTCTGTTCTTAAAGTCACAAGTCCTGGGTTTGAGTCCTGCCTCTGTTTATTGCCGGGCTGTGTGACGTGGGGCAAATGACTTGATGTCTCTGAACTTCTCTGTGTGGGAGGCCCCTGTCTGCTCTCACGGATTGTCATGGGAGTCGGGTTAGTGAGGTTTGTGAGCTGCTGAGCGCCCACACCTGCAAAACTTCCTTATCACCCATGCTCTTCACGACCTCTTGACCATAGTTCATGGAGAAAGATACTAGAGAAAGCCTGGTGCCAGGTTCAGAGCCAAAACATCGTACCGCGGAGGAAAAGGGGACTGCGCGGGGGAGGCCGGGAGGGCCTGCAGACTCATCTTTCCACAGTGTCTTGACTCAGAGTCCTTGGCATTGGTTTGTATCTGAGTGAGTGGCTGTGCTGATTAGTTGTACTTGGTGAACCAAAAGCACAACCAAAATATGTTCCTTTGTGGGATTTAAACAAATTAACAGGAAGAGCAGTGTGGGGGATGAGTGTGGAAACGCATTTCAGTTTGAGTTTTCAACCCTTAACACATATGTTCTGAAAGCCACTCTGCAAAAACATGCTTCTGTCAACCGTCCAGTTAGCTGGGTGATGACCTTCCTCCCTTATGCTGACGGGGGAGTGGTGGGGGTGGCATCTGCCCCCCGAAGGGCAGGCAGCAGAGTGGGGAGAGCTTTGGATTCATGCAGCCTCTACCACGAAGGAGCTGTGTGACCTTGGGCAAGTGACCTACCTTCTCTGGGCTTGAGTCTCTTCTCTTGTAAAGTGGGGGCCTCCTTTACGGGGTCTTGTGAAGAGGAAATGTAAAGTGTCGAGGCCCCCACCCGGCACGCAGCAGGCCTCCAGTCCACGGTAGTATTACTGTCACTTAATACGCCCAGAAACGGGAAACAGGACCAAACCACTGTTACTTTGGGGTTTTCTGTTACAGCTGAACTTAATCCTGACTAATACACTTACTTTACAAATAAATTCTCCACATCTCTTAGGAGAGGCATCCAAAGTTACAAGCCCCAGACTGCCTCCACACGGCCTAGCCTTTAAGCCTGTTTTGTATTCTTCCAAAATAACTCCCACTTTCTCAGTTAACATTTCCAGTGGTAAGTTTTCAAGTCCATGTATAAAAGAGCTATCTGTCTCGGTTTGGGCCGGTGGGACGCAAGCAGAAATGGAGGTGAGAGACGTGTTCTTAAAAAGAGGCTGTGTGCCCCTCTTCCCTCTTTCTCCACTGTTTTTACTCACAGCACTTATGACACCAAACGTATGGGTTTGGCTTCCCACACCAACCAATTCTCCGGTTCTCTGGACACCAACTGGGTGTCCTGCAATTCAGTTCAGCTCTGACGTTACTGACATGGGGTCGGTGTCAGATCCCACGGGGTAAGGACTCCGTCCCCACCTCAGATGCCAGTCACAAGTCCCAGGCTGTCACCTGTGCTTCTGACCAACTGGCTACAAATCGGGGGTTCCCATAACCCCCTCGGTTTTGGCAATTTGCTAGAATGGCTCACAGAACTCAAGAAAGCACTACACTTACTATTACTGGTTTATTATAAAGGGTATGATAAAGGGTACTAGTGGACGGCCAGAAGAAGAGGTACATAGGGTGAAATCTGGAAGGGTCCCAAGCCCAGGAGTTTCTGCCCCCCAAGGCGTTGGGGCATCCCACCCTCCCAGCATGTGGATGCGTTCACAATCTGGAAGCACTCCGAATCCTGTCACTGAGGAGTTTTGATGGACATTCCACTACGCTGGCATGATTGATTAAATCATAATCAATTGGTGACTGCACTCCACCTCCAGCCTCTGACCCTCGCTGGAGTGTGGGGGGTGGGCAGAAAGGTCCACTCCTCTAATCACATGGCTGGTTCCTCTGGCAGCTAGCTGTCCATCCCGAAGCTATCTAGGGGACCACCAAGAGTCACCTCATTAGCATAGACTCATGTATGGTCTAAAGGGGCTTGTTATGAATAACAAAAGATGCTCCCATCACCCCTACCACTCAGGAAGTCCTAAGAGGTGGTAGGAGCCTTGTGCCAGGAAGTGAGGACAGGGCAGAGTCGCCACTGTACCCCAAGGAGATGCTGAGCAGGGCAGCCTGGCTGGGAGAGGTTCCTAGGTCCCCAACACCAAGGAAGGCTACGCTAGCCCCAGCTTGACCATCTCTGGACTTCCTGAACATGCAAAAATATCCCTAAAGAGGTTGGTTTCTTCCAATTCCCTACTGAAGACTTCAGTCGGGGTAACCAGGCTTCAGCGCCTGGTGAGGGTGGGTCAGCTGTGAATGAGCAAGAGAAACAGGAAGAGGACAGCCAGCCTTATGGGCCGAATGTAACAATATGGTCCATGAGATGAGGACGGACTGTAGAATTCGCCTGATGTGGGGCCCAGACACCAATGGCCTCAGTATAATTCCCACTGCAGGAATTGTGTTGAGTTGTGAATTTGGGGGCAACTGGCCATCAGCCAGAAGAGACTCAAACACAGGGAGATGGGAAAGCCAGCTGAGGATTGAGGAAAGAGCTGGTTGGATGGGGTGAAATGAAGCAAGAGCCCTGTGTTAGTTTCCTAGGGCTGCCATAGCCAACTTCCGGCGCAATGGCAATGTATTGTTGCACGGTTCCGGAGGCTAGAAAGCCAAGATCAAGGTGTTGGTAGCGTTGGCTCCTTCTTCTGTGCCAGTCTCCTTGCCTCTGGTGATCTACTGGCGATCTTCAGCCTTCCTTGGCTTGTAGACACATCAGCCCTCTCTCTGTTTTTATCTTCACATGGTGTTCTCACTATGTCCGAATCTCCCCCCCTTGATGAGGACACAGTCGTATTAAATTAGGGCTCACTCCACAATGACCTCATTTTACTTGCTCATCTGCTAAGACTCTATTCCCAAATAAGATACTCACAGGTACTGGGGGTTAAGACTTCAGCATCTTTTTTTTGGGGGGGAATACAATTCAACCAATAACAATACTTGGAGGGTTGTCACGTGAAAGAAGCTTAATTTTCTCCCCCGTGACCTCAAGGGCGAGAAGCAGGGCCAGGGTGGCAGTTCCATGGAGACAGATGACCGAAGGCACAGGGCTGTGCCTCAAGGGTTCTGGGCCTTTGGTGGTTCTCGGTGTAGCTCCATGCTTCCCTCCTCTCCCGCTGGTACCTGAGGGCCATTTCCTTTCCCCCCAGTCCCTATCTAAGCAAAAACAAAGATGCAAATAAATTATTGGCCAAATAAAGTATCATCTAAGCTGGAACACTTCTGAGCGGGGCAGTGGTGAGTGGGGGGCACAGTCGGCAGGGGGGTACACTGACTCAGGTATGAAATATCAACAGCAACAGCAAAACCGAATAAAAACGGACTTTTCACGATCACCGTGTATCAGCACTAAGCAATTCCGAACCATGGCAGTGATAACATACTCCTTGAAAAAATGTTTTGTTGACTTAAGTCATAAACAATCGCTAGGTTACTGTTGTAACATACATGTAAACGTCAAATTAGCTTGTTTTAATTTCTTATCCTTTATTTTTTAAAAGATTTTATTTATTTATTTGAGAGAGAGAGAGAGCCAGCATGAGGGGCAGAGGGGGAAGCAGACTCCCCGCTGAGCAGGGAGCCCAATATGGGTCTCCATCCCAGGACCCCTGGATCATGACCTGAGTCCAAGGCAGATGCCAACCGACTGGGCCACTCAGGCACCCTAATTTCTTATCCTTTAAGAAATAAATATTATATTCTACCTGGAAGTTACTTTGAGAGCACCCAGTTCTAAGGTTGGCCCCCGACCCATGGGGACTCCGTGTATACATTCATTTGGAGAAGAAGTTCACAACTACCCAAAATCATTCAGGCTTGGTGAGCAATTCATGTCTCCAACCCTTGGGTGAGTCCTCCTGCTTTTAAACAATAGACTTGAAATGGACAATGATGGCGCAATGATTGTAAAGACTAAGAAGCAGAACTTGAGTTACTTTAAGTCTGTCATTCTTCAGAATGACAGAATAAATTAAAACATATACTCTTCTTTGTTCTCCCTGTTATAGCACAAATGGTTCATCAAACACACCTGATAGTTTCCAAATTATTTGTTCACGTTTAGGAACTGTGGGTGTGGGCTCTGGTTTGATGTGGCTGACCCTCCTGAAGTGATGCCCCTGTCTGGGCCATGATTTGAGGCAGGAAATACCATCAAGCTCTTCTAGCAATTTCCCTATCAAATTCCCTAAATTAGGTAACTTGCTTCCATAAGTGGAAAATCTTTCTGAATGTTGGTGATATTATAAATGATGCTGATCTTTTCTCAGATTCTGCTAACCTAACAGTAATTAACCATTTTCTAGGCCTTATGAAATTATCTGAGCTTTCTGCATATTCCATATCTCTAATTATTGACATTGAAAATCGTTCCTTGGACTGTCATGTTTAGTTAGGTCAAGTCCAATGTTTCAGGCAGGTGAGAGGTAGGGCAGCACGCTTGGCTGAGCGTGTGGGCTCCGTTGCCAGATTGCTAAGTGTCAACTCTCCTTTCTATTAATTAAGTTAAGATTATTCATCCCAGTGATGGGCTGGGGCTTAAGGAGTTGTAGTATGTGTTCCATTCAAAGGAGGTGAAATTCAGCAGGGACTATGGAAGGAGGGATTTACACCCTACAGATCTGGGCCTCCCTATATCATCTCCCCCTTTCACATGGGTGCCCACTTCTCCTGCCTCTCACTGTCGGTCCCTCAGAGCCTGCAGTTCCTCCATGTGGCCATGGGAGGGCAACTCCAGATCGGTGGCAGCGGGCAAGGGCAGCTACAGCCTCTGGGAGTGGGGCTGGGGGCTGGAAACGTGCGCCCCACTGACATGGAGTTCAGGCTGCTGTGGTCGAGGAAGCAGGTACGGCATCGTGCACTGGGGAGCTCCAGAGGGCTGGTGGGGCAGGAACTTAGATTCCAGGGACCCTGGGCTTTGGCCAAGTGCCGACTCTTCAGGCGCTGGGTTGTGGACAGGTGCAGGAGTCCCAGGGAAGGGCCCAGGGCGAGGGGTATTTGCCAACCATTATACAAGAACTTCAACTTTTTGCCAACCAATACGGCTGGGCACTACCCAAATACAGATCCCTGGTCACGAATCTCTAAGAAAAGCCAAGCAGGCATGATCATCGTGGTTCATACCTCGTGGTTATGTTCCCTAGAAAATGAACAACCCATTTCAGTGTGGTGTGAATATGAGTGCTTGGCATTGTTCTCTATAATCTTTTGTATTCAGTGAAAAAAATTCTCAGAAAAAGTTAGATCATCTAAAACATCTCTGGAAGATTCAATTGTGTGACATCTTTTTAAAAAACTGTCAGCAAAACCAAATACATCTCCTAAGGGGTTATTTGGCACCATTGGCATTTTTTAGTAAAATTGCAAATTAGGTAAATTTTATCTTCAAAATTCCTCATTCCAGTTTCCTTCCCCTGTTACCACTGTCCTCGTGGCCGCTTCTGCTCCCCACGGCCTGCACTCGACCACCCTTGACCTTCTGTACAACGTGGCAGGTGATCGACGGGTGTGCTCCATCTCTTCCTCTTTTTTTTTTTTTTTTAAAGATTTTATTTATTTGACAGAGAGAGACACAGCGAGAGAGGGAACACAAGCAGGGGGAGTGGGAGAGAGAGAAGCAGGCTCTCCACAGAGCAGGGAGCCCGATGCGGGGCCCGATCCCAGGACCCCGGGGTCATGACCTGAACCGAGGGCAGACGCTCAACCGACTGAGCCACCCAGGCGCCCCTCCATCTCTTCCTCTTACACCCAGGCTTCGGCTCTTTTATTTTTGCTTTGAATTGTTCCTTGAAGGAATAATTTTCCTTGAAGATGTCTGAAGGACACAAATACCCAAAGTTTTGCTCTGTAATAGCAAAGATTTCTTCTTTTAATATGAATTTAACGGCTTTTCAGAGATTGACAAAAGTCAACACGCTACCTTTATAAAGGATCAGTAGCTTGTAGCCCTGTTTTTCACACACCAAGAAGTAAAAAATGAAATTCAATGAGTGTATTTGTTATTTTCTGACCAAATTATATGTTGAAATTGACTACATCCAACTTACACGAAATAACTAATTTATACATTGCTTGAGTCCAAAACTGATCAGAGAAAATAATACCGAATGAGAAGATTCAGTGAGCAAAATAAAACGCAAGCTAGAGTCATAAATAAAATTATTCCACCTGTCTCCATGCTGCCTGTGAATCACACAGCAAATCTCCCTTTCTCCCACCTCTTTTTTTCCTTTTACTCTTCATCTTACTTCCTAGACCGGCTGCTCTGTGGCTTGGCCCCTCTGACATGCCTGCTTTGGCCCCCTCGACCTGATGCCAACACCTCCTTTCCTCTTCCTGACAGGCTCCTGGGACCGTCCAACGTGATCCCTTCCTGGAGTATTTATATTTTAAAAGGAGACAGCGGGGCATCTGGAGAGGACAATGCTCCAACCCAAAGAACACAATGAGGACTAGGGTGTAATGAGCACCTACTGGGTGTTGGGGGCACAAGCATCACCTCATTTCATCACCACAACAGACAGGTTTACTTCCCCATTTAACAGATAGGGAAGTGGAGGTTTGGGGGCTTGAGAAGGTACAGTTACTCGGTCAAGGTCACAGAGCTGGTGACTCTCTAGGGGCGCTGCACTGAAAAGCACATTTGGTAGAGTCTCAACCCCTGGCCCGTCCTCAAGACCGTGCCCCTTCCTCTCCCCTCCCCTCCCTCCCACCCTTGGGCCCTGGCCTCCAGAGCCCACCTGGGAGCCAGGCCCCTCGTCCCTTGCCCACGGTGCCCGGGCAGCGGTGAGCGGCAAAGGAAGGGCTCGCTGGTCCCGGCTGCCCATCTGCGGCCTGAACAGGAAAGAGACAAAGGTCCCATTTGAGGACTGCTGTCTGTTTCCATGTCTCTAGCTGCTGAGCCACCAGGAGGAAAAGCATTTGAGGTATTTCCACGGGAAATGGTAGCCAACAAAAGCGCCGTTGGGTGGTATTCTAGTTAATTGCAGGAAGGCGGGCAGCCCTCCAGGATATTACCTTTCTTGGGCTGGAAAGTGTTTCTTTGAAAAACGTTTCGGTTCAGCCGAGGCCTCCTAAGTTTTCGCAGATTTGCTTGTTCATAACTACGAAGAGAGTCACCGAGTCGGTCCTTCGGGGGCCGGGAGGGGGTCTGGTGGGAGGCAGCGTTGGGCGGGAGGAAACCACTCTGATGACAACTCTCTGCTAAATGATGGCTGGAAAACACTGGATTATATTTCCCAGCCGGTATGAATTCCTAAAGGGGGCCATTCCCCCGAGGCCCGCCTCCCCCAGACGGAAACAGAATCTGCGACCCTGAATGAAATGTCTCCTGCCCCCGTGAAGGGGAGAGGGCCGGAAATGAAGAGAAGTGATCACTCTTCTTATATACGCTTAAAAAAAAAAAAAGGAATGAAAAGAAAAGCATTTGCAAAGGTGCATGAATCCAAGCGTGTTACTCCTGACACACTGGGTTTGCGTGTGCTTTTGCCTCTTCGGAATGCTTCCCATTCACAGCAGCCCTGGGAAATGAGCAAGGCCTCCATCTTTCTCTGCACTTGACAGATGAGGCCACCGCATTCATGACTGACTGTGCAGGTCACCCTGCGCCTTCCATCAGTCTGTCATGCCCGCCTGTTTACTGGCCACCTCCTCTGCGCCCTGAGCTGGGTGGCTGGCAAGGACAGGGAGGTGGCTGCTGTCGAGCCGTGGATACACACGCCTCGTTTAAGTGGAACAGTCCAGAGCAGCCCCAGGTGAGCGGGAGCCCACGTGGTGCTCTGAGAAGGGAGGGCTGAGGGTGGTCGGAGTGGGCAGACTGGCAGGACCTCTTGCAGGAGGTGACCTTCCTTCCCCCACAGGGCTCTTTCCATCAGAGCTCACTGAAGTCTAGGACTGTTCCCAAAATGGAATATTTTCGTTCTTGTCGGAGATTGTACATTTCATATACGCTAGTTGCTATCAATTCAAATGCAGAGGCATAGGAAGTAAAAGGGCAAAGTGTCATTTCCCCTGGTGCCTGCAGTTCTGGTCCCCTGCCCCCGAGATGAACACTCTCAACACTGTAGCACGTTGCTGTGTACCCTTTTGGACGTTTTCATCTGTACGCAACCCGCGTGGTCTTTTCCCTGGACACTCCTCCAGGTGTGTCCCGAGCCTCCACCCTGCTCTGCGTCTCTCTGCCCCTGCAGGGCCCCGAGAGTGTGCTGGTATTCACTCCCTGGCTAGCTACCTTTCTGCCGGGTGTCTCTGTCCTGGCTCACAGCTCGTGTCGGCCTCTGCCCGAACTCTCTGCATTCCCACAACCGCCTCTTCCCTTTACCTCAGAGCACGCGCGCCTGTGTGTGTGTGTGTGTGTGCGTGCACGTGCATGTGCATGCGCTCACCCCTGGGTGCTTCATCATGCCTTGCCGATTCCCTCAGCCCTATAAAGAACCCTTTTTATTAAACTCTCCTCAGATCACCCCACTTCAGGTTTGGTAGGACCTTGCCTGACAGTAAGGCTATTTATTGTTTTGTAGTCTGCGTATACAGATGTATATGGAAGTGTGTGTGGGCAAAACGTAGCAGTGTATATATATCTATATGTGTATGTAGCTCTCCTGCTTTTTAAGGTGAGCATAGTATTCCACAGTATTCCATTGAGTGGACGGGCACTGTTTACATCATCAGTCCCTCTACTGATAAACATTTAGGGTTGTGTTCAGCTTCTCTCTTTGGTATCATGACATCCTCAAATATGCATATGACTTCTTCCAGGAGCCTAAAGCGTGACACTGAGTGGTGGAAGGTACCTGGGAGAGCCTGGGCAAGGCACTCCATTTCTCTGAGCCTCAGTTTCCCCATCTGTCCAACGGGGACAGCCTACTGCATGGATCATTGGCCCTGGAGTCAGGTGATGGCCAGAGATCTTGCAGAGGCCGCATCTTTGCGTCGCTGCTGTTGTGAGGCTGAAGGGCAGGCGGTAGCTGCTCCCCATCATGCTCATTCACTGCGAAAATATTAATTTCTGGAAGAAGCCCTGAAGCGAGAACCAGCTATTAGCTCTAGAACTGAAACAGAGACAAAATGAAGATGATAAGAGAACGGGATGATTCTTACAATTCAAAAGTGTTACGGGAGAAACAGTGTGTTCCTGGGGCATCTGGGGAGCTCCGAGGGGCGATGGGGCCATCGGGGAGGGGGCGTGGGCGGCTGCAAGGTCCCGCGGCTCTTTCCAGCCCCGCGGTCCCCGTCCTTCCAGGCTGGGGGAGGCCGCGCCTGCCCGGCCCAGGGGCCTGGCGGCGGGCGAGGGCGAGGGGAGGCCTGCTGCGGCGGCGAACTGCGGCCCCGGACCCCAGCCGAGCGCGGCCCCCGCGGCCCCGACCAGCAGGTGTCGCTGCTGCCCCAGCGGACGGCCGCGCACACGCCCCGACCGCTCGGTTCCCGCCCCGCTGGGTCTACCGTCCGCAATCACGGGGTCAGAAGCCTGTTCTCCCCGACGCCCCTACTGCTGCCTAAGAAAAGGAGTGACAGCCCTCTTCCTCTTCCTCCCAGGAGGCTGGGAAGGTGCTGTCGGAAGAGAATTCCATGCAGGTTGGCCGCGCTGTGTCCTCCCTTGCCCCTAGGCCAGGGCGGGCGGCGTGGCTCAGCACGCGGGGCCCCAGGGCACCGCTGGAGCCGTCGGGGTGCTCGGTGCTGGGATGAAGGGCCGTTATGGACCACAGAATCCAGCAAGGGGATGGGACAACTTGGAGGGGAATTTGCAAGTGTAACAAAGAGGGGCCGGCCTGGGTCTGGCAAGCCGAGTCCATCTCCTTCCCAGCCGGTTTTTCTTTACTCCAGAAGCTGTACTAAGGGTCCTGTTCTAGGTTTTCAGTTATTCCTCTGAATAATAGGAGAAAAGGAAGTAGCTCACCCGAATGGGATTAGAGGGTGACCGAGGGTCCCGTTCTCTCAGCACTTGAGGGGTTGCTGGGATGCACGACTTTGGTGCTAAACCCTGGAGAGCCCAGGGCAGCCGGGAACACCTTGGTCATCCTCACTGGGTACCAGCCACTGTTCAGGCTTTATCTCATTTAATCCACATTGGCGGTAGCACTGTCATCTCCATTGTTCAGAAGAAAAAACCGAGGGTCAGAGAGGCTCAACAAGCTGCCCAAAGTCTCAGAATGGGGAGGGAAGAGCTGACATTTGAATGAAAGTCCCCTTAACTGGTGGTCTTTCCATGGCACTCCATGGTCTTTTGGATGCCTCTGAAGTTGGGAGTTGAGAAGTGACTTTCAAAGGCAAATCTGGGAGGCCCAAACAGTAGGCAGCTGTGGGTCGTGGGCATAGATAATTATAACGTGCGCTGCGGTGGTTGCCCGAGCTGGGGCAGCAACCCAGGAGCTCCTCAAGGGCTTGGAGTTGTGAGGGAAGCAGCGTGCTGGAAAGTGGGGGGAGATGGGGACATGTCAGTGAGCGTGCAAGCGGCAGAAAGGTGTGCAGTGGGCCAGGCCAAGGGGGCACTGCTGGGGCTGCTGGGGCTTGCGGGGAGATAACACCAGGTTATGTCAGCTGGAGAGGAGGCAGACCATACCACCAAGAAGGCCCTGATAACTTCATCTACCTCCTCAGTAGCCAGGACAGTTTTTGGAAATATCCTTTAGTACAAGAACAAAAGCCTAAGCCTGGTGGGCTCAGGACTCATGTGTGCTGAGCTGGGCAGGACCGGGTGGGCAGGAAGAAGCAGACCCTGAAGGATCATGACTGCTTGTCATGAAATGATGTCAGGTTCTGACAGAGAAGCTGGGAACACACTCGAGCTCTCATGAAAACCCAAATGAAATGATCCACAGGGTCCTGGATCCATCCCGTAAAAGCAACTCTTGTCAACCCAGGCTGAGTGCTGTGCTCAGGGCCGCCCCGGCCTACAGAGAGCAGTCCCAGCTTTTCCGTCTCTGCCTGCGAGAGCTCCCAGTTCAGCTGCTGACAGACTCCCCAGCAAGGCACTGCAACCAGGATGAGTGTCGAGCTTATTAAGACAACTGTCCCCTCCTGGGATCTGCATGTGTCTGCTGAGTAGGGTTGCTACTAGCCTTCACAGGTGAGAATGAAGGAAAATACCCCGCCCCAGATATGCACAGCTCTCAGCAGCACAGCTTTGCACGTTCAGACCCCGAAAGCCCCCTCAGCTGGGTGCCTTTGTGCAGTGCATAAACTGCACAGCTGTGCATGGGCGGTCCTGCGGACGGAAGCCTGTTTGTGTCAGGGACTGAGAAGCCCTTTGGGAGAGAATCCGTCAGGAGGGAGGAGAGTGACAGGCAGGAGTGGGTTCAGGAGTGAAGCTGGAGTGTGCTCAGAGTGGTCAACTCTGCCTGGGAAGCACCCAGGAGAAGTTATTCAGGAAGACAAGGAGGAGGAAGCGCCTCTTGGGCAAAAGGAATAACATGCGGAGAGGCACAGAGGAATGAAATCTCTAGGCTATCTGGAGGGTAGGGTGCAAGATGGGGACGGTGGGGACGAGGTGAGCAGGGGCCAGACAGCAGAGGCCCGGGCGTCTGTGCGTTGTTCTGTAGTTGAGGATGGGATGAGCCAGACTGGAGAGAAAGGGGCAGCAAGGTGGGGGAGGCACGGTGGGGAGGAAACACTTCTTTTTGTAGGCTCCCTTCATATTTAGCCCCATCCCACATGAATGCTCTGCCCAGAGACCTTCCTCCGTAGCTCTGAGCTCTGTCTTCTGCCCATCGTGCCTGCCCCTGCTGGGAGTCTTGGGAATAAAACTTGGGAACCTGACTCTCAACAGAAATGCCGCGTCTGAGGAAGAGAGTTCTGATGCCACCCGTGTGTCTGCTGGGAGTAACGGGGGACAGAGACTGCGGGGTGGGGGGTGGTGCTTGGAAGGAGCCAGCCCTGTGCTTGGGCTGGTCTGGAAGATACTCCTCACACCTGCCTACTGCTTGTGTAGACCTGGCTGTGGGCACCGTGTCCACCCCTGACGAGGGCACCGGGTTCCCCCCACCCCCACCTGCAGAAGGGTCCAGCAGCTCCCACTCACCCCATGGCCAAGGCATAAGCTGCCTGGATGTCATGATTATTTACCCTCCTCCTGGTGGGTGGCCGCATCTCGAGGACCCACTCCTGCCTCTCACCCATGTGCATACCAGTGTGGACCCAAGTTTGGCTTTCCGTAGCCAGAGAATTTAGCAATTTTCTTTTTTCTCTTGTGTTCTGGTTTCTCTTCTGGAAGGCACAGGAAAGAGGCTGGAAAGGGCCCCCTTGAGCGAAGCTGATCTGGAAGGGCTGAAAGTGTGCAGACAATGGTTGGTGGGCCAAGCTGGCTATGTCCCAGGGGCTGAGCCCCACGCTGGGCTGCTCTAACAAGAACTTGAACTGAACCGAACCATGACCCCCAAATTGGAAAACACTGCCCTGATTCACTGAACCCAAAACCGAATCCAAATATTATTATTTTTCGACTGAACTCTGAATTGAACTGTTTTTTTTCCTAAATACCTACCAAGCCAGTTTGAACTAGACACAAACATATGTGTTTTCTGAAACTATTGAACCTGAACTTCAAAATAATCTCCTATCCGAGGGCGAAGTGAGACTTTATTTGCTTGAGAGTGTCCTGTTCCCAGCAGGCCGGCAGAGTTTCCCTTATGGCAGGAGTAACTCTCATTTGTTCAGCATTTTGACCTTCCTCCTCATCTTTAAATATAGTGGAATGCACAGATCTTAAATGTGCAGCCTGATTGGTTCTGACAGATGCGTATCCTCGAGGACCTGGTAACCCCATCAAGATATAGAGCATTTGCGTCAGCCCAGAGAGTTTGCCCCGTCCCGGTCCATCCCACCCCCACCAAACAAGCACTGTTCTCATTTCTGTCTCCTTCTGCTTCTCATTTGAGGCTTAGAAACACCCCCCGCCACCCCCACCACCCTGGAAAGAGGGAAAACAAAATAATACCCATTTTATGGATAAGAGAACTGAGGCTCAGAGGAATGCAGATGGCTTGCTTGAGCTCATGGAGCTAGGTGGTGGCAGAGTTCGAATGACCCAGTTTTCCGGTTTCCCAGCTGAGTGCCCCCTCTTTCCATTTCCAGCCAGCTGCTGGACGGGGAAGCGGCTTTAGTACCTCCGTGGGCTTCCTAGGGAATGTAGCCCACCTCTGGCTTTCAGGGCACAGTGGGACTTGCTTGCCTCACAAACAGAGTGGTTTCACCTATTTTTAAAGATCTCTTGGCAAAGAGGGCCCCCCGTGTCTCGGTCCGGGGCTGGGCCACCCCGGCAGATAGGACCTACTCGCGGGGCCTCTGCACACCCCTGTGGTGGTGGCCTGCACTGGGGTGCCTATTCCCTGTCTCCAGCCTGCCTGTGTGTGGCTGTCTGTCAGTGTCTCTGGCCGCCTGTGTGTAGACAAACTGTATCTGACCCCCGAGGAGCAGTGTCTGTCTCCTCGAGCAGTCGAGCTAGAGAACATTGACCAGGTTCCCAGGCTGGTTTTCCTGGGGAAACATTTTCCAGGGCCTACAACAATGTTGCATTTGATTTGATTTTTTTCCCCCCTTTGCAGGCAATTGTGTGGTTTGGGGTGTTTTGCTCCTAGTTATAATCCAATAAAGAGCAGCTGCTGAGATTTTTCCAAGAGTGCTGCTTTCAACCGCCCTCGTTGAAAATGCTCTAATTTATTTCAGTCGCTTGTGGGAAAACCAGCCTCAGCTCAAAACAAAGGCGTCCTGTGCTGATGTAATTGCCCCGTGAGTCTCTCCTCAGGGCTCCAGGCCTGCTGATGGTCACTGAGGCGGCCCAGGAAGAAGCCTCCTTTCTAGATGGTGGCAGTTATCTAAAAGAACCTCTATTCCGAGCCTCTCACGGGGTGCAGGGGCCCCGAGCCCAGAGTGGGGCAGGAACCAAGGTGTTCTTCACGGCTTGCCCATTTCCTGTGGCTCACAGGGGTCCGTTTGTGGGTCCATCACACCTTCATGTGAATTAATTGGATCATTTTTCTTTCTGCTTAATAACGTAGTCAATCCCTGCCCATCGAGGGGCTAGAAGTTTGGGAGAAAGAATGGATTGAGAGAGAAGGAATTTCAGCTAAACAGACCCGTAGGGGGGCCCAGGTGGTGGCACCTGTGGGAGGTGGGAGGGCATTTTGGGCACTTTGGTATGCGTGTGGGGGGAAGAGATGCCAAGGGTAGGGGGTGGACCTCAGGGGTCCACCTATTCTCAGCTATCCAAGCTGGCCTGTTCTGTCTTCCATTCTGTCCAGGTGCCACCAGACCCCTGGCTAAGATGATTTCAGACCACCTACTCATTGACTTTGTCTGATTGTGTGCAGATTTCTTCTTGTGAAGCCCAAGGGCCTCCTGGACTCCAAAGGCCAAAATGGCGGCTCCCATGGCAGAGTGATGTGTGAAACATTTTTGTTACTTAGTCAGCTCATAGATAAGACTCTGATTGAGTTACACTAGGTGGTGCCACCTGTCTGGTGATAACTGTGTTTCCAAGGGAGGGACTCTGGGTGTGTGCTGTGGGGCTGGCTGTCTTAAAGGCCCTGTTTTCCATTTTGTTTGCAAAGTGATTTCCGTAGAGCCACAGAGCTCTATTTTCTTCAAGTTAGAGGAAGTCACATGCTGGTGAGCATTTACCTGGGAGGTGCCCTTCTTCCCCGATGGGCCCCCCTCTCCCCTAAAGCCATTCCTTTCCTAGAACCACCTGGTGGGGCAGAATGAGTCAGGTGGGCAGAGACTTGCACAGGCGAGCCCTCTTCCGGCCTTTGGTTCCTAGTGGTGACTTAGGAAGCCAGGGTGCGGTGTAGGTACAGGGTCCCAAACACTCAACAAGTACGGATTTCTAGGATTCACAGCCTTTAGAGATTTTAGTTTAGTCTACCTCGTGTGGGACTCAAGCGTTTTCATTTTTATTTTAAAAAGTATTTAAGTGTCCATGTTCATTTAAAACCTTTAGAGAATTAAGAAAGTATAAACCAAAACATTTCCTCCCCTCCAACAGTCACATTGAGCGTTTTTGCAAACTTTCCAGTCTTTATTATTGTCCATACCTTTATATCTGGAGAAGTGCCACACGCCCACTTTGGTGTCTTTTTCCTTTTGCGCATCATGAGTATTTTCCCGTGACATTCAGTATTTTCTGAAAGCATGTTTTGTGCAGGCCACACATAAGGGAATCTTTGTCTGCATGTCTGATTACTTCCATGGGCTGGGTTCTCGGGTGTGTGACAAAGCTCTAGAGTACTTGAAATACTTAGCTTTGCGCGTTCCCTTGTGCCGGGTTCCACTCCCCTAATACACCCACCTCCTGCCCCTTCCAACGGGGAGCATTTGCTCATTTATTTTCTTAGTTTTAAAATGACAAAAAAGCGCATGCTCAAGGAGAACCAAACAGTGTGAAGGTGTGTGAAACAAAACAGCCAGTCCTTGGGTTTCCCCAGCTGAGCACGTCCCCCCAAGGACCCCTGGGTTAGGGATGCACCTCTCATTTTTAGTGTTACTAAGTTCCTCAGCTGGTTCTGCGGCATGGGAAGATGGGGAGATATCGTGGGGGACACAGGAGGCTGGGAATCCAAAATCTGAGGTTCTGTCCTGGCCCCACCACTCACCAGCCCTGGGAATGCGAGCATGGTGAGAAATCCTGGAGCTCACCTTCTCCTTTGCAGTGTAGGGATGATGACATCCTTTTTTTTTTTTTTTTTAAAGATTTTATTTATTTATTTGACAGAGAGATAGAGAGCACAAGTAGGCAGAGTGGCAGGCAGAGGGAGAGGGAGAAGCAGGCTCTCCGCTGAGCAGGGAGCCGGACGTGGGGCTCGATCCCAGGACCCCAGGATCATGACCTGAGCCGAAGGCAGCCGCTTAACCGACTGAGCCACCCAGGCGCCCCGGGATGATGACAGCCTTGATGCTTGCCTGCCCAAAGGTCGTTCTGGGATTGGATTTAGCCCCATTGAGCAAGGAAACAAGCAAACAAAACAACAAAACAACATAAAACCACACAAGATTTCTAGTTATATTTGAACTTCAAATAAACCATGAGTAATTACTCAGTATAGATATGTCCCATGCAGTATTTCATTTTATTTTCTCTGGCAACCCTACCTGGGATGGAGCACGTGGAAGTGAGTTGGAGATGGGCCCTGGCAGGATGATTTCTCAGGGCCCCAGCTGGCCCTGTCTCTTTGGGTAGAGAGGGCTCCTTTCTCTCGGGGAGATCAGGGCTCATCCATCCTTGACAAGTGCAGGAGGGCAGAGGCCCTGGAGCAGCAGGGGTAGGGAACGTGCACTGCTGTTTACTGAGCACCTACTGTGCGCCCGGCAGGTGGGAAACACTCCCGTCTCCATGTTTACCCCGTTTGTAGGTGCTAACCCTGCTCCTGACTCCCTTGCCCTCCCAGACCTCACCTCTCAGCACCCGTGCCCAATTCTTGCCTCGTCAGGCAGTGTATGTGAAAATAACTCTGGGGCTTCAGCCGTTGACTTTCTATACTTGTCTTCAGGTAGGCCCTGGGTCAGGAGTGGTTTCCCCCAAAGACCCTACCTGTCTAGCCTTCCCTTGGGCTCCTCGGATCCCACCAAGGCTCAATCTTTTTTTTTTTTTTAAAGATTTTATTTATTTATTTGACAGAGAGAGACACAGCGAGAGAGGGAACACAAGCAGGGGGAGTGGGAGAGGGAGAAGCAGGCTTCCTGCGGAGCAGGGAGCCCGATGCGGGGCTCGATCCCAGGACTCCGGGATCATGACCTGAGCCGAAGGCAGACGCTTAACGACTGAGCCACCCAGGCGCCCCTAGAACCCACTTCTCACGCTTCAGTGTGCACACGCGTGCCCTGGGGATGGTGTGACAATGCGCATTCTGATCCAGCCGGTCCGGGGAGGGCACCCTTCCCCTAAGCTCCCACGTGGTGCTCACGCACCGGTAGGTCTGGACCACACTTGGAGTGACTAGGTTTTCCTGTAAGTAGCATCACTAGTGTCTAGAAGACGTTTGCAGTGTGGGGGCCTTGGCTGACCTCCAGTCTGGTAGGCACTTGGACCACAATCACTGTAAGTGCCAGAGATCAGAAGTACCCACCGCACACACGATGTTAGAGCCGGAAGCGCCCAGGAGACCAGCTAGTTCAGAAGACTGAGGTTCTGGTCGGGGAGCCAGGGCTGAGCCAGAGGCCAGGACTCTGGATCCCACGTGGGTCTTTTCCACCTGGGATGCCGGGGACTGGCTACTGGCAGCTGGTGGCTACTGGATCCCAGTCCCCATCCCCTGTCCGAGTTCCTTCTTCCTGTGTCTTGCCATCGTGGCAAAGCTCGGTTTGAAGAATTGACCAGGGAAGATGGTTTAGACAGTGAAGGTGTTGGGCATGGCCCTTCTATGCAGACAGGTACTCCCCTGGGCTTTTTTTTTTTAAAGACTGATTTGAATTTAATGACAAATATTCCATATTGATTGCTGAACACTAGAATGCTGTCCAAATGCTTATCACTGGGCCCAACTTCCAGGCCTGTTCACAGGAGGGCTGGCCATTCCCTGGGTTTGGCAGTCAACACTCCTTCATCCTCTGTCTGCCAACATGCTGGCTGCACCCTCCCAACCATGGAACCAGCCATCTATCCATCTATCCAAAATGTCTTTCACTTTCCTACCAGGAGCCAGGAATGGCCCTATGTGCCATAGGGATATTCAAAGATGAATGAATCAGGTCCTTGCCCTCAAGACAAGGGAGAGAATTCAAGATACAAATAGCTCTAAGAACATTGCTCTCACTGTCCCAGTTAGTCTTTAAAATCAGAGTTTGGGTCCTTGCTAGAGGGTGGCTGAGTCGAGCCACCTGCCACGTGGTCATACCCCCAACACCTCCTGGGAGTTGGTTCTGTGTGGGGAGTTGCTGAAGGCCCTAAGTGATGGGGTCCCGCAGAGGGAGGAGGGATGATGGGACAAGACAGCTGATGTCAAAACTCCTGTGGAGGGTTCAGGTTCAATATGGGAAGAGGCTCGCAGCCCAGGTGATTCAGGATTCTAGGAACATAGAGATCTGTCTGTCCCTCCCTGGGCAAGTGGGACTGGGGAAGATATTTGCCCACAGTCATGCTGCATCCAGGGCAGAGCTGAAGCAGGTCCACTTCTCCCTGCCCCGTCCCTGTCCAGTTCCTCCAGCCGTGGAACCTGAAGTTCCCTGCCAGACCCTGGTTGCTCTGCGTGCCTCTCCTGGCTGGTATCCTTCTGCATCCCCTCATCTCAATTTAGAGTTAAATCGCTTTTTTAATGTCATGACTTTGGGCTAATAACCTTGAATGAGTCAGGTAAAAGATCAGCCCCTCACTAAGTGGCTACTCCAGTAAAGTAACCGAGGGTTTGGGGGGGGGGTGCTACTGAATGCCCTATTAAGGTTCACATGGATGTCTGGGCAACTGGGGGCATGAAGATGCTGGCTGGGCATGTTGAGGGGAGGGCAGCTGCTTAAATGGTGGGTGTGAGATGTTGGCAGTGGCTGGTGCTTGCCCCAATGATGTGGGTGTGGTGGAGAGAATGGGGGGCCCCAGAGCAAATCCTGCTCTCCACATAGGCGCTCCGCACCTCCTCTGCATTCAGGCTTGCAGGTGGGGGCTTGTCCAGCGGCTTCAGTGGGAGGCGGTAGGGGGAGAAGTAGTTTCGTTGGTGTTGACGTCCCACCTCCCACTCCAGCCTGTGGAAGCTGGGGGTGGTGCTGAGAGGGGTCCCCACCTGTGGTGCTGATGGGTTCCAGCTGTGCTCCTGTGCCCCTGACTCCGTGAGCTGCCAGGAGGGGCTCGGGGTCAGGGGAGGCCTGGCAGACCTTTGAGTTCTCATGCGCCCTGTAATGAAAACCAACACTCAGCAGATCCCAGTGTTTGCCCGAGGCCTCTGTCCTCGTGCCTTAGGGGTCTGGAGTTGCCGAGGGTCTCTTCAATATTTACACTTTGCCAGCACCCCTGGGAGCACCTTCTGCCGTCTGTGCACAAGCCACGTTCTAAGGCCCTCACGTACCCCCCCTCATTGGATGCTCCCTGTTTCACAACGAGGACGGCAAGGCTGAGGGAGGCCGAGGGCCACAGGTGGGCCACACGACTGCAAGAGGCAGCTGGGATTGCGCAGGTCTGCCTGACCCCGCAGCTGATGCTTCTTCCATGTCGGTCAGATTTCTAGCATTTAGGCTAGATGGTGGGGGAATGTGCTCACTGTGACGTGCCCGGTACGTGCTGGCCTTCGCAGCTTCCTGTTTGGTGTACATTGAGATTCCATAGCCCGATGCTCATTGTCCCTAGGCCGGGGACGGGGGAAGGGAAATGTGGAGTTGAGGTCTCCTGGCTCTGCATCCGCTCCTGTCTCTCCATTTCTGGCTTCACTGAACCTTGGACTCCTGAGAGGTAGAAAAGAGGATGTTACCATGGGTGACTCCCTCCTGTTGCCCCAGTGCTGTTGCTTTTTCACACTGGGAAAACTGGGGCGTGGGAGGAGGTGGTTTGCCCCAAAGCTACTTTCAGGAGGGTTGCAAGAAGTTCTAGCTCCAGGGGAGTAGTGTTGCCTGATAACTGTGTATCTGGCCCCAGTCATTCTGTACTGGCTCAGTTATTTGATTTATTTAACCCGTGTGCACATGTGCGTGTGTGTGTTGACATGGGCATAATTAGTATACAAGTGTGTATGGCACCTGAGGACTTGAGCTATTGATGTATCTTGGAGCAGGTGGGAATCCTTGGGAATGCAGGTTTCTTGGAGGCAAGAACTGAGCTCTGAGTTTTCTACAGCTCCTCATCATGGCCTGAGAATGGGTGCATTTGCCGTACCCCAGATGTGCATCTAAAACATGTGTGTGTTATTAGGTTTTCTGAATGCTCATAACTTAATGCACTAGGAGAAAAGGGATGGGGATGGTTCCCCTGCAAAGAGCGGGATCGTTTTTTGTATTTGGGGGCTAAACCTTCTGTACAGTGATCTCTGAAGGAAACACTTGACACTGGACATCCTAAAATGAGAGGCAACCTGACAATAACAGGGCTTCTTATCATTACAGGTGGGGTATGGACTATGGTGAGGCAGGGGCCCTGGGTTTGGAGCTGCGACAATCTGTAACTCAGGGTGAGTTGTGTCACTCTGGGCCTCGAGGCCAGCATGTCCTCTGAAGTGAGGCAGGGAAGCCAGCACTTCCCAGATTTTACTGTGCACATCAATTCCCTGGGGATCTTGAGGAAATGCAGGCTCTGATTCAGTGGATCTGAGGGCCTTGAGAGCGTTTCTAACCAGTGCCAAGTGAAGCTGATCCTGCTGCTCCACAGGCTACACTAGGAATGACAAAGCTCTAGAAAGTCGCCCAGAGTCCGTCCTTTCTTCCTTTTTTTTTTTTTTTTAGGTGGGGAGGGGCAGAGTGAGAGGAGAATCTCAAGCAGGCCTGACTTGGGGCTCCATCTCATGACCCCGAGATCATGACCTGAACCAAAACCAAGAGTCAGATGCTTGACGCTTAACCAACTGAGCCACCCAGGCGCCCCAAGAGTCCTTTCCACGCGAATGTCCCGAACTACGGTTTTGAAGTGGGTAAGCAGAGCTGGGGTCCTCCCATTTCAGGGGGTTCTCAAGCACACAGCTCTGGACCCAGACGTCACACACACACATCACAGGAGCAGAGACAAAGGCAGAAAGAAGGATGGAAAACCGGGCAGTGGACACCATGTGGCCGGGAGCAGACAAGGCGAGGGATGCAGAGCATAGTAAGAACACAGGAGGAGAGACTTGCGCACAGACAGAGACGGGGAGACACAGAGAAGGAGGACAGCCTCCGAGAGCACAGATGGAGAGAGGAGGGAAATGGGGGGGCATGGGGAGAAGTGGAGGGTCCCAGTTCTGCCTCCTTCAGTGGTGGAGTGTGCTGCCCCAACCTCCTGGTCCCCTGGGGGGTGACACCGCCTTCAGATCTAATCACAGCAGCTCGAAGCCCTGAGGCGTCCCATTATTTTATTTCTCATGTTTATATTTGAAAAGAGATTTTCCCTCCCCTGCCTTTCTCCTCCCCATCACCAGACTCCAGCCACCATCCCAGGCCCAGAAAGGAAGGACAGACGCCCTCCCCCATTAATCAGAGCTGAGGCCCGCGTAATGGCGGTGAGCATGGGGACTGCAAGCTACTGTCTGATTGAACATTAGTCATGCTGCACGTTACATTCTCTAATGAGAAAATTATTCCAAATTGCCTCGAGGGATGGTTGTGATTAAACTATTTGCCTTGACTTCCTCTGCTAAATTGAACGTGCACAAGTGCACACACACACACTCACACACACACATACACACACTCACAGAGTCTCCCCAGTTAGAGATGCTCACCCAGAGCCTTGGAACAGGGTAGGGACGGCCTCTGAATTCCAGAGGCTTCCCGCTCCCAACCTGTTCACAGCTTGCCTTCTCCTGCTACATTTTGAAGACAGCGAGGCTCCTAGGAGGGAGAGGGGAGAATTAGTGGGGCCATATCATTACAGCAAGGCCCCAAATGCCCACATTCTGAAAGGGGCTTGGTTTCTCTGGGTGAGCTTCTCCTGGGTGTCAGATGTCTGTCTCTTAAAAGGAGAGTAATTTTTTTCCGGGCAAGAATCTGGGGCTCTTTTCAGATCCCTCTTTATTTTCTCTACTCTGTAGCTCTAATTTTATTTGGACCTCCTTCCTATGCATAAGCTGGGCCAAGCCATTAATATGCAGCCCCTGTTTGCTGTTACAGGTTTTTGAAGCATATTTCAAAAGAGAACCAAAGCATACTATTAAATGAGTAATTCATAGGAACTAGAAAGTTTTTATACAGAATTTATAACATAAAAAATCTCCCAAGAGCATACGTGGTCTTGGTTATCGGGACACCAACGTACCACTTCTCCAGTTGCTTCCTCTTTAAATCCTGGCCAGATTTCAGGGTCTAGCACAAATGTTCCCTTCTCTGGGGTCCCTCTCTGACTGTCGCCTCAGTCACAATTGAGCTCTTCCAATTCTGGGCTCTTACCATTTTGTCTTTAGTTGATAGAACTCCATGAACGTTTACTGAGTACCAGATGAGTCAACTTTTGCTAGGTTATTCTGTGTCAGCCAATAACCCTAACTTCTCAGTGGTTCATTCTGGGAGCCAGGCTGAAGGAGTAGCACCAAGAGGGAAAAAGAGAGCAAACTTGGGTGGCTCTTAATACTCATGCGCAGATGTGGTGCACGTGACTTCTGTTCGCCTCCTATTGGCCAAAGCAGGTCATGTGACCAAGCCTGAAGTCAGGGGAGTGGGGAGGAAGGCTTCTTCTCAGGAGGGGGGGCTACCACAAGCACCTCCATTTACGGAGGTGATGTGTTCTGGGTATACCGGGAAAAATTCAGCACCCTCAGACTTATCTGGAGTAGTTTCGTGTCTATTCTTAGCATTCTACCAAAATTCCCTCACCATGATCATTATCACATGTAGCGATTCTTTTTTCTCTTTTTTAGAGAAGTTGTGTGCTGGCAACATATGATTCTGTCAACCACTCTCCTCTCAGCTTCTAGATGAGTTTTCTCCTGGTTCTTTCTATGCCTCTGGCAGCCTCATCTCGGTCTCTCTGGGCCCATCTCTTCCCCTATCTTTTATATTCCTCATATAGTGTTATGTTCCCTTTGGGTTGGGAAGTCTCTTCCTTTGAGTTGATGTCAACTTCCTCTTCTATCTCTGTGGCCATAGACTCGTTTTCCCTGCTAAACTTGGTCCTCCTCTTCTGAGGCAGATCAAATATGGCCATACTTTCTTTGTAGCCCCTCCTATCAAGAAGTGAAATCTACTTCTCCTCCCCTTGAATCTGGGCTGGCCTTGTGACTCTGTGAGAGTCTGAAGCGTAGGCCTGGGAAAAGCCAACTGCCATGTAAGGAAGCCAGTCTAGCCTGACGGAGGGTGCGAGGTGGGGGAGAACCAAAGTGCCCCAGCTGACAGCCAGTGCCAACCGCCAGGCTCAGGAGTGAGGCCAGCTTGGACTTTCCAACCTAGCACATCTTCCAGCTTATTACCGCTGAATGAGTGAGCTCAGACAAAGCTGGCAGAGGAGGCATCCAGCTAACCCCCAAATCATGAGCAACCATAAATCTTTGTTGTTTTAAGTTCCTAAGTTTTGGGGTGTTTGTTATGAGCAATAGATAAGTGAAGTATCCCAAATCCCCCAGATTGGTTAGTGGCACGGCCGCCTAACCAGCCTTCTAACCTCAAAACCTGCGGGTCATCCTGTCACCTCCATCTTCCTCAACTCCACATCCAATAGGTCAATAAGCCCAATAAAAGTGATCTGAGTGGGGGGTGGGAGTTTTTCAATGAGTACAGAGTTTTAGTTTTGCAAGATGAAAAAGTTCTGGAGATGGCTTGCAAAACTATGTGAATATGCTTAATTCTACTGAAATGTACACTTGAAAATGGTTAAGATGGTAAACTTGGTATGTATATATTTTACCATAATTTAAAAAAGTGATTTAAGCATCTTCTGGTCTGCCCCTCTTCTCAATCCTTACTTTCCATGCTGCTTTCTTCCTGAGATGTGACTCCAGCCCTGACACTTACTTTAAAACCCAGTGTCTCCCCCTCTGCCTTCAGGATAAAATCCAAATCTGCACTAGGAAATGGAAGGTTCCCTGTCTGCTCTCATGTCCATTATCTACCTTCTGCTCTTACTAACGTCCTCCTACTCTCTGGGTGCGTTCCAGGCCCTTCCTTACCTCCATACCTCCAAGCTTTTCTCAAGAAATTCCTTCCACTAGCATGTCCTTAGTGGTTTTTATTCAGCATTAGCAACATCTGTTAGGTCTTCAAAGGGTCCTGTTTTTAAATACACGTGAGGTTACCGATATATTCCAACTCTTAATTTTTTTCTTTATCCTTTGGCCTAGTATTTTAATTCTGAAAATCTAACCTATGGAAATAATACCACACCCCCTGGAGGTGTGAGGTGTTGCTTACTATCACCATGTTACAGATGAAGAAGTTAAGGCTCAGACAGGAAAGGTAATTCCCCCCAGTTTTACTGAGATGTAATTGACATACAGCACTGCATAAATTTAAGGGGTGCAGCATAATGATCTGACAAGGTAATTTTGGAAAATAAACTTTTTATGGAAATATACATATGGAGAAGTACACACATCCTCTACAGAGAAAGCTATGTCATGAGAGAAGAGATTGGTTGAAGAATCATATGTCTCCAAGATGTCAAGTAGCAGGTAACTTGCCTAAAAAAAAAAAAAAAAAAAAAAAGAATAATTAGGTCTGGTGATTGAACACCTTGACAGCTTAGCACAAAGTGAACACATCCATTGACCACCACCCAGAACAAGACATAGAACACTACTGGTGCCCCAGAAATGTTTCCCCTTTCTCCCCTGCTCTCCTTCCCAAAGATAGCCATCATCTGGCTTCTAACTCACAGGTGAGGCTGTTTGCCTGGTTACTCCCTGAGTGAAGGGACCAGTGTCTTTCTACTACCTATAACATGAGCCCCCGAAGTGCACAACATTCCCACAAGGGCAGTGATAGGAGGGCTAGGCCTGACCCACCGTTCCACTCTGTCCTGGCCCTGACTTTGCTGGGTGGAGGTGCAGGCATCTGTGTGTCTAGGGAGAAGGCCGTGCGTTTCTAGCAATCCGAGAAGGGCCTGTCAGGGGAGCAACTCTCTTTTTATCTACCGCATCCAGGGGCTTGTCTTTTAGGCATGTGCATGCGCGCGCGCACACACACACTTCCTGGTGATCTATCTATAGCGTGAAGTCTGCTTGCAACTGCAAACCTTCCTGATAAATGTCTGATCTCTCCCGAAAAGCTGTTGTGAACTTCATGTAAGGAAAGCTTTCAAAGTGACCCTCCATTTAAGCCTGGAGTCAAAGCCTTGTGTGTTTTCTTTCCTTTTCTTAACTGGAAGGTTATGTGTTTCTTAGCTACTGGTCAGACTGGATGAGACTGCCAAAAAGCTTTCAGGGAATTTCCTCACCGTGTAACAAATTTATGAGTCATATGAAAAACTGGGAAATGCTTCAACCAGCTGCCTCTCATTGACTCAGAGCCTTTTTTACAACACCTTAGTGCTGGGGCCTTGGATGGAGCCAGCAGAAGGGTTTATTATAACTACAAATGGCCTGACATTGCCTGGGAAGAGGCTGTGTTGAGCTTTCATCTTATCTCCACTCTCCTGTCCTCCCCAGCAGAAAGCTATAAAAGTTCTCTGAAACCCTTCAGATACTGAAAGGCCAACCACAGAGGTCCTGCTTGTTCCATAAACGCCGGGCAGATGGATAGGTGGGTGGGTGGATGGTTGAAGGCAGATTTGGGGTCTTATCCTCCATCTCTGCCTGGATGATCAATGGGTAGCTCAAACTTAACATGCCTGAAACCAAGTTCTGATCTCCCCCCAACCCATGCTGTCCTCCCCATCTTCGAAAATGCTCCCTTCCTCTGGGCCAGATTGCATTTGCCAAAGATGGCTTTGAAAATGTCCCTGATGCCCCTGCCATGCTCTTCTGCGATATGACATTGCTGCTCCTTCATCGAGAGGTAGAGTTATTTTCCATCCCCTTGAAAGAGGTGAGGTTCTGTAGCTGTTTTGACTAATAGACTATGGTAGAAGTGACGCTGCCCCAGTTTGGGGCATAGCCCTTAAGTAGCCTGACAGCTTCTTCTTCCTGCCTTGCGGAAGGCAGCCATCATGTAAGAGGTGCAGCTGCCCAGGGACCGCCATGCTGCGAGAAGAGAAGGAGAGAGAGAGAGAGAGAGAGAGAAGAAGAAGGAGGAGGAGGAGGAGGAGGAGGAGGAGGAGGAGGAGAAGGAGAAGGAGAAGGAGAAGGAGAAGGAAGGAGAAGGAGAAGGAGAAGGAAGGAGAAGGAGAAGGAGAAGGAGAAGAAGAAGAAGAAGAAGAAAAGAAGAAGGAGGAGGAGGAGGAGGAGGCGAAGGAGAAGGAGGAGAAGAAGCTGCAGCCGCCACCTTGGGGGTAGACCTGCTGCCCCGGTCTCCCCAACTGCTGCCACATGGAACAGAAACAAACTCCCCAGCCAGGTTTTCCAAAGTCCTGACCCACAAAAACATGGGCAAAACAGATGGTTTCTTCAAACCACTAAGTTCTGGGGAGGTTTGTTCCACAGCAGTGGGTAACTGAAACACCATCTTCCTAGTCACCAGACTCAAAACTTCCCAGAGCCGTTCTTGACTTCTCTCTCTCTCTCTCAGACACACATCCCACCTGGATGCAAATTCTGTGGGATTTATCTTCAGTCTATACCCAGAATCTGACCACTTTTCATGACTCCTTTGCTGTGTCTCCAGGCCAAGCTGTCACCTCATTTTCCCCCTGGATGATTACAGCAGCCTCCTGTCACCCCTCTTCAGTCCCCTCTCTGCACCGTGGCCTGGAAGGAGCTGTGAAGCCCAACTTAGACCATGTCTCTCCTCTGCTCAGGATCCCTCAAAGCCTCCCACTGCACTTGGGCCCTGCTCCCTCTGGCTACCTCTCTACCATCATTTCCTATTTCCCTCCCCATTGCTCACTCTGTTCCAGAAGCACTGGCCTCCTTGTTGCCCCTCCGTCCAGCCTCAAGCCTGCATTTGCTGATCCTTTTTACTGGAACACTCTAGTCCAGATGGCTGTGTGGCTCATGCTGCCACCTCTATAAAACCCCGCACCAACTGGCACTTAGGGATCCCCTTCTCTGTCCCCCCATCCCTCCATATACCCTCCACTGCCCCTTCCCTGCTGCTCTGTTCTCTATGACATTTGTCAACTGATGGCTGCACACTCCAGCTGTTCAGTTCTTGTCTCTCTTCTCCATGGGGTGTGAGGCATTACCCCATGGGGGCAGATCTTTGGTCTGTTTTGTTCACAGACATTCCCTAGAGCCTAGAACCCTGCTGGGCACATCGTAGGAGCTCAAAAACCATTTGCCCAATGCCTGAGCCAAACTTTTCTGAGCCTGAGCTTCTTAACTCCAAAATGAGAAAAATTACAGGTGCTTTAAAGGGTAGTGAGGACAAGTGAGGTTTAAGTACAGTGCATGGCATTGAGCCTGGTGCAGAACAGTGCTCAGTAAACGTCAGGTCCTTTTTCCCACACTCCTACTTACTCCCAATAACCAACTGCTTTAAGATTCTATTCTAGAAAGGCTGGGAAGAAATTATATGTATGTAAACTTGTATACATTAATAAAAATATATTAATTTGTAAAATATTAATATACTAAAATATATTTAAGATCTATATTATATATATACAAAGGTATGGGGAAAATCCAAATCCATTTATAGTAAATGGTCCGTGGGTATATTTGACTTGTTTCGTCTTGCTTTATGTTTTTGGTCTTTACCACCTTCTAGAGTGATCGCTTCTATAAGTTAGTAACTATGTGATAGAATGTGTTCTCTGGGATCTGTCAGTCACTGACTCAGTGGCTGGGTCTCTTGTTTGTGGTTCTGGATAGAGCAAATATGATTGGTCCAGCTTGTGTCAGTTGTCTGTGCCTGGTCCAGTCAGGGGCAGCGAGGGGTGGGAAAGCAGGGTTACACGCACAGCTGGTCCCACTTAGGCCCACCTTCAGCAAATGCTATGGGCGGGGCCAGTACCCAGAGAAGAGGGCTTGGGTGGGGCAGGTACCTTACGATGTGTCATCTACACCCTACTTCCCCATAATTGTCACAGGCCTGGGTCCTGCTGATGGGGGCATTTCCCCTGATCTCATATTCTAAGGTCTGGGAACAAGTCTGTGTCTCCCAAGATCTGCCTTTTGTAGGCCACATCCTGTCTCCTTCCGCCTTCTCCCTCCAGTCTGGGAGGTTCATCTCTTTGGTCTGCCTTTCCCATTAGAGGCCTTTCCCTACATTCCTACTGGAGACTGGTGGCTCACTAACAGTGGGGCATTTAGAGGTGGGTTTATGGGCAAAGGTGTGGGTGTAGGGGAGCCATAAGGGATTGTGCCCTGCCTGGGGCTGGTATAGGCCGAGCTGTTACCACTCTTAGGCCCAAGGGAGCCAGGTTGGGTGGTTACTGGTACCTGGAAGGAGAGCCATCTAGAGAAGCAGAGGCATGCAACCAGCCCGAGGTGGAGATGCAGGGAGGGAAAGAGGTGCATGGGCACCCAAGCCTCACTCTCTCTTGTCCTCTGGCTCCTGCCAGGGCTCCTCACTGGTTGAATCCAGAGGACAAGTAGGTCACTGATGTAGCCCATGGTTGGTTGCCTGGGGCCTAGAGCAGAGAGAAGGGTGGAGGGTGGATGGGTTGCAATAAAGGAAGGCCCAGACACTTCCGTCTGTACTTTCTCTAGCTGTCTCCAAGTCCAAGTCCTTCCCTGTACTCACTGTTGTGGACCTGGCTGTCCAGGGGCCTGCCCAGGAGAGATACAATCTCCAGTACTCCTTCAGATAACATACACCCTTTGGGGCAAAGAACACATTTGCCGTTATCTTTAGGAATTCTTGAGTCATAACTGATGATTAATTCAGTCTACAATGCATAGAGTTTGGGTCATTTTTTCCGTAAGCATATCCTTATACTTGGTCCACTAAAACTCCAGCTACACATGCATACTGCGGGACCCCTTCTGTGGTGCTGTCCCGGTCCTGTGCAGTTGTAGGCTGACGGAATATTGTTGCCAACAGAGACCTTAGAGCTGATTTCCTGATAGCCCAATGGTGTCATTCTCCTTGTAAGAAAACCAGAGCCCAGAGAAGGGAAGTGACCTGCTGTCAGGAAAAACTACTTACCACACTCACACTGCCGGTCACCAAATGTGTGGATGTTTCCCCACACCCATCGATTCTCGGACACCAGCTTGAGTGTGTGACAATTCTAGTCCGTTCTGATTCTGTCTACCTGGAGTCAGCGTCAGGTCCCACAAGGGCTCCGTCCCACAGACTGCCGCCACTGCTGACGCCTATCACGAGTCCCAGGCTGTCACCTGTGCTTCTGATAGACCAGCTCTAAATCAGGGATCCCATGATCCCCTCCTTGGTTCAATAATTTGCCACAACAGCTCATGGAACTCAGGGAAACACTTCTGTTTGTCAGTTTATTATGTAATAAAGGATGTGATAAAGGATCCAGAGGAACAGCCAGATGAAGAGACACAAAGTGTGAGCCCTGGCGAGGGGGTGCAGAGCTCCTGTGCCCTCTCTGGGTGCGCCACCCTCCCAGGACCTCCATGCGTACAGCAACCTGGAAGCATTTTGAACCCTGTTCTTTTGGGATGTTTATGGAGATTTCATCATGCAGGCATGATTGATAATTGACTCCATTTCTAGACCCTCTCTGCATCCCAGAGAATGAGGAGCAGGTCTGGGAGTTTCAGCCTTTGGATCATGGTTTGGTCTTTCTGGCAACCAGCCCCCTACCCAGGAGCCTACCAAGAACAAAAGATGTTCCTATCACTCAGGGAATCACAAGGGTTTTAGGAGCCCTGTGCCAGGAACTGGGGGGAGAGACCAGTTATATTTTTGCTATGATTGCATACCTGTGCAAAGCCACACAGCCAGACTGGTGGCAGAGCTAGGACTTTGCTGCAGCCCTCCTGGCCACGTGTCTGTGGCTCTTTCTACTTTCCCCTGTTGCCTGAGGATTGAATGCCATCAGATAGGCAGAGGACAGCCAGGCCCATCTTTCCCTTGTCCTCTCTGTTCCTTCCTTGTTTTGTCTCATTTGTTCATCCATTCACACTTTCTAGGAGCTAGTGGGTGATTGCTATGTGTCACACGCAGGCTCAGTCACTGATTATGGCAACATTACTAGTACCCCAATATAGCCAGTTCATCTCTCCTTCTGGGCTCATGGAAGACTCACTTCCCAGTGAGGAGGGATGTAGAAGGGAGGAACAACCTTGTATGTGCTAAGGCTTAGATTGTGGGGCTGCTGGGTACCACAGAATAAGCCACATCAACTGATACACAGCTCATGTTTTAGAAGAAGAGAGAAAGACGTTTCTGGTAATGTGATAGAATTATGGGATGACAGAATAATGAAAACGTGGAGTCAGGAGTAATGGACCCCACCCAGTCCACGGAGCAGCCCTGGGCAGCAAGGCTAGGTCAGATGTGTTTCTCATAGCAGGACAGCGCTCGGTCTGGACTATAGCCCTAGCTCAACCACCAATCTGCTCGGTGACCCTGAGTGTGCCACTTTCCCTCTCTGTACCTTGTGTATAAAATGATGGGGTCAGACAGGATCATCTCTAAGGTTCATTCCAGCTCTAAAATTCTGTGTTTTAGAACAGATCTAGCGAGTGGATTTCCTGACATCTTGGTCTGTGCTTCCTCCCCCTGACTGGCTCTGGACCATCCCCTTGTGTGTCAGGGGGTCCATGTTGCCTCATGGGGATGAAGACTGATTGAACAGGAAGGAAAGGGAAGGAAATATTTGTTGTTTAGGCTGTTGACTTCCAAAATAATAGTTGTAAAAGCCATAACTAGAGATTTGCTGGCAGAACTTTGAGGAGAGAAGGAAAGGGTCCTGAAAATCCTCAAGGGGAAGTCCTGAATGACAAGTAGAGAAGCTCTCTCTTTCCTTCCTTCACCTCCTTTTTGCCCTGCACAGGCACTGTCCCCACTTCCCTTCCCCAAGCCACCACCACCACTAACTTGCTGGATGAGTTTGAGTAAATGATGGGCTCTGAGGGCCTCAGATTCCTTCTTGGCTATATGGGGCCATGCTACCTTCCTCCCCACTGGTCCAGGGTATCAAGTGGGAGAGTGGGCACAAAGTACCTGGCCCAGGCATAATCCACCGTGGGCACTCACCAGCAACAAGTCCAGACCCTGCCTGGTCCCTGCCCTCCCCCAGGGTGGCCTCCGTGGAATTTGGTTCCTGTAGATCACCACTTCTCCCAGGCCCCAAATGCCCCACCTTGGCTCCAGCTACCACCCCCTACAACACTTCACCATCCATATATCATTGCCACACAGGGCTGGCACTATGAGGTGCTCGCTCTCAGGGTCATGCAAGGCCACAGCCTGAAAAAAGAGCACTTCTTTTTTTTTTTTTAAATTTTTTTATTGTTATGTTAATCCCCATACATTACATCATTAGTTTTAGATGTAGTGTTCCATGATTCATTGTTTGTGCATAACACTCAGTGCTCCATGCAGAACGTGCCCTCCTCAATACCCATCACCAGGCTAACCCATCCCCCTCTAGAACCCTCAGTTTGTTTTTCAGAGTCCATCGTCTCTCATGGTTCGTCTACCCCTCCGATTTCCCCCCTTCATTCTTCCCCTCCTGCTACCTTCTTCTTTTTTTTTTTTTCTTAACATATATTGCATTATTTGTTTCAGCAGTACAGATCTGAGATTCAACAGTCCTGCACAATTCACAGCACTCACCAGAGCACATACCCTCCCCAGTGTCCATCACCCAGTCACCCCATCCCTCCCACCCCACCCCCCACTCCAGCAACCCTCAGTTTGTTTCCTGAGATTAAGAATTCCTCATATCAGTGAGGTCATATGATACATGTCTTTCTCTGTTTGACTTATTTCTCTCAGCATAATACCCTCCAGTTCCATCCACGTCGTTGCAAATGGCAAGATCTCATTCCTTTTGATGGCTGCATAATATTCCATTGTATATATATATATATATATATATATATATCACTTCTTCTTTATCCATTCATCCGTTGATGGACATCTTGGCTCTTTCCACAGTTTGGCTATTGTGGACATTGCTGCTATAAACATCGGGGTGCACGTACCCTTTCGGATCCCTACTTTTGTATCTTTGAGGTAAATACCCAGTACTGCAATTGCTGGATCATATGGTAGCTCTATTTTCAACTTTTTGAGGAACCTCCATACTGTTTTCCAGATTGGCTGCACCAGCTTGCATTCCCACCAACAGTGTAGGAGGGTTCCCCTTTCTCTGCATCCCCGCCAACATCTGTCATTTCCTGACTTGTTAATTTTAGCCATTCTGACTGGTGTGAGGTGGTATCTCATTGAGGTTTTGATTTGGATTTCCCTGATGCCGAGTGATATTGAGCACTTTTTCATGTGTCTTTGGCCATTTGGATGTCTTCTTTGGAAAAATGTCTGTTCATGTCTTCTGCCCATTTCTTGATTGGATTCTTTGTTCTTTGGGTGTTGAGTTTGATGAGTTCTTTATAGATTTTGAATACTAGCCCTTTATCTGATATGTCATTTGCAAATATCTTCTCCCATTCTGTCGGTTGTCTTTTGGTTTTGTTGACTGTTTCCTTTGCTTTGCAAAAGCTTTTTATCTTGATGAAGTCCCAATAGTTCATTTTTGCCCTTGCTTCCCTTGCCTTTGGTGATGTTTCTAGGAAGAAGTTGCTGCGGCTGAGGTCGAAGAGGTTGCTGTCTGTGTTCTCCTTTAGGATTTTGATGGACTCCTGTCTCACATTGAGGTCTTTCAACCATTTGGAGTCTATTTTTGTGTGTGGTGTAAGGAAATGGTCCAGTTTCATTCTTCTGCATGTGGCTATCCAATTTTCCCAACACCATTTGTTGAAGAGACTGTCTTTTTTCCATTGGACATTCTTTCCTGCTTTGTCAAAGATTAGTTGACCATAGAGTTGAGGGTCCATTTCTGGGCTCTCTATTCTGTTCCATTGATCTATGTGCCTGTTTTTGTGCCAGTACCATACTGTCTTGATGATGACAGCTTTGTAATAGAGCTGGAAGTCCGGAATTGTGATGCCGCCAGCTTTGCTTTTCTTTTTCAACATTCCTCTGGCTATGCGGGGTCTTTTCTGGTTCCATACAAATTTTAGGATTATTTGTTCCATTTCTTTGAAAAAAGTGGATGGTATTTTGATGGGGATTGCATTGAATGTGTAGATTGCTTTAGGTAGCATTGACATCTTCACAATATTTGTTCTTCCAGTCCATGAGCATGGAACGTTTTTCCATTTCTTTGTGTCTTCCTCAGTTTCTTTCATGAGTATTTTATAGTTTTCTGAGTACAGATCCTTTGCCTCTTTGGTTAGATTTATTCCTAGGTATCTTATGGTTTTGGGTGCAATTGTAAATGGGATCGACTCCTTAATTTCTCTTTCTTCTGTCTTGTTGTTGGTGTATAGGAATGCCACTGACTTCTGTGCATTGATTTTATATCCTGCCACTTTACTGAATTCCTGTATGAGTTCTAGCAGTTTTGGGGTGGAGTCTTTTGGGTTTTCCACATAAAGTATCATATCATCTGCAAAGAGTGAGAGTTTGACTTCTTCTTTGCCGATTCGGATGCCTTTTATTTCTTTTTGTTGTCTGATTGCTGTGGCCAGGACTTCCAATACTATGTTGAATAGCAGTGGTGATAGTGGACATCCCTGCCGCATTCCTGACCTTAGGGGGAAAGCTCTCAGTTTTTCCCCATTGAGAATGATATTCACTGTAGGTTTTTCATAGATGGCTTTTATGATATTGAAGTATGTACCCTCTATGCCTATACTCTGAAGAGTTTTGATCAAGAAAGGATGCTGTACTTTGTCAAATGCTTTTTCTGCATCTATTGAGAGGATCATATGATTCTTGTTCTTTCTTTTGTTAATATATTGTATCATGTTGATTGATTTGCGGATGTTGAACCAACCTTGCAGCCCAGGGATAAATCCCACTTGGTCGTGATGAATAATCCTTTTAATGTACTGTTGGATCTTATTGGCTAGTATTTTGGTGAGAATTTTTGCATCCATGTTCATCAGGGATATTGGTCTGTAATTCTCCTTTTTGATGGGGTCTTTGTCTGGTTTTGGGATCAAGGTAATGCTGGCCTCATAAAATGAGTTTGGAAGGTTTCCTTCCATTTCTATTTTTTGGAACAGTTTCAGAAATAGGTATTAATTCTTCTTTAAATGTTTGGTAGAATTCCCCTGGGAAGCCATCTGGCCCTGGGCTTTTGTTTTTTGGGAGATTTTTGATGACTGCTTCAATTTCCTTAGTGGTTATAGGTCTGTTCAGGTTTTCTATTTCTTCCTGGTTCAGTTTTGGTAGTTGATACATCTCTAGGAATGCATCCATTTCTTCCAGGTTATCTAATTTGCTGGCATAGAGTTGCTCATAATATGTTCTTATAATTGTTTGTATTTCTTTGGTGTTGGTTGTGATTTCTCCTCTTTCATTCATGATTTTGTTGATTTGGGTCATTTCTCTTTTCTTTTTGATAAGTCTGGCCAGGGGTTTATCAATCTTTGTTAATTCTTTCAAAGAACCAGCTCCTAGTTTCGTTGATCTGTTCTACTGTTCTTTTAGTTTCTATTTCATTGATTTCTGCTCTGATCTTTATTATTTCTCTTCTCCTGCTGGGTTTAGGCTTTATTTGCTGTTCTTTCTCCAGCTCCTTTAGGTGTAGGGTTAGGTTGTGTACTTGAGACCTTTCTTGTTTCTTAAGAAAGGCTTGTATTGTTATATACTTTCCTCTTAGGACTGCCTTTGCTGCATCCCAGAGATTTTGAATAGTTGTGTTTTCATTTTCATTGGTTTCCATGAATTTTTAAAATTCTTCTTTAATTTCCTGGTTGACCCATTCATTCTTCAGTAGGATGCTCTTTAGCCTCCATGTATTTGAGTTCTTTCCGACTTTCCTCTTGTGATTGAGTTCTAATTTCAAAGCATTGTGGTCTGAAAATAGGCAGGGAATGATCCCAATCTTTTGGTACCGGTTGAGACCTGATTTATGACCTAGGATGTGATCTATTCTGGAGAATGTTACATGGGCACTAGAGAAGAATGTGTATTCCGTTGCTTTGGGATGGAATGTTCTGAATATGTCTGTGAAGTCCATTTGGTCCAGTGTGTCATTTAAAGTCTTTATTTCCTTGTTGATCTTTTGCTTAGACGATCTGTCCATTTCAGTGAGGGGGGTGTTAAAGTCCCCCACTATTATTGTATTGTTGTCAATGTGTTTCTTTGCTTTTGTTATTAATTGTCTTATATAATTGGCTGCTCCTATGTTAGGGGCATAGATATTTACAATTGTTAGATCTTCTTGTTGGATAGACCCTTTAAGTAGGATATAGTGTCCTTCCTCATCTCTTATTACAGTCTTTGGTTTAAAATCTAATTTGTCTGATAAAAGGATTGCCACCCCAGCTTTCTTTTGGTGTCCATTAGCATGGTAAATGGTTTTCCACCCCCTCACTTTAAATCTGGGGGTGTCTTTGGTTCTAAAATGAGTCTCTTGCAGACAGCATATCGATGGGTCTTGTTTTTTAATCCAATCTGATAGCCTGTGTCTTTTGATTGGGGCATTTAGCCCATTTACATTCAGGGTAACTATTGAAAGATATGAATTTAGTGCCATTGTATTGCCTGTAAGGTGACTGTTACTGTATATTGTCTGTGTTCCTTTCTGGTCTATGTTGCTTTTAGGCTCTCTCTTTGCTTAGAGGACCCCTTTCAAGATTTCTTGTAGGGCTGGTTTCGTGTTTGCAAATTCCTTTAGTTTTTGTTTGTCCTGGAAGCTTTTTATCTCTCCTTCAATTTTCAATGACAGCCTAGCTGGATATAGTATTCTTGGCTGCATATTTTTCTCATTTAGTGCTCTGAATATATCCTGCCAGTCTTTTCTGGCCTGCCAGGTCTCTGTGGATAGGTCTGTTGCCAATCTAATGTTTCTACCATTGTAGGTTACATATCTCTTCTCCCGAGCTGCTTTCAGGATTTTCTCTTTGTCTCTGAGACTCGTACGTTTTACTATTAGATGTTGGGGTGTTGACCTATTTTTATTGATTTTGAGAGGGGTTCTCTGTGCTTCCTGGATTTTGATGCCTGTTTCCTTCCCCAAATTAGGGAAGTTCTCTGCTACAATTTGCTCCAATATACCTTCTGCCCCCCTCTCTCTTTTTTCTTCTTCTGGGATCCTAATTATTCTAATGTTGTTTCATCTTATGGTATCACTTATCTCTTGAATTCTGCCCTTGTGATCCAGTAGTTGTTTATCTCTCTTTTTCTCAGCTTCTTTCTTTTCCATCATTTGGTCTTCTATATCACTTATTCTCTCTTCTGCCTCATTTATTCTAGCAGTTAGCGCCCCCATATTTAATTGCACCTCATTAATAGCCTTTTTGATTTTGACTTGGTTAGATTTTAGTTCTTTTACTTCTCCAGAAAGGGTTTCTCTAATAACTTCCATGCTTTTTTCAAGCCCAGCTAGTATCTTTAAAGTGATGATTCTGAACTCTAGATCTGACATCGTACTAATGTCCGTATTGAGTAGGTCCCTGGCAGTCGGTAGTACCTTTTGTTCTTTTTGTTGAGGTGATTTTTTCCGTTTTGTCATTTTGTGCAGAGGAGAATAGATTAATGAGAGAACAAAATGCTAGCAGGGTAACAACGTCCCCAGAAAATATACTCTAAACAAATCAGAAAATACCTGAAGCAGTGGGAAAAGAAAGGGAAAGAGAGAAAAAAGAAAAAGAAAAAAAAAAGAAAAAGAAAAAGATAAAGATAAAAACAAACAAAAACAGAACAAAACAAAACAAAACAGAATGTGATCAAATATGATCAGGCTGGTATATAGATCAGTGCCACACACTAGATTTTGGGTGTATTTTGGTCTGTTAGAAGAAAGTGCCTCCCAAAATTTTAAAGAAAGAAAAACTTATATATGTACAAAAATAAGGGTTGATATGATGAAGGGATGGAATATGACTGTAAAGATGGAAATTATAAAAAATTTTATAAAAGGAATTGATAAGTTGTTTGAAAAAAGAAAGAAGAGGATTTAAAAAAAAAAGAAAAAAAAAAGGGAGAGAATGTGATCAGGCAGGGGAGTAGAAAAAAACCATACACTAGAGATTTAGGGTATATTTTGATCTGTTAGAAGAAACTATCTCAAAATTTTAAAGAGAGAACAACTTATATATGCCAAAAATACGGGTAACTACTATGAAGGGATACAATATGACTCTAAAAATGAAAAATAAAAATGTTTTTTAAAAAAGGGATTGATAAGATGTTGGTTGAAAAAGGGAAAAAGAAAAATTCAAAAAAAAAAAAAGAAAAAAAGACAGTTAAAAAAAAAAATTAACTTTGAAAGACTAAAGAATCACGGTAAAAAAGCCATGAATTCTATGTGCAGTATTCCCCTAGCGCTGGAGTTCTGCCGTTCTCATTGATTGGTAAACTTGGTCTTGGCAGGCTGTTCTCGCTGATCTTCTGGGGGAGGGGCCTGTTGCCGTGGTTCCCAATTGTCTTTGCCAGAGGCGGAATTGCCCTGCCCTTGCCGGTCCGGGCTAAGTAATCTGCTCGGGTTTGCTCTCGGGAGCTTTTGTTCCCTGCAAGCTCTCCGTACAGCTTTGGAGGCGGAGAGTGAAAATGGCGGCCTCCCAGTCTCCGCCCCGGAGAAGCCGAGAACTCGGGGTCCCACTCCTCAGTGAGCCCCCAGAGAAAAGCCGTCAGTCACTCCCGTGTCCCCGGTCTCCGGCCGCACTCCGTGCTCACCCGGCCTGTGACCGCGCCTTTCTATCTGGCACCCGACCCCGTGTGGAGTCTCCAAACCCAGCAGATCCCTGCAGTGCGCTCCCACGCCGCTCCTCCCGGGGGAGGAAGGGGAGTCTCCCCGGATCTGCCGCTTGTTGGGTCCCTGCTGGAGGAGCAGGGGCCCGACTGTGCCCCGGATCACGGTTTATGGCAACCCCGAGCTGAGAGCCCGCTCCTCGGCTCCGTCTCTGCAGCCGGCTTCCCCGCTCCGATACCTGGGAGCTCTGCCGCACTCAGGCACCCCTGGTCTTTCTGTGACCCCGAGGGTTCTGGGACCACACTGTCCCATGAGGGGTCCACCCCCCGCTTAGCCACCGGAGTGACGTCCCTCAGCGGAGCCGACTTCTAAAGGTTCCGATTTTGTGCTCCGTGGCTCTATCACTTGCCAGAAGTGGCGGACGGAGGCCCCTCCCCCACCGTCTATCCTCCCCAATATCGCCTCTGATTCCCTTCTCCGCACGTCCTACCTCCCAGAAAGTGGTAGCTTTTCTGTTCAGAGAGTTGTTGCTATTCTTTTCTTCGATCTCCTATTCAGTTTGTAGGTGTTCAGAATGGTTTGATCCCTATCCAGCTGAATTCCTGAGAGGAGAGGAAATCCAGGTCTCCTACTCCTCCACCATCTTGCTCCGCCCCAAAGAGCACCTTCTTACACGTTGTGTCCCTCTGGCCTCACCCTCCTCCTGATCTGTCCAGCTGATGTGTGGCTGGGCTGGGGTAGACAAGAAAGTCTCTAATGCAGGAGTGCTCAAACTTCAGTGAGCACTCAAGCCACCCAGAGGGTTGGTTAAAGGGGCTTTTTGCCAGTCTGAGCCCCAGAATTACTGATGCAGGAGGTCTGTAGTGAGGCCCCAGAATTTGCATTTCTAGCAAGTTCCCAGGTGACACTGAGGCTGCTGGTCCAGGGACCACACTTTGAGAATCACCACCCTAGGGAATTGCAAAGCGGCACAAAACTCTCTTGAGGGCTGCTTGGGAAATTCAGGGATGAGCCACTTCTCTCCCTCTGTTGATCTATTCTTCCTGTTCTCTGGATTTGCTGCTCTGGCTGCTGGTCATTCTCCTGCGGCTCCAGAGCCTGGAGACGTTTGCCTAATTTATGGGACTTGGCAGACACTCAGAAGCTGAGGGAGGACAGAAAACTCCTAACATACAGCACATCTGACTCTTGTGTTTGGGGTTTTTTTATTGCTCAGAGGGGAGAGCATACACGTGGAAGGCCTGTTCCCTGGCTTGCCATAAAACTTGGTAATGGAGTGCAACAGGGTGGTTATGAGTCATTCAGGGGGCTGCGCCCTTGCCCACCCTGGAGCAAGCAGGAGGTCTTTCTGGAAAGTGCTGGAGCTGGCACTCCATGGCAATTGGTAGGGATTTGTATGCCCTGTGGGCTCATTAGTATCATTCCCTTAGAGGGAATGGAGGGCATGCCCTCCTCCTCCTTGCTGGCTGCATCATGGAAATGATGCGGAGCCTTCTTGACCATGTGAGTGGTGGCCACACTCTATAGATGGCAGAACAGTGGATGGGAGGGGCTGGGCCCTGGTGAGCACAGCTGCCATCCAGCTCAATCTTCTACTTCAGAGAGAAACAGACATCTACCCTGATGTTTAGGCCACTGCTAGGTGAGGTCTCTGTCCATTTCAGCCAAGTCTATATCCTAAGTAATAGGCCCACTTGCCCACGAGGAGCACTGTCTTTCCCTGGGAGCTGGTCTTCTTCAATCTCCCCAAGCCCTTGGAGGTTAAATGAAGGCCTCTTCCTTTCCACTGTGTGGACACTCAGTTTGTATCTGAGGGGCATGTCCAGATCCTGAGCAGAGTCAGAGCAGTGACTCTCAAACCTGGTCATGCATGAACACACAGAGGTTTGGTTCCTACCCCATGCCGAAACCTGACAGGTTAGAATTTCTGGGCATGAGATCCAGAAACTGTGCATTTAATAAGCTCCCCAAGGTGACATGGTCCCAAGATTTGGACACTGATTGGTTAAGTTTATTTATGCTTTGGGTCCTCCTAGCCTGGGTTCCCAACATGGCCTGGCCCACTATATTTATTCAACAAGTATTTACTGAGCACATTCCTATCATATGTTGGGCCCTATCATGGAGCTCGCCTTCTAGTATGGGAGACAGACAAAGAACAGCTTAACCACAGTCACGTATAATTTCAGGTAGGAGTACCTGCTATGAAGCAGAAGAAAACAGGGTAATATGGTAGAGGGTGGGGACAAGCTGATTTAGATTGGCTGAGAGGGAAGGCTTCTCAGAGCAAGCGTCATTTGAGCAGGTCTGAATGATATGAAGGCGTAGGCAATATGGACAGTTATGAAGTTAGTTATATAATGTTATAATTGTAACTATATATTTATAATTATATAATGTTAGTTATAAGCTGAGCTGGCATAACAAATGGACTTTCAGAATCAAACAATTTAAAGAGTAAGACATTTCTTTGTTTCTCACATAATCCTTCAGTGTTGGTGTTCAGGCTGATGGGATGGCGTTCCTTTATACAGGCATCTGGGGACTAAGGCTAATGACTGCTCTATTGTCTTCAAATTTTGACCTCCAAGGTCTTCCTGGCATCACCATCCCATTTGGATAGAAGGTTGGGAGTTTTCTATGGGTCAGTCTGAATGGGACCAACATTACTTAGGCTCATGTACCACAAGAGCAAAGCTGGTCACGTAGTCATCTCCACTGCAAAGAAGCCTGGGAAATGTAGTCCAGTCATGTGCTCAGGAACCAAGAGAAGATGGATTTTGGGGGACGGCCAGTGGTCTCTGCCAGGGGCAGGGGAAGCAGCAAGTGCAAAGGTTTGGATCAGGGAGTGAGTTTGGTGTATTCAGGGAACAGCAAGGAAGGCCGTGTGGCTAGAGTAGTGAGATGGGAGGAGAGAGGGTAGCAGATAAAGATGGAGACGCAGGCCAGGCCTACTGCCAAGGTATTCTCCCTCTCCTGCTCACTTTAGTGAAGCTTTAAAAATTACAATCTTTTTAAGCATAGCGTTCTTCCAGTGTCCACAAAAGTAAAGAGAATCGCATAATGGACCTCCAGGTACCCATTAGCTTATCAATGTTTGGCCAAACCTACTATCATTTAAAAACAATATACAAATTTCTCAGGCATCAAGAAGAGGGGGAAGTCCCTCACAGTTCCCTACTTACCTCACACAGTCTCTCAGGGAAAATTCTGACAGATATTTGGAAGGATTTTGGACCTTAGGAAGAAAAAAATACCGTAATGATCCAATCATTATTGTTACCTTTATCAGAATTTTTAATTTTTATTTCAAATGAATCAGATATAAAATTTTAAAGGTGGAATTACCTATTTTTACTGTGCCACAAGTTACCTCAAAGCTAAGTGGCTTAAACTGACCATAAACATTTATTATCTCTCAGAGTTTCTGTGGGTCAAGAATACAGGATTGGCTGGGCTAGGTGGCTCTGATTTGGAGTCTCTCATGAGGATGCTCTCAGGATGCAATGAAGGCTATGGTCAAATGAAAAATCTGCTTCTAGATGGCTCACTCACATAGTTGACAAGCCGGTGCTGGTTGTTGGTGGTAGGTCTTAATTCTTCACACAAGCCTTTCCCTAGAGCTACTTAAGCACCTTCACAAAGTGGCAGCTGGCTTTCTTCAGAGTGAGTGGTCCAAGAGGACAAGGAGAAAACCACAATGCCTTTTATAACCTAGCTTCAGAAGGCACACACCATCCCCTCCATGGTATGCTGTACTCACATGAATCACCTTGATTCAGTGAAGGGCGGATTACAGAATGGTGTGCAGAGTAGGAGGCAAAGACCACTGTGGGCCATCTTGGAGGCTGGAGACCACAGAGGCTTAAGCTAAGTTCTTTACAATGATCTCTTTGAGACATAACCCTTTCAATGAGCCTTAGAAGGACCAGTTTTGGAATCAGTGCCTAAATATGAATAAACAGAAAGGTAACTGAATAGAATTGGGATATTTTGTAGTTAAGAGGGAACTTAGAAGTGAGGTATTTCTATACTCCCATTTTACAGAGGAGGAAATTATTTCCAGAGAGGCAAAATGGCCTGTTTCAGGCTAGAGGGTGAGTTTGTGGCTAGATAAAGATGAAAGATCCAAGCTCTTAACTCCTGGATCTGCAGTGCTTTGGACAGTGAAGGAACCTTACATTTTGGAGTCCAGACATCTGGCCCAAGGTCTCTGCATGGGTGATCCCTTGTCCAGCCTCTGCCCCCTGAGCTTGGTCATTGTCTAAACAAAAATGTCATCCTTTTGGGACAATGTTTATGGACAGTGTCAAATATTCTCAATAAAACTCAACATGTCCTTTAAAACACTGGGTTGCTGATGCTTTGTATAGCCTTATTCATTTAATTTGTTTTGCCCCAGTGAAAGGTGTTGGGGGATTTAAAGCCATATAATTTTATTTAGTTAGCTTCATGGATCTCTGAGACATGCTGTCCATGAAACAGCAAACCGGGGCACCTGTGAACACCAGACTTGTGGTTCTCTTAAGCTTTTTTGTTTGTTTTGTTTTTTAGTTGCATGCAACAGAAACCTCACTGACTAGCTTAGGCAAAGAAAAAAGTTAATTTGTTAGAGAGACTATGGGGTGCCTCACAAATCAAAGGAAGCCCCGAACAACTAAGATTTGGAACAAAATGGGGCAGCCCCTGATGGCTTATAGCAGGAGTTCCCAGATCCTCTTCTCGATTGTTTCCCATTGACACAATCCAGCCCCAAAGATTTCTAGTCCATGTGTGCTGATATGGACGTCAAAATCCTGGGAAGCAGAATGTCTCTGACCCCCTTTGAGTCATGTGTCCTTGATCAGTCAGCTGTGGCCAGTGGCCAGGATCAGGTAGCATAGACATGGCCTTTGGGGCCCACCTTGAAATGCCTGACTCTGTCCACCACTGAAGGGGGAGTTCCAGGGGGCTACCCAAGAAGTGTCTATGGTATTCTGTGAAATTCTGCCATGCTAGCAGGGCTTAACCTTGAATAGTGTACAAAGTCATTCCTACCATTTTACTATGCAGGAAACCAGCATCCTTAATAGCACTATTAACTCACTTGTTTTCACTTCTTTTAAGCTTGGAGCTTTGGGACTCAGGCCAATACTCTTTCCTTCTTGGGATTTAGCTTTTCATCTGTATAGTGAGGGGTTTGTCCCTTCAAGTTCTAATACAACCTCTTGGCTATACCATTCAGCACCCCTCTTCTTCTGCCCTGCTGTTGGAGATTCCCTGGCTGGGGTTCACAGTGCGCATGTGAATATGTACAAATCTATGTGTGTGAATTCGGTCTCTAAGAGGGTATCACCCACACCTGTATACTTAGGTACTTTCTAAACTACACTGGTGTATAGTCTCTTAATAAGAATGGATCAGCTCTGGGTTGAAATGATCATGTGACAAGGGGGAATCATCTGGATGGATTGTTAAATTTTCCAAGCAAGAAATTCAAGGGCTCATGTATCTCTCTTTACAATCTGTAATTGGTCGTATAATTTAGGCTAGAACTGGAATTGGAAGTTCATCCAGGGCTTGACTGATAGGAACTGCAGCAATAAGTGGGGGATGGGAAGAGGTAAGTGGGTTTGGGGTAAAGGTTGTGGGTAGAGAGAGAGAGAGACTTCAGTAAGTCTCAGAGGTCACTTAAGGGTTAATAGGTTCTTGAACTTTGATGAATAATCTTTGACAAGCTTGTAGGAACCCTCTAATCTTCAACAATTGGGAAAACTCAAATCAACTTTATGGTTCATCCAGGGTTGTGGGGGTGGTGATGGAAATGGGAGTGAGGAATGTGTCAATGGAAAGGATCCATCCCCAGCTGGGGAACACCTATCACCAGACCCCTCAAACCCCAACTTGGTCTGCACCCACAACGTGAAGTCCAACTCAAAGATGGGTCCTGAACCATTCCAACCTTTCCTTAGGATCCCAAGTCAAAATCTTGGAGTTAGACAATTATGACCAGACAAGCCCTCAGAGATAACACAGCTTGATCCCAATACTTACTTCCCAAGTTCTCCCAAACTCCCAAAGTCATGTCTTTGGCAAGTCCACACTGGTAGGTAATTTTCCTTTCTGGGGTCACTAGTTTTTCCACTGTGTTGGCTGCTGAAGAGACAAGCATCTCACCCTCACACACCCAATCACATTCAAGGCTCATCCCTTTTATCATGGAAGAGAATCTTTCCCAGAAGTCCCCAGCAGAATTTTCCTTTTGTCTAATTGGTCAGAAGAAGTGGGTCAAATGTCACTCTAAATTCAATCACTGTCAAAGAGCCATTCAATTGCCACTACCAGTTCAGACTAATCTTGATTCGTCCCCTGGGGCTGGGGGTTGGGGGGGAGACAGCCTTTCTCTGAGCCCATGGCTGCCCACTAGGTGTGTGTACAGCAATATAGTGGGTAGATGTGTGCAAGGTGGGGACACTGGAGTGGGGAGAACCTCTGGCTGACATAACTCTGATGGCACCCAGCTTGGCTATCTCATCTATATTTGGGCTCTTGAGTGACTTGCCTGTAGTTACAAGTAAATAGGCCATGGAGGGTTTTAAAAATAATTTGTTTCTGTGTGTGTGTTTGTGTGTGTGTGTGTGTGTAGCAGACTTATGCACATGTAAGTGACAGAAAGAGAGTTATGACCCAAGGCCTTATAATGTTCCTTCCTTAATTAGACTTGCGGAAACGCACCATTTTTGCTTTAAAAGAAATGTAATGAAGATGGATTATAGTTCAGGGTCTGATTGGAAAGAACTAGGAACTAAGATTAATTAGCAGCAGTATGTGGTTTATTTTCAAGGTCGTTTTTACTCGGCTTCCAGAAATCCTGGCCTAATATCTTCAAACTCTCACTGAACTTTTCATGTGCAATGGGGTGAAGGATTTTGTGTTCTTGTTTGATGGGGAGAGGCATTTGCCTTCCTGGAATACTCTCCGGGCAGCCAGCCCCTGTCACTTGCCATGTTGGGATGTCTGTGGATGGCCATCCCAAGCTAAACCAACCCTTCCCATTCCTACCCTGTATGGCTTCAATGTGAAATGCTTTCTAGCTGACATTTATCAGGAGGCATGTGGGTGTTGGATCTGAGGGTGGTTTTTAATTGTGCAAGCTGTTTAAAATCTCCTAAAATTCCTCAGCATCCTTTTTTAAAAATTACTGCTTAAAATTCTCAAGGATTTTTCAGAACAGAGAGAGAGAAAACTTTAAAATAGCCCATCGTTATAGTTTCTGTGCACTTTGGAAGGTTTAAGCACTTTATGGATAATTCTTTGATTAGCTTTCAGCCTTTATTTTCTTCCATGACATCTTTGACTTCTCCTGAAAGGCTACTTCTTCTCCTTTCTACCCAGGGGACTATCACCACCTCATAAGCCCATTAGTAGATCCCTGCTTCTCTTGGGATAAAAGCTAAACTTCTCACCATGGCTCACGGGGCCCAGCCAGCTCTGCCCTCAGCCTTCTCCCTTCCTCCCTTTATTCCAGGCACACTGGCTTTCTTTGGATTCCTTAAATAAGTAAATCTTTTTTTTCTGCTTCAGAACCTTCACACATGCTGTCCCTTGTGCCTGGAACATGCTCCCCACTTGGTCATTGGACAATTCCTTTTTACCTTCCACGTTTTGGTTTATATGTGACCTCCTCACAGTGACCTTCCTTGACTTTTCCAAATGAGACCCCTCCTTTAAGTACGTACCACACCATCCTGTTTGAGGCTTCCATAGCACTTCCATACCACAGTTTGCCATTATTGTGCCTATTTCTGGGTATACTTGACCAAGGGCAGGATCTTACCAGCATATTCACCATGGTATCTGCAGGGCAGAGCTCCGTGGGCTCTGGGTCAGAGCTGGTTGATCAATGAGTGAAATCCTGCCTGCTTGGGCAGCTTTCCTGGGGCCACTCATCTGAGATTGCTCCTTTTACAGGAGCAATTGCCTGGACTGATCCCTGAGGTCCTTGGAGGCAGTGACCAGGTTTGATATGCCTTTATGCTCCTCCAAGGCTCCTGCCTCTGCTGTCATCTTAATAAAGAGTTATTGATTGATTAATTAAAAGAACTCTGTTTCCAAGCAAGAATCATCTGCTTCTGCCAAGCTAACCACTAGGAAATGCAGTAAAAAGTCATAGCTGTTAGATATGTAGATTGATTAGGATACATTTAGCTGCAAGTAATAGAAGTCTTAACTTTTGGTGGTTTAAATAATAAAGATAATTAATGATCTCACATCATCATAGTGAACCCTTATACCTGTCAGCCTTTGTTCCATATGCTTTCTTCATATACTTAGTCCTAATATCCTTCCTAAGAGGGAAATGCTACATGGTATCCATATTACAGGTGAGAAAACTGAGCCACCTTGCCCAAGTTCAAGTGAGTGATAGAGCTAGGACTTGACGGTTTCTCAGTTGGTGTGGCCCCAGGGTTGACATTTTTCTGCTGCTTTGTCCTGGCAGGTCTTGAGGTAGCAGTCTGTGTTATGCAGGAGCTCAGGGACATCAGCGTGCTGAGTCAGTGTCTCTGTGATTCCCTTGGGTGTCCTGTCATGGTTACTATAGCTCTGTGCTTTCCTCCACTATACAACAGCTTCTAGAGCAGGAAGCTGGGGCCAGGGGACACAAGCACTTTCTCTTGTGCTACCCTCACCTGTTACCACGGAGGAAAGTCTCTTCCAGAAGCACCTGGAGAGTTCCTTTTGCATCTCATTAACCAGAGCAGGGTCTCATGGCATCCCCACACCAACCCTGGCAAAGGGAAATGGGGCGGCCATGAATGGCTGGTTTCAGTTGAACCAGTTTTCATCTCTGAGGACTAAATATGCTGCCACCGGAATAAAATTGGTTCTGTTAGCTGGAAGAAGTGGGGGATGGATGGTGGGTAGACCCCACCAGGCCTAGTCCAGCATGTATGCTTTATCAAGGGAAATGGGAAAGGTGTTCAGGATCAGGAACCCATGAGGCAGGGCTTGACCCTTGGGTGGCATTCAAGGACTCGAATTTCCTTTGAATATTAATCCCCAAGCTAGTCCAGTGTTATTCCAGAGATGTGTGCATGTGTTTGTGGGTGTGTGCGTATACATGAGAGGGGGTCCAGGGGCCAGGCAGGGGACCATGGTTGGTGGTAGAAAAGGAGCCCAGCATGTTCTTCTTCCTTCCCTTCTGGCCCTGCTGGATGTGCCATCCTGGGATTTCAGACTTCACTGACAGACAGTATATATACATGGGGTGAATGGGACATGGTAGGGATGGCATCTTTCTGCCCTAACACAGGCCCTTAGCACCTGTTTGGGTGACCTGAGAATGCATATTGCATACTTGCTGTGTGTCATTTGTACCCATATCTCAGTTAATCTTTACCACTGCTTTATGAGATCAATGTTATTATTATCACCCCCAGGTTTCTATCATGTCTTTGGGAGAAAAATAATACTCCTTGTTCTTTCCTTTAAAGCAAAGGCAGTGGATTGTCCTGGGAGTGAATTTAGAAAGAATAGCATCATTCTATTCAGAAACAGACACAACCTTAAAGCTCATTTCATCCAAGCTTCTTATTTTATGGTGTTGAAACCAAGACCCAGGGAAGGATATTGGCATGCCCAAGGCCATGTGGTCAACTTACTCATTAACCATTGGAAGGTCCTATTGTTACCATGGAGAATGAGAACACACTGGGCTTCTTGCTGGGAAGGCTTTATAAAAAACCAAATCAATATACTTAATATCATTTTTGTTCATCTCCTTGAAAGATGCAATGTGGCAGTAATGTTCACGGTCAACATTTTTATGAACTCTGTGGAAAATATGATGTTAAAGACTTTTGGTAACCACTTCATTAAGGTTGGCTTTTTCTTGGCCACCACAAAAGGTAAATAAACCCTAATGAGTAATACGCCCAGTCTGAGATCCTGTAAGCTGTACAAAGAGCCAGTGGCTCAAAACACACTCATCTCCCCACCCCAAGCCCCAGGGGAGTCTGAGAAAGGTGATCCTAGCCCTGCACTGTGCACCAAGACCTTCACACAAAGACTTATTAACCCGCAAATTAGATACTAACTAAATAGAGCCAGAATTTCCATAGACTGAAAAGAATTGCATAGCATCAGTAATACTGTAAAGTTAGCACTCTGCCAACTGGCCTCCCATCAAAGCAGAATTCCTTGGTAACCGGTACACAGAGATTAATGGGGGCTGCTGAGCCTAACAATGACCCCAGGCCTTACTCTTTCATTCCTCTTGCAAATTCTATGCTAGATGTTGGGGATTCAATAGTGATTAAGACAAAGTTTCAGCCCTCAAGAAACTCGTTGTTTTTTTGGGAGGAATTGCAGTACAAGGAAACAGACTATAATCCTGGGGTGCAATGGGAACTTGTAGAAGGAGTAACTACTCTATATTGAGGGAACAGAGCCAAGAACACTTCCTTGGATGGACTGGAGAGTTGAAGGAAAGAGCTCCTTTATAAAATACAAAGAACTTGAGTGCGTTTACAAGATGATGAGAAGGAGCCACTAGAAAGAGAAAGGATTGAGCTCAGTTATTGGCCTGAGGTTCCTAAGAAGGTGGAAGGGGATGGAGCCAGGCGGGAGGATGAGCCTTAGGAGGAAGGAGAATCCTCCCTGTGAAGCAGATGAGGAAGAGACAAGGGTGGACACAGATGTAGGTGAGCAGACAAGAGACTAGCAGTGGGGAAATAGGAAGATGCAGCTGTTTTGGCTGAACCAGGAGGTATAAGCACCTTATGATTACGTGGGGGTTGGTGGGAAGGTAAAGGGCTTCATGAGAGGGGGAAGTTTAACAAAGCTGCTTGGCAGAACAGCATCGTGGCCTATTGTGTTATAGAGGATGTCTAATGGGTGGTGATAGGGGCCCAGCAGTTGTCAAGGACCATGGGGGAAGAGTAGTACCAAAATGAGGGGTTGGGTAAATTTCCCCAGAAGTACTCAGCATTATGAATATAGGAGCAGAGAAGGCAGGGCCCAGTCTAGGATTAGTTTCCTTCTTTTTTTTTTTTCCCCCCAGGTAGATCTAAGGGAAGGAAAATGGGGCAAAAGGATTAAGAATTTTTGTAAGACAGGCTGAAATAATTGATCACGGGGCATAAAGAAGGGAGTGGAGACAGAAGGGGTTAATACATTGTGAGAAATGAAGAAGCCAAAGGTCTGGGGGTCTCAAAAGTTTAAAACCGGATGCTGTGAGATTAGTGGAGGAAAAATGTTGGAAGATACAGGTGATTGTTGATAGAGAATGGACTATGAGAACTTTGCTTCCAGGTAATGGTGAGTTAGGTTAATTAGGCTATCCTGCATGCTGAAAACAACCAAAAACTCTGGATAAAATACAAGAAAAAATCTTCTTAAAATTGACAAGAGCTGACAAGATTGTAAGGAATTATTAGGCCAGCATTTAAGGGAAAAAAGAAGTCAGAGAGGTAGGTGAGCACAGGATCTGTTTTTGTTTTGAGGGAATTTCACATTTTAGTGAATCTGAACTTTTGTCTACCAAAATCGAAGTCAAAGACCAGCACAAAGTGTAATGTCTAATAGGAAGCTTTCCTTACTATAAGTTGGGCTTCCTAAGAAGCCTTAAAGCAGGATGAGCTAAATTATTATTATTATTATTTTTATTTTTATTTTTAAAAAATATTTTATTTATTTGACAGAGAGAGAGGGAATACAAGCAGGGGGAGTGGCAGAGGGAGAAGCAGGCTTCCCGCTGAGCAGGGAGCCCGATGCGGGGCTCAATCCCAGGACCCTGGGACCATGACCTGAGCCAAAGGCAGATGCTTAATGACTGAGCCACCCAGGCACCCCTATTATTATTTTTAAAAGATTTCATTTATTTATTTGACATAGAGAGAGAGCACAAGCAGGGGGAGTGGCAGGCAGAGGGAGAAGGAGAAGCAGGCTCCCTGCCGAGCAGGGGGCCTGATGCGGGGCTTGATCCCAGAACCTGGGATCATGACCTGAGCTAAAGACAGACACTTAACCGATCACCCAGGTGCCCCAGAATGAGCTAAATTAAACCAACTGTTACATGGTCTTATAGCTGATTTGTACCATCTGGGTGATTCAGGAAAACTCAAACCTCAATTTTGGATTAAAGGTGGGTTCTAGACTAAGGTTACCAGACACATATCTCTATAAATAATTTTTCAAGTATGATGACTAGTACAGTGTCAAAGATAACTATAGCATGGAAATAAGAGAACATGAGTAACCTGTAGGTGTAACAGACCCATTGACTTCAGATACTTTATTATCAGATACAGATTATGAAAACACTATGTTTATTCTGTTCAAAGAAATACAAATTAGCTTAAAAATATCTGTTATAGGAAACTATAAACAATGACATAGGTTGGAAAATCAAACAGAATTCCTAAAACTGAAAAATATAATAATCAAAATAGAGAATGTTCTACCTTCTGAGGTAAAGCAATTACTTGTGTTGACATTGTCTAGAGTCTGGCCATGAGGAGCCTGTGGCTGAGGAGAGGGGAGGAGTTCTTCAGAGGAGTTGACATGATGGAGGACTTGAGAAGGAGGGGGTTGGGTGGGTCGTTCATGTGACCTGCGAAGTCATCCAAAATTATGGCAGGACTTGAGGTGGGGGAGGCTAAGTGCCAAAGGTATTACTGGATAAGAAGAAGGTTAGTATATGACAGAGATGAAGAGAGTTAGAGTGGTCTTGCCAGATAAGATCAAAGCATCATGGCACAAGGGATTCTAACAGGAGTTAGAAGAAGTGATCTGGAAGTGGCATTGAGGACTGCAGAGATGGAGTTCACCTCTCTTTCAAGAACTGTGCAGGGGGGTGCCTGGGTGGCTCAGTCGTTAAGCGTCTGCCTTCTGCTCAGGTCATGATCCCAGCATCCTGGGATTGAGCCCCACATTGGGCTTTCTGCTCAGCGGAGAGCCTGCTTCTTCCTCTCCCACTCCCCCTGCTTGTGTTCCCTCTCTCGCTGTCTCTTTCTCTGTCAAAAAATAAATAAAATCTTAAAAAAAAATAACTGTGCAGGGTCTGGTAATTTATAACAAGTCAGCCTGACACAATCTCATGCATGCTGGCAGAAGAAAGTCCTGAGTCAGAGACAAGGGACAGTTTATTACTCACATCACTTGCGTGGATTCTTTGAGCCTCAATTCCTCCAGAGTGATGCAAAGAGGTTCCAGTGATATATGTACACGAAGTAGGTTATGTTTCAAGAGAGGAACCCTGAGTTTAGAGACTATGAATCTTTTATAATGGACAGTAAGGTGGCCTGCCCTCTGCTCTGGAGAGAGACACCATCTCTATTGTCCAAGCCTGGCACTCTACAAACACTTTGAAAGGAAAGTCCAGAATGAAAGTAGTCAATGCATCTGCTGGCAAGATATACTGAAATGTGAAAGACCCTTGGAGAACTGTCAACACTTTCAAGCTCCAGATCCACTGGGTGTGAGGATGAATGGTTTTTACTTAAGAGGGTTCCAAAGAAGAGTTCTCAGCGGCCGGCAGGATTTTAGCTAAGGCTAGGAGGTGAAGGATGTTATGAACTTCTTTGAGGAAGTCAGGAATTTACAGCATTTCTTCCTACCCAGTGAAAACAGAAGTGCTTATTGGATCATTAAAAAAATTTTTTTGAAAAAAAATTTTGTACCAGAATTACGTGTGGTATATCATAATGCAATACAACATTGTGTTGCAGTGTGATCCAGAAAAGACTCAGTGGGGGAGGGGCACTGGACCAGGAATGGGGAGCCAGGGATGGTCCCATGGGAACATTGCTTTCCCTCCCTGCTCAGCATTTCCTCATCTGCAAAATGAGAAAGAAGGAGCTATTTAATAGTTTGGAGATCCCTTTTTAGCTCTAACAATCTATGATCTCCATACTGAGAAAATTGGGAACCCTAATAATATCACACTTAAAGAAATTCTCAGTTCGCCAGAAAACCCTACTTTCCAGCCAGGCTGGGGACAGAGTTTGGTAAAAAAAAAAAAAAAAAAGATTAAAAAAAAGCAGGGAGTGATAGAGGCAGTGATGACAATGACCATGGAATAGAAGATGAAAGATGTGGCCTCCAGCCTGGTGATGTGCTTCATCTGGCTTCGGACGCCAGAAGCATCCATGGGTATCATGTTGCCTAAGGCAGTCAATTTGTTTGAACTTTCTGGAGAGGCTGACTGACCAACTGATTTCCGAATGCAGGAGTAGACACTTAGAGCCTCAGAGAGGCAGTATGCGTCAGAGCATGAATGTGGGCTTTGGAGCCCAACAGACCCGGGCACCAATCCAGCTTCTTCCACTTACTGGCGATGAAACTAGAGTGTGCTACATTTTGTGGCCCGCCCACAGCCCTGTCTTTTGGGAGCTGCACACTCACTTTCTGCCCATATCCCTGCTCTCTCCACGTGGTTCTGTAGGAAGTGGCATAACTCACACGATCCCGATCGCTGGCCACAGTTGATTGGTTAAGGGGTGGGCGTCTAGCCCAAGCTGAGCCAATCAGAGTCTTTCCCTGGGATTTCTGAAACTGGAACTGAGGAATGGCGTCGGTCCTTCTCTGCTGGGGGAAGGCTGTGGATGACGTCCGCGTGGCCAGTCCCTAGTGCCAGTGGAGGTGGGGAGAGAGATCTGGCGGGATCCGAGCCCCGGCCGCTGGTTGCTCTGAGGCCTGGCTGCTTCTTGCCTTTCCCACACATGCTTCTTAAACACTGCTGCATCTTGGGAACCCCGGAGTCTCTTCTTGGGTAAGATTGGCCAAGTTGGCTTTAATCATTTGCAACCAAAAGAGGGCTGACTCATTTAGGAATCCTGGGCAAGTGACATCACAATTCCTCAGCTTCTTGAATTAGAAAATGGTAAAAACTGGGATAAAATATATAGTATAGCTGCAGGGCTAGCCACGCAGATTAACTGACATAAGTTAGGAGAACACCTGGCACCAGGCCTTGCCAGTAGGGGAACTCAAGAAATACTCTTTTCTTTCCTTTTTGGCCTTACAGGCAGGTAGGGTGCTATTTTTTTTTAAGCTGATGTTTATGGAGCCCTTACTCTGAGCCAGACAATGTCCCTGGTGCCTAGAAGGCATAATCTCCTTTAGCCCCCACGATGATCCTAAGAGGTGGCTCCTGTTTATCTCCATTTTACAGATGAGGAAACAATGGTGAAGGGAATGGGTCTGGGCTATGTGCTTGTTCACTGGAGGTAAGGCCCTCCAGCCCCATCCAAACCCTGCATTGTCTAAACCTCAGAGGAGGTGGGTTTGGACCACTGAAACACTGGTGTGAGGGTAAGTGTTGAGAATTTACTACCTTGACAAGAGGTTTAGGCTGGAAGCAGAGATAGTTCCAAGAAGGCTTGGCTGAGGTAACCATGAACAGGAGAGCTGGGGCGGGCAGGGCCCACGACTTTTGAGCTTTTTTTTTTTTTTAAAGGTTTTATTTATTTATCCGACAGAGAGATCAAGGGAGCACAAGCTGGGGGAACAGTAGAGGGAGAGGGAGAGTAGGCTCCCCGCCAAGCAGGGAGCCCGATGCGGGGCTCAATCCCAGGACCCTGGGATCATGACCTGAGCTGAAAGCAGATGCTTAATGACTGAGCCACCCAGGAGCCCCCACCTTTTGAGCTTTAACACCCTGGAGGAGACATTCCTTCCCTCAGCGGATGGAATCCTTAGCTTTCCTAGAGAGCACAGTGGGTTCTTAGGAGCCCTGCCCGCAGCAGGAGGGAGGGAAGTACATTCAGTTCCCCTTGGTACTTAGATGCTGCCTTAGGCCTCAAGGGACAGCCACTGAGCTTGGGTAGAGGGCAGGTGGGGTGGGGAGCCAGGGAGGAGGCAGGAGCTAGTCCCTAGGGAAGATGAGGAGCTGAACTGGGGTAGCCACGGGGGGGTGGGCGTGGGGGGGTGAGAGTTCTTTTAAAGATCTGTCTGGACTTGGTGGCCAACTGGACACAAGAGGTGAAAGAAAGTGAGAGTTAGTGGGGTTACATCAGCTTTGAGATAAGGTTGTTTCCGTGAAAGACTGAGGAGGATTAATGAATTTTCCTACTGTTAAAAGGGAAGAAAGAAAGAAAAAAACAAACTATCAAAACAAAATATCAGTTACCGGCATGGTTAAGAAATGATCGTCATTTCTGACTTTGGAGGCATGGTGTGCGTCTCCTTCTCGCACCTGCCATTTGTCACATCATCTACATCCACAGCCAGTTCTCTCCGGATGCTCCGTCGTCCCTGCAGATCCCAAGGAACAAAACCAAATGGCTTTGACTTTTCAGCAGCCTGGAGTGGGGGGGCCGGGTGGTGGGAGCAGCGGAATGTGGCAGTAGGAGAGCTGAGTCCTGGGTCCGTGTTCCAGAGGCTCTGGTAGCCGGCTGTGCGGACACAAGCCGCTCCTTGCTTCCCCCTGGCCTGTGCAAGAGCAGCTTCGCCCTCTTCCTGGGGCGGCCACCCGCCTGCTGAGTGGGCCTGGGGCCCTCCCTTACCCCTCTTCCACAGGCTTTCCCTTCTGTCGGATACCCCGGGGGCTGCAAATAACATTTCTTTCTTTCTTTTCTTTCCTTTTTAAAAAACAAGTTTCTTTAAACCAGTGGAGGAGACTATATACTTCAAAGTTCTTCCAGCGCTCACATTTGTGGAGTCTCTGACCACATCGGGGCCTCGAGGACAGTGGCAAGAACTACATGACTTCACCATGTCTTAATTGGGGTGCTCCTCAGGCCCCCGCTGTCCTCGTGGGAGTTCAGAGCCCCCGTGTGAGTGCAGGTGGACATCAGCGCCCAAAGGCCCTGGATGCACTGACCTGCGCAGGCCTGGGTTTGTATCTGCATCTGGTAACCATTACCTCGGCTCGCGGGGCTACGCGCTCCCTGGGAAGCCTCCGCCTGCTGCTAGAAAAGACTCGATTTCGCTTTCAGCATAATAATTTAGACATCATAAGGTTTAGGGTTACCTGAAGGAGTAAAAGGGGAGGAATGTCATCTGAAATCGAGATTCTAATCATCTCTGGTGGGTTTTTGATGTGTTGGTTGGAGCCTGGCTGTTGGCCCAGCCAGAGCCCCCCGGGACAGGCTCTGCCCAGAGATGCACGGTGGGGAGAGGCTGCAGGGGCTGTTACTTGGGCTCCTGGCTGGACCTGGAGAAATGGTTCTCTCCAGAGATGGGGGGCGGGTGCCACTCACTCATCTCTCACAGATGGTTTGGTCCATCCTTCCCCCCCAGTCTGGTGACCCTGGCTGGGTCTTGCATGCTTTGACTTCCTTACTCCGTGGGCGTGATGAGCTCTTCCCCCGGATGCCACCCCCATCTCCATTGGCACCACTGTGTCCTCTCCCCCCTTCCCCCATGGGCTGACAACCCCCCACCCCGGCCTGTGGCCCCAGAGTGTGGCCATCTCCAGCTCTGCTCGACCCTTCCTTCCCTGCCCTGGCCCAACTTCCATGGGAAATAAAACGACAGGGTCATGGAGTGCCTCATTTGTCCTAACTCACATGGATGAATGAGTTGGAGGTGAAGCCATTTAAGATCTTGAACTCTAAGGTGACTTTCACAACAACGGCACAGATCCGTGGCTCAGAGCCTGTTTCTCCTCTATTTAAACAAAACCCCCAGAAATAGGCCTTCACTTCTCCCCATTTTCTGATGAATTAAATGCACACCTCTCAGTTTCGAATTCCAGACCCTTTGCAATCTGGTCCCAATCTACTTTGCCAGCTTCTTCCCGCCTCCATCACCGCTTTGCTTTGAGACCCCCCCCCCCCACCGCAGACTCTGAGTGTGCCCGCACCCTCGCCCCAGGCTGTCCCTCCCACTGCTCCCGCTGTCTGAGCGGCCACCCTCCCAGCCAAGAAGGAGCTAAGGCCACACTCCAGGAAGCTGCTTGGTGCCTGCCCTGCTTGCGGCTCCTCCTGTCTCCTCTCCTAGTCTGCATCCTGGAGGGCAGGACCGGCATCTCTGTCCTGCCTGTGATGCCTGGTGCATAGAAGGGGGAATCTGAGTTTATCGACTGAGAGGAAATGGGAAGGTGGACAGCAGGTCTGGCCTTAGAGTGGTGGGAGAAAGAGGCCGAGTATACGATGAAGTTTCGGGGGACCCTGAGGGGTCTCTTGGCCCCCCCACACTGTGGTTCTCTGTTTTTCCACTGTATGTCCCATCATTAGAGTATGTAAGCAACAGTTTCCAAACTCACAGCCGCGGCAGAAAGTGTCATTATTAAATTTTCTCCTCCATAGACTGTAGGTTTGGGAGTATTTTATCTGCCAAACGAACTGCATTTATTCACTAATTTATTTTCCGATCTTTATCATTCCGAGGCTTCTGACCGGATGAGCTGACCTGAGCCGCTGGGATACACTCACAGCTAGGGCAGGGGAGCTCCACACTTTCAGTTTCCCTGTCTGACTTCATCACAGACAAACACGGGCTGTCTTCAGGGTTCCAGAAATAAGGAAATGAAGGGCCCCCTCATTGCCTTCCTGAAAGCTTACCTGGAAATGTCTAAAGTTCCTTGTTTTCTGTTACAATGCAAATCCCCTGGTTGGAGTAATGGTTCTTACCTGCACCTTAGTGAATGGGTTTCTCGGGTCTTACCAAGAGCAGGTTTTGTGTGTGTGTGTGTTTAACGATTTATTTATTTATTTTTAGAGAGAGAGAGAGAGCAGGGGGAGGGGCAGAAGGACAGAATCTCAAGCAGACTCCCCACTGAACACGGAGTCCGACATGGGGCTTGATCTCACGACCCTGAGCTCATGACCTGAGCTGAGATCAAGAGTCTGACACTCAAATGATTGAGCCACCCAGGTACCTTCAAGAGAAGGTTTTGATAGGGGAAGTGTGTGTGTGTGTGTGTGTGTGTGTGTGTGTGCCCTCAGGACAATGTGGGGACAATGTGGGGAAACTGGGCAGCCCAGGAAGGTAAGTATTTGGAGATCTTTCCTTTACCCCTAACTGGCCTTGACTGGGTCCACACACTCAAACCACAGGGTGAGGGGATTCTGAAGTCAGAGATTGGCAGACTCTGTTGGTCACAGCCAACAGCCATCTTCCCTTCCTGCTACAGAACCCCATTTCACTCAAGAATGGGGTGTGGGTGTGTAAGCTAGCTCTGGCTGGGCTCACACCCCATTTCTCCCTGATGAGAAGAGAGGAGAAACTTCCTTCCTCCCTCCAGCCTGCCTCACACATCATCATGTGAAGGTGTAATGTTTGGATCGTGATGACCATCTGTGACCACTGAGAAAAGCCAAGAGACTTACACAGAAAAGCCTTGACATCACTGGGGGGCTGAAAGAACCGAGACAGGAGCCATCCACCTCTAGACTTTTTGTTAGCAGAGATTATGAATCCTACAATTTAAGCAACTATGGTCAGATTTTGTTCCTTGGACCATCTTAATTTTTTTTTAAAGATTTTATTTATTTATTTGAGAAAGAGAGAGAGAGCACAAGCAGGGGGAAAGCTCAGAGGGAGAGGGAGAAGCAGACTCCCTGCTGAGCAGGGAGCCCGATGTGGGACTCGATCCCAGGACCCTGAGATCATGACCTGAGCCGAAGGCAGACGCTTAACGACTGAGCCACCCAGGTGCCCCTGGACCATCTTAATTTAAGGCTTGTACAGGCATTATATTGAGTACAGGCCTCACTGAAGGGCCTGGCAGGGTGGGGGAGAGAAAGTCCCTTATCCCCGGGCTGTTGGTTCTGAAGGCAACCCAGAGTGGGCAGGGCTGGGCCTGCCATGAGGGAGAGAGTCCTGGGGTCTGAGCCTGGCTCTCGGTCTACAGAGCAGAGCCTGAGGGCATCTTAGCCACATCCCGCTCACCCACCTCTACTCCCATTGTGTTCTTACCAGGCTCCTTGAATGGAGCATGGATGATGGTCTTTTCCATGACAATCTTGCACCTTCCCCCACTGGTCCAGGCCTTTTTTGGAAATGGCTTTCACTCTTCTCTGGAATTTCCTATCTTTTGTCCTGCATCTCCGAATTCTACACATTTCTCTAGTCAGCTCAGATTCCCACCCCCACCCCTGCCCCTCTCACATCAGTGCTCACCGGACCCATGGGTCTCTGAGGCAGTAATGAGAGCGGAATTTCCATTTGGTTGCACCTGTAGGGGATTTGGCTCGTGTCCTGCCCACAGCCCCTGGCACTGACCATTCTTACATACTGGTGGTGACCTGATGTAGGCCCTGTGGCTTGTGCCTGAGAGTTTGACTAGAAACACTGGGGCATTTACACTCCAAGGAGCAGTCCTCCACTGATGCCAGTGGAGTATAAATTCCCCAGCTCCCTTGCTCCTCTGCTGGGACAACTTTGAGGCATATCCTACTCAGACTCTCGGAGGTCCCAGTGGCATTGAGCCCCAGATGCCCTCGTGGTAACATGCTCATTACTACACCCCAGATTGGCCTCCTTCTCTTCCCTGTCTCCCTTCCCTATGCTCTTACCAATGCTTCCTGGGATCACCTCCCAAGTAAACCACTTGGACAAAATCCTTGTCTCAGGCTCTGTTTGTAGGAGAATCCAGCCCAAGGAATACCTTTTTCTCGTTGCCTATAGGATCAAAACCCAAATCCTTTGCCTACCACATCTCAATTCCAGCCTGAGAGTTTGGGTCCTTTTGCAAAAGGGCAAACTGGCTAAAAATCTTTTTGCCCTGGCCTCCAGCCTGATAATTAGTCCTGGCTCCCACTCGCCCTGTACCAGGTAGGTGAATGCAAAAATATTTGCCTCGCCTTGACCATCAACTTTTGAGAGACAGGGTCCAGATCACTAATTCTTTGTGCTCCCTGGAAGCACCTGCTCAATCAGGGCAGATGAAGGTCCAGAAAATTCCTGTCTGTGACTCAGCACCCTCTGACAAAGAGGAGACGGGGTGAAGCTGATTTCGAGGGGAGGCAGACTCCAGAGAAGGAAGACCAGAGTTGCGCAGGAAGGCAGGGTGGGCGAGAGAAGAAGCCGAAAAATGTGCAAGTCATCAAGCAGCAGGGAGCCCTGCAAGCCATTAGATGATTAACCAAAGTGAAAAATCAGAAAGCCAGCTTGGGCCGCCATTGCAGGGGTGCGGCTGCTTTCAGGGTTTGATTGAATAAAGTATTTTTATTAACTTCACATTTTGCCTCTAATGTCCCCCTGTTCTTTCTCATCCTGGATCCCTCGAGTTCCTTGACTCCCGGACTTGGTGATAGGCAGTGGCAGCCCCCATGCCCACTCCACTCCCCCTCACCCTTCTCTGCCACCCGGGTTACTTCCCCAGAAAACACCCCCATGTGGACGTTCCTCTGCCGAAAATCCCTTAAAGCCTCTCTATTGTCCGAGAACTGAAGTCCAGAGAAGGCCCTCGTGGTCTGGCCCCCTGCCTGCCTTCCTGGAAACGTCTCCCCAGTCACCTCATGATCCCCTCTACAGGCTTCCAACAGGCCTCCTTTCTCCGTGCGTCTGTGAGGATGCAGATACCAGGGTGAGGGCCCCCACCCCATACTTCTCTCTCCTCTGCCTGTGGACTCTTTCTTCTCCTTCAACGCTGAGCCCCACATCCGCTCCTGTGGAAGCCACCCCTCACTCCTTCAGGCAAAGACCTCCCCCAGGGCTCCCCAGAGCAGATCTGTGGCTGCCTGGTATACGCCGCCCACCCACCGGACACAGCTCTGTGGAAGCGAGACTATGTCTGGTTCAGCCACCACGGTGTGTGCTTTCTGCCACGGACCCTGGAAAATGCTGTCACTTCCTTTGGGGGACGTGGTTGTAACTTGGGCTCCCTGGAGAGCAGACTCCGAGAAGGGGTTTGTGCACAGGATGTTCAGTGGGGAGGGCCCCGGGGGTTGGGGGGGTGAGGGAGCAGGCGTGGGCAGAGGGAGAGGGCAAGCTGCCATGCAGGCCCCGAGTCTGACAGCCTTGGCGGACCCTACGGGGGGCTCTGCAGCAAGTGTGGCCCAGTCAGAGTCCACCTGCCATGGGCTGAGGTCAGTCTTCCCAGTACCCGAGACGGATAGATCGGGCCTGGAGGTGGGTGGCTGGGAGAGGACAGACCCTGAGCAAGGCAGCTCTCTGCAGCTGAGGCATGAGGGGCTAACAGCTAACCGCTCCCAGCAGCTGCAGAAGCAAGTCCTTCCTTGAAGGGGGATCGGGATGGTACCTGACAGTGTCTACCTCAGAGGGACCCCAGCACCCCCAGGGGCATGAACGATCTCTCCTCTGTTCCTCCATACTCTGTATGGGGTCTACCGCATGGGGTCGCTAGGACAGAGAGCGTGAGGACACGGTGATAGGAGTATCTCCAGCACCGAGCCCAGAAGAGGGTTAATAGGTGCCTGCATGGTTTATCCAGGTGCCTTCAGCCCTGCAATGTGTGCAGAGCACCTGCCCTCCTGAAGCCCCTGAGCTGCATCATTCTATCCACGGGCCCCCCTCCTTCCCCAGGCCTGCCCAGTGCCAAGTGGGGCACTCTCCACTCAGCCCTTGGGGCACTCACATTTTGCCTGCCTATGTTTTAGCCTCCAACCCTGCAATTTCAATGTTATCATCCTTTCTGAGCTCTTCTGCTGGGTCTTGGATCCCAGGGAACCCCTCCTGGGTTCCAGGGATGATATAAAGAAGGGGATGGAGGGGTTGCTACGTGCACTCGGGCTGGTTGGCCCCAGGCGACAGGGGGCTGGACTGGTAGTGAGGGGGTGGGAGGCTTGGCCTTCATCAGAGTCTCCCTCTGCAAGGAATATGCTGCAGACAAAGATATATGGTTTTGGCTGGGGTTGGCAGGGGGTCAGATGCGAGGTAGAGGGACCCTCGGCCTCTGCCAGGGGAGAGCTGGGGCTGGAGACCACGTGGAATGCATTTAGTCCTGAGAAGACAAAGCAAGAGCCATGGCAGTGCGAGTCGCTCAGGGCCGGCGTCCAGAGAGACCCTGGTTCTTGTGGGGGAAGCTGTGGAAGCACTGGGTGGTGCCAGGCGTGCCCCAGGTCAAAGGAGTCCAGACTGAGTGCTCCTCACATCCCAGCTAAGCCCTGGGTGGGGTGGGAGTCCCCAGCCCAAGCCTCAGAGCCTCTCCAGCCTTCCGTTTCCTCCGCCTTCCCTGCCCACCTGGCTGTGCGAGGGTTAGTCATGCACTCGAGGGGTTCCTGTGTTCTGTGGCCATGGTGTCTGAGCCCCAGTCTGGGACCCACGGCCTGACAGAGACAAATACGATTTAATCAGGAGCCATGCTGAAAAATCAGGGGCTGAAGCTGACGTATCCATGTGGTGTTAATTGAGGAAAAACATGAGGTCCTCCATTCTTTCCTGAGAGCCTTCCAGGCATTAGGACGCCTTCCCCCCCATCCCCAGTTCATTAAGCCCCCCAGGGACATGGATGGGCCAAGTGAGCTAAGAACTGTGGTGTGGAGGGCGGGGCGGGGAGGAGAGTTCTTTCTTAGATCTTTGATTTTTCTGGGCGAGCTGGAGCCTATGGACCCTTTTCAGAACAATGTTTTCAAAAGCCTAAGAAAAAAAAAAACCCAAGGATTACCAAGTAAGCCAATGACATTGACCTAGTTATAAAAACCCTGCTGGAGCAGTATGTGTGCGCCGTTCCTCACGCATTAGGCCGGGAGATCGAGCAGCGGGTCCCGGCGATGCCATTTTGCAGACGTGGGGAGTGTGGACAGTATTTCGAGGGAACAGCTCAGAACCCTCCCGTGGAAATTTTGCTGCGGCACACAGACTCCCGGCGGCTGGCCGCAGTGCTGGGGGCCCACATTCGCGATGGGAGGAAGTGCTAGACTTCAGGCAGAGGTGGGGAGGAGGAAGCGTGCTTCTGGCCACGCGCTGAGCCCACGTTACGAGCCTCTGCCTAGTCCCTCGTGCACTTGTTACTGGCTGGGGACTGAACAGCTATAAGTCCCCTTTCGGAGCCTTGTCTTCTCACCCGTAATGTGGGGATGGCAACACTGACCAGCTCAGACTTCTGTGAAGGCCAAATGAGATGCTGTTTGAAGAGGCACAGCTTCTGGACGCTCAAGTCAGAAACCTGGCTGCCCCCCTGGGTGCTCCCTGGGCTCCCTCCTCCCCCCTCCCACTACAGCCCCCCAAACGCTGTTACTCCCACCTCGGCACTGTCTCTGCAAACTCCCTTTCCATTCCCACTGCAGCAGCTATGGGCAGCCCCGGGCCCCCAGCCTTCAGTCTGCCCCCCTTCAAATCCAGAACTTTCCGTGCGGCCAGAGTGGGATGCTCACACAGGTACCGCTGGGCCACTCTCGCTTCAGACCTTCCAGGGCTCCCAGGAGGTTTCAGGGTTGGGCCCCGATGCCACGGGAAGATTCTCTGCCCTCTGGCCTCCACCCGCCTCCGTGCCTCCTGTGGGCTACACCCGCCCGTCCTGTTGGGTGCAATGGCACCGTGCGTCCTCACTGCCAGGATCTCCGCTCGCTGCTCCCTGGCTCAGCACAGAGCCTTCCTGCCTTCTCCTTGTTAACCCCTCCTCCGGCTTCAGCTCAGGGGTTGGCTCCTCTGGGGAAGCCCTCACTGACCCCCAGCCCCGGGTAGTCATCCTGCCAAGGCCTCTTGTGGCATCTGTGAGTATTTCTGTCACGGTCGCCGCTATATTGTGTGCCTCTGTCTGCTCTGCCTCCGACTGCGGAGTAGGGATGGGTGCTGATGGCTGCAAACCATGTTTCCCAGGTTCCTCGCCAGTAATGGCTTCTGGTTAGATCCCATCGCCGGAAGCAATGGCAGGAGGCTGGGAGCAGAGTGGGTGTTTCTTAGCCTCTTCTGATGGAGACTTTGGCAGGGTCCACGGTTCCTCCATGGCCTCAGCCCCCACTGGCTGGCTTGGGTTCCTGGCTCTTGCTAACTGGAATGCCTTGCTATCCTCTGTGGGTCTCTCTTTCCCTGACCAGACCCTGATTCACCTGGAATGTTCACTTCTCTTGCCCCTTCCAGACTGTGTATCCCTCACCTTGGAATCCTCAGCACCAGCAAGCAGATGCTGCATCCATGGGGTGCCCCAGGCTCCTCTCTGTCCCACAAGCACCCCGCGCCCATTTCTGCCTTTGTGTCTTCATCTCAATATTTTATGCTCCCTGTTCCTCTCTCTTTCCCAGGCCCGTCCAAAGTCTGTCCTTCAAGGCCCCTCTCAAATGCATGAAGTCCACCTAGAAGCTCAAGCCCGGCTGGTACTGGTTCTGGGGAACTCCCACAAGGAGGAACACACGATTTGCTTTTGTTTCAAGGCGTGTTCTTCTGTTCCCCCAGCGACGGTAACTCCTGATGGCAAGAATAGCATGATAATAGAGACAATAATAGCTAAATGACACCCAGAGAGGTTACATAACTTGCCTAAAGTCACACAGCTACAAAGTGGCAGAGCTGAGGCCGAGTTGGAGCTGCCTGGTTCTGAAGACTGCGGGCATATCGGCTCTGCTTTCTCCCTGGGCCTCTATCCCATGGCGCCCTTAGCAGAAAGTGCCCTTCAGGTTGCTGAGGTTGGGGAGTTGGGTGTGAGGGAGATTGAAGGGGTATTAAAAGGTAGGCAGAGGGTCTTGTTACTGATCAAACCTCAGTTTCTCACGCCAAGGTACTTGGGCACCAGGCCCCTGAGGTCAGACCCCTCTCCCCTTTTCTTTTCTATTCTTTTTCCTTTCCTTTCCTTTCCTATTCTTTTCCTTTCCTTTCTTTCCTTTTCTTTTCTTTCTTCCCGTTAGTCAGTCACCCCCCCCACCCCCCAAGAACTAGTTTCATAGCTTGTTCTCAGCTCAGAAGTCCCTCCAGCCGTTTCCAACAACTTGCTGCTTCATGTGAAACCTCATCCAGGTAATTTTCCACTTCACACTGCAAAGAATAATAGCCAGGGGGCTCTTTTTATAGGAAAAACTCAAAGCTGAGCAGCCTCCACTCCTGGGCAGACAGCAGAAGTCTGCAGGACAGCGGTGCCCGAGGAGCTGGAAAACATTACCTCTGCATATAGATTTCCACCCATCCCTCGCTCCTGCTCGCCGTGCTGAGTCTCGATATTTCCTGGCCATCTGAATCCACTTCTGTCTCTTTAATCACAGGTCGCTGCGAGTCTTTGGGCCCTCCTGCCTGGCCTTTCCAGGAACTTGGCATGTGGTGTTTTTGAGGCTCTCCTACCCGCTTGGAGGGATTTAACTCACACCTGCCTGCACACTGCCTTCCACTTATGCCTCACTGGGGAGCAAGGATGGAAGCGATGTCCCTGAGTGCCTACTATGGGTCATGCGTGATGCCGAGTGCTTTTAGATCATAAGTTAAAATTGTCACCATCTCTGTAACAGGTTGGTTTGTCAGGAGCAGATGCTGAGATGGAGTTTGGGGCACAAGATGTTTATTAGGGGTGAATACCTTGGGAAGGGGATGGGGAGGAGGCAGGATGTGCGGAGGAAGATGTTGAGCTGTGAGTTAGGAGAGTATAGTGATGTATAACATTTGTTGCTAGAGTGGCTCATCGACGTATTTCCTATGCAACTAGGGAGAGAAAATGTGTTTTTGATAAGCAGATAACATGCAGCACTAGACAATGTCTGGACCCCAAATGCCTGGCACAGAGCTTCGCGACTCTGGAGGCTGGCACGGTCACGGAGGAGTAGGGACTCTGCTGATCTTTGAAACGTGCTTGAAGTTTGTCTAAATAGAGGAGAGGGAAAGGTATTCTAGGGAGCAGGTATAACGGGATATGGGAGATGGAAGTCGGAATTGACGGGGCCTGTGTGGGGAAAGTGAGCCAATTGGCCGGGTTTGAGGCGAACAGAAGGAGCCAAGTAAATGAAATGGAAATGGGGAATATGAACTTCAGCTGATTCTCTTCCATTCCACAGGCTTCTCTTGAGTACCAACGATATGCCAAAGCAACTGTCAGGCCAGACATGCTCAGAGTGAACAAGAGGGCCCTCCCCCTTGCCTGGCTGACAAGGCCTCAGGCATGAGCCTGTCTTCTGTGTTTTGCACCTGGAGCCATGAGGCCAAGCCAGCAGTGGACGTGTCCTGACTGCGGGCCCATCACAGGAAGGATGAGGAGGTCAGCCCTGCTCGAGGGTAACCCCCTCGCCCTGGGGTTGGGCCAGGCCGCTGAGCCTTCTCCTTCGGGTGAGGGGTCCTGGCAGGAGATGAGGGAGGAGGCCTGCTCTACACTCTTTACCTGCCAGGGGAGGTTGAGGGGCCACTAATGCCCTTCGGGTCCCCCAGGAGGACAACAGTGAGGCTGAAACCAGCCCTCCCTCCTGCGAGGTGCCCTCAGGGTGAGGCCTGGCGGGGAGGGGGGCAGCCAAGGTGGGGTCAGGAGGTGGGAGAGTGGGTACTGTGGAAAATGCCCTCACCTATGGCTTCCAGGTTGGTGGGATTTAGCTCACCTGTAAAACAACAACAAAAAACCCCCCAAATAGACAAAAAGCAAACAACATCTTGATTCAACTTAAGGGTTGCCAGCTTTGTCTGTTGCCCAGTGAGGACACCAGGAGAAAAACCAGTGTTAGGAATTGAATTGTGTCTCCTGCAAAAATATGTTGAAGTCTTATTCCCTGGTACTTGTGAATATGACCTTATTTGGAAATAGGGTTGTTGCAGATCGAATTGGTTAAGATGAGGTCGGGCCAGAGTAGAATGGGCCCCTAATCCAGTATAACTGGTGCTCTTATAAAAAGATGAAATTTGGACCCAGAGGAAAGGCGAAGGCAAAGACACAGGGGGAAGGACATGTGAAGACAAGGGCAGAGAGGCAGCTTTAAGCCTAGGAAGGCCAAGGATTGCCAGCCCCCACCGGAAGCTGGGAAGAGGCGAGGAAGGGTCCTCCGCAGAGTCTCAGAGGGAGTGGGGCCCTGCGGGCGCCTTGATTTTGGACCCTGAGCCTCCAGAACTGTGAGACGATCAATTTCTGTGGTTTTAAGCCACACAGTTTGTGGTCCTTCCTTATGGCCGCCCCAGGAAATAAACACACCCACCGTCTAATATCACCCATGTTTAGGATATTCTAACTCCCAGAGCAGAACTGACAATTTCAGGATATCCTCTGAGTTGAATGCATTTAGCTTTATGCAAAATCTACTCTGGGGATATAGTTCTTTTCTTTCATCTTGGACCAATGATAGGACTTAGACTGGCTCCCATCCTGGACTGGTGCTTGTGGGCCTCTGCTGTGTGGAGGAAATGGGTCAGGCTGGCAGCCACTGTGGCCCTGGGGGGTCCTCCCCCCTCCTCCGGCCTCTGTGTCCTTGGGGGTTGGTCCCTCCTGCTTCTGAGGCTGGGCATTCTGCCCTTAGGGATGGCTGTCTGGAGGCTCAGGTGTCCGTAAAATGTTCCTTAGTTACTTAATGGCTTGGAAAATGCACATCCAAAGCTATGGGATGTCCCCAGACCTGGGAGGGGGAAACTGGAGGGACTGAGGACAGCACGAATAATGCTTGTCTTCATAGGATACTCAGAGGACACAGTGAATATTGTACAGGCTGAGACAATGACCACCCTGTCTTCCAGTGCCCAGGGAAGGTTACCATTTTGTCTCTGTGATTGGATGCTGAAGTGTGTGCGCCCGAGAAGCATTCAAACTGGTGGCCCACCAGTGCGTCTCTGTTGATGTCACTGTTGCCTTTGCAATTTTAAGCTTTTAGAGCTGTGCTTCTCAGAGTGTGTTCTGTGGAACATGGGTTCATTGTGATGTTAATAGAGGTTAGGGGGAACAATGATTTAGTGGTAAAATACTCCTGAGAACATTGGGTCCCACAACCTTACACAGATTGCTCTCTTGCAGGTCACCTCAGGGCCTTCAATATGCTAAAGGACATCGGGCATGCCGCATTTCCCAAATTCAACTGGCAGTGGAACTTTCTTCTTCTTATACATGGTGTATTCCCCGAGACTGTTTTCTGAAGAGTACTCCTTGGGGACTGTTCTTCTAGAAACTAGGATTCTGACTTTCTCTACTCAGTACCTAGCAGAATGCATTGCACAACTTCATACTTAACCTGGCCTCCTGATGCTAGTGGTCAGGTGAAGTCAACGATGCTGATGACGGTAAAGATGAGGTTAGTGGTCATGGTTCTGGTGGTGACATTCGTGTTAATGAACGCGGGTAGTTTGGTGTAACTTTAGTAATCCCCTAAGGAAGAGGAACTCCCAACTCAGACTTTCTATATATTGATGACACTATTAGGCTTTACGGAGTTAATGATCCAGGCTAGTAGCAAGGAGATGGTGCCCCAGAAGACCAGGAATGTGTAACCCAGGGGGAGTCAAAGGGCCCAGAGCTAATAAAACACTTAGCAACATGGGAAGCCCACTGAGGGTGTACACCTTTGTTTCCTGGAGCCTCTATTGACATGAATGAAATAAAAAGAATATGATTTGTGTGACCACAGGATTCTTAACATGGTGAATGGGTGGGGAAACCTGTGAAGACATGTGAACCCACTAAGCGATGATGCTGAAAAAAGTGTGTTTGCTCCTTGTAGGCTTTGTCTCTTTGGAATGGCCCATTCATAGCTCAGTCTTACTGGAGACTATAAGATGACTTATGACCCCCCAGGAGAGCTGAGGGAATCATGAAGGCAGCTGTGAAGTGGCTGCAGGAGTTTTTGACCATGGCAGTGGGGTTATTGACAATGGTGGGCTGACGGTAAGAATGATAATGTGATGGCAAGGTCATGGTGAAGGTGAGGACCATGCTGGTGGTGATGAGAGTGGTAATGGGCATGACAGAGGCCATGATGGTAGGGCTACAGTAGACGATGGAGGCAGTGATGGGGACACTCTGAGTTGTGGTATTGGTGAGTGTTGGGGGAATCATGGTGAGCACTGTGCACCAGTAAGAGTCTAAGTGACTCTGTGTCCTCCTGCCTCCTTTCTTTATGGGCAGGTCAGACTTTGTGAGATGCCACCCAGCCTGATAAGAATAAGACCTTGCTTCAGGAGGCATTTGGTTGTCTTCTGTGTAGAGAAGTGGCCCTTCACTTTTCCATAAATCAGGCTCATAAACTTTCCACTTTGCAATTTGTGGGTTGTCAACCCCAGAAACCACTCCTGCCTGGAATACTTAGCTTGAACAAATAAATCACACTTATGATTCACGTCAGCAGCAATGTCATCATTGCATCGGGGTCCAGACCTGGGCTGACCTACCCAGGGGACACGGGCGGCCCCCCTCAATATTGTTCAAGCCAAGCGCACCATGATTCAACACTGGATTTCTAGACAGAGGCCCTTATATCAAAGTGACATTTAATAGCTCACTTCTCCCTCACTGGAGTGGGGCCTCACTGGGGATGGTAGACATATAACTTCTCTGGGAGAAGGGGGAATGACTCAGAGGCAGGCCCATGCCCTTTCCCTGTGAGAAGACCACTGTCGGGTCCCCAGCCTATAACTCACCCGGCCCGGCAGCTGACATGGTGTTACTCTATGTAACCAGAGCACAGCTCTGCTCCCCTCTTCCTGCACATGCCCATTCCATCTGATTTTAAGGAGGAAATAGGGCTCTGCCTGGGCCTGTGTCAGGGCGGCCCCCCACCTTAAAGGTGGTGAGATGGGTCATGGCTGCCTGGAGGTAGATGTTTTGCACCCACGTAACACATTCTTGCAAGGGCTGCCCATTGATTTACCTCACATTTGCTATTTGTGGGTCCTTGCTGTTCCTGGAGGGGAGCACTTGGTCAAGGCCTCGCCCATCTCTGGGTGGGCAGAGTTCTCACAGCTGTCCACGATTTTCCTGGCACGTGTCCAAGTCACAGCACCTGTTCAATGAAAGCCATTTCCCCTTGTTTCTTCACGTCATTATACAATGGGGCAAAGTGACAGTGGGGTTGCCCTTTTGGCTCTTTTCTGGAAGGAATTATTGGTTTTATTTTATTTTACTTATTTATTTTTGTTTGTTTTCTTTTTTTCCTCTAGGAATGAAATAGCATTTCAGCAACCTCTGGAAAAAAAATCTGAGCCAGTTAGCAAAGTGTTAAAGCAGACTGAACATCTCATTTGTAGAGATATCAGGTATTTTCCTATGATCTTAAATGGTTGGAATTCCAATTAGCTAGGGCATGGGGGGGGTGGTGACGAAGGCTCCTGTTTCGGCATTCTAGAAATGAAGGTCTTTGGAGGGGGGGGGGAATGTCTGTGGTTTAGTAAATTAAAAGTTCTAGAACACGTTGGAATTAGATATTTTTGGTTTGAAATATAAATATATAATATATGGAGAATATGTTTTTGGGTCATTTTGGGTGTAATTTTGGAGGGCAGAGCTTGTGTATATTTGGGATGGCAGCACTAAAGGGATGCTCACTATGGTTTCAATGATGCCATGAGGAACAGGTGACTCACAAAATATACTACCATTCTGAGGAATTGAATTCCAATTTGGCTTTTGCTTTGAAATATTTCAAAACATAGTATGCTGAGAAGTGAAGATATGACAAGATGATTGTTTTTTAAGATTTTATTTATTTATGAGAGAGAGAAAGCAAGTGGGAGGAGGGAGAGGGACAAGCAGACTCTGAGCTGAGCAAGTACACAGGGCTCGATCCCATAAACCCAAGATCATGACCTGAGCCAAAATCAAGAGTTGGACGCTCAACCAACTAAGCCACCCAGGTGCCCTGTGACAAAATTATTTTTTAAAGTTTTGGTTGTAGGGACGCTGTGGTTGACTCCCCAGCATCCATGACACCCCAGATGGTTAAGGAGCCTAAGTCAGTCATGCTAATCCCATGCCACTTGCCAGGGATTGGCTCAGCCCCAGGCAGGTGTGAGCCAGTTTGGGCCAATGAGATTCAAGGGTGGGGGGCCCTGTTCAGAGCTTTTGGGAAAGAGCAGCCGGTTCTCCTCCCACCTTTCTGGCTGTGAACAAGGCAGGATGTGGCTCCGAGTGCTGTTGGCAGCCATTGTAAGACCACTGAGGGTAGAGGTGGGGGAATGGTATTAGGATGAAGCCAGCACAGCTGCTGACAGAGCAGAAAAGTGCAAAGAACATGGGTTCTGTGGCTGAGCCCTGCCCTACCTCTGGACTTCCTGTTTGTGAAACAATAGAAGCCATGACTGTTCAAGCAAAGCTGGGAGAGAATTTCTGTTACCTGAAGGGGAAAGCATTTGTCCACAGTTCCTGTTCCTCAGAGTTCTCAAATGTTGATTGAAGAGATGAAAAGCACAAAGTAAGAAGTGTAAAATTTTAAAGAAAGATACTCTATGGCAGGATTTGGGCAATCCTTCCCGTAAAGGGCCAGATAGAACACACCCTGGTCTTTGCAGACCAGATGGTCTCTACTGTGGCTACTCAAGTCCACCATTGTAGCATAAAAGCAGCATAAGCAATAAGTATATGAATAAGCATGGCTGTGTTACAATAAAACTTTATTTAAAAGAACAGATGGCAGTCCAGGCTTGGTCTATGAGCTTTAGTTTGCTGGCCACTGCTCTGGAGGTTTATAGAAAGGAGACATCCATAGGGACCGGGGTCATGGGAGGATTCCTGGAAGATGTGGGTGCTGGATAGATAGAGAGGACGTGGGTCAGCCGCATTTCTGCATGTGTGCCTTTAAAGACCATGCCCTTCTATTGTCTGATGTGATTGTGGAAAAGGAAAGCTAGAATGCATATCAAGCGCACACCTGACAGTATCCTTGTAGATCAAATCAATTCTGCAGTGCCCACTCCCCAGTCCTCAGTGATCAGTCATGAAAAGCCCAAATATCAGAGGGCCACATACAGAAAGACGCACCACCCAGGTCTGCCTCCTACCTGGAGAGCCCACGGTAGGTCTAGGCATATAGAAGCTCATAGCAAACAATTCAAGTAGTATAGATGTGAGACTCTTCAAAGCAGAGCGTTGAGACAACAGGGTCCAGGTACACTTGTGAGTCTCATGTGACTCAGGTGAAGTGAGATCTGGACTTTCCCAAAGTCAGAAGCTCCTGGGACTCACCTACGGGGAGGAGGGTGGGCAGTTTCTTGGAGAACCTGGGCCATGATGGTGAGCTGAGAGCATTGCCTACTAAGGGTGACCATGAGCATGGGTATGAGTGGTGACCAGCGTGGGCATAGGGAGCAGGAAGGAAGAGAGGCCCAGGGAGAGAGGGAAAGTGGTGATTCTTTAGGACTGAGTTCTAGGCCATCCAGAGAGCCTGGTCTACACTCCAGGGGGTGCAGGGAGCAGGTAGCTCACGGGGAGGGAAGGGGTTAGGGGAGGAGGCTGGAATTTGCAGGGGAAGGAGAACCTTCCTGAAATGTAGGGGCCAGGGAGAGCCCACATGCTCCCCACCCTTCAAGGCTACAATTTAGAGACTTAAAAATACTCCCACCAATGTTTTCTCACTTTGATGTGTGAACATGAAGTGATCTAGTTGGAGAGAGGAAAAACATAAACCAAACTGCTGAGTAACATCCTTTTGAAAAGAAATACGGACTTTGAAAAAGAACTGCAACAACTTGTGGAAGCTTTCAAAGGGTGTTTTCTTTTCTTATTTATTTTTATTTTTAAAGTAAGCCCCACACCCAACATGGGGCTTGAACTCAAGACCCTGGAATCAAGAGTTGGATGCTCTACCGACTGAGCCAGGCAGGCACCCCTTTTCTTTCCTTATTTTTCAAAGCCCAAGCAAGGGTTTTGGCGAAATCAGTGTTGCTGTCTCAGGCTCCAGAACAGATGAGCTTGTGTGCAGCTTCAGCTGGTGGCTCAGGGAGACCAAGGAAACCCCCAAATAGCCTTCTTTCTAATCATTGCCCTAAACACTGTTGAGGGCTGGTTGGTGCCCGCTCCCCTTCACTGGCTAGTGACCAGTCTGGCGCTGGCTCCTGCCCACCTGCCTCGCTGACCACCCTTCCCTACAGGTGCTGTGTTTGCTCCCCAGCTCTGCTCCCCTGAACCCCTCATCTGCTCCACCGTCCCCACGCTGCCCCGGCTCTGCCTCTGACGCTGGGCTTTCGGGCCAACCTTGCATCTGGTTTCTCTTTGCTTCTTTCTCCCTTTGTCTTTGTTTGCTTTTAGGAGGAGATGGTAGTTTTTATGACCCCCTTCCTACCCACCCCCCTCCCCCACCCTGCAATTGTTTTTTGCTCTGCTTCAGCTGTCCTCGGCCTCTCGCTTACCTCCATTCCGCTGGGCTCTCCATGACCTGCTCCCAACAGGGCCAGCTGCTTCTTCAAGCTTGACTCAGGCCCTCAGAGATGTGGGCTGCCATTTCTCTCGGGGGAGGTTTTTCATTTCTTTTGTGTTGTTTTTCCTCTTTTCTATTTGTGTTTCTCCATGCAGGATATTGGGTGTTTATAAACTTCTCAGGAGAGCTTACTTTTGAAATGAGAGGGTTGCTTCTGAATTTCTGGGGCCACATGCTGAGATAAGACTGTCTTGAAAGGCCTGCTCCCACGAGCAGTAGGGCTGCATTTTTTCTCCCTCCTTGCCCTGTTGGGTCACCTTCTGGAGCAGAAAGCAAAGTCAACAACTACTTCATCTGTGCAACACATTACTCCCTCAAACCTCCTCCTTTTTTTTTTTTTAAGATTTTTTTTATTTTTGGGGCGCCTGGGTGGCTCAGTCGTTAAGCGTCTGCCTTCGGCTCAGGTCATGGTTCCGGGATCCTGGGATCGAGCCCCACATCGGGCTCTCTGCTCAGCGGGAGGCCTGCTTCTCCCTCTTCCACTCCCCCTGCTTGTGTTCCCTCTCTCGCTGTGTCTCTCTCTGTCAAATAAATAAATAAAAATTAAAAAAAAAAAAAATTTTAAAAAAAGATTTTTTTTATTTTTAAGTAATCTCTACGCCCAATGTGGGGCTCGAACCCACAACTCTGAGATCAAGAGTCGCATGTTCTACAAACTAAGCCAGCCAGGTGCCCCCAAAACTCCTTCTTTGAACTTAATAAAGGGATACTACAAATGATCAGAACATGGAAGAAATAAAAATTCTCAACTGTGTCACAAACAATTTTTCACCAAGTGATTAAAATATTGCAGTTGTGTAATACAGATTAAAAACATGTATTGCTCTTAAAACTGATTACTAACACTCTAAATCTTTGCTTTCACAATGTGGTTCCTGGACCAGCCGCATCAGCATCTCCTGGGAGCTGGTTAGAAGTGAGGATTCCAGCCTCACTCCAGACTTACTGAACCAGAATTTGATTTTTTAAAAAAAAATTATTTATTTGAGAGAGAGAGAGAACATGTGACTGGGGGGAGGGGCAGAGGGAGGGAGAGAGTGAGGGAATCTCAAACAGACTCTCCACCGAGCATGGAGCCTGACACTGGGCTCCATCCCAGGATCCTGAGATCATGAAATCAAGAGTCCGTTGCCCAACCGACTGAGCCACCCAGTCGCCCCTTAGAATCTGCATTTTAAAAAGATCCCCAGGTGATTCCTGTGCCCATTAGCTTTCAAAAAGTCCTGCTTTAATAACCTTTAAAAACATTAAATGGCCCATTATACCGAACAAAAATCAACCAAATACTTAAACAGTCACATGATACAGCATGAAGACTGTGGCCAGAATATCTCCTTTTAACCTCTGCTCACAGAGAAGCCATTGAGTTGACCTGGCCTCAGTTTCAATGTGCCAGATGGGATGACAAGAATACCCTCCTGCCCCCTGCACCCATCAGGGTCGGTGTAAGGAGTTTTTGGGTAAAGATTAAGTGAAACAAATGGGTCAATGCACTTTGTAAAGCACCATAAAATGTTAGCTGTTACATTGTGCACAATGCCTCATTTTAATTGTGGGGAATCTTAGCTCTTTCTTTGTCAGAGTCTGCCTAATACAGGTATGGATAGTGAGGAGTCACCACCAGTCATGATGCACCAGTACAAGACGTATCAGAACACTTCATCCGTAGATGGGGACCATAGTAACTCCTGCTTTTGGGGACACCTGCCAGTTTTTTGCCTTTGACCAGCCTCTGAAAGTCCTTCCTACAACTGGGGAATTTCTTCCCATATGGGCCTTGGTGGGAAGTAGGACTGTTTCAAAGTAAGAGAGCCTAAATTAAGGCACTCTTGCCTCTCCCTGTTGGGCTGCCAATCTCCACCTCCACCTGCTGGCCCAGGACACTGGCACGCACTGGCTCAGGCTCAACTAAGCTCACCTGTCCCTCCAGGAGTTTGAATCTGGGACACGTGATGCAGAGACACAGAGATAAGTGATGGTGGAGGTTGATTTAGCAGATATAGCTGCGGTGGTCCATTCTGCGATGACATTAGCTGGTCGTGATTGAACTCAGGTCCTGGCTTCCCTTGGCTCTTGCCCGTTTTCTGAACATTCCCTGTAATTCTCCGAGATGTGCAATATCCTCTTGGTAAACTGTTTTTTTGATGAAATTGCCCTAGTTTGTTTCTGTCACTGGCCACCTAGAAGCCTGAGTGATAACTCTACCCATCTTACTGGCTTGCTGAGAAATAAGGAGACAAGTCATAGTAGATGGCACTTGGAAATGCCTCGTTAGTGACAGCAAGAATAAACAGTGCATCTACTTTTGTTTCAACTTGATAGAGCCCCATCCTTTGATCACTGAATTACAAACTGTGGCTCCTATTAATTCATGGGCAGCTGGTCATCTTTACCTTCCCATGGAAAGGAGCCCTGTTCCCTCAATGCTCTTCCTCTGCCCTTGGTCAGAGGCTAACTATGTGTCCTGGTCCTCTAAGGTCAGCGCTAAGATCCAGCTCATTCTTCTTATCAACAAAACCAAGGGGGACAGGTCTCAGACTTCTCCCACGGTTTTATCCATTTTGCTCATGGGCCATCTACTCCAAAGCTGTTTAGGTCTATCTCTCAATTTCTTTCTTGATCTATCATGGATGTCCTGGGATGGCAGCAGAGGCCAGGCTAAGGATGCTGGGGGTACATCAGGCTGGGCAGAGCCACTCTCCAGGGGAGCTGGAGGCTGGGGCAGGAGTTCTCCAGGGGCTGTGGGCACCAGGGCTGTGGCAGAGGGCCCCAGGGCCATACCTGAGACCACCATGTAAGGCCTGCTCAGCGCAGGCGCTATTTGCTCCTCAGCAAGACTGTTGAGATCCCTGGAGGCCTCTGAGGAGGCAGGTGAGCTTCTATCTGTGGGTAGGTGTTCGGGTCAGGATGGGGTCGGAGACAGAAGGACAAGCAAGTTTCTTCTGGAAGAGTCTAAAGAGTGCCTTGTTGCTGCAGGGGTCTTGAGGCTGTGGTGGGACCGACCCCAAGACGTGGGTTACCAGATTCCCTCTATTATCCCCCCAAATTGAATGTAAAATAAACGAATTTCATCAAAGCCATAGTTCCTTGCTTATGGTCAAAGCTAACATGAGAGGCCCTCCTAGGAAACCAGTAGGATAAGTTATGTGATTACCGTTATTCCTGGTTAGCTCATGTCAAAATCTGTCATGAATAGCCTTACTTCCCCTGTTCCATTTATTTCCTTCCAGGGCCATGTGCTGGTGATTACCAATCTTTGGGGAGTTGAAATACCTTGTCATTATTTCTTTGATTCCAAGGCATGCCTCCCTCCAGCAAAAAAGGAAAAAAGATCACAGTGTGTCATTTATTTTTAAAAAGGAAGCAAATGAAAATTAACTTTGCATTGGAATCTTCTGAGATGTCAGGTTGTCTCTTGAAAGGATGACATCTTGACATTGAGAAGCACCATTTTAGAAACTCCAAATTATGTGAGAGAAACAGCTGTTTAGGTTCATCATTTGTTTCCTCTTCATAAATTTGCAGTTTTGTGCAAAACGTTGATTTAATCTCTGACTTTTTCTTTCTCAGTCTAACCTGTGCCTTCATAAATTTGCAGTTTTGTGCAAAACGTTGCTTTAATCTCTGACTTTTTCTTTCTCAGTCCAACCTGTGCCTTGCTGAAGATGAGCATAAAAAGCTGTGATCTTTCTGCCCCCTGCCATCTGCTTGCTTTCTTTTTTTTTTTTTTTTTTTAAATCCTGTGTCCCCAGGGCGCCTGGGTGGCTCAGTCGGTTAAGCGTCTGATTTTTGGTTTTGGCTCAGGTTATGATCTCAGGGTCCTGAGATGGAGCCCCGTGTCAGGCTCTGCACTCTGTGGGGAGTCTGCTTGTCCCTCTTCCTCTGCTCTCCCCCCATAAATAAATAATCTTAGAGAAAATCCTGTGTCCCCAACCTTCCTTTGCAAAATGGAAAAATGCCAACCTAACACCTTCTACCTTCTGCTCCTTTTTTTTTCTTTTCCCTCTTCTTAAAAAATTTAGCTGTAAGAACCTCCCCCGCCCTCCCGCAACAATCTGTGCCCCAGAGTAACTCCTGAGCATGTGCCCTGGGAAGCCCGTACCTGGCGGTACTGTTAGTAATCACAAGACTGGAAATGCCAATGTCGCTCAATAGGTAAATGGACAAAACATTGAGCTATACCATTCACACGATGGAGGATTACACAATCGTGAAAATGAATGAAAACCCAGTTGCCTGTAACAGCGTGGAGAAATCATAGAGACATGGCAGTGAATGAAGAAAGCAGGCTGCAGAGGACTGAAATGGGCATGTGCCACTCTTGGGCTGAAGCATTTCATTGCTGTGGAGGTGATTTGGGGGAGGCCTCATATCTGGATGGTGCTACCCCCAAAAGTCAAAGCATCTTGGACTGGAGTTGCCACATGCAGGACAGGTGTCCTGGAGAGCCAGTGGGACCTGCAGTAGGTTTTGCTTGAGCAGGAAGCAAACCTCCGATGACGTGCTAAGCAGCTGAGATTTTAGGCTTCTTCGTTACCGCAGCGTGACTTAGCCGGCCCTGGCGCGTGCAGACGCACACAAAAGCCGTGTGATAGGTGAGGAGGATAATGATCAAGACACAGTTCAGAATGTGGCTGCTTCTGGAGGGAGCAAATGGGTTGGGAACAGGATAGAGCACACAGGGAGATGCACGTGTGAAAGTGATGTTCTGGTGTGTAAGTTGGGTGAGGAGTTCACCGGTGTACATTTTATAATTAAACTTTATAATTTATACATGTTAATGCAAATGCCAAATATGACATAATAGAAAAGTTTAAAACACTCTAAAATAGTTTAGAAACTCAGCAGCATTAAAGGCAGAATCAGTGTGGTGAGTAAATAGGGGGTTACCCTGAAATTGTCTCAATTTGCTGTACTGTTCGAAAATTTTCATAATAAAATGTTGGATAAAAACCCTGAATGGCCAACAGTTACATTAAGAACTTTGTAAAAAGCCACCCCAACACAACTATTTTGATTTTTTTCCAGCTCTTGTATCTATGCATAGTGTTTTCATAGATGTGGTTGTAGTGTATGTAGTATTTTATAGCTTGCTTTTTCATTTAATAGTTTATTATCGACATTTCTCCGGAATACATGTGTTTTGGTGAGTACGTGCATGTTTGGGGAATTCCTTCTATCCCATGCAAATGCGGGTATCCCTTTTAGACCCCAATCACACTCCAAAAGCCAAAGATAGTTTTTAACTCAGTAGTAAGAATAATTAGAGCTCAAACACACGCTACTTCATCTAAAGTTTCCTTAGGAGATGCTGTGTCTATCTGCCAACTGCTGTTTTCTCGAGGTAAAGGGAAGCTGTTTGAGATTAAGACACACTGGACTAGTAGCATTTCCCCAGTTCACTGTTGCCTGCCTACTATGTGTTAGGCGCTGGCTGGGGACATCTGTTACCTTCTCTCTCTTAGCCTCTGCTACTTCTGCCCCACCATCATCTCAAAAACAGCCCTGATTTAAAGTCTCCGTGGGTACACACTTACAACCTGCTTAAAAAAAACCCCACATATGTTTGAAACATACCTCCTTTATTTTTTTTTCCTGGTTGTAAAAGTTATTCACGTTCATGGTAGATAATCTAGAAAATACATAGACATAAAACCCACCCATCTTTCCATCACCGAGAACTAGACTGCTGCTAGTGTTTTACTCTTTTAAAGCAATGTACTTTTTAACAGTCTTTCCGCCTGAAGGCGAAGTGTTAAACTACAACTATTCTACTCACCCAGTTTCTTCTGTGCGCCTGTCCGGCCATAACCCAGATGAAATTAACACCAGTACCGTATGGTCCATCACTTTTTATCCACGCAGTAGCTGTAACAAGAAGTCTTCCCCCGTCATCATTAAGATATGATTTAATATGTCATCAAGTATATAAAAGGCTCTTCCACTCAGAATAGCAAACAGCTGTTCACCATGTCCAGTGAGCCTCGAGCCAGAAGAAGGAGACTGAGTGGCTGGGGCTCTGGGCAACTTCTGGCCCAGTGCGGGGAGGGCAGAAGTTAGTTCCCGGAGGGTCAGGGCCGAAACCTATTTATTCCCTGTGTCACCTGAGTGCCCAGCTACTGGGGCTTGGATATTTGGGCTTAAAACTATAGAACAATTACTTGCTCTCCCTGCGTCTCTGTCTCTGACTTTTCAGGACAGCATGGTTGGTGGTTTATTGTGGGAGGGCCGGGGGTTGTCCAGTTCTTTCAAAGTAACCTGTGTCGTCATCTGCAGTCTTAAGTGGGGTGGATTTTGTGACCTCTGGGGGTTCTGTTCACACAGATCGGACTCTGCCATTTCTGCCGTCAACTTCCTTTCCCAGAATTCAGTTCTCCTCTGTTCAGCTTCCGCTGGCTGCCCTCTTGCCCGCTGGTCCTCGCCAGCTCTCGGCAGGAAGGCTGAGTCTCTTGCTCCACCAGTTGGAGGAGTGGATGGAGCCTCTGACTCAGAGCAGCTTGTGTCTGTTTAGTCCACCAACTTTTGGAAATGCCTGCCATGTGCTCTACATGGCTCCAGGGGCTTGCGATGGTAGTGGACAGCATAAAAATCAGAGTAGGGAACTCGGAGGCTGTCGTAACAACCCTCTTGATATTATAGATAAAGAAGCCAAGGCCAGAGAGGGCACATCACTAGCTAGAAGTCACAGTAAAAGAAATATAAGTAAATACAATTACTGCCCTAAGAGATTTTGCCATCTGAATATATATTATGCATGTCTCAGTAGGTTATACTACATACTCATCGGAAGCTGGAAGATTTTAGAAGGCTACGAGGAAATGTAGGTAGGGACTTGATGTAAATAGAGACCCAAAGCCATCAGAAACCCACGCTATACTGTGATGCGAAGGAATCCCATGTAAGGGGATAGAGTGTGCTAGCAGTACCCCATTCATACTCTTTGGTCCTCACTTCAATCAGCACCAAGAATATGCTACCACTTTCTTTTACAAGCACCTGCTCCTGAGGGCCTGAAGGCTTTTTCTTAGCCTGCCTGCGCAGCAGATGGAAAATTCCTAGGAGGTCACATGCCCAGGAACATCCCTTAGCCAATGATAGGATAAATACCCCAGCTCCCTCCCTCCTAAGGTGGGTGATCGAGGTGTGTTCTACAGCCTCCCCAAATTTCCTTGTGGGATTGAAAGTTGTTACCAGTTGCCCCCTGTGGTAACATGTACATTCACACTCCCTTCATTGGCTTTATTCCCTTCTGTCTCACTTCCTCACTCCCTCACCAGTGATTACCGGGATCACCTCCCAAATAAACTCTTCACACTTGAACCTTGCTCTGGGTCAGCCTCTTAGGGAACCCAAACTAACTCAGGAGGTATCATCACCCACTGACCTCCCTGAGTGTTTGCCCAAGACTCTGCCTCCACAGGAGAAATGGTTGTTAACACACAGGACTCAAAGTGAAAACCTATAGAAGATGATTTGTGTATCTACTCTGAGCCATAAGAAACTGGGCGTATGCCCACACTCCTTTGTGTAGATGACCTTGTCTTGCAAGGGGACAGGAGTGGGTGAGTAAGGAAACGTTTACTGAGCACACACTGTATGCCAGGCTGTGTTAGGCCACCGTATGCCCGAGCCCTGTGAGGTAGATACTCATTCGATCCCATTTTACAGATGGGAAAAGTGAGGCCAAGCAACTTGCTGGACACTGTCAGTAAGTGGTACTCACATTTGAATCCAGTGCTATCTGACTCTAAATATGGTGCTTTTCCAAGCTCTGTAGCCTAGAGCTTACAACTATGCCCATCAGCCATGACCCTGGACTTGGGATGCCCTGCTGCTCGCAGTGGCATTCTTAACCATATCCTCAGCCCATAAACACTGCCCCTCTCCCCATTCCAAAACAAGTCCCCACAGCAGTGACCCTGAACTCTCCCTTCCATGCGGGCATGCCCCAGAATGCCCTTTCAGGGCCCCATTTTCCTCTCTGTTTCAATTAAACCTCATGGGTCCTGTGTGCAAATATTCCATAGCAGGAAATGAGGAGGGCTGGAGGTGAGGCGTCCCAAGCTCTCCTCAGGGGGGACCTTGGTCATTAGCCAGCCTTTGGTTGCCTCCAGCTGTGCCTGGGGTGTGACTGTGGGTGGCAGTGGGTTAATGTTGGCTCTGCTGGTCAGGAGTTGGGCTCAACGGCTGTACGTTGGCTGAGCCAGCTGTCCACACGTCTCCCCTGCCGTCACATCCACCTTGTTTTGTGGCACCGTCACCCAAGTATCATTTCCCCTCAGGTTCCTTGAGGACAGGAGCTAAGTCTATTTGACTTTTGTACCATCAAAGAATCTGGAACATTCCATTAGCAACAATAGACATCTGCTGAATGAATGGCATGGCTATTTTCTAGAATCAAGCTTCATGAGTGTGTGTCTTTAAGGAATAAGCTTTTGATTCCTATTAAATTTTTTTGACTTTTTTTTTTTATGAAAATGGCCCAGCTATCAGAACAGTGTAATGAATACTTTTGAACATAATGAATAGTGTAATGAATGCCTCTATGCACATCACCTAGATTTAACGAATAGCATTTACCATATTTGATGTAGTTCCCAGGAAGCCAGGTCTCTTATCTGCTCCAATTGCGATAATGACACTGTCTTGCACAAGGACATCTTGTCCCGTACTTCACAGAGATTGCACACACAGGAACTAAGCCTCAGGACCCTCCAAGTTGACTGTTCACCCAGTTCCGCCCCAGTTACTGAGGGCCCACCCTGTGTAAGGCCATGTGGAGGGCACACAGTGACCTCATCTTTTTAGATGAGGAAGTCATGGTCCCCAGCCTTGAGGCATTCACCCAGAGTCTAGAGAGGGCATAGACATGTACACAGATATTGCATGATGACATGCTAAGTCTGATGCTCCATTTTAGAGAATGACAAACTGAGAACCTGAGAAGTCTGCAATCTCATCTCTAGTGAACCTCACGAGCTCAAGGGGGGAAGTGGTGGCTGGACTGGGGCCTTGAGCTCCAGCTTTGCTGTTACTTAGCTGTGTGATCCTTACCAAGTCCCTGTCTAACTCTGGACCAGTTTTCTCCTCTGTGAATTAAAGGGTCAGGCCGGAATCTTTCAAAGGTCCCCCTTCACCTTTGAGTTTCTAGAACTTTCCACAGTAAAGTATTTAACCAGCCTTCCCTCTCCTTCTTGTTTGCCTGTAACCTCCTCTCTGAGCCAGAGCCTGAAGGGATTTCCAGCTTTGCCTGGATTCCATGATGGGTTCTAATTCCACTCTCTAGTTACCCACGCCAGGGTAATTCTCCCAGTCAGGAATTCTTCTTGCGGAGCTAACCCATGTCCCTATTGCTGCAGTTTCCATTAATTTCCTTTGACCTGTCCTTGGGGGAAGTTCATGATTACTGATAAATCTAGTTAATCCTTTAACTAGGAAAAGGAAACTAACCATCTAATAGGCAGAATGAGGGAATGACTTGGCATGCCATCTGCAAAATATAAACCTAAAATATTCCAGAGTGTTCTCTGAGAGGCCACAGCCATTGCTGCCTGAGAGCCGGCTACTGCAGGGCCTTGTCTCCCAGCGGTGGGCACACTTCTGAGCCGAGCCAGGAGCGGGCACGGGTGTTGGCAATCCCTGCTGCTTTTCCCTCTCTGCATGTTTGTGGCATAATCATTTTACTCACTAAGGCAGAACCACTCCAGCCCTGTAAAGGGCTTTCTGACATCTCTCTGAGCAGCTGACCTTCCCCCCTCTCAGAAGATGTCATGGTTTATTAATTCCTTGCAGAAGCAATAAGAACTGGGTATTGGCTTAATTTGGGGCCCATTTACTATTATGGTAGAAAAATGGGCCCTGTCTCCTTTGATTCAACACAGGGGCCTACAGTCCCTCCCTTAAGTCCTCCTGTGCCAGGCTCTCCCCCGACCCACTTCTAACTGTGTCGCCTTAGGCCCATTATTTACTCTTTCTGGGCCTCAATTTCCTCAGCATAGAATTGGGGTAGCCATATTACGCATTTCGCAAGATTGTGTGAGTGGATATTTAGTTACTGAGTTATTTTAGGGTCCCTCTCTACCAAGAGTTTCAAATTGAAACGCTGTTTTTGAAAATCTGGGGATTTCACATAAAAAGACAGATTTTCAGCTTTTCACAAACAAGTGGAAGCCATGCCAACCTTATGTCCACATTCCCAGGCGGAACGACCGTCTGGAGCTGAGTAGAGGCGGCTCCCTTTAGGAAGGATGCCCTGGACTTTCCTGGGTCTCTGGGCCTTCTTGCCGCAGCCTACATGGCCAGGGCCAGGGACTTCCTTCATGTCCTGTCTGGCCCTGAGGCCTTGAGTCTGTGGCTTGGTGGGTCTCTGGGTCTTCCACACATTCTACAGGTAGCGGGTGTGAGAATATATGTGGCTCTGTTTTCAGCTGTGTGGTGCTGGTCAGAGAGAGTGATTTCATCATCTGTGTCACCACGAGATGGCGTGGCGCCTGACACCTTCGAGCTGGTCAGCACGCCACACGTTTGTTAGCTGAACCATGTGACAGCGACGCTTCCGAAAGGATTATCTTAATGACATCCTACCTACCTTATAATGTACCTGACAGCAAGGAAAGGAAGAGAAATAGGTGTCTTATGTGTCTTATATGTGGATCTTCTTTTAAAAACATTTTTTTATTTCATGCATTATACAAGTGATGAATATTTACTGTAGAAAAAAACAAATAAGCAAAAAAAAAAAAAGAGAGAGAGAGAGAGAGAGAACATTTCAACGGGAATGTCATGGAACCATGGAGCTAAGCAGAGCTGGAATGTTCTGGAGTTCTCAGCTCTCTTCCTGTAGCATCAGACCTCACTTCTGTGTTCTGATCCCCCTTCCCTGGTCCTTGGCATCATCATCTTTGAAGGAGGGAGCCCCATGAATAAACCAGTTCCCAGCATTTAATCTTGTTTCCTCAAGCACATCTCAGCAGGGCTGCCGAATGCCAGCTCCTTAGCTCAAACACATGTTCCTGTTTTCTGGAAGAGTGTAACTAACGTGTCATGGGAGACCCCTTCACGGCTGGCATGCGCACAGGTCATTGTCTGATTCGGTCCTCACCAGCGCTACCCACCCAGTGGAATCTGGGGCTTAAAAGAACTCAAGCAGGTTGGCTGTGAGTCAGGAGTGTGCCCAAGCCATCCCAGACAGCACCTCAGATCGGTCCTACGTCAAGGGCATTGAGCCACAGGGCTCAGAGCAACTTCCATACATTTGTCCCCGGCTGTCTTGCAGTACCATTAACGAGCAGCCCTGAAATGAAAAACAAAAAACAAAAAACAACAAAAAAAGCACATCACCTAAACCTTGTAAGCTTAACTACGTGCTGTGCCAACACCAGGTGAGCCAGCATGTGAGGAGAGCCTGGCAGAAGTGGGTCGGGCGACTGGATTTACCCATTTCCGGCAGCGCGACCTACCACGGGCCACTTTTCCTCTCCTCGGCTGAGCTCTCCCTCAGCAACCTGGGGCAGGCCCGTGGCCTTACCTGTCCGTTCTCTGGGACACAGTGCGACCCAAGGTAATGAGAGATGAAGTGAGCTATGGAGGGGAAACAGCATGCGAGAGCATTTTCTTTCCATGTGAGTGAAAATTTGACTTAGCTCGGGCCGTTCTAGGGTAGATGGCTTTTTCTTTCCATCCTTGGCCTTCTGTATCTTGCTTGTGTTTCTTCCTGCCCCGGGCCAGCATCTCTGGCTCTTCAGGGACCCCCATCGCGGCCCCCCAACTGCTAATGTTCACTTTGCGGAAAATGATAGGTGACAGGTTGCTCCCTGAGATACCCACAATCAGATAAGCCAGGAGGGGAAACGAGTTCTTCGGGAAGAGAAACAGACTGCACTTTGGAAATTAAATATTCCTTAGAGGAGCACCGGAAACTTAAGATTCCAGCCACAGGTTTCTGAGGACGGCTCAGCAGAACGACTGCGCCATCCCCGGGGTGAGGGCTGAGAAGCGTTGCTCCCCACATCTGCAACTGTCATCTGGGGCTGGGGGCTGGGCTTGGCGTCCACCCCCACCCAACACAGGCCCCAACGCCCCTTCCCACCTCCCCCTGTGGGAGCCCCGGCCCCCCTCCACTCACTCAACATTGCATCTTGTGCTTTCCAATTTCAGTTTCTTGATGTTCACTTTAAGCGGGGGTGTGAGCAGCAACCTGTTACTGCCATTCCCTATGTGGGGAAACTGAGGCACAAAAGATTGAGCAGGAGCCCAAAGAACAAAAGAGCTGAAGTGTGAGTGCCACTCTGAACAGAGCTCCGAATGTGCTCTTCTTTGCCCACCCTGCGGGTGCACGTAGACCTACACACACACACACACACACACACACACACACACACACACGCTGAGTTTTACAGCTCTCTAAAATTTATGAGGAAAGTTGAGTACCCAGAGATCTCTTAATTAAGCGGCCTTCCCCTAGGAGAAAGGAAATGGGCTTCCATATTCTTAGCACCAACATCGGATTGCATGATTTACTACCCACGGCTTGTGCTTCTCCCCAAATCAACTCCTCTGTACTACAAACATCTATCACTTTGAAGGCGGTTCAAGCGCCACCTTCCCCTCCCCCTTCCCTGGTACCCTCCAGGCCTCAGCATTTCCTCTCCTCTGCCCCCTTACTTCAGAGTAACTGTCTGGGGTCTTGGGGTCAGGCTGGAGTCCCGATCGGACACCCTAGGGTAACCAGCCCTGGGAGAGAGGGGAAAGCCCCAAGCCCGGGGCTGGCACCGGGGTGGGGGGCTGCCCTAACCTGTGTGGGGATAGGGGGGCTGGTGCCTGGTTCTTCCTCACAGCCCACTGTGGCTGCTGATGGCTGCCATGAAGATATATGGGTTTAATCAGTCCCCTGACAGGTAAAGACCCTAACAACGAGGACAGTTTGTTCTCCCAAACTGTTGAGTATCTAAGCCCAATGTTTACTTTGGAATTGAATGAATAACATTGTTCTGGGAAAGGAAATTTAAAAAAGCAGGCTTGTAATTTACAGTAGAGAGGAGAGCAGATCTGGAGGTCTTGTCCCCCCCACCCCCTTCACTTTCCAGGCCCAAGTCCCCCTCCCACAAACCATCTCTCTTTTTGCCGTTTTAAACTTCTAAACACACCACAACCAACCAGCTCATCTTCTTAGCCCTTCCAGGAAAGGTCTCAACATTGCCAGGCTCCCTAGAGCTGCCAAGAGAACTCACTGCTTTAAGGCAAAGGTCCGGCCCCCCCCGGCCCCCCCCAACCCTTTTTAAAAATCAAAACCAAAGGCCACTGAAATTCCAAATGCTGTGAGACCCATTCAAAATGTGGAGTGAAGGGTGATGATCAGAGGTAGGCCAGAGCTTCGCCTGTCCCCACCCCACCACATTGGGAGAGAGTGACTTCTTATCAAAAATAAAGGCAGATCTGTGATTCAACAGATCTGTACCTCTGAAACAAATAATACAATATATGTTAAAAAAAAGAAGAAGAAGATAGCAGGAGGGGAAGAATGAAGGGGAGGAAATCGGGGGGGGAGACGAACCATGAGAGACGATGGACTCTGAAAAACAAACTGAGGGTTCTAGAGGGGAGGGGGTGGGAGGATGGGTTAGCCTGCTGATGGGTATTAAAGAGGGCATGCTCTGCATGGAGCACTGGGTGTTATAAATAAACAATGAATCATGGAACACTACATCAAAAACTAATGATGTAACGTATGGTGATTAACATAACAATAAAAAATTAAAAAAAAATAAAGGCAGGGCAGGGAGCCTGCCAACCGCCCCCCCAACCCCCAACCCAAGCCAAACCTCGCAAGACGCACCCCTCTCCTGGGATTCAGGGATCCCTTCATGAGGAAGGTTGATTTATTTTTAAAATAAATAAAGGGAGGGACAGAGGGAGTGAGGGATCGTACCTTTTTACCCAGCATCTAGAAAATTCCCAGGGACTTTTTGTTGAAGAGAGACCAGTGGTACTTCTTGCCTGTGCTGAGGCGTGGGGTGGTGGTTTGTAGCAGTGGACATCCTGGTCAGCCAGGGGGTGCTCGAGACCAGCCTGTTTACTTCAAACAGACCTCTCATTTCCAGATGAATCATTCCTCTGCCCCACAGAGATCAGCTTAGAGCCCTCCACCCAATCTCTCTTTCTGGAGTGCCCTTCAATGTAAGACAGAAGGAAGGGACCTGTGTGCTCAGGCTGCTGAGCTGGGGGAGGGTGTTTCTCCAGAAGGATCCCCACCCCCTGGGTCTGGCCGGAGGCTAGAGGGGTCCCTCACACTCCCAGCTGGGCCTCAGACAGGGGCACCTACCTCTCCCGTTCTTTTCTAGAAACCAGGGCCTTGATGCCCGCCTGCTCGCCTACCTACTTCGGATGCCTTGGATTAGCTAATTGATGGGTTGGGGGGGGGGCTACTTTGAACATTTCAAGGTCTGGTCAGGGGCCAAGTCTCATTACTTCGCTTCAAAGTCAGAAACTCCATAAAAAGTTCATTGGTGGAGCTGAATGTTCCAGATTGTCCCAACGGAACTGAACCCACCACAGCACCCCAGGCTTCATGTTTTAATGTGGGGCGAGAACACGTGTGTGGTACTGGGCCACGGCGGGGAGGGGAGGGAGCAGGAACCCCCAGCCCGGCTTGCATTTTTTTCTCCTTTCAAACACTTAAAACTTACAATAGAACTATAACCGCATTACCCAAGAATTGGAAAACAGAGAAGAGCAAAAGAAAATATTCCAGAAGCCCACAACTTAATACAATAATAATATTTCTTCTAGGCATTTTTGGTATGTATAATTTTTTATATACTACAAGTCAGCATATGCATATAAAATGGCTTGGGTTTTTTGCCCTTTTTTTTTCCCTCTAAGCATTAAATCATAAGCATTTCCCCTCCCCTCTTCAAAGCCAGTATTTTAAGTGGCTGTGTGATATTCTGTCCTGGAATGTGGAATAATTATTATATATTGAGGTTGTTTATAGTTTTACATTTTTATAAATAACAGGAACATCGGCATATTTCCTCTGGGACTGAGTCTTGAATTTCTTTTTTTAAAAAAAGTAACATTTTTCTGATTATAAACATCACCCATATTTATTTTTTTTAAAGTGTGGAAAATCTGGGAAAGTATGAAGAAGTTAATAAAAATAACCCATAATTGTTGTGCCCAGAGAGAATCGTTGTTAACTTTTGAGTGTATTTCCTTCATATATATACATACATATGTATATATATTAGAAACAGGATCATGCTGCACAGAAGTTTTGTAGGTCCCTGGGGCCAGGAGAATAAAATTGGCAGAGGAAATATTATTTCCAGGAGAGATTCAATGCGTGGTATGTGTGGATTTGAAACTGGACGGCATTTTCGTTCCGACCGTGCAAGCTGGGACAAACCTGTGCCCAGCCGTGGGGCGGGGAGGCTGCCCCGAGGGCTGCTAGCGCTGCGGCTTTATCAAGCCCCGTGGCCTTGCTTTGGGGTTGGGGTCAATAGCAAGGCCACGGTGGGTGCGAGCAAACGCACTTTCCTCATTTCTTCTGACAAGCGCTGCAGAGCCCCTGATTTATGGCCACACTTCACGGGACACTAGTAAATGTCCCATAGTGTATTTTGTAAGAGTAATGAAGTCTCAGTAACCCCAGCCCTCCCCGAAGCCTCTGCTAATAAATTTCCTTCTGGGAGAGGGGTGAGCCTGCTAGGCACTTGGCAGTCATCGGGCTGTGGATTAGCAGAGGGGCACCAGGGCCCCCCCAAGGGCTGCTATTCGCCCCCCAATCTTGCTCCGGAGGAAATGGGGGGCTTGGCTGCGCCCCCCACCTCCAGCCACCCCTAGAATGCCGAGATCTCAAAAGGCAGGAGAAAGATGAAAAGTGAGTCAAGGAGCTGGAAAAGGAGGAGGAGAAACCCCAAACCATAATTGCCCCTTTCCTTCTGCAGCTCAGATTACTGGCCAGGGGCTGAGGGGCGGCGGAGGGCTGTTTCTTTTTTGACTACTGTTTCCCTTGAGTTGGAAGATGAACTATGGGATGAAAGAAGACGGAGGGGCAATTGAGATGGGACGAGTTGGGGGTGGGGTTGTGCAGGGTCATCACAGACCAGGAATAGGGGGGGCAGGATTTCCTCTGGCTCCAGAAATGGGGTGGGGGAGGGGGGAGGGGGGCTGGGAGGGGCTGAAGGTATTCACATCCCACCCCCATCCCCGTGGCAACAAAGACACTTCAAAGGGCTAGGACAGAAGAAATATTTGTCCCTACCCCCTTGAGCCTCCCTTTCCCTCTCATATATTCGGTTTGGATATTTCTTCACTCATTATTTTAATTCAACCTTCCGTTCAGCCAGAGCCTGCCAGGTCCCACATGGTGAGGGGGGGGGAGGGGGGTAGTGGTGGTGGCCGGGGACACAAAGATGGATAGATACAACCCTTGTGGAGGTAACAGAAGTCAGAGCTAGTACTTGGTGAGTGCTTACGGCGTACCAGGCATTGTTCCAAGCCCTTTACATGTATGTATCAGTTCATTTACTCCTCACAAAACCGAAACATGTATGCATTTTATTATTAGCACTTCCGTGTTACTTAGGGTTGAGTGGCTTGCCCAAGATCTCTCTGGTTCCTGAGTCCAGGCTCTCAGGGACCCCTGGAATCATGAGCGCCAAGCAGGCAGGCCCCCTAGACTTCATCCCCAAGAAGCAGGTTATTCTACAAACTACAACCCTGAGGCCCAGAGAGAAGTAACTTACCCAAGGTCACACAGCAAGGTGGCAAGGCTGGGACTAGAGCCCTACGGCCGGACCCCGTGGCCAGAGCTCTTGCCACTGTCTTGCCAGCTGGCCTTTGGCCATCTGATCTCCCTCGTGCATATTCTGAGAAGACAGTGAAGTGAGAACACTTTTCTGATGTCTGTAAACTTCCTGTTTGCAGTGAACTACGCTGAAGACCCACCCAATGGAGCTGGAAAGAATCATGAGGAAGGTTGGTTAAGGAAAGGATGGGAACTCCAAACCCACAGGCTTGGTATCGTTCTGATATCAGTGGGGTGGTGAATGAGTTTTGAAAGTTAAAGATTGACATTTTAGTGACTAGACGTTTCCCATGTGTAGAAACTTCCCATATAGAGTTTACCAATTTTCCCAAGGAGACTTGCAGCTGTGGCATGATTGCCTGGAATAGGACGCCCTGGGTGAGTGTCCGGAACAGGCAGACGCTGGTGCACAGGGGAGAAATGGCCTGAGAGCCTAAACGGCCGTGTCCATCCGACACTCGATCATGAGATGATTCTGGTGACCCCGTAGGATCTCCCAACCCTAAAAGCAATTGCCAAGTGCCTGAGACAGACCTCATGGTCAAGCAAACCTCATGGATAAAATCTGAGTTTGGGCGCAATGGATTTGGGGAAAAGTAGATCTGGGGGTGTGAACTGCAGTCTTTCACTGCCCTGGGTTGTCTCTCGGTCCCTGTTGGTGGTGGTGGTGGTGTTTGCTTCAGCTACCTCATTTGTAACCGGGGGATTACTGTGAATGTCCCTTTACGTTCTGACCCACAATTGCCTGATTCTTCCATGGAGGACGGGTTATACTTTAAACAGAGCTCAGAATAGGCTGAATGTCATTCACAGCCCAGTGTCACTCAGAAAATCAAACATTCCAATTCACTCTCAAAAAAACATTGCAGGCTGCTTCCATAGCAGGACTGGGGAAGGGCCATCAGTTGGGAGTGGATGTCACAGGCCAGCAGTGGTTCATCACATCTCTGTGATTTGGATGCAAAATAAGGGCAGGGAGCCATCCTGCGATGTATAGGGGGAGGTGGGCGTGGCACGACTCCGCTGTCCCCGATCCTCACCGCACCCCTGGGCAGCTCGTGTGCTTATGGCCGTTTACAGATGAACGAGCCAGACATCGAGGGCCTCGGAGACTCACGGTGCTTGGACGGTGGGTGTGAAATGACACAGACGGGAAAGTGCCGCACCAAGTAAAGAAGTGCTGAAGACCACGGTTATAAACCGTCCCCATTAAGTGGCCTAGCACGCTGCGGGCAGACCCATGTGCCCAATCTGTGTCAGTCCCCTCCCTTGTCTCTCCTTCTCTAGGGCAGGGGACAACCGAAGGGGCTATGTGCTGTGGTGATGGAACACTGGATTGTGAAGATTTGGGGGGCCTAGGTTCGGGTCCTGACTCTAACATTGACTGGGTGACAGAGAGCAACTCCTTTCCCTCTCTGGGCCTCCCTAGCTCCGCTTCCAGGCTCTCGGTTAGGGGTCGTTGAACCCTGAAGGGCCAGTGTCCTCGACTGTTGAGCACTGGGCCTTGCTCACTGCAGGCTTCAATGAGTATTTGTTGAATTGAGTTAGGCTCCTGCCTGGCTCACGGAGACGTTACACCCGCCCAATCAGATAAACTGGGGAGGATGAAAGTGATTCCCGAACACAGCTGGAGGGCTATTTGTCTCCGTCAGAAGGAGAATGGTGAGGACCCGGGAGAGCCCGACTCACCCCCTTCTGTGTTCTTTGAGAGGACACATGGGAGTGGGGAGGGTGCCCCCGGCAGAATCAGACACATTTGGGATTTCTCAGTCTTTCAAACCTGGACTGCCTTCGGATGAGCATTAAAAAAATCTTGTGCCCTCTCTTGATGCTTTTTGAAATTTCAAAATAAATGAAATAGTGACTTTAGAAAAATCAATGATAGTTTTAGAGCATGCTTTTTTCCCAAACTTCTCACGTCCCCTGGAGAGTCTGATAAACACGAGGCAGGCACTGAAATATGCCATTTTTCATTCCAGGCAGGTGTGGAAATTGAATTTATCGGGCGCTGCCCGGGTTTGAGGTAAGAAAGAACACTCCTCTCTTCGCAACTCCTCTCACAGTGAGGTTTTCAGGATTGGATACTGTAAGTGCGGCCTTGACCTGCCCCAGCCAGCAGTCCTTGACCACGGTGACAAGGCTCTGTGACAAAATAGAGTGCCATGCACCGTACATTCTTGCTATCATCAATAATGTGCCTATAATTATTTATGATGCTGTGCTTTTCCACTGGACTACGCTGCCTTTGAATTTTGGTTTCGACTTCTCAGCAGGAGTGAGCTGTGGGCAACTTAGAGGGTATCTCTTTGCTCATCATTTATTCTGTTCATTACTTCGGTCTTACCTGCTGTTGTTTTTTCCTGTTTGTCAATTTGAGCCAGAACTTCCTGGGTGTCCATGACACAAGAGACTCTCAGAAACACCCGCCCTTGAGGAGCTTAGGCTAGCCTAGAGGAAACCAGGCAGAGACCCACTGTAGGTAAATGATTAGGTGTCATTATATGGTTGAGTGCCTTAAAATGCAGGCTTTCTGTCCAAGGTAACTATTTTTCCAACATTCTCTTCCATTCTCTAAGGCCAGAACAAATCTGGCTTAATTACGAACTCGGGCAATGCATCTAACCTCTTTGAACATCAGTTGACTTGAAACCAAGGTTGAGTGAGATGGTGTTTAGAGCCCCTTCCAGGTCTGCCCAGGTTCCGAGGGACTCCTGCCACCACTGGAGCGGGGCCCATTGCCCTCACAAACTGAAGGTCCCCTGTCCTTGAAACCCTCTGCTCCCACCTTGTCTGACTCCTCTCAAAGGCACCTCCCTGCTCACTACCTGGCCCCTTTGCTTTTCCGACTCTGTGTCTTTTTTTCTTCTGTCTTTAAGGAAAAAGTGAAAATAGGAGAGCTGGCATTTCTAGGACATTGTGGGTGGCCTATAAGGGGGACAATGAGGTAGAGGACTGGGGGGAGGAGCGCAATGTTGACTCACCGGTTACCCCATGGAGCCAGTTCACACCATCATGGCCCTGCTCACTGCCAAGAGACCATCACCATGCTTGTGGTGGGCTAGCTGCCAGGGCCATTGGGAGGCCTCCCAGGAGCCCCGAGTGAGTGGAAGGGGGACAGCCACTTGGCCAAGGGCTGTGAAGAAACTTCATCAGGCAGATGACAGAGAGCCCCCTGGGGGCTGTGGCTCTCCTTAGCTGCAGGAAACTGCCCAGAGAGCCCTCCTTCCCCTGGCCCATTACACCTGGCCCTGCAGACTGAGCCCCATGCCCCGTCCTGGCACGTACAGGGCACAAAGAGCAAGCAGCTGCTGCTTAGCACGGCGCCTGACCTCATGGCTGGTAGGTGGCCAGTTAAGGTCAACGTAATGACTGACTGCTTCACACCCACACCACATTAAGCTAAAACAGTTATGCAATAGACAAAGGACTTTTTACATGTCACTTATTTTCTTATTAGGATTTATTTAGTTTTTCTTGTCCAGTGCTCATTGTTTTGAAGACCCAAGATGATGAGGTGCATTTGAACTGGGAACAAGAAAGCCTGGGACAAATCTCTCCACCTCCCTGTGCCTCTGTCATTGGACTGCACAGGCAGTGGTGAAAACAGCACCTGTAGCCTCGCTGGGGGATCAAGCCCACTGGCGGAGGGGACAGGTACAGTGGCTGTGACAGGTGGGAGGGGCTGTCATGTGCAATAACCCCGAAGAAGAATGTCCCCCATTCTCTCTGGTCATTGGGTACCAGACCCCACATTCCTGGCATCATCCGGGAAGGCTTTCACCCCACCTAATACTACTGATCATGCTGCAGGTGATGAGAGTCTGAACGAATGAGGCCGGTTTCCCTAAGCCATCCAAGATGGCCAGTTCCGTGGGTTTTCTTCAGGACCTCAGCTTAAATGCCTCCTCATCCTTTTCTGAATCAGAATCATCAGAATCCTTTTCTGAAAAGACTAAAGGGGCAAGTGGAGCAAACAGCCTCTGCAGGAAGAGAATTCCAGACAGAGGGGCTAGCAAGGGACAGTTTGGCTGGGTTGCATGAGCAGGGCAGGCAGGGAGACAGCTCAGAGAATGGCCAGAGGCCAGGGTGCATTGGGTCTTGCAGACCATAGGGAGGACTTGGGATTTAGTTGTAAGGGCAGTTAGAAGTCATTGGTGGGTTTTGAGCAGGGAAGTGGCATGATCTGGGAGGGAGGGAAAGGTGAAGATGGAATTTACTGGCAGACTGAGTGTGGGTGTGAGTAAAGGAGCAATCCATGACAACTTCAAGGCTGTTGGTCTGAGTAACCAGATGAATGGGCAGTCTGGCCTCTTGGAAGCCACGTCCCACCCACTGTACCTTGCAGAATCTCTTGTTCATTCCTTTCTGTTCCCTCTCCTGCTGCCTCATTCAAACTCCCATCACTCCTCACAGGGCTTCCTACAGAGGCCCCTCACTGCCAATCAACACAATTGTTGATCAGGTTTAATTATTTCACTTTCATGCCTGAAAACTCTGAGGGCCACCTGGATCTATTACTGTGTAACAAGTTGCCTGGCAGTTTCAAACAACAAATATTTATTGTCTCACAGGAATCTGGGTGCATCTTAGCTGGGTCCTCCTTAGGGTCACAGCAAGCCAGTCAAGATAGCAGCCAGGCTGTGGTCTCATCTGAAGGTTCAGCTGGAAGAGGACACACTTCTGAGCTCACTCATGTGCCTGTTGGCAGGATTCTGTTCCTCATAGGCAGCTGGACTGAGTGTGTCAGGTCCTTGCTGGCTGTTGGCCAGAGACATCAATTTCTTGACATATGGATCTCTCCCCAGGGCAGCTCCCAACATGGCACTGGCTTCCTCAGAGAGAGCCAGTGAGAGAGCAAGAGAGGGAATCCAAGAAGGAAGCTGTAGTCTCTTTCTTTCCTTCCTTCCTTCCTTCCTTCCTTCCTTCCTTCCTTCCTTCCTTCCTTCCTTCCTTCCTTTCTTTCTTTCTTTCTTTCTTTCTTTCTTTCTTTCTTTCTTTCTTTCTTTCTTTCTTTCTTTCTTTTTCTTTCTTTCTTTCTTTCTTTCTTTCTTTCTTTCTTTCTTTCTTTCTTTCTTTCTTTCTTTCTTTCTTCTTTCTTGCTTTCTTCTTTCTTTCTTTCTCTCTCTTCCTTCCTTCCTTCCTTTCCAGATTTTATTTATTTATTGGTCAGAGAGAGACAGCACAAGCAGGGGAGTGGTGGGCAGAGGGAGAAGCAGGCTCCCTGCTGAGCAGGGAGCCCAATGTGGGACTTGATCTCATGACACTGGGATCATGACCTGAGCTAAAGGCAGGTGCTTAATTGATTGAGCCACCCAGGCATCCCAGCTGTAGTCTTTCTTGCAACTGATTTTGGAAGTGACATCTCATCACTTTGCCATACTCTCCTTGTTAGAAGTGGGTTGCTAGGTCCAGTCCACACTTAAAGGGAGGGGATTATACAAAGGCAGGAATGCCAGGAGGCAGGGATCTTTGGGTGCCATGTTCGAGGCTGCTTACTACTCCTAGCCCCTTTCCTGCTTCTTCTGTACCCACCCCTCACTCTGATCATGTCACCCGACTTGCTGGTCCTGAAAGAGATATCTGTTTTTCTCTGTTTTCTGTGTCATTGCCTTTGGCCACTGTGCACTTTTTGCCTTGAACTTTTAGAGATTTTTTTCTGCTCACTATTTCAGGCCTAGAAGTAACACCTTTGGCCATAACCCCTCCCCACAACTTGCTTATACCAGCTATTGTGGTCCATGTTCATATCTGTGCTCTGGGACAGGACTGTGTCTTATTCATTTGTGGGTTCTTATTGCCAAATATGGTATATAGCACATAGTAGATACTCAACTCTTTGTTCAGTATGAATGAGTGATTTTTTAGTTAAAGCAAAAGAAAAAGTTCAGGAAGGTAAGCTTACTCACAGGTTGGATTCCAAGGTTAAAAGATCTGTAAGATGATCTGTTTTGGATCATCTGTGTCTAGCTTCCTCTCCATTGGGAATTCCTAAAAAAAAACCTATTCAACTGTTCCTGCAAGTATCTGATTTACCTCACTTTGGGCCTCTCACAAATCTTGTGAGACAGGAAGGGCAGCAATTATTATACCCATTTTATAGAGGCAGAGGCTTAGGGATGCTAAGTATCATGACCACAGCTGGATGGCTAGTCCCTGGTTTGGTTCAGTTCAGAACATATTTATCAATGCCTGTTATGTTTCATACAGAAAATGTCCAAGTTTTCATATGGAAAAGTAAGATATAGTCCCTGTCCTCAAGGGGCTCACAGGCTCATCATGGACTGACATTTAACAGAGCCCCTAATATGAATTTCCTACCACATGAGCTGCCTCTAAAATGATTCAGGTAGTAAAAATGTGACAATGTAAGGCCAGAACAGTGGACCCCAAACCTGATGGATCTGTTGAACCAACTAGAGAGCTTTTAAAAAACACAGACTCTGATTTATGGGTCCCAAACAGGACCCAGGAAGCTGTATTATTAAAAACCAAGTGACACTGATGGGCCCAGGTTTGAGCCCCTCTGGTCTAGTGGGCTTGGTCTTAGGAGAACACTCAGATCTGGGAGTATCCAAGTCGGAAGAAGGGGGATTTCCCATTAGCTCAGCCTGTGAGAACTCCACAGGTATTTCTCTTCCCTGGGCTGCCCCCACCTTGGAATGGGCCTTTGGCCCTGCCTTATTCCCTGCATGGTCTCTACACTGCTCCCCTGAGCCCCAGTCACACCATTTCCTCATATTTCTGGTCATACCTCAGCCGAAACCTGACCTGCCTTCAGCGTCTTGCCCAAGTTTCAGGTAATAAAGCGCTCTCTGGGAACAGTTCCAAGATGGCGTGCTCTCCTGCTGGGCCACAGTGGGCTGCACTGGCTTCCTCTTCTGGATTCCCACCACCCTCCAGTCTGGCACTTCAGGAGACATCTGCTGTCACGGCCGTCTGTAAACAGGCCTGGCAAACTCCTGGAAGGAGATCAGTGTGGGGTTTAGGTTTTGACCCTTTATGTCCTTCAAGTCTTTTTCAGACGTCACGTTCTTAGTGAGGCCTTCCCTGACCACCCATTGAAACCTCACTCCTGCTTCCTCCACACCCAATCTCTCTGACTGCTAAATCCCCCCATAGCATCTATTACTTTCTAATTCACTAAATTACTTATTTATTCTTTTTTCTCATCATTCTCCTGACAATAGAATATGGCTTCCAGAAGAACAGGGCTTCCACCCCTGCCCGCCCCATCCATGGATATATCCTCAGCATCTAACACAGTGACTGACACAAAGTAGGTGCTACAGAAAGATGTGTTAGATGCATGAATCTTGAGTAATGCCCTTGTAGGCAGTGGTGCTCTCTAAGTGCTATTTGTTTGTTTGGTTGCTTGAGAAGGCCAGCCAAATTAGGGCAAACCAATCTCCTTCTCTTCTAGAAGAGGCCCTGGTCAGACAGCCCAGGCTTGGAGACTCTCATTTCTTGAGGTTGGTAGAATGAGCCTTGTTGAGACTGTCACGGTCTTCCCAGCTGGGCTGAAAAATGACTTTGGAATCAGATGCCAGGGAGGCAATGGGCCAGCTCCAAGACTTCCCAAGGAGCTGGAGTCAGGGCTGGCTTCACATCCCGTTCGTCAGCCCCAGCACACAGAGGAGAGGCCTTCAGCTGCCAAGGACTTTGTTTTATTGTCACTGCAGTTGGCTCCTCCGTAGGCAGGAGCTGCCAGGGTAGCAGCCATCAAGCCCTGGACACTGGGCTGGGGTAATAATAGCAATTCCATAATTCTCATCCGAGCTGCCGCCGAAAGGAGGAGCTGCTGGAGGTGGCTGAGAAAACAGGAGCCCAGCAGCAGCAGGAGGAAGAAGAGCTGGTACTGGCTGTTCTCTCTCTCACTTCCTCACAGACCTGGACTTGGGACATGGCTCATGGACCTTCTTCCAGCCCAGTCTCAGTTCAGTTTTTCCAAAGCTTGTCACAGAAAGAGGGCCAGGATGTTATTCTTAAGCTGTAGGGACACGGCAGAGAATTCTCAGGTAGAAAATTGTGATACCATCTTGTAGACCCTTCTGTAGACAGCCTACATCACAGACAAGGGACATTGTTGCTTGGGATGCATTTGACATGTTACTTCTGTTATTTGTGCCTTCTGGTTTTTGGAAAGACAGGACATTGGATTGTTGAGAAATTATACAAAACTGTTCTCAGAACTCCTGAGCTGTGATTTCTGCCATGTGTGTGGGATGATAAACCTTTGTACCAAGCTGGTCTGAGATACCCCTGAGTTCTGGCCTTGGAGTAGGCAGGCCTAACTACACTGAGTGGCTGTTTGGGAGTCTCTGAGTTATTGTGTATACTCCTATTCCTTATTTAGGAAGAGGCAATAACTGATGTCCTGAAACATCAAAGAGCCTTCCTGTGGCACCTGGAGGTAAAGCCAGAACTGAGAGCCCAGATTCTCCAGCCTCTCCTATCCAAGGCACTGGGCAGGGAAGTGAGAGTGAATGGACACCATCCTCAGAGAAAAAAGCCGGTAGCTCATGTGAATATCAGTTTTGTAACTGCATGTAGTTTATCCCTCCAAGACCATAGTTAAGGCTCAGTGACATTTCCAGTCTCCCCTCTAGCATCTGTTCAGAGCAGCCTTTCCTGAAAACCATTCCCTGGCATATGAAGCCTGGCACATATAGTCTACTGGGAAACACAGGTCTGGAGGATAAGCTTCTAGAAATACTAAGGGTTGGGTGGACCTACTTGACATCATTCAGTCCAGGGCCCTGTGGAATTTTCATTCACGCCCACATGGCCAGTGAGGCCCCCTGGACTGTGAAGAGAGCACAGGATAGTTTGAGCTCACTATTAGGGCCAGCAGCAGAGCCCTGGAGTCTGGACAGTTAAGCCTCTGCTCCAAGCTGTTTTCAGGTGGAGGAGTGTTTCTACCATCCACTCAGACCCTAGCAAAATTAAAATTGTATATAGGTTTGGCTTTAGACATCCCCTCCATTCTCCTCTTTTTACCACTTCCTCTGGCTACCTTCTCTGGTGCTACCATCTGCCTACCCTACCAAGACAAAGCAATGGACCAGATTATGGACTTTGTTTCCCCTTCTTTCATCAAAAGGTCCCCTCTACCTGAAAGGCAACAGATTGTCAAATCATCCAGTCTTAATAAAGATGACATTTTCCCCCAGTGTCCTAATCCTATAGCTCAGTGAAGATAACAAATAATTATAATAATTTACACTCATAAGCACACCTTAATCATTATAGATTTTTCTACATATTATTCATTCAGTGGACTTTATTGAATGTCTATGACAGACTTTACCTATTGTGCCCACATTCCTTACTGGGCACTGGCAAAACTGCAGCTTGAGAAAGTGTCATAAGAAACTAGCTGGAACATCATAGTGTTGTGTTCATGACTGTGGGGTCAGCAGGAAGGGAGGGTTTGCATCTCTTGGATCAGGTGAGGTTCAATACAGAAGGTGATGAGCTCCTCAGGGAGACAAGGAGTAAGGTGGGTGGCACAGGCTCATTTGGTTCCCAGGACAATTCTAGAAGTTTGGCAGAATTGGTATAGTTGACCTTATTTTTGCCACTGAAGAGGTGAGGTCCAGAGAGAGGCAGAGACTTGCCTAAATTCATTTTGAAAACCAGAAACAGGACAGGAAACTGAACCCAACTCTCCTGAGCTCATGTCATTTCCTTAGCTACCTGGGACACCAGGGCTGTCCTCCTATGTGAAGATGGCTGACTTTTGTGGCAGACATTTTTTTTATAGTTTATAAGTATGCATTCCTAAGCACTGCCCTTTAGTTTTGCCCACATCTTTGACATATCTTTTTAAGTCTCTTTTTATATAAACTTTCCTTTCCCATCCCCTTTTTGTTCCTTGCCATGTATTTGTTGAAGAGCCAGTGTCATTTGACCTATAGGGCTTCACACAGACTAGATCTTGCTGATTGCATCCTCATGGTGTTGTTTAGCATGTTCTTCCACCCTGTGCATTTTTAATAAATTAATAATTAGACCTTGAGGCTTGATCACATTCAGGTTTGATTTTTCTCCCTAGGTGATAGGTAGTAGTGTGCTGATTCATCAGGAGCCACATAAGGTCTGATGGTCTCTTTTTTTGTGATGTTAGTAGCTGTTGATCCCCAATGCCTAGATTGATTAATTAATCCATGTTTTGTTCTGATATCTCCAGTCTCTGCTTCAATGCCTTGCATCTCGCTTTGCCTCTGTGGTCTGATCTCTGGAAAGACATGACTGTTTTTCTGATTTCCCTGGGTCCTATCCTTTCAACCTACACATCAGCCTCAGTCTCCTGTACCCAGCTCAGGCTCTCAGAACATCTTCTTGATTTTTTACCAAATTTGGGTATTTGCAGAATTCTTGTGTGACCACCTTGAGCTGTTAATGGAAAGGAAGGTTCCTACTCAGACTCATCTCACTGCTTGGCTTTCAAATCTGCCCATGGGCCCTTTTCATACAGATATAGTTGTAATAAATGGCCAGGGAGACCTTTCTGAGCTCGGAGGAACGATGACAACAGGACAGCTTGGAAGCATCATAAAGATTTTGTCATGGAACCTGAATTCTGCATCTTCACAGTTGCTGAAGAGACTGCCAAGTTGTTCACCAAAAACATTTCCTTTGTCTCCTAGCCACAGGAGGCTTTTGTCCCCTCTTTTGAGTAAGATGTGTCCATGTGACTGAGTTCTGGCCAATGGAATGTAGCTAAATATGTCACTCAGGCCTAGCCCATTAACAAAAACTGAGTGATTCCATATCCTTTCTCTCCCATCTCGAGGCTGGATGGATAGGGTCCAGTAGAGGACTTAGAGTCTTAAGAGTATGGCAGACACACAAGATGGAAAAACCCTAGGGCACTGAAAGACCACATGGGAGTCTGCCCACTGGCTTGGAACATGTGCGTTGGACCTTGTGGGAGACAGTAATGAATTTTTATTGAATTAAACTGTTTTAATTTGGGGGGTTGATATAGCAACTAGTGTTATTTGCCCTGGCTTATACAAACCCTTTGGAGAGTGAGGAAGTGGCTCATGATGAAAGTAGAGGAAAGGAAAGCAAACCCTGAAGAAGTTAAGGCAAAATAATTAGAACTTGATCACTTCTAAGTAAGTTCCATGTAGTATGATGCCTTACTCAACGTGGTATCACCTCTACTCCAAAGGAATTATTTCTGAAAGTTGTGGCTATCCGAGTTGTCTGAGTACCCCTCGTGTGTGGGGTGCTGTTTTTGGAGAATAGGTAATGAATCACTAATTGGGTAGTGCCAGAGCTCCTTCTGAGGTTGAAGAGATGTTTGTGCAAAGGGCAGGGCAATAAAATCATGGCCTCTCCACTCTAGAAGCAGCAAGAAGATGGGGACCCTGAGTCACCAATGGGGCAGAATCTGGCCCAAATAATGGGAAGAAGCTATTGTATTAACAGTTTTGCAAAGAAAGGAGTAACCCTAAGATTTCAGAGGAAGGACTGATAGAAATCATCACAGATCTGAAACTTTAATCTCAACATCGGCTGACTCCATCTGACTCTATATGTTCATCCGGATGTGTCTTGGGCAGAGAACACTAGATCTCATCTAAGAGGTGACCAGAGGATGTCTGCTAGTTTAGGCAGCATTTTCTCCTCATGGAGTTTTCTTCCTTCCTTCTTCCTTGGGAGACTTTTCTTTCTCAGACCTTTATTAAGTTTCCATCTCCTTTCCAATGGTTTTTAAGTCTTTGGAGATCAGGTAGATATTCTGGCCTTGGTCTTATTTCATCATTGTTACTCTTTAGACCTTCAGACATCTGATGATTTAAGTTCACCAGAGGTTGGCATTGTGGGTCACTGCTTTGGTTAGTTTCAGCTGCTTTTTATAACACACACACAGAGGCATTCATCTCCCCAAAGTTTTCAAGACAGGCAGTTGACTGTGGTAGTCAAGAGAGGCCTTGGGGGTGCCAAGATTATTCAATGGGAGGGGGAATATTTGTCTTTTCAACAAATACTGCTGGGACAACTGAAAAACCAATGCAAAAGAATAAAGGTGGACTTCTATCTCATACCCTATCAAGACCTAAATATAAAACCCAAAACTTCAAAGCTCTTAGAACAAAATGTAGGAGCAAATCCTCATGACCTTGAGTTGGGAAAGTCCTTCTTAGATACTCCATCAAGTGCCCACAAGCAATAGAAGAAAACAACAGATAACTTGGACCTCATGAAAATGAAAACTTTTGTGCTTCAAAGGATACAGTCAAAAGAGTGAAAAGATGACCCACAGAATGGGAGAAATTCACTTACCTGTAAGGGACTTGTATCCAGGAGATATAAAGAATTCCTACAACTCAACAATAATAGACAATCAGTTTTCTTAATAGGCAAAACATTTGAATAGACATTTCTCCAAAGAAGATATGTGCACAAATGGCCAACAGGCATAAACAAAGATGCTCAACATCATTAGTCATTAGGGAAATGCAAATCGAAAACACATTGAGATACCACTTCACATTCACTATGGTGGCTGTAATCAAAACAGTGGGAAATGATAAGTGTTGGTGAGGATTTTAGAGAAACTGGACTCTCCATACACTGCTGATGAGAATGTAAAATGGCGCAGCCACTTTAGGAAATAGTTTGGCAGTTCCTCAAAGAGTTCAACATAGAGTTAGCATGTGACTCAGCAATTCCACTCCTAGGTATACCCAAGAGAAAAGAAAACATATATACTCACAAAAACCTGCACACAAATGTTCATAGCAACATTATTCGTAGTAGCCAAAAAGTGAAAACAATTCAAATGCCTGTCAATTGATGAATGGATAGACAAAAAGTGGTATGTCTATACAATGAGATATTATTTCATTATGAAAAAGACATGAAGTACTGATACATGGTACAATGTGGATGGATCTTGAAAACATTATGCTAAGTGAAAAAAGCCAGTCACATATATTGTATGCTTCCACTTACATGAAATGTCCCAAACAAGTTAATCCATAGAGACAGAAAGTAGATTAGTGATTGCCAGGGGCTGGGAGAAGGGGGGAATTGGGAATGTCTGCTGATGAATATAGGGTTTTGTTTTTGTTTTTGTTTTAGAGAGAGAGCACAAGAGAGTACAAGTGGGGTGGGGAGAGGGACAGAGGGAGAGAGAGGAAGAATCTTAAGCAGGCTCCATGCCAAGTGCAGAGCCCGATGCAGGGCTTGATTCCACAACTCTGAGATCATGACCTGAACCAAAATCAAGAATTGGATGCCCAGTCGACTAAGCCACCCAGGCTTCCCTATAGGGCTTCTTTTTGAGGTGATTAAAATGTTTTGGAATTAGTGATGATAATTGCACAACTCTGTGAACACACTGAAAACCCATTGAACTATACGCTTTAAGAGAGTTAGTTGTATGGTATGAGAATTATATTTCAATAAAGTTGTTTATTTTTTTATTTTATTTTTTTAAATTTATATTTTTTAAATTTTTAAAAAAGATTTTATTTATTCATTTGAAACACAGAGATACAGAGAGGGAGAGAGAGCATGAGCGGGGGAGAGGCAGAGGGAGAAAGAGAAGCAGGCTCCCCGCTGACCCAGGAGCCTGATGTTGGGCTCAATCCCAGGACCCTGGGATCATGACCGGAGCCGAAGGCAGATGCTCAACCATCTGAGCCACCCAGGTGCCCCTCAATAAAGCTGTTTAAAAAATAGAAGGAAGTCAGTCTCTGGAGCCAGACTGAGTTCAAACCCCAGCTCTTCTGATTACATTTGTGATCTTAGGCTAGTCATTTACCCACTCTGTGCCTCAGTTTCCCCATGTGTAAAATGAAGATAATTGTAGTCTCACAGTGTTGTGAAGATTACATGAATTAAGAATGGCTTCTGGCACAGAGCAAGGACTCCATAAGAGTTACCTTTTTTAAAAAAAATTATTGGTGACCTATGTCATTATGTACAATGATCCAGCCATCTATACATAAATCAAGGGCCAAAGAAGGCTTCTCAGCAGGGAGGGTCTGGGGTGATGTGCACAAGCAGGACCATGGCTTGGAGAACTGGGTAGCTCCCACATTGAAAGAACCACTCACAAAACTTGCAGAGCACTTAGTACATCCAAACATACATAAATATAGAGTCTGGCTCAAGATTTTTGGCCAGAGTCCATTGAGAGTTATGAATCCCTCTTTGAACAATGGCAGCTATTATTAAAATCTAGAGACTTTGAGTTGGATGCTTTCTCTAGCCCAGACACTGATTCAGAGCTGCAACATTCTAAATTGCGAGGCTAGAAATTGATGCTGTTTTTGAGCTGATTTATTGAGAGGTTTCTTGATTTGGGTCAGGTTCCTGCAACATTTGGAAAGTGACGACTATAGCATCATTATTTCCCCCAAATGACCAAAATTATAGCTGGTAACCTGAGGCCAGTAAATTTCCCTGCAGCAGATGTTAAACTCTTTTAAAAGATGATTAACAATGGGAGACTTGGCTCCATGGCAGAGCAACCAATCGGGTGGCGTTGCTGAAGTCAACGTGTGAGGTAAGGGGCACATCCAGAGCCCCACGGCATGGTGGGGAGCCCCGGCTGGAGGTTGCAAGAGCCCACGTGTTGTGATGTAAATCAAGCCTGTGGTGCTGGGTGGCTGGATATGTGGTGCTGTGACAAGAGACCTAGCGTGGTGTTGGATCTTGGGTGTTGGGAGGCCGGGGCTTGGTGCTTGTTTCTGCCCGCAGTGTGACTCAGGGCGAGCTCTTTCCTTTCTCTGGGATACAATTTCCCCACCCTTTAAAATAAGGAGGGACCACAGTCAGTGGTCTCTAAGGTATTTTGTGAATTTTAGACTGATTTGTTCTATTACTTGAGAAGAATGCAGATACATCATTCACTAACCTCCAAAGAATTTGTGATTTTTAGGTGAAACAACCACAAAAGAACCATGATAGGTTATACAGTTATAATGATGCTTGACTTACATCACTACCACCAGAGAGTACAGGAGGGGAAAAGGCATGAGGCTGGATCCAGAGAGGCCATCCCTGGGACCCAAACTATGTTGCTGGGACTAGACATAAATATTTGCTGGTTGAGGACAAGACTCCATCAGAGTCCCCCATGGGAAATGCTATGCAGCTTTTGCTCATCTTTCTAGCAGTTAAGTTCTTCACCTGTTCATCTCTCCCCTCTTTTCTGAAGGTTTGTCCTCTATTCATGAGGTTTGTGAATCAACTACTCAACATATACACTTACATATATGCACATGTACACATGTGTGTAAGTAATTGTTGGGTGGAGTTGAGTGGTATTCTAATGAACTCCAATGAGGGTGTCTTGGGATCCCTTCTCCATCCATTCCAAACTCTCCAAATATGCTCCCAGCGTGAGATCACTGCAGATGGGAAAGGCAGCATTGAGATCTTTTAGAAAAGTCCCAGATGGTCTTTGCTTCCCCCCATCCCCAAGGGGAAATGGCCCAGAGTAGAACTTGAATTATTCTAAGCATTTCCTGCCATATTATAAGACTCAACACAGCAAACCTCTTGAAGAATCATGTATGCATTCATTCAATGAATATTTATTGAGCACTTACTAAGGGTCAGTTTTGGCGCTAGCTCTGGAGATACAGTGCTGAACCAACAGAGAGGAAAGAGCTTAGAATGTTCTAGGAGATGAAAGAAGGCCAGTGTGAGGAGTGCTTTGGTCCATTCATTCAGGCTGCTATAACGAAATACCACAGACTGCGTGGCTTATAAACAACATTTATTTCTGAGAATTCTAGAGGCTGAAGTCCAAGATCAGGGTGTCAGCATGATTGGGTCAGGGCCCTCTTTTGGGTCACAGACTTCTTGTTGTGTCCTCACATGGTGGAAAAGCTAGGGAGCTCTGTGGGATCTCTTTTGTAAGAGCACTAATCCCATTCCTGAGGGCTCACCCTCATGATGACCCAAGCACCTCCAAAGGCCCCATCTCCAAATACCATCACTTTGGGCATTAGGACTTCAACATATGAATTTGGGGGGACACCAACATTCAAGTCACGGCAAGGAGCAAGTTAAGTGATTGGGGAGAGTGACGTAGGACAAGACAGGAAAGGTAGGCAGGGATCCAGTCATGCAGGGTCTAGATGACTTGAGAGATCAATTTGTTCATTTGCAGTCTTGAGAGAAACAGCACACACAGAGACATGGTTGAATGCTGGGTGACTGGGGGCAGGCTATCTAACTTGTCTGACTTGGGTTTCTCTCAATGAAGGCAGCAGTACCTATCTCACAGGCTTCGCAGGAAATAATACATAATGTTATGCTTGCACTATTTACAGGTCCTGGCACATGGTAGCTATTCCCTTCACCATGCTCCATTCTACCATAAAGACACCTTCATACTATGGTTCTCAGTTGTAAGCAACAGAATCTACTATGGCTAGCTGAAGCAGAAAAGGACTGTATTAAGAGATAGTGATGAACTCCCAGACTTGTTGGAAGAGTTGCAGAAACACACTCAGGACTGAGGTTCCAAGAACACTCCCTGACCACGCTGCAGAACTAACCTTGTCTGGAAGCTGCTTCCCTCACAGATGACCTAGAATCATTCCACGTCTGCCATCACTCGAAGAATGGAAATCCCTGAGCTACTGGAGTTTCTGGTACTTGCCTGGTGACCCATTTATTCTGCTCACTGAGCAAGAAAGGCCTAGAGACCCCCTGCTGTTTCTAGCCACACAAACTTGAGCTACACTGTTTTCTCTTTTCATGCTGGGTCATCTGATTCTACACAAGCTTAGTTTGGGGTGGCACATTCTCTGACCAAAAAAAAAATCTATTTTTCTGTACAACTAATTGATGTTAGTCTGTCTCAGAACTCCTAATAACCTTCTTACTTTTTCTAGCCTCTAGTAGGGAACAAAGATTAATTGTGCCATTTGGGCTTTTTTTTTTTTTCAAGCAGCAGCTCTCTCCCCCTGCCTTCCCCCAGGTCTTCTATTTCTCACTCTTTGTTTTTCTGTCTTCTTCTTCATTGCTTTAAAACCAAACAAAATCACACTTATTTTTTGAGAAACCTTTGAGATCATGGAGTCCAACCCCATATATAGCCCAGAGTGGGGCTGTGGCTCGTCTGAGATCCAGCTGAAGCCCCTTGTGACCTGAGGAAGTAAAATCAGGGCCTTTGGATTCTTATTTTGGCCCAACCACTAACACAAGGTGAGAACCCTTGACCGCGCACTTCCTGTTTTAGTCAGGACTTCAGGCTATAAGTGACAGAAACTTAACTGAAACCAACCTTGGCCAAAAGGGACTTTAATTGTTCATGTACTCTGGAAATGCAATGATGGGTTGGGACTTGGAGTCAGTCACAGTCTCTCTGTGGCTTTTCTCTACTTTCTCCTACCTCAGATGGGATTTCTCCACACAGTGGGGCCATGGCTGCTGGCTGCTCTTGACTCACATTTCCCAGATTTATCACTGAAAAGGAAAGGGCTTCTCTCTTAAGCCCTAGCTTATAAAATCTCAGGAAAGGTCTTTGGTCATGTGATCCACCTTTGGACCAATCATAGAATCCAGCCAACTGTGATTGGCTGAGTTTGACAAACTCAAAACCTAAATCCACTTTCTGGTCCTTGAAGCTCAAACTCATTAAATCATACATTCTGATTTGATGACTGCCTCTTTAAGGAAATAATAGCATTGTTGTCTAGACTGTGAGCATCAGACTTTGGCCCAAGAGTCTTGTTGTTATTATTATTGTTGTTATTTAAAGCTTGCTAATGAACACATAGGGGCAGGGCCCCGAAGTGATTTTGCTGCATTCCTGTAGACCTAATCACTGAGTACCTTTCAGGTTTAAGGAAAGGGCTTTGTTTGATTGAATCTTCTGAATAGCTCACTGACTTACAAGGCAACATTTTTGTTTGAAATTTTTAGGGATGAAAATCCCGCTAGAAGATATCAGCCCTTGTCCCTATGAAGGGAGGCAGCTCTGGAAGCAGCAAGTCAGAAGTCAGGTATAAAGCCATTGGCTCTCTCTGAAATTCATCTTCTGTCTATTTTCTTTATAATCTGATCCAACTCTGCCTTTGTCACCTTCTCTACAACTTCTTGACTTTTTTGTAGAAGGTAGAACTTTATTATCGTATGAGTCACTAGCCATGAGGAGTTCTCTCTCTCTCGGTGGCTCTACGCTGCTTCTAAAATGCTGCACCTGCTGCGGCTCTAGCTTTGCTCTAGATCTGTTTCCATGGCTGTCTAACAGAGGAGTGACTGTCCCAGCGTGTGAAGAGCCAAGGGCAGGACTCTGCTGAATCCCGATTTGCTGAAATCTGGCGGTGACCCGATTTCATGTCAGACAGTCGTCCTCACACATTCAAGACCGTGCATTGTGGGGCAACGGCTCCAGAAGGGAAGCAGAGTTGTGTTTAGTTGATCTTTTCCACAGTATAGAGAAGTTTTTCATTTTTCTCCTCAAATAGCCAAAAAAATATCTGGTTCAATAGATTCTGCACTTGGACTTTCCCCCAAACACAACATATCTCCTCGAGAGAAGACAAAAATGTAAAGGATGTCTACACAGTGTGGTCCATGCAAACCACCCTTTGTGAATGATGTGGAAGATGCTGGGTGTGATGGCTGGGTGGTCCCCGTCCCCATTCTGGGAGACCTGGGACTGGTTTATGGAGGTCGGAGTTTTGGGGGATGGGGAGGCTCTGCTCACCCACTTGCCTTGTTCACTTTGCAGAAGGTGTGGCCTCTGATAGTGAGCACAATCAATTCTTTGTTTAATAAGAGTTACTCAGAGATAGAATTATGAACATAAATAATCACTTAAAGGAATTGTTGAATCTGGGCTGAATGCAAGCTGATCCCAGGGTTTATTCTGGAAGCTGAGCTTTTAAAGAAAGTGCAGAGGATTTCTCTCTGAGAGTGTGGACATTGTATGATCTCAAGTTCCTGTGGTTTTGCTATACTGAAGTGTTGGAATGGTTGGGGGAGGAGAGAATTTGGGGTGGGTTGTTGTAGAGCTAGATGCATAAGCACAAGCTGGTATAGACATGACTAAGACCAGCAGTAAAGATGCCTTGACAATCTCAGACTCCTTGGGCATGGCCCTCCGCTGACAGCCTACTCTTGGTTGCCTTGGGAAATGTTGCATTTTGCAATATACCAGCTGAATATACTACACTGTCCATCTGAACCCCAAATACCCACTGAAAAGAACTTCCTTTAGAAAAATCAATAGAGAGGGGTCCTCACATCTCACTCAAGGCCATCTAGGCCCTAGTTACAGCACTGTCATGAATCGGGAGGAACTTGTTGCCCCAGGACCAGACATAAACAAAGCTGGGCTTTCATTTCTCCACCAGGCAGAGGGGAGATGGCCTCATGTGCGTAAGCTCAGCTCCATGTGTTTTGTGGAACATGGTACATTAATTTGCTGTGCTGTTTTGAGAGGAGAGGGCTACCTTGCATGGTCATATATAGCTGGAGGACTTCTAATGAGCCATCCCCCTTCCAGACGTCTTCCCATTACACAGACTTGTTGAATTCTTCCCATCCAGACTGACCTCCTCTCTGTTCATCTGAATACTAAGCAGAACATAAATAATAGTAAGGCTCCACTATGGAGCTTTCTGGGACTTCTCAGCTCCTTATGTCTATTTTGTCTGATACTGTTTGCACTTCCAGATTCTTCTGGTTAGTATTTGACTGATGTAGTTTTTTCTACCTTTTTTTACTTTCAACCTTTCTGTTCCCTCATATTTTAGATGTATCTTTTATAAGCAGCCTATAGTTGATATTTTAAAAATTCTTATCTGATATCCCTGTTTTTTAAATGATGAGTTTAGTTTTTTTACACTTATTGTGATTGTAGACATATTTGGGCTTATTTCTGTCATTTTACTTTGTCCTGTTTGTCTTGCTTTTTCTTTTTTCTCCTTTCTTACTCTTTCTTTTTGGATTAAGTTCGTTTTCTTATTTTATTCTCCCCATCTTCTCACTAACTTGTATGTGATACATGCCTTCTATTCTTTCATTAAAATTTCATGATGCATATTAAACAAATTCTTTTTTAAAAATTAAAAAAAAATTATTATGTTATGTTAGTCACCATACAATACATCATTAGTTTTTGATGTGGTGATCCACGATCCATTGTTTTCGTATAACACCCAGTGCTCCATGCAGTATGTGCCCTCCTTAATACCCATCACCAGGCTAACCAATCCCCCCCTCCCCGCTCCCCTCTAAAACCCTGTTTGTTTCTCAGAGTCCATAGTCTCTCATGGTTCATCTCTCCCTCCGATTTCCACCCCCCTTCATTTTTCCCTTCCTTCTCCTATTGTCCTCCATGCTATTCCTTATGTTCCACAAATAAGTGAAACCATATGATAATTGACTTTCTCTGCTTGACTTATTTCACTTAGCATAATCTCCTCCAGTCCCATCCATGTTGATGTAAAAGTTGGGTATTCATCCTTTCTGATGGCTGAGTAATATTCCATTGTATATATGGACCACATCTTCTTTATCCATTCATCTGTTGAAGGGCATCTCGGCTCTTTCCACAGTTTGGTTATTGCAGACATTGCTGCTATGAACATTGGGGTGCATATGGCCCTTCTTTTCACTACATCTGTGTCTTTGGGGTAAATACCCAGGAGTGCAATTGCTGGGTCATAGGGTAGCTCTATTTTTAAATTTTTGAGGAACCTCCACACTGTTTTCCAAAGTGGCTGTACCAACTTGCATTCCTATCAACAGTGTAAGAGGGTTCCTCTTTCTCCACAACCTCTCCAACATTTGTTGTTTCTTTCCCTGTCCATTTTTGCCATTCTAACTGGTGTAAGGTGGTATCTCAATGTGGTTTTGATTTGGATTTCCCTGATGGCTAATGACGATGAACATTTTTTCATGTGTCTGTTAGCCATTTGTATGTCTTCTTCAGAGAAGTGTCTTTTCATATCTTCTGCCCATTTTTTTGACTTGATTATTTGTTTTTTGGGTGTTGAGTTTGAGAAGTTCTTTATAGATCTTGGATACCAGCCCTTTATCTGTAGTGTCATTTGCAAATATCTTCTCCCATTCTGTGGGTTGCCTCTTTGTTTTGTTGACTGTTTCCTTTGCTGCGCAGAAGCTTTTTATCTTGATGAAGTCCCAAAAGTTCATTTTTGCTTTTGTTTCACTAGCTTTTGGAGATGTATCTTGAAAGAAGTTGCTGTGGCTGATGTCAAAGAGGTTACTGCCTATGTTCTCCTCTAGGATTTTGATGGATTCCTGTCTCACATTGAGGTCTTTCATCCATTTTGAATTTATCTTTGTGTATTGTGTTAAAGAATGGTCGAGTTTCATTCTTCCGCATGTAGCTGTCCAATTTTCCCAGCACCATTTATTGAATGTAAGGGGAGAGATCACGACTAACACCAAGGAAATAGAAACAATTGTTAGAAATTATTATCAACAACTATATGCCAATAAACTGAGAAATCTGGATGAAATGGATGCCTTCCTGGAAACCTATAAGCTGCCAAGATTGAAACAGGAAGAAATTGACAACCTGAATAGGCCAATAACCAGTAACGCGATTGAAGCAGTGATCAAAAACCTCCCAAAAAACAAAAGTCCAAGGCCTGATGGATTCTCTGGGGAATTCTACCAAACATTCAAAGAAGAAATAATACCTATTCTACTGAAGCTGTTTCAAAAATTAGAAACAGAAGGAAAACTTCCAAACTCATTCTATGAGGCCAGCATTACCTTAATCCCCAAACCAGGCAAAGACCCCATCAAAAAGGAGAATTTCAGACCGATATCCCTGATGAATATGGATTCCAAAATCCTCAACAAAATCCTAGCTAATAGGATACAACAATACATTAAAAGGATCATCCACCACAACCAAGTGGGATTTATCCCCGGGATGCAAGGGTGGTTCAACATTCGCAAATCAATCAATGTGATAGAACACATTAATAAGAGGAGGGAGAAGAACCATATGGTCCTCTCAATTGATGCAGAAAAAGCATTTGACAAAATTCAACATCCTTTCCTGATTAAAACTCTTCAGAGTATAGGGATAGAGGGAACATTCCTCAAGTTCATAAAATCTGTCTATGAAAAACCCACAGCGAATATCATCCTCAATGGGGAAAAGCTGAGAGCCTTTCCCTTAAGATCAGGAACACGTCAAGGATGCCCACTCTCACCACTCTTGTTCAACATAGTATTAGAAGTCCTAGCAACAGCAATCAGACAACAAAAAGAAATAAAAGGTATTCAAATAGTCAAAGAAGAAGTCAAACTCTCTCTTTTCGCAGACGACATGATACTTTATGTGGAAAACCCAAAAGACTCCACCCCCAAATTACTAGAACTCATACAGCAATTCAGTAATGTGGCAGGATACAAAATCAATGCACAGAAATCAGTTGCTTTCTTATACACTAACAACGCAACTGTAGAAAGAGAAATTAGAGAAACAATTCCATTTACAATAGCACCAAAAACCATAAGATACCTCGGAATAAACCTAACCAAAGAGGTAAAGGACCTATACTCTAAGAACTACAGAACACTCATGAGAGAAATTGAAGAAGACACAAAAAGATGGAAAAATATTCCATGCTCATGGATCGGAAGAATAAACATAGTTAAAATGTCTATGTTACCGAGAGCAATCTATACCTTCAATGCCATCCCAATCAAAATTCCAATGACATTTTTCAAAGTGCTGGAACAAACAATCCTAAAATTTGTATGGAATTAAACAAATTCTAAGTTAATATTTTAACCCTCTTCCCAGATAATATAAGAAACTTGCAAGACATTAACTTTTTGTGCACACCTTCTAGACTAATATGCTTTTATGTTTGGTTTTCAGTTCTATCTTTTTTTATACCCCAAAATAGATATTATCATAATTTATGTATATAAAATATTTGGTTAGATTTATATAAATACTTATTAATCTCTTTATTCATCAATCCATCTTGCATCTTAGACCTTCTACCTGGGATCATTTTTCTTCTTCAAATATATTCTTTTGAAGTTGTTATAATTATCATTATTTTTTTACTACTGGCTTGTTTGGATGCTCTTTATTTTTATTTTAGAAAATGTCTTTATATCACTCAAGTTCTAAAAGATAAATTTTTCCAGGTACACAAATGTAGGTAGACAAAGATTTGCTCCAAGCATTTTGAAGATGATTTCCATATTTGCCCTTGAGAATTATGTTTTTTAATTTTTATGCCCTTTTTTTGATGATTGGTCTTTTCTCAGGCTGCTTTAATATCTTTCCTTTATTGTTGGTGTCCTTTAGTTTACTATCATATATCCAGGTGTATGTGTGTGTGTGTGTTTAAATACTTCTGATACATTTTGTGCTTCTACCTGATTTTTCACCAGTTCTAAAGAAAGAGAAGCCACTTTCTCTTTGAGAATTGCCTCTTCTCCATCTTCTTTTCTCTTTCCTTCTGGAACTTTGATTAGAAATGGTAGCCCTTCTCATTCTATCTTCCACATCTCTAAATGCCTCTGGTCCCCATTGGTCTTCCTCTGCTCCACACTCCTATACTTCTAGTTTATGCCATGACATTGAATGCAGACATTATTTCTTCTGCCATTCCTTGTTTTAGTTCTGTCTCCGTAACTAGACTGGAAGCCCCTTGAGGAGAGTGCACCTGTTTCATGTGCTACTTGTAGTCCCATGGCACTTGGCTCAGTACTTGACATAGTAAGTGCTCAATAAATATTTCATCATACAGGCCCATTATTTCATGCTCCCAAACTACATCCTATCCTGCAGATTACACATATGACCTCTTAGGAGCCTGATGAGTGCCCTGGACCAGGGCACACCCATTGTTCCTCTATAAGCCCTTGCAGGGTGTAGTGCTTTGTTCCACTGGCCTCAGCTGACTTCCTTGGATAGTACATTTTACCTCCTTCAACCCAGGGGACTCACCTGCATCATTGGAACTCACTTGTCTTTCTTCTCTATCTGGTCTTTTCATGCCATCCCTGTTTGTCAGCTACCCACAGTCTAGAAATACAGTTTCAAGGGCAGACCTTGAAAATACCTGGGAATGAGTGCTGCTTCTAAACAGCAATTTAGAATTTGAAATCTGCCTCCACTGGCTGTGTGGCCCTACACTCTGAGCCCTAGTTTCTTTACCTATAAAATGGGAATGATGTGGTAAAACAATTTGAGATAATGAATGTGAAAGTGCTTTCCAAATGTTGGCATAGTTATTGTCTGCAAAACAATGTTAAATGACGGCTATGACCATTAGACACAGGAAACAGAAAAAAATCTATATATTTGTTTTGGAAAAATGAAGTTAAACTATAATTATTCTGTCTTTTAAAAGATTATTTAAAAAAAAACTCTACCAATCTGACTTCAATGAGAAAGTGCTGAAAGGAAAAAAAAAAAAACCCAGATTTTTTTCTGGACTGCAAAATAAAAAATAATTTAAAAAAGGAATTGAGTGGTTTATTTAAAACTCTGAGCATCTTGAACCTATTTGAAACCCTGTGTCCCCTTTAAATCACATTGCTCCTGAGTTAATAGGTAAGATTACAGCCAGGAAGAAGAGGGTAACAGGAAATAAGGGAGAGGATTTAAAACATAAAAAGTGTCAGGCTTCAGAACTTCAAGAATGCTGAATCCCATCTCATTCCAGCATCCTGCCCCATAAGGCTTTGGAGAGGCCACTGCTTTGCAAGGATCCTCTTCTCTGTTGCAAACCGCTGGAAATCAAAGCCACATGTGAGCCTCACACTCCACCCTGTGACCTCCCTCCAGCTCTGCATGCCAGTTCCTGCCCTCTCTGGGACTCGGGGATCCTGGAATCTTGAAACCTTTGTAAGAAGCAACTTCATCCTTGGACACTCTTGTGGCAGCAAGATAGAGAGATGTCACTCAGTGGATGTCCTTTGTCATCTTCTTCTTCCTCCTCCTCCTCTTCCTCCTCTTTCTTCTTCTTCTTCCTCCTCTTTCTTCTTCTTCTTCTTCTTCTTCTTCTTCTTCTTCTTCCTTTCTTCTTCTTCTTCTTCTTCTTCTTCTTTCTTCTTCTTCTTCTTCTTCCTTCTTCTTCTTCTTCTTCTTCTTCTTCTTCTTCTTCTTCTTCTTTCTTCTTCTTCTTCTTCTTCTTCTTCTTCTTCTTCTTCTTCTTCTTCTTCTTCTTCTTCTTCTTCTTCTTCTTCTTTCTTCTTCTTCTTCTTCTTCTTCTTCTTCTTCTTCTTCTTTCTTCTTCTTTCTTCTTCTTTCTTCTTCTTCTTCTTCTTCTTCTTCTTCTTCTTCTTCTTCTTCTTCTTCTTCTTCTTCTTCTTCTTCTTCTTTCTTCTTCCTTCTTCTTTCTTCTTCTCCTTCTCCTTCTTCTTAAGTCATTGTTACAGACATGGGTCATTTATTCTCAACCACCCAGTGCTCTGTGAGATGAATAGGAGAGACCAAATTCCCATCTTATAAATGAGAAAACTGAGACTTGCTCCAAGTCATGGGGCTTTTAAATGGCTGATATGGAATGACAGCTCAGGCTTCCATTATTCTCCCAGAACTGTGTGGGGCTGGGCTAGTGACAGCACCACCACACATCAGAAATGATCCCAGGATCCCAGGACCCCAGGGGCTTGCCAGCAGTTAAAAAAAAAATAAAATGCCTGTAAGAGAAGCCAGCTTCTCTTTCATCAGTGAGAACACTAAGACCCACTTACCCATGAGCCTACACACAGGGGTGTGTTTTCAAACCTGGGTTTTGTGAATTTTGTTCCACACTCAAAATGGATTTAGTGTTATGGATTCTGATTCTTTTATTTTTTTTTCTTTTAAAAAGTGGAAATCTATATTTGATGTTTCTCTTAACTAGAGGAATTACAGTTGACCCTTGAACCACACGTGTTTGAACAGTGTGGGTCTACTTACATGTGGATTTTTTACTGTATGGTACTCTAAATATATTTTTTCTTCCTTATGAGTTTCTTAATAACATTTCCTATTCTCTAGCTTACTTTATTGTAAGAATACAGCATATAATACATATAACATCCAATATATGTGTTAATCGACTGTTTATGTTATCAGTAAGGCTTCCAGTCAACAGTAGGTATTAGCTAAATTTGGGGGGGAATCACAAGTTATATGTGAATTTTCAACTGTGCAGGGGGTTGGCGCCCCTAACCCCTGTATTGTTCAAGGGTCAACTGTTATTTAGCAGTGAAACTAGAGCTTTCAGTCACTGAACTCTCTCCATTCTACAAAGTACTTTCATATCCTCTGTCTTATTTGGTCCAGAAACCCCAGTGCCAACCATGGCAATTAACCGGGATGTTGCTCATCTCCATGGAAGCTGGTGTTCCCTGGGTATTTCTACAAGCTCTCTCACTTCACAGATGGAGAAATGGAGTCACAGAAAACTTGACCCAGAAGTAGGTTTGCTCGCTTGTCACTCTAAATCACCCACATATTATGCCACGTGACTCTCCTGGTAGAAACATAGTTCATGAAAAGATCCTTGCTTTGAGATCCAGGAGACTGGGTTCAAGTCCTGCGGTTGGTGCTAGCCAGCTGAGTGACCTTGGGCAAGCTACTTTCTTTCCTCTAAGCCACTTGCTGTACTCATTTATAGAATAGGGGGAAATAGTACCCACTTCAAAAGATTTCTGAGCAAATATAATGTGATTGTACCAAATTCAGTGTTTGTCACATAGAATGTGCTCAATAATAAAATATTAGCTAAATTGGAATCCTTCTAAGATTTAGTTTTCTTATCAGTAAAAGAGGGATAGTAATCTCTGCCTGCCTTCTTCATAGGGTCACTGAGTATCCAGATGAGATTGTGGATATAAGAAAACTTTCAGAAATAATGTTAAACTGTGTTGCAATTATGAGAACTTTATTAGTTTACAACTGTGTGGAAGTTGCTGATGTCCCTTTACAAGTAGGATCTAGGCATGCATTGGTTTTTTCTCATGCCCTTCTCAAAACCAGAGGGTATGATTAGCCCTGTTTTGCAGGCAGAGTCACTGAGGAGGGATTTGCTGGTATCAGCACAGAATGTAGAAATGGGGTCGGATATGGAAGCCTGGCATTATGGATAAGTGCCCAAAGAGAGGCGCAAGGAGGCAAGAGACTTCATATTCTCCCTGTCAGAGAGGGCTCACAGAACAACAATGTCTGTGTTGAGTCTGGACAGGTGGGTAAGACTGGGGAACATGGAAATAGCAGAGTGCAATATCAGGCTCTAGTAACACCATTTGGGTATAGGCAGCGAGTTGGGAAGTCATGGCTAATGCAGGAGAGATAGTAAGTCCTCTCATTTGGCAGGAGCAAAGGATTGGGGAAAATAGAATTGATCAGAAAGTGCTCAGACCAAGAGTCCAGCCTCTAGACCACCAAGAGAATGTACTGGAAGGTTCCGGAGTGTGACAGGAAGAAAATTTCACTCAATCCCTTGTGGGTGTGGGACGGGAGTCCAGATCAGAGCTTTAGAAGGCATCTCTGCTAAGGGTGAAAACTGGGAAGACATCCGTCTGGTTTAGCAAAACAGGTGGATGGGTTTTCCCCTATAATCATTACTTTTAATGATTAGGTTCAATAATAATTATGTCCAATGATAGTTAGATCCAATAATATTGGTTCCTAATATTTATAGAACATTTTCCATGTGCCAGGCACTGTTTGAGTAGTTGTATTAATTTCCTAGGGCTACCGTAGCAAGTACCACCAGGTGAGTGGCTTAAAACAAGAGAAATTTATTCTGTCATAGTTCTGGAGGCTAGAAATCCAAACTCGAGGAGTTGGCAGGGCCCCACTTCCTCCTATGGCTGTAGGGGAGAATCCTCTTCTGCTTCTTCCAGGTTCTATGGCTCCAGGTGTTCCTTGGACTGTGGCTACATCATTCCAGTCTCTGTCTCTATCTTCTCCTGGGCTTCTCCTCTGTGTGTCTCTTATAAAGACAATTGTCATTAGATTTACAGTCCACTCAGGTAGTCCAGGATGATCTCTTCTGGAGACCCTTCATTTAATTTCATCTGCCAAGATCCATTTTCCAAACAAACTCATGTTCACAGATTCTGAAGATTAGTGCATGGACATATCTTTTTGGGGGCCAGCATTCAAACCATGCTTTATGTCATTTCATTCTCAAAGAATGGTTACCCTGTGGGGTAGGCAATATCATTATCCTGGTTTTATAGATGAGGAAACTGAGGCTCAGAGAGGTTGAGTAGCTTGCTCAAAGTCAAGGCCAGTAAGTGGCAGAGCTGGGATATGAACCCCAGCGGTCTGGCTCAGGGCTGTGTGTACTCCTAACTGTCATGCTATTCTGCCTCTTTGTGATATTTGAGAGCGACATCACCCTCACAGCTAAAGACATCAGGAATTTGGAACCCTTCCGTGGCAGGAAAGGGGAAGGTGGGTAAATGATATTTAAAAGGAGAAGATAAGATGTGGCCAGTGAGATGGGGCTCTGACAAGTAGGAGAACAGATGCAGTCAGACAGAAGGAAGACAGCCCACAAGACTCTGTGTGTGTGTGTGTGTGTGTGTGTGTGGTGGCTGGATGGGTGCCAAGGTCCTCTGGAGCAGGGAGGTGTTGTGTGGATTCCTGGGTTAGGTTGTCTTCCCTTCATCTGCCACACATAGCAGGTGTGGATTCATGGAAGTTTGGGGAAGGGAGGAGGAGCCATGGGGTCACATGGGAGTGAGGAAAGAGGGCAACAGCCCCAGGAGCAGAGACCTGGAGGATGGACATGTCCCAGGAGTCTCTGGATCTTGGGGTCAAAGCTGCTTCCCCACGTTTGTGGGGGATGAGTCTGGAACCACTTCACTTGGCTGTTAGAGGAGGCCCGGTGTGGTGTGCACTCCAGGAGGCTGGAGAGGGTCACCTGGGACATGGAGGGAGGGCCTGTCTGCCCCCGTGGCTAACAGAAGGCACCCCCCGCCCCGGGAAGCATGGGGAGGACGTGCCCACAGGAGAGGAAGCAGTCCCTCACAGCTGGCCATGCTGGGGGTGGGGAGCAGCTGCAGGGAGCCACAGGGAGGACAGGAGGATGCCCTTCTCCACCCATCTTTTCTTCTTCCCCCCTGCTATTCTGGGAGGGAAGGGACATGAGGACTGGAGTCGGGAGGGCAGAATTTGCTTTGGTTTTCTCTCCTGCAGCTCTCTGACTTGCTGTTTTCCTGTTTTTCACCCTCACTGCCATGGTGGCCTCAACATGGAAAAGTGACCTTCACAGAGCAAGGCAGGGACCCCCTGGGGAAGAAACTCCTCCTCCCAAACCTCCCGGCTCTTCTGGCTGGGTGCTCACCGAAGGCTGCAGGAGGCTGTCCCTCATGAGAGTCCCTTGGAATTTTGTGGCGAAGAGAAAATGACGCGAGATGTATGAGCCCCTTGCGGAGCACCTGGTCCTACACAAATGCCAAGTGTCGAGGCACCTCCAACAGCTGGATGCACGGGGCAGGAACCCAGCCAGCTAGCGTAGGCTGGGGCTGAGGTAATCAGAAGTCAAAGGTCAGAGAGACCCAGCTGCTTCTTCTCACTCTGGTCCCCATGGTGTTGTCCCCCCAGAGCTGGTTCTTGGTGCCACGCGCCTCCACACAACGTTCCTCCCTGGCGGGGCCTTCCCCCAACTGGGCCAAATTAAGGGCCCCACACTAAGGTGTGAGTCTCTGCTGCTGCCCCTTGCGCCCCTACCTCAGCAAGGCTGCCCCGGCTGGAGGCAAGGAGTTCATGTCCGAAGGGTTTGCGAACGGGGCAAATAGGAGATTTCTTTGGACTTCTCCATTATTAGCATTGCATTTTCTCATGACTGCCGCCTAGGGCTCAGGACAGAAAAGGTGGCAAAGCACAAGGCCTGGGGTGGGGGGCGGGGTGAGGCGATGAGGTGGTGGTGAAAACGTAGGGCAGGCACGTGCTCCCCAAATATTCCAGGTGCTCCTGTGCATGCCTCCCAACCTCTCGTGTGGCTGAGGTGGAGTCCTGGGACTTGCTCTGGCCAGGGGACGATGCGCAGAATGATGGGGGTCGCTTCTGGGCTGAGGTGGCTAAAGCTGGTGTACCTCTTCCACCACCCGCTTCCCTTGTTGCAGCACGGAGACCACGTGGTCCCGAGGCCTCAACTGTTGGATGGAGCAAGGCTGCCCAACCTGCCCTGGAATCTTCCGGAGTGGGAAATAAGCTTCTAGTATGCTAAGCCACTGCGCTTTGGGGGCTGACTGTGGGACTGCTCGCATTAATTACTTTGATGAATAAAACCCCTTACATCAACATAGCCCCTTCAGTCATATAACACAAGCTTTCCCTAGGAAACAGTGTCTCTCCTTATGAGCAAACTGGAGCACTGACTTGCCCAAGGTCACGCAGCTAGAAAAGAAGCCGATAGGACCGTTGGGAGTGAAGCAAAGTACAGAGGGGGCAGTCAGAGTGAAAGGAAGAGGCTGCCCCTGTCTTGGTTTACAGAGCCAGGTAGGAGGCCAGGCCGAGAAGAGGGTAGAAGGAAAGAAAGAGGGAAAGCTTCCAGGAGAATGCACCCCCTTAGCCTCACGGCTGGCGCAGTTGCAGACAAGGGGTGCCCTGTGTGAGGCCCCCGGCACCAAGGATGCAGACCCGTGGAAATGTGTCTCTGGGGACTCGGGTGCCTGGATGCAGCTGTGCTCTGGATGGGAGCACCAGCGACAATGGGACCACAGAGACTTGGCAAGAATGAAACGAGCGGGATGGAGATGTCCAATGAGCGCTCTGCCTCAAAGCCACCCCTCGTTCTGACCGGGCTGTCATTGCTCAACGTGCTTTGGGGCCCCTCTTTGGGGTGTGCCTGTTTGCTAGCCACATTCTTTATAACTAAGCCACTGAAGTGCTGGTTCTGTTTTTCTCTTTCTGGATCATTTTAAATTTATTTTTTGAATAGATAACGTATATAGGGTTCCAACACTTAGAAACGTTTAAAGGTCTAGAGTAAAAAGATGCACTCCCACGTTTGTCCCCTCTACGCTCAGTTCCTAGCCCATCTGATGGGTAGACATTGTTGCTGGCTCATTATTCCATTCAGATTTTGTTTTGTAAATTTGCAAGATAATTGTATTTTTTTTAATTTTTAAAAAAGATTTTATTTATTTATTTGAGAGAGAGAGGAGAGAGAGAGCGAGGAGGGGGAGGGGCAGTGGGAGAGGGAGAAGCAGACTCCCCGTTGATCAGGGAGCCCAATGTAGGGCTCGATCCCAAGACCCTGGGATCATGACCTGAGCCGAAGGCTCATGCCCCAATAATTGTATTATTTTGATCCTTGCTTTTCTCATGAATGGTGTCATATTTTAGTGCATTTTGCTTTTCTCACTACGTCCTGGAAGTATTTCCATACAATAATAAAGAGCATAAAGAATCCTCTGTCTTTTCAATAGATATGTAGTATTCCATTACAGGAGGTACTATGAATGATTTGACCAGTTCCCCTATTGCTAATTACAAATAATAATGCAACAACATCCTGCACGTATGTCATTTTGCATATATCCCAGTTTACCTGAAGGATGAGTTCCTAGAAGTGGAACTGCTGGGTCAAAGGATAAGGTGTATTTTACATTTTGATAGATGCCAAATTGCCCTCTGTGGGGGTTGGTCATGCCAATTTTTATTCCTCTCAGCAATGTATGAGAATGCCATTTTCTGAACAATTTCACCAGCAGAATGTGTGTTCAAACTTTCAGAATTTTATCATTTTGATGAGAAAAGCGGAATAGTTTTGTATTATATTATCATGAGTGAGAGTGTATGTATTTTCAAGTGCTTAAGAGATATCTGTAGCTCTTTTTTAGAAATTATCTGTTCCTATCCCTTGCCTATTTCTGTGCTGTGTTGTTGGTCTTTTTCTTACTAATTTGTAGGAGTTCTTCATTTATTGTAGAGATCAACTCTTCCTTACTGAGAATAAGTTGCAAATGTTTCTTCCTAGTTTGACTTCTAAAAGTTTTTTTTTTTTTGCTTAGGATGTTTGTTGTTTTTTTGTTTTGCCATGCAGAAGTTTTTGAATTTCATGTAATCAAATCAACCTTTGCTTATATAATATGGATAATCTGTTATAGTTAGGCAACCCTTCTCTACTGCAGGTCTTTAGGGAATTCTTCCAAGTCTTTTTCTAGCACTTTTATAGTTTTATTTACCTCTTGTCTAAGTCTTTCATCAATTTTGAGTTTTCTTTTTTTTTTTTAAAGAGAGAGAGAGTGCACGCGTGAGTGTGTGTGTGGGGAGGGGCAGTGAGGTGAGGGGGAGGCAGAAGGAGAGGGAGAGAGAAAGAATCTTAAGCAGGCTCCACACCCAGTGTGGAGACTGAAGGGGGGCTCGATCTCATGACCCTGAGATCATGACATGAGCTGAAATCAAGACTCAGAAGCTTAACCGACTGAATCACCCAGGTGCTCCAATTTTGAATTTTCTAGTTGAGTCCAAGTTTACTTTTATCTATCTTATTAGCAAGATACTCCAATACTGCTTATTCAACAATCAATTTTTTTCACCAATGATTTGAAATGATACCTTTATCATAACAAAATCCTATATTATTTAGACTCATTTCTGGTCTTTCTATTATGTTCCATCGGTTTGTCTATGTATGTGCCAATATTACCGTTTTTTAAAATATTAAACATGTTTTATATCTGGTAGGATATGACCTTCTCATTTTTCTTCTTTTTCAGAGTTATCTGGGCTATTTTTTGTTTGTTTGGTTGTCTTTTCCATATGAAATTTAAAATAATATAATCTGGTTAAAAAATACATGTTAATATTTTTATTGGAATTTCATTGAATCAAAACAGTAACTGAAGAATGCTTGATGGTCTCCTTGGACATTGAGTCTTCTTATCCAAGACTGTGGTGCAACTTTCATTTGTTTGAGTCTTTTTGCCTCTCCATCAGTTCTAGTCCTTTTTCCAGATGGAAGACCTTAGGGAGATGCAAACACTTCCAAATCCACAAGCATTAGCTGTCCATAATACATCAACAACTAAGGGCCCTGCTTGGTCTCCTTGCATCTCCTTCTGGGCCAAAGCTCACTCGCCCTGCCCTCACCCTGCTGTTTGGGTTGGGGTTTGGGGGGAGAAGGGAGGATCTGCCACCAACAGATAGAAAGAGAGACAAGAGAGGGGGCATTGGAACTGGGGAGGGAGACACCATCTGGGTATCCAGAACTGAAAGTCAGCAATCTTGGACAAAGATAGAAAGAGCAGGGGTGGAGGACTGCGGGTTACCGGTAGGTCTGCAGGAAGGTGGGGAGGAAGAGAAACCAGAGGGTGGGCAAGAACAAAGTGTGGGGGAGGAGGAGGAGAAGGAGGAGTGGGAGGAAGGGAAGAGGAGGTGAGGGCGGGGGGTGGGGGGAGGCATCTGGGTGGAGCCCAGTTCCAGTGAGGCTCTAAAGAGATTGCAACCTCTTCAAGGGCTGGGACAATGTCTTCAATGTCAACATCTTTTAAAATATGTAATAAATAACTTACATATAAAAGTGTATAAAACATATGTGCCCAGCTTACTGAATGGCTATGAAGTCAACTCCCTTTCAGCCACCACCAGGTCAAGAAACAGAATGGTTATCAGCACTCCAGAAGCTCCCCATCATGTGCCTCCTAGACCTAACTATCATCCTGATAGTTTATGATCAGAAGACAATGGTTATTATAATAAAGAAAAAAATGTTGACAAATTCAAGACCAGGGCTGAAATGCTCTAGAAAGGAGATTGGAACCTAGGCTAAGGAGTGGAACCTAGGCTAAGGAGAGAAACCTAAAGAACAAATCAGGAAATTGAGATGAAGGTGCAGCCCCAGAGCAGAGGTCTGGGAGCAAGGCCACTACTCCATGGGGATGTGGACCCTCAGCATCTGCATGGCCCCCTGGCTGCCTGGCTCAAAGCATGCTGCTCCAGCTGGCCCAATAGCTGGCACAGCAGCTAAGCGCACATACATTCAGGGCCTGGGGAGTGGTATAGTGCAAGATTATTTTACTTTTAAAAAAATCTTTATTTACTTATTTATTTGAGAGAGAGAGTGGAGGGGAGGGGCAGAGAGAGAGAAGGCAAGAGAGAATCTCAAGCAGACTCTGCACTGAGCCAGACGCAGAGCTCGATCCCACCACCCTGAGACCATGACCTGAGCCAAAATCAAGAATTGTATGATTATCTGACTGAGCCCCAAGATTATCTTGGTTTTAAGGAGCAGAACCTGACTTCAACTAGCCCAAGTAAGCAAGGGGGAGCTTGGGCACCTCCCAGCACTGAGGCCAGCTTGTCCCAAGACTCCATTGGGGAAATGAAGAATGTTGATTTCTTGAACTCTCTGTGGGCTACTGGTCTCTGTCTTCCATGCTTCTCTTGGCTTCTTCTCCCCACCCCCCACCTTGTTTTCTCAGGGTACTTTCTCCTCTTGTCCAAGGCCCAAGAGAACCCTTCTTTCTATACTAAAACATTTTTCAGTTCCTGCTTCCCATGCCTACCTCCCTTCCCCAAAGGAAGAAGTCTGATTGCTCCCCATACATGGGTCCCACCCTGGGCCAATGGGTGGTGCCGTGGGCCCAGACAGTCCACCTCATTTCTGAGGAGAGCACCATGAGTAGGGCTTTCTGCAAATTGTCTACCAAGAAGGGCATGGGCAAGAAGCCTCTATGTGGCCCCCCTTGGTGTTTGTGGATTGAGCAACTGTAGTTCTGAGGTTTGATTCATCCTTGAGAGGTAATCAGGCAAGTTGCTGAGACCTGAGTCATGGGGACAAGTGTCACATGAGCAGCCAGCACCCCCTTCACCCATCAGGGGTGCATCTCAGGACTTTGTTTCTTGGTGCCAAGAGACCTTCACAAGAAAAATTTCCTGGTGATCTAAAAGGTGATTTTCTTAGAGTGGAAAAATAGATTCAGAAAACTCAGGATTCTTTTTTTTTTTTAAGATTTTATTTATTTATTTGACAGAGAGAGACACAGTGAGAGAGGGAACACAAGCAGGGGGAGCAGCAGAGGGAGAAGCAGGCTTCCTGCGGAGCACGGAGCCCGACGCGGGGCTTGATCCCAGGACCCTGGGATCATGACCTGAGCCGAAGGCACATGCCTAACAACCGAGCCACCCAGGTGCCCCAGAAAACTCAGGATTCTTAATGTCTTGGGCCTATAAAGACACTTTTGCTTTTTGGAGTTGGAGTATTTGGGCAACTCCTAAAAGTCAAGGGTATCTGGGACTAGTCAGGAGCAAAAAGGGCATGGCCCACGTTAGTTTCTGTCATAGGGGAGAATGAACTTGGAAGTGTGCCAGGCCAGGTCAAAGGTCAATGTAACACAGACAGATGACTGAGGATGCTGCGTGTGAAGTGGGGCAGGGCAGATAGTTCTGGAATAAGTGTGTGCCTGGGGTGGGCTGCCTGCTTGTGTGTGGCTGGCTCCATGCTGAGGGATCTGGCCTCTTGGCCTAAAGAGACCTGGAAGGACAAGACAGGGGCCTAGGCCCTCCACACATGGGCATTTAGGAAGCAACTCTGTTGTGTACTTTTAGGAAAGGGAAGGATCAAAGTCATTCAGTTCCTTCATGTTTCCATGAGGCCAGGCACCATGGGCAGACAGGGCCTATGAGGAATCTTTGTGGGACCCCCTAAGCCCCCTAACATCTCCCCCTTGCCCTTTTAAGATCTGGAAATGCCTACCCAAAGGGAAGTCTTTGGCTTGAGAATGTTGCTAGAAAGCCCATAAGAGATCATTCCCATGTTCAAAGCATACCTCAGTGAGGTCCATCTTGACCACCTTATTTATTTATTTATTCATTCATTCATTTTTAATTTAAATTCTAGTTAGTTAACATACAGTGCAATATTGGTTTCTGGAATAGAATTCAGTGATTCATCATTTACATACAATACAAGTGTTCATCACAAGTGCCCTCCTTAATGCTCATCACTCATCTAGCCCATCCCCCCACGCACTTCCCTCCATCAACGCTCAGTTTGTTCTCTGTTGTTAAGAGTGTCTTATGGTTTATTCCCTCTCTCCTTACCACTCCCCCCATCTGTTTCCTTTCTTAAATTCCACATATGAGTGAAATCAAATGGTATATGTCTTTCTCTGGCTGACTCTAGCTCCATCCACATCGGAGCAGATGGCAAAGTATCACTCTCTTTGATGGCTCGTAATATTCCATTGTCTATGTATACCACATCTTCTTTATCCATTCAATCAGTCAATGGACAGCAGGGCTCTCTTTATAGTTTGGCTATTGTCGATAATGCTGCTGTAAACATCGGGGTGCATGTACCCCTTCAAATCTGTATTTTTGTATCCTTTGGGCAAATACCTAGTAGTGCGATTGCTGGGTCGTAGGGTAGCTCTGTTTTTAACTTTTTGAGGAACTTCCATACTGTTTTCCACAGTGGCTGCACCAGTTTGCATTCCCACCAACAGTGTAGGAGGGTTCCCCTTTCTCTACATCCTCGCCAACATCTTTCATTTCCTGCGTTGTTAATTTTAGGCATTCCAACAGGTGTGAGGGGGTATCTCATTGTGGTTTTGATTTGTATTTCCCTGACAATGAGTGATGTTGAGCATCTTTTCATGTGTCTGTTAGCCATCTGGATGTCTTTTTTGGAAAAGTGTCTATTCATGTCTTCTGCCCATTTCTTAACTGGATTATTTGTTTTTTGGGTGTTGAATTTGATAAGTTCTTTGCAGGTTTTGGATATTAACCCTTTATCAGTTAAGCCATTTGCAAATATCTTCTCCCATTCTGTAGGGTGCCTTTTAGTTTTGCTGATTGTTTCCTTTGCTGTGCAGAAGTTTTTATCTTGATGAAGTCCCAATAGTTAATTTTTGCTTTTGTTTCCCTTGCCTTTGGCAATGTGTCTAGTAAGAAGCTGCTACAGCCAAGTTCAAAGATTCTATTCTCTAGGATTTTGATGGATTCCTGTCACACATTTAGGTCTTTCATCCATTTTGAATTTATTTTTGTGTATGTTGTAAAAAAGTGGTCCAGTTTCATTCTTCTACAATTTGCTTCCAGTTTTGCCAACACCATTTTTTGAAGAGACTGTCTTTTCTCCATTGGATATTCTTTCCTGCTTTGTTGAAGATGAGTTGACCATATAGTTGTGGGTCCATTTCTGGGTTCTCTATTGTTTGACCACCATCTTTAAAATCACATTCCCACCTCCAGAACCTTCAAGTTCCCCTTATCCTGCAGTATTTTATTTTTATGGCCCTTTTGACCTAACATATAATACACTTTTTTTTTAAAGATTTTATTTATTCATTTGACAGAGAGATAGAGAGCACAAGTAGGCAGAGAGGGAGGAAGAGGGAGAAGCAGGCTCTCTGCTGAGCAGGGACCCCGATGTGGGGCTTGATCACAGGACCCCAGGATTATGACCTGAGCTGAAGGCAACCGCTTAACCCACTGAGCCACCCAGCCGCCCCTATAATACACTTTTTATTATTTTCTGTCTCCTTCTACCAGGATGTATGCTCCAGGAGGGCAGAGGTTTTTGTCTGTTATGTTCATGAATACAACCCCACTGCCTAGAAAAGTGTCTGGCATACAATGGACACCCAGCACACAACTGTTGAATGAACTGAATGTCTATAACCCCAGGACGTTAAGATGGGGGTGGGGGGCTATATAATATTTTAATCTAGGATTCCCAAACTTTTTCAGTGAGAAGTCCTCTTTTAAGCTCAAAACATTTCATGGAGATGTATATGATGATTGCTATACTTGGAAAGTATGAAGTGTTTTGAATTTGTCCTTGAAAATGAATTTGTACTTTATTAATCTATATACATTTGAGAAACAGTATGTAATGCTCTCTATCTATATCCATCTATGCACTATCCTAACATTGCCTGACACACATATGGATTCACAAACTGTTTGTAATAACTCTGAGGACACCAGGGCCTGTAGCCCACAGGTTAGACTCCTGTTTACAGATGGAAAGTGTTTGAATGATGACAGCAACAACTAAGACAGCTATGGAGACAGCTTGGTTCCCATACATCTCCCTCTGGGCCAAAGCTCACTCACCCTGCCCTCGCCCTGGTGTTTGGGTTGGGGTTTGGGGGGAGAGGGGAGGATCTGTCACCAACAGATAGAAAGAGAGACAAGGGAGGAGACGTTGGAGCTGGGTATACCACCATCTGGATATCCAGAACTGAAAGTCAGCAGTCTTTGACAAAGATAGAAAGGGGCGGGCATTTAAACCATTTAAAACTGTTAGCAATATGGACAACTGAGCATTAGTTTTTGGCTTTTTAGTTATTTGAGAGGTAGACTCAAAAGGTTTGGAAAGGCTGACAGCTAAGTTTTGAGTCGGGCAGAGTAGGAAAGAAGGGACTTAAGATGAGCATGGGCTTTGGAGCTATAGAGATAGTTTCCAATTTGTGCTCTGACTAGGAACATCTGGGTGACCAGAAAGTTACTTCTCTTGTTGCCTTTGGGCCATGGAGAGGAAATGGAATGGCGATGCCAGGTACTCAGTGGAGTACCTGGGACATCTGGATGCTCAACAAATGCGCCTTCCCCCTAAAGTTCTGAGGGAGAGGGCAATGTCCAGGGGGCAGTGTACAGGAGGGTCCTTGGCATGTGAGGGAAGGGCACTGAAGTGGGAATATGGTGCTGAAAGAGGGGCTAAGGATGTCTTGTGCCAGGAGCGTCAAGGTGATCTCCAATGTCAGGGAGTTAGGGCTGTTGGGTTATTTCCTGGTCCCTGGAAGCATCCCCTTTGGACGGAGATGTGGAGGCCCCGGGGACATTTGTAGTGGATGAGGGGCACCGCTGTCCCCGCAAGTGGAAACCATGTGTTCCTTGCTGAGCAGCTGATGAGATGCAGTCCCATAATTAGAGAGAGAGTCCTGCTTGAAGCCTCAAACTGAGACTCTAATTCTAATCAGCATTTTAATTCCAGTACATTTGGCAAAATAAAAACAGCTGTGAAGAAAGCCAATGAAAAAGACAAGAGTCCTCATCTTTGCCTTTCAGCCCTCCAGCTTTGGGACACACTTGGCCATTTCAATTGCTTTTCCTCTCCGCCTTCTCTTTTAGACTTTACAGGGAACATGATATCTGCCAACGGGCGTATGCTTCGATCCCGTGACCCGCAAAGAAACTGCCCAGGTTCCTGATTAGGGCCGGCCCTCTGTCTCTGCATGGGTGTCTGTCATTTCAGTTGGGCTCTGTGGCAGGACCAATCACACAGATACGAGCCACAGGGATGCCAGAGGGTCTATTTTCAAGAGACTGGGCTGTGAGCAAGTCACAGACAAAACCAAAGAACACAACCCATCGCCCCAGAGCACCACTTTTCAGTTCCTGATGGGTTTGGCCTCTGTCCTCCCTGTTTTTGTGGGTAAGTGGAGAAGTGTCCACTTACATAGGATGTAATTTTAAGAGCTCCAAGATGCCCAACTACCCTTTGGCCTGAAATAGAAATGCTCCTCCTAGGAGCATACCTTCAGGTCAAAAAGGCTCCTGTCAAAAAAGAAATAGTTAATCTGAGAGGGGCAGCCTGCTTTACCCATTAGCGTGCATCAATACTAGAGCAGGCTTCTGTTTTTTTTGGAGAGGGAGGGTCCATGGTAAAGGGCATGTAACATAGGATAGGCACCTTTGGTAGGGAGGCAGGTACCAGAAAATATCTGTTGCCAGGGGAGGAAGTCTCTAGTGGAAGGAGCAGCTTGGGGACCTGGCATCTAGGGAAATTATTGTGAGAAGAACAGAGGCCATCAGCCCTGATTTTACTGACTTCACTGTCTTGGCCGACTGACTGTGGATTCAGGGCCATGCACTGGGTCCAAAAGTTCATGGAACTAACAGTTCATTTATGACTCTGCCAGTGCTCTCCTCTTATTCTACTATGTTTTACAAGGGAAGTGAAGATCCTGCTCCTACCTCCCCCAATTCAACCCAAACATCAGGGAAAGCCCTAACAGTCTTCTAGGAGGCTCCAAGTTGGAGGGCAGGGCCATGGCTTTGCTGCTTGAATGCCCCTTAAGGGGTAGGGGTGAGTCAGATGCATGCCCTTTTGTTATGCTCTGTGGTTGATGAAGGAACTTGCAACCTCGTTTTGCTCTGTCTACCAGGAAAATGAACTCAATGCAGAGAGCCAAAGGAAGTTTAGGTGCTATAAAGTAGGACACTCTAAAAATGAAGCTTGTTTCTGTACTTGGTTCAGCGGATAAGAGGGACGTAAATCCATCAAACAATAAAATATTTAATGTTCTTAATATTTCTGATGTGCCAAGTTCTGTGCTAGCTACTGAGGGGGAGACAGCAGGAATATAACTTGGGGGACCTCACTTCCTGTTTCCTGGGGCAGTCCTGGCTCGTTCTGATGTAATTCTTATCAGCTCCCCTTTTTGATCTCAGGAGTGTCCTACTTTGGACAATACATTATGTATTTATCTTCAGTATAAAAATGCTCCCGGGGACCTCCCAATCGAGTTAGAAAAATTAAGCAGCTCACGTTTTTGGAATGAATGACATGAGATAAGTCTGGAGCAGCTTATGGGAGTCCAGGCATGGTCAAAGGTGAGCCCCACAGTTCACTTCCATTTGCTATTTCGCTTCTTGTAGTAGCTCCAGGTGGCAGGGCTGTGGGGCATCAGTGCACCCATCCCATGTCGGTAGCACATTCTGGAGACATACCTAAGGTCTACAGTGTGAAGGGTTCCCCTTAGAGTTGTGTGTCACAGCTCCGTGGGTCTTGGGTTTGGAAAGGGTTGAGGGGTTATTGTCTTATTCCAGTTATTCACTCTCGGCTGGAAGCCTGCCAGCACCCTGAGAGCAATGGTCAGGCTTTGTTCATCTTCACATGACTTGGTACAAATTTGTGCAACAGAGCGGTTCTCCAAACATGTGGGCTGAATGGAGTTAGGTTTAACCATCAACCCATAACAAAAGCTCCTCAAAGACCATGAAGATGGTCTGACGCAGTGGTCTTCAGCACTAAGATGACTCGTGCGCCTGAGCCCTTCACAAGTGTATGGCATTGACATCTTGGTGGTGGGGCCTGACATGTGTGGGGTTCTGTTGTGGGGCTGGGATTAGAATTTCTGGACTCTCTTCTCTTGGATCTGGAGTCTGCATGGTGATGGGAGGGCAGAATCTCCTAAAAGGCCAGTTCCACATTGGGTGACTCTCACAGCCTGTGGTTTTATGATGCCCATTTGCTGGGTTCCCATCAGAGGTGCTGACTCTGGTATAGAGAATAAATCCAGGGCTAAGGGCCTTCTGCTGGGGGCAGGTTACAATTCTGGAAGCTGTTAATGAAAGGAGAGGGGTCTGGTCTCTGATCAGGAGAAGGGGTGGCTGGGAGCAGGAAGGGGGCAGGGCATGGCTGTAATGGTCGCTGAAGGCCACCATCACCTATTTAAAATGTCCCCACCTTGGACCTCTCCAGCAGGGCCAAGGGCAGGCCAGAGGGAAGAGGTCAGGGAGTGCGGGTCCCCAGACATGGCCTTCTACCTGGCCTTCTGAGGCTTGGTTGCAGAAGGTTAACTTCATGACTGGTAGGGGTCACTGATTAGTTAGCTGGGGCAGGGGTAGAAAAAGAAGAAAGAAGGGGAGATAAAGATAAGCATATCTAATCCCATGAAAGGTCTTGGGGACATGAATAAACGGAGGTTCCTCATATAAGGACAAGTAGAATTTGATAAAGTGGCCTCTTCTTCCCCAGCCTTCTGCCCAAGGTGTCAGGATTCACCAGGTAGGGGTGGAGCAGGGCAGAGAGCAGGCAGGGGACAGCACAAAGGTGCCTGGTGGCAGGCCCAGACTCCTGCTGATGGCAGAGGTGTGTAAAGGACACCAGAGTTCTCCCCAGCCGGCCGTGTGCACACAGCTCTCGGGGAGCCCCAGGGAGGCATGGTGTGGTGGGGCAAGAGGGAGAATCTGAGAACCAGTTCTGAAGTTTCGGTCAACTTTTAAAAAAATTGATTGCTCCCAAAGCACCCTGGGAGTTGTTTCTATTTGCACTGTATCGTTTTTCAGATGGGGAGGCAAGAAACAGACTGTGAAAACAGATGAACTTGGATAGAGGGATTTCAGTTCCCTGAAACCTGCCCCCCAAAAGTGGCCCTAAAGGCTTGTGGCCTGGCTTCTGCTCTTGAGCCAGATAATCAACAGTCCAATCCCAGTCCAGTCACTTTTTACCTGGATGGCCCCACGTCCCTGAGCCTTGTTCTTCTCAGCACGATGAGCTGTGTGATGATTGAAAATGACATATGTATGGGGCTCTGTGCCAGCCACGTCATCTGTGCTCAAGAAATGATGGCCGTTAGTGCTGGTCTGCGTGCGTAATGATAGTAAGTACTTACCCAGTGCCACCGAGTGTCAAGAGTCCCACTAAGCAGTTTGCACACCACAGCACATGCATCCCTTCAGCCTACTTCCTAGGTGAAGGAATGACATACCCACTAGGGTACACAGAGGTTTGATCTCTGGCTAGTGTGGTAGAGCTGGGATTTGAACCCAGGCAGGCAGGTTTCAGAGTTCAGGCTTGTTCTACTGCCTTGGTCCATATCAAGCCCAGAGAGAAACCCTATCCTTCCTTGCCCCAGTAAAACTTGTGACATTGACACAGTTCGGATGGAGTCCCTGTCCTCTCTCCCTGGGCTGTCCCTTCCCTTTTGTGATGGCCCAGATACTCAGAGCCCTTCAACTTTCCCATGTTTCCACCGCTAGGCTTTTGTGTGCCTGGTATGGTTTGAGGCACTCTGATTACATCTGCTCATCAAATCTTTCTGGAAGCTCTATGAAACTCCCAATTTACAGACGGGAAATGGTGCTCCTTGGTCACCCAACATGGCCCTCCCTTCCTCAAGGGTCCTGTTTTCCAAGGGGAATGTTCCAGGTAAGGGAGCAGCGTGAGTGCTGAGGCACCATGGCCCTTTGGGGAGTCGGCACATGTCTACGTGGCTGGTGCATTGTAAGAGGAGGATCAGTGGGGAGACAAGGCCTGAACTGTGCTCTCTTTGCTCAGCCTGAGCCTGGAGGGCTGTAGTGACCCATTAGTCCTCATACCACCTTCCCAATGGTACCTCATGCACCTGCTCTGATTACAAAGCCTTCCCATTTACCTCTGGGTCTGCATTGAGAGAAGGCTCGGGGAGACCAGCAGTCCCATGAGTGGCGATGGGGGACTCTAGGCCTTGTTTTCCAGCCCCTCCTGTGGGCTACAGTGGGATCTCTCGACCTCAAGTGATGCTGTGTCCTCGGCTGTCAAATAGGTGTAAGTGCAAGGGTGGATGTCCCTCTGTTTGGTGAGAAGGGCAGCTGAGATCATGGGAAGAGGCTTCTTGGGAGGGAGGTGTATGTCCAAGTAGCTTCCAGGAGGAGGCTGGGCTACCTTGGGGCAACATGGAGGCTCCCGGATACACGCCGGGGCAGAAGAAGGTTTGTTTCTGAGGGGAGGAGTAGGACACTGACAGAGAAAACAGGGTGGTCACAGTGCCCTCCTCACTTCCACTCCTGGGTCAACACACTGAGTGAATCCAAACCAGCCAGTTCATCCCACTTAGCTTCTGTTTGAACTTTTCTCTGTGGGTTTCCTACCTGGCTCTCCAGTGAGAACCTGTGTAGTCATGGTGACGCTCTTACCTTCCGAGTCTCTGACAATCTTTGCCTTAGTGAAGCAGGGTCAGTCCCATACTCTAGAGTTGTTCACAGACCCGAATTTTCCAGATTTCTGATTGCCAATCCTCTGCTCTGAGGCAGAAAAATCTATAGGTTCCACACTTTCCAAAATGTCCACAGCCACTCTCCATCTTCCCAGTCTTGAGTGGACATGAGAGTCAGAGGCTATGACCCCGATCCTTGTATCTCAGTTGGATGAGGCCTGTGCTCCCAATTCAAAGAGACCCTGGGGTTCTGTGTCCCAGAATTTCTAAGAAAGTCTTGATTTCCATTAGCCTGCCATGTTAGGAGACCACATGTCAGGCCAATGCCAGATGAATGTGTCCTGATTTTTGTTTCAGAAAATATGGTCAGCATAAGTTGGGAGAGAGAAATTGGAAAGGACAGTAATTGGAGCCTGGTCCTGGGCATGAGGTGGAAACCACAGAGAGGCTCCATTTCAGTTTGCTTAAGCAACAGTAGCTATCATAGCCTATCAGGGTGGAAGGGCCGTCAGCGTCAAGGTTGCCTGGTTCAGCCTCAGTCTTTCCATAAACATGGCCTGGCAGTGTTGAGCGCTGGCTCAAAGTCAGATAGATGCAGGTTTGAATCCTGGCTGTGCCACTTCCTAATTGTGACCTTGGGCAAGAAGCTTAACTTCAATCTCTAGTTTGTAAACCTGGAAGAATAATGGCACCTATGCCACAGGGTTGTTTTTAGAGTTAAACAAACAAACGAATGGAATTGATTAGTCCAGCAGTGGCTCAATAGTGGTCACCATCCTCCTGCTCCTCCTCACTGTGTGCCTGGTAATGTGCTAGATGTGGGGACACCAGGGTGAACAAGTTGTAGGCCCAGCCTGGGGTAGACGCTGCTGGTTGCCGGCTCTTCATCCAATCTGTTTCCTTTCCTTCCTCCTTCTCTCTCTTCCCTCCTCCTCCCTTCTTCCTTCCCTCCCTCCCTCCCTTCCTTCCATGATGAACCCTGGCTTATTCAGGATGGCAAAGTGTTCCTCTAAAAAATACTCTGTCCCAATTTTTTTTCTTTTGGCTGATAGAGGTGGTCAGGTGATATGATCTGAGCCAATGAGATGTAGGTGAGAGTCATTGGTGGGACCTAACAGATTATTTAAAAGGATTTGATGTTAGATGTGGAGTAGCCACCCATGACAGTGATGGGGCAAGCATGATGGCAAAAGTCACACACTAAATAGAGCAGAGCAGGAAGAGAGAAGGAATTAAGTCCTTAATGGCACAGTCAGCAAAGTAGGAACCATAGGTTAAACACAGTCTGCTGTTTTTGTCAATAAAACTTCATTGGAACACAATCATGTCCATTCCTTTATGTATTATCTGTGGCTGTTTTCATACTACAGTGGAAGAATGGAGTAGTTGTGACGGAGACTATGTGTCCCTCAAAGCCTAAACTACTTTTGATCCTGCTTTTTCAGAAGAAGCTTGACAACCCCTGCTTAATGGGATCAGTGTGTCCTGTACCAACTCTGGAGTGCTTATCCCCAAATGTCTTAGCGATGGTAGTATAAATCTTGGTGTAAATCATTTAATTTAGTGGGTGTTTTGCTTTCTGACTCTCTGATGCAATACCAAAGCTTGTACTACTCTATAATATTATTGCTTTTGGTTCTGCCAAGATGTCGCAAACTTCTGCCGGAAGACTCAGGGAAGGGTGTGTCTGTGAGGGGTCCTAGGCTGCAAACAACAGAAACTCCCTCTGAGTGATCAAAGGAGAAAGGAAAGTTTTGGACAGACCATGAAAACTTTGAGAAGTGACCTGAGAAAGGCCAGGTACTTCTCTCTTATTTAAGCCACTGTTTTGGTCTCTGTTATTCCTAACTACATAGTCACCAACTTCCAGGAAGCAATTACTCATACTAAGCTGAGTTCCAGTAGCTTCCACCCAGTCGATCTCCCCTTGGGACTGTACACAACATTTCTGAGGTCTTGTCCAAAAGACAGTCCATCAAATATTTCCCCAACCCCATCCAATCTCCACATCACCACTATCTTTTCAGTTTCTTCCCTGTGGGACATGTCAATCTCCTTTGAAAGTGTCCTGTTTGTCTGCATCCAATACACCTCACACCATAAAGGCTCAGGCCAAGCAGGTGGATACAGAAAGACTGTCTTCTACTCCATTTTAGATTCTCCACTCCACAATTTCTCAGCCAGCTTTTATAAATGGCCAGTGAATCAATATGCACCCTGAATGCTGTCATTTTAATCTTTTTATTTAGCCCCAGTGAATTATACAATATATTGTATTAGTTTTTTGTGGATGCTGTAACAAATTGCTACAAACACAAATTTAAAAGAACACACATTTATTATCTTAAAGTTCTGGAGCTCTGAAGTTTGGAATGGGTCTCACTGGGCTAAAAGCAAGGTGACGCAGGGCTGTGTTCCCTTCTGGAGGCTCTGGGGGTAAATCTATTCCTTGCCCCTTCCGGCTTGTCCACATTCCTTGCTGTCCACATTCCTTGGCTCATGGTCCTCTTCTTCCATCTTCAAAGGCCAACAGCATGGGGCCAAGCCTTTTCATGCTGCCATCTTTCTGGTTCTGACTCTTCTGCCTTCCTCCTCCACCTTGAAGGACACTTGTGATTACATAAGGAGCTAATCCAGGATAATTTCCCTGTTGTAACGTCAGCTGATTAACAACTTTGATTGCACCTTCAGTCTTCATTCTTTTTGCCAGGTACCATAACATATTCAGAGGTTCCAGAGACTTCTTCAGGGAGCCGTTATTCTGTGTACCACACATATCGATGGTGGGAACTCTGACTACCACTGATTGATGCTTCCTGTGGGTCAGGCGCTAAAGTAAGTACTTTATAGACAGTGTCTTATTTAATCCCATATTAAATTTTGGTGGCAAAATTCTAAGATAGCTCCTAAGAGTTCTGCCCCTGGTGTGCACGTCCTATATAATCCCCTCCTCATGAGTGTGGGCAGGACTTGTGAATATGATGAATGTCACTCCTGTGACAAGGTTACATAATATGGCAAAGATTATGAAATCATTAATCACGTAATTAAGTTATATAAGACTTCATTGTAGCAGACAGGGAGAGAGATTCTCCTGCTGGCCTTGACGAAGTCAACTGCCATGTTGTGAACTGCCAATGGAGGGGGCCACATGGCAAGGAGCCGAGGGCAGCCTCTAGGAGCCAAGAGCAGTCCTGTCCAACAGCCAGCAAAAAATGGGGACCTCAGTCATACAGCTGCTAGGAGCTGAATTCTGCCAACACTTGAATGAGCTTGGAAGTAGAATCTTCCCCAGAGCCTCCAGATGAGAAGGCAGACTGGCCAACACCTTGGGAATCCCTAAACAGAAGACCCTGCCTAGAGTCTGACCTACAGAAACCGTGAGACAATGACTGGGTTTGTTTAAGACCTGTGTTTGTAGTAATTTGTTAGGCAGCAATAGAAAACAAAAACATCTCAATGTGAGAGACTGAACCTCAGAAAATGTAAGAAAACTGCCAAGGTCAAAGAGCTAATAAGTGGCAGAGCTGGTAATCAAACTAAGGTCTATCTCCAAATCTGAATTTTTAACCACTACTGCTTTCCAACTGACAAGCATAAATAACAGATTTGGTGTTATTTTTTATTGTTAGTACTTCATTTGTGCCTGATAAGAAAACAATTCCCTTTCTAGTTTTTGGAAATGAAATTATGACTTTTATCTGCAATGAGATACCTCACTTGTTCTATAACATTTGGGCATTTCCAAGCTTCTGCTGGGCTTCCCATTGTAAAGTGATGCCCTGGTTTTGAACATCATGGCACCAAAATTTAAATTCTGAAATAAGCTGGATGTATGACCAGGTTTAAGGTAGAAACTTGTTGTTTCAACCAAACTTCAAGTTGACAAAATCTATAAAGCTGTTCCAGTGAGCTCATCAAATGAGTCCATGAAGTAAGCAAGCCAATGTCTTGATCTAGATGAGAAAAATATTTATATTGTACATATGCACACAACAGATGTAGGTCATGTTGTAAAGGGAACAAATGCAAATCAGTTGAAAAATGTTACTGAATTTTTAGTAGATTTTTATCTTTAGGAATGTTCTCTATCACAGATGTAAAAGAAATCACTCCTATCAACAACTTCTACGTTAAAAAGGGGCCCTCCTACTTGAAAGGGGGTCATGTAAACTCACCTCTCGCCCCATGGCCAGTAGTTGTTCAGAAAAGTTGTTCTGGTTATCCTGGGTACTTTGCTCTGTGGCATGTGCCTTTTATCAGATGCTTCCATAAGCCCTTTTGATATGAACACCAACTCACAATTTTCTAGAAGGGAGCTTTGAATGAAGTGATTGTGTCATCCAGAGTGATTTGTGGTTTACCTGTTGGGGTGATTAAGAAGATTGTGGTAGAGCAAAGCTCCTTGCTGCTGTCTATTAAGCCCTACTAGGCAATTAACCCGTGCTCTGAGGAATGGTTAATTAGTAGTTTCCCACTTATTCTTCTGGGCCTGAGAGGGGCAGGGCTTTGGACAGAGGTAGTTAGGTGGAGTCTTCTCTTCTAGAGCATGGTCAGCTAAACACTACAGCTAAGATTCTTTGCCTGTGGGATGACCCGTCCTTGATCAGAAAATCCCAGAATCCTTAGCAAAGAAATGGACCCACACTACCCCAGGGAAAGAACTCCTTACAGTGGTCTTAAGTTTGGGCAAGTCATTCTGCCTCACGAACCCAGTTTTCTGGTGTACAATGTGGATAGCATCTTCCTCACAACTCTGGGGAGGATCTCATAGAGCTAAAGTTTAATAGTTTAATAGTTTTCTATTACTGCATAACAAATCACTGCACACTCAGTGGCTTAGAAAAATCTTTTCCTTATCTCCGTTTCTGTGGGTCAGGAGTTGGGGTATGTCGTAGCTGGGTCCTCTGCTTAGGGTCTCACAAGTTTACAAGGAAGGTGTCAGCTGGGGCTCAGTCTCATGAGGGGTTCGTCTGAGGAAGGATCATTTTTGTTAGCAGAATTCAGGTCCTTGCAGCTGTAGGATCGAAGGCTTCACTTTCTTCCTGGAGTCCATCATTGACTCCTAGGGACTACTGTCAGTTCCTTGCCACATGGGCCTTCCAACAAAGGCAGCTCATGACATGGCAGCTTGCTTCTTCCAAGCCAGCAAGGAAGTGAGATATTCCACCAAGATAGGTGTAACGATCTTATAAAATCATATTATCACATACATGTAATTTCACACAATCTGTCACATTTTTCATATTCTACTGGTTAGAAACAAGTCACAGGTCTCAAGCTCAAGGACTGCGGCTCACACAAGGACATGAACACCAGGAAGCCAGAATCACATAGGACACTGCCATAGCTCCTAAACCCCTTCAAACCAGGAAGTTTGTTCAAACACTGAGCACCCTTTCTTCCTGCCGAAATCATCAGGCCCTCCAAGGACATGGTCAATAATCACCATAGCCCATTCATTTGCTCATTCACTCACTCAACAACTAGTTGAGAACATGCTATGTGCCAGGCAGTGAGTAAGGCACTGACTTTTAACCCCTTCTTCCTTCCTAAACTAAATGTCGGTCAGAGTTGAGGTCCAAGAATTTGGGGACAAGATGAGAAAATGTATCTTTTGGTGGAAATAGGAACTACAATAAAATGTATGCAATTGTCTACCTTGAGAACAGCCTACCATAGATGTAAACTGAGGATTGGGACAACCTTCAAATCTTGAAGGAAGACACAATCTAAAATATGATTATTATAAGATAAACTATAATTGATCTCATATTAAATAGGCTCAAATGAAATGATGAATTTTTTGGAAATTATGAAAAATTACTTGTGATAGATGATCTTATCGTTTTCTGTTATCTGCTGCTTGCCTAAAAGAGGACCATATATCCCTGCCTTTTGCCATGGATTCACAGTGCCCCCAAGAATATACTTCCTGGCTCCTGCTGGGCATGGCCAGGAGACTTGCTTTGGTCAATGGAATGTGGTTAGGAAGTAGTGTATACCATATCTGCTTGGAAGCTTTAAAAGCCATTGTGACTTTCCTTCTGCCACAAGAATGGCATGTTCCAGATGGGGGGTTCCCCTTCAGTCTGGGCCCAGAATAAAGACATGTGGAGCAGAGCTACACCTGCCGGTACATAAAATGTGAGTGAGAAGTAACCCTTGTTGCTTTTTTTTTTTTTTTAAATTTTTTTTTTAGATTTTATTTATTTGAGAGAGAGAGACAGAGATAGTGAGATAGAGAGCACAAGTGGGGAGGAGAGGGAGAAGCAGGCTCCCCACAGAGCAGGGAGCCCGATGTGGGACTTGATCCCAGGACCCTGGGATCATGACCTGAGCCGAAGGCAGACGCTTAACCGACTGAGCCACCCAGGCGCCCAACCCTTGTTGCTTTAAGCCACTGAGATTTGGGATTGTTTCAACTACACATAACTTAGTGAAAAGTGACAAAACATAATCTTAAACCAACTGTGCTTTCTGTACATGTAAGAGGGTGCTAGATGGTACTGTCCCTGTTGTCTGAGTTTCTGCTGAGACCTTAAAGCAGAGGGGAGGAATAGAAGTTTGAACTAACGAGACACTGGAACTTTGATTTAGATTGCACTGGACTTCCTAACAATTTCAACTGAGTCATTTTCAAATGAGACTGAGGGGGTGGACGGATGGGCAAAATAGGTAAAGGGGATTAAGAGGCACAAACTTCCCATTGTAAAATAAAGTAGGGAATATGGTCAAGCACGTAACAACTTTGTATGGTGACAGATGGTAATTAAACATTGTGGTGACCATTTCATAATGTATATAAATAGCAATTGATGATATTGTTCACCCGAAATGAATACCATATTGTATGTCAATTATTCTTCAATGAAAGAAAAAGAAAAGGAGACTGTTACACCTGCTAAAGGGGACAAGAAAAGCTGTCATCCAGTCTTGGAGAAGTCAGACCCAAGAGCCTGTGACTGAAGGCAATAGTGGTGACAGGAATGGAGCCCTTGCCTGTTGTGACCCTGACAATGGTGACAGGAATGGAGCCCTTGCGAGGTGTGACCCTGACAATGGTGGCCCATTTTGTAAGTCTGTTACTTTATTTTATATGGCTCTCCTTCCTGACAGAAGATGAGGAGCAGTTAAGGCAGCTGTGATACCCAAGAACAGGTACCTGGTTCTATAGAAAGGCACTAGTTTTCTTAGAATAGGAATTTGGGGATGGAAAAGACTCTAGAAGCCATCAAATCCAGCTCCTTTACAGATGAGGAAATCAGGATTCAGAGAATTGAGGCAATCCATTTACTCTTCATTACCCTCTGCTCACTCAGAGAATTGGGGGTTTAATTTCTAGAGTGAACATCCCCCCCTGGAAAGAGATGACTATACCAGTTACCCTGCCATGTAAAGGGCACATGGTATTCTCTTTTATCCATCCTGTAAATTAGTGATTATGCCTTGGTTCCTCAGGTTCTGTGTGCCCCTGAGTGTCCCATAAAATCGAGGTGTGACCCTGCCTGCACCCTAAGCTAAGCTTGGGGTTTCCCCAGGAAGCAGTTTGCAATACACGAGGAGGAACGTGTCATGGTCCTTAATCCGTTTGGCTCCATTATGTCCGATCTTCCAGTTTCTCTGTTTTACTTTCCTTGAATGTTTGGTGTGCTTCCCATAAGGATGCTGGCATGAGAGAAGCTGAGACCCAGGCCCACCTAGGTGGATTTTCTGGAGGACCCCGCGCAGATCTCATATTGCAGAGACATCCCTTCTGTGGGTCAGGAAAGGCCTGGTGGAAGATTTCACCCACCACACACAAGCACACACAGGCACAACCACCCTCTGAAATGTCTGAATGATCTCCCCAGAGCCAGGGTTGTAATCATGGTCCTCCCTTCCCTATGCCAGCACCGCAATTTAGTTGGCTTGCCTGTGGGTTCCTCGATGACGCGTCAACCTCACCAGGACTGAGAAATAGAATATCAGAGGTAGAGAACCCTTCAAAGAGCATGTCCTCCATTGCTGTTTTTTCAATTTTAACTGCTAAAGTTTTAAGCATTTTGGGGGTAAATCGACAGGAATGAAGACAATGTGTGGAAATTTTTGCCTTTGGCCCCTTCTGTTCCTGCATCCGTGTGACCTACCTGTTGCTCCGCCCTGCAGGGTGGGCTCCTTTACTTTGCACCTGTGCATTATTGAGTCCCTGGGCTAAGTCGCCAGTGCGGAGGCTGGGGCAGGTTACCAGAGCAGGCCTGGCAGGCAGCTCTCCTGATTGTGCCAGGCACACATTAAGTGCTCAATAACCCCCAGCCCAGGGCAGTGAGAACATGTGAAGCACAATAGGCCTGTCTTGCACTTATAACAGGGGTAGGACTTGTTCCTTCGGGACTTGGGGACACCAACCATAATTAAGGGACCCAACCCAGCTGACTTCCCTTGAATTTGGTTCCTCAGTTTAGAAATGCCATGTTTGTGGCTTCAGATACATCAAGAGAATTGAACCTGAAAGATAGGCAATTTGGCCAGGTTTCAAACCCACTGAAAACTCCAGCTTTAAATTTAGATGTGATCTGGAAACTTGAGTTTCAAGTTCCCCTTGACTTGGGCAAAGCCTGAATTTCAAACTACTGCACATTTGAATTCATCCGTTCTCATGTTGATTTCCACAAACTTCCTCCCTTTTCCCAACTCATCTGGTGGTCATATCTTTCCTTTGGCCATTGGCTGCCCTGGATTTTCCTGCACTGTTGTCCGTCATCATGACTCAGACCTGTACTGCGCATCTTGGTGCGGTCTTGTCTCCTTGGTCAGATTGTAGACCCCTTGTGGCCTGGGGCTGTGCCCAGGCCTCTTTCCTTCCCCCCTCAGCGAAACTTGCACAGGGTCCAGCCTGTCACCAGTCCCATTTGAGGCTTGAGGGCTGCTCAGTCGTAAAGAGAGAAACTGGGAGAAGGTGAGTTCCAACCAGATTTCCAGAACCTTGGCTTTCTGATTTGGTTAATTATTCGTTGAAAGTGAACAAGTAAATAAGCAGTGCATGCCTCTGGAGAATAGTGGTTTGAATTCAGAAGTTTGCACAATTAAAGAAAAGTTTGGTGAAAACCAAGCCATGCTCCGTGGCAAAATTCAATCAATTGCGAATATCTTTCCCTCACTCCTGCCATGTGGCTACTGCCGGACTTGTCTGTCTCCATTTTGTTGGGGGAGTAAAGGAGTAAAATGTTAGAATTTGGCACATAGGGCAGAACTAGAGTTCAGATCACATGCATCTTTTCACACCTTCTCTCTTCATTTTGCAGAAAGAGGCATTATTGGTTTCCAAGGGCTGCCAACAAAATACCACAAACTGGGTGGCTTCAACCTCAGAAATGTATTGTCTCCCAGTTCTGGAGGCCAGAAATCTGATCAAGGTGTTGACAGTATTGGTTCTTCTGAAGGCTGTGAGGGGAAACCTATCCCAGGCCTCTCTCCTAGCTTCTGGTGCTCTGTCATCTTTGGTGTTTCCTGTCTTAACCAGCTCTGCCTTCATCCTCACATGGTGTTCTCCCCGTATGTGTGTCTTGGTCCAAATTTCCCCTTTGTATAAGGACACCAGTCATTAGATTAAGGGCCCAACCTGCTCTGAGGAATAGATGACCTTGTTTTCACTTATTATATCTGCAGCAACCCTATTTCCAAATAAGGTAGCATTCTGAGGTACTGGAGGTTTGGACTTCACATATGATTTTTTGTTGTTTTGGGGGCGCAGGGGACACAATTTAACTCATAACAGAGAACATATTCTTCTTGTTTGAATTGATTGTTCTCGAAATCTGGGTTTACCAGTTTGATTCAGTCTCTACCACACTTATGAGTTTGGATGATAAACATCTGGAAGAAGCTAGGGATGGGTTTCTTCCTCTCGGTCTCCATAAAGTGATCCGTCCATCCATTGTTCACACACACACACACACACACACACACATACACACACACTTTATACAGCAGGGACTTCGGGATTTTATAATTGAAGGTCCCTGCCATGTGGCAGGGTTGATACTTGGAGTCCTATTTGCATGTGTCCTATGAGCTACCTCAGAGGAGTAAGGCCTGGGTTCAGAGCCCAGCCCTGTACTTAACCAGCTCTGTGATCTCAGCGACCTCTTCCTCTTTGAGCCTTGGGTTCTTCATCTGTTATGCAGCAAACACTGGAGCAGAGCCTGGTGTCCAATAGGTCCTGGAAAAATGGTGGTGGCAATTAACGTTATTACTTTTGTGTGGAGAGAGAGTAGAAGGATGGACCCCAGTTTCCAGGAGCTCAACATAAGACATTCCCCCAGGTGGATTCCCAAGCTCTGTAGCAGACACCCCCTCATCTGGTTTGTCCTCACAACAATCCTAGAACTGTGGTTCTTAACTATTTTGGGACCTGGATCCCTCTGAGACTCTGATTAAAGCTGGGCACTCTCTGCCCCACACAGCATGTGTACATGGACTATCTGCACAGATCTGCTTGTGATTTCAGATGGTATATGGCTCCTCTCCAGCCCACCAGGAGGCTGAGAATCTTCCCGTAAGAGGTAGCAACCTCAGAAAGTCATCTGTTCATTCATAGACATTGATTGTGTGGCCGCCACACTCTGGGTCCTGCAAGAGGGGGCCAGGGAGTAGGGGAAAGTAAGATGGGAGACCCTGCCCCAAGTTGCTCATAGGCATGGAGAACCATAATCAGGAGCAGAAATGACTCAATCTTATAGAAGAAATGCAGCAGTACTTACATGAGAGTTCAGAGGAGGGATATTGTTTCCACTCTGGGGGAGTGCAGAACAATCAAGTGGTTCAGTTGAAGGCAGGACACGGGAGTTGGAAAATGAAAGATGAATGGAAATCTGGCTTCATGTTATATGTTGGTTGGCCAAGGGGCCCTCCCCGTCAGTCCACACAAGTGCAGAGATGTCAGTCTGTGGGTGTTTGCCTTCACCTGAATGGAGCCAGTGGGTTGATTCCTAAAACGCTACTTCTCTGTTAAGAAGCCAAATAGAATTCATGTTGTGCTCTTCAGATACGGTCTTCCTAACTCACTATCACCTCTGTAACACAAAGCACACTTGGCCACTTGTACAAAACACACAAGACATGGACATTCTGCCTGTTTTCAATCTTCACCTTTGTCATGGGGTCTCTGGCCCTCAAGGGGTCACTGTCGTTGAGGCTGGGGAGGACATGGCTCAGGTTTCTGTCCCGCCCCATATGCATGGGTCTCAGATGCCCTGATGGGGCTTCCAACAGGGAAGGGCACGTCCAGGGGTAATTGATGGCTAACTTCCACTTTCTCTTTACCAGGAGAGAATTTCTTTCTACCCGTACTCCCTCTCTTCATTGTCCACTTCACACTAATGGCCAAGAGCTGAAACTTCTTGAGGTCAGAGACCATTCTGAGATGCCAGGTTCTGTTCTGCTTCAGCTGCCTTGAAAGTGTATCCATTTGGTTCTGGTTCATAATGCTTCACTAGGAATTTTTCTGCAAGACTTCAGTTCCTTTTGCGGTTCAGTGAAAAGACTGGTATTTGGGTTGGGTGCAGGTTAGGGCTGGGCCAGGGCTGAGGCTCGTTCCGGTTGGGGTTTTGCGGGGTTGTCGTTTGCGAGACTCTTGACTCAAGTCGTCCCAGCTGGAGAGGGCTGGGGCGTGTGGCCCCGGAACCCACTTCACAGAGAGGGTTCTCGAACTGCTCTGAGGAGAACACAGCGTGCTCCCCCTCTGCGTGCAGGCTTTGAAGAGAAGCTTTAGGTTCCCGCCGTCAGAACGCGTCTGCCGTAGCAAGAAGTTAGGAAAGTGATTTCTGGTTTGGGCTTGGGCACGAACTGGCAACGTGAGCCCAGGTCAATCCATTCCCCTCTCTGGGACTCGCTTTCCTTACGGGTAAATAAGGGAATTGGACTAGAAACTAGATGAGGGTTAAAGTACCTCTCAGAGCTCAAATGAAATGTTATTTCATTATTGGAGGACTGCACTCTCGTTACAGAAAAATTGGAAAAAAGCAAGAAACACCACAAACACCACTGCTGTAAAAACACCTTTATTTTATTTTTATTTTTATTTTTATTACGTTATGTTAGTTACCATACAGTACATCATTCGTTTTTGATGTAGTGTTCCATAATTCATTGTTTCCGTATAACACCCAGTGCTCTATGCAATACGTGCCCTCGTTAATATCCATCACCTTTATTTTAAATTAAATGCGTCTCAAAGGAAAAGACGTGATGTGTCCCTTCCTCTGAGGCCTGCCCACTTCTGCCTCCATCACAGTGTACCCTCCCGGGTCCCACTTCCTTAACGCTGTGCCCGTGGGAGAGCTCATCTAATAGTTTAAGCAGCCTTCCTGACACCATTTACGTGTTCACAGAGGCCTTGGATGTCGTTATGTGAGGCTCCCTCGGTAGCTGGGGCTGTGTTAACAGTCCTGGGGCCCACAGGTCACAGGCCCTCCCTCCCCGCCTCGCCCCTTCTTGCCTTGTGGTAGACCTGGTGTGGAGTGCTTCTTTTGCACCAAGCGCTGTGTTGGGGCAATTCGGGGCACCATCCATGCGGACAGAAATGCACCTCTTCGGGGTGCTCATGGGTGTCCTAGCAGACTGAACACGGAGTTCCTCATGTCTCCACCACCCAGTGCTACAAGGTGTCCATGTCACCGTTTGCCACACCTGAAATTCACCTTTAAATAGTCAAAGACTCTCATTCGTGTTAGATACTCCCTGGGAATATGTCTGCTTTTGGTTTCTTGCTTTTTGGCCTTTCTAGCCGGGTGTCATGAACACAGTGAAACTTTCATTCTAATGGATGTCCATTGACCTCCCGTGG